>NC_132852.1:14579107-15782232 GCF_048164855.1 Canis lupus baileyi
TATTTTAACACAATCTGCTGAGGTTATGTTTCCACAATGAATAATTATTAGAAGTAGGCTTCTTTTTCTTTTTCATCCTTTTCTTATTTCTTGATTTTTTTCTTTAAGATTCCAGGCCTTTGGAGATTTATTTGATGAAGCTATTAAGTTAGGGTTGACAGCTATTCAAACTCAGAATCCTGGTTTCTATTACCAGCAGGCAGCGTACTATGCCCAGGAGCGGAAACAGCTTGCAAAAAGCCTCTGTAATCATGAAGTAAGTCACCCACTCTGGTATTATCTGGCACTAAGGAAATGTATTAATCTTCTCTCAAAAGAAGATAAGACTAATTGATGTTCATATTTTTTTCCCAAGCCTTTTAATATAATCAGTTTTTATGTTTTATATTTTTGGGAATTACAATTATTTTCAATTTTAGCCTGAGTACTCCATTCTCCCTGTGGATGAAGCAGAAGTTTTTCTCTAAATACTGACTTACGATTGGCAACAAGTTAGTGATTTAGACGAAAACAAATTACTTCGAAATAAAAGTCACAGTTTAGTCCGTGCCATGCTATAACTCTCATCAATCACTGCCGTAGGAGTTTGAAAGACTTTGGAGGAATGTGCATTACTTTGACCCACCAGAGAGGGTAACTTTGGACTTCTCTTCCTAGGGTTTTCGCGGTGGAAAATTCTTAAGAATCTGTTCGAGGCATAATGTCAGTTACAGTTTCTTAACTTGACATTTCATTCTGTCCTTGTGGGTGATTATCGTTAGATACCAGTTTCTCCCTAAGCACCTTTAAAATAAGAATGTGGTATATATATGTATAAACACATTTACATTTGTATCATTCTATCAGGTTACTTTCCTTTAAAATCTGTAGCTTTCTTCTCTGAAGATAGGTGAATATTATCAATGAGGCTATTTAAAAAATTGTTCCAAAACCAGTTTACACATTAGTACTTAAAATGTTGGATTTTTTTTCTTTAAATCATGATATAACCAGACTGTTTTCTACCATGTTATTTGCATGTGATTTGCATGTAACTTCATTACATGTTTTATATTTAAAAGTTTGGCATATTAAAATTTGAGCACAGTATTTTAAAAGGTGATTAAAACTAGGCTTTTAAAGGATATAAGGAAATGGAATTAACTAATATCCTTTGTTGGGATGTAAAATAATATTTCTGCCAAATAATTTGAGAAGCCTCAAAATCATGCATATCCTTTTGATCCAGAATTCTATTTTCAGGAAGTCTCAGGCAGATAAGAGATCCTAAGAGATAAGTACTAAGATTTACTTATAAAGTTACTTGGACAGGCTTATTAATCATAATGTAAAATATAACTAACAAGATGAACAACATAAATTTATTAAAATGTTGAACAGCAGGCAGCCACAACACATAATGTTTTAGAAGAATATTTAACAATGAAATTTAAAAAAAAAACAATGTGAAATTTACAGAATATATTTAAATGAAAAAAGGTTGAAAAAATTTTTAGTTGATGACAAGTATTTGTCTACAAAATCTGGAAAACTAATGTATACTTTATTAGTAGTGGTAATAGGTTTATAAATAATTTAAATTTGTATCCTTTTCCTTTGGGATGTTTTCAGTATTTCTGAACATGTACTTGCATTATATTTTGGTTACAGAGGGAAAAAGTTACAAGAAAGAAAAAGTGGTGGAAATTTGTAAATTCTGGAGCCAAACATCCCTCTCTAACCAATACCAGGTTAATACACAAGTGATAAAGAATGAAAATAGTGTCTTCTTTTTAAAACTCACATTATTTTTATTTGCACAAAAAGCATTTATATATATGGAATAAACATCAAGCATAATTTCATATATTTTTACTGGTTTATTATATAGCAAAGGTGCAAAGAAATGTAAAGGAATTAGTTACTATGAAATCATTTGTCAGAATCAGGTTGATTTATTCAATTTAATTTTTACAAGACTGCCTAAGTTAAATGGAGCATTTTATTTTAATTTTTGTGAAAATTTAATGCATGTTAAAATATTCACAACTTTGATATCTAAGCATGTGTTTGGTATTCGTATTTATGAGAATGTTTTTATTCTGTCAGAGATCAAAGGCAAGTGTGACAGGTTCATGAAGTCTTATTTAGGGTGTGTTTTACTTTACAGGCTTCTGTAGCGTATCCCAATCCTGATCCGTTAGAAACACAAACAGGCGTTCTTGACTTTTATGGACAAAGGTCATGGCGACAAGGAATACTAAGTAAATAATTTTTCCCTCCTCCCTTTTCTCTCAACCTCAATAAGGACATATTACTATCACAGTTTTTCCATTGGCTATGTAGGCCATAACAAATTATGTTGAGGTAAAAATGTGTGTCTTTGAAACATCCTTTTAAAGATTTTTCAGTTCAGAGTGCCTGGGTGACTCGGTTGCATGTCTTCTTTCAGCTCAGATCATGATCCCTGGGACCTGGGATCGAGTCCCTATTGGGTTTCTTGCTCAGCAGGGAGCCTGCTTCTCCCTCTTCTCATTGCTTGTGCTGTCTCTTTCTCTCTCTCACATAAATGAATAAAATCTTTAAAAATAAAGACTTTCAGTTCTTTAGTTTTTAGGATGTTTTGTTTGTATTACTACATCTTAGAATAGCTTCTAATTAAACGTGGTTGTGATGAAAACATTTGGATGTCTCTTATCTTAAATGACACAATAGGCCACTTTGGTCTATTTAAATATTTTAATTGCTGTTAATTTTGACGATTTATTATATTTGATCTTTTATTTATTTATTTTTATTGATTTTATTTATTCATGAGAGACACACAGAGAGACAGAGACAGGCAGAGGGAGAAGCAGGCTCCATGCAGGGAGCCTGATGTGGGACTCGATCCCAGGACTCCGGGATTACGCCCTGAGCTGAAGGCAGATGCTCAACCACTGAGCCACCCAGGCCTCCCTATATTTGATCTTTTAAAACAGTGTTAACATGTATCACCTTAAAAATTTCTCTGCATCTTTTTGGGTTTGATGCATACTTAATTTGAGTAATTTCTGTGGCAATCAAACCTAAATCGTTAAGAAATTATTTTCTTTAATCTCCAGAAAGTATATTCTGTATTGAGAATGATGTTGATATTCTTCCTCAGGTGATTGATTCCACTGGACAAGAGAATGTTGAGTTCAGTAATGTTCTCTTCAGAACAGAGATCATAAAGAAGCTCCCATGCTAATAAAGCGGTCTCTTAGGGTCTTTAAAATTCCAGAATGTTTAAGAGTCTTAAATACATTATATTTAAGTAAAGAATTCAAGGAGTGTACACATCCAATGTTGATGTGAAGGATTTGTGTTAAATGAGCTATCTAAAATGGGTTGCGTCTTATCTTACACAGGTTTTGATCTTTCTGATCCTGAAAAAGAGAAGGTGGGAGTTCTTGCCATTCAGCTGAAGGAGAGAAGTGTTGTTCACTCTGTAAGTTTGTTTTTTTTTCCCCCCAATATAAACTTTTTTGTAGTATCGAGACGTACATGAGAGAATTTTTTATTGGAACGTTTCACACTTTTTCTCTCTTACACAGGAAATGATAATAACTCTTCTGAGCAATGCTGTTGCACAGTTTAAGAAGTATAAATGTCCAAGAATGAAAAGTCACCTAAGTATGTATCCAGAATAGACCACAGTTTCATGCAACTTTGAATAATTTAGAATTATGTATATAAAATCTTTTTCTCTTTACAGTGGTTCAAATGGGAGAGGAATATTATTATGCAAAGGATTATACCAAAGCTTTGAAGTGAGTCCTATTCCTCATTTATTTTTATAAGTAATCTGATTACCTTACAGCAAAATTAGAATAAAAATGTGTTTTGAAGGATTTATTATTTCCATATTTATTTCTATTTCCATTAAACTCCTTTCTGTGTTTTTTGTTTTTTCAAGTACTATCTGCCGGTACAATCATTCTCAAAGTCTTAGGAAATCTCATGTTTAGCTAAATGTGAAAATACCTATTAAACTATTTCAGTAAGAGTTCCTGATGTGTACAGAAAATAAGTACATTGTTTCCTCCACGTCTTCTGGGGCTTTCTTGTGAAGCTGTTTCAGCGCATCTGACATTTTGCCTTCTATCAGGTTGCTGGATTATGTGATGTGTGATTATCGGAGTGAAGGATGGTGGACCCTGCTCACGTCCATACTGACTACAGCTCTGAAATGCTCCTACCTCATGGCCCAATTAAAAGATTACATTACTTATTCCCTAGAACTCCTTGGAAGAGGTAACTTGGTATTCTTTCGGTTAAGTCTGAATCTTTAAAATTGTTTAGCATCTTTAAGTTTTTTAAAACTGAAAGAATAATTCTCAAAGCCTTGACCATACTTTTAGCATGCATACATCGGTCTGCCAAGTGAAGAGACTCATACTTTCACGGAACTAACTATATCAGACGTCTCATGATCGTGTGATAGTTGAGAAGATCAAAAATCTTCCTTTTTTTTTTTTTTTTTTTAAATATGTCATGAAATGATTTTCACATCTAGTTCAAAAGAGTACTTGAAAGTGCTGGGGCTAATATAGGAAGCTGTGCTGTTGTACATTGTCTAGAATTTTCCTTAGCCATTTTAGAAGGCATTTTAATACTTTGCATGGGGGAGGTAGACTTACTTGCTCATCTTACAGTTAGAGTTTTTTCCCCTACCTCTTTCATGTTAGCTTCAACTCTGAAAGATGACCAGAAATCTCGGATAGAAAAGAACCTCATAAATGTTTTGATGGTAAGTCAGAGTTCTTTATGTAACGTACGTCCTGGGGCTATGTATACCTAGATCTATATCTGTGTATTTTGTATCACTAGCTGAGCGAATTGTACTCTGTGTTGATGCAGAATGAAAGTCCTGATCCTGAACCCGACTGTGATGTCTTAGCTGTAAAGACTGCTCAGAAGCTGTGGTCAGACCGGATCTCCCTGGCTGGTAGCAATGTCTTCACCATAGGGGTGCAGGACTTTGTGCCATTCGGTGGGTAGCTAGCACCTGCAGCATTGTTTCAGAGAAATCATCCTTATTGCTACAAAATGAACAGATGCAGGATCTTATATATAAAAGCCAAGGAAAGAATGTTCAGAATACATCATCCTACAGATAAAATTTTGATTGGTTTTTCTTTCTCCCCCTTGACTTAAAAAGATCTTCAAAATTCTAAATACTTGGCTTATGCGTTAAAGTTTACTTTGTTCATTTGTAGTTCAGGTGTGATTTGAAATGCATTTGAAAAGATAGTCATTCTTGGGATGCCTGGTTTAGTGTCTAAGCGGTGGCTCAGCGGTTAAGTGCCTGCCTTCAGCCCAGGGCGTGATCCTGGAGACCCAGGATCAAGTCCCACATCAGGCTCCCTGCATGGAGCCTGCTTCTCCCTCTGCCTGTGTCTCTGCCTCTCTCTATCTGTTTCTCATGAATAAATAAATAAAATCTTTAAAAAAAAAGAAAAAAGTCATTCTAAAAGTTTATTCTGTAATGCATAGGGCAGGTATTTTGAAATAAGTTAAAAATAACAAAATGGGGTTTTTTCCCCCTTTAAAATCCTGTGTTAGTTAACATTTCAGGAGGAACTCTGTTTTTAGAATTAAAGGTGGTTTTGAAGTTAGACTTTATTTAATTTTTTTTTTTTTTTTAATGAGCTACATTTATGTCTGTTGAAACGCTTCAGGGGGAGCATTCAGTAAGGACATCCAGGGTAGGTGTTTCCTTCCTGAAGACTAAGTGTGGATCAGAGAATCATGGGTGTGTGTCTAAGAGGGTCTCATAGTGTGTGACTCCCTTTGTTTTATTCCTAGTACAATGCAAAGCCAAGTTTCATGCCCCAAGCTTTCATGTCGATGTTCCTGTGCGGTTTGATATCTACCTGAAGGCTGACTGTCCACATCCCATTAGGTTTTCCAAGCTCTGTGTCAGCTTTAATAATCAGGTAACGGTACCTCTTACTGTGCTTTTACCACGTGTATCTTACTGTAGCTTGCATTAAATTAGATGAAATGAACTTAGTGAATCTTAGGTCTTAAATGGTTTCATAGTAACAAATGGACTTTGGTAAAGTCTATTTGAAAATAAGTGTATTTATAATTCCCAACTTCTGTATTAGCCATTCAAGTTTTACACTTTTCCCTCTTTAAGTTTTGTTTTTATTCCATCCTTATGAGATGTAGGAACTTTATTTTTTGTAATCTATAACATGAATTTTAAATAAGATTAATCAAATATAATCTAATTTTGAAAATTACTTGTTTTACATCCTAACACTGGTATTAGTTTTTTATTATGAAACGTAAATGGTTGATATCAAAGAAACTGAAGTGGAATAGATGGATATAAAGTGAAAAGTAAGTATATGCCCTCCAGTTCCTTTCCTCAGAAGTGATCACTATTAACCTCCTGAACAGTCTAGACATTTTCTGTGTATGCACATATAAGCAGCTTTTTCTTTCTACAGAACTGGGATTATATATGTTTGTACATTTTTACAGTGTATTAGAGTGTTGTCAAGTACTTGATTACATTCCAGATATTTTAGTTACAAGCTCACTTTATAGATAATTATCTTGTGGTCACTCAGAAAGTATATTAAGCTATTAACTAGCAAGCATTTAACCAGAGTTACAGTATTCTTAGCATCGTACAAACCTGAAAACATTTAGTGTATGTCAGCCACGTTGCAATGGAAACATTTGGGGGGCAGGGGCCAGTAGGTAATGAGGACTAAGTTCCATGACGTAGGCTACAAATACAGTTATAGTAGATGTGCCAAAGAAGAGGGAGGAAATTTCAAGGCTGAAGATGAAATGAATAGTTATAAAGCGATGGAAAGGAGGAACATGTTTGGCAAAAGGAAATGCATAATGGAAGCAGGGGTGTACATTCTGGGTTTGTGGGTGGTGGAGACTGCAGCCTCCCAAGGGCATAGGGTATGAGCTGGGGCAGTGGGATATGAGGCTGCTTGGCTTGAAGGAACTTGGAGAGTTTATCAGGGATTGGCTAGTAAGAAAAGTATCTTCAAATACTTGAAGATTTACCCATTCATTTACTCGTGTTCTGTCTATTTATTGGATGGTGGTAAAGAAAGAGCTTTACCTATTTTAATAGATTTTTTTTTTTTACTCTTCATGATTGAGAAATAGCCTTGCAATAGGATCAGTTCAATGAACTGGGGTCACCTGAAGGTCATTGTGTTTTCTTCAACTTTGAACCATCATCTAATGATTCTTTCTCATTAGTTTGAGAATTTTAAAGCAAGAGCATGAAATTTATTTATTTTATTTTATTTATTTATTTTTAAGAGCATGAAATTTAGAATTTAAGTTATGAAATAGAAAGAAGTGATCTTACAGAAACCAACCAGAGCCTCTTTCTACGAATCCAGGGACTAAAGTATGAGGATTTGCGTTAGGATGATAGTGGTGGCAATGGAAAGAAAGGGATGCAAGAGGCGTTTACAAATAGAGAAGTCTGGATTGCTGAGTGCATTCTGTAGAAGATAAAGAAGGGGGATAGGATGAATAAACAGCCCCTGCCCCACCAAAAACTGTTTGTTTTATAGTTAAAATGTACCTACAACATGATGATTTGAAGCACATACATATTGCAAAATGGTGACCGCAAACAGTAAGGTTCCTTAATATCCATCACCTCACATAATTACCTTTTTTTTGCAGTGGAAACATGTATGATCTGCTCTTTTAGCAACTTTCAAATATATATATAATACATTTTTATCAAGTATAGTCGCCATGCTGCACATTAGACCCCCAGAACCTATTTGTCTCATAACCTGAAGTTTATGCCCTTGGATCACCATTTCCCCTTTTCTCCACCCTTTGGCATCCACCATTTTACTCTGTTTCTATGAGTTACTGATTCCACATGTAAGTGAGATCACTCAGTAGTAGGACAGGAGATTTTGTACGTGATATTAGTTCTTGGATTGGTCTTCCCTCCTCTTAAAATTCCTTCTCATGTTTATGCCCTTAAAAGCGTCACTTCCTCAGGGACACCTCTCGATTTACCTAGCCGTAACCCTCCATAGTACTTATCACAGCTGTGGTTTCATTTTTGTTACTGTGATTATTTGGTAGATTATTAGTTTTCTTTTTTTTTTTTTAAATTTTTTTAAATTTTTTTATTTATGATAGTCACACACAGAGAGAGAGAGAGGCAGAGACACAGGCAGAGGGAGAAGCAGGCTCCATGCACCGGGAGCCCGACGTGGGATTCGATCCCGGGTCTCCAGGATCGCGCCCTGGGCCAAAGGCAGGCGCCAAACCGCTGCGCCACCCAGGGATCCCCGATTATTTGTTTTCTTTATTAGGATGTGAGCTTTCCTAGGGAGAGAATTTTTTTCTCAACTATGAAATTTGTTTTTGAAATAATTCTAAATCTGGAATTAGAGGATGAATAGGGAGATTCATGTTTTACTTTTCCTGTTATATCCTACTATTCCATTTCTCCCACCCCTTTCCTTAAACAGTAAACAACTTTTGTAATTAAAGACTAACTTAAAATATAAAAATAAAATGTAAAGCAATTAATTTTTAAAGTTCTATTACGTTCCAATGTGGTATTTGAAATCCAAGAGACAAATCACAAGGAAAAAAGTACTTAGCTTTCAGAAGCATGGGATAGAATGAAAATTAGAGGGAAAGGTTTAAACTTAACTAATAAGAATTTTCTAGGAAGATGATTCATTTGCTGGGATAGAAGATGGCTCTTGGAAAATTCTTGAAGTTTATTGAGTGGATGAGAATGGTAACTCCATAGATATACACAGGAAGGATGTCTCCCTTTATTTATCTGTAAGAAGTATGCTACTTTGGGATGGTAGATGTGAATCCAGTTTGGAACATGCTAAATTTGAGTGGTGGCGGAATTCTCTAGAAAGTTGTGGATATGAACTTGCGGCTAAGGAAACAGAGTTAAAAACAAATAATGGGAAATATCAGAGAGGTGCAGAATGTGTAGAAATGAACAAACTTTACAATGAAATGAACACAAAGGGAAAAGAAAGCCGGGGAATGAAGCCTGTGGAGCCTCTGAATTGAGACAAGAAGAAGGGAAAAAAAAGACCTTTGAGGGGGAAAAAAAAAGAAAGTAATCAGGGTCACAGAAGCCAAGTAAAGAGAGAGCTTTTTAAGAAAAAGAGATGATAGTAGCATCCAGTGAAACAAAAAATACATCTTTGTTTCTCTCCGGGAAAAGGATGTGTAAATGTTTGCAGAAATTAGCTTGTGTGCAGTGAACTGTCTTTACCTTGTAGCAGCTCTGAGAGTGCTTCCATTTGGCATAAAGTACTTCTCATTAATCATCCTTCAGGATGTTTTAGTTTCGAGCAGTTAAACTTACCTAGCTCCGAGATCATTTGGTGTTTAGTGTCAGCAGAACATACATTTGATGTTTATGAACTGTGACCCTTGCTAACCTCTTTTACAGGAATATAACCAGTTCTGTGTAATCGAAGAAGCAACCAAAGCAAGTGAAGTTTTAGAAAATTTGACTCAGGGAAAGATGTGCTTGGTTCCTGGTAAAACAAGAAAGTTTTTATTTAAATTCGTTGCAAAAACTGAAGATGTGGGAAAGAAAATTGAGGTTAGTTATGAAATTTGTCTAAAACATACTTTAAATGACAAAAGCAGATATGTATCCATTGGAAAAATTTTCAAATAGTACACAAGTTTATTAAGTAAAAAATGAACATTGTCTACTTGGATTCCCAAGGGAAATCATTCATGGCTTGGTAGGTCTTATTGAAACTGTACTGTACATAATAGTCTGTCTTCCCTTTTTCGCTTACCAGTGTATATTAAGCATCATTTCCTGTTAGTGCATAAGACCATCCTCATCTTTAATAATCAGTTAAAGGGATCCCTGGGTGGCGCAGCGGTTTGGCGCCTGCCTTTGGCCCAGGGCGCGATCCTGGAGACCCGGGATCGAATCCCACATCGGGCTCCCGGTGCATGGAGCCTGCTTCTCCCTCTGCCTGTGTCTCTGCCTCTCTCTCTCTCACTGTGTGCCTATCATAAATAAAAAAAAAAAAAATTAAAAAAAAAAAAATCAGTTAAAGAATTTTAAACAAAACATATATATTAAATACTATAGCAATTAAGCTTTGTATAATATGACAATTCAGGCTAGAGATATCCTTTTGATGTTTACCCATTTCTGATTGCATTTTTTAAAGGAAAAAATGAAGGCATAAATCTTTTGAAGGATTCGTTTGGTGTGCATAATTAAAATGCCTTTTAGAAATGTGTGATGAAAGTAATATTTTTGTTGAGCATAAACCCTGGAACCAGACTACTTGGGTTTAAATTCCACCTCTCCAGCTTACTAGCAGGTGGCCCTGGACAGTTACTTGACCTCTTTGTATCTCAGTTTACTCATCTGTAAAGCGGGGATAATAGTGGTACCTACCTCTTGGTGTTTCCTGAGAATTAAATCAGTTAGTTCATGGGGGATCCCTGGGTGGCTCAGCGGTTTGGTTCCTGCCTTCGGCCCAGGGCACAATCCTTTAATCCCAGTATCAAATCCCGCATCGGGCTCCCTGCGTGGAGCCTGCTTCTCCCTCTGCCTGTGTCTCTGCCTCTCTTTCTCTCTCTCTCTCTCTCTGTCTATCATAAATAAATAAAGTCTTAAAAAAAAAAAATCAGTTCATGTAAATTGCTTGAAATAGTGATTAGTACATAGTAAGCTCTCACTAAGTGCTTGTTTTCCATGGCTTGAGTGATGGTGATTGGCTAATCTAAATTTAGGACCATTTCTAAGATAGAAACAGAAGACTGTACTACCAATATTTCCATAAAAATTTCTGTGAATCTGTTGATTTTATTATTAGCCAATATCCAGAGTTTTTTGCCTATTCACCAAAAATAAATTCTTTATGATTTTGACTAAATCCCTAATTACATATTTTATTTTTTACAAGATACCTGAGGAATCCTACCAGATGAAAATTGTGATTAATAATACTATCTTGAGTACATCTGTTAATGGATTTAGTTGAAAGGAACATTCATTCGGTTAATAATATTATAGATGTCTCTAGGAAAAATATGTTTGGAATTAGGAATTAGGTTACGAATATGCTAATGGTCATCAGAACATTCATCTATTTCACTCAGCAACCACTAATTGAGCATCTGTTATGTCAAGTTATTACCTCTGTTTAAAGGCGAAGTAGGTAGAACCTAGTCAGGGTCCCAGCTCATAGATGACCAGGACAACTGTAACCGCAGGTGTTCTGACCTCATCACACTGTGGGTCTCTAGAGGAACTCACTAGACCAGCCATTTCTGTGTAATTTGTTACAAGGGGATGGTGACAAGTATGATGTGGCATTTCTGACAGCCCTCCATCTTTCAGATTACGTCGGTAGATCTGGTTCTGGGCCATGAGACAGGAAGATGCGTGGTTTTAAATTGGCAAGGAGGAGGAGGGGACGCTGCTTCCTCCCAAGAAGCCTTGCAGGCCTCACGTTCTTTCAAAAGACGGCCCAGGCTCCCTGACAATGAGCTTCACTGGGACAGCATAGTCATTCAGGCAAGCACAATGTACGTCCTCCTTGCTAGGCAGATTATGGAAAATCATTTCTTTTAAATACTTTTTTTCTTAAAAATCAGTTACTCAGCTAAAGTTTTTTTCCCTCAAAGGATCATCTCTAGAGTTCCAAACATTTCTGTCCATCTGCGACATGACCCTCCTGCCCTGACTAATGAAATGTATTGTTTGGTTGTGACTGTTGAGTCCCACGAGAAGACCCAAATCAGAGATGTGAAGCTCACCGCTGGTTTAAAACCCGGTAAACATTTCCTTCTTAAAATTTGTTCAGTATTCCTTCAACATGAAATAAATACCAGTGATATCAACTACAGGAAGTTTGTTTCAAATGAGGTTATGAAATAGTGCTGTCTATGCAGTATGAATTGTCAGGATAATGTTTGAATTCTCTGTATTTTAAAACACTGATATTAACATTTTTAGGACAGGATGCCAATTTAACTCAGAAAACTCACATGTCTCTTCATGGAACAGAACTGTGTGATGAGTCCTACCCGGCTTTACTCACTGACATTCCTGTGGGAGACTTACATCCGGGGGAAAAGGTGAACTTGGTCAACCACGAGGGGAATGGAAATCCAGCTAGATGGCAGTTTTAAATATGTAGTGGGTCTTAGACAGTTAATGGGGCAATTTAACAGCATATCCTGAGACTAAAAATGAGATTTAACTAATGCACATGTATATACATTTTACATACTTCAATGTGTAGTTAAAGTTTTTATACATGTGATTTTAGAACAAATGACTGTAATTTAGAGAATTAGTTGCCCGGATAAAATAACTAAATAATATTAATTGTGTAACTTAGTGAAATGACCTCTCAGGCAGCTTGTATTTCCAAACTAGACATAAACAATTCTTGGGAAGTTGAGAATGATAATAAGAAAAGGTGGAATAGTGATAATCCCACTCATATATGGAGGCATGAACCGTCTATAAAAAGTATTTAAGAATTTAAACAGTTGGTACAGTATACTCTTAAAAGGTTGGGAACATTACCCTAGAATATGTATTAGGAGAAAATCTCTGAATTATTAAAATAAAGTACTTTTATTTTGTTACAGCTGGAAAAAATGTTATATGTTCGCTGTGGAACAGTAGGTTCAAGAATGTTTCTCGTGTATGTTTCTTACCTGATCAATACAACTATTGAAGACAAAGAAATTGTTTGCAAGTGTCACAAGGTATAATTCTTTATAACTATTTCGGGAAGCATCCTATGTGGAGTGTTCCCTATTTTGTATTTTTTTAGTTTATGTGTAAAAAGATAAGCAGCTTAGGTGCTTGTAGTCTGTTACAAATTTTTTTTTTCTTTTAAGATTTTGTTTATTTGACAGAGAGAGTACATGTGCACAAGCAGGGGGTAGTGGCAGGCAGAGGGAGAGGGAGAAGCAGATTCTCTGCCTAGCAGGAAGCCCAATCCGGGCTCAATCCCTGGACTCTGGGATCATGACCTGAGCTGAAGGCAGATAGAGCCATCCAGGTTCCCAATTACAAATTTTTAAAAAATATTACAAATTTTAATTAAACATCTCTTGGGTTTTTATCATTTATACTTATTATAAATGATATACTATGGAGTCATTGCTCAAACTTTAGAATATTGGCCACCATGGCTTTTTGTACAGTCAAGAGGTTTGAGATCTTTTGCCAAAAGTCTTGAGGCTCTAAACCTATATGTTTCCTTATAAAATCACGATAGACAAAAATCTATTAAGTTGGTTATATGCTGAAGATTTTGGAAGATGGGAGGTCCCCCTTTATGAAATATTTTTTCTGTTAAAAAAATACTACGGAAATTGTTTCTGGTAAGCACAGACAAGAGAGAGTGAAAATAAGAAGGCCAATATGGTCATAGCAGCTTGGAGGCAACTGCTGTCACCTTATTGGTGTATTTTCTATCGGTCTCTTTTCTATTTATAGTGGTTTGGGGGAGCTGTGTCTTTATTTAAATTTAACCATCTTGTACGTAATTGTTTGTATCCTCTTTTAGTAATGGAAAAGCATGATATTTCCTGTTTATTATTAGTCTTGTCTGTGTTGTTTTGGCCTGTTCTCAGGAATTGGGCCCTCGGTGGGCAGAGAAGGCAACCAGTCAGTTTATCCATTTGTAGTATGTTTACGGCACAGCATCTGGGCTGTCAGCTGTTTTATGAATCAGTGAGAGGCAATTTCATCCTAAGAGAGTTAGGAGTATTTCCCAAGTGGAAGGAGGGAAGGCATATAATATATCAAAGATTTCACCTAGCCGGATGCACTAGAATGAATCCTGGATGGTGAAGTAGGAGGTGAGAGTGCCAGTGTCAGCATGGCCTCCTAACCTGCAGCTCAGGCTGGCCATGTAAACCTTTGGCCTGTTTCCTCATCTACAAAATAAGAACAGTCCAGTTCTGTGCAGCTTTAGTGTCCTAAGCCATGGATGTCATTTCTACTTTTGATAATTTCTAGTAGACTCAGAACATACCTTTTTAAAGTAATTGTCTGCTACATAGTAACGATCCTGGACTCAAGCTCCAGTGGTGTGCAGTGCTCTCTTGTCCTCAAGACATGATATTGAGATATGTGCCACTTGTTTTTAACTCTCACCCTGGGACACCTATTTCCCCCACCCCACACTGCTCTACCCTCCGGTGACCATCAGCGTATTCCCTAGATTTAAGAGTCTTTTGGGTTGTCTCTTTTTTTTCATTTGTTTTGTTTTTTAAATTCCACATCTGAATGAAATCATATAGTATTTGTCCTTCTCTGACTTACTTTGCTTAGCATAACACCCTCTAATTCTGTCCACGTCATTATGAATGGCAAGATGTCATTCTTTTTATGGCTGAATAGTATTCCACCTTGTGGGTGTGTATATATATCCTTCCCCATCTTTTTATCCATTCATCTATTGATGGACATTTGGTTGCTTCTACAATTTGGCTATTGTAAATAATGCTACAGTAAACATAGGGATGCATATATCCTTTTGAATTATTGTTTTCACATTCTTTGGGTGCATACTCAGTAGGGGAATTACTGGATCATATGGTAATTCTATTTTTAATTTTTTGAGGACCCTCTGTACTGTTTTTCATAGTGGCTATACCACTTGGCATTCCCACCAATAGTACACAAAGGTTTCTCTTTCTCCACATCCTCGCCAACACTGGTTTCTTGAGTTTTTTATTTTAGCCATTCTGACAGGTGTGAGGTGATACCTCATTGTGGTTTTGATTTGCATTTCCCTGTTGAGTGATATTGAGCATCATTTCTGTGTCTGTTGATCTTCTGTATGTCTTTTTTGGAGAAATGTCTGTTTATGTCTTCTGCCCACTTTTTAATTAGACTATTTGGATTTCTTTGGTGTTGGGTTGTAGAAGTTCTTTATGTATTTTAGATATTAACCCTTTATTGGATATATCATTTACTTTTTTTTTATTTTATTTTTTTTTATTTTTTTATTTTTGGATATATCATTTACAAACATTTTCTCCTGTCAGTAGGTTGCCTTTTAGTTTTTCAAGAGAAACTATTTATTCTTCTATCAGCCAGTCCATTCCCAAGATGTGCTTTTAAGGGACACTAATACTGAGGAATAGAAATAGATGTCACACAAAAAAGAATGAATTGGTCATATATGTTTGGAAAATACAGGGTTAAAAGGCATTAAACAGGTATTTTGACTTCAGGGCTTAGCACAGCATTGAATTTGCTAACGTGTTGAGAATTTCACGAATGGCTTTGGTGATTATCTGTCAACGTTATTTTACTAAGACGCACCTTTCTCATGGAATATCTGTCTTACAGGTCTTCATGTTATTTGTAAGACATTTTTGGAAATTTAAATGTAAATTCTTTTCCCTTAATGGGATTAAATCTCATTTTTACCTGCACATGAGTCCACTTCATAGGCCATGTGGAAATTTAAAGTAGGGCACATCTGAGCTACTCACTGAGTTGCTGTTTGATTTCCATAGATATTTTCTGTGGGGGAGATACTGAGGACCTAGGCTTTAGATTCATGGAACCCCTGCATGTGTTTTCAACCACTAGTATCCTACTTACTATACTTCCTAAAAAGTTAGCTTGATGGTATTGAGAGGCAATCCTTGAAGCATATAATAACAATAAACATGGTTCTGGCGATTCCACTAGTGCTGTGTACGCATTCTCTCACTTCATTGTCAGCAGCCCTGCGAGGATCATGAAACTGACACTCAGAGACCGTGTCCCCACCTCAGGGTCACCTCCGTGTGCCCAAGGTCTGCATGGTGAATAAGTATGTATCTTCCAGGATTAAAACCCACATCTTCCTGGCATTTGACAGCCTGAGTTTTTAATCAACATGACTTTTTAAAAAAGAGTTCTCACCAATGGGGTGGGTGGTTTGGTTCCAGAGCCATAGTAACCTCATTGCTTCTTGAATAGACTCAGGGATGAGAAATAGCACGTTGGTTAACAGTACAGATTTCAAGTCAGATCTGGGTCAGTTTCTGTCTTTGTCAGTTCCTAGCTATTTGTGACCACTTTACTGTAAAATGGCGAGTATAATGGCATCTGTTTCCTTGAGCTATTATGAACATTATGTAATGCAGGTATAGCGATTATAGCACTGTCATATCTTACTGTTGTTGTTATTAGTCATCTTACATTGGGGCATGGTAAAGAACTTAGGCAAAAAGAAGACTCTGATTCTAAGCTTGGCACCCCTAGGTTTGTGGGCCAAGGGCAATCAATTTAACCTTCCTTAAACTTTAGTTCCTCTTTTGTAAAATGGTGACAGTGCCTGCCTCCCCACTTTTGCAGACCCTGATAAAAATAATGTGTTAGAAAGCACTAACACAATTTATTAGAAATAGTGGTCTGGTCTCTCTATATAAGTTTTTACAAATATTATCTGAGAGGAACATCCTAGCTTCTTTTTTTTTTTTTTTTAATTTTTATTTATTTATGATAGTCACAGAGAGAGAGAGAGAGGCAGAGACACAGGCAGAGGGAGAAGCAGGCTCCATGCACCGGGAGCCCGATGTGGGATTCGATCCCGGGTCTCCAGGATCGCGCCCTGGGCCAAAGGCAGGCGCCAAACCGCTGCGCCACCCAGGGATCCCCCTTAGCTTCTTAATATGTATGGGATTATTTATTAATCAGTTACAGATTGCGTTTTGCACGCCTTCTATTTTTGAAACTATTTTTAAGTTTAGAAAAGCCATTGAATGTGCCCTTTAAATTGTCTTGCAGGATGAAACCGTAACTATAGAAACTGTCTTCCCATTTGATGTTGCGGTTAAATTTGTCTCTACAAAGGTATGGTCCTGTGAAGCATTTTGGAAATCATTTCAGTTATAGAAGTTAACAGAAAAAGTAAAGTGGATTACTGACCTTTTGTCTTCATTTATGACAGTTTGAGCACCTGGAAAGGGTCTATGCAGACATCCCCTTTCTATTGATGACGGACCTTTTAAGTGCCTCTCCCTGGGCCCTCACTATTGTATCCAGTGAGCTACAACTTGCTCCTTCTATGACCCCGGTGGATCAGCTAGAGTCCCAAGTGGACAAAGGTGAGAATGTGGATCATTCCACTTAATTAGAAGACAGGGGTGTGTGCGTGCGTGTGTGTGTGTGTGTGTGTATGTAGATTGCCAGTGTAAGAGTCAGCTTTTTGCTAAGGGAGGGTAATTGAAACTGATACTCACAAAAGAAAATAAATTTAGAATTACGGTGGGATTGGTGTCATTTACTGTTTGCTTGAGTATGCCATATTTTAAAAGACAAGATTTTTGCTACTATAAGGAAATGACTCTTTGAAAAATGTACTTGAAAATGAAATAGTTTTTCATGTTTGGATTTTGTTATAGATTTTTTCTTACTAATTTTTAATTAATGTTTACTGTTAAGTATAATTTGAGATGGTAAAAGATGTTTATTAAAGAAACTTGGGAAAATACAGAAAAATAGACATTAAGTTTTCTAAATCAGCTAAAACAGATTAGAGATGTGATTTACACCTAGGATATTATTTTTCTGGTGCATTCTACTTTTGGGCTTTTATGCTTCTTGAACTGTTAAAAGAGAAGAAAAAAATGAGTTTGAATGTTAACCCAAGCAAAACTGTGCTTACTGTATTGTAAGGGTGAATATTGTATGAAAAAAACCATGCTATATTCTTATTCTTAAATGAGTCACTTATTTGCTCTGTTTATCTGTCTGCTATTGGGCTTCAGTGTTACAAGTCATATAGTTGATTTGCAATGAGATAAGAAGTTTTAGAATTCCAATATATTTTTTTGCATCTGCTGTGTAAATAAGTGTCAGCATTTATCAGTAAATCAACAGATGTTTATTGAGTTCTCTATACGACCCCGTGTTCGGTTCTCAAGACACCAAAAGAGCAAGCAGTCTTCATAGTCACTTCTAAGCATTATGTAGGAAAGTCATCATAAAGGAGTATAGGTAAAATAGATAAAATCTAACATGTCCCTAAGCCTCTCTATTTAAATGCTACTAATAGGTCCCAGATTCTGTGAGGTAATACTAATAAAAAGAACAATTTTGCTTTCAGAATGCCTTCATCAGTTTTATTTTCGTCTTTTGAAACTTGGTTTTTCTCTTGCAGTTTCGGGAGTCTCTGGTTCTACTTTCTCTGTCCTTTTTTCCTCTCTTCCTCCCTGTGCTAACTTGGAATAATCATGAGATTTAGAGTCAGTGCTGAACTAGATTCAGTTCCTGGTCCTACTACTTGCTCTTTTGCTATGTTGGGCTGTTTGTTTTATCACTTCTCAGAGTTAAAGAAGACAGTGTGTATGAGATAATCTATATGAAAATCTTAGCTCAGTGCTAGTCTCCTAACAGCTCCATACCAACTAGTTTTTTGTCCATTGTTTCCCGATTCCCTTTCTTACCCCTTAACTCTTGGTCAGTTCCAGGATCCTGACTTAGGCTCCCTTTACTTTTCCTACAGAGACTCCACCTGCCTGCACCCTTAGGGTTGTCTGCCTTCCTCAGCCCAGCTAGAGGAGCCACTGTACACTTAGTAGCAGCTAGAAACCACAGACAAACTAGATAGACTCCCTCTGTGGGTGCACATCCAGCCCCACACCATGTTCTCCCTTTTTTGTGTCTCTTGAATCCAGAGTCTTTCACCAGCTCTCATCTGGCCTCCAGAAATACCTTGCCATTCTCTCCCCTAGTCTGCCTTCATATTGCTGCCAGAGTTTGATTTCTCCAGAAACTATTCTGAACTTGTTATGCCCACTTAAAAAATTTCATGACATTCCAGAACTTTCCCAGAGCAGCTCGCCTTTCCAGCTTTCTCTGCACCAGTCTTTCTACTTCCCCTTCCTCTTTCCAAGACTTGGATCAAGCCAAACTTTTTGCGCTCAGCAAACATTGCCTCCATCTGTTTTTGAACATGTTAGTTCAAAATTATGCCCCAAACCCTTCCCTTTCTCTTTCAACCTGCCGAACTCTTCTTGCTCTTGAGACTCATGTAAGCTTTGGCTTTTTGATCTTCCCAAGCAGGGCTAGGTAGTCTTCCTTCTTTAGTCCCAGAGTTTCTTGTAGCACTTACCCCATTCTATTGTAATTATTTATTTACAGTTATGATGACACCCTTACTACACCCTGTGCTGGAGCCATGACTTAGTCTCTTCTTTGTATGGCCAACCTCATAGTAGTTGGGTAATAAATGCTTATTAAATTAATGAAGAAAAGATTAATTAATTAATTAATTAATTAATGAAGAATGCCTACCTTTAATTTCCCATTCCTAGTCTTCTATTGCTGCCATAACACATTACCACAAAGTTAGTGGCTTAAAACAATACAGACTTCTTATCTTAAAGTTCTAGAGGTCAAATGTCCTAAAATCAGGGTATTGGGAGGACTGCATTCCTTCTGGGCTCTAGGGAAAATCCTTTCCTTTGCCTTTTTCAGCTTGCAGAGGCCAGTCGGATTCCTTGGCTCATGGCTCTCCTCCATCTTCAAAACCAGCAGCGTAGCATCTTCAGATGTTTCTTTTCTGACCTTTGCTTCCATTGTCACATCTTTTTCTCAGACTCTCTGGTACCTCCCTCTTTCCCTCATAACCCTTGTGATTATATTGGGCCTGACTGGATAAACCAATATAATCTTCCTATTTTAAGATCCTTTATCACATCTGTGAAGTCCTTTCTGCCATGTAAGGTCACATTCACGTTTTGGGAATTATGATGTGGATATCTTTAGGGAAGGGAGTGGCATGGGATTATTCTGTCTACTACCTCTAAGAACACCAGAACTAATGCATTACAAAATTTGTGTTAGATACATTAAAAATAACAACTTTCCTAGGTCATAAAGTTGACCCTAATGTTGTTAATAAAGATTGTATCATTAGATACAATTAGAATTAAGGAGGACTTGGTGGAGTGAGGTGGAGTAGGGGGGGACAGGGAACAATATAAATGTCCCAGGTTTTAGTAAAAGGCATCTTAAGAGGTTTGAATTAATGTGTGTTTTATTTACTGGGCCACAATATCATTTCCTAGTTCTTCAAAATTACTTAAAAGTAGTTAATTAAAGTAGAGGTTGGCCCAGCTTTTTTCCCTTTGACTTCTAGTTTCTACCTACATTTAACTATTAATTTATCACAGCCTTCTTCATTGGAGAACCATTTCACACACAGATTTGCTGACATTGGCACTAGATAGGCCCTTTTCCTGGCTTGCATTAAAGGCGTGGCCCTTAGGCTGTGCAAGGCTGACAGGCAGAGAGGCCTTGGTTCAGATAAGCATTTGTTTTGTCATCATTTTTAGGCTAAACTTGGCAAGAGGACAGCATCCTTGTTTAAGAGGTAAATAACCAAATTAGGCAATAATGAGGCACCATGTAACGGGTTTCCATTTGATGGTGTCAGTAATGTATGTTTGTCAGAGAAAGCCAGAGTTGGCTGGAATGGCATTCTGAGTACCTTAAGGGTTAGTTAAAAATTTCTTGTTCCTTACCGTGAAATGTTTCCTTTGGAGAAAGAAAAATAATCACCAAATGGTATTATCCTGACTCCAGACTTTTCCTTTTCATCAGTTCCCATAGGAACTTGTCATAGGCCTACAGCTCCTTCACCTGTTTTTGTTATAATGAAATATTGATGTATTAGAAAAAACCCTGGATAGGGACTTTGTGACCTTGAAAAAGTCATTTAACATCTCTGCACCTTAGTTTTTAGGTCTATAGAATGTATAGAATGTATAACTGATAAAGTGTTCTTTTTTTGCTCAATTAAAAGAGGTAAAACTCTGCTTTCATAGAGGAAATCATTGCATAAGGATTATAAAGACTGTTTCTTGTAGTTGTCTTACAGACTGGAGAGAGTGCTAGTGAGTGCTTTTGTCTTCGGTGCCCATCTGTTGGAAATGTTGAAGGTGGAGTGGCAACTGGGCATTATATTATCTCCTGGAAGAGGTAAATTATAGCAGCCCTATCTTTTTTTCCTTGTCTGTGCTATTTTCATGCCTTTATTATTTGTTGTTGTCATTTAATATTTGAAAGCTGTTGTCAGTCCTGGGGAGAAGACTAGAAGTCACCTACTATCACCAACTGTTTGTCAAAAACACAAAAATTAAAAAGGATCATTAAACTTTCATTTGTATTTGTCACAATTTGTGACCTACATACTGATGAAATTGTAACCAAATGAATTCTCATAACAAAATCATGAAAAACATCAGGAGAAACTGGTCTTATTTGCAGTCAATAGGATTGTCTGCAGAGAAAACTCAAGCAAATTATTTGCACTAAAGAGTTCTAGCGACGTTGCTGGATATAACATTCAATATACAAAAATCAGTTGGCTTTCTATATATCAGTAATAAATCTCTAGCAATGTACTTTTAAAATAAGTATCATTTAGATGACAGCAATAATCATAAGGTAAGTAAGAATATATCAAATAGAAAACATGTGTTACCAATATGGAGAAAATAATAAAATTTTAAAGCATTAAAAGAAGTTCTTAAATGGGGAAACATACAAAGTGATCTTGGGTAGGATTTGGATAGGTCTGATATTCTTTGTTCTATAGAATCAGTACAATTTCCTTCAAAATCTCAATAGCTTGTTTTGTTTTTATAGAACTTGACACTCTTGATTATAAAATTTATATGGACAGGCAAAAACTTAGAAATATCAAGATACTCCAAAAGAAAAACTAGGCAGGGGTACTTGGTCATCTAAATTTGGAGACTTATTGTAAAGCTTCAGTAGTCATTGCTATGGTATTGGCTTGGGAATATGTAAATTAGCCAGTGGAACAGAAGAGACAGTCTAGAAATAGATACACAGATCTACACATATGGAAATTATATTTTAGAGAGGTAGCATTGCAGATCAGTGGGGAAAGGAATTATTTTATAATCGGTGGTGAACAATTGGGTTTCCATTTGGGAAAAAATTGGATCTTTACTATATATTGTATATAATCAGTCCCAGGTATACTAAAGTTCTAATTGTGAAAAGCAAAATGTTACTACTTTAGTAGAAAATAAGAGAATTGTTTTATGACTTTGGAATAGGGAAGAGTTTCTTTAAATAAGACGTAAAAGTTGGGATCCCTGGGTGGCGCAGCGGTTTGGTGCCTGCCTTTGGCCCAGGGCGCGATCTTGGAGACCCGAGATCGAATCCCACGTCGGGCTCTCAGTGCATGGAGCCTGCTTCTCCCTCTGCCTATGTCTCTGCCTCTCTCTCTCTCTGTGACTATCATAAATAAATAAATAAATTTAAAAAAAAAAGACGTAAAAGTATACGACACTAAAATTGATAAATTTGTTAAAATTAATTTCTTAGTTCATTTAAAAATACCATGTAGAAAGTGAAAAGACAAAATACAAATTGGGAAAAGGTATTTATAGCATGTAAAACTGACAAAGTATTAGAATTCATATCAAGAACAGATCATAAGAAAAACAAGTCCCCTAACAGAAAGTTGAGCAAAATCTTGATTATGCTGTGAAAGGGAAACAAAAGAAGCCAGATAGTGAACATAGGGAGTAAACAAGGGTTACTTGTTAGTTAGTAAACAAGGGTTAACCTTATGAGGAATCTGAGATTCAGATGTGCTCCCACTAATTTGGAAAAATGAAAAGGTTTAGCAATGCACAGTTTGTCAAAAGAGGTGGAGTATAAAATAGGACAATTACTTTGGATATCTTTTCAACAGTACCAGGTAAAATTGAAGATGTCTATACCCTATAGTCATAAAAAAAGTCCTAAACGTGCACACCAAGAATATATGTAAGAATGTTCATTGCACCTCTGATTATAATAGTAAAAAGTTATAAATATATATCCATCAACAGGAAAATGGTTGAACTGTGGCAGAATCATACAATGGAATGTTGTCTGTCAGTGAAAATGAATTAACCAGAGCTATATCTGGTAACTATTAACTATTAAGTGAACAGAGCAACTGCAGATGTTCAGAATATGAACGCATTGCACATATGTAATATTGGAAAACATGTAGAATACTGTATATTTCTTAGGGCTACATACATAATTTGGAAAAGTGTAAAGAAATACATAGCAATGATAGATACCAAATCCAGGATGCTTCTGGAGGGGAGGTGCAAGCAGGAAAGGGTAGGTGGGAAGATTCAGCTGTATTATGTTTCCTTAGACTGGGAGGTAGACAGGTGATATTTCATGTGTTATTTTCTTAGCACAGCTCAATTTTGTCATAAATTTTAGAACAGTGGATAGGATATACTAAAAATGAGAAAGGAAAAAGAACATAATTTTATTTTAAAAAACTGACATCTTTCTTTTTCCCCATTTCTGAATTTACCACATTGAAGTTTAGTTTATGTTTATAGGAATTAGAATAGGATTGGAGTGCCTGGGTGGCTCAGTCAGTTGAGCGTCTGCCTTTGGCCCAGGTCATGGTCCCAGGTCCTGGGATCCAGCCCCACATTGGGCTCCCTGCTCAGAGCCTGCTTCTTTCTCTCCCTCTACTGCTCCCCCTGCTTGTGTTCTCTCTCTCTCTCTGTCTCTCTTCCTCTCTGTCGAAAAAATAAAATCTTAAAAATAAAATAAAATAGGACTTTGAAGGCACTGTTTAATTTTCCCATCCTGTTTGTAGTACCATACAGACAAATTTCTTAATGATAAGGGATTAGATGTTTTTTCCTGTTGCTTTTGCTGGATAATAACTTGCATAGAGCATCAGCTGTTCCCCACCCAGATACAGCCTCTTCCGAAGGGCTTTCCTTGGTCAGGGGGCTGCCAGCTGGCCCTGCAGATCCCATTCTCACTGTAATGGAGGGAAACGTATTTGTCAGTTTCCTGATGTTGCTCACTTTATCTCCGCAGTGCTGGAATGCCACTGTGTTTATTGATAGTACAATATTTTTAGTTCCACAGTTCTTACTGTAAACCCCTAATGTAGTTATGACAGCATGCTTGCAAGTGGTCTGGTGCTCAGCTGTGACCTGGCCACAAGGTGATAAGGTCTCTATCATAACTTCAGTCACCACAGTGCCACCTACACTGATCATTTTGCTACCAAACACGGTGTCAAATGGTATGCTTCATGGTGTGGTTGATTTATATTCTGGAACTGGGACCAAACAGCGGCCTTGGGTTGTGACACTTGTTCAAAATACAAACAGGATTCTAAAAGCTTTTCACAAAACTACTATTAATAAAGGTCTAGAAAATGTGTAAGTAATTTCTTTTGAATTACTTTCTGAAGTAATTCCTTTGAAACAAGTTGGCGAATATGCACGTTTTCTGTTTTTGATTTACCTTTTTACATCAAATGTGGATCTGAAAGATGCACTTTTCTGCCACAGGACCTCAGCCATGGGAAATGTCCCTGTCATCAGTACCGTCATCACTCTGCCACATGTGATCGTAGAAAACATTCCCCTCCATGTGAACGCAGGTAATGGCATCAAATTGTATTTGATAAAAAGAATATAGTAAGAATATCTATTTTAGCTTCTAAGGTTTAAAAAAAAATTTTATTATGAAAAGTGCCTAGCATTTACAAAAGTAGATAACGATAAGTCCTGTTTTATCTGTACCTCTACATATGCCTCCTACCCCCATTATTTCGAAGTAGATCCCAGCTACTGTTTCATCTATAAATATTTCTGTCTGCATCTTTAATATCAGTGGTTATTTTTCTAAATATAATTACTCTTCTATTATCATCACTTTAAAAATTAGCAATAATTTTTGTTTTGTTTTAAATACACATTTATTCAGCGTCATGATCAGACTATTACATTTAGCAATCAACGGCATGGGTGCAAAAAAACCAAAATCTACCTTAAAACCCTCTGTTGGAATGCTTTATACTTTCCACAGAACAGAAACTAAAATAACCTGTTATACAATTAGTCACAAATACAGTCCTCGAGTTTTTTGCCCATACACATGAGTATTGTCTAAAACATGTCTTCTTTATAGCAGCTAGGCCCTGCTACCACTGTGCTTGGCTAAGTTCACAAATATGCTATAACCTGTAGCTTCCCTGTCACTTCTCTGGCTCTCCTCTCCTGCTAAGCTTTGTTTCCTGGCAGTAATTAAAACCTGCCACTGCCATAGCTGCTGCGGCTGCTGGAACCACCATAGCCACCTTGGTTTCATGGTTTGGCTAAGTATTGGCCTCCACCACCATAGGGGCCAGAGCTTCTGCCTCCAAAATTTCCTCCTTTCATGGGTCCAAAATTTGAGGATTGATTGTTGTAATTGCCAAAATCATTATAGCTTCCCCTACCTCCAAAGTTGCTGCTTCCATCATTACCAAACCCCTGATAGCCATCCCCACTGTCACCGTATCCACCACCACCTCGACTGCCACCAAAGCCACCTTGACCACTGAAGTTCCCTTCACGACCAGAGTTGTCATTCCCACCAAAACCACCTCCACGACCACCACCAAAGTTTCTAGAACCACTTTGGCCTCTTTAGCTGGACGAAGCACTAGCCATCTCTTGCTTCGATAGGGCTTTCCTTACTTCACAGTTGTGGCCATTCACAGTATGGTTTTTTGAATGACAATCTTGTTACAGAGTCATGGTCATCAAATGTCACAAAAGCAAAACCTCTCTTTTTGCCACTGCCTCGGTCAGTCATGATCTCAATCACTTCAAATTTCCCATACTGTTCAAAATAATCTCTTAGGTGATGTTCTTCAGTGTCTTCTTTAATGCCACCAACAAAAATCTTTTTCACAGTTAAGTGGGCACCAGGTCTTTGAGAATCTTCTTTTGAGACAGCCCTCTTTGGTTCCACATCTCTTCCATCCACCTTGTGTGGCCTTGCGTTCATGGCTGCATCTACCTCCTCCTCCACGGTGGCGTATATGATGAACCCAAAGCCTCTGGAGCGCTTGGTGTTTGGGTCTCTCATTACCACACAGTCCGTAAGCGTTCCCCATTGCTCAGAATGGCTCCTCAGACTCTCATTGGTTGGTTTGAAGCTCAAACCTCCGATGAAGAGCTTCCGCAGCTGCTCAGACGTTTTGGGGAGACTCTGACTTAGACATGATGGTGGTGGGAGGGGAGACTTTAATGATGCTTACTCGGCGGCATCCAGGGGCAGAGGGCAATAATTTCGTAATATCAAATTCTGGTGGTGTGATTTCCCTGATTGACTCGTAATGTTCTTTAGATTGTTTTAAGGTCTTGGCATTGCAGCTGATGGATATCTCATACAAATGTTGAAATCTATAGGCAGGAAGACTCCCTCTCTACTCCATCACTTCCTTCACCACTACCATGTTCCCCTCTTCCTTGCTGTTCATTTATTAAAGAAGTGGTCAGTTGTCCTGTAGAGCTTCCCACAGTCTGGATTTTGCTAATTGCATTGTATCATTTTTAAGGATCTGTGAGTTGCTGGTGAGATCTATAGTCTTGATCAGATTGAGGTTCAAGTTTTTGGCGAGAATACTTCATAGCTAATGGTGTGTGCTTCCATCAAGAGGCATGTGATGCCTGTCATTCCTTCTTGAACCATGATGGATATTTAGGGAAATGTTTTATAGATTTGAAAAATTATTCCTAAAATAATTCAGCTCTTGACCCTAAGTCAATCAGCTTGGAAAGGAGACTTGATTCTTTTTGGCCTGTTTTATCACAGCCCCGTCGCTATTGTCCAATCAAAGGATTTTCTTATTTAGCAAGAGTGCAGTAGTATCACTAATTTAAATAATCCCATGTCTACAGAATGGGATTCATTTACAAAAAGAACTCATAAATGGTGAACTATTTTTTTAACCAAAAGATACGTGTCCTCTTTCTCTGCAGATCTGCCATCCTTTGGGCGTGTCCGAGAATCCTTACCTGTCAAGTATCACCTACAGAACAAGACTAACTTAGTTCAAGATGTGGAGATTTCTGTGGAGCCCAGTGATGCCTTCATGTTCTCAGGTCTTAAACAGGTATAGGTCATATTTCATTGGGTTGCTTATATAGATATAGAAGTTTGGCCAGGAAATGGGGAGCTGTACATCTAATTTTTACAAATGAACTAATAAAGCTGATTGTGGTTCCTATTATTTTGATAGTAGGAAATTTTTAGTATTTATTTATTTATTTATTTATTTATTTATTTATTTATTTATTTATTTATTTATTTATGATTTGTTTATTTTAGAGAGTGTGCAAGCTTGAATGCAGGAAGGGGCAGAGGGAGAGAGAAGCCTCAGGCAGTTTCCCCACTGAGTGCAAAGCCCGACGTGGCGCTTGATCCTAGAACCCTGAGATCATGACCTGAGCTGAAATCAAGAGTCAGACGCTCAGCCAACTGAGCTACCCAGGCGCCCCTGTAGTCATTTTTTAAGATTAAGTACAATTTGGGATCCCTGGGTGGCGCAGCGGTTTGGCGCCTGCCTTTGGCCCAGGGCGCGATCCTGGAGACCCGGGATCGAATCCCACGTCAGGCTCCCGGTGCATGGAGCCTGCTTCTCCCTCTGCCTGTGTCTCTGCCTCTCTCTCTCTCTGTGACTATCATAAATAAATAAAAATTTAAAAAAAAAAAAAAAGATTAAGTACAATTTGTATAGAGGTCGACTAAGTGGGCAATACTTTTCACATCGAGATCACACATGTTATTCTTTCTTTTTTTAAAACAAGAATTCTGGGTACCTGGGTGGCTTAGTGGTTGAGCATCTGCCTTTGGTTCAGGTCTGCCCTGGGATCAAGTCCTGCATCAGGCTCCTCACAGGGAGTCTGCTTCTCCCTCTGCCTCTCCGTTGTCTCTCATGAATAAATAAATAAAATCTTTAAAAAATAATAAAAATAGAACAAAAACTCACAAATATTTGACTATAATAGAATTCCTGAAAGTTTTACATTTCTCTTCTATTAGTACTCAGTGTGTGTGTTTGTATGTTTTAATTTGAGGCCGAGAGGTATTACTACCCTTATTAAAAGCCTGATCCTCTGGGGTGCCTGGCTGGCTCAGTTGGTAAAACATGCGACTCTTGATTTCAGACTCATAAATTCAAGCCCCATGTTGGGCATAGAGTCTACTTTAAAAAAGAAAAAGGCCAATTCTCTTAATTATCAGTGAAATATTTTAGAGATTTTGATATTGCATAGAATTTAACTTATTTTTGATACATTTAGACACAATTTTATATTTACAAAACAAAATTAGTCCAGTGTTTTGATTCACTGATTCAAATCAGAGGTGAGGTAGGAAAGTTCATCACATTTTTGAATGGAATGTACACTTTCAGGCAAAACCATGTTTCATTGAGAATACTGTCTTAACTGTCAACGTGGATTAACAGACAGTGCTCAGTAGTCAGTAAATACTTGTTATCAACAAGGGCGTAATTAGAGTAACGAATGTATCCTAATACTCAGAAGCGTCTGCCTAACTAGTTGTCTGTGCTGTGACAGCACAGACAACCCTATATGTAAAATAGAATTATATATAAAGTGGACTGTAAGTCCACATGCTAATTGAAGTTTATAATATATAGTACATCTCATCAGCTGTTATATGTTGGTACCCGTATATGTTGACACATGTACATACTAGATGTACTCATTTGCAAACGAGTAAGCTTTTCTAGTGTCCTCATCTTTTTCACATATTGATTTATAAGTAAATAATGTACAACACCAAAATCTTAGAAATTTGTGTTCTTTTCTAAAGTAGTGTCAGAGTTTTCCAAACATCTTTTATTCCCTTGACATCATTTACCTCGCCACAAAGGTAAAATCCCTAAAAGAAAACACCAGAAACGACTAATTTGTCTTAGGTTGACAATGTAAGCAGTGATACTTTGCAACTGATTATCTCATAGCACCTTGTGACTATAAAATCTATCTGGTCGCAGACACAGAACATATTGATCCATCTCATGTTCCCCTTTTTTAAGTTTGTGGAAGTTGCCATGTGGTGGATCTTGGTAGAAACGAAGAAATCGTGCATATTTTTTTTATGCGTTTCTTGTCTATGTAGTCCTCTCGTCTTGCATCATACTATTTCAGTCTTGTGTTTTAGAATCTGTCTGGAAGGCGGAATAGGAGAGAGAAAGTATTTCACCAGAAAGATTTGTAAATAATGAAGGGGTGACAACATGAAGAGGCTGGAGGCGTGTGTATTTGATTTTCTTTCTCTACAACTTGTTATGCTATAGATTCGATTACGGATCCTCCCGGGCACTGAACAGGAAATGTTATATAATTTCTACCCCCTGATGGCTGGATACCAGCAACTGCCATCTCTCAACGTCAACCTGCTTAGATTTCCTCACTTCACAAACCAACTGCTCAGGCGTTTTATACCTACCAGTATTTTTGTAAAGGTAAGGCTTAGAAACCGTCTGTTTTTTGAAATTTCCAGTCTTAGAAACAAACCAGAAGTGTTTCTTTCACGTAAGTTCCTCTAAACAATATTTTGAGACTTGATTGTTTTTATTATACGAACTTGGCAGTATTGCCGTTCATTGCTGTAAGCTTGCTATTATTTTACAGAATCTAACTTCAAAGGTTATTATTCCCTTAGGTAGATAATGATTTACCTTCACTGTGTCCTCAGACCTGTATTTTCTTCTGCTTAGTAAAGTATGTTTTTACATCGTAGTTAGTTTGTAACCAGTTTATAGTCAAAATGGATTAACTTTCTAAATACAGTCCTTGAACTTGCCCAGTTCTCTGTGTCATACTGGATTGGGGTCTTTTCTGAAAATGATCCTTTGTCGAAAACTATACTCGGGTTTAGTGTTTTGATTTTTTACACTGGTAAAACCATTTCCAGGTTCCCGCAGTAAAGGAGCATGTAGGACAGTGGGAGTCCATGTGGGAGAGAGTGAACGGGGCCACACCAGTGGTTCACTAAGCACAGCACTCACCTCTGGTTTAGCCATTCTCACTGCCTGTAATTAAGGCTTCCCTCCAGGTAGTTGTGATTTCCCCAGTAACTCAGATATATGTGGATATATGTGTGTCCTGGGGGCCGTCTTCTACTTCAAGTTTATACTCACTTTTGGAAAGACGGGTTATGTGGCCATTTCCCTTTCTGTGTCTGTCTTAAGTTTGGAGGAACTGTCCCTTCTTTACATAATCTGGGATGGGGTAAATTCTAAATTAGTCTGTGTTCATGTATCCTATGTGATCTTCCTAGAGTTTATCTTCCCAGACTTACCCAACTTCTTTTTGCATCTGTCAAAAATGAATTTATTAATGTTTTGAAGCATCGTACTTTTTAGATTGTAGAGAAAAATTTCATGATTCTAATTCACTTGTGTTTAACCAGTGACTTTTTTTTTTTTTAACAATGGTTTTTTTAAAAGGCTTTATTTTTTTTAGAGCAGTTTTAGTTTTATAGTAAAATTGAGAGGAAAGTACAGAGCTTTCCCATATACCCCTGCTCCCTCCTCCTCCCCCACACTGGTGGCTTTCTAAACATTTCCACTTGTTCACATTCCTGGGCCATGTCTGCTGCCATTCTTCCCATCAAGGTCTGAGAGGTCACCTTGCAGGGGTGGGGAGCAGTGGGGGCACAGTTGGTCTCTGTTGTCCTTTTAGCCATTTGAGCTTCTAAAAGTATGCTATTCCCAGACTCTGAAGCTTTCATTAGTGTGAGGGTGGGTGTCAGCATAGACAGAGGCATACAAACATAACCCATCCAAGATACGAGAGTTGATCATTTTGAGGAATTAGGATCGACAGTCTACCTATTAATCTCTATCATTCCTTTCCCTCTAGGTCTTGTACACCCAGCCTAACCCCAGCTCCTGCTAGTACATTCTTCTCATTTTCTTCCACAGTAAACCTCTTCAGGTAGTGCTTAAATCCATAAGGAAAAGTTACAGAAAAATAAACATTTGTAAGTTTTAACATAACTAACATGTCTTTTTCCTTGAAGTTCTCTTTTTTAAAATTTTATTTAAAACAGTTAACATGTAATGTATTATTGGTTTCAGAAGAAGTCAGTGACTCATCAGTCTTACATAATACCCATTGCTTATTATATCACGTGCCTGCCTTAATGCCCATCACCTAGTGAGCTCAGCCCCCCACCTTCCCCTCCAGCGACCCTCAGTTTGTTTCCTATGTTTAGAGTCTCTTATGGTTTGTCTCCCTCTCTGATTTCATCTTGTTTTTTATTTCCCTCTCTTCCCCTGTGATCCTCTGTCTTGTTTCTTAAATTCCATGTATGAGTGAGATCATATAATTGTCTTTCTCTGATTGACTTATTTCACTTAGCAGAATACCCTCTAGTTCCATCCATGTCACTGCAAATGGCAAGGTTTCATTTTTTTTTTGATGGCTAAGTAGTATTCCATAACATGTCCTTTTCTAACCACTGTGGTTTTTTTCCCTAAATACTACCTTCTAGGACTACCTTCTAGTAACTTGACTGCTGCCAAAAAAGTTGGCTGGGATCTTCGGGGCTGGCTCCTTTATCAGTTGAGAGAACTTACGGTGGCAGTTGTTTTAGCTGCCATGCTAAGGATGGTGCCTGAGAATCACCCTCTCCCCATTAGTGAACAACATAACTGACTCACATTGTACCTGCCTTTACTAAACTCCAGAGATGTGCAATTCCAGTAATGAGAGCTGCCAGCCCTACCAGGATTTAAATTAACATTAATTAAAATTTAATTTAATCTAAAAATTAGTTGCACTAGCTGTACTTGAAGGCTCAATCAGCGTGACAGGTGGCTACCATGTTGGACAGCGCCGACCTGAGCTTTTCCATCATCACAGAAAGTTCCACTGGACAGCAGTGTCCTCCTTCAAGGCTGGATTAATGTTTTTCTTTCTTTGAAAAGTAGATTCCAGCTTTTTAATTGCATGATATTCCTGTCTTCTGTCCCTTTGTAAAGCTGTGTATGGGGATTTTAGCAGGTTTCGCCATTATTTTTTCCCATTTTTTTTTTTTTAAAGATTTTATTTTATTTGAGACAGAGAGGACAAGCAGGGGGAACAGCAGAGGGAGAGGGAGAAGAAGGCTCCCCGCTGAGCAGGGAGCCCAATATGGATCTCGATCCCAGGACCTCAATATCATGACCTGAGCTGAAGGCAGATGCTTAACTGAGCCACCCAGGCGCCCCCATTATTCTATTTCTAAAACTGAACATCTTCTATCAGTACTACAGATGATGTGAAGTATAAAAGACCTGTATTTAATTCATTCTTTTCCTGCCTTGAATGTCAGAGGCCTAACTTACACACGTATGTGTGCATACACACACACACACATACACACCTAAAATGCAGAGCGACAAAACTAGAAGCAGGAGTGCTCCCTTCCCTGCCCCAGGGAGTCCCACCCTAAGCATTCTGCCTAAAGCCTAGTAAATGGCTTTTGGTGATAACGCCATAACACTGTTCTGTTCATATCCTGAATTCCAGTTCTCTTGCTTTTCCCACAAAGGTCTACTAATGTACATTGTCTTAATAAAGTTATTTACAAGAATTGCATTTTTTCAGTTCCTTGATGACTCCCTGGGGTGCTGCTAACCTGTCAGAATTTTTACCCCTAAGGATAACTATGATACCTTAACCTTTACTCTTCTGATATGATGTTTTGTTTTTTCAGGGACCTTAGGGAAAAGGAGAGTCTTGTTTTTATCTGCTGCTTCTGACCCCATGGTAGTCATTGTTAGATACCCCAATTCATTGTGAATTGCCTTTTCTTACAAACAGGAGATTGGGAGACCTTGAATCCCAAGGAACTGGTCTATCAGCTCAGGTTTGTGGCCTTCTTCAAGCTTGAGATGCTGGAGGGTCCCGAGCAAGGGAGAGAATGAAACTGTCACTGAAGCAGGAGTGGTGATGGGTTCCCTGTCACACGCTCTCAGTGACAGATCTGTAACTGCTAGAACACAGGGTGAAGAGAATTAGTGACTGAGGCAGATTCAGCTGGTGGAGGTAATGCAGCTGGCCTGCGATGTCAGTGTCTGGTGGCGGAAGGAACCGCTCTGTCTAGACCCCACAGCTCCCTCCCCAGGCTCAAGTGAAGTGACAAGGTGGGGGGAAGGAAGGAGAGATGTGATTTTTTTTTAAAGATTTTATTTATTCATGAGAGAGAGAGAGGCAGAGACATAGGCAGAGGGAGAAGCAGGCTCCCGTCAACGAGCCCAATGCAGGACTTGATCCCAGGACCCCAGGATCACGACCTGAGCTGAATGCAGACACTCAACCACTGACCCACCCACGTGCCCCAGACAAATGTGATCTTGATACCTGTACACGTTTATCCTGTTTTTGTGAAAGTTTCCAGAATTACAAAATCTTTTCAATGAAGGAAGCTTTTGTCATAACTACTTTGTAACCTTTCTTATTTCCCTGCTTTAAAGCCACAGGGCCGGCTCGTGGATGATACCTCTATTGCTGCCGCGTGAAGTTCAAGACTAGCCCTCGGCTGTTCTTAGAGAAGGCAGACGGAGCTATAGAAGTTTTTCATTGTGAACTGTAGCTTTGATCATGGTAAAAGTTAATCTTTTCTATTTTTTAATGGATGTCATACCAACTCTTCAGAGGAACTCATGCTAAAAATATTAGGAAAATCTATCCTCTCTTCTAGTTTCACTAATAAATATTTGAAATCTCTCAGTGTGACGTGGAAGGATGTCAGACCGTTGTTATTTTTGGAAGTCGTTTTATGAATAGTAGGTTCTTAAAGTAAGTCGTTCGCATGTGCAATATCAGAGGAAAAGCCAGCCTCCCAAACAGGACTGGCCACGGAGGGGAAGGTGCACCAGAATCTGCCCCAGGATTTCTGAATGCCCGTGGGTCACTTTCAGAGTCGGCTGAACCAGAGCTAAGCCCATCCTCACAAACTGAATGAGTGCTCAGGTTACATACATACCAACTCATAGCAGCTGTGTGACTGATCCAGAAAACTTCCAGAAAGTTCGAATCAAAGCAATCAAAGGTGTCTAGAAAAATCTTTCCTTAGGATCAAAACATGTGAAATGGGTTTAGCTTGCTGCCAAAACGTGGATCGTTTATGAAGCAGGTTTGTATTTGTAAGGGTGTTAACTGTTCATTCTGACAGGTTCAATCTGAACTACAAGGATGGGATTCTCAGCCTAATTTCTTAAGGAAAAGTTTTGGAAAAAGCTGCAAGTTCTAAATGAGAGCTTTTAGGTAGATTGTGCTGTTTCAGAATGAACTATTTAAAACTCTTGGGAAATTCATGTAAATAAAAATCATATTGTGAAAATTTTCTTCAGTTAAAATATCTTAATTTAAAACTTACCGGATTTCCTGGAAAATCTTATTTAAAAGTGTAGGAGTTGTAAAAAGAAAATAGTGATGTAAATAAATATATTCTCTTTCAAGTACGCTTGTATGCATCTTTCATTTATTCTGAGCTTGTTTGATTTCAGCCTCACAAAGTAGGTTTTACTAAGAATACTGTTGTATGAAGTCTAGGGAGAGCATAGGATTAGAAATTGGGAGATCTGCGTTCCAGAACTCTGCTGACCTTCAGGGAGGCTCGGACAGTGGAACAGGCTGTCTCAGGAGGACATGAGTCCCCTGCCTTCTCAGCTTTTCAGAGAGGCCACAGAAGCTCGTCTCCACACTCAGATTGTCCATGGTCAGATCCCGGCTCCGCTGCTTGCTCATGAGGTGCTGTTCAAGTTATGTATCCTCTGTACGTAAGATGTGGATGATGGTAATACCCATCTCTTAGGCTTATTGGGGAATGATAACAGCTAATACATGAGAAGAGCTTGGAAACATTGGCTGACCCACAGTAGTGCTCAACCAGGGACACCTGTATTATTATTATTATTATTATTATTATTATTATTATTATTACTGTTATTATTACTATTATTATTATGAGAAGGCTGGAAAGGACATGCCTGCATCTCCTGGATGGTCTGTGTTATCAGAATTTATCAGTATTTCTGTAGTTCAATATATACATGAGCACACATGTGTATGTATGTGTATATATGTAAATGCCTAAAACTGAAAAATATCATGAAATACTTGTCTTCTATATTCTCCTATATTTTATATCCTCTTCTTTTTTGTTACAAAACATCCCTGGTGTAACCTACCAAATTAACTTCATGACCCACTATTGGGCTTAATCTCCAGCTTGAAAAACTCACAGGTTCCTTTGAATATGAGATGGTCTGATGATGCAGGGCTTGTGTGATAAAGATCTCACATGTCCACACTGCCATCATCAAACACAGAGTAGGTGTTAGAGCGAATGAATCCCTGGCATATACCTTAAAATGATTAGCATTGGTGTCCATGTGGTCCGTGTAACTCTGTGCTATTGTAAACACACCAAATAAACAGCTCTGTCTTTCTCTCGATCATCCTCAGAGTTGGCAATAGAGTAATAACCCTTTCCCAACCTGGAGTTCTCTCATAGCATTAATTCTGCAAAGATACTCTTATTTTATTTTTAAAATTAAATTTAAATTTGAAATTTCTTATTTTTAATTAAAATTATATGAAATTATCATCTTCCCTGGGTCCAAAAAAATCAAAACTGTCATTGTTATAGGAGCTGTTGGTGAACTCAGGTTACAAGGATGTCAAGGGAGGACCTCATGGTGTTTCCCTTCCTGCCTCTGGGCCGTCCGTCCACTGCCATCACTGCCTGTGTGAAAAGCTCTTGATTCTCAATATTGCTTTTTTTTTTTTAAGATTTTTAAAATTTATTTATTCATGAGAGACAGAGAGAGAGAGGCAGAGACACAAGGCAGAGGGAGAAGCAGGCTCCATGCAGGGAGCCCAATGTGGGACTCAATCCCGGGACTCCAGGATCACGCCCTGGGCCAAAGGCAGGCGCTAAACCACTGCGCCACCCAGGGATCCCCAGCTCACCTTTTTAATAGGGAGGGCTCATGTCTCAGCGAATACCTTTCTGAAACACCCCTCTTGACCTAAAACCCTGGAAAAGGCATCTAATGTGTCCCAATTCCTAGTGTAGAAAATACTTAGAGATTAGTTCTATTACTTGATGGTACAGTAAGTAGTAGTGACTATAATTTTCAAGAAGCAATGATGTATACAGCATTAGTGATTAGAGATTGTTAAGTGAGTATAGGACACCAGATAAAGTGTACTTTCTCCTATCCACCTCCCCTTTATTTCATGCTGTAAATACTCTCTAAAGTGTTATGAATGGATGCTAAGCAAAAAAACATTGATCTGTGCAGTAAGATATATGAGAAAACAAACTCTCATTTTATTTTATTATCCTTGCACTTCAAATGCCTTTTTTTATGCATATGGATTTGTTTTGAAACATTTTTAACAAGTGACACTCATGCCATCCTTTGGTGAACTCCAAAAATATCTTCCTTTTATTTTAGCAAACAGTGTCATCCTCAGACATATCTGTGCTCCATAAAACTCACTAAACGAGTATAAAAATCCCATGTTTTTGTGAAAAATAAATTCATAGTTTAATTATATTCAGCTTTTCTTCAAAGATTGTGTTTCTTCTGATCGTGTTTCTAAACTCCATTAACTCATGCCTGTTTCTGCTTCCTGAAGCATGCCTTACCAGACAGAGAAGTAGAAGTGAAGTCAAAGCATTTTTTTAAAATTCCACTTTCTCCAATTATTGAAAGAACGCCTAGCAACCTTGAAGTTGATTTTTTATTTATGTAATAACAACCCTTATTCAAAAGGGATCGGCAAGTGTGGCCAGTGGGAAATCGCAAATATTCTCTTTATTAAGTTGGTCAAGATGTGTGTTTCCCAAATGATGATTGCCAGTATTTATTCAATGCTATAAGGTACCAGTGACGTTCTTACCTCTTTAATACTCCCAATAGCCTGATGTATAGGAAACATTTCAAAGTTGTGGAAACTGAGGCTCGGAGAGCTAGTGGCCTGGTTTTCTATTGCTGTAGAACAGATCACCCCAATAGTTAAGGATTTAAAAGAACAATCACTATCTTTCATGGTTACAGTGGGTCAGGAAGTCAGGAGGGGTGTGGCTGTGACCTCTGGCTTGGGGTGACTCAGGCAGTTGCGTGGTCCGACCTTAACTGGAATTAGAATAAGCAGGAATGGAACTGGGAGCTGAAGCAGCCCTGGGCCAGCTGAGAGTATGTGCTCATTGAGCCTCAGGACCTTTCCAGGGGTCTGCGGGGTGCTGGACTCCTGGCAGAGCGGCACCGAGCTCCAGTGTGAGGGCTCCAGGCAGCACGGTGGGAACTGCGCTGCCTTTGGTGGCCTCACCTTGGCCACACAACAACACTTCCACTGTGGCCATGAGCCCACCCAGATTCAAGAGGAGGGAACATAAACTCCCATCTCCACATGAGGAAATGGGGAGAACATTGTGGGACAGGAGAAACTGCAGCTGTCTTCGGGAGAGTCTGTCATATACCCAGTGTCACGGCAGGTGGTGGGAGAAGTGGGATTCAAGTCAAGACACTGCACACGGCCTCCGTTCTAACACTGCAAGCGCTTGGTCCTAAATAATGAGTCTGGCTAAGTATGTTTTTGGTGACTGAGGCATTGTGCATTCAGAGTTAAGACCTATGTTCTTTCTTTTCTTTTTCTTTTTTTAAAAATTTTATTTGATAGAGGATGGGCAGGGGGAGGAGCAAGAGGGAGAGGGAGAAGCAGACTCCCCGCTGAGTGGAGAGCCCAATGCAAGGCTCGGTCCCAGGACCCAGGGATCATGACCTGAGTTGAAGGCAGATGCTTAACCAACTAAGCCCCCCAGGCGCCCCAAGCCTGTGTTCTTACATCTATGGCAATACAAATGCTGCCCTTACACACTGAATTCCAAGTGTTTACCAAGCAACTCCTCTAAGAGTCAGTTTCTGTGCTGGTTGCTAAAGCCATAAAAGACACTCCATTCCTGAAGACCGACAGGGGAAAATGTATGCAAACAAATTCCAAGGTGCATTTATTCCGAGGTGATAAATGCAGAAGTGGGTGAACTGATGGGTATCTAGGATCCATTTTAAAATGCTCCAGGGGAGGGAGCAGGTGGGGGAGCAAAGAAAAACTAGGTCAGATAGAAATGGATGAAATAAGATTTGAAAAGTGTTGATAATTGTTAAAGGTGGGTAAAGGGGTTCCTGGGAATCCGTTTCATTCTATATGTGTCTGAAAATGGCCATGGTTAAAGAAATACTAAAAATACGAGGTAGAAAGGAACCACGGGAGGCGAGCATAGGGTGGGAGTGAGGAAGCTGCAGCGAGGCCAGGCCTTCCTCCAGGAGCGACATCAGAGTTGTTTTCATATTTGTAACAACATGATGGTGCTTCTCTTGTATGGAAATGCATTGCCATTATCCCTGAACAGATAATGTTATGTGAGTTTTGGAGGACATATAAAAATTGGTAAAATAAACATCAGGGAAGAGCTTTCCAGGTGATGAAGGGTATGCTGGCTGGCATCCACTCCCGCCAGCACCATGGCACGCCAAGTGCTTTTAGCACAGGCTTGTCAGCTGTTGAGTAAGCTAGTGTTTTCCTACCCGGGAGGTTCATATTCCGTGATAAGAGAATTGGAAGGGAGGAGAATGAAACTTACCAAAGCAGAGCCTTTTTTCTGTTGGAATTCAAGGACTTAAGGACGAAGCCTGTCTTCTTTTCAGCTTTAAAATGCTCATCAGATTGAAGAGCTGTAGTTTGAAAAATGTTTGGTCTTGAGTGATCATCAACAAGCCATTGTCTCAGCAAAGGACTGACTCTCAAATGCCAAATTTAACTGGAAGAAGTAAGGAGCTCTATGTTCCAGATGAAGTATGGAATTATTTAAATACAAGATGGGAGGAGCTCTGTGATAGCTCATGTTTAATCCAAGGTTATAATGACCCCCAGGTATTCAGACTACATTTACAATATTTTCTCCACCTCAGAAAGTCGTCACTTTCATTTTTTTTTTATCATGTGAATTTTCAAACAACCACCAAGAGACTATAACACACTTCCATGCTTGTACTCAGCTTCAGTCATTATCAATATTTGGCTATGTACTTTTAGTTCTCCTCTTAGATGATTTCACCCATAAATAAAAGGACTTTAAAAAAAAACCACAATTCATTATTACATCTAAAAAATTACCAGTAATTCCCTATGTCTAATACACAATACATATTCCATTTTCCCTGACTGGCCAGGAAGTCTTTTTATTGATTGATTGACTGATTGATTGATCTTATTTATTCATGAGCGACACAGAGAGAGAGGCAGAGACATAGGCAGAGGGAGGGAGGCTGGGAGGTTCCTCAGCAGGGACCTGATGAGGAACTTGATCCCAGGATCACGACCTGAGCCAAAGGCAGATGCTCTACCACTGAGCCACCCAGGTGCCCCCAAAAAGTCTTTTTATAGTTTAATCATCATCCTAATGAGGTCCTCCATTATATTACATCTTTAAGTCTTTTTTTTTTTCCAGTTACACTTAATGTAGAAAAGTCCCTGCTTTTTATCCTTTACCATTGACATCTTGAAGAAAGGGGGTCAGTTTATAAAATATTTCACATTCTGGTGTTGGCTGATTACTTCCCCAGGGTGCCATTTAACTTGTTGCTCTATCCTCTGTTTCTGTGGCCTGGGAATTAGAGTTCAAAGCTTGCCTGAGTCCCTGCCTGCCTGCCTTCCTGCCTTGCTTCTTTTTGGGGGTGGGGTAAGAATATCTCCGCTGATACGCTGCACATTTTATTGCCACACATGTCTGGTTGCCTCACTTTTGGTGATGCTGAGATTGATGCATGGGTCTAGAGGATGACAGCCTCATCCCTTTTGTACATGCTTTCAGCTGGAATATCCATCAGCAGCAATTGTGTAAATCAGAAGTTGGAAAAGGAAAGTTTAAATGCCATCCTGCATTTATTGGCTGGAATTATTCTGTACTTTCCTCCACAGCCACTAAGTCTTTTTAATTATGCTAAAATATAAGAATTTTTATAACATAATTCTTTCTCTTTATAATATTCATACTGATGAATTGGTGCTCCACTAACCTCTAATGTTATTCAAGAGTTTTGGTTTTTGTGTTGGTTTGTCCTCTCCTTCCCCCCCCCCCCCCCACCCCATTCTTGTGTAATAACCATTTAAATGAAAAGCTAGAGGATGGGAACGTCAGGTTGGTGTAATGGCTTTATGACATTTTTGGTAGTGACTTTCACCTTCTCTAAAGGAGACCCAGTACCCTCTGTCTGGCTTCCTCTGAACAGAGGCATCTTTGTGCCTATGCTCACCTGTTCAAAGCTTCTGCTTTGAAAACAAGTTTTCAAGCAATCTTCAGCTGTACGGATAAAATCAATGAGATAACTTCAAACTGATACTGATCAGACATTCATTCCTGAGCACCTCTTTCAACCATTTCAACACTTAAAATCAGTATTACAGATGTTCTAAACGATTACTTTGGGAAGTTAGCACACGAGCCTGACACAGAAGAAAGATTAAATTGTTTAACAAATGTATTTTACACTAATTGTTTAAAAAACAGGTAGTCATTACATGATGGATGGGTCTTTTACCACGCATACCCACACATGCACGCGTGCGCAAACACACACACCCCATCAGAAACTGCTAAAAAAATTATTGAGGACTCTTGTTAAATAAAGATAGTATGGCAGCCTTTAATCAAGAGGGGCTAGCAATGGGGTTTTGTATAGGAAAGAGGTTGGACTGGATTCTAACAAGGACAAATGGGGATGGACAGGCAAGGCGCAGGGCAGGGGTCACTGCATGGAAGGAAGATCGCAAGAAGGGTTAAGGGGTGGGGGATTCTTGCTCAAGGCAGCCCAGGGGCATCAGAAACCGAGGGTGGAGGATTCAGCCACATTCTTACTCCAACAGGATTCTCCAAGGTCAAAGAGAAGCCAAGCCCAAGGGCAGACCTAGTCGACCAGAGTGCTCACAGGGGCAGTCTTTGTCGGTGCAGCCTTGCCCACCACCACTTCCCACAAAATTTTAATTTCAGGTTAATCATCCCCCCCCTCCTCCGGCAGGTAGCGGAGTGTTCGAGCGCGCTGGGGAAGCAGAACCTTCCCGGGCCTCATAGAAAATTAACCCAGGGTTGCCCCTACCGAGAGAGGTTCGCTGGGGAAAGCTCATGCATCAATAATCCTGTGACCCACGGGACGACTGAGTCCAAGTTCCGCGGAGCATAAAGAAACCTCCGGAGTGGTCGGACTGGCTGGGTGACTTCAGGACAATGGGTCTTTCTGCTCCAAAATCGCAGCCCAGGGATCCCTGGGTGGTGCCGTGGTTTAGAGCCTGCCTTTGGCCCAGGGCGCGATCCTGGAGACCCGGGATCGAATCCCACGTCGGGCTCCCGGTGCGTGGAGCCTGCTTCTCCCTCTGCCTGTGTCTCTGCCTCATTCTCTCTCTCTGTGACTATCATAAATAAATTAAAAAAAAAAATTCAAAATCGCAGCCCAGCTGTGACGAACGCAGGATTCTGCGCGCTTAGCAGACGCGAGCTGCGGACTCCCCGCAGGTGGAGGGCGTCCGAGGGCGGGGGCGGGGGCGGGGCAGGGGGGAGTGACTCGGCCCCGCGCCCCGGCCACGCCCCTGAGCCCCAGCCGCACCCCCGCCGCGCACGCGCGGCCCCGGTGTGGTCTGCAGAGACCCCTGTGGCTCCCCCCCTGCCGCGCACGCGCACGCGCGGCCCCGGTGTGGTCTCCAGAGACCCCCTGTGGCTTCCCCTCTGCCGCGCACGCGCACGCGCGGCCCCGGTGTGGTCTGCAGAGACCCCTGTGGCTCCCCCCCTGCCGCGCACGCGCACGCGCGGCCCCGGTGTGGTCTCCAGAGACCCCCTGTGGCTTCCCCTCTGCCGCGCACGCGCACGCGCGGCCCCGGTGTGGTCTGCAGAGGCTCCCTCCCCCACCCCGCGCGCCCCCGCGCATGCGCACACGAGGCCCAGGTGTCCTCAGAGCCCCCCGCGGCCCGAGGCGCGCAGTCCCGCCGCCGCTGCGGGCGTCGGGCCGAAGACGGAGCTGCGGCAGGACCGAGCGGCGGCAGGACCGAGCGGCGGCAGGAGAGGCCCCGCTGCGTTTCCAAAGCCTCAGGCAAAATGCCCTCCACGGGCTTTGCGAAGCCCACCTAGGAGGCGGGGCCTTTCCTTCCAGGAGGCCGCCCGGTCCGGAGCTCGCGTCCGGCTGAGACTGAGCCCCAACCCGGTCCCACGCGCCGACCCCCGCCCCTCAGCCCCCACTCTCCTCAGAAGCCCAACTCAGGAAAAGTGGAGAAACTCCGCTTTCCAGGGCGCCCAGCGACCGGGACCCCAGCGGCGCCGGCGGGCTCAGGTAGGTGCTTCTGGGGGTGCGGCCCCCGGAGGCGGGGTCGGGGCGCTGCCCCCAGGCCGCCTCCCGCGTCCGTGCTGTTTGCGTTGGCGGCGCTCCCCCCTCCCCCCCCCGTGGCCCGCGCCCCCGCAGACCAGGCCTTCGCTAGGGGCCCTCCCCCGGGCGGAGCCGCCTGGCCGCCGGGTGTGTAGGCGGCGCTGGAGACGCGCTGAGCGGCCTCGGAAAACCATGCGTCGGTCTTGTGGAGGAAGAAGGCGGGTCACGAGACAGCACGTGTGACACGGTCTTGTCTGCGAGGACACACGGACACTGTGCACAGAAACCCGGAGGCTTCGAAGCCACCAGAAGTATGCAACACCAGACTCTGTTTTGGGATGACTGGATTATAGGTGATTTTCATTTTATTTTATTAATCCGTTTTAAGTGTTTTCAATACTACAAAAAAAAAAAAACAAAAAACAAAGATTCCTAACGAGAATAAATGATAAATGTTATTTTTAAAAGGAAAATAATCACAGCCACCAGTGGGAAGAGAGTCAGTGGATGGATCCTGGGCATGACCTTGCTCCTTAGTGACCCCATGACCGTCCCCCTGGAGGTAAGCTGTGTGAGGGCTGCGTAAATTATTCTAGGATGACGGTGTGATTAAAAAGTTGTTTATTTATTTAGTTTTGTTTTATTTTTTATGTATTTTTAATTTTAATGTTATTTTTTAATTTTTAATTTTTTTTGATTAAAAAGTTTCTATCTTGGGCAGCCCGGGTGGCTCAGCGGTTTGGCACCGCCTTCAGGTGTGATCCTGGGGACCTGGGATTGAGTCCCACATCAGGCTCCCTGTGTGGAGCCTGCTTCTCCCTCTGCCTGTGTGTGTGTGTCTCTCTCTCTCTCTCTCTGTCATGAATAAATAAATAAAAAATCTTAAAAAAAAAGTTTCTATCTCCACTCAGAACTCTCTCTTCCTATTGGAGAAGTTCTACTCACAGGAGTAGTAGGTGGATCTTTGGCAATATGATTTGGGAGAAGGTATTAGATTCCACAGGTAGAAATGTAACCCTGAAATTCCCCCTGGGTGAAAGCATTGTTAGCTGTTTGAGACAAGGAACATTCTACTCAACTCTGAGGCACAGATATGTCTGCGTGTGAGCTGCGATTACAGACCCCCACCCGAGAAGCGTCCTGCCCTCCAGAGGCACAGGCCTGGCTGTAGGAGCTCCAAGGGAGCAGGACATGAAGGGAGGGAGACCAGCAAGGTAAAGACACAAAGATACATTTTTGAGGGGTCATTATTTTCCCTCTCAAAGGTCAAACCTGGAATGTTCACACACACATACTGGTAGCCAGAGGAAGTAAGGAAATGCCATCTCTTTCTGAGTCCCCAGAAAGTGGAAATGGTAGACAGGGCATCATCTTTGCCACAGGAACCCTTCAGCTGCATCGCTACCTTCTCCATAGCCATCAGGGTCCTTCCGTAGCCCTTCAGAATCCTCTAGCATTTCTTATACATACTGTCCATCTTGTGACTTTTTAGAGGATGCATTCTTTCTCCTAGCTGGACAGAAGTTCCTTGTTTTTCACCCCTTTCCTCTCTAGTGTCTGGTACAGGGCTCCAGAGGAAGTTGGACAGAACCATAAATGGCCAGGATGTGACTTAGATGCTCAGAAGTGTGTCACTTGTGCAGTCCTTACACATCACTAAGAACAGTTATGTGGATGGAATACCAAGTTAACAACCAATTGCTTGTACTCGGTTACTGACTTGGATACAGAGAAGAGAGAAAATTCAAAACTAAGGTCAGCTGCCTTATTGATTTAGTTAGGAGAGAGAAAGTTCTCCCAGCCAGAGCACCCTGGAAGTCCAGCTGGCTGCCTTCAGGAATTCACAATCTGGAAAGAGATGGGTCAACACCTAGTATTACTTGTTGGAATTGAACAAGGATTCATTTACTAATCAGAATTTTTTTAAATGTATACTTCCAGCTAAGAATGAAATTAAAAGGCAACTAATCCTTGCAGAAATCGCTGATTCCATATCTGAAAACAAGAAATGTAAAGATGAGTTCAGGACATTTTGTCGTCCCAGAAACTAGGGAATAATCAAATATTTCTAGAGTCACTCCAGAGTGAGCTTGGAGCCAACCTGAAGAGGCTCCTAGTGGAACTGTAGATTCACAGTGGCATTCAAATAAAAGAAACAAACAAACACCATGGGCCACGTTGGAAGATGTTAAAGAACCGTCTTACTTTGAAAACTGACAAAGAAAGAAACTTGTTGATTTTGCCATTCCTGAATGAATTGTACTTGAGGGTAACCAAATAGCTGATAGGATAATTTTTCTTTATGGGAGTATCCCAGCTAATAATAACTCTTGGTAATGATTATCAGTAGCTTGTGATATATCACAAAAGAAGAGACAACCTGACACTATATGCCTCCTGGTGGAAATATACAATCCTATGAAATCATTTTGCCCAAAACATGAACCTGATTCTGCTCGTGCTTCTATGTAACTACCAATTTTCAGAAAATGCAGTGAAGTATTAAGTGGCAACATAAAGACCTAGGCAGCAAAATCCAGGCTATAGGTAATTTTGGGGGACAAAAGCTCCTCCAACAAATACATTTTAAAGAAGAAGTAGGAGAAGAGGGAATCTATACATTGAAAGATACTTAGGATATGTATTATTTAATTCCAGGGGATCTACTTGGTTCTTTTAAAAAATCTTTTTGCAGCTACTAGAATATAACTTCCAATAAGGGCAGGGCACTTTGTCCATGTTGTACACTGCTCTATCTCTATCTCCTAGAGCTAGAAGAATATTTGTTCATGGACAAATACATGACTTTGTCTTCCTGGCTGTAGCTAAAATGAGGTAAGGAATAAATGGCTGACTTAGTTAAGGCTATTTTTTTTTACAGGAAAATACAAATTTGAGCATAATTAACTTACATTTTGTCTAAATAAAGATGCCAAAAACAGAGTGAAAAGAAAACCTAAAAACTGAAAGAAGATACTTACAAGGCATATATAACATAACAAAAGTTGAGTTACACATTAAGAACTTCTCCAATAATAATAAATCAATAAGATGACAACCCAATAGGAAAATTGGCAACAATAAAGAAATTCACACAGAAGAAAATCCACATGAGCAGTGAACACAAAAAATATCCCACTAGTGTCCACAGAAATGAAAGTTAAAACACAATTAGATGCCATTCTCATTATATGAGAAAGAAATTCTAGATACTTGATAATATCAAGAACTGTCAAAGAAAATATGGGGAAAATAAAATTAGGAATTGTCTCATCTTAGTTAAGACTATTTGGGAGCAAACGAGAGCTGCTAGATTCTTCTTTTCTCTCCAGGGTTTGAGGATCTCAATGTCTCCTGATTTCCTCATGAAAAACTATATTTAGAACAGTTCCTGACTGCTTTAGTTTGGGTTCCAAAGAGGCAGACCTTGAGAACTTTGATTAAAGTATTCAGGGGGAAGGAGTTTATTTTGGGAAGGATCCCAAGAAAGATCTATGCTTAAGTAGGGAACTGAGAAAGGAACAGAATGGCAGCCAGTAAAAGGTGCATTATAAAACACTTCTCTTTGTGGACTTCTGGAGCCTAATGCCAGTGGGGAATTCTGTGAGTCAGTGTAGGACTATCCCACTCTAGGGGCAAGGGAGCTTTGATCTTTGTACAGCACTACCATCAGTCATTGAGGAATGCTGGTGTTGGGGTAAAGGGTTTATTTTGTACTTTTAGCCTGCTACATTAACATTTCTGCGGAGATGGGCTCTGCAGCCAAAGAAAGACCTTGGGTGTCAGAAATCCTGCAGAATGTGCTACTATAGTAAAGTGTAAGGAGGCATGAGTGGGGCACCTTCAGTAGGTATTATGCTGATGATAAACTTACTCTGAGAATATATATCTAATAAGACAAATACTTAATACAGTGCTAGGCTCACATAGATAGTAGCCTAGAGTAGTAGATAAGTCAGATTCTGGACCCAACCCAACTTGGGTTCAGCAACAATCTCCTCTACTTACCTGCTTTGTGACCCTGAAAAAATTCACTTAACTTCTCTGCGCTTCAGTTCCCTCATGTATACAAGTGTCTAAGGCATCAGACTGGTAATGGAGAATAAATAAGATCGTACCTGGCACATAGTCTGCGCTAGAAAAAAATTTACATCTTTTCCCTTCTCCTTGGATTTAAGCCAAAACCATAAATTATGAAATTTCAGACATCAGTGAACCAGGAGGAATCTGTATGGAGAAGATGAGGAAAAGGAAAGACAGCCTTCTAGTATTCCTGAGTTACAATACAGAGGAAGCACCTCTACCTGCTTCCTAGTTTGGAGCTTGTGTGTCCATGAAAGCAGTACAACTGATAGAAATGGAAAAGTTGGAGAGAGAGTTTGTTTCAGTATGAAGATGACCAATGAAGAAATTCAGTCAACTTTTGGGATACTTAGTCCATGAGAGAGGGCCAGAGATCTGAATGCTATCCTAGATTCTGACAACCTACTAGCTCAACTTAAGCATTTTTAGCAAATGTAGGGACCACTCAATATAGATCACTCAATTTGAGTTAGAAAACACTGTGTAGAGTTTTCACTGGGGCATGGGACATAGAAGCACAACTTGGTGATGAGAGCCAGAAGATTGCTACAAAGGGAAAAGGCCAATGGGCCTATGATGCCTGCAATATCTGAGAAGAGTTTTCATTCTCATGTGTTGACAAAAACCACTGGTATCATGAATGCACATTACCATATGTTCCGTCAATCTCAAATATATATGGGGCTGGAAATGAAAATAAAGGGCACAGTTGGAATCATTTGGGTTTTGGTTTCTCCTAAATGAGAACTATGTTGTGTTGTGACTGGGAAGCTTCCAGGGATCATACCTGGCTGTGACTTGGGGTTTCAGTTGTCATTCAGATGGGTCAATTTTTAATGAATGTCTAGAACGATAGTAGGCAAATGATACATGGGCTGGGGTGAGGGAGGAATTCTCAGGTATAGATGCAAAAATGAGAAGAAGGTGGAGGAGGAGAGGGGAAGGAGAAAAGGCAAGAAATAAGAAAGGACAGGAAAAAGAAATCCAAAGGACTGGGAGATAAACATTTCCAGAGTGTCTGTAGTTTAGCCATACGTATGCAATAAGTATTTACCAGTCTCTTTTAATGTGTCGAGGTTGATTCTAGGAGCTGGAGACACATCAGTGAGTCAAACATGCCTTTGTGGCACTTACATTCTAATGGTCCTGCTGGAAGGCCCATTTGTGGCAAGACTGCAGTCTGGTTTAGTTAAGACTTTATAGTTCTTTGGGTCCCTTGGCATCATCCTTCAGATCAGAGATCTAAATCTAGATCTGCCTTTTACAATCTAGAAACCAAGACACAGCAGAGTCTCTACTATGAGAATTCTCCTTGGCCAGATAGGCTTGGGAATAGGAAGAGAACCGATTCAGTAAGTATGTTGCCAAGCAACAGATCAGAGTCATCAAATCCTTGGAAACCTTCTGAGTAAGAGAAAAGCATCATGGTTATAATTACAGTGGTGGTTCATCTGCCTCTTCCTTGAGTAGCATGGGACAGGAGCAGATGTTTATCTTTTTTTTTTTTTTTTAAGGTTTTATTCATGAGAGACACGGAGAGAGAGGCAGGCAGAGGGAGAAGCAGGCTCTGTGCAGGGAGCCCAGCGTGGGACTCGATCCTGGGACTCCAGGATCATGCTCTGGGCCAAAGGCAGGCACTCAACCACAGTCACCCCGGCATCCCAGATGTTTATCTTAAGCAGGGCAGAAACCTCTCCACATGGAATCCACGTGGGGTGCTTCCAGTATCATTTACTAGGGACCCCATTGCAAAGCAGAAGATGCTCTGGAAGTTTTGCAGCAATCATCTAGAAATCACAATATGAGTAGCTAGCAAAGAGCAGATATCAGATGTCAGATATCTGACATACTACCTTCTTGCTCCAAAACATTTCCAACTACGCAGCAAGATACGTACTAAAATGCCCTGGTAGTTCCAAGACAATCAACAATCACACCCCAAAACCTGTGTTTGTACATGGCAATAGGATACCAAGAGAATCTAAGAGAGGAGTAGTGCAGTAAACAGGAGATACTAATTTGTGAAAAATGGGTTCCCACCTGGCTTTGCCACCAAAGCTGTGTGATCTTGGACAAGTCACTTCATTTCTACCCAGAATCTGATTCTTTCTCACCAGTTCCACTGCTACTACTCTCTCCAGCCCCTGGAATCATCACAACATCTGCTTCATATCTTCATACCCCAATGGTCTAGAATCAACCCCGCATCCAGAACAACCCTATAAAAGCTCTCAGATCTTGTCACTCTTTTGCTCCATCTCCCCAGTGGTGCCTGTTTCATTCAGAGGAAAAGCTAAGTCCATGCAATAACCTGGAAGGTTCTACGAGATCAGACATCTCCTACGACTGATCTCATCTCCTACTGCTTGAGCCCTTGCTCATCCTGCTCCCCATGCTATCCTGACATTCCTTGAACCTGCCATGTGCTCCTGCTCCAGAATATTGGCCTCTCCTCTCCTCTCCTCTCCTCTCCTCCCCTCCCCTCCCCTCCCCTCCCCTCCCCTCCCCTCCCCTCCCCTTCCCTCTCTCCTCTGTGCCTGGAACACCGTCTCCCCAACTGGCTCAAATCCAACCTCCTCTTCTACCTCAACTCTGCTTAAATATTGCTTTCTCAGTGAGCCCCACTCTGACCTCTTATTTAAAACTGCAGCCCCACCCTTGCCCCTCAATCACTTAACCTGCCCTATTTCTTTTTCTAGAGCATTTATTGCCTTCTAAAACACTATAATTTACTTCTTGATTATGTTTATAGTTTATGATCTGCATTCCTTTAAGACCCATGAGTGCAGGAATCTTGGTATATTTTTTTTCACTGATTTTTAGCTGGCCTAAAAGAGTACCTGACACAGAGTTCAATAAGTATATGTTAAATGAACAAATGAACAACTCAGAGTAGAATGAAAAATCTCCATTCACAGGCAGATAGGACTCTAGGCTACGATGGCCAGAAACATCCAGCAGTTTCTTAACTTTGTCGACTTCCCAAGGGGTGGTAAGGAATACTTGAGCAGATACACTACCCTGTCGACTTCCAGGTAAATAAAGAGTGGTTGTTCCTGGTGCTTCTTCTACCAGCTTGCTCCATCACGATCCTACCTGTCCCTGTGAGATTTGTGCTGGACTCAGAGATGAATGGCCAGACTGCTGTCAATCACAAAGTATCTAAATAGGAAGGGACCCCCTCCCTCTTACACTTCAGAGGCATTCGTTTCTACCCATGCCCCTTGGCTTGAATCCAGTGCAGGGTTGTGCAGAAGACAGGATCCACTACTAATTGGCCAAGTGGTTTTCTTAGCATTGGATGAATCAAGTGCCCTTAAACGTTAAACTGTATTAAGGTCCTGGACCTCTGCCAAATCTTGTTACAAATAGTAAAGGGCAGGTCAAATCCTGACCATCTCATGGCATAGGTTAAATTCCTTCTAGATAGCACATTCTACAGAATTGTGACCAATGTTAACCCAACATATTCATCCAGGGTAGAGTAGAATGAGGAGGGATAAAATAATCTTTTTTAATGAGCCACTATTCCCCCCAAGAACAACAGGCAGCAAAAATGCAAAAATAGAAGGGAAATCAGTTGTGATTATTTTACTGTTTATAGAGATCACTAAGAGTTTAGCTGCCTTTTTTTTTTAATTTTTTTTAAACTTTTATTTATTTATGATAGGCACACAGTGAGAGAGAGAGAGAAGCAGAGACACAGGCAGAGGGAGAAGCAGGCTCCATGCACCGGGAGCCCGACGTGGGATTCGATCCCGGGTCTCCAGGATCGCGCCCTGGGCCAAAGGCAGGCGCCAAACCGCTGCGCCACCCAGGGATCCCCCTAGCTGCCTTTTTTACACTAAAAATATTTTTTAAAAAAATCAAAATACATACTGAAGTGCCTCAGTGCCCATCATCCAACTTCAATGAAAGTTCAGAGCCAACCGTATTTCACCTACCACTCACCAAATAACAAATACACTATTTCAAAATAAGATCATATTTACAGATTCTGGGTGGATAAGAATTTTGGGGAAATACTATTCAACCCAGTATAGACCTCATCGCCTGTCCATATCTCCTGACGACTTGCTGTAGATATATCAGGTTTCTGTTTTGCTTTAACCTCTTCGGACAAAATATTTTAAAACTCCCCCTTGCTTACTTTTCAACATTTATAATCAAATGTTCGGATTCTATTTGTGCTTTTCTGGGTAGACTCAGGCCATCAAATGTGTGTCACAGAGGTCTGTGATGAGGTTTGAAGTCTGCTGTGCTCTCTGGCACTTGGGCTGGCACTAAAGAGTTTGTCTTTTTTCTTTTCCCTTTAGTTATTACCTGTCACTTCTTACTCTTGTTAACATTTGTGTTTGGGTAAATACACTGTCATTTCTAATTTCTCTGAGTTATTTCTAATTTCTGTGAATTAAAAACCACAACTTCAAGTTTGCTGTAACTGTCCAATTTAGCTTAAATAGTCTTAATAACAGGCTAAGGAGCTTCCCTTGAGTAGAATAAATTATATTGAATACAAAAGTTGCATGTAGCACACACAGAAATAAGCCAGAATTCTAGAGGTTTCCGAACTTGGAACTTGTTGAGGAAGCTTGAACTCAATGAAGCAATATTTTTTTTACGATTTTATTTATTTATTTGGCAAAGAGAGAGAGCACAGCAGGGGAGGAGGGCTCCATCCCAGGACTGCAGGATCATGACCTGTGCCTAAGGCAGACGCTTCACCTGCTGAGCCACCCAAGTGCTCTTTCAGTGAGACAATATTATAGCTCATTTAGGCAGGAATATAAACAGTTCTAGGTGTTGATATTGTTTTTCTGTTCCTTATAATTAGAGGTCAGCTGATAACATTTTGGCCTCATGGCCGAGGGTGGACTGTCCCAGTCATCCAGAGCATCTGTCGTCTTTTCATTGTCCCTGTGTATCTGGCTCTTCTTTTCTGTGTTGAGTCCTTTTTTTTTTTTTTTTCTTTAAGGCTTGGCTCAGTGCACTTGTTCAAAGCAAAGTCTTGAAGCATGCAAGTTTCATTAATTGATTTCTTTAGAAGACTTTGCTTCCCTCCATATAATCGATAAAATGTGGGCTGCCTGCTTTGCGGGTTAATAGGAATGCACAGTTCTTTGCTTGTCCCTCTCTCTACCCCAAGGTTTTCTGATGCCTGTAATTTCTACCCCATCATGAGGCCCTCTTCTGCTTTCCTGGTTCCCACGTATGCATTTACTATATAGTTGGATTGTAGGTGAGTGAGGTGTTACTGTATTTACTCAGTTTGATAATGTGTGGAAGCTCAAGTGATAATGGAATGTACAGTTCTTGTATCACTGAGTCTTGGATTCCCAAGTCCATTAACCTCTGGCCCCTTTTCTGCCAGGATTCAACAAAGAAGTCAAAAGTTTAATTCTGGAGTAGGAGAAAATTGACTGTGCAAATGTTAAGTTTTTCTAGGCATTAAAATGAAAGATCAAATACTGATCCCATTGTATCCTGCCATTGTTTTTTCTGAGAAGAGGGTCAGTAGACTGTTTTCAATGTGCATATTTTTAGACACTTTGCGATTAAATCCGATTTTGCAGGTGTAGGGCTGGCTCTGGGTAGAACATAGCCAAGTTTGACCTTACTGCCTCTGCAGCTCCTGTCTGATTCCTCTGCCTGTCTGAAAGGCCCTTCTCTGTCAGGTCCCTCACTGGATGGAGCTCGCTCCCTTAGGCAGCACCCTATGTTCCAGAACTTCCCATTTCAAAAGCATAGTCCTATCTTGTGTTCTGTTTCCTCAAGGTTGAGCTAGATACTAACACAACACAGAATATTGGAATTTCAAGCTAAAAGAACTCTAGAGGTAAATTAGGTGGCTTGATTTTAGTAAAGAGCTGCACAAAGGATATAGGTACATGCATATATATGTGTGTGTGGGTGTAGGTAGGTGAATATGTACATATGTATACATATATACACGTACAGATACAGCAGAAGTGTAATGTTGTGCCAGTGTGATGTGGGGGGAGTCCTCCCAATTACTCCACATCAAACGTTTACTTCTTCAAAAGACTTGCCCAGTAAATGATACACAGCTGAAATGATCTTCTCTCTTTGGTTCATTGAACCACCTAAGACATAGTGTTATACCAAATAGGAGACATTAGTGAGCCATTATCTTCCTGGGGAATTTTTGGTATGGAGTTCACTCTTTATTTACAAGGACACAAGTCTCTTTAAAATCTTGAAATTTGAGGTGCCTGGGCAGCTCAGTTGGTTAAGGTCTGCCTTTGGTTCAGGCCATGATCTCAGGGTCCTGGGATGGAACCCGACTCAGGGCTCCCTGGTTAGCGGGGAGTCTACTTCTCTGTCTCCCTCTGCCCCTTCCCTGCTTGTGCTCTTTCTCTCATTCTTTCTGTCTCAAATAAATAAATAAAATCTTTTTAAAAATCTTGGAATTCAGTAATTTTTTTAATTAGAATTTTAAAAATTTTTTATTTATTTATTTGAGAGAGAGAGCATGAATGGGAAATGGGAAAAAGCAGAGGGGAAGGAAGGAGCAGACTTCCTGCTGAGTAGGGAACTGGACATGGGACTCGATCCCAGGACTCTGAGATCATGATCTGAGCCAAAGGCAGAGGCTTAACAGACTGAGCCAGCCAGGCACCTCTAAATTAGAATTTCTATTTTGAGATAACGAGCTAATCATGTGCAGTTGCAAGAAATGCATTCAATGCTTTTAGTTCAGGGAACAATTTTATAATGCCTTACATACTGTGGGCATATTTAATATGTAATGGTTGATGGATAGCTTGATAAAATAACTATAATTTGTGCCCTCCAAGAGATTTCTTGAGGGAAATATGTTCAGACATTACTGAGCCCAGGTATAGAAAGTGAATCTTTTGGATCATTTGGTGGCTTTGTGTTCTGTTTCTTATAAATTTCTCATCTTTAAGGTAGTTTTATTTCATTTTTACACATGTAGTATGCACTTAGTCTCACTATATTTTGCTCTAGTGAAATATGTTTCTCTAATTATAGTGACCGTGATGAAATCTAATTAGTGAAGTGCTCATATTTTCTCCACTGAGCTGATCAGGGGTGAAAAGTAAGCCGAGAACTGGAGAACATGCCTGTCTGAAGGCTACAGGCTCCTCTGGTGTGGTCCCTCCGAGGAGCAGCATGGCTCACAGATCTCTTTCCCACAGCGCAAGAGGAACACCACTTCCTTTAGATCAAACTCACCCACAGTGGATTCTATTTATCCTTCTTTCATCTCTCTCTAGAATCCTGACAAGCAAGAATGCTACCTGAGGGCTGCCATGCTGCAAAGTATGACAGCCTGCTCTCAGAGAACCATAAATATTTGGAATTTGAAGTGAATTGGGAACTTAACAACAACAAAACTAAAGTTTGAGAACAAGTTAGCCAAAGCCTAGATTCCTTGAAATGCATTGGATAAGCACTGCATTAAAGCTGACCTTTTTGCAAGTTTTGGAAGAATGTTGGTTAGTGGGTTTTTTTTTTCTTTTAATGTGATAAAAATTCACTCTGCCAGCTGAGCATGTACAATGGGGTGAGAGTGGGTTCCTTTCTCTGTGGGAGAGAGAAGTGTTCGAGTGAGGCCCTCTGGGGGAGTTTTGATGCTGGCTACAGCTTTGATGAAGGCTTAAGCTGAAAGATACATCAAGTTTGAAATACATATTTTACAAGGGGAGGGTGTGGGACGGTGTCCTGGATTCCATCAGGCATGCACAGAGCATCCTGTCACGCAAGGCAGAGAGGGGGGTTGAGCCTGCTGCTTGAATCCCTTTGGAGGTCCGCTCACTCACCCTCAGGAGCAAAGTCATATAATTTCTCCTGAGACCTGTCTAAATTAAGAAAATACAATTCTCTGATTCTGAGGAAGGCCAAGAGTAACATTGCGCTAAGAAAGAACAAAATAATCATTTGACTAAGTTGTTTGGTGATATTTTAATGCTTCCTCCTCCATAGGCCTGATAGGGAAATCTTGGAGCAGTGGTTTACTGTGCACAGACCAGAGTTTTCAAGGCCATGAGCACAGCAGACTATCAGGGTGAAAGCCAGGGCCTTGCATCTTAAATCACCACTTCCTTGCAGGTAGCTATCATGGGTGGTAGTGGGAGTCAGGGCTGGGGTAGTTTGGGACTGGAATCTGGGGGCTGGGGGGAACCATGTAGGTGGATGCAAAATCGGGCCCTTGAGATATGTACAGTAGGACTGTTTTAAAATCATATCCCTCTTCCTACCCCAAGACCACTATTTCTGGCTGGGCTAGCCCCATCTTCAGCTTGTCAGATAATGCCCCGGTGTTATTTATCCTTCCTCTCAAGTCTCACAGAGAGAAAATCTGGTGATAACCATCATCAAGGAGAAAGCTAGAGAGAAAAGGAAAGAAGCCATCATAAAAGGCCCAGTGTTTGGAAGGCAGAAACCCAGCTCTGACACCCCTTGGGTTTGTGTGATGGCCAGCTCGGGCCTTTTACCACCAACTGCAGCACTGGATCCTTCTCCATCCTACACTTGGACCTCTGGCAACTTCTCCACCAACTGCCCCAATCCTGTTACCTTGAGCATAGTTGTTTCTGATCCCAGGTCCCCAAATCCAGAATGGCAAATTTTGGGAGTTCAAAGGAGATGTGAGAATTTGATAGAGTAGCTCCAGGGGTCAGTTTGGATCAGAGTCTGGTAGAAATGAACAGGTTTTTTTTTTTTTTTTTTTTGCCTTATGCTAGGCAAAATAGTTCTATTCCCTATTGCCTTATGATTAACATGGCCAGATTTAGAAATAAAAATACAAGTGCATTGATAATATGCTACAGTGGGGATGGACCTTGAAATCAAGCTAAGTAAAAGAAGGTAATCACAGAAGACCACATATTGTGTGAGTCCATATAGGTCAAAGGTCCAGAATGGGTAAATCTATAAAAGTAGAAAGTAAATTAGTGGTTTCCCAAGGCTGCAGAATAAGGGGACCTCGGGGATGGGGCTCAGGGTTTCTTTTTGAGGTGATAAAATGTTTTAAAATCAGCTTGTGAAATGGCTGCACAACTCTGAATATACTGAAATCCGTGGCTTCTTATACTTAAAGTGATAGAATTTTATGATACATGACTATCTTAATAAAGCTGTTTTTAATAATACAGGATGGCAAGTTAAATTTGAATTTCAGATAAACTATGAAAATAAATTTAGTGTAAGTATATGCTATGCAATCGTTGAGGTAGATTTATACTGAAAACATTTTCATTATTTATTTGAAATCCACATTTAAATGGATGTCCTGTATTTTATTTGGCAACCCTACTTAGGATTCGATTAAATGTCTCAGAAAGCACCAATCAACAGCAAAAGTAAGAAGAAATGGTTCATGAGATGTCATTTAAAGAGATTTATGGAGACCCCCTACATCTTTTGGGCATCAAAATTCTTAACAACTAACCAAGACCAAGAACTTCTGAATTTAATGATAATCACTTTTTAAAAATTAAATTTTAGCTGCCACGACAGAGAAATCCAAGGAGAGAAGAAATAACATTGAAATTCTATATTAAAAATTTCCAAAAGTTATAGAAAATGTCTAGAAGTGAGAGGAACTGGATATTTTATAAGAACCTATTAATCTTTACATTGTACGAGTCTTATTAGAAACATTTTAGGGGAAGTTCACGAGTGTGGATCTAAAGATTTTGACTTGTTCACACAGATGAAAAATTATTATAATGGGGCACATGAGTGACTCGGTTGGTTAAGTGCCACCTTCGGCTCAGGTCATGATCCCAGGGTCCTGGGGTTAAGCCCCACATTGGGCTTCCTGCTCAGCGGGGAGACCACTTCTCCTCTGCCCTCACTCTGCTCTTGTGCTCTTTCTCTCTCTCAAATAAATAAATAAAATCTTAAAAAAAGAAAAATTATTATAATGTATTTATGATATATAGTGGGATTTTCTATAAAGTAAATATTATCATGCTTGAAAAGGCAGAACCTGTGAAAAAGGTGATATATATATATATAATATGTACACACACTCACTCTTGCTCCCTTTCATATATACATTCTTTGGATGTTTTGTATTTGTTTCAAGGGGATGTCTCAGGTTGCAAATTCTAGTAAACAGAATTGTTTAAGTTTGCACTTGCATAATGATCATCTTTAAAAAATGACTATAGCTCTGCTTTGATACTGGAAAATCTAGCATAAAATTGCTACAGTGGTATAAATCAGGTTAGGATTATATAGCAATTATTAGTTAGTCATACCTGCAAAACTTTTTCAGGCTATTAGGCTGTGGTAACAGCAGACAATATTATTTTTCTTATCTTACAGTTTTAAAAACAGAACTTCAATACGTTTCTCTGAATGTAATAATTTTATAAATTGAAATTTGAACATGTTGAGGTTACATGGTGCAACATTTAACCAAATCTTAGATTTTTAAAATTACATATTTTGAATAAATAATAGATGTTGAGTTAACCCCTTACGCTGTGATAGCTCAACTTTCCTGCTGGTATTGATGTGATAAAGGATACAATTTTCTAAAATATTTATAGATTAAAATTAAATTGTCAAGTTCCATGTAAATTCAGAGGAAGAGACCCATCTTGCCCCTTGAAAATTTTCAAGGAGCATAAGTAATATCAACATATGTGGATGTTATATGTGATCTCAATAGTGGACAATGATTTTCAGAACACTTTTCCTCTTCCTACTTATACCTAGAGTTTTAAAAAATCATTCATTTAGATTACACAATGAGATTTATATTTGTAAAAGGCCATAACATAATTGTTCTCTTTTTAAAAATGCCCCTCTGGGTCACCTGGGTGGCTCAGATGAGATGGTTAAGTATCTGCCTTGGGCTCAGGTCACCATCTCAGAGTCCTGGGATTGACTCCTGTGTTGGGTTCCCTGCTCAGTGGGGAGTCCACTTCTTCCTCTTCCTCTGCCTCTCTCCCTGGTTGTGCTCTCTCTTTCATGCTCTAGAATAAATAAATAAAAATCTTTAAAATCAATCAATCAATCTATCCTTTTAAGGGCTGACAATCTATCCTTTTAAGGGCTGACATCTTAGAGAGTATGTATTTTTTTCAAAATAAAAAACAGAATTAAAGAGTACAAAGAGTATTTGGGGACTGAATTTTCTTAAAAGAAGAAAAATTTGGCTCAGGGTGTGATCCTGGAATCCCAGGATCAAGTCCCACATCAGGCCCCCTGCATGGAGCCTGCTTCTCCTCCCTCTACCTATGTCTCTGCCTCTCTCTCTCTGTGTGTATCTCTCATGAATAAATAAATACAATCTTAAAAAAAAAAGAATCATTAAATTTAACCACGTTGCCCAGACATTATTTGATAGGCAAGAATATTTGCAAATTGCAATGATACACACACAGGCTGGAAAAAAATTCATCCATGATGATATTCTTTCTTGGAATTAGTGTAAAAAGCAGAAACAAACTTCACAAGGGCTGAATCTTGTAGACATGAGTAAGAAGATAATCCATTACTTTTCATTTATTCCTAAAGATTGAATATATTTGAATTTTTAAATTTATTTATTTATTTATTTATTTATTTATTTTAGTGATAGTAAAGCAGTTTATTGAGTGATAATAGAAGGCTCCCAAAGAGGGAGATGACCCAAGAGGGTTGCCCTGTGTATATTTGAAACTGTCCATCCCATTTTCTATTCATTCTATAGAAGAAGCTGTCTCTTTGCTATTTCCTTAACATTTTAGTGTCACTATCTTTGGGTCCAGGTAACCAAGTTACCAGGCTTCAGTCCACCAAATAAGGAAACAGAGCCACTCCCTGCCACTGAACAAACACATTATATCAAGAACACATAGAATCTCTGTTTCAATTTATATTATGTAACACACATCATTACATATTTATATAAACAATTCAGTCCAATTCAACATTGTACTCCTTCCACCATGATCCAATAGGTTATTGGATTCCCAAGCATGCCTCCTCCCCAAGTTTCTGTTGATGTAAATTGGTAAAATCTTGCAGTTCTTTTGGTGTATATGGCAATGTCATAGGTCATATGTTGTACCTGTTGGGACCTGCTAGAATTTGAATCTGATCTAGAATCAATAGGTTCACCCTGAGGAGGTTCACCAATCTCTTGGATAAGGTCTTAGAAGAGACCATGTCAGGATCTTTGGGCACAAGATTGAAAACTTCCTTAGACATGGGAGAAAGAATTTCTTCTACTGGCAAAGAAGATTCAGCAGAACTTGAGGACATAAGGTCCCCAGCTGTGTTGACTTCTTCTATGCCCCCTTCCCAATTTTTGTGGTCCTACTCCTTTCCAATCATTGCCTTAACTATAGTAAAAGAGATCCTGTAAGGTTGGTCATTCATTTGGGTTGGACTTTGGGCTTATTTTTCAGAAATCTTGGTCCTGTAGCTACAAGAAAAACGTTTGATTTCAGGGCAAGCATAGATTTCTCATCCTTTCATCAGATCTTGAGCTGGGAATGTAAAGCCCAAGTGCATCATTTTCTCCCCCTAAGTTCTCCAGAATGTGACCAAACAACTCCATAATATATGAATCATTTTTGCAGAAGAAACTACTTTGTCACCCAAAGCTTTGTTTACTATAGACATTTGATTGCAGGTAATCATTAAAGTAACTTCTGCTGTGCATCTCATAGATCACCATTATCAGTTATCATTAATGGTCCTGGATCATTCCTGCCTTTATTTTATTTTATTTTTAAATTTTTCATTCATGAGAGACAGAGACAGAGACACAGGCAGAGAGAGAAGCAGGCTCCCTGTGGGAACCCCAATGTGGGACTCTATCGAGACACTCAACCACCGAGCCACCCAGGCATCCCTATGAAGTCTTTTTTTTTTTTTTTTTAGAAGAAACTAATTTATCACCCAAAGCTTTGTTTGCTATTGACATTCGATTGCAGGTAATCGTTAAAGTAATTTCTGCTTGCATCTCATAGACCACCATTATCAATTATATGAATGATCCTGGATCATTCATGCCTTTAAATTGGATGAGATCAGAGAACCAATTTCAGACTGGTTCTAGAACTGAGTCAGAGAACATGTCATCTGGAACCATGTCTGACACCAGTTTCCCTATAAGTCCAGGTTCAGTCAGAGAAGCCAAATCACTATAAATGATGCCGAATAAGGATTTATTTTAGGAATTAGACTCCATGACTCCATGACTGTAGAAGCTGCTGGGGACTCTATGCAAGACTGTTGCCTCTCCATCTGGTGACAATCCATAAGTCTTTATAGTTTAAGACCAGCTAGTGGGGAAGGAAAACTATGCAAAATGGTACCAACAAGGGCAGATTCTGACCTGTGAGAAAAAAACAGAACCTGTCTGTCATTGCCTCTAACAGAGGGAACCTGTAGGAGGCAGTGACGCCACGGAGCTGCACTCATGCCTGGCCCAGGACTCAAAAAAGCTGAAGGAAGAGATTTGCTGAGAAGTGGAGAAGCATGAGTCTGGCTGCTGCCTCATGCAACAGGGTGTGCCAGCAGATCAGTGACCTCGTGTGTAAGCCAACACACTGCTGGAGCCCTGCACTGACCTTCAGAGCAGAAAAATATGGCGGAGGCTTCACTTTTAACTTCCAAATATCATACACATTTCTCTTATGGCCACTGTCCCAAGAATATGCAGGGAAGAGAATGCTGGAAATGTACTCCCAATTTAGCTAAGTCAATACAGGACAGTCATCATAGCAGCAAATAATATTTTCTGTTGTCATGCAGTTTATATTCTGTGAAAATGGGTAAAAGAATAAATACATGTATCTATCTATCTATCTATCTATCTATCTATACATATGGGTGTGTTTGTATGTGTGTATTTTTTTATTACAACCTTCTGAGATAAATGCTTGCATTATCTCCATTTTACAGATGAGGAAACCAAGGCAGACATGGGTTAAGTATTTTGCCTTAGGTCCTATAGCTAATAAGTACCGGATCCAAGTTCTAGATGAGGGCAGTTTGCAAAGCCCATGGCAGTAACAGCTAGTCTATTTTCTTTATTCTGCATGGAGCCTTCCCCAGATGCTCAACTCAAACTGCACACTTCCTTCAAGTTTTATCATCAATTTTAGCAGTTTGTTGCATCCGGACTGTCTTGTCTTGTAACTTATTGTTGTTTTACTCATTGATAATTATCTCCAGTTGGCATAAAACTGAGAGATAACATGAATTTTATTTTTGCACGCTGGTTTGGCGGCTAATAGCATACATTCAGCTTGCACCTGTAACTTCTCATTGCTTTGACATAATGCCCTTGATGGTCAAGGCAAAGTGTGTGTACCCCTGGCCTGAGCAACAGCAAATCTGAAAGAAATCTTTTCTCAATTGGTTTTGTCAGTTCTTTGAAACATGCTGAAGAAAAGAGAAAACAGTCAGGACTGCTTCAAGGATTCCCCTGCGTACTGGTGTTATGATAATCACATAATCCAGACAAGTCGGGACAAGAGAACAGTCGGGGAAGAATGAGGGGTCACTGCTGAGGCTGGTCAGGTGGTGCTCTGGGCTTCCATCTTCTCCCAAGAAGGATCATTCCACAGGATTATTGAATGAATTCCTGTAGTTCACTCAGCCGGGTAGAAGGTCTCAGAGACTTGAAACTTCAGGATGAGGCCCTGCATTCTTGTATGTCCCAGAATGAAAAGGACTTTTGTTGACGTTCTTTTCAATTTAGTTAACATTTGGCCCACTGAAAATGGAAGGCCCGGTATGACATTGAGGGGAAAGAGCCCCCCCGCCCCCGCCCTCCCATCTTTTGGATATCAGCTGTTATAGGCTCCTGTGAAAACACTTGGAAGGGAATTTGTTTTGTGGTTGGATTTCCTTTTTAACATCATTACAGTTATATCTGCAGTATTTCCTCAAATATGTGAGAGGAAGGGAGCGGTGACTTCCTAAAGGAAAGTATTTCTATTTTTAGGCTGAAATAGGCCTTTACAAAGCTTTTCCCAAAAAATATATCAAAAAAGAGAGCTCTGCACAACAAGAAAATAGCACTTAAACTGCAGGCAATGTGGCTTATAAAATACAGTTTCGTGGGGCCCCTGGGTGGCTCAGTGATTGAGTGTCTGCCGTTGGCTCAGGGGTGATCCCAGAGTCCTGGGATCGAGTCCCACATCAGGCTCCTTGCAGGGAACTTGCTTCTCCTCCCTCTGCTTATATCTCTGCCTCTCTCTCTGTGTCTCTCATGAATAATTAAATAAAATCTTTTTAAAAATACAGTTTCGTGTAATGAGAAAGATGAGCAGTTATATTTTATTTTAGAGGACGGCCAAAAAAGGGGGAAAATCCTCCTGGATTGTGGCATATCTGCTTCAACCCCACCTTCTTCTGAGTTCTCTTGCCTTAGGCTTACAGGTCAGCAGAGTCAGTAGAGCATTTCCCTTTGGGCTGATAAGGTCCCACTCATGCTGTGAATAATGGAGAAGAGGGGGTGGGAGTGGGGGGAAAGAGAGGAGGCGTGGGACAGACGCTCTCTTGGGAGCACACAGCCCACAACTATTTTGTCATAAACGTCCATGTATTATAGCTCAAGAGAGTCCTATGGGGCATCCAGGGCAGTGTTTCGCATGTTGTTGACCACGTGTACCAGGGAGTGGGGTCCAGGATCCACATGCTTAATGAGCAGCCCAGGGGAGCTAGTCCAGTACCCAGCTGGTGCAGTGGCCTTACTTGACAAATGAGTGGTCGGTCGTCTACGGGGGTAATGGGGCTCAGCGCAGCAGCCAATTTAAAGCAGAGTCCACTTGAGACACGTGGCTTAAAAAGGGATACTGTGCTATGCACGCATGGGTGTATACAGGCAGATGTAGCCTCTTCGATGTGCTTTATGCGGGTCTGGGAAGACAGCCTCCCTGGCCCTCCAATCCTCTCTTACTCGCTCATTCTGAAATCCTTTAAAGAAACTACCAAACCTTTATGTTATAGTTAGAGGTAACATGGGAATGCTCTTTATTTTTTTTTTTTTTTGGGAATGCTCTTTAAAAAAGTAAGAACTTAGCATAAATATGCCCAAAGCTAAGGAGAGGTGATAATGGGTAACTACATATTTCTGAGCAGATTTTGATATCAGAAGAAGGGGTGGTATGATACTGTCTGGGACCAGAAAGAGTGTCTTTTTTTTTTTTTTTTTTTTTTTCAGAAAGAGTGTCTTAAATTGAGGGAAAGTCACAGGTCACAGATGGAAAATGGCTGGAAGGGAGGAATTTTGTTTTCTAAATTTTTGCTATGAAAGTTTCAAAAATTGAAATTTAAAGGAGGGATCTCTGGGTGGCGCAGCGGTTTGGCGCCTGCCTTTGGCCCAGGGCGCGATCCTGGAGACCCGGGATCGAATCCCACATCGGGCTCCCGGTGCATGGAACCTGCTTCTCCCTCTGCCTGTGTCTCTGCCTCTCTCTCTCTCACTGTGTGCCTATCATAAATAAAAAAAAAAAAAAAATAAAAAATAAAGAAAGTTTCAAAAATTGAAATTTAAAGGAATACTAGAGTGATCACCCAGAAACCTACAATCTATATTACAAAAATGAAACATATCTCCGTATTTGTGTCACCTATCCAAGCATATACGTGTGTGTGCGTGCTTGGGGATGAGGGTAAGAATATGAAGTGCAAGATGCAGTAAAATGCCAGCATGTGCTGAAGAGACATTTAAAATTTACTCTGGGTCACAGAGTCAGAGGAAGGAACTAGACCCAAGATTCCTGGGATCTCAGACTCTGCACTTTCCTCTGTACAAAACATCCCATTATTAATCATGATGATTCATACCCACCATTTTGATCACACTTTAGAGCTTCAAGTTGCTTTTGCATAATGCATATTTTGCTCAGTGCCACTGTCCCTAGTGCTAAGGAGAGAGGAAAATACAAGGGGAAGGGGATGACACAGGGTGCCGAATGTCCTGAAAGCCTAAGTCTTTTCAAGGAATTACAGCTCAAAAGGTGAGGTGCTGTTTTTCTCCTGTTGGTTCTTGGGAAGTTTTGAACAGGTTGGAACAGTTGGAAAAACTAACTGGGGGCTGTCAACACAAAAGGAAGAGCCAGAGGACTTTGGAGGGAAACAAATGAGACGGTGGCTCTGGGATCTCGGGGACATGCACCTGCTTTTTACCCTGTGTTTCAGCATCTGTCTCTGCTGCAAGCTTCTCCACTGAGGCTTCCTCTTTCTGGGATTCTCTTCTTCCCATCTCTTAACCGGGTTGGGTGCCCCTCGCTCCCCAGCCTCAGCCTGCCTGCCCACACTCAGTGCTTCCTCTGAGGACGGTTGCATTTTCACTCTGGGCTGTCATTTCCTATTTATTTGTTTTCCCTGCTGAACCGCAGACGTCATAATGACTGAAATCATGTCTTCCTTGCCTTTGTCACGCTCCATCCCTGCCACTGGCAGATGTGCAATAACATTTGTTGAACGAACGACCAGAGACCGTAAACTTGCAAAGATCTGAACTTTAACTTGCTGCAGTACGATGTAACTACACGTGGAATAAAGCAGAGCAGGGTTTGTTTTTACTTCATTTTATGATTTGTTTTTTGAGAGGGAGAGAGCTTGGCAAGCATCTGAGGAAGAGAGGAAACAGACTTCAATGCAGTTAGGACAGAGGCTTAAGCAGGTTGGAGGGTAGCCTGAGGGAATGTTTGAGGAGCTGATGACCCATTCTTGGGGACAGAAAGTCTGGATTTTTTTCCAAACAAAGAGTTAATTAAACCCTGTGCTGCAGTCAACAAGGATGGAGGATACAAGACTGCAGGTGGAGAGAAAACAGCAAGGATGTTAAAGCACCAGGTTTTAACAAAGGGTCAAGGTGATTTGTTTAGAAAAAGCTCAAACTCTGAGCCTGAACAAGTCTTTTCTAGTCTCCAGAGAAAGAGACTTAAGTTTCCAGGAAAAATTTTAAAATGTAAATTTTCACTTAAAACATACATAAAATGTATTATTTTAACTGTGTGAAAAATGTTTTTAAGATTATAAAATACCCATAACATAAATTTACCATTTTAATCATCTTACAACATACAATTCAGTGGCATTAAGTACATTTACATTGTTGGGCAGCCAACAATGCCATTTCTCTCCAGAATTTTTGTCATCTTCCCAGACTCCATGCCTAGAACAGTCACTTCCATGTGTCCTCCTCCCCAGCTCCTGGCAACCACCATTCTGCTTGCTAGCTCTATGAATTTGACTATCTAGGTGGCACATATAAGTAGAATCATACAGTGTTTGTTCTTCTGTGACTGCCTTATTTCACTTAACCAGTAATGACTTTAAGCCTCATCTATGTTGTAACATGTGTCAGGATTTCCTTCTTTAAGACTAATATTCCATTTTATGTATAGACCACATTCTGTTTATTCATTCATCAATCAATGGATACTTGGGTTGCTTTTTTGGCTATTGTGAATAACATGTTCATAACCTATGAACATGGGTGTGCAAATATGTACATATGAATATAGCCACGTACAAATATGTACATGTGAAAATAACTATGTTCATAACTATGTACATGGGTGTACAAATATCTCTTTGAGAACCTGCGTTCAATTCTTTTGGATATATACCCAGACGTGAGATTGCTGGATTATATGGTAATTCTATTTTTGATTTTTTAGGAACCACCATACTGTTTTTTTAACAGTGGTTGCACCATTTTATGTTCCTACTGGCAGAGCACAGAGTCCCAATTTTTTCACATCCTCACCATCCCTGTCTTTTTCTGTTTTGTTGCTGTTGTTGTTTACTTTGGTTTTGATGATGTCCGTCTGAATGGGTGTGAAGTGGGATCTCACTGTGGTTCTGATTTGTAGTTTCCTAATGATTAGTGACATCGAGCATCTTTTCATGTGCCTATTGGCCATTTATGTATTTTCTTGGAGAAGTGTCTATGTCTACTCATTATCTTTTTTAAAGATTTATTTATTTATTTATTTGAGAGAGAGAGAAAGTGTACAAACAGGGAGAGGGGCAGAGGGGAAGAATCTCAAACAGACTCCCTGCTGAGTATGGAGCTCAATGAGGGGCTTGATCCCATGACCCTCAGATCACAACCCAAGCTGAAATCAAGAGTTGGATGCTTAATCCATGGAGCCACCCAGGTACCCCTAAATTTACTCATTTTTAAATCAAGTTTTTGTTGTTATTGTTTAATTGTGTGAGTTCTTTATGTTCTGGACATTAAGTTTTCAGAAGTTTAACCACTGTTCTCTTAGTATTGGTCAAGGGTTGAACTTGATCAGATGACAGACTCATTTCTCCTTTTTGCCTAAGGACAAGTCTAGGCTCATTAGAGGGGCAAATTAGGCCCTCCATGTATATTCCAATTATACCAGCTCCTCATATATTTCTAAATATGCCTGCATTTTCATTTCCTCAAGACTGGAGGGCAGTCCTCTACCTGGACTTTCTTTCCCCAGCATGCCCACCCTACAATGTTCAACTCACTTTTCAAGATCCATTTCAAATGTAAGTCTCTTTTAGGTTCAGGAGTAGTTGGCCTTCAAACTTTTTGGTCAGACACCCTCTAAAAAGATTTTGGAAGACTGTCTAACCCTTATAGATGGTCAGGTTGATTTTATTCCCAATTTTTAAAATCATAAGTTGAACTAGATTTAAATGAGATTTAATTTCCAGAGTATTAAAAACTGATAGTTTAAAATACAATTATTGTATTTCTCTTAAATGTATCCAGTGGTGGTGCAGTATTTCCTCTAGAGGCTCTTTCTGTGCTGACCAGGTCTTAGAGCATCCCATATATATATGCAAATCCCTGCTCTTTTCAGCTTTGCAATTTGACCTCTACTTTAGACCCATTAAGATATATAAGAAGAAGTTTTTTCTTAGTAAGAGTAGGATGAAAGTGATAGAAGGCAGTAAGAGTGTAGATGTTGGTGGGTTCCAGAAGGAAGAGCCCTGCATCTGCTTCCCTGGTTTGGGGCAGCAGCAAAACCACAGATAGGTTTGTGTCTCCCCCTCCTCGTGCCCCAAGAGGCCACCAGATCCTAGAGAAGAGGTAGCTATAGAATGGCTTAGACATCCTGCACCTACTCATGTCACAGAAACAGCAGGATGATACTTGGGTATCCACAAGGACCCCAGGATTCAGAGAGAGAACCCTAAAACTTGAAGGAGCAAGTGGATTGAAAGGGAACTATCTCTGTGATCACATGGGTGGACCTCATACCAAGGACCAGGCAGGCAATGCATGTTTAAGTGGATTTCTGTGTGGACAGGTGCCAGTGAGGGCCTGGCTGGCTCATCTCCCCTTCTGGACACCTTGACATAACATACGGCCCCTGTTACCACCACCTAAAACCTAGATACAGCCTCAGGTATAGGGTTGAATGGGATTTAGTTCTACCACTCTGATGAAATGGTAATGGTGTAGTGGTGGCTTGAAAGACAAAATAGTATAAGTCAAAGAAAAGTTGAGCTCTATTTCTTATATATCTTGGGGGGGACAAGAAAAAATATACTGAGACATAGACTAGCTGCAAATATATAGAACATATTATTCTTGCTCCTCTAATTAGATATATGCTCTGAGAATGGGGATTGTATCTGCTTTATATTAAGTGCTTGCATACTTGTGTTTCTGGAACGTGTGTGTGTATGTGTGTGTGCGTGTGGGGGGGTTATAGCAACTGTGGTATTTGAGGAAGAACCCATCTTGATTTCAAACAACTCAACCAGTATTTCCACCTTTTGATTTGATTTATGCCTTTTTGGGTCTCATTTTGGAATCACAAAGTCTCTCATGAGTGTTGGGAAGTAAGCATTTTCACGAGGAAAAAATGAACTCAGAAAGCAAAAGCAAAAGAAAAAATGGATATCGGAGAAGGTAGAAAAGTCCTAACAAGAATGAAGGAAATTGCGAGAAGGATTTCTTTCTTTTGGGGAACCAGAAGGAAGCAATAGGTCAACTCAAGTTCATCAGGCCATCAGATAGCAGCCGAGAGGGGCTTCCGACTAAGCACAGGTTGGGAGTCTAAGGTTCCCAGATTTAAATCCATTTCATAAATGGGACTTCAGATCCAACTAAATGGGGCCAGAGTTATAATAGCTTTAAGTTAAGCTGTTAGCTGAAATCTGAGGCCGGGAAGTTGACTTGTGCTTTGGATCAAGCACAAATAGTTGGTTAGACAAAGCAAAAGCAATAATAAACCAATTTTGTGTCTTTAGAATCCCTGAGCAGACAAGCTTACTGTTTACAACACATCAACCTGTGCCTTTTGTTCTTTCGGGCTAGGAGTCTTGAAAAGGCGCTGTGTAAAATTGCCATGTCACAGACTTGAAATAAGATCTTGGATTAATAAGATGCCTTGTGTTGGAAGAGTGCGTGGGCTTTATAAGCACCGAGAGAATGCATATCAGGGACTTGGTGTTAAAATGTCATTGGGGAAGAGATGCTGGTTAAGAGTTTCCTCCACCGGGGGAGGTGTGGTACTTAGAAGAGATAAATGGTGCTTCTGCAAATGTTCAAATGGGAAGCATGTTACAAAAAAGGAGGACTCTTGGGCACCTGGCTGGCTCAGTTGGTTAAGCATCAGACTCTTGATTTTGGCCTAGGTCATGATCTCAGGGTCCTGGGATAGAGCCCCACATTGGGCTCCCCACTCAGCAGGGAGTCTGCTTGTCCCTCTCTCCCTCTGCCTCTCCCTCCCCACTCTCTCTCTCAAGTAAATAAATAAATCTTATTTGTTTTAAAGAGGTACTATTATGTGCGTGCATGTGCATATGTGTATTTAATTACCAAAGTAACACCTACTCATTTTTAAATATAGAAGAAATTATAAAGCAGGATAAAATAAAATGTTGAACCATTTATCAGTTCCTCTTAATTCCACTCACCAACTGCAACTCCTATTAATTGCTTGGATTGTGGCATGAAATAGAAGGTGCTCTCAAAAGTAGTGATTGAAGAAAGTTTTGTGAAGGGAATATTAACCAAGGAGTGAGTAGGGTTAGGGGAATCTAACAAGGGGCAGCGAAGCATCCTGGGGCTAGCGGCAGCAGGGACTCTGCTACTCTCCTAAGCCAGAGGAGCAAGCTAAGGAAGTGGTTTCTGGCCCAGCAAGACCGGCCATTGCAGAAGAGGGCCTTGGAGAGGAATGATCAGCCTTGGGAAGATGATCACCTACTGCCAACCCAGGTACCTGACCAGGAACAGCTGGGAAATCTATACCCCATTGTCTCTCTCCCCCTGGCCTCCCATGTTGTGCCAATTTCTATTCATTGGCTGAATCTAACTAGAAGTAAGAGGGCAAGAGAGCCCTGTTGGTGTGGTGTGTGGCAGCCTATGTCTCCTGGTGGAGAGCAGGAGAGAGGAAGATGGAGAAGGAATCTGAAGGGGAAATGGAGAAAACCCAGCAGGTAGTTTGCCTACAGCCTCAGACTCCCAGTGCCTAGAAGTCTCTCCATAGCCCAGGCATGTGCAGATTTCCCTGGGCTTCCCCTTGGGGCCCAGACAAGCTCTGTGGAGGATGATCCCTTGGAGACGAGGGCTGGTGGGATGAATAAGAGCCTGGGGGACATAAGTCTCCCAAATGGTTAGAGTCTCTAGCCACAAAAGGGCAGATCTGAGCAACAGACATTGCCTGTGGTGATGTTTCAATATTTAGAGTCTGACTCATCAAATCCAGGTGGTAATCACTGAGATCCTTGGGCCACCAAACGAAGATTTATGAAAGAGCACTTAGCTCTTAATTAATGCATGACAAAGCATAGAAGCATTTTCCCTTTCTGGGAATACAATGCTTGGGCTGGTCTGACCGTATTCAGGACCGTAGCATCATTGCTTTTGTTTAACTGCAATACATTCCCTGGCTTGCACTCTGTTGTAATATTAGATATTAGGCAATTCTGTATAGGTGCTGAATTATATCAAAATTATGACTAAGTTTATTTTTATTTTCAATATATTGTTCTTTAATTTACCCATGGGATCGATTACGATAGACTTAAAGGGGATAATGATATGTAAAATAGACCATAAATTGAGTTGTAGGAGTTAGAGCTGTGACTAGAGGAACATTTGTCCATGAGCTTCACTGAACAACATGGGTGGAAGTCTGGGCTAAGAGAGGATCAGTGATGGGAGCCTTCTGGAGGAAATGGGGAAAGAAATTGCAATATGTTCTCAGCTCAGAGTCTATACTTTCCCCTGTGCAGTGACTAGCAGAACTGCAAAATGAAAAGGAATCCTGAGCACTTTGAAGGTGTAGGGTATAACACAGCTTCCATCAGCACGATTAGAACTTTCCAAATCCTCACGATTTCCCCCACTCTCTTTGCTGTGTCCTCAAGCTCGTCACCCACTTCTTGGGCTTGGTTCCTAGTGTGAACACAGCACTGTGTGCCTAGTCTCACTAGTGACAATGACAGGCTGTCCCTAACACAAATAGAGACCCGCTTACCACATGTTTAACTATTCCACAGTTTTAAGTCAAGCTAACAAACTACTAATGTTCTCAGAATGTGCTTTATTCTATTAGTTGATTATTTTTACTTTGTTTTTAAAATTTTAATTGCTTTATTGAGATATAGTTTACATAGCATAACATTCACCTCTGTTAGGTATATGATTCAAAGAATTTTCGTATATTTACAGAGATGTACCTTTACTACCACAATCAGATTTTAGAACATTTCCATCACTCCTAGAAAGAAACCTCCTGCCCATTACCAGTCACTCTTCATATCTGCCCCAGTCCTAGGGAACTACAAATCTACTCTTTGCCTCTATAAAGTTATCTTTTTTGGACATCTCATGCAAATAAAAATGTACAGTTAGTGGTATTTTGTGTCTGCCTTGCTTCACTGAACATCATGGTTTTGAGGTTCTTCCACTTTTTAGTATTTATTACTACATCATTCTTTTTATTGTTAAATAGTATTCAATTGCATGGATATACAACTTTTCCCCCCATTTATTGGTTCTTGGACACTTGGATTATTTCCACTTTTTGGCTATAATGGATAATGCTAGTATGACCACTGTGTACAAGTCTTTGTGTAGGTGTATGGTTTCATTTCATTTCTTTTGGGTAGATAGCTAGAAGTGGAATTACTAGTCACATATAAGACTGAATTTCATTTTTTAAAAGTATTTTATTTATTTATTTGAAAAAGAGAGAGAGAGAGAGAGAGACTTAGAGAACGAGGATGAGCAGGATAGAGGGTGAGGGATAAGCAGACTCCCAGCTGAGCAGGGAGCCGGATGTGGGGCTCAATCCTAGGACCCTGAGATCATGAGCTGAAGGCAGATGCTTAACCAACTGAGTCACCCAGGCGACCCTGTATTTCATTTTTTTGAAACATTGGTAAACTGTTTTCCAAAGTGCTACAGCATTTGACATTCCCATCAGCACTATATGAGGTCTCTAATTTGTTCACATCCTCAACGACACGTGCTGCTGTCTGCCTTTTCCATCATAACTACCCAAGTAAGTAAAAAATGGTATCTCACTGTGTTTTTGTCATTTGACAGTGTGCATTTTCTGTTTTTTTTTTTAAGATTTTTATTTATTTATTCATAAGAAAGACAGAGAGAGGCAGAGGCAGAGGCAGAGACACAGGCAGAGGGAGAAGCCGACTCCATGCTGAGAGCCTGACATGGGACTTGATCCTGGGACTCCAGGATTACGCCCTGGGCTGAAGGTGGCGCTAAACCACTGAGCCACTCAGGCTGCCCCCGGGCTGCCCATCAGTGTGCATTTTCCCAATGACTAACGATGTTGAGCATCTTTTCATGTGCCCATTGGCCATTTACACATGTTCTTGAGAAAAATATCAAAACCATTTGGCGTGGGGCACCTGGGTGGCTCAGTCAGTTAAGCAACTGTCTTTGGCTCAGGTCATGATCTCAGGGTCCTGGATTAACCCTGAGTTGGGTTCCCTGCTTAGCGGGGTGTCTGCTTCTCCCTCTGCCCCTACCCCTGCTCGTGGGCATGTTTTTTCTCTTTCTCATGAGCACACACACTCTCTTTCTCAAATAAATCTTTTAAAAAATAAAATCATTTGCCTTTTTAAAGAATTGTGGTATAACTGACATGCAACATTATATTAATTTCAGGTGTACTATATACCTTTGTCTTTTTGAGCTGAAATTTTTATTGAGGTAATTGCCATTAAGTTTTGAAGGTGATTTATATATTCCTTATGAATATTCCAAGTTCCTTATGAATTACATGATTTGCAAATATTTTCTCCTAGTGTATAGGTTGTGTGTTCATTTTCTCAGTAGTATCTTTTGATGTACAAAAGATTTTCATTTTGATTAAGTCCAGTTTATCAATTTTTAAAAAGATTTTATTTATGGATTCATGAGAGACACAGAGAGAAAGGCAGAGATATAGGCAGGGAAGAAGCAGGCTCCTCAAGGGGAGCCTGATGTGGGACTTGATCCTGGGATCCTGGGACCACTCCCTGAGCTGAACGCGGAGGCTCAACTGCTTAGCCACCCAGGCATTCCAATTTATCAAATTTTAAAAGTTGCATGTGTTTCTGGTGTCCTATATAATAACCATTGCCTAACCCAAGATCATGAAGATATTTTGCCATTCCTTCTAGGATTTTTATGGTTCTAGCTGTTATGTGTTGGCCCATGATAATTTTGAGTAAATTTTTTTTTTGGTATGGTGTAGGTTTTTTTTTTTTTTTTTTTTTTTTTTTGGTGTAGGTTGTTTTACTTGTGAGTATCCAGTTGTCCCAGCACTATTTGTAGGAAACGGTATGTTTTTCTTATTGCATTTTGTTGGCATACTTGCTTGAAAACCAGTTGACCATAAATGTAAGCTTTTATTTCTGGGCTCTCAATTCTTTTTCATTGATCTACATGTCTGTCCATATGCTAGCACCATACTGTCTTGATTACTATAGTGTATCTTTTCATTTTGATAAAAACATAGTTACAATCTATAAATTCAGGTTCTAATTTAGAACTTTTTGATTCCAGGGCATTCTACCTAAGGACACTCCATCACAGGCCCTCGCCTCTAGCCTGTCCCTTCTCCCTTCTCTCTTTTTTTTTAATTTTTATTTATGATAGTCACAGAGAGAGAGAGAGAGAGAGAGAGAGGGGCAGAGACACAGGCAAAGGGAGAAGCAGGCTCCATGCACCGGGAGCCCGATGTGGGATTCGATCCTGGGTTTCCAGGATCGCGCCCTGGGCCAAAGGCAGGCGCCAAACCGCTGCGCCACCCAGGGATACCTCCTTCTCCCTTCTCTTTGCACTCCCAGATCTGTCTCATAGTTCTAGAAGTCTCCAATACACATGTTCAGATGCCCTGACCCTCAAGTGTAGTACTGAGGTCCTGTTTCTGTGCTGCCTGCCAGCTGGGGGACCTCAGCTTCTAGAGGGCTCACTTTGGTTCTCGCACATGGGCCTGCACATCTTAGAGCCTACTATGATACACTGAAATCTCTCTGACTCTCCTTTCTGCCATATCTTTCTTCTGCCTTTCTTTTCATCTTCAGCTAGAAGAAAGCTCTGGTTGGAGGAACCCATATGATCACACATAGTTAATCCAGACAATCTAGGATAATCTTCCTATTTTGAGGTCAACTGATTAGTAACCTTAATTGCATCCTCAAAGTTGGTTTTTCTATGTAATGTAACATATTCGCAGCTTCTGATGATTAGGAATTGGCATTATTGTAAGGCCATTATTCAGTCTGCCACATGGGGGTTAGAATTATTAAGCTAGTGCTGTGGTTTTTGAAATATTTTTTGCTCACCTTCACTTTGGAAAGTGAAATATTTTCAGTGCTGTCTGAAATATTTTTTGCTCACCTTCACTTTGGAAGATTATTGTCACTGGCTATAGAATTCTAGGTCAGCAGTTATTTTTGTTTGGTATTTAAAGAGGTATCATTCCATTACTTCTAGCTTCCATTATTTCTACTGAGATGTCAGCTGTTAACCTCATTGTTACACCTTTGAAGACAATGCACTTTCTTTTCTTTTGGCTTATTTTTGGTATTCTTTTTATCTTTGGTTTCCAGCAGTTTTATTTTGATATACCTGTGTGTAATTTTCTTTGTGTTTATTCTGCTTTGGTTTCTGAAATCTGTGAGATGATGTTACATTTTCCAGTTTTGGAAAATTCTCTTTTGTTATCTCTTCAAATATTTCTTCCTTCCCATTCTCATTTTCCTCTTACAGAATTCAAATTATACACTTATTAAAATTTTCCAATATATCCTACATATTTCTGTTCCCTCCCAGAGAAGGACATTGTACTTTCTTTTTTAAATTTTGTTTGATTTTTTTTTTTTTTAAGATTTCTGTTCTGTGGTAAAATCTCCTCTTGGTTTCTTTTTCTCCATTTTCCCCCTCTATTTTCTTGAACATAGTATAGCTATTTTAAAGTTCTGATCTGCTATGGGTCTGTTTGGATATATTTCTATGGATATATTTCTTCCATAAGGACTCAATAGAGTTCTTTTCCTGGCATGCCTTGTAATTTTTAAATGAATGGAGTGTGTTTGTGTGTGTGTGTGTGTGTGTGTTTAAAATATTACCTTCTTCCAGAGAGAGTTAACCCTTTTCCTTCATAAGTAGAGAGAGTAGGGGCAGATCACTAGGGTTAGAGTAGGGTTAGTTCACTAAGGGGCTGAATTGAATCATAGTCTGGATTGAAGTTCTGGCATAGCTCCATTTACATTTGATTCACCCTCTTCACATGCTGATGTCTCTGAAGGCTTTCAGGAGACAGCTTGATGTGTGTGCTGGGGCTCTTCCCCCTGGCAGCTCAGGAACTCCAATCTATCTCATCATTACACTGAGGTTGCCAAAAGCTTTACTTTACTATTCTGAGGATTTCCGCCCAGCTTCTCTTCCTCCCATCCTTTACAGGTGTCTTGAAGAGAAAACTTCCTCATTTGAGGCCTTTCAATTATGTCACTCCAGCTGCATAAAACTGCCAGAAGTCTGTTGGTTTCTCCATCAACCAGAAGCAGCTTTTTCATCAGGCAAAGAGTGGATTTTCAGCTTCTGCTCATATCTAGGAAGTGGGTTAACCAGTTTCCTTTGGGGCAAGTGACTGCAGAAGGTCAACTCACTGCTTCATGGGTCTTCCCTTTGAAATTTCATTACTTTCTTTCCTTCTCGCTTCAACAACTATGTGATGCCTTTAAGCAGACAATGTTTATATTTTATATAGATTTTCTAGGTTCCTGACAAAATCATTGGTCCAATGTTAGCAACTCTATCCTACTCAGAAGCATAATGTCAGTGCTGGAGGTGGTATTTTCGATATACATAATTTTAAGTGCTTTTACTGAGAAATTTTGAGGATATATAGTGTGCTCCATTGCCAGAAATGGAAGGCCTAAATGCACTTTTTTCTTGATAATCAGTATGTTTTCTATTAAAGCACATTGACTTTGTCGTATGTATATATTTAATTCCAATAAGAAATATATTATGTAGACAGGAGCGCTTATCTAATTACCTTTCCAAATTATGTTTATACCTTTTAAAATATTTAAGTACAATAAATAGAACAAATTGAAAGTGGTGAGCTGAAAAGACACCAGGATTTGCAATAACTGTCACAGATGATAGACAATTCTTGTCAATGTGCCACTTCTAAATTATTAAAACAATCCCCATTAACAGTATAAAGGAAATGTGAACAAATTGCAAATAAAACTATAATATTTTTCCAAGACAGGGTATCTATATTTTTTCATCTACAATAAATGGGATAAATGTTTAGAAGTTAATAACTCTGTTTTGAATCATTAACAGTAACCAACTACATTTACTATTTTTCTAAATGCTTTACTAATCACATTTCTAAAGTAATTATGTGTAAAATAGCATTAGAATCTAATTCCATTTATAATTGAATGCCCAGGATAAATGATTTTGAAGTTCCACTTTTGGACAAATACAGCATGAATTAGATCATTAAGCTTTCTCTTGTGAATGACTGTGTTTCTGCCTTTTAAAATGTTTTGATATCTGCACGTTTCAGATAGCAGTTATCTGATTAACCATAGCATTTTCCTAAAACTGTCTATTTTTAGCTAGCCCTTCTCTTGGCTCTGGAGATCTGCCATGTGCAGTGATCTCAGAGGAAGGAGGGCCTGTTTACTGGAGAATACGTACTTTGGGCAAGATGGCAGAGTTCTGACAGGTTGTAATTTCCACTGTTGGAGATCTCAGACACAGCACTCACTTCCTTATTTGGAGGAGACATAATCAAGGGTAGAACTTGGTGATTATATTGAAAAAAACCTCAACAGATAAGGAACTGATTTCATTCCAGTGAGTAGGAGAAAATATACAAAAGTTGTGTTTGCTTTATCACGTTGCTTTGTTATTAATATCAGCCATTGTTATTTCCATGAAATAGCAACCAGATGTTTATGTTCATCTAAATACTGATAAAATTAATGATGGTATAGTATGTATTATAGCAGCACTTTTTTTTTTTTCCCCACACCGCAGCTTTTATGGGGAATACCATTTACATGAGGGATACAGTCCCTTGGGAATGCTAGTGAAATGCACAAATCCTGGCAAAGTAGTTGTAACTCCACCCCTTTCTTTTCCTATCTAAGAAAGCCTTGAAGTTTGCAGAGGAATGAGAGTAAACTTATTGTTGGAGGGACTTTGAATCTACACTAATTTAAAAATAAATAGAAAGGATTCAATCCCGAACTGATATTCTATTGTTAATAATCATTTTCTATGACACACTTCCCAGTGATAGATACTCACTAGTGGATCATATCCTTTAGTCTGGAAGGAGCTATATGTAAAACACCAATATCATACAATAAATACCTACTTTTCAAGTGTTAGCTCAATATTGCCTAATGTATGAAGTCTTATCTCATTCTTAATGTCACTTTCTTAATGAACTTAATGAATGTATGTACATACTTCTACCATTGCATCAATAAGGCCATAATTTCACTTCAGGGAGATTATTTGTCTATTTCCTCTTACAAACTATGATCTTCCCCAAAATAAAGACTAGGTCATATTTATTTTTCTGTGTCTAGAACTCAGAATGCCTAGAATACAATAGTTGTCTAATGTAAGATTGTAATGAATGGGACCAAGATTTAGTAACTCTCAATCACTCGGAGTGAAAGCCTGAGGCATGCATACTAATGCTGTGAACATCCAGTATCCTAAAACATTTCATGAAAAAAAAAAAACAACAACCCACATTAATTTGGTGTGGCTGATGGAATTTTTGCTCAAATAAAAGTGATTTTAGCATGAAATTTAGAGTGTATTGAGTTGGGTTTACAATAGTAGTCAGGAAAAATGTTAAATATTTCAATGAGGGAAAAAGTATTATTCTAGACTGGTTTCTACTCTTAAATGCTGCTATGCACAGCTGTAGGAATTGAACATGAATGAACCACTAATAGAAACCTAAGACAAAGATAAGTATATTTTGTACACTGGTCTTTGAAAATTGACTGGGATGGGCTTCTGCCACTGTAATTGAGATGCCAAAGCTGGTGCCATCTGACAGCCAGAGTACAGAGGGGTCATGGCTGTGTGATTGTCAACAAAGGCATTATTGAGAAGCATGTCAAGAAGCATCCAGATGAACCATCTTAATTTTTAGGCTATCTGAATCTCTCCGTTATGGTGGCAATCTTAAATTTTGTCCTAGGAAAGATTAATTCTTTGAAGGGAAAACTGAATGAGGAATCAGAGTAGCATCTAGAAGCACTTGGAGCCATTTTGAAAAGGTGTCTCAGGCAATGACAAAATCTTCCATGTAAGGAAGATCAATATAGGTCTAGACTAAGGTAAAAATCTTTGGTAGGTTGTTGGAAGAAGCAAAGCATGTGATATACTTTTGCACTCTTTTCAGTATCAAACTGATTCTAAACCACAAAATACAGCCCATATCCTCAGTGATTCACACAAGCTTGGCTATGATAATAAGATGATCATTAACTCTTTGAAGAAGAGGAGGGGCCTTATAGTATGGTTATCAAGAGCACAGACACTAGAGCCAGACTGCCTGGATTTGAATCCAGGTGACTTATTGGTGACTTAACAGCCGAGCCCCTGTTGCTTAACATCTCTGGATCAGTTTCTCATCTGTAAATATAGAATAACAACAGTATCTACCCCATAGGGTTGTCGTGTGGATTAAATGAATGAATATACATAAAGTACATAAGGCATAGTATGTGATACATAGGAAACACCGTATAAATTTTATTTATTTTTTTATTAATCTAGGATAAGCAGTTGTAGACTTGTAATTCAGGTCATCAATAATCAGTGTTATTATTTTTTTAAAATATTTTATTTATTTATATAAGAGACAGGGAGCAAGAGAGAGCATGATGGGGAGGTGCCTAGGGAGAGGGAGAAGCAGATTCCCTGCTGAGCAGCAAGCCTGACTTGACTCTGGGCTAGATCCCAAGACCCTGAGATCATGACCTGAGCTGAAGGCAGATGCTTAACGAATGAGCCATGAGGCGCCCTATAATCAGTGTTATTCTTTCAAGATAGTAGGTAAGCATGTAGTCGTAAGGGTCAAACAAAATCATTAATACTGCATAAGTGGTGTGACACAATTAAGGATGTAGGTGGATTACCCTTGAAATAACCTTTTAGGAGGCTTTTTTTTTTAAGTTTACATATATGTATATTTTTAGTAATTTCTACACCCAAGGTGGGACTTGAACTCATGACCCCAAGACCAAGAGTCATATGCTCTACTGACTGAGCCAACCAGGTGCCCCACCCCCTTTTATTTATTTATTTACTTATTTCATTATGAGGCTTTTAATTAGATGAAGCAGTGACCCCATGATTATAGAAACTCTGGAAATTCTGGAGTCCTACTACAGCAAGATTTTATTAAGTGGTTTGTGCAGATGTCATTTTTCCTGACATATTAATTGGTGCCTTAAACTTGTTAGTCTAAATCCAACTACAGCACTGGTGATGAAACAATAACATAACAGGACTTCCTTTTTCTTTATACAAGTTGGCTTTCCATAGGTACCACACTCAGGATGTCATTGAAATACTATTTCCTGCCTGGATTCTTATACATTTGAATTTCATACACAGCGTGCAAACACAACAAGAGCCAATAGTGGTCCAATTATCTATTGCTTTGTAACCAATCATCTCAAAACTCTGTGATGAAAAATGGCTGCCACTTTATTATGCTCGCAATTCTGTGGGTTAGACATTCAGTCGGGCTCAGTGGGGATGGCTCACCTCTGCTACACTAAGTTGGAAGCTTTGGCTGCAGTGACTTAAATACCCAGAGATGTCTTGACTGGAGTTCAGTCTGGGGTCCTCGTTCTTCTGTATTTGGTGGTCAGCTGGGGCTAGAATGTCTCCTTTACTCACATAGGTCAAGTATCTGGTGCATGAGCTGGGATGGCGAGAATGGCTGGGCATTGGCTGACACTGCTCTCTCTCCATACCGTCTTCATGTGGCTAGCTCCAGCATTCTCACAACATGATGATCTAAGAGGAGTTGCACTTGTTCTATGGTGCCTGGCTTAGGACTGGTCCTCTGGACTCCTACTGCCGCAAGATTTTATTAAGTGGTTTGTGCAGATGTCATTTTTCCTGACATATTAATTGGTGCCTTAAACTTATTAGTCTAAATCCAACTACTACTGGATTAAGAGGTGGGAGTGAGAGCAGTGAGGCCAATAAGGTCTATGCCCAGAACTGGCACAGCATCAATTCAACTCTATTCTATTGGTCAAAGCAATCACAGGGTCTGGCCATAGTCAAAGAGGGAGAGAGAGAGAGAGAGAGAGACAGAGAGACTCTCCCTCTGGATGAAGGAGTGGCAAAGTCATATTACAGAATGCACATCCCTGGGCAATATCATGGCAGCAGCCGTCTTTAGAAAACACGGTCTGCCACCAACAGAAATTCCAAAGTGAAGGCCCTTGGACTGGTATGTACCTCCTGGAGTGATGATTGTCTGAGCTTCTGTTATATCCCAGTGGACAATCAGCAGTTGATAAGTCTGGACAAGAGAAAGTTTAGCAAAGCCCTCTTTCCCCACAAGAATGGCTGGCCGTTGACTGTAGGCAGTGGGGGGAAATGCTGACAAAGAAGTTCATTCCCAGGCTTTACGTCCTGCACAAAATATCACTCAGTCTCAAGCTTCAGGATTGAGACAACTAGGCAAGTGTTCTTCCCAGGGTGTTGGATTTGGTTTGGGAGTTTCTTGTCTGATTAATAGTCAAACACTTCTAGATTGTTTTTCTTACATGTTTTCAAGGAAATCAGTGTAAGTATTTCTTCTGAATGAAGTGACATTAGGTCTGTCTTGTGGGTTCTTGTTTCTTTTGGAGGCTGCAGTGAATGCTGAACAAACGGGTTCTGGAGTCATAGATCTGGTTGAAATTTTGGGTTGATCAGCTAGTAGTTTTTTTGACCTTGGAGAAATTACTGAATGTCTGTGAATAATTCAGTACTGAATACTGAATTATTATTACTGAATAATAACTGTTTGTCCTTATTGAATTTTCTAAGAATGAGGCATTTGATAAATGTTGAACACCTCTCCTTGGAAATTGACCAGGAAATTTTCATGGCATTTGGGTCAACATAAAGGTCCTGAATACCGAATCTAGGGAAGAAAGCAGTTCCCTACTGAGTAACATTTGCACCTTCAATCAGGGATAGGAGAGGGAAAAAGAGAGAGGAAGACTAAGGAAGAAAAGAAAGCTATATTCGTGGACAGATTTTGGCGAACTGATGTGGAGCAGGAACAATTGAGTTCATGGATAACTGGGAACTGAGGGTTGTTGAAAATGAAAATATGTTAGGCTACTTATCTCGAAGATATTATTGCCATTATATTTATCCTCTGAACAAAATCACAATAATATCAACATATATAAAAAGTTCTTACTACATTGCCTGGCATTTTGTGAGTAATCATAAAAGGCCATAATGATGATAATGAGGTTGATCATGTAGGTGATGACAGTGTCAAGGATCAATTAGGTAGCTCCTCATATTAATTCCACTGAGTTCTGATGGTATAGACTCTCACACAGCCCTACCTGTTCAGAGGATCAGTAGTATTGTGTGTGTGTGTGAGGAGCTTGCTATCAGTATGTGAGAGAGAGCACTTATAGTAGAAGTTTCCCTTTTAATGTTTCACATTATTACAAACATTGTAAAAATGGAAACTTTTCACTGGTTTATTTTATTTTGTATTTTTAAAAAGATTTTATTTATTTGAGAGAGAGAGAGAGAGAGACAGAGATAACGACAGAGAGTACGAGTGGGGAGGAGAGGGAAAAACAGTTCCACGCTGAGTGGGGAGCCTGATGCAGGGATGCATGGACTCTATCCCAGGACCCTGGGAAAATGACCTGAGCTGAAGGCTGACGCTTCATGGACTGAGCCACCCAGGCGCCCCCCATTGTTTCATTTTAGTTGTTGTGGTAGCTAGCTTCTAAGATGACCTCACATGATCCCTACCTCTTGGTCTTCATACCTTTGTGTAATCCCTTGCCCTTGGGGTTGGGGTTTGGCTTTAGTGAATCACTTCTAGCAAACAATGTAGCAGAGATGATGAGATGTCACCTCCAAAATTAGATTGTGATTTCTGAATTGGATGATCTGAGGAAAGCCATCTAGCATGTTGTTACCGTATGTAGATGTTCATATTGTTAGGAACAGAATGACTCTCCAGAGAGGGAGGGACTAAGTCCCTCAGTCCAACTACACTCAAGAAACTGAATCTGGCCAACAGCTTAGTGAGTGAGCTTAGCAGCAGGTCCACACCAAGCCTTCAGATAAGACTATAGCTCTGGCTTGACTGCAACTTTATGAGAGACTGAGCTAGAGGCATCCAGTTGAACTGTACCTGGATTCCTGACTCACAGAAAGTGTGAGATAATAAATGTTTTGTTTTTTTTTAAGCTGCTAAGTTTGGGGGTGATTTCTTGTGCCCCAATAGATACCTAAGATAAATGTTAAGTATCATTTATTCGAGAGGCACCATGGAAGGCCTTTTTTGGAAAATTTTATCTGCCAGTGGTTGGTCAGTTAAATGGAACAGGTATGAAAGCACTGGGGTTGAGCCTTGGAGACAACCGATCTAGGTTTAGATTTCAGTCCTATGGCTTCACGGACAGGGGAACCCTAGACAAATTACTTAATGTTCTTTTTGCCTCTTCCACAAAATAGGCATGGTCATATCTAACTCAAAGGGCTGTTGTAAGGATTTGCATTCTATGAGTGCTGATCAAATGCTACTCTATTATTATTATCAAGGGAGATTGCTGCCCAGAGAAGACAGTGACCCCTGGAGCTCCATGTGGAAAGAGTGTGCCCGTAGGACTTGTCCAGACATCTCAGGGCTGAACTCCTAAGCCCTGTGTTTGGGTAAAAGGGGCTTTCTTTTCACTGAGGCAAGGAGAGGGGAAGCTTGAGTTTTACCCTTCATTAAAACATGGCCCCTTGGGGGATCCCTGGGTGGCTCAGCGGTTTAGTGCCTGCCTTTGGCCCAGGGCACGATCTTGGAGTCCCCGGATAGAGTCCCGCGTCGGGCTCCCAGCATGGAGCCTGCTTCTCCCTCCTCCTGTGTCTCTGCCTCTCTCTCTCTCTGTCTGTCATAAATAAATACATAAATCTTAAAAAATATATATATATATAAAAAAAACCATGGCCCTTGGGCAGCCCTGGTGGCTCAGCGGTTTAGCACTGCCTTCAGCCCAGGGTGTGATCCTGGAGATCCGGGATCGAGTCCCACATCAGGCTCCCTGCATGGAGCCTGCTTCTCCCTTTACCTGTGTCTCTGCCTCTCTCTGTGTGTTTCTCATGAATAAATAAATAAAATCTTAAAAACAAAACAAAACAAAAACATGGCCCTAAGACCTTTCCTGTACAAGAGTAGCAGAAAATGGAAAGCCTGTTGTTTCAAAGCTCCAAGCAATCTTTCAAGAGGTAGTTTTTTGTGCATTCTAGCCAACATTCTTTATACTGGGAAAATCATTCCCGCGGAGCATTAACCCCTAATGCTTCTTCTGATAGTCATTGCTTTAGATACATGACAATATAGTTTTTCTCAGTGAAAAATGAGCAAGACACAATTTTGCGCAGAAACCTTAACGAAGAGTTTTTCTTTTTCTTTTAAAGCATGATTGTTACTTTTTCCTGGTAATATCTGTATCGTCTTCGTAAAGGGACTGTTGTGCATGTAACAGGGGGGGAATTACTGGGCTGCTTCTGTAGCCGGCCCACGGTGCGTGATGGAGATATGACAGGGGAGTTCCACAAGAGTTTGGGAGGAGGGGCTGATGACACATTTTCGAGGTTTGACTAAGTTTTTTAAAAAAGCCACTTCCAAGGGCCCATCAACCAGTCAGCTAATCCACTTGTTCCAGCAGGAGGTGGAGGGGGTGGGTGGAGCGTGGGGAGGAGCGACACTCTGCTCGGGAATCCCTGCCTTCCGAGTGTCGCCATGCCCCCCCCCACCCCCCCCCGCCCCGGGCTCCAGGTCTCCCCTGAGCCCTGCCACCTAAACACCTCCCTCACCGCCACCCCGCCCCGGCCTTCGGGGCCACCCCCACCACCTTCCACTTGGGCCTCCTGGAGACTTCTCTGGCCAAGTCCAACCAGGAGGGTGCCCCGGCCTCGGCGCGAAGTGCCCTCCTCCTCCCGCGTCTCCGCCCCCTGCCGGGGCCGCGGGGCGCCGAGGGAGGCGAGGGTGCCGCCGCTGGAGAATGAGCGCTGCCCGCCCGGCGGCCCGCGGCTGCAGGTAACTCGCGCCGGACCTCGGGCCGAGCGGGCGCCGCGCACCCTCCCCTTCCCGGCGCGGCGACCCCGGGGCGGCGCGGGGCGCCGGGGCGCGGGGGGGCGCGGGGGGGCGCGGGGTGCGCGGGGGGGCGCGGCCAGCCCGGGCGCGGGGGGGCACTAACGCTCCCCGCCTGCCGCGCAGCGACGTCCCGGCGGCTGTTCCCGGAGCGGCGGCGGCGGCGAGCGGGGCCCGGGCGGCGGGGGCGCCCGCGGCTTCGGAAGATGGAGAAGTTTCTGCAGATCGCGCCCCACTCCCTGGCCATCGTGCTGGGCCCGGCCGAGGGGCCGGCGGGGGAGCGGGCCGCCGCCGCCGCCGCCGCCGCCGCCCCGCCCGCGCCCCCCGCCCCGCCGCGCCAGCTCGCCCGGCACCACATCGGCTACGAGATCTTCGCCGACTTCAAAGCCGAGAACATGCAGCACTTCTGGAACAAGAGGGTCACGGCCGCGGTGGCCGAGACCTTCTTCCTGGGCTGGATCGACGAGCAGGTCCTGCTGATCCAGGGCAAGGAGGAGCACCTGGAGGCGCTGCGCGAGGGCTGGACGCGCCGGGCGCTGCGGCCGCCCTCGGGCTTCCACATCCGCTGCCTCGGTGAGTCCGGCTGCCGCGCCCGGGCCCCGGCCCCCCAACCCCCGCCCCCCACTCCCTGCCCCGGCCGCCTGCCTCCCCCGCGCGCCCCGCGCCGCCCTCCGCGCGCGAGCCCCGGCCGGGGGAGGGGCCGGCGGGCCTCCGCGGGCGCGGGATTGGGGAACTTCCTGGCACCCCAAACGGGGATTCGTACCTTTCCCCCCCCGCCTCCCCCCGCCGCGCGCCGGAGCCTCCCTGCGGCGCAGCCCTGCGCTCCTGCGGGGCGGTGCCTGCGGCCGGCAGGTAGGCGGCGGCGCTGGAGGCTCGGCGGCGGGGCTGCCCTTGGGCGCGCGGTCCCGAGGAGTCCGGAGAGGATCCCGGTCGCCTCCGGTAGCCGCGGGCCTTCGGGCGCTGCTGCCGCCCCCCCGCGCCCCGACCGCCTTCCGTGGCTCCCCGCCGTCGGCCCGGGGGGCGCGGCCCGGGGCTCGGGGCTCCGCGGGGTTCGCGCGCCCGCCGCTCGGCGCCAGGCGGACCTGCAGATTTCGTTTTGCTTCCAGTTACACCTTTCTAAGGTGCGCTTGAAGGGAAGAAGGGACACGAGGAAATTGGGGGGGGGGAGTCTGATCCTCAACAAAAGAAGGGGGTGTACGGGGCATAGGAGATGGTCGCTGCGCGCTTCCCGGGTTGCGTGACTTGCTGTCGATTTTCTTATTTTTATTTATTTATTTGTTTATTTAGTAATTGCACTCCTGTATTTTTTGTAAATGCACTCCTGTATTCTTCGTCCAGGTCGCATGTCTTGTTAGAATACACTTTTTAGTTTTGTGCCTTGGGCCCAGCGGGTAAAAGCGCATATAGTAAATAGCAGTGTTTAATGAAACGATTTCAAGAAAGAAAGCATTCTTTCTAAGTACCACGGCTTAAAAATTCTTTCATGACATTTTGGGAGGAGGTCAAAAGTTCAAACGCGAAAAGACTGTAAAGCCGCCTTTTTCGTTACCCGTTCCCGTTCCCGGTGTTGCCAGGCTGCCTTCCTCTGCCGGATTAGCTAATACCTGCTAATGTGTCTTCCTGTATGCCTGTCGCACATTTATAGCATTTAAAAAATTTAGTTGTATCTTGCCTGTTTTTGTATAGCAGAAATCTTTACAAAGCTTCCTTTGAATCGAGTAGACAATAAACCAGGAAGGCTTGCTTGCATCTTGTGTGTTTTGTAACCTGCGCTAAATTTCAAAAGGTGCTTTATTTATTTTTTTCTTTTTTACTTTACCAAAAACCTCAGTGGAGTACCTGTAATTAAGCTGCCTTAGTAAAGGGGCCAAGGTTAATGCCTCCGAGACTTGATCTGCTCTTGTAGGTAGGGCTGCAACACATCAGAAAGTAGGGATGTACGTAGTTATTTTTAATGCTCTGTATAGATAACAGCATTTTAATAGTTTACTTTTAAACTTGACTTCATTCCTGTTTTTCCCTTTTCATTTTCAAAAATCTCAAGCATGTAAAAGTAGCATAATTCAAAAATCTTGTATTGAATTCCCATGTGCCCATCGTCCATCTTTGAAATTTATCAGCACATGGCCAATCTGATTTCCCCTCTACCCTTGTCCTCCAAGCTAATGCCATTTTGACATCCCAGGCATTGTATCAATAGCATTTGATTTGTAAATGTTTCAGTTCACATTTTTAATTTTTTTTTTCATCTAGGCAGAATTTGTAAAATCGTAGGATTTGAGAACCTGTTACATATTAACCAAAGAGAAATATTCTGGCAGTTTGAAAGGTTCCAAATTGCTGTAGTTGATTGACTCTTGCCCTGATCCGGCTGATTAGCTAGAGTCGTCTCAAGCTGACTGGTAGCTGGTGGGGGCAGCAGCTGCATTGCTCAGCTCAGCCCGGAACTCAGTACCATGATGGGAAGCAAAGACACCGCCTCTTGAAACAGAAGCATCAGATAAAGGAGCAGGAGTGGTGCCTGCTGGGATCCAAGTGGTCACTTTCTTTTGAACTGCTTTGGGGGTTCAGAATTTCTACTGGAATTCCAATTGTGCTTCAGTAATGACCGTAAAATGCTAAATTATTGGCGAGAGTTTATCTACTAATTCTCTGTGGGAACCTCCGTTTCTGCTGCAGGCTCTGGTGTCTGCTCTATCAAAGGTGCAAGCAATTCCAAATTACTTTTGCCTGTAATTCCAAAAGTATGTGGTTCTAACCAACTGTAAAACTTCAGGTGAGCGTTGGGCAATGAGGAGGTGATAATGGATCCAACAAAATGAAGCAAAATAAGCAAGTCAAAGGAGAAGTTTTGATTTGGAATAGTCAGATTCACTCCTTAGAAATTATCTTCTCTGGGCATGTAGCAAAAAGCTTAGGCTTTGGATTTCCAGGATCCTTAGATGGGACATGTGTGTTCGGGAAACTAGGAACATTTCAAATTTGTGCTGTAGATTTTGAGTAAATCCCATATGTGTCTATTGAGTGCGTACTAGTTCCAGTCTCTGTGTCTCTCCTGAGATTGTAAAGACTGGTGAGGTGTGCAGTCTTTCTTGGGAGACTCCCACAAAACTGGGAAGTGCTTTGAAAAGGGAGCAAGGAGCAGGTCTTTCTGCCTTGTGAGCTGGTAGAGAGGTTTCACAGAGATGAGACTTGAGCTAGACCTTGTGCAGGTGTGGGGTGCAAGGGGTTCCTTCAGAACAGGACAGCTTTCCTATGCAGGCAAGAGCATGAGCAGAGTTAGTAGATGTGAGGTTGCTCATGACATGTTTGGAAATGGGCTGGTTTGGGCGGCGGGGAGACGGATGTGATCCAACAGTGCAAAAGGAGGCTAGGCCCAGATGTAATGATTTAGAAGCCACTAGTAGCAGGGAGGGGGTGACATGATTTGATTGTTGATATACGGAGAATTCTGGGGCCAGTGGGAGTGGTGGATGGGACTGGGAGGGATTAGACCCAGGAGCTCTGGCTAAGTCCATAGACACAGTTGTGGGGATAGGTGATGGGAGCTGTATTTGAGTGGTCACACTCTAAGGTACATGCCATGGTCAAGGAGTATTTCCTTAAGATACCATTTTAGCTGGGTTGTGTCTGGAGGGCCTTCCCACAGACCTGTGTATGGAGTGCACATGCTCTTCCTGCTGGGGCTCATGGGGTTTTCCCACCTGCCAGCTGTAGTCAGATCAAGCAGTCAATGCCATAGGGTCCCTGACTTCACATCTCAGGGGGTATGGCATGGCTTGGTTCTCTGTCCCTGCCAGTGGTTCTTTATATGTTTCCACTTTATCCTTCAGTCTTCAAATACTTAGCACCAAATATGCTATATGCTTTTTAGACTTTAAATCAGAACTTCTGTTTTATATTATAAAATTGTTTAGAATTTATGGGCACCAAGATTTTATTCTATTTCAGTATCTTATTGGTTTTCTCAAAAGGAGTTGCTCTCTTGAAGTGGTTTCTTAAAATAAAACTTTAAGACAGAATTGAGGGGTTTGTGTGTGTGTGTGTGTGTTTTGTTCTTTGTTTTTTTTTTCTGTTTTTTTTTTTTTTGTTTTGTTTTGTTTTGTTATTGTTTTTGTTTTGAGAGGGAGGCAGGGAGGAGCAGAGGCAGAAGGAGAGAAAGAATCTTAAGTAGGCTTCATGCTGAGCGGGGAGCCCATTGCTGGGGGCTGGACGTTACCACCCTGAGATCAAGACCTGAGCTGAAACATAGAATCAGATGCTTAACTGAATGAGCCACGCAGGCGCTTTCAGGGCAGCCCCAGTGGCTCAGCGGTTTAGCGCCGCCTTCAGCCCAGGGCCTGATCCTGGAGACCCACATCAGGCTCCCAGCATGGAGCCTGCTTCTCCCTCTGCCTGTGTCTGTGTCTCTCATGAATAAATAAATAAAATCTTTAAAAAAAAAATTCTTTTTCTTTCTTTCTCCTTTCCTTTCCTTTTCTTTCCTTTCTTTCCTTTCTTTCTTTTCTAGAGGTGCCTGGCTGGCTCAGTTGGTAGAGCATGTGACTCTTGATCTTGGAGCCCTGAGTTTGAGCCCCAAGTTCGGGGTAGAGTTTATTTAAAAAACAACAGGGGCACCTGGGTGGCTTAGTTGGTTAAGTGACCACCTTTTGATTTTGGTTCAGGTCATGATGATCTTGGGGTTGTAGGATTGAGCCCCACATCAAGCCCCATGTTGGGCTCTGCACTCAGCACAGAGTCTCCTTGTCCTTCTCCCTCTGCTCCCTGCCACCCACCCCCGCTGCTCTTGCTCTTTCTCTCAAATAAATACATAAAACCTTTAAATAATAACAACCCCCAAAACAAACAAAAATGTATATTCTCCAAAAAAGTTTGTATATAATCCCCCAAAAGTTTATTTTGTTTATTTGAGTCAACTTAATATTAAATAATATTTGTAGACTGATGGTTGGGATTGATTAATGAGTGTTATGAAGTTTTTTGAATGAGAGGTACTGATTTATTCAACAACTGGAACTCCATCTGTTTTCTAGGATTTGTTCTGGGAACTGAAGTGGAAAACCCGTCAGACACAGTCCTTGTACTTTTGGAGGTTCCATTTTTTTTTTTTTTTTAAGATTTTATTTATTCATGAGAGACACAGAGGCAGAGACATAGGCAGAGGGAGAAGCAGACTTCTTGTGGGGAACCTGATGTGGGACTCAATCCTGGGACCCCAGGATCACGCTCTGAGCCAAAGGCAGACGCTCAACTGCTGAGCCACCCAGGCGTCCCTGGAGGTTCCATTCTAATGGGGCAACAGACATTTCGAAAACCAAAGACATGAGAATGTCACATAGTTACAAGTGCTGTAAAATTTATGCAGGTGATGGGATAAAGAGTGATGAGGAGAAATGGGATAATAGTCAACATTTATTGATCCTTTATTATTGTCTAAGTGCTTTATTTTTATTAACCAATTTTTTTAAGTTAACGTATAATATTGACACACAATGTTACATTAGTTTCAGGTGTACAACATAGGGATTCAACAAGTCTATATGTTTTGCCATGCTCATTACAAATGTAGCTGTTATCTATCACCATTCAACACTATTCCATCACCATTGACTATATTCGCCATGCTGTACCTCTCATCCCATATTCACTCCATAACTGCAGGCCTGTCTCCCTCTTTCCTCCATGCAGTTTGCTCTCCCCCCACTCTCCCAACCCCCTCACAACTGCTAGTTTGTTTTTGGTATTTATGCATCTGTTTCTACTTTTTACTTGTTTGTTAATTTGTTTTGTTGTTTAGATGCCACATATAAACGAAATAACATAGTCTTTTGCTTTCTCTTATTTCACTTAGCATATTATTAATGAATCTTTAAGACAGCCATCCTATTTAGGTATCATTATTTTACCCATTTTATAGATGAAGAAATTGAGGGACAGAAAAGCAATTACTTCTCCAAGGACACCTAGTTAGTAAGAGAAAGAGCTAGGATCTGGGTGCAGACAGTGAGTTTTGTTTTGTCTTGTCTTCTCTTTTCCTCTTCCCTACCCTTCCCTTCCCTTTGGTCAGGTTGTCCGGACCAAAATTTCCTTCCAATACACATACTCTCCCAACAATTTAGGGGACCAGATGGCTCAGTGGCAACTGGCTTGGCTGGAAGTGGCTACGTTCTTCTTTTCTCTTCAGTGACACAACAGAAAAGAGAAACCAGTGCCAGGGTCCAGGCTGTTGCCTTGTACCACTCTGTTTGAGCTTCCTTTGCACCAAACAGGTCGGTTCATTACTTTGTGTGGTGAAGAATCTTTCTGCAAGGCTTAGGCAAAGGACAGCAAATACTTCACTTTTTGCCCCCAAAGCTAGTGTCCTTCCCCACCAGTGTTTTGAGTGACTTCCCTGTCATAACATCTCATTTCACGTGGCACTTGACTGATGAGCAGTCTGCCAACAATGCAAGAGCACACGGAAATCAGCTTGACATGTTGGAGGAACGGAAAGAGCCAACGAGGCTGAGGCTTGTTGAGCCAGTGAAAGAATGGGAGGCAGGACAGGAGATGAGGTCAGAGGGGCTCTTGGCCTCCAGGTCATGTGGGGCCTCCTGGGATTTTATTCTGTGAAGACAAGGCATTGAGCATCCAATAAACACAGAGCACTGGATGGGGGTCTGTAGAATATCCAGAAAAGTTTCAGACATGGGCATCCCTCTCAGAGAACCTTACCTCTCCTATTAAAATCTCAGGATGAAGTCTAAACAGCAAACGATGATGCATGTCAAGTTTTATTAATTTCTGGATAGTCATAAAAATATTTTTATGGAATACCTCACTCTGGCTCAAAGATGTTTTCAGCCAAGGTGTGTCAGTTTCATTGTAATAAAGCATTTAGAATGAACTTTGGAGACTCCCAGGCTTGCTGTGATAACTGAGAGGCTTGGCAGATATTTGTAAATTTTATCTGGTAGGGCTTAATTCTGATCTTGAGCACATGTTTGTTTCCCTCTTGTATTAAGAGGTAAATTTTCCAGTTATCACCAAATTCTTTTTAAAAGCATAAGACTGAAAAATGTTTGTCTCTGTCTTTTGTGCTAGAGTGAAAGCACTCAGGTGTTTTGGGGTAAAAAACCCAGAGAGGTTTGTTGGATACAAACTACTTGCTACAAATAATTTTAAAGGTTTCATCCTGTGTACAGTATCTCCCACAAAGATGTATATGAGGTGGGCTTTACCATGGTCCTTTGGGGGTTGGAGATGTACTTGTGTCATTGTTCTCCTCATTTTATGCATTTGTAAAACAAGTTTTGAATCCTTCCATTCTGTATTATAGCTGTAGACATAACAATTGCAGACTTTTTTTGGTAACTTTTTAAATTAATAATCTGGTTTATCTGAATGAAGAGGTTAAACAGATGTCTTGATAAGGTACAAGCTGTGAATATAATCTAATATATAAGTATTACATATATGCACATATAGAAATAAATTTACCTTTTTTAAAAGATTTTATTTATCTATGTGAGAGGGCGCGGTGAGAGCACAGAGGGAGAGTGAGAGGGAGAAGCAGGCTCCCCGGTGAGCAAAGAGCCCAATGTGGTGCTCGATCCCAAGATCCTGAGACCATGACCTGAGCTAAAAGCAGAGGCTTAATGGACTGAGCCACCCAGGTGCCCTAAATAAATTTATCCTTAAGAAGATCCTGTGCGAAGAACTTTTTAATAAACTTGAATCACACTGGCATCAGAGGATGTTTAAAGCAGCTTTTGATTTTTTAATATCAATCCTTTTTTTTTTTTTTTTTTTTTTTTTTGGAGAGCGAGAAAGAGAGTGAATGAGCAGGTTGGAGGGAGGGGCAGAGGGAAAGAGAGAGAAGCCCAAGCAGGCTCCATGCCCATTGCAGAGACTGATGCGGGACTTGATTTCACGACCCTGAGATCATGACTGAGATGAATCTGGAGTCAGACGCCTGACTAAGTCACCCCAGGCGCCCCACAGTCAATCTCTCTTGATAAAGAACAGTAAATTAGGACACTGTCAAAAACCAGAATGAGAGGTATCTCTGAAGAATTTGATAAATAACTTAAGGTAAAGAGGATCCATCAGAGTCATTTTGGGGTGGAGATAATGGTAAATCCTCCTGGGAGGGCAGACCCAACTGATAAGAAAGTCCACAGGGTGGTGGTGGACACCACGTGGAACAGACTGGGCGTGAAGCTGTTCTTGTGATGTTAACAATATGAGAGCATACCTCCGTGCTGTCAGTTTAACTCTTAAAACACACAATAAAATTCCTCTATTTTTTCAAATTCTTGTGAAGGCCCTCAAATAGAATTTTCTAAAGTAAGAGCACATCTGTTGATGCAAAATGACTTGTCTCTGAAACCAGGATGTCCCCTTCTCCTTTCCCAATACCAAACACAAGGGGAGCGTATAAAGTCCCTCAATCTGCTGAATGCTGGCTGATTAGTAGTACGTCCAGAATAACCTTCTTCTCATGAATCTAGGGGTCCCTGGAGGCCCTAAAGGCTTACCAATGTCTTCAGGGGCTGTAGTACAATCTGGTGGTATTTCATCTTCTTCCCACCTGGGATTGCAGCAGCCCGTGTCCTCAGGCAGCCCAGGGTGCTGAGGGGCTGCTGGCTCGAAGCACAGCTGCCAGGCTTCTGCTTTGTTACTTCCTGGGGAAAGTTGCGGTCAGCATCCTCCTGTGTGCCAGCCTTCCTCCAGTGCTGGGTCAGATACCCTCCCTCTACTTTCCCTCCAGGGTTTAGGCAATTTTTCCTTTCACACCTTTGCAATAAAAGATTATGATTACATCTCTGCCTTTCTAGGTAGCGCCCCCCACCAAGATTTTTCTAGAAACCAAAGTTCCCCTTAGGTATCCATTGATAGGACAATAGAGCTCAGTACCTGCTCTTCTAAGGAACTTTATTTCAGAAATTCCAGGCTGACCCCTTCATGGTGGGAAAGGGGGAGAGCTGTCTACATATTTAACCCCTTGGAGGATTGATAGGATTCTCAAGATGAAGTTTTATTTCTTTGTAGATATTCCCAAACCTTTGGCTCTTGGCCCTTTAGGCTGTGTTCTGTTCATGGGGCGGTGGTGCAGTTCCAAGCCTGCTGTCAGCAGGACATTCCTACATGCTCACCCCAGAGAGCTGTAGGTGTTTGTGGCCACCCCTGCACCAATCCTTGGTTCCTTCCCTCTTTGACTTCGGCTTGATGCAGCTGTGCTTGATCCATAAAGTCTTGCCCCCTAGATTCTGATGACCCATCCTTTCCCCATGGGTTCCTTCTCGAATGGTCTTGCGCAGCGCAGGGTAGGGTGACTTGGAAAGCCTGCTGACTTTGGAGTTAATAAAGAATCTTAGGAGAGATGAATGGTTTGTTGTTACGGGGGATTTTGTGACCACAGTTTTCCTGGGTTGATCACTTTCCTTTCATCAGAGTCTGATTATTAATTTGTTAAAAAAAAATAAGAAAGAAGCTTTAAGTTTGTAACCGCGAAGTGCCGATGTAGAGCAAAGAAATCAGTACTTCAGAAACCATGTCTCTGAGCACTCCCAGGCAGTGGGGGTTATTCTAGCATCTTCTCCTCTTCCTGTATCTTTAATGTTTCCTCTTATACTGAAGAAGGAACATTCTAGAACACAATCTTTACGCCATATGCTCCTTCATTTTATTAAATGTGTACTGGTGCTACTCCAAGAGTTGGTCATATGGGTCAGGAATTATTCCAAGCACTTTGATACATTGTCTCCTTTAATCCTTATAGGGGTAATGATAACATTATTTCTATTTTGTAGAGGAGAAAACTGAGGTTCAGAGAGTAATCTTGCATGAGTAAGCAATCTCAAATTTCAACCCGCTAATCTGATTCCAGAGTCTGAGCTGTCAACCCATTTAAAACTGGTTGTCATTTCTCTCTCTCTCTTTTTAATGAGACCATTTTCATTTATTAAACTTTGGCTTTGTCAGGGGATCAGTGGAGCTCATAAAACCAAGTCCACAGAAGATGGAGTTGGAATTGATGTTCTCAGCAACTGTGAGGATCTCTAGATTGCCTTCCCAATCTAGAGACTGGGTAAGTAGGGACTGTTTGCATTGAGAGCGATGTGGAAGCCCTGGGTCTCTCCACCTCCAATAAAAGTCATAAAATCTTTTGTGTCTTTGGAGAAGAGGCTCACAGAGATTAAGACTACTATCAAAGACTTGAAAGGTTCAGGATGGAAATTTCTGTCTCAACGCCATTTAGCTCTGAAGTATGACAGGTGCAGAATGGCAGAGAATTGCAAGCTTAATGAAGTAATGACTAATATCATAGCTCCAGATCTGGACATGGTCTTGTTAGAATATATCAGTACAGCCGTTGGCACAGTGACCCACAACTGATAAATATGTAAAAGTTTCCAAATACCAAGTGGTATACATAAAAAATTTCCACAGACAAAATATGTACATACATACATAAACACACACACACATAATAATATTAAAACAAAATATGTGCATCCGTGATTTAAGAATGACATGCAGCATCTTTGCACTTTTCTTCAACAGCATCCTCTTCTCTCTCCACCAAAGATAATAATTATCCTGAAATTTCTGTTACTCCTTCATTTGATTTTGTTTTGTAAGTTTGCCAAATATGTGTTCATTCCTTTTTTGAACTTCATATGAGTGGCATCATACACCAAAACTGATAATCATTTCTGTAGGATGAAGGTTTTGGCTTTCTTCATTATCATTGAGAATTTTTTCTCTTGTACTGTAATTTCTTTTTTAAAAATTTCTTTTAAGATTTAATTTGTTTATTTGAGATAGAGGGCGGGGGGAAGAGAGAGGCATGATTCAGGGCAGAGGGAGAGGGAGAAGCAGACTCCCCACTGAGCAGGGAGCCTTACGTGGGGCTCTATCTTAGGACCCTGGGATCATGACCTGAGCCGAAGGCAGATGCTTAACTGACTGAGCCATTGAGGCACCCCAATCTTTTGGGTTTTGTCGTTGTCGTTTTTTTAGAGAGTGAGTGCATAATGGGGAGAGGGGCAAAGAGAGAAGGAGAGAGTGAATCTTAAGCAGACTCTCCATTGAGCCAAACGCAGGGCTCGATCTTATAACCCTGAGATCATGACCTGAGCTGAAACCAAGAGTCAGACGCTTAACCAACTGAGCCACCCAGATCCTCTTGTGAATTAACCAACTGAGCCCCAGATCCTCTTGTGAATTTTTTTAAATGTAGATTCCATGCCTAGCATTTTAGTCTTTTGTATCCTTCTGTTTTAATGTGTGTTTTATAAGCAAGATATAGTTAGAGTTTGAATTTTAACTCAGGGTGAAGAGTATTTGCCTTTTAGGTATATTGAACCATTAAACATGCTGTAGTAGCTGATACGTTTGGTCTTGTTTGGAACTTTTTTATTTATCTGGGAGGCCCTATAGTATCAGCTTCTTATAGATCATTTGCATTTTTTTATAAAGATTTTATTTATTTACTCATGAGAGACACAGAGAGAGAAAGGCAGAGACATAGGCAGAGGGAGAAGCAGGCTCCCCTGCAGGGAGCCTGATGCAGAGACTGGATCCCAGGACTCCAGGATCACACCATAGGCTAAAGGGAGGCACCCAACCACTGAGCCACCCAAGCATCCCAGATCATTTGCGTTGTGAGGAAATGGTGCAATGTTACTCTCAAGTGGTCACTGCCAGTTTTACAAATGAAGAATTAAGTACCATCTTTGGTGTTTTCCTTTTGACCTTGTCACTAGAGCAATGATTCGCAAACCTGATTATTCTATAGATAAGTGAGCCCCAAATTCTCCACCATGACAGAGAGAAAGAAAACCACAGCTGCTACCTTGCATTTCCCAGGAAGGAGCCAGTGTAGATGTGAGTTGGTAAAGCATTCCCTTCCTAGCCTCAGACAGTGTCAACATGGACTAGAGGCAGTTGAGGATGCTCCCACTTGACCAGGCTTCAAAGCGGGGAGAGAAGAGGGGAGTGCAGGGGGAGTGGCACCCATTTATTCTAAAGAGGCTACATCAGTGTCATTTGGAAACTGGACACTTTGTTTTATTTTTTTTTGTTCAGGCTGTGCAAGTGTCTTAGATTTAGCATTCAAAGGCAAAAAAGTGAGGGATGTTGGCATTGTTCTGGGTTAAACTGGCTCACAAAGCACACAGCACTCTCAGACAGTTCTGTAAAGAGATCTCCAGATGTTACAAGCAAGCACCAGCTCTTTGGTCCAGGCCCAACATATGGAGTGTCATGCTGTTCCTTTGGATGACAGTGTTCGTTGTTGTCCTTCTCCTCTGCTGTTTTAGATCTTCCATCTTTTTCATGTGGAAAGGGTTGATTTATATTTTAAACTACTTATGCCAAATCAAGGAATAAATAAAGACCAGAAAGAGAATAGAAGCTTCTTGTAACGGAGGCAAGTCTTCAGTTTGGAGAAGCCCACAAAGACAAAATCAGATGGAAATTGCTGATGGCATGCGCTCAGCCTGTATGGCTAATGATAAAAGGTTTATTGTACAGAAAAGTTTTAATCTGGTGATTTCCCCCCTACTTTCTTTGAAAAAGGAGCTCTTCTATATCTCTTTGGTTCTATGGAGAAAACAAGGCTCAGAAGACTCAAAAATGTCATTTTCTTAATATAATACCAGTTTCTTTTGTTCTGAAGTTGAGGATCACTCCTTATAAAATGACCAGCTTCCTTAAAGTCCAGCTGTAAGTAGCTATACTTGTGCTGAAAAATGTAACAGCAAATTTAATCAGCTAATTTGCATGTAATTTGAGTAAGTTATATTTTAAATTTATACGGACTCAAAATGATAAGTTGATAAAGTCACATTGTGCATAATACCTTTTAATGTGTGTAAACTTTTTAAATGGCGTTACAGATGAAAGAAAAAAGGGAGCTTTGCTGAAATAAGCATTATATTGCTTTCAATGATTTTTTACCCCCTCTCCCCCTGTTCCTTTAAAATTTCTGGAGATTTATTAGTAGAAGAGGGAGGGATCATTTTCATGCTAACAGAATGTGAATTGAAGTTATTTCTAAAGAGCAGTTTGATGTGAATTGGTGAGTTCACATAATTTCAGTGACTGGAAGTTGCCTTCTCTGTTAGAATGTAAATCCGTGTTGGCCCATCTGAGGGTCAAGAGTATGGTCTATTCAGAAAATGCTTTTACATTCATGGAGAGGGATTTAGAGTACATGCAATTGTGCCAGAGAGAATGTGAGTACTTTTCCCTAAGCCCTGACCCTGGGTGCTCAAAAGTTCTGATGATTTAAGCATGTGCACTCAAATGAGTGAATGCAGTCCTCTGTACTGCTAACATAGTATTGCTAACATATTTAATTTCCTGAGTAGGTGGGTCATTGTGCCAACTTTGTCCTCTTGCCAAAAAGATTACTCAGTCATTTCAATTAAGATACTGCCTCTCAAAAGTCACAAAAGTTGGCATGATCACCATTTATACAATCACATATTTTAAAAGGATTGGCATTTGTATCCTACTTGCTTATATTAGCAGTTCACTATGAATGTGTCTTTCCCATTAGATTGTAACTTCTTGGGATCCCTGGGTGGCGCAGCGGTTTGGCGCCTGCCTTTGGCCCAGGGCGCGATCCTGGAGACCCGGGATCGAATCCCACGTCGGGCTCCCGGTGCATGGAGCCTGCTTCTCCCTCTGCCTGTGTCTCTGCCTCTCTCTCTATCTGTGTGTGATTATCATAAATAAATAAAAATTAAAAAAAAAAAGATTGTAACTTCTTTGAGGGTGGAGACTATAAACTTCAGTATTTATTTCAAAAATTTTATTTATTTATTTGATGAGAGAGAGAGAAAGAGAAAGAGAGAGAAAGAACAAGCAGGGGGAGCTGTAGCAGGAGAGGGAGAAGCAGACTTCCACTGAGGAGCCTGATGCAGGGTTCGATCCCAGGACCCCAAGATCATGACCTCAACTAAAGGCAGAAGCTCAACAGACTGAGCCACCCAAGTGCCCCTAACCTTCAGTTTTTATGTCCTACTCCAATTCTCTATGTAATATGGATTTAGAAGTATAATATATGTATACTTATAGGTATAGTTAATGCTAACTGGCTGCTGGGGGCAATTTTTAAAGTACCATTTGATAAAATAGTTAAACAAGGAGGCCATTAGACAGGAGTAGCTTTAGTGCCTTTCTTTCTTTTTTTTTTTAGTATTTTTTTTATTTATTTATGATAGGCACGCAGTGAGAGAGAGAGAGAGAGAGGCAGAGACACAGGCAGAGGGAGAAGCAGGCTCCATGCACCGGGAGCCTGACATGGGATTCGATCCCGGGTCTCCAGGATTGCGCCCTGGGCCAAAGGCAGGCACCAAACCGCTGCGCCACCCAGGGATCCCCTTTAGTGCCTTTCATAGCCTGTGTAAACAGATTAAATCCAAAGTCATCTAGATTTTCTTAAATCTGAGAAAATGGAACTCAAGAACAACTATCATAACAGCTGAATAAATTTCCCAGAAATTTAAATTATAGCCAATTAAATAATTGTTTTGCTTTACTTCCCTGTCTTCTTTTTTTTTTAATTTTTAAGATTTTATTTATTTATTCATGAGAGACACAGAGAGAGAGAGGCAGAGACACAGGCAGAGGGAGAAGCAGGCTCCATGCAAGGAGCCTGATGTGGGACTTGATCCCTGGACTCCAGGATCACACCCTGAGCTGAAGGCAGATGCCCAACCGCTGAGCCACCCAGGCGTCCCTCCCCTGTCTTCTTTATAAATACTTCTGCTCTACTGGGGAGACCCTCAACTGGAATTGTTTGCTCAAGAAAATTTTTAAAAATTTAATGTGTCTCGGTTTATCTTTTTAGATATTTTAACACTGGGGAAAAATGACTCAGATCTGTTAAAGGCAAGATAAGTCTGAGAATCTTAATATATTGACAAAGGTAGTATAAATTGAAAAACACATTATTTGGGGAAAAGATCTTGTCAGTATGTAATGAAAAGCCATGTAAATATTCACAGTTTGATGTAGTAAACCTATTTTTAGAACTATTTTGAAGGTAGTAATCCAAACTACAGAGAGCTATATGTAGGAAGCTATGTATTATACAATTATTTATTATTTATTTATTTATTTATTTATTTATTTATTTATTTATTTATGATAGTCACACAGAGAGAGAGAGAGAGGCAGAGACACAGGCAGAGGGAGAAGCAGGCTCCATGCACTGGGAGTCCGACGTGGGATTCGATCCCGGGTGTCCAGGATCGCGCCCTGGGCCAAAGGCAGGCGCTAAACCGCTGTGCCAACCAGGGATCCCGCATTATACAATTTTTAAGAAAGATTGTGGAGCTCCTGGGTTGAGGAGCTCAGTTGGTTGAATGTCCTACTCTTGATTTCTGATCTCAGGGTCCTGAGATGGAGCCCCCTCCCCCCCCAAATCAGGCTCCTCTCTCAGCTTGGAGTCTGCTTGAGATTCTCTCTCTCCCTCTGCCCCTCCCCTTACTCTCACCTGCGCTCTAAATAAATAAATAAATAAATAAATAAATAAATAAATAAAATCTTTTAAAAAAAGGAAAGAAAGATTGTAAGTAACCTAAATATCATTAGTAGAGAGTAAATTATAGTTCTACATACTGGATGGATATACAGCTGTTCACATGTCTATGACGGTTATGGAACCACATGGAAAATGTCTATACTACATAGTTTATGTGAAATGCATGTGATGTTTCATAGCAGTATAAATCAGAACAAAATATCAAACAAGGTGCATAGGAAAAAATGGGGAAGAATAAGAAGTACTAGGTACTGAATAATGACTGTCTTATGGGCACAGTGCCAAGTATTTTCTCATTGAACTTTTATCTTTTTAATTTATTTTTTTAATATTTTATTTTTTTATTCATGAGAGACACAGACAGAGAGGCAGAGACATAGGCAGAGGAAGAAGCAGGCTCCCTGTGGGGCACCTGATGCAGGACTAGATCCCAGGACCCTGGGACTGTGACCAGAGCCGAAGGCAGATGCTCAACCACTGAATCACCCAGTTGTCCCCTCATTGAATTTTTATAAATGGCTTTTGATGCACCCGTTTTGTGGATGAGGGAACTGAGCTTTTGAGAGATTGGATAACCTTTCTCCACCATGTTAGTTGATGGAACCAGGTCTGGACCCAGGCCTGGGGGACCTAAAATCCCCCAGTGCTTGAAACTGGTGATTCCCAAAGTTGACTATGCATCAGAATAATTGTGAAACTTTAAATAACTAAATAAATTAATAAATTAATAAATACTGTATGGCTTCACCCCAGATCTCCTGGATCAGGATTACCAGCCAGACAGCCAGGAGCCTGTGTTTCTAATACACAAGGTGGGTTCTGTGACTGGTCCATGGCCAGCATTCAGGACCCCCTGCAGATTCCACTTGTTGTGTAAAAAAAATACAGTGAATATTAATTTGTGAATATAATAGTAGTTGAATTTAGGTAATGGGACTAAGGGTGATTTTATTTTTTCCCTCCATTTTTCCATGAGGCAGTGATGTTACTTTGAGTATAAACACTTAATGAAGATGATTGAATAAAATACTTCATTTAAAGAGTCTCCCATTTTGGGGGGAGGATATTATATGCTGATGCTTTTTAAAAGTCCATTCTGAAAGTGCATAACTGAGAAAAATGGGATGATGCCCAAAAGAGGTATAATTTTAGCAAGATACTATAAAATATATCAGTCTAATGATGTTTACAGTTAATAGCACATACTAAATTTCTTTGCATTGTAACAGTGCCTTAGAAAATATAACTTGGACTATAGATTTAAGAAAAGAAGTTGATGGTATATTAATTATATTTCAACTAAAAAAGAAAATAAATACATTACATAGTTAGACAAAACCCCAGAGAAACTGATCTATTTAGCATTTTGAAGAAAAAGAAGACTATGATCATGGAATATTTTTGTTGTCAAGCAAAGGGGAAAGAGTTCTTTTTCTCATAGTTGGGAGGAAGGGGTGTGAAATGAGATCATAATTACAGGAAATAATGGACTTTATTGTTAATGTACAACCACGTGACACTCGTGTTGGAGAGGTCAACACTGGGCCTTTTTCATCGAGTCTCTGTGACACTGTGAGCTGCCATGTTGGGTCACCCTGAGGCAAGAATAACAACGTGAAACTTTAAATAAGAAGAAAGCAATGCTGACAAATTTCTGTTTTTTTTGGAGGACAGAGGAAGATGTCAGAACTACACAAGTCATATGTGCATATCTTAAAAGGAGTGTCCTACCTGCTAATGATATTTTTGTATTTATTAGGATACATGAAATGATCAAAAAGTTTGCTTACATGATGAGGGGCCCAGGGTAGCCTTAGACTCCAGTATGTAAGTTCAATATTTTTTCTTTGCAGGCCTGGCCAAGCAGTCTTCAGAATTCCTGGGTGTATTCAGATCATAAATAATTGCCTGAGTTATAAATTATATATTCATGAATGTATATTGTAAAGAATAAGGTGCACATTGTGTGTGTATATATATTTAGAAAGATTTAATTTTTTATTTTAGAGAGAGTGCGTGATGGTGTGAGCAGGGGGGAGGGACAGAGAGAGAGAGAGAAGCAGATTCCCCACTGAGGGTGGAGCCCATCGAGGGGTTCCTCAGTTTCAGGAAACTGAGATCATGGCCTGAGCTGAAATCAAGAGTTGGGTACCTAACCAACTAAGCCACCCTGGCGCCCCAAATATTATATATATTTTTAAAAGCTGAGTAATGATGAACCTTAGTTGTGAAAAATTTATTTAAAAAACGACAAAAATTTTGTCCTCTGGAGCAGTGACTTCTACATGAGAGAGCAGATGGAATGGGAACAGAGAACCAGAAATCCACAAAGACAGTGGAAGTTTTCTATTAAATCATTCCTTAATTGAAAATAAAAGAAGTCCCCATTAAAGATATTCTCATGAAAACCAGAGTTTTACATTGGTCCCAACTTTGTTGAAGAGGAAGGGGAGAAGGAGGAATTTCAGACGGTGTCCTTGTCCATTTCAAGGCAAGTGTTGAACTGGCTGAACTGATGGCTCAGTGGAAGCTACCGAATCTCCAGTGTAGCCATAGTTCCAATACTGCTTTTGCTGTTGGCTGTGATCATTGAAATCGTGTTCACCTGCTCTGGGTGTCATGTATCCCTGAAGTCATGATAGAAGAAATGAAGTCTGTCCTGTTTCTTCAGGGTAGGAGACCACCACTTGAGCTTTGAAATGCTCTCAACATTCTCGCAAGGTATTTGAATCAAAAGAAGAACCCTATTTTGGGGTCAGATTAGGAAACAATGGCCTTCACAACTGCCCCCTTAACCTAGAAGACCTCTGTCCACTAATTAGGTGGTTATTCACATCCAAACAAATGTGCTAAAGGTGGTGCACCTTGCTTTGTAAATCCTTGAATGATAACCCTTGGGTCTGTCCTTTGCTGGGTTATCAGAGGGAAATGTGCTTGCTGGATTTGTGAGTAAAAAGACATAGTAGCTCTGGGGAACTCCAGGGGAAAAAACCGACTTCTTTGCACTTCTGAACAGTTTTCAGTTGGAGCACTGCGTATTTGGTAGAAGAAATTGAAGCTCTAGATACGCAGAAATGGATACTCCATGGGATAAAGATCCAACATTATAGTTTGTGCATTTATAGCTGATTTTAAAAATTAAAGCCACTGTTTTATTTATTTATTTTTATTTATTTATTTTTAAATTTATTTACTAGAGAGAGAGAGAGAGAGAGTGAATGTGAGCAGGGGAAGGGGCAGGAGAGCCCAGTGTGGGGGCAGGATCCCAGGACCCCGAGATCATGACCCAACCCACAATCAAGAGTCAGACGCTCAACCAACTGAACCACTCAGGTGTCCATTACCTTTTAATTTTTAAAAATTTGATGACACCCTCAAGGCTTCCTGTAGGTGAATTTTAAGACGTTAGATCACATTCAGTCTGTCTGCTGGGTGACTCCAGGTAATGTACTCTTGTCACTGGTGATAAGTCACTTTTGTGAGCTTTTGAGGGGAGACCTTTTCTCTCTGATATTCTTGAAAAGAGGACTAAGAGGAGTTTTGGAAAAGGGATTTGACTCAGGTGTCAGACATACTTTACAGATTACTGTGGTGATCTCCCTATTCGTATTAAAACAAGCTTTTCCAGGTATGAGCTTATTTCTTTCATTTACATACATTAGCTAGGCTGGTTTTCTCCTTCACTTCAGAGTATGAAAACAAGCAGAACACTTTGATGATGAAGTGATTGTCATTGTCCTTTCACTGAGCAAGCATCCTCAAGGGTCTTTAAGAACATTGGGTAATGAAGAAAAAATATGAATCTTTCAAGGTTACTGTAAATATTTTTCTTTGAAAATATCATTGCTGTGACACTTTTCATTGCTGTGTTTAATTTTGCAACGTCCAGTACAATGAAAAGAGAGGGTGAGATTTTTATGTTTACCTAAAGGAGGCAGGGTTGTGAAAGCTTGCCATAGTACATCACAAGTGGGAAGATAAAACTTCTTCCTCCATTTTTCTCGCTCACTTCAGGGTTGTGGTTTTGTTCCCCTGTAAACTGCTCCTGGAAGAGAAGTTGTGAGGGTCATGGTCTTAAATAGGGTAAGCAAATATTCTAGAAATAGTTTTACAATACAATTGAGATTAGGAGTGCTTAGAGAATGCAGTTTATGGCATGAAAAGTATCAGAATTAAAGTTAAACCCCTCTCCGTATTAGTGGTCAAAAATGATTTGTGTTTGAGATTCATCTGTTTTTGAGGTATTAGTAAAATCTGAAAACTCCAGGTTATTTTTGTTTCATTACTAAAACAATGTTCTGTGTCCAGGAGATCGACCCCTGACTATGCTTATTATATCCCTCACTTTTTCTTTTTTACATTAGTCCCTATTATTAGGGTCCTATGTGGGAAGGAGGGGGATCATGGTCCCTTAGCACCTTTTCCTGCCCTGTGTGCAGAGGCTTCGGGAATACTGCTGACTGTCCACATTGTTGCTCTCTGGATTGGGTGGAGATAAGCCTTTTTTGGGTGATAAACCTGGGTGGGATGTCAAGAGAACCCAAGGATGGGTTCTCATTCCTTTGAATTTGCAGCTCTGGGGTCTTGGATGAGTCAGCGTTCTATTGGAGTATTATTTATTTTTACATTTAAAAAAAGGTATTATGTATTTATTCATAAGAGATACACAGAGAGAGGCAGAGACACAGACAGAGGGAGAAGCAGGCTCCATGCAGGGAGCCCGACGTGGGACTCGATCCCAGGACCCCAGGATCACTCCCTGAGCCAAAGATAGACGCTCATCCACTGAGCCACCTAAGGGTCCCTCTATTGGAGTATTAAAGGAAGTCAGCAAATACAAGTATAACCATTTATTCTTTCACCTTTTCTTGTTCCCTGATTTGTGTTTTTTTTTTTTTCTGGTCTCTGCATATTTATATGTAACAATGTCTCATTGGCTTCTGTATCTTTCAAAGGACTGAATTTTTCATACTTGGTTTCAAAGTATACCGATTGAATAACAGGCTGTCAGGACAGTAAAATTTGGCTAATTCCAAATTTTGGAATTTTGGTTTTTGAGAAGCTCAAGGTAGCCCTGAAACTAGAAGTTAAAAAAAAAAAAAAGAAGAAGAAAAATAAAGAAAAAAGAGAAGAAAATGAAGCTAAGGAGTTTTTTCTGCTCACGGCTCTGCTGACTTCCTGGCCCTCCTTTCCTGACGCTAATCCAATATAGTGTAACGACTTTATTTTGCTTTTGAATTTTTCACAGAGGCTTGCTGAGAACCCTCCCTTGGCTGGATGCCCATGTGTAACCATAGGGTACTACACGGAATGCGGATAATGGCTTCATTTTCCTCTGTTGTAATAGGTAGAAACCTGTGTTAGCAGGTAGCAGAGCTTTTATACAGAGTACAAATGAAAGCACACGCAGTGGTATTCATGCCAGGGCACAGCAGCCTGAATCTGTTCAGAAACAGTAATTGTCTTCTTTCTGGACATCTCACTCATGACTCTGAAGACTTGAGGGTGACCGGCTTCCTTGCTTTCAAGGTCAGAGGTCCCAGCTGCAGCCCTGTCTGTGCTCCTTGCTGTGATGCTGCAGGTGTTGGGCTGGGGGGCTGAGAGGCAGGGAGGTCACCATGGTTAGGTCCGGCAGTGTCCGCTCCCCGATGCTGGAAAGTTCCAGTCCCCTGGCCCCCGGGGCCCCTGGCAGACCGGGGAAGGGTCCCCTTGCTCTCTCAGGCTGCCTCTACCTCCCCAGCTGCCAAGGCGCCCCCACTCCTGTCCCTGTCAGCTTGATGCCACGCTTGTCTCAGGGGTCTGTTAGTGAGTAGCCTGGGCGTCCCTAGGTCGCAGAGTTGGAGCTTAGGATATTAGATCCAGACCGGACCTGGGGAGTCACCCTTCCCTCAACAGGAAACAGAAGTGTAGAAAGATCTGATTGGCGTTAGTGTCTGGCAGCCAGGGTGGCCCAGGGCTGGTGCAGGGCTCAGCTTTGCCCCCCAGGACGGGTGCCCCACACACTTCTTCCTCCCTGTCGCAGTTCAGGCTCAGGCTTTGGATGGGGTGAAATGTCTTTTCCAACTTCGGTCCGGGAGGGTCGGTCCCCATTTGGTGTGAGCCTGGAGGGGATCCGCGTGCCCTTCTGGAGCTGGCACACCTAACTGTTGTTTAAGAACAAGGTTGGAGGGATCCCTGGGTGGCTCAGTGGTTTAGTGTCTACCTTCGGCCCAGGGCGTGATCCTGGGTCCTGGGATCGAGTCCCACATCGGGCTCCTTGCATGGAGCCTGCTTCTCCCTCTACCTGTGTCTCTGCTTCTCTCTCTCCCTCTGTCTCTCATGAATAAATAAATAAATCTTTTTTTTTTTTTTTTTAAAAGAATGAGGTTGGAAAATGCTACCATTTATTGCATACCTGCTGTATGTTAGGTTCAGAAGTAGCCCACTTATCTATGTTGTATTTAATCTGCATAGAAACCCAATGAGCATCATATTCTTACCTCCATTTTATAAGAAGCTGAACTTCAGAGAGGATGAGGGTCTTAGCTGCTGTCAGATGGATGAAGAGCAGCAGTGCTGAGGCTCTGAGCAGCCTAGGCCTCTGCCACCCCCCTCCTGGGGGCCTTCTGCTGGGTGCACCCCTGCCCCCACACTCCCCTGCTTCCCACCTGGCCACTTTGCTTCTCCTGGAACCTTTGGGTGCTCTGCAAAGTTTATACAATCAATTTTTTTCTTCCAATATAAACTTTACCACCAGAATCTAATAAGGGTCCTCTTTCTTTTCCAAACTCTGTTATCAGGAGGCCGTGGCTGGCCAGAAGTAGATGCACAAAGCATGTACTTATAATTCTCAAACCAGAGAGACAGCAGTGCCTAAAGGCATTTACTGCCCCTCAGGTCCATCTGGGGGACAGCTTCAGCAGGAATGAAAACTTGCTTGATGAGCAGGCCTTTCAATCCCAGTGACTTCTACAACGTTCTTGGGGTTTTCCTTGGCTCTTTCCGTCAGTGCCTCTAGACTGTAAATGCTCTAGGGCAAAGAATTTTGTTCTTTGGCTCATTTTAACTATTGTAAAGTGTGGTGTACACCCTACATTAAAAAAGATATAACAACAATACAACCTTGTCCTTCAAATGCAGCCTCGGGTCTCGATCTTTTCCCCAGATATGCAGACGTGTATAGCCATGTACCTTGTAAAGTCGGCTACCATGCTTCCCATGAGAAGTGTTTTTTAACAAGATCCATTTTGCTGTGTTCCTGCAAACTTGGGAAGTCATGAAGCGTTAAAGCAGTTTGACAGTTTTATGTAATGGTTGTGTTTAGCTCATCCTGTAAGCTGTTACCTACTTGAAAATAATTTTGAGAATAAGACAGTCTTATGATAAATTTAGACTTGCCAGAATAGGAGAATTTATTTTTTTTATTTTTTATTTATTTGGGAGAGAGAGAGAACACACGTCAGGGGAGAGGTGGAGGGAGAGCGAGAAGCAGACTCCCTGCTGATCAGGGAGCCTATTGGAGGGCTGGATTCCAGGACCCCAAGATCATGACCTGAGCTGAAGGCAGATGCTTAACTGACTGAGCCACTCAGGTGCCCCCAGAATAGGAGAATTTAAATAGGAATACTGTCATAATAAGCTTTACGTTTTTTTCTGCATCATAAAGCTAATAAAATGTTTTTATTATTCCCAATATTCCCCATATTTTAATATAAATTATTTCTCACCTATGATCTACTTTCATTGAGCCTATTTCATTTTCCTAGGCGGTTGGCCTTGGGTAGTTTCTTGAGACTCATTTCAGTTACATCTAACATGAAAAGACATACTAAAGAGAATTAAATGGAACAGCCAACCATTGTGTTAATCTTCAACAGCTTCTCAAATAAATGACCACAGAAATGTTATATTGTGTGATTGTTTAAAAAAAAGGAATGAAATTCTTTTTTTTTAAGAAATTCTTTTTGACTAACCAGTTACCAAAACTCCATTTGTCTGAGCACATGGAATAGTCCACTGGCTGGTGGTGAAGAGCCAAGCACCTGTTGCTGGGCAAGCTCCATGGGTTCATGGAAGGGGATAGAACTGTAGAGCTAGACTGTGGTCCTTACCTTGGACTACCAAGTGTGGGATCCCAAGGTGGCTTTCTTCCTGGCCTGTACATCCAGAATGCCTTCCTGTCCCTTCTCTCCTCAGATGGCCCTGGGGCTACTGGACAGGGGCAGAAACGTGGTGGATAATCCCTGGCTCTTAGAGACTGAGGAGGCTGCTATCAACGACACTTGCTAAAGAGAGGCGGAGTTGAGCTGAGGGTCTGGGATCCCTCCATGGTGTCAGCAGGTCAATGGTGGATAGTTCGAGGTAGCGGGGACATTCTTTGCTACTTATTAGGCTTTGAAGATCTTGAGCTAATATTCATGGAAGGGGTGGAGAGACTGTGGGTGAGAAAGAAAGCGGGCATTCTAAGGTGGGAGAAGCAGCTTGCATGAGGCCTCCAAAATGGTAGGGAGTAAGGCAGGCCTAGGGGGCAGTCCAGAGCTGATTCATCCCTCCCCCTGGGTTAAGCTCTGCTGGGGCTGGCAGAGGTCAACCCCTAGCATCAACTAGCATCCATATTTCAGTGAAATATACTTGCACTGGGCCTGAGGCAGCCTCAGAATGGAGGTGGGTCTTCAATCCAAGCACTTCATTTGCAAGTGCATGGGATGGAGGATGCCCTCCCCCACATCCCTCCCACCCCACACCCCCCCACCTCCCCAGCCTGGAAAGCCCTGAGCACTTGCTTCCATTCTGTTCTCTAGGAGGGCTTGAGATCTAAACCTAGTGCCACATTAAGGAGTATGGAAAATTGGGAGGGATTCTGGGCCGGCCTTCGTTGGGGAGGGAAGCAAGCAGAGGAGTTTAGATTTGTGCCATAAGCAATAGAAAGATGCCTGAGTATGATAAAAGCAGTGTTGGGAGATGATGAGTCTGGCAACAGGCAGACAAATGCTGGGGAGAGGGCAGGAGCAGCAACAGATCAGTTGGGTGTGAGCTGAAAATTGACATCATTTTTTCAGTCACTGAGTCCTTTGGGTAATCTTTGGCTTCTTCTTCTGTTTCCTATTTGTCTAACATGGAAGTTCTTGATTTTTACTTTTTTTTTTTTTTTTTAAAGATTTTCTTTATGAGAGAGAGAGTGAGTGAGAGGGAGTGCGTAAGCAGGGGAGAGGGAGAAGCAGGCTCCCTGCTGATTGTAGGACCCCGGGATCATTACCTGAGCCACCCAGGTGCCTTGGAAGTTCTCAATTTTTAGTACACAGCAGACTCACCCAGGGAGTGTATTAGAAATACAGATTCCTGGGCTCCCCCACCCTGTGGGTCTCTAAGTGAGTCAGCCAGGAGCAGGGCTGGGAGTCTGCATTTTTATTTTGCATCCCAGAGGATTCCAGTGCAGTGGATCTGATGACCATGTTTGAGAAAATTTACTCAATTGGTCCCTGTTAGGTTCTTAGTCTCTGTTCTGATTTTCCTTTTGCATTGAGGACCTCAACTGCTTCCTCTCACCCTGTCCTTCTCTGCTCCCCTCAGTGAGCCTGTGCCCAGCAGAAGGGCTTGTCACTGAGCCCAGGGCATAACTCAGGGTGCATCTCAGTCCTCAGGCTCATGCCTTGAGGGGTCCAGCTCTGCACTCCTCTTCCTCTGAGACCTTCTGCTCTAGCCTCCCCAGCTGAGTCATCGTGGGGACCTCCTTTCCACTTCTGCGGCCTCTCGTATTCATACTAGGTAATAGTGATGAAGGGTAAGCCACCAGCTTGTCGAGAGAGCAGGGGCTTTGAATCAGGCCCCCCTGTGACTCTAGGCAGGTCGCTTCACTCCCCTCGAGTCCAAGTTTCCTGGCTGCATGGCCTGCCCCATGGGGTTTGGTGGGGTGGAAGTGAGATGCTGCCCAGGAGGGGACTCAGCTCAGTGCTTCACATACAGAATGTTAGGTAAGTTCTTTCACCTTCTTTTCCGGGTGTGTCCTGAATCCCCAGCTGGACCAAAAGGCCTTTAAAAGAAAAAGGTTGTGCCTTACTTTGTTCCTCTTTGGTCTCAGCATTGGGCTGACTGCTCAGTAGGTAACAGTAACACAAAAAGTAGTAATAGTAGCGGTAGTGGGAGTAGCAGCAAAGGCAAATTTATAAAGTACTTGTGCTCTGCTGGGCATTCTATAGAGCGTTATCCATTTAATCTTCTCAACAAAGCTTTGAGGTGGGTGCTAATATTAACATTAGGTGAGGAAACAGGCACAGAGTGAGTAATCCAGTTGCTCAAGGTCACCCAGCTGCTGTGTAGCAGAGCCAGCGTTGGAACTCAGAAAATTTGGCTGCCACCTCTCACAGCACTTGAAAAAGAAGAAAGCCCATTTTATTATTGGGAAAAATGTTAATCATGTACTACAGAGATAGAGGGAACAATATAATGACTTCCTATTTACGCAGCCTCAATCATAATCCACACATGGCCCGTCTGTTTTGTCTATAACACCACCTACCTCTCTGTCTCCACTTTAAATTATTTTGAAGCAAATCCCAGACATCATAGAATTTCGTTGTAAATACATATGTACGTAGCTCTAAAAGATGCCTTTTTTTAAAAAAGTATAAATGCAATGCTGTTACCACACATAAAAATATCAGTTGTTCCTTGATGTCAACTATTCAGTTTGTGCTTAAATGTCTGCGATGGTAGCATTAACATTCTTGGGTTGTTTTGTTTTGTTTTGTTATTTTAGAGAGAGGAGTGGGGAGGGGAGGGGGTGGAGGGAGAGAGAGAGGGAGAATCTTAAGCAGACTCAACACCCAGCATGGAGCCTAACGTGGGACTTGATCTCACAACCCCGAGATCATGACCTGAGCCAAAACCAAGGGTGGGATGCTTAACTGACCGAGCCTCCCAGGCATCCCACATAAACATTCTTTACAGTTTATTTGTTCAATGAGGATCCAAACAAAGATAGCTTATTTTTAGTAATGTTTTTTAAAGCAGAGTACCTGAAGACTTGTACTTCTTGGGCTTCCTTCAGCACGTATTTATCGCGTGTCTGCATTTTGCAAGGCCCGGTCTGAGGATGATGAAAGATGATTTCCAAGGAGCTGTCAGCTGCCATGGTAACTGACCGGATTCAGAAAATGGCAGATGGTATTGGCTCATTTTGCTTGGATGGGTAATGCTGGACTAGAACTCTTGACAGAGATAGAAAGGTGGAAGGAAGAAATACGATGGGTTTGTCTCATGGTTAGTATTTAGAATCTAAAATCATATTCTATCCTACATGGATATTTTCTGCATCCCACTCTTCATCTCTCCCTATACACTCGGTCCTTCTTTTCATGGCAACTGGAAAGTCACTGTGTTGGCTTTTTTTCTTCCCCTTTAAAAAGTTGATGGAAATTTGGGGGATGTAGTTAAACAACAGGATCTTTTCGTGAAATTAATCTAGGTGTGGTGGGGTCAATCCATGCACTTTAGTGGCATAATCTCAGTGGTGACAGGTGTAAGTTTCTAGATAAATGCTTTTATTGTTTAGTCGGGCTCTAATGTACCGGAGAATGCCTTGTCAAATGAGCAAGCATTTGGAGAAGGGGAAAGATGAAATTCTATGAAATATTTCTGTTTGCTTTGAAACTATTCATCTCTTTGTTTTGGGGACCTTGCTAACTTCAAAGTAAAGTGTTGTGATTTACCTTGAGTTTGATGGAATTTTTTTTTCTCTTAACCAAGACCACACTTTAAAAACTTGACGGAGAATCATATGCACACTATAAAAATCTACTGCTGAAACCTGCTGCTGCACACATATGAGTTTCATCAAGTAGATTTAAGTTGAAACAGGCAGACGAGAGAAAGCAATTTGACTTTGGTGCCAACCAGGAGAATAGAACAGCAGTTTGCTTATTTCGGCTGTTTCAAATAGCATTTATAAAGTTGGCTAATTTCCTCCACAGATATTTTGCCAGCTAGCACTGAGAAATAAGAGATTTTAGAGATAAACTTTTTTTTTTTTTCCTGTCTAAAGAGATGGTATTCGGTCTTTTAAAATCTATCATCTTTTTCTTTGGTTAGAGATACTCTATTTGATGCGTGTCAGTCATTTTTCGTACCCATTAAAAGTTATTTTCAAAAGTACATCATGAAACTCCTGGTTTTTCTTTTTTTGTGAGCTATTTAAGTTAATCTGCTGTGCTTTGAATTTAACTTCAAGCATGAGGTTGTCATTTTAGAAATATTAAAAATATTAATCTTTGAGGCTCCTGGGTGGTTCAATTGGTTAAGTGTCTGCCTTTGGCTCTGGTCACGGTCTCAGGGTCCTGTAATCGAGCCCCGCATCGGGCTGCCTGCTTCTCCTCTCCCCCTTGCTCCTGCTCTCTCTTGCTGTCTTTCTCTCTCAAATAAATAAAATCTTAAGAAGAATAAAAAAAATATTAATCTTTATAGTCGATGTACTTTCAGGCTGCCAAGGGATTGTGAGTTGCAGTAGTAGCAGAAAGGGAAGAGGAGGAAACATGGAAGCAGCCTGTTCCCTTCTTGTTAAAGCTGTTGGTCCATTATCATATTATTGCCTTCCTCACTGTGTAGATCTTTCCAGTCTCAAGAACCCACCAGTACTACATATAACCAGAAAATTCATAGCTAGAAATTTTCTGTGAGCAAGAAGATTATTTATTGTTCTGCATTCTCTGAATTTTTGTGTTACACTATAAGTCACTAGGTTAAGTCACAGTACACATTTTACATTTGATTGGACATTGGTCTCTGAGCCCCTGGGCTGTGCCCCCGCCCATTCCAACCCTCCCCCTGGAGTTTGCATCATATGAGCGAATAAATTCCATGTAATTTTAGGGCATCTCGGCTTGGGGTTTCTGTTACTTGCAACCAAAAACACCCAACGAATTCTAATTGTAATGAACTTTATAAGCAGATGAACTTTACAAGGAAGTAAAACAGAGTCATTCTCCTCAGTGCGCCGAGGAATTTATACCCCCAAAGACCTAAGAAGGCAAGTGAACAGTTATGAAGCACTTGCTGTGTGTCAGCACAATGTAAGATGTTTTCATATTTTCTAGGTTCATCCTAGAAATGGGCATGATTGGGGATCCCTGGGTGGCTCAGCGGTTTAGCGCCTGCCTTCAGCCCAGGGCGTGATCCTGGAGTCCCGGGATCGAGTCCCGCATCCGGCTCCCTGCATAGAGCCTGCTTCTCCCTCTGCCTGTGTCTCTGCCTCTCTCCTCTGTGCCTCTCATGAATAAATAAATAAAATCTTAAAAAAAAAAAAAAAGAAATGGGCATGATTGTGCTTGTTTACCTGCACAGTTAATGTCCATTTGGTCGTGCACGTATAAGTGATGTACACAGGATTGCAAGTCCCTTTTACTGCTTTTCCCATTGCTGCTGGAGTGATGAATTTCTACCCAAATCTGGGCACAGTGCCTCAGGAGGGCAGTGCTATTCTCAGTGGCTGTATGAGAAGAACTAATCTCACTCCTATTCTAACATAAGGTATTTTGGGTCACCTGGTCCATTCTTATTTGCCTTACATCCAATATGTTTTTGTGGCCCATGGTAGAAAATTGGGCCAAATATAACTTTAATGTTCTGACTATAATTAAAAGGCTTTCTTTCCATTGGCCACATGCAAGCAGATGTGGTTTATTAGGTTCTCAGTTGGCTGGAGTATGTTCTAGATGCACCTCGAGAGATTACTACTAAGGGTGGTGACATTGTTTCCTCAATTCCCCAGGGCTATCGTGATATACTCCATTCTTTGGGAGAAAGGAAGATGTCTAGTGGAGGCCTAAGCGACGGGCTTGACAGAAGTAGTCACAAGGTCCTTATACTCTCACCTTGGAGGTTTCATTTTCAACTCTGCTCTCTCAATGTGTGCAGGGCTGGTCTGGCCTGGCTTCTTGTTCTTCCTGTGGAGATCAGATGAGGGCATCTGAGGGTGATGTTGGGCTTACCTGTTGGTTGAAATTAGCTGGAGTGGAAACCATATCTTTCATCACAAGCCAGTGGCTCCATGAAAAGAAATTAGTCATGAGCTTCACTCCTACCTGAAAAGTAATAATTAAGTGTCCTCCTCCCAGAATGGGAAATTGGTCATGCTTTCAGCATCACCCGGTCCACCATGAACATGGTTGGGAAAGTCACTGTAATAGGGGGCTATTGAATGAGAAAGGTTTACGGGATGTCTTGAAACGTTCTTGTAACAGGCAGGTCTGTGGTTTTAGAAAAATAATATTTTCTTATTGTTAGCTGCATGGAATTAAGTTGTTCTCAGTTGAAAAAGTGTACCTGTTCACATCACACCTGGGGCCAGCCTTAGGAGGACTGTGGGATTCTGAGCCAGGCCCTCATTGTGAAGATGCCCAAATGCAGGTCTCAGATTAGGCCTGAGCAGCTGGGTTGGAGGGTGTTGGCTTCCTTCTGTGGGGAGGGGCAGGCAGTGGCGGATTTCAGTGGGAGTGTTTGCTGCCAGAGGGCTCTGGAGAGGCAGGATATAAGAAGGTTAGAAAGGTTGTCCTGGGAAAAACACACCCACAGTTGTACACATGTAAGGAAAAATTTGACAGGACAGAAGCTTGGCTCCTTTTGCCAGCACTCATGTCTGCCCCCGGTCCTGCCTTGAACTTGGAACCTCGCTTTGCTTGTGTTGCCAGATTGCAGCCCCTGTCAGGAAACAGGTGGTCACACGGTTCCTGGAAACGCTAAGAATTGTGTGGATCCCGAAAGTTAGTTTTTGATGACCTCGATGGAAAATTTGGAAACAGGAGAATGTCTTGTGAATATCAGACTTAAATTCTGGGGAAAAGATGTCTAGAAATAGCTCTATTGTCATATTGTTGGGATCTAGTGGTAGGTGCAGAATGAATCTGCTATCATCTGAAAACTGTACTGTGTGGTGTAAGAGAGGGACGCTTCATGGATTTCGTTAACCCAGTTCTTTGGCATTTTCTCTCTGGCCCCAAGCACGCTGTCCCCACCTCTGGGTCTGCGCTCGACCTGTTTCCTTCCTGCTCTGGCCAAATCCTCTCTGGCTCCCAGTCCTCTGTTGGAGCCAACTCTAGCAATTCTGGAGCTCATTGGTTTCTGTTTGCTTTCGAAAGCAACGGCTCTGCTATCCTTACCACCCATTCTGATGTTTGATCATTTTCCGTCACCTGCTGGCGAAGACCCTGTTGAAATAATCTAAGGGGTGTAAGAATTCATGCAATCTTTTAAAACTCCAGAAAACTAGATTCTGCAGGTCTTTATCAGCCCATGATTTGATTCTTATCTTTATTGTCATTGTATTTTTTCCCCTAAATCTTAGTGAGAATGAAGGCAAGGTCAATGTCATGCATAAGACCCTTACATATACTTAAGAGATAGCAATATCTCCTTTTACTTGCACCTCTGCAGGGCAGACACTACAGTCTCAGTTACTTTAAAACTTTCTGCTAAAAAAAGTAAAAAATAAATAAAAACCCAAACTTTCTGCTACGCAACACTGTCTCTTTTTCATCTTATGTGACTTTGGAAGATTAGCCCGTTATTAAGACTATTTTGCTAATTTGTTAAGATTTAGATTACCCTGGAAGACAGTGTACTGAAAATTTCTCCCTTGGGGTGGATGTGGTTCAGTAAGTTTTAGCACTGGCGAGTTTAGTTCTTAATAATATTTTAAAATTTAGCTAAAATTCATTTTGCTGCATCTAATAACTGCCTGCAAAAAGTCAGGTCCCTAAAGGGCCAAAGTCTCTTTCTGATTTTACGGGAGCTTTTGTGCTTTGCAGCCTCTCTTTAGGGTTTCTTAACAGAGCACTCGGGTCCAGAATCATCCAACAGTGCCAGACTGTATTTCGTGATGATGAAGCCGGTAGAGAGTTGTTGAATCACTCTTACAAAGTTGTTTCCCGGGATCCCTGGGTGGCGCAGCGGTTTAGCGCTTGCCTTTGGCCCAGGGCGTGATCCTGGAGACCCGGGATCAAATCCCACGTCGGGCTCCCGGTGCATGGAGCCTGCTTCTCCCTCTGCCTGTGTCTCTGCCTCTCTCTCTCTCTCTCACTGTGTGCCTATCATAAATTAAAAAAAAATAAAAATAAAAAAAATAAAAAAAAAAAACAAAGTTGTTTCCCTAGTTAAGTTCGCCAGAGTAAGATCATTTGTCAAGTGTTCATTAGACTCTTCTGTGTCACCCACCCTTTAACACCATCAGGTCTTTGGCTCCACATCAGGTCATGTGGAGAATATCCTGAAGAAATCTGAGCACAGACGATGGTAGACCAGGAACCGTTGTTTCACGTTTGCCACAACAGAGAAGTAGCAAGTCAGGGGCAGAGACAGACCTCAGCAAAATGCCACAGGCAGAAGAGGACCTTTGTATTTTCTGCTGGATTTTTGTTTTTCACACCAGGCACACAACAGCTTAACCCAAGCAGGTCAGAAGGATGGGAGTAGGGGCGCCGGGTGGCTCAGTGGTTGAGTGTCTGCCTTTGTCTTAGGTCATGATCCGGGGGTCCTGGAATCGAGTTCTGTATCAGGCTTCCCACGGGGAGTCTGCTTTTCCCTCTGCCTGTGTCTCTGCCTCTCTCTCTCTCTGTGTCTCATGAATAAATAAGTAAAATCTTTAAAAATTTTTTTAATAAAAAAGAAAAAAAAAAGAAGGAAGAACATGTCACAGGATCCAGGCATACCTGTGCTTTCTCCACCTAAAACCAGGGGAGCCTCCTCACAGAAGCCATTTGATCTTGTTGAGTCTCAACATTCCCATCTGTAGAATGGGTACAAGAGCATTATTTGCTTCACAGGAGAGGAGCTCTGCCTAAGCAGGAAGGCATTCACTAGCCTTTGTTTTAGTTCCTTGTCACAGCTTTGCAGGAGAGCCGAGCTGTAGGAGTACTCCCCAGGTATTGGATTAAAGGGTCCCTGAAGGCTTCAGATGGTTCATCTGAACCAATTCAGATCTCTGAAGTTTTACATGGTGAAAGCCTGCGAGCAGTTGACCAACCCATACCTGTGTTGGTTGGTTTGTTCCCTCTGGACCAGGAGAAGCTGGGGTTAGCTGAGCAGAGCCAGGAGAAGTAGTGGAGCTGGTGTCTCTCAGTGGTGATGTTGCTGTCTCTGCCGCAGTGATAGAGCTGCTGTCTCTGCCTCAGTGAGGTCGCAGCCACATGGTCCTGTGCAGTCACATAAGAGGATGAAGGTGGGGGGCTATAGAATTCCTTACAGTCTTCCATCATCTCTCAGAATAATCGTGAAGATAGTGCCTATACCCCTCTTTCTCTTTGTCTTAAAAGGATACTACTGTGAGGCAAGGAGAATACACAGGCTCTGGAGCATTAGCTGCTTGCTTTGAATTTCAGTGTGAGACATTCATTCATTTGTTCATTCTCCAAACCAGTGTAAGCACTTGCCTTGTGTCAGGCACTGTGCTAGGGCCTGAGGGCCCTGCCCCAGGAGCTTTAAGTCTGTGGTGGAAGAAACATGCCAGCTTTATGGTCCAGGGTTATTGAGGCAGGGGATGAACCATGAATCTTCTCAGGATAGGGCTGGGGCAGGTAGGAAGCATGTGATCTTTAGAGTTTGATGCAACTCAGTGGTGTGGAGAGGAAATGTGTATCTTTTTTTTTTTTTTAAGTTGTATTTATTTATCCATGAGAGACAGAAAAAGAGGCAGAGACACAGGCTGAAGGAGAAGCAGGCTTCCTCCAGGGAGCCTGATGCGGGACTCGATCCCTGGACCCTAGGATCATGACCCAAGCCAAAGGCAGATGCTCAACCATGGAGCCACCCAGGTGCCCCAGGAAATGTGTGTCTTAAAGCAGAGCATAGCTGAGCTTGAATTTTATGATGATGTAACAAACAATCCTAACATCTCAGTGGCTTACTGCCATGACCCAATCATATGGCTCTATTCTGCTTTGGGTGAAGGAGAACAACTAGTAAATTTTCAAGGACTGTTCATTGTCTCAACCCAGAAGTGACAGGCATCTGTTCTATTCACAAGCCATTGGTGACCCCTGACACATGGCTGTATCCAGTGGAGCAGGATCTAGGAATCTAGGAGACCTGATGTTAGTGAGTGCTCGTAATCTCATTAGAAAAATGCCATCATGGTGACATCTAGACTGGTGTTTGACCATCTCCTCACCAAGTGGACATCATCACACTGATCTAAAAAGTTTGGTTACCACTGAATTCGATGTTCTTTGATGAATATACAAAAAAAATTTTTTTTAATTACTTGATTTTTTTCCCTGGGAGCCACTGGAGGGCACTGTGAACAAGGGAAACAGAAGATACGGCTCATTTGCTGTTTTTTTACAACAACCAAAGTAGGCACTGCGAGGAAACCCTGGGGATTTCTCTATTCAAGTCCCTACTTCTACAGTTGAGAAGGTTACTTTCACTGCCTGAAAGTTTACACCGCAAGGTTACAGAGTAAATAAATGATGGAGGCGAGGGTGTTATACTGTACTGAATGTTGGCAAATTGAATTTAAATTTTTTTAAATTAAAAAATAAATGATGGAGGCAAGAGATAAAACTGTAGCTTTTTGGCTTTACATTTCATGCCATCCTGAAAATGTATATTAATATTAATTGCATAATAATTAATATAAATTGATAATTAATGTTAATTAAAATTAATTTGAAATAATTTGAAATATGAGTTTTTTGGTTCTTGTAAGTTACATGTGATGAAATGGTACGCATATATTATGCAGATTGTATGAGTATAGAATCCATATAACTTTTTATAAACCTTATGATACTCAGATTGTGTTGGTATTGGGTCCATTGCTAGTTTTGGTGAACACTCTAAGGATTTTGCTTGTTTTTCTTTTTTAAAAACAATACTTTCAAGGAACTGAGGAAGCTTGTGGCACAGAAAGACTCAGCACACAAAGATTCCTCTTTTTCCTGGTGTGTGTGTGTGTGTGTATGTGTCTTAGGGGTGGGGGCTGTTTAGGGGAAAGGAGGATGCCAAAAAAATAATTTTACTTTTTGAAATCAAGTCTTTTGTACCTGGATTAGAATGTTCTAATACCTTTGTTGTTAGAAGTAGGCAATGTGTATAAAAGGTGAAAAAATTTTTTAGAATGGATGGGTGACTTAAAATAATGCTTCCTATCCTATTTGGAAAACTTTGTCTTATTCCCAAATACCTGTGCTTTGTCCTTGTTTTTTTTTACAGCCGACTCTGTTGTCTGAAGGATGAATTTTCTTGGGTATTTTTGTTTCTCCTTCAGCTGGCTGGCTTAGGTTTGGTTTCCCCACCAGGGGGCAAGCGAAGAAAAGCAGTCAGTCTGACTCTGCAAAGGCCCTGCAGTGAGGCTTTATGTGGGAGTGTGTATGTGGCAGGTGCAGGAGGAAGAGGGACCTTATTTGATGTATTTTGACTGTATAAAATTGCCATAGTTTTCACCTGGCTTCTTGGAAGTCCTTTATTTTATTTATTTATTTATTTTATTATTATTATTTTATTTTTAGTCTTATTTTTTTTAGAAGTCCTTTAAAAGTGCCTGGATGGCTCAGTTGGAAGAGCGTGTGCGACTCTTGGTCTTAGGTTTGTGAGTTCGAGCCCCATGTTGAGTGTAGAGATGACTTCAACAAAACTTAAAATTTTAAAACATGATTAGAACACAGCAGTTTCAGTGGAAATTCTAATACTGTGGGGCTTGTCTAATCTGCGTATTTCAATCTTGCCAAAATCCCGCTTCCAGTCCCTGAGATTTGGTCCTCTAGCTACAGAAATGCTTAGGAATGTGATCACAGTATGTTCTTAGAGACATTGCATACTGCAGATCTGTGGCAGAGAGTTTTTAATGCAACATCACTAATAATCAGAACCCTCTGGACCTCACTGGTCCCTCTCCAGCCTCTGTAACTGCCCCACCTGTTTTTTATTTTAAAGTGACGTTCACTTGGAAGCTGCCTCTCTCACTATTTTGGAACAATTGGAACAAAGTTTTATTCATTTATTTACTTAAAATTGACACACAGCCCCGCACAAGTTGAAGGAGCACAGCGTAATGACTTGACAATACATATGGTGCGAAGTGTACAACAACTTTCTAGAACAGGTAAGAAAGTTTAGAAAACAGGAGCAGGAAAAATAAACAACTCGTTAAGGCATTCCGAAATATATCCCAGATGAAGATGGAGAACAGCCCTGTTTTAAGCAGTTCTTAGTGGATGAACAGTGGAAACAAATACAGAGTTGGTCTTGCATTATAAGCACGATTTTGAAAAATCATGGGCAAGATAAGCACTGCTATCGGACCAGCTATTTTCCCACGAAGGCATATGATTTCAGAGAGTCCTCCATATGGAAAAAAATGTAGCTGTGGGATTATGGATGGTGGCAGTGCTTTCAGCAAGTGCTCTGTTCTTGCCAGTGTGTGGCTTATGTAATTAATTTCCTCATATAATCCCTGTAAAAAAACCCAAAAAACAAAAAACCCAACTATATGGGTAATGAAGTCACTTGATCTTTTCATGCTCATTACAACATATAGTCATTAAAATATAACACATAGGTAATTCCCCGTTTCCCTCGTCATTCTTAGTGCCTGCAATGACTGGAGTGTTTAAGAAGCCGGCCTAGAATTGGCGGCCTAGGCGTTCTGCAGGACTCAGTCTTTGTGAGAATGTATTGGAACTGCCTTTTTAGATGGAGCCTAGCCCGTGTCAACCTACTGGCTCCAAACTACATGACTGCACTAATTTTTCAGATGCTTTGAATGGCGTAGAGAAGACTGTTGGTTTACTGAAAAAGCAAACACGACAACTCCAGGTCTTCCAGCTAACCGCTATCAATTTACCTTTAATTATCTCCTGAAGCACCTATTAATGATTCATTACTTATAAAAATAAATTATAGGTACTGTGCAACCCTGTTGGTAGTTGCTTTAAAATTTTTGACTTGGCTACCGCCGGGAAAATGGGTGTGTGGCAAAAATATGGACCTGTGAACCCAATTGCTTTGCAATTTTATGTATTTTAATAAAGTGTACCACAGGGCTATGTGTGCATGGGGTTAAGCTGAGGTGGAAGAAAGTGTGTTAGGGCAAAAATCCAGGGCTTCTTATATCATACCAAGTTGGCGGCCTGCACTGTGGTACAGGACATGCGTGCTCAGCGGAGAGGGCTGCTTGGCCGGCTGGCCTGGTTTATGGGGTTTTAGATGCATGGTGGTTTTTCCATTCATGGCCTTTGAAACTGGCTTGAGTTTGCAGTCACTTCTCAGAGATAAAATAGGTCACAGTGAGTTCCAAACTCTTTTATTTTTTTCAAGAAAACCCTTTTTCTTTTTTAAGATTTTATTTATTTATTTTTGAGAGAGAGAGAGAGAGAGAACAGAGGGAGAGGGAGAAGCAGACTCCCCACTAAGCAGGAAGTCCAACGTAGGGCTCAATCCCAGGACCCTGAGATCATGATCTGAGCCAAAGGCCAACACACTTAACTGACTGAGCCATCCAGGCACCCCAAGAAAACCCTTTTTCAAATAAAATTACACATGGTATCCCAGTCTATAAGGATGAAAGCAAAACACCCTTTTTGGGAGGAGGGATAAGAGTCTCAGAAGCTTATCCTCATATCTCTCAAAGGGACATCACCCTGACCTAGAGGACTCCTCAGAACTCAGTGTGAAAAACACTGAAATAGGAGATTAAGTTGCTTTTTTGCGGGTAAGTGCCGCGTATTTTCCTCTCACTCTTTGTACTTGCTGTGTCCTCTATGTGTACAGAAGCATTTCTCTGCCTTCATGGGAACGAACCTTAGTTAAGGGATTGGCACACTTTTTCTGTAAAAGGCAAGATTGTAAATATTTTCAGGTCTGTGGGCCATATGGTCTGTGTCATAGCTGCATAGCCCTGCCACTGTAGCGCCACAGCCGTCCCAGACCTATGGAAACTGAGCGTGGCTGGGTGGGAAAGCTCTATTCATGGACACTAAAATTTGAATTTCAAATGATTGTCACATGTGATGAAATATTATGGTTTCTATTTTTTTTTTCAACCATTTGAAAATGGACAAGCAAGTCTTGGGTGACGGGCCATGGAGCTGGCTTTGGTGGGTGGGCCAGAGTTTGCTAGCTCCTACTTTCGTCATTCTATAGGTATTTTGGAAGGAAAGAAAAAAGAGGAAGTTAAATGTGTTTAGCTGAAGTTCAGATAAAGGTGTTTGTAGTTTATTTCAGCTTTTCTGACAACCTCTTTCCCCTTTTCTGAGACTACTGTAGATGTCTGCTTTGTGTCTCAGAGGCTGCTGATTCCTGATACAAACGTTCCCTTGAGTACATGGCGAAGAGGCAGTTAAATATAGACCAGGCTGGTAGGCCATTGACATAGGTCACAAAATGGCTAAGCTGCTGTGTATAAAATTAAAACGCTATTATTTTCTATTTAATATTTGCTTTCTTCCCCGTGTCTTCCGTTTCCTTCTCAGTCGACATTTTCTCAGGAAGAGATTTAAGACTCAGGCTAGAGAAATGTACTTGATGTCTTAAGTTTCTCACTTGGGCTGCACCTGTTCCTGTCACAACCTGAGCGTGGAAGAGTCGGAAGAATGCAAGAAGAGAAAGAAAAACAGCGTGCACTGTGGATCTGCTCACATGCGCAGACATGCTCTGTGACACGACTGCACATGTGCACTAGGACCCATAGAGCTGAAAACAAGAATAATGCTCTTAGTACATGCAGTACACTCTGATATTTGATATTCTGTTTTCTTCTTGCTTTTTTTTTCCCTCCTTACCCATACCAACCGGTGAAATCATTGTGATGACTCATAAAGGATCATGAGGATGCCAGGTTGATGAACATGGCCTTGTGTCTTGCATTGGAACGAATTCGAATCTTCTTTCCACAGCTTTGCAGACTGAGAGACCCCAGCGAGGCAGCAGTTGCAGTGTCCACCAAGAGGTGGTGGCAGTTCTAAGCGAGGTGTTGGCTGTGGAGGTGCAGAGGAGCTGGATACCATTGACAGGAGGAAGGAACCAGAGGGCGGGTATGGGGTGGAGAGGAAGGCGGTCAGGATGCAGGCTCAGTTTTCATGGGAGTCTCCTCTTTGAGTCTCCATGGCTTGCCTATGTAGTGGTAGCAGGGCAGGTACCTGCCTCCTGTGTTTTGTGAGTTTTTCAAAGCTGATGGCATAGGGTAGACATACCCCCCACCCCAGGCAGAGGTGGGCCCAAATCTCTGCTCCTTAGCTCTGGCAAGACCCTGATCTCTCTCTCTACTGGACCCAGCATTTTCTCAGTTCCTTCACTTGTCCTGTGGGGACAAGAATACTGTTTCATAGAACAACTGTGAGGATTAAATGAGAGGTTATTTGTAGTGCCCTTAGTAAGTGCTCACTGAAGAGCAGCACGTGGCTTGTCCTTGGCCGTCTATAAATGACGGACTCCTCCCCTTTGAGTCTTTTAAGTTAACAATGGCTACTTAAAAAAATAATTTTTATTACTTTTTTTTTTTTTTCATCATGTCTGTATCTGTCTGCTTGGGGTGCCATAACAAATACCATGGATTGCATGGTTTAAACAACAGTAATTTATTTCCCACTGTTCTAGAGGCTGGGAAAGCCAAGATCAAGCTGCTGGTAAAGTTGGTTGTGGGTGAGGGCTCTTTTCCTGGCTTGTGGACATCTGTCATCTTGCTGTGTCTTCCTATGGAGGGCAGAGAGAGTGCACTAGACCCTCTTCCTATTGTTAGAAGGACTCTAGTCCCCTCATGGGGGCCCCGCCCTCATATCCCCATCTAAACCTAATCACCTCCTAACGCCTCCACCTCCAAATACCATTGCATTGGGAGTTAGGTCTTCAACGTAGGAATTTTTTAGGAGAGGGGAGACACAAACATTCAGTCCATAGCACTCTCTAATTTCTTTGTTTCCATTTTTATAGAAGAACAAAAGGGAAACTAATACTCTGAGAGAGTTAGTGAGTTCCTATATTTGCTCTTGTTACCTAAAAGTCAAAATCATTGTCATTGTCACCAAAAAGTCAAATCCCAGCTTCCTTCTCTCTGAGCTGAGCAGCAGGTTTTAAAGACAGGAAGAGGGGTGGAAAAGGAGAAAACACAGAAGCAAGGGGAATAGTTCAAATAATGTATGCGGGTTGAAGTTTATTTCTATCAGTAAATACCCATGCAGAAATTTGCATCTTATGACTTGTCACCTATTCATCCTATCCAACCACTGCAAGCACAGTTGTATTTCCCTGATGTGTAATGATGTTTGGTGGTCATATTGTGTGTGTGTGTGTGTGTGTGTGTGTGTGTGTGCATGTGTGTGATAATTGCTATGTTATTTGCTGTTCAATGTTGGCCAGTGTTGTTACGCTATGCTGTTGCTCCCATCCCCCTGGTGATCAAGACCAGAAGCATGAGGAGTTGGGCAGACTTGCCCTAGATCACATCACAAGTCAGTGACAGAGCTGAGATTGAGCCTCGGCCTGATACTCAAGTCCTGTGTAATTGTCACATCTCGCTACTTCCTACACCCTCCCGGGTAGTTGAAAAGCACTTGTCAAAACCTTATCTTTGAGGCTGGATAACAGAGTTTCCTGTTTCAGCTTCCCATGTCCTACCAGCGTCATATTTGATCTTGCTATTTTGTGTCTCAGTTTAACTGTTGGGGAAATTTTAGGGGGTAAATTCTTTTTCCTTCTTCTAGGGAAGTGCCACTGTTCTGTACCAGTCATTTAATGTTGAATTCTGTAGGACGTTAGGGACAAGCTTATATTGGTTAGGAAATTAAAACTAATTTTTTAGGGCATTGTCCAGTTTGTATAAAGCATTTTAAAATTGAAATTTTGCTTTCTTGAGATGCTGTTCGAGGCATAGACTTGTGTAGGAGAGTAAAGAAAGATGGCTGATAGAAAACAATTTTTTAAAAAGCAAGATATAAGTCATTTTCTGATCCTAGCAAATCTTCAGGATAAGTATTTAGTTCTCTTTTGAGGCTCGAATCTCAAGAATTCTCAAGAATTCTTCACATTAAAAAAAAAAAGAATTCTTCACATTTATGACATCACATTATTTTTCTAGACTGCAGCTTCTTACAGTGTTTGGAGTTTGGGAATTGCTTTTGTTGAGCCACATCCTTCAGGTCAAGTGTGTTGATCTCATCAAAGCTTGGAATATTGGTGCCTGGAGCCTGGACTCTGTTAATGGGGAAAGACACAGGGAAAATGATGGTCTCTTTGGTTCTCATGAGCTGGAAGGCTGATCTTAGAGCAGCCTCCTCATTCTCCCAGGCTCATAAAAAAGGGTTGACATGGTCCCCAAAAGTTGCTTAAACTTTCTGAGTAGAACTCTTGAGGCAACCCCCAGTCCTGGTTCCCAGACCTGGATTTCAATTTCAGTCCTCTCCTTCACTGCCACTTATCCTCTGTAATCTTCATTTTCCTTGTGCCTGCAAGGATGACAGATTCTGACAAAAGTCTGAGGATTAATGAGAATAGCATCCACCTTTTTCAGTGCAATAACTGGCACAGAGTAGGTATTCAGCAAAAGGCAGGTCAGTTTCTCCTTCCTTCCCATCATCTCCTCCATGTGGTGCCAGGATAAGTGGCCCTGGAGGACAAAGAAGTCCAAAAGACCCCAGAACTAGCCTGTGAGTCAGGAGTGAGAGATCAAGGGACCCTGGGCATCCAGGTCTGGATCCGTCCCTTCCTGCCTTCTGGGAAGGTGCTAGATTTGTGCAGGGACCTGTGAAGTCATCAAGGGAGCAAGAAACCTGCCACAGAAGTACGTGACTGCCTGGATCCAGATCTGGGCTTCTCCATTTACATTGTGAAACTGGCTTTTGAATATCTCCCAGTTACAAAATGAGATGTTCCCATCGCTTCTGTCTCTGCCCTGTTCATCATTCCTGACTACGATTGTGTGTTTAATAGTTTATCCTCCTCATGTGACTGTAAACTCTGTGAGGAGAAGGACCATATCAATCTCAGACATGTATATTCAGTGGCTTATATGTTGTTACAAAAGTGCCTGGGAAATGAATGTGGGGCATAGTGCCTTGCCCAGGATACAGTATGGATTCGATTGATGCCAGTGGAGTAACTATGGTTTTTTTTTCTTACTTTAAAGTCATGTTTGTTTACTTAAAAATTGAAGGCTAACATAATACAGGTGAAACATGTAAAGTGCACTAGCTTTAAGTGTACAGCTCAATGATTTATATATATATAAATACACATATAATAACATACATATACATACATATGTATACACACATACACATACATACATATGTACAATGGAACAGCCAGTCATGCTGAGATACAGAAATTCCAGGCACCCTCTATAGTTCATTTGTAGAGGGAGGTGTCTGCATTATATATTCTAACAGTTTAATTCATTTACTCAGCTCTGTTTTCTAGAACACTTATCATGTACACAGCATTATGCTATGTTCAAGGGATACCTACAAAAAGTAAGGCACATCCTTGTCCTTCAGGAGCCTCCTTATTTGGTTTGCAAGACAGGACTCAACATGAAATAACCCAGTACCTGGTTGTTTACCACAATTAGCACTGTAGACCAGTGGTTTCTGGCTTTTACACTTGTATTTATTTTTTTTTAATGACAATCCCATCTTCAAATTAACACCTACCTGGAGCCTGACATATAGAGCAAACAAGCAGAGGGATGGGATGTTTGGGTTGGAGCTAGAGTAGGGAGGCCCTCCCCACGTAGGGGTAAGTGCTATGGGAGTTCAAAGCTGGGGCGGGGGGCACTGGGGCTGGATTCCTGTTCCTGGAGCATGTAGGGAAGACCCTGGGTTTGCAGATGAATAGTATACCACCCAGGGGTGGGATGGTCAGGGCAGCTGGAGGAGGGGAGGGTGGCCTCCCAGCCTGGGAGAGACGTGGGAGGTAAAGGTGCCTGAAGTCTGAATGGGTGTCATGGAGGTGGCCCCTTGCCAGGTGGGTCCCTCGGGAGGGTGCGGGGCAGGGGGAAAGTGAGGACCGAGGAGCCCACTAGTGACAGGTGTGAAAGAGGACAGCGAAGAGAGTTGTCCACCCTACATTACATTAGATTTCCTCATGCATTTTGTTTAAATTTTACACCAGACAGAGAGACATGGGATAGTTTTCTTTAGATAGCCAGATAACCCTGGAGAATAATGTCGGGGGAAGGAAGGTGAGTGAGTTCTATCTGTGGGCAGCTGGGGTCAGGGGCAACAACACCAGTTGATACCATTTCCTTGAGCGGTTGGAAGACTTTCGGGACCGAGCAAATGTCTCAGGACTCTAAAATGGGAGTTGCAAATAATGAGTGCAGAGACTAAAAAGAAAGGCATGGGAGGTGCATTTATATTTATAGAATCTAACCTCATAGTGGTGTGAGTACTCCTAATTATAAATAGAAAGGCTGTGAAGAGGCTTAAATGCACAGAGTCTGCTTCTACCAAGGCAAAGTAAGCTATCGTTTACCTGCTGGACTGGCGGGCACCCCTACAGGTGAATAGGTTGTCATTAAGTGTAGTTAAATGACAGTTTACAAGATGGATCCCACTACCTGAGTTCTGCTTTGCAGCAACCCCTGTATGTCAGCAAGGCGAGCTAGCCCACAGTAAAACGATGCTCTATCTGGTTCTATAAGAGACTCAGAATTTAGGAGATTCGACTTTAGAAAGTAATCATGAAAAAACCTTTTGTTGTTGTCAACAGCAAAATTGATAAAATTTCTATTTGTAATTCTTTGACCACTAAATTCAAACTTTTGGTGATTTAGTTCTATAAGTTCAATACATATGTGACAGACAGCTGTATATCAGGCACTGTACTGTGAGGTCAAGACAGAGCCATGAACAGAATTGCCAAAGTTCTTGCTTTCCTGGAACTTGGATTATCGTGTAATAATTCTAATGTTTTTCTACAGTCTCATCAACAGGGTGAAATAATTGCTTAAGAAAGCAAAGCATAAGTAATTCATTTGGCTGAAGTCTCAGGGGATTTTCAAGTATGTAAAATTTAGGGAAGGTGAAGATTTTAAGGAAAAAGTAGATATAAAGGTGAATTCCAATTCAACATGTTAATAACTTCTTGATATCCACTATTTAGTAGTATTGTAGAACTTTCTCTCTCCGTCTTAATATTCCAGAATTCTTTCAGAATTACTAACAGATATTTTTAAATACCTCATTTCATGTGGAAAATAAATAGAATTTGACAGCCAATAGCCATAGCCAAGTATATACATGGCCAAAGTATGTAAATATCAGTGATGTAGAGGTGTGTCAGCCATAGACCAGGAAGGTCTTGACTGATTTTCACAGTAAAAAGAAAAAAAAAAGTATCTGAAAAATGTATGTGAAAACATTAGCCATTTCTTTTATGTTTAGTTGTTACAGATGTATCTTAAAGCACTAAATATTAAGTGACACAAAGAAACATTGTAAGGAATTAATGTGGTCCAGGGGCTAAAACACTCTCACTTCCCTGACTTTCTGAGAATAGTGAGGGAGCAGAAGCACATAAGCAAACAAGAGGAAAGACATTTAGTGAGAATTGTCTACCTGGAAACCAAATAAAGTAAACATGTTAAAATAATCAGCACACATGTTTCTCTCTTATTTATAAAAAAGCAATTGCTTCTTAGAGAGGGTTATTAAAAAATGCAAATGAAACTTATAACCCTTTCCTTAAATAGAAGAGCACCAATATTAAAATGAAAAAGATTGATTGCCCAATGTTTTATTTGGAGTTTTACTTCAAACCCAAGAATTCTTGGTTGTTTCCAAACTTGGTGCTAAGGAATTTTTCTGTTCCACATTAAAAAATACGGACCATAATTTGTCAGTTGTTTTAACACTTCTTAAATTTAAATTTTAGACACAATTTAGAGAATAACAATGCACGTAAACTAAGAACTATGTATAGCATTAGTAGAAGAAAAGTAATTTTCCTAAAGGGCCCCTACAAATATATTCCTATTATTTTTTGTATTCAAAATTGGAGAGCACTGAATGTATTAGCTTGAGGGCTTCAAAGTGTTTTGTTTTAGCAAACAAAACAAAACAAAACAAAACAAACAAACAAACAAACAAAAAAGTCCCAAACAAAAAAATCCTAGATTTTCTTGTCTGAATTTTCATATCCATCCATGATTCCATAACCCATCTTTTTCATATTCTTCATACACCAGTGTATTTTCTAATAATTGTGATTATATTATATATAATATATATAATATATAGAAATATATATTTCTAATAATTGTGATTATAGTTGACTCACAGTTATGTACATTTGCTTTTCTCAGTATATATCAACATATATTAATATATATTTATATATGTTTCCAGGTTATAAAATATATGATATATATTATAGATATAAAATAAATATATATTGAGGGGCACCTGAGTGGCTCAGTTGGTTGAGTGACTTTGGCTCAGGTCATGTTCTTGGGGGCCTGGAGTCAGGCCCTGTGTTTCCTCCCTACTCGGTGGGGAGTCTGCCTGTCTGTCTGCTCATGCTTGTGCTCTCTCTCTCTGAAATAAATAAATAAAATCTTTAAATAAAAATATATGTTGATACATGCCAGTATATAGCTATATATACATATGTAGATAGATCTATAAAATCCTATTATAATAATTTTACATAGTATAGGTAAAATTTTGAGATGAAATTGTTTAATTCTTTAATTTCATCTGTACCCAGTTGCAGTTTCTATTCTAAAAGTCGAATAGATTTTTTAGTATAAAAACAAAACCCATATGCATTTGGTAAATTTATATTAGTTGAGTATTCTGAGGTATCAGTCTCTGAAAAATAGACACATCATCATGAGTAGTTACTAAGATGGCAGTCATTGTTTTTTTTTCTTCTTCCACTCTTAACCTGCCCCAGGGAGTTCCCATGGTCCAGTTGAATATTTTGGTGCTGAAAAATGTCTGCAGGAAAGCAACAGTGGATTTCTTAGAAAAACAAACCCGTGAACTCATTTCTCTCTTTAGGCTGCCTGACATTTGTAGGTGAGTGAAACCAAGGCGAACAATTGCTTTATTTTACTATAAAAGCAGCAGTTTTACTCACTTAATCTTCTTGTATTTGAAGTCTTTTTTTTTTTTTTAAATAAAACTGGTTATACCTTCACTATACCTAATGTAGTCAGTTTTTCTTCTCTCACTTTCATTTGACAACTTGATTATTGAATTGTGAAAAATAGCCCTGGGTTCAGAAAATTTTTACCTTGAGGGATACCAAAAAAAGTCATGTTAGTAGTAAAATAAGTCGTTGCTTGTGTTTAAAGTCAAGGTAAGGCATTTAACTGCACCTATTAAAAAAAAAAATCCTTGTACTGATTTCCTCTGGTAGAGATTATGGATAATATGGTAAAATCATGAATAAAAATGCCTTTAAATTATCTTTAAATTAAAAAAAATTTTTAAATTATTCAGCTTCATCTTACCGCAGATTAGCATGCTTGCTCATTCCACAAAAATTTATTGGGCACCTCACCTACTATGTGTTGAGTATTTTATTAGACATAAAAGTGACTGAAATGTGGACTTTGACCCTAGGCAAAAATGTTAACTTCATAGATAGAGTTCATATGTAAAATGAACTTTACAGATTACAAATAACATCATTAAATCCTCACAAGAATCTCGTAAAGCAGATGTGGTTTCACTAATTTTAAAGATGAAACAGAAACAGAAAACAAAATAGTCTACCCAAGGCTGTCTATAATGCAGTTCCTTAGATTACCAATCAGGTGTCCTTGGTAAGCTACAGAGATGACTCTGGAAATCAAAAAGGAACAATAAGAAATGTCCACTATAGCTAAATAAAAAATAGAAAATAATATATACAATTAGAGAAATACAGCTGAAGTGGTGCAGGAGTCCAGAAGAGGGAGAGATGGCTTCTGGGCAGGGGATGGACAAAGGAATGCCACTGCAATTAGGTTAGATGGACTTTACACTTCCAGAGTTGGGGTAGGTCTTTCCATCCAGTCCTGGAAAAGCTTCAGTAAAATTTAAGCCAGGTAGGAAATGAGCATGGGAAGATTGGAAATAGGAGTAGTCAGCAGTTCTGTTTATCTTATAAAATGTGGCACACAGAGTTTTTAGAGATGAAGTCGAAAAGATGCAAAAGAGACACATATTCCAAGTCATTGATGTAGATTAAGAGGTTTGAATTTTATTTTCAAGGGGCAGCCCGGGTGGCTCAGTGGTTTGGCGCCGCCTTCGGCCCAGGGCCTGATCCTGGAGACCCAGGATCGAGTCCCACGTTGGGCTCCCTGCATGGAGCCTGCTTCTCCCTCTGCCTGTGTCTCTGCCTCTCTCTCTCTCTCTCTCTCTCTCTGTGTCTCTCATGAATAAATAAATAAAAATCTTAAAAAAAAAAAGAATTTTATTTTCAAGAAATGAAGAACCATTTGGGGTCTCCAAGCAGAAGTGGGATTGATCTAGGAGGAGTTTTAAACAAAAGAGTTGCAAACTCAAATGCCTGTAAATACCAACAAGTGAAGCAGAGAGGATGTGGCAAAAGGAAAGGATGTCTTCTTTTGTGGATTGTTGTCATTCATTGCTTTAGGGACCCAACTTCTTACCCTAATGTGGATTTATTGTTCTCTTGTGCACATGTGCTTTATTGTCACAAATTACATCTTTCTACCACGAGTGATCCTCAACATAGATTATAATTATTTTATATAGTTGTCTTTTAGGTCACAGAAGAAAAGGAAATAAGTACATATACATTAATACTGACTTTTATGTTCACCTATGTAGTTACCTTTGCCAGTGTTTTTATTTCTTCATGGAGATCAGGTTATTGTTAGTCTCCTTTGATTTGTACACAAGGGACTCTGGAGCATTTCTTGTAGGGTAGCTTACTAGTGACAGACTCTCCCAGTTTTTGTTTATCTTGGAATGTTCATTTCTTTGTCATTTTTGAAGGATAGTTTTGCTGAATACAGAATTCTTAGTTGATAATATCTTTTCCTTTAGCACCTAGATGTCATTCTATTGACTTCTGGTTTCCGTGGTTTTTAACAAGAAATCAGCTGTTAATCTTATAGTGGATCCTTTGTATGTGACAGGTCTTTCTCTCTTTCTACTTTTGAGATTCTGTTTTTCAATACTTTGATTACAGTGTGTCTCAATGTAGACCTCTCTGAGTTTATCACACTTGGAGTCCACGTGGAGCTTCTTGAATATGTAAATAAATGTTATGGTCATTATTTTCTTTCTACCTCTTTTTCTCCTTTCCTTCTGGGTCTCCTATTATCCATGCATGCTTGTGGTGTCCCTTGGATTTCTTAGGCTCTGTTCGTTTTAATGCATTCTTTTTCTTTTATCCTGCTCCTAAGATTGGGTGATTTCCATTCATTTGGGTAATTTCCATTCATTTATCTTCAAGTTTACTAGTTATTTCCTCTGTTTGCTCACACCTGCTGTCGAACTCCTCCATTCCAATTACTATACTTCTCAACTCTGGAATTTCTCTCTCTCTCTCATGTATATATATTATAGTATCTGTTGTTTATCAATATTTTCTATTTGGTGAGACACTTTTTTCTTGGTTTCCTTTAGTTCTTTGTATATGGTTTCTTTAGATTTTTGAGCATATTTAATATAATTGATTTAAAGTCTATCTAGAAAATTCAGTATCTGGGCTTCCTCAGAGACAGCTTCTGTGGATTTCTTATTTCCCCTAGATATGGGCCATACTTTCTTGTATCTTTGCATGCCTTATAATTTTTTGTTGAAAACTGGATGTTTTGAATAGTGTAATGTTGCTACTTTGGAAATCAGATTTCTCCTTCACAGGTTGTTCTTGCTTTTTGTGGTTTAGTGACTGTTCTGAACGAATTTTGTATTCTTTGTCATGTAAGGTCACTGAAGTCTTAGCTTAGTGATCAGCTAGCAATTTTGACAGAGATTTCCTTAAACATCTCAAACAGACAAAAAGTAATAATAATAATAATAATAAGTAGGAGGAAAAAGAGAAGGAGAAAAAGAAATAAATTTTATAAAGAAAAAAACCACATAGTAGGCAGTGTGTGTTGAGGCATGCCTTCAGCACTCAGCCATGCAGTTTACAACTCTACCTTAGCCTTCATTTTCTGCTTGCTTGCAGCCTGAAAGTCGGGTGGAAGGGGATGATCATGGTCTTCTCAGGTCTTTTCTGAACAATATATGCCCTGGGCATGTATATGAGCTATTAGATTCCCAGCAACATGTGGGAGCTTTTCAAAGTCCTTATTTCCCAAAATATCTCACTCCCAGCTTTTTCCCCCAGGCTTTTTGATGTGTTTGTATCCCTTACCCCTAGTGGCAGCAGAAAATTCATTTGCCTTTAACATGTTTAATAAATGCCTCTTCACCAAGGGAGAATTCTGAATTAGGTGAAATAAAGATAAGCCCTTTGCACCAGTCCTTTAGAGAGCCCCCAGATAGGTCCAAACAAATAACCTGGTCCATAATTATTTGGAAAGGAGGTCTATACGGCTCCTTCCAGCACCAGGAACCCATACCAGGCCAGAGGGTTGTGTCTTTAAGACCACCACTCAGCTACACTGGGGACGTGGGGTTAGGGTAAGTTAAAATGCCACTGATCTCTCCTCCTGATATTTAGCCATCTTTTTTGGGATTGTGTGTTCACTTGATTGCTGCAAGCATTTAACTAGTTCCCAGATTGTGAATGAAGTTGATTCTGACAGTGTTCAGTAGCTGTTGGCGGAGGGTCTGGCCCATGTAATTTCCCACTCCACTGTTCTCAGTGATGTCACTCATATACCTTAAAAGTAGTGTACCTCTCAAAGAAAACATATGTATGAGCTAAGTACAAAATGCTGCCTTACTACTATTTTGGTTTTAAAGAGTTCCATTAACAGAAATGGGAGGGGATACCGACCACTCCAACCTGGGGCCCCAGAACCCAGCACAATTTTCCTGGAAAGTTATGCAGTTTGTGTATGTCTTCTATTAGGGGAATGGCATTTGGTCATCTATGACAGAAAAGCTAGCTAATGCTAGCTCAGACAAGTAGGAATTTATTTGACTCACATAACAGGAAACGTGGGATGGACTGGCAAGAGCTAGAGAAGTAGCCTAGTGACACTGTCAAGAATGCAGGCCCCGGGGATCCCTGGGTGGCGCAGTGGTTTGGCCCCTGCCTTTGGCCCAGGGCGCGATCCTGGAGACCCAGGATCGAATCCCACGTCAGGCTCCTGGTGCATGGAGCCTGCTTCTCCCTCTTCCTGTGTCTCTGCCTCTCTCTCTCTCTCTCTGTGTGACTATCATAAATTAAAAAAAAAAAAAAAAAAAAAAAAAAGAATGCAGGCCTCATGATCTGTCTTTCTCTCCCAGCATTGTTAGAATATTGTCTCCTGCATCCTCTGTTGCTGCCTTTTAATCTCAAGGTGGCTGCTGTAGCTCTAGATGATTCCTGTGTGTTCAAGGTAGAGGATTGGCACAAGGCCTTTTCCTGGTGCTTTTTATTTTATTTATTTATTTATTTATTTATTTATTTTTATTTATTTATTTTTATAATGGTATCCCCAGAGTATTGCATTCTGGGCTTTTTTTTTTTTTTTTTTAAGATTTATTTATTTTTTTTAATGATAGAGAGGCAGAGACACAGGAGGAGAGAGAAGCAGGCTCCATGCTGGGAGTCTGACGTGGGACTCGATCCTGGGACTCCAGGATTGTGCCCTGGGCCAAAGGCAGGCGCCAAACTGCTGAGCCACCCAGGGATCCCCTCCTGGTGCTTTTTTAAAAAATATCAGGACATTAGTCCTTCTCAGAAGACTTCTTATATTTAGTTAGCCATGAATGGATCATAGGCCTCTCCTGTCAGTCACTCTTTCTCAAAAGAAATGAGATTCACCATGACCCTTTCCTTAGGGCCCAAGCAAGTCCTGTCTGTCAAAAGATCGATGGATCAAGGTCCTATAAGCCAGGAGGAAGGATGGAGGAGAGCCATTCAGTAGGCAGTGGACAGAGGTGATTGTAGGCAGAAACTAGGAGAGTTGGCAGATGAGGAGGGTGGGAGGCGGCTGTTTGGAAGAGTGGCAACTGGCTGCTTTGTCCTAGACCATGCCCAAATGGGAGCAAGTTGTCACAGTTATTGGGGAAGTGGAAGGTTAGGAATGAGGATCGGAAATACAAAATGTCCAGACAGTTATTTAACAGGGGTAAAACCAGAAGTGTCAATCCAGAGCCAAAATAAGCCAAAGCCTGTGGTGTTGTCCAAGAGCTGGAACAGGATCCCGAAGCCCATGTCAGGCCCAGATGGAGCAAATACAGTTCCGCTGAGCGCCTGGTTTCTGGCTCTGGTTTTTGCTTGGTGGGAGTTTCCACTGCATTGAGGGCTGACAAGCCGTTTCTGACAGGTGTGGCAAGCTCTAGGGCCTCAGACAACTAGTTAACTCTGGGTAAGAACACAGTGTGGCAGGGGCTAGCAGATTCCAAGTATTGAACCGGAGATGGAAGAAAGATTTTTCAGGGCCAAGTTGGGAAATTGGCAGGAGTCCCAGACCCAGGAGGAGCCCGATGTTCTGGGCAATTACCAAAACAGGAGTTTGGGAACAAGGCCTAGAGGCGAAACCTTGTTATTTGAGGGTTGGAGGCAGGCTGGGATAGGGGAACTCTAGGGGGGACTTTAGAGAGGGCGTGTCAGTCCATGCTCCCTGCTGTAGGACTCCAGGGTAGAGCTGGCTCAGGTTAAATGAAATGTCTCCTGTCTCAGGGTGGGACTGGTTGTGGGAATGGAAGAGAAGGCCCAGCCTACTATACATGGGGGTCGGCTGGTCCCAGCTGGGGATGAAAGACAGGATGTAGCTTCATAGGAGACAGATATAAGAAATATTTTGGAGGTCAAATTTATAGGATCTTGCAAGAGGAAGATGGTGCTGGCATTTGAACCTGGGTGGCTGACCTTATCAAAAATATGGAATGTGGAGGGGGCAATAATTGTTGAAGCTAAGACCCGTTGAGTCTGAGCCACACATAGGACACCAAGGTGGGGATGTCCGTAATTGGCCATATGGGACTAGAACTTGGGAGAGAGTAAAATAGAGGCTGGAGTCCTCCACATCAAGATAATGATGAGGTAAAACTGGAGCAGGAGAAGGCCTGAAGAGTTCAGCACGCTCTTTCTGTTTCTGTGCCACAAAGGAGAAGCCCTTGCCTCAGATGGAGGTGTTTGTTTCCTGTTCATTTTACTGCCCCCTGAATTCTTTTTCCAGATCCCTGAGATTTCTGATTGGTTTTTCTTTCCTAATGTTTACATTTGTACCCAATTTCCCCAAATAGCTGCATTTTCTTATGCTAAAAGGTTTATTTAGATTCTTCAAGGGCCTCGGAGAAGATCATCTTTCCCAGCCCCCAGATGAGGATTTTTGTTTATTATTCTTTATGATTTTTATTTGTAGCAATTGTTACTTATGGATAATCCCCAAGATTCTGTAGTGATATTTCTTTTAAGAAATGTCAAAGGAAGACTGTGTTGCTACTTTATTCCTACTTTCATCAGGCACCAAATAGGAGAGAGGACAATGGTGCCTCATGTCACACCCACATCAAATTACTCTAGATTGAATGATCTAGCCACGCCTTGTACTTGGGAAGGAGCCTTTCTTTAAGCTGTGAAGGATTCTTCTGTGTAAGTTAGAGGTGGGTTTTTAAGGGTTTATAGTAACAAGGAAAAAGAAAAATACTCAAATCTGTATAATAAGATAAATGGTTTCATGAGGGGATGTAAGAGTGCCTCAGTGTAAGTAACAGGTGGGAGACAGTTGTAAGTTCTTAACAGTCGGAATAGCTAAATAGTTACCCAAACCTGTGCTTTTGCAGGTAGAGATGTCAACTAATTTTTCAGACGCACATGGTAAATGTAAAGAACTTTCCAGAATTGAGGTCAAAAGCTATAAAGATAAGGTAACCAAGTGTTGATGAGAGCAGGACAGTTTTGAGGGCAGTGTGGGGGATGATTACACACTGGGACCTGTTCCCAGTTGCATGGGACTTGCCGCCTAGACCTCAGTGGTGGTTCACTGTTCACAAACGTCAAGGTGAAATGAAATGAAAGTAAGGCATTTTCTCCTTGCTCCGGCCTCTAAGCCGAAGCACTATTTCGTTATATATAATACAGGTGGCTCAAGGGCCTGGAAATGCCCAAATGAGATGGTCTTAGTTGTCACGCTTTTCCGATTGCTTTTCAAGTCAAGGTGACAGTGTTTGGAGACTGTGTTGAGTGGATTCAGGGCCCGGCCCCATAGGTACTTAATGACTTCAGTGTGGGCTTTTAATCTCCTGCCCAAGTGTTATCTTACTTGCCCAGACAAGCCCTTCACCATTACAGGAGAGTGTGGGAAAATTAACACTGCCAGAGCAACCAGGGAAGGAAAGACATGTCTGAAGGTGGAAATGAATTGCATTAATATTTATTTTAATGCGACCTGGAAATGTCCAACTTTAAACCTCTGGGCTGCTTAAGGAGGACCCAGCACCCTTCCATGGAGGGTGAAAGAGAAAGAGAATAAGAAGATTGAAAAATATACAGAGCATGGCTATCTTTAATGTTTGAGTTAGCTATCAGGAAACCTGAAATGCTGAACGTAATAAAATGTTGACAGCAGCTTCACTTAACGTGCGGTAACTCTGGAACAGAACGACATCTTTGGCACCAAAGGAAATCAAGAGAATAAAGCAGCAGTCGTCAGGATTTGAAGTAAGCCACAGATTATTACCATCTGTACGTTTTACAGACCCATCGCAAAACCAGAAACCAGGACCCACACTGGAGAGTAAGTATATTGAACTCTGGGGTATGTTGCTAGATGGAAGAAACTCAGAAATTGGTCTGAATTTTTAAATACAATACTTCATAAAACCTGACAGGCTGGTTTTTTTCATTCTTCTTCTTCTTTTTTTTTTTTTTTGGTCTGGTGACAGTGGCACTAATAGTTCATTTGTTCAAAATCTGGAACATGAGGAGGAATTATTTGTGTGTCTCATGTGGGAGATACCGTTGCTATAAAGTTTTACTATAGCAGGCCTTCATACTTCCATGATTTCTCTGTAAATGTAGAATTATTTGTCAATTGCTCTCCACTTTCAGATGGTTCTCGTAAATGCGTTTTTGCGTTCTTTCCAGAAACTTGTGGAAAGGTCATCACGAAACACATTTAAGTGTTTGGGAATGAATTGATTCATCACTGTCATAGATCACTTAGCTGGGACTTTGCTATTTATTATCCAGAAGAAGGTGCTTTCTGATGAGCCCACATGAAATATCTTCAGATTAATGTTTTTGCCCCATGTTTGATTGACATTATAATTTGAGCCAACAGCAAGATTCCCTATAGCTGTGACCTACGTAGAGACCAGACATAAAACACAAAAGCTTTAGACTGTGTGTGTACACATGCATGTGCTTTAATCAAGATTTCTATTTGTTCTGAGAGCTTAGACCCAAACTTACAAACTCTAGCCCTTGAAAAAAACTAGATTCATGGGAGGTGGGGAGGGTTTGGGAAAGGGAGAGATGAGTTTGTTCTTTTGTTTTGTTTTTAAGATTTCATTTATTTATTCGAGAGAGGGAGCATGAGCAGGAGAAGGAAGGGCAGAGGGAGAAGCAAGCTCCCCGCTGAGCAGGGAGCCCGACGTGGGGCTCGATCCCAGGACCCCTAGATCATGACCTGAGCCGAAGGCAGATGCTTAACTGACTGAACCACCCAGGCACCCCGAGTTTGTTCTTTTTTATACAAAGTGAATGTCTGTTTTAAAATAATAAGCAGTGCACAGGAGTGGCCGGCTTTTCTAAAATGTTTACTTAGAAAGTTGAATCCTATGGAAATGGAACCATTCGGTAAATTATTTGACATCTCATTTGGGAAATAGAAACTTGCTTATAAGCAGGTTTGATATAGAGCACTGGAAATAAATCTAATGGGATAATTTTAACTTGAAAATAGCAATTAATGACAGATTGCAGAAGTCAGCCAGTGAATTGTAACTTAGTGCTTTTCCGTCCAACGCATATGGAAGATTGTTTATAAACAGGGAGGGTTTTTTTTTTTTTAATGTGCATACGAATTTAGTAGAATACTTGGCAATTCTTGGCTAGTTTGGCAACATTGAAATCTCAAATCTTCGAGACTCAGTTGAGTCTCCTGGATGTGAAATGTTCTGTGGATAAGCTTTTTTCTTTCCCGACAGGCCCTGAAACCTTAATGTTTAGCAAGAAGCTCTTCACCTGGCTTTTTTTTGCTTTGGTGATTAATCTAAAACCCACAGAATAATTCAATATGGAACATTTGGCCAAGTTAAAATGAGGGAGAGTGGAAATAATAGAATTAATTCCCACACCTGTTGTACACTAGATTAGCAAGCAAGTTGAATCACACACATTAGTTTTAAGTGCTTAATTCTGAAAACTCCTCATCCCAACTGTTCGCTTTGCAATTAGAGCGTACGTTTGAGTCTCTCCTACAGCAGGGTGCTCTGAGGTTAGTACAGCCCATTCCAGTTCTTTAATTAATGATGCAGATTCTTAGTCTATAGGCTGGTCTTGGGGGAGTCGTTTAGCATATGTGAAAGGGGCCATGCGGCTGGACTCTTGGGTCCTATTTGATAAATTGTTGCTTCGGTATATTAAATGGACCCCAGCGTCCTGAAAACGTTCATGTCATTTCCACATGTTCACTTTCTCTTGCCGGAAAGTGTAACTTATAGCAAGAGTAGCTTGGAAAGAGCCAAGCTCATTATTGAAGAAAAACCAACGTTCGTATGTTTCGCATACATTTTGAAAAATACCGCAGTGTGGGAAAAGTCTCTGGTAAAGTTTATTATGAATATGTTTATAATACACTTTTTATGTGTATGTAAGCATCTTTACGCTTAAGAAAAAAAGTGCCAAATGGGCATAGTTGACTTCTCCTGTTGCAAAATACTCGTGAGCAAGCAGCAAGGTTTTTGTTTTTTAAACAACATTAGCTTGGTGTGTTTTTTAAATTTATTTATTCATGATAGAGAGAGGCAGAGACACAGGCAGAGGGAGAAGCAGGCTCCCTGCAGGGAGCCCGACGCGGGACTCGATCCCGGGTCTCCCGGATCACGCCCTGGGCCGAAGGCAGGCGCTGAACCGCTGAGCCACCCAGGGATCCCCAAGCAGCGAGGTTTTATGCAGCAGAAAGTACGGTTGGAATTATGGATTGAGGAATGTTAATGGTTTGTCTGGGAGCGTGTGAACAGAGAGCAAATGGAGCTCTTCATTTCCATCCTGCCTTCTTTTTGAAGTGACATTTGGCATTTTAGCCTCCTTGTGGTGCCAGCTCAATAGGAAGCTTGGGTTCATCCCACGATCCTGGGAAGGCCGTGCTCAGCTGCTCCGCTGTGGGTCAGGGGCAGGCGAGCGTGGCTGGGGCCAGCGGCCTGGGCGGGTCTCTTCTGAGTCAGCTTCCGTCCGGGCTCCATTCCCGACCTTGCTGGGGGCACCCTGACCAGCTTCCAGAAAGTCTTGCTGCAGAGGTGTACCTCCCCTGGAACCGTCCTGGGCATGCCCGCTGGGATCCCAGACAGGCCCGGGGATCTGCCCGCAGGCACCTCGTCCGGGGCTGCCACTGCCGTCCCCGCCTGTCCCCAGCTGGCGCGCAGCGCATAGTGGGGCCGGCACAGGACCGTCGCTCTGCAGGCAGCTGGCACGGAGGGTGGCGGGGGATGACACTCCCTCACTCAAGTACAGCGGGGGGTTTGGCTGTTAGGGAGAAAGGGCAGGGAGATGTCAAGGTGCTCCTTCAAAAATAGCCTTTTTTTTTTTTTTTTTTTTTTTTGCAGTTAGCATCTGTTTAAAAGTTACTGCATATGTATTTGGGTCTGTGACTTTATGCTGTTTGGCCCTGATCCCACCGGGACCGAAAGCATCAACTATTGAATCTCATGGAGAAATTTGCTGTGGAAAGTCCCTGGGGTCCAGGCTGCCATGTAGGGAGCGGAGAGGATGCAGGAGCCGCAGCGAATGATCTGAGCGTGTAATTAGAGCTCGACTGTGTGGCGTGGGCTGGGATGCCGGCCTCCAGAGCCCGGGGAGGTCACACCGCTGTTCCTCTTCCTTCTCCCCCCCACGGGGGCAGGCTCTGTCCGGGCCAGTGCCTGTGCACCCCGGGGACCCTGCTCCGCTGCGTCCTGGCCCAGCGCCTGTGCGCCCCGGGGACCCTGCTGCCTCCCCGCCAGCACCTGTGCACCCCAAGGACCCCGCTGCCTCCCGGCCTGCGCCTGTGTGCCCCGGGGACCCCGCTGCCTCCTGGCCAGTGCCTGTGAACCCCTGGGGACCCCGCTGCCTCCCGGCCAGCGCCTGTGAACCCCTGGGGACCCCGTTGCCTCCCGGCCAGCGCCTGTGCGCCCCCGGGGACCCCGCTGCCTCCCGGCCAGCGCCTATGCACCCCCGGGGCCCCGCTGCCTCCCAGCCAGTGCCTGTGTACCCCGGGGGCCCCACTGCCTCCCCACCAGCACCTGTGCGCCCCGGGGACCCTGCTGCCTCCCGGCCAGCGCCTGTGCACCCCTGGGGGCCCCGCTGCCTCCCGGCCAGTGCCTGTGCACCCTCAGAGTTCTGCCTCCCCTGCTCTCCTGGATCCTGCAGAAGTCTGCCCTGACTCAGCTTCTCCTTGAGCTGAGCTGTTCCTTTACCTCTTCACTGCTCAGCTTCCAAGAGTGTTGCTATCATGCCTTGTGTTTTCTTCCTGAAACCATTCTCTCTTGAGTCACCAGTAACCTCGTCATTATCGGTGACCTTCCTGGTCCTGTCCTCTCCCACTGTGACTACAGGGGGCCTTGTTGGTCTCCTTTTTTGCTTTGCAGCTCCCCTCCGGTGGATTCTGGAAAGTTGCCTTGTCCTTGTTTTGCAGCCGATCGTGTCTATTTTGTTGGCACTCCCACGCTTCTGTATTTCCCAAGTGTCTATCCACCCAGCTCCTCCTCCTTGCCCTCAGACATTTCATCCACTCTCCCTGCCTCAGCTGTCACGGTGGAGGATTCAGCAGTCCGCTTCTCAGACACTCCTTGGGCACCTGCTCTGCCCCAGGCATTGACCCAGGCATTGAGGGTGACCTGACTCGCCAGCTGGGCCCCATCTCCCAGAGTCCAAAGTCTGGTGAGGAAGGAAGACCAGTAGATGCCTTGCCTTGGCCCAGTCCCAGGCCCGCGGAGGGGCACCTCCTCTGACCTGGGGCGGGGTGTGACTCCTAGATCTACGGCTGCCTCACTCCCACCTCCGTCACCCCCGTCTTGGAACTTCAGTGTCTCTTGGATGACCTGTCACTACTTCAAACATTCCCCAATATCAAGGGGAAAATGATCATTTCCTCCAAAGTCCCTGCCCTCAGTGATGGCCCCATTCCTGGTGGCATAACCAGCATTCCCCCTACATGGGCTGAAAACCTGGGGGTCCCACTGGATTTCTGATTGCCCTTAAATCCATCACCCAGTCAGGCACCCACTTCTTCTGTCAGCTTTTCCTCTGTAACTGCTCTCAGCTCTGCTTCTCTATTCCCATGGCCACCGCCTGCGGCCAAATCCTCACCACGTCCTCCCTGCACTATTTAATATTTATAAATGTGCTATTTACTTATTCAGAGGAGATTTTAAAAAAAATTGCCTGAGTGGTTCATGTGAGAAAAAAAATTAGAAAATAGAGATAACCAAAGAGAAATAAGGAAAGAAAGAAGGAATGAAAAAAGTAATCTATTTCACCACTCAGATGATACCCCTGTTAACCCTCTGAAGTTTATCCTACTTATCTAAATATTCTCATACATAAAAAAGAGAAAAATATGTTACAAATTGTGGTTCTATTACCTATATGGTTTTGTAGCCCACTTTTTGTACCTAACCTATATCATTGCTTTTCCACCTCTAAAGATATAATTATTTGTAATAGTTTTTCATGGCTGCATAATTATTGGAAATAATGTACTTTAATCTCTAGGCCATTTCAATATATTTATGTACCACTGCTAGCTATCCCTCTTAAAACTTTTTTCATCCTGACTCTTCTTCTGTGGAAAAAACATCAGTGATTCCCATTGCCTATGCACACACACATGCACACACGTGCACACACGCATACCCTTCTTTTTTATAGGAAGATTTTCCTGACTCTCTCAGTCTTCAGGATTCCTTCCCCCATGAGGAGTAACATTATTTACGCCACATTTTGGTGGCTATCGAACATTAACACCTTATATGGTACATCTTCCAGGAAGGTGGGGGCCTCGGATGATGCAGATCAGTTCTTGGGATGTGCACAGTGCCTTGCTCAGCACCTTGCTCACCCTTTGTCCATTTTCTCTTTTTCTTCTTTGCCATCCGGGTATCCTGGGCTACAGATGGGACCAAGGCCCCTCTGAGCTCTGGCTCCTTCAGAAGTAAGAGTGGGAGGCAGCTGTGTAAACAGGCAGATACAATACGGTGGGATCACGGTGCTGTGGGAGCAGAGGGCTCTGAACAGGGTGACATCATTGCGAGAGGCACTTACTGAGTTAAGTTGCTTGTGATCAAAGAGGATGAGGGTGGCCAGGACCCACAGGGATGTGGGAGGCGGGAGGTGGGGGCACTGGGAGAACCAGACCTGGAAGTCCGCGAGATGAGAGGCGGCAGGTGGCCCCTGGAAGGAAGGTGGGGTGCTGCATTGTGGGTGTTGGCGTGGCTGTGGCAAGAAAGAGATGGCACGTCCAGGGGTTGGAAAGCCTTTATGGGGAAGTCTCAATCCATCCAGCAGACGGTTTTGACTGTGAAGCACATAAAGCCAGCATGATTCTTATCCTCGGGGAGCTCTTAATCAAAACCAAGATAAATTTCTGTGTTTTTATGAATTTTCATATTGTAACTCAAATCCTGAAACCCAGATGTTAGTGGGCAATCCAAATTATTTTATTAAACTGATCGGAATTTTTTTTTAAGTATACTAAAAGACAACACCTTTCTGATATCTAGGACTTTATTTTCATCGCCTCGATAATCCTTTATGTCAGTGTGGATTACTTCATGTCGGAGTGTGTGTGTGTGTGTTGTGTGTGTGTTTATTTTCATATTTGTCAACCTATTAAAGCGACATGAAAATCCCTATAGCTCTGCAGGGAAGAGAGGTATTCAAAGGGTAATATGTAATTTCCCAGTTAACTGTGTGCCTTTAAATCACATCCCCTTTCATTGATGTGTGTACCTGTCTGTATTTAGCTCACTGTGAAATTTTAAGTCAAAGAGAAGCACTTGCTTCAGCTTTTGGATAAGGAGACAAGGAATTATTCAGGCTTCACAAATAGGATCATCGTGTTTTAAACTGGGAGGGACTTTCCATTTGGGCCAACCTCTTCCATCGTTTTGCTGAAAAAGGAATCCAAGACCCTCAAAGGTGAAGCAATTTGCCTAAAGTGACACAGCTAATTAGCAGCTCAGCCAAAACCAGAATCCAGTCTCCTTCCTGGCTGCCAGTCCCGTGACCTTTCCATCACAAAGAAGAAAAAAAAAAAAAAAAAAACAGAAAAAAGTAAAAGCAAAAGAAAAAAAATTGAGGAACTGAACTGACATTGCTTTAATTCTCCTCCCTCTTTATAGAGTGTGAAAAATCCTGATGTACTTGAAAGGTAACATTTAAAAATGTATCCGGACTTGTAAAGACGATCAGGACTATTTGTGATATGCTAATTAGAAAGTATCTCATTATGCAAGGAACAGGAAATTTGGCAGAAGGATGCTATTCAGAGAAACTTAAGGAAACCTCAAAGATCGGACAAACGAGTGTTCATTTTATTTATTTGATAATGTGTGGCTGCCATCACATTTCTGATAGGGTCTGACACCTTTATAATCAACCACATAGAAACTGGGGAAATCTGTCAGACACATGGAAGGAAAAGCAAACAGTGTCATTTCCATCTGAGTTTCCTCTGGTGTAAGTCAGGGCCTTTCCCGGAGAACTCGCCTGCCAAGCTTCTTCCTGTAGAAACTTGTCCGTGCCCCCATTCGTCGTTTGCAGAGGGATTATATTTTGGCAGCCATGCTAATCACTCCAAGGTGACCCCCTCTCTGGAGAAACAAATCCTTTTCAGTTGTTGTTACGGTACACTAATCCAACAGTGCAAGTAGTTATTTGGGCGGGGGACAACAAAGTGTTTCTCTCCCCACGATGGCATATTTCCCCAGATGTCTTCTAACCAGAAGTGCTGTTTCTTCCAAGGAAATTCTAAATGACATAGAGAAAAACACTAGGACCTGGTCAGATTCCAAACTCAGGGCCAGACCTGAAGCCCCAGACCTGACTCTGCCCCTGGGAAGTCCTCCAGGTGAGCGGGGGCCATCGTTGTTACCTTGGCAGGTCCTCACTGCTGCATTGGGGCACTCTGCCCACTGTCTGCTTTATGCCACATGAGACTATTTCTGGTGTGTTTGATGCAAAGGTGAAGTTCGTGTGACTGTGGCATTTGTAGGTACCTGAGAAGGCGGGGAATAAGGGGCCGCATTCGACCACTGTTGGCCTGTGACAGCCTCTAGATGGGAAAGGGGAAGGGAAAGGGGAAGGATAGGATGCCTCGGAATGACAGTCTTGACTTTGTAAGTGACTTTCAAGCAGGATTCAATAGAATACTTGTACATTTTAGAATTAGAACAAATGGGTTTGGGATCCCAGTTGTGTTGACTTACTAGCTGTGTGACCATGATCATATTACTTGGTCCCTCTGTGTCTCAGTTTCTCCATCTGTAAAATGGGTCGTGATGATTACTTACATAGTATTTTTGAGGATTCGATGTGATGATATAGATGAAGCACCTAGCAGAGCGTAGGGCTCTTCGTGGGTCCTCAAGAATAGTAACAGTTACTCTCATCCCCTATTCGTGACTATGTAAACATCGGTATGTCAAAAAACCCTTTTAGTGTAACCCAATACCCAAAAGAGGGCAGAAATACACATTTACAGCTTGATGAATGATCACAAAGGGAATGCAGCCATGTAAACACCCTTGGGTAAAAGGGGAACACAGGGGCAGCCCCAGTGGCGCAGTGGTTTAGCACTGCCTGCAGCCCAGGGTGTGATCTGGAGACCCTGGATCGAGTCCCACGTCAGGCTCTCTGCATGGAGCCTGCTTCTCCCTCTGTCTGTGTCTCTGCCTCCCTCTCTCTCTCTCTCTGCATCTCTATGAATGAATAAATAAAATCTTTTTTTTAAAAAAAAAGGGGAACAGAAGCAGTGAGAACATGGAAGTCTTGTGTTTTTCAACAGGGTATTAGTGGAATATTAGGGACATACAGTACTCATGAAAGAAGGGGTCCTGGGTTGAGTGCATGAGGACACAGGGCACAGTACCTCCCCCACTCTGAGGTTTCTTAAAGTAAAATGCTGTAGAGGCTCTGGAGGCTCTGGGAATCTGCAGTAAAGAAATCACAGTAACCTCACCATTGCCCACACCTGGCCCTAGGCCCCTTTTTTATATGCAGAGATCCATTGACATCTCAAGGAATACAAGTTCTGGACATGCCATTTTGGAAAATACCAGCCCAGAGAGTTGCTATTTACTGTTTACTAAATGGTGTCTTGAAAGAATTCAGTTATTTTCTAAGCATGAAATGCCTCTCTCTGTGAAAGGATTAGAAACCACAGATGTAAAGCACTTCCATATGCTTAGCATGAAGAACCTGGATAAATGGAGATTCAAAGTGATGAAAATCATAAATCCACTCCTGTTTTGAACACTAATGTTAATTACTTTGCCCTTTGGACTCACAGCATTTCCATTATGTTGTGCCACGATTGGCTTATACTTCTGGATTCTAGGATGTTGGAGTTGGAACCAGTTTTATCTGGTTTAAAAGATAAGTGTTCTAAATCACACATGGCTTTGATTTGGGATTATTATGTACAAGGATATATATTTACAAAGAAAAGAGTCCATTTACAGATCACTCGCAATCTCCTGTACCTGTTTCCATACAGATTCTTCTTTTAATTATTTTTTGCTCTTCCCTAGGGAGGTATACAATCCTACCTGCGCTTGCAGGAGATGCTTTTGATAGATGTTCGCAGAAACCCCACTGATCCCTGGCAAAGTTTGCGGAAAGTGCCTGACTCGCTTCTAACTTCAACTTTATAATTCCTCACAGATTTTCACATCTCTTCACACCTTTGTTTCTCTCTGCTTCTTAGCTCCAGCTCCATCTGTGTTGTCTCCTTCATTTTGGTAACTCTGTGGTCTACACTTTTAAAAAATGTGAGTGTTACTTTATTTTAATACTCTGTGCTGCCTGGAGTTCAGCATGTTTTCAGTTAGGGTTCCCAAAACAAAATTTTTTTTTTTTAATTCGTGAAAACCTAGAGGTAAATGGGGGTCTTTAGTGCAGGACTTCTCAGTGCCTTGAATATTCTAATATGTATCGTTAATCTCCAGAAGGGAGACCAGATGGTATTTTCCAAACTTGTTTAACTACCAAACCTCTACCCTCAACCCCTTTAATAGCAACTTGTAGGAAAACTTGCAAATCTTGCTTTGGAAAGTGCTGTCCTCAGATTCCAACTCAAACCTCTCTCCGCCTGCATTTCACTGCATTATGCCCCATCACCCCTTGGATTATCTGTCCCAGCCAAACTAATTATTTTATAATCCTCCAAAAACAGTTTACGTTTACGTTTACGTTTTTCAGTTTAACCTTGTGATAGTCCCTCTCTTGTCTCCTTGGCTCCAATGATCATTCCTCATGAGTCCAGAATGCTTTATTTTCTTTTCTTGGCACCTGCATGAGAGCTTGCAATTCTTCCGATCTCGGCTCCTCTGGGAAGATTTTCCTGACCACCACAATCTACAAAGGATCACTCTTAGCATCCTTATCGTCTGTATCGCCCCGTTAGCCAGTATTATAAATGTTTACTGCCTTGTGGTTTATCGCATGTGTGCTCTCTCTGCTCCTGGAGGCTGAACCCTCTGTGTGAGTGCGCATACGTGTGTGTTTAATCTCCAGTTGAGCTTTGCACCTTGGGAAAAATCCACTGGATGGAAAAGACAGTTTATATTTTGTTTGGAAGACTAACGATGAGTTCGGTCACTTCCCGGATAAGGAGCGGAGTGGAGTGGGATTGTTGGTTCACCGACTGCCTGGTCCACGGGGCAGACAGGGGCTATAGAAGAGGAGTGAATAATTGCTGGGGAAATTGCAATAAACAAACATATTCAGCCCATGGAGGGTGCCAAGCTCTGTGAATAAAAGCACTGTTATTTTCCCTAAATTAGCTTGTGGTCTGTTGGGGGAGATATATACAATTTAATGAAAAGGCCGCACGAGTGGTACTGAAAACCATTATAGGAATACAGAATTCGGGATGGTTAGTGTCAGGTGAGGAGGGCTGCTGGAAGGCAGATGCATGGAATTTAAGAGATGCAAAGAAAAAGATTCCAGAGGATGTGGTGATGGAGGCAAGAAGAGTAAGGGGGATTGGGAGTTTGGAAGGTGAGAGGAAGGAAAGCAGATTCCTTCAGAGGGAAAGTGGCACGAGTGAGGCCCAGAAGGGGTGGAGTTGGCCTGGGGAGGGGTCGTGGAGATAAAAGCAGAATTTGAAGGGGATCATACTGTGAAAGGCTTTTTATCAGGCAGGCGTGGAGAGGCTGTTAAAATAGAGTTTAAGTGAGGCCCCTGGGTGGCTCAGTGGTTGAGCGTCTGTCTCTACCTCAGGTGGTGATCCTGGGTCCTGGGATCGAGTCCCGCATTGGGCTCCCTGCATGGAGCCACTTCTCCCTCTGTCTGGGTCTCTGCCTCTGTCTCTGTGTCTCTCATGAATGAATGGATAAAATCTTTTTTTAAAAAACAGAGTTTAGGGGATCCCTGGGTGGCGCAGTGGTTTAGCGCCTGCCTTTGGCCCAGGGCGCGATCCTGGAGACCCGGGATCGAGTCCCACGTCGGGCTCCCGGTGCATGGAGCCTGCTTCTCCCTCTGCCTGTGTCTCTGCCTTTCTCTCACTCTCTCTGTGACTATCATAAATAAATAAAAAAAATTTAAAAAAAATTAAAAAAAAAAAAAAAAAAAACAAAAAAAAAAAAACAGAGTTTAAGCTACTAAGGGATGTGGTCAAATGTTCGGGCAAAATGGAAGGGGGAGTTGACTGTAGGTGAGAAAAAAAACGAGGGTCCAGCTGGGGCGATCGTGGATCCAATCCAGCTATCCTTTTTATTCCCAGCAGATCTGGGTCTAAGGCATCGAGAAAGCCTCCAGCCTCATCTGGGGAGACAAGGATGCACATGCAGGTGGGATTTCCGCTCTCCCGGTGAAGTAGGCAGTGCAGATGCCTCAAGGCCTTGCCGTCCACTCACACGCGTTCCCTGATGACAAGTGCTCAGCCTGCCCGGGAGGGTACACTAAGCCCTGAGCAGGTGCTCCACCCCCCTGGGAGTCTGTTGCTGGTCTCCGCCGTGGTCTCTCTCCAGGTTTCTCCAGCTAGCAGCCTCCACAATATCACATTATACTGAGTGAGGAAAGAATGTTCTCCATGGAGAACCAGTTCTGACACTCTCAAGATCCTGTTTCTCCTGGTGTTATGAGTAGGATGGTTCAGTCTTCAGAGCTTCAGGGTATGATTTAAGAGCCATCTGTTCTAATCAGGCCTTTTCTGAGATTTATGGGGAAGAGGAGGATGTGGGGGGAGGGGGCTGGTGTAAACTATATTCTCCTAATTGGATCAGAATTATTATGCCAGTACCAGAGGCCCCGGCGAAGGTGTGTTTATATTATCTGATGCCATTGTTGTTTCTCCTCTAATTGCTCTTGAGCTTGAAGTTTCAAAGCCCTTTGCCAGGGTTTCTAAAACTGCAACAATTTATATTTTGGGAGCTCTCAGACTTTGGATTTTCAACCTAAAATAACACAATATTTCTTTATTTTATGCATATCACGATGCATAACATCTCCCTGCATGGAAAAATGCTTAAGAGTTACATAGCATTTACTTGGTTCAAAAACTTATTCTATATCCCAGACATAATACAAATTCAACTAGTCTCCTGGGAGCCCCCTGAAAGAGATGCTGGTGTTATTACCACCAGAGGACAGGTGAGGATACTGAAGGAGGAGGTCATAGCAGTGGGAATGGCCCAGCTGGGGTTTGAACCCAGGCCCCCGAGATCTGCAGTCTGACCACACCAGCGCGCCACGACCCAGCCTTTCCCTTGGGTAGTCTTCTCATTTGCTATGATGCAGAAAAGATGCTACTAGTAACATTTTTCTAAAAGAAAAAAATAAATATATATACTTCAAATGGATGTTCCAGATAGGAATGATGCATTTCCCACTGTTTATCCCCTTCCTTTCCAGAAATACTTTTTTTTTTTTTTTTTTTTAAGATTTCATTTATTTGTTCATGAGAGACACACAGAGAGAGGCAGAGACACAGGCAGGGGAAGAAGCAGGCTCCATGTAGGGAGCCCGACGTGGGACTCGATCCCAGGACTCTGGGATCACACCCTGAGTCAAAGACAGATGCTCAGCCACTGAGCTGCCCAGGTGTCCCTCCTTTCCAGAACTTCTTAGGGAAAATACAAGTGACATAAAAAGTTGCAAGGTGGACTTGGTTGTGAGAATGCGGCACAGAAAATGGAGTGACTTGAAAGTCAAAAGGCGTGAGTTTCAATTTTAGCCTGGACTCCGACGAGCTCTGGAACACTGTGCCAATTATTTACATTTTCCGAAGCCTCTTCTTTCCATGTGAGACGATTCCAACTTTAAAGTTCCATGAAGCCGTTGACACAGAGCAATGGAGAGGAGCTTCTGGCTGCCTTTGAGAGAGACAGAGGGTGAGGGCTTGCTCCTTTCAGGGTGACCAGACCTTGTGGAACTGGGCTGGAAGGTGTGCGGCTGGGCGCAGTGGGACTGGAGGGGTCTGCCAAAGGAACATCACCTGTGGGTAAGATTCAACTCATACAAGCATTTTATCTTTTCTGGCATGCTGTTTGCCATTTTCATAGAATTATGTGGAGTTTTTTCCCAGATTATAAATGACTGCCATTTGGAAGGCTGTCACTGTTTCTTGTTAGCACAAGCATCATTGTCGCAAGGAACAAAAGTTAAAGGAGTTTGCTTTTCTTTTTTTGTGTTGGTAGTTTTGTTTATGAATCAGATTTAACTTGAGCTCTGCATCCTGACGGCCCTTTGCATTTACCTGGGTGACCACTGTGTCACCATATCAGTGGCGATGATATTCCAGTGGCTCTGACTTTGGAATCAGGCGTTTATTCCCATTCTAAATGCAATATTTGATCTGTCAGATTTCTCTTTGGTTTCTCATAGTATTGTCGATGGAAAACTGCCACTGTGCCAAGGGTCTGAGGAGCTACTACATTATTTGTACTGAAAAAGACATATTTTATCATATGGCACCTTGCACTTTTCTTTGGGACCCTCTTTTTTGCTCTTTCTCAGTTTAACTTTTCTTTAATATTATTTGAAAAAGCTAGGAGTAGGGTAAAATTTAGGCATACATAAACATCCTGGGCCTTCAGTATTAGGCGGCTTTGAAATCTGTTTTCTTACAACGAGAATATTTGGACTGCCGATTTGGTTGCGAAGTAAGCTTTTTCCTCTGCTGACTTGATAAACTCAAACGGCACTCACTTTAAAACATATGAAGTATTAGATCCCAGATAGTTAGGGGAGGTGAAGTAGGGAATATAGGTGTAAATATAGTAGATTAAATGATCAATGTATTTTGTTTATTTATTTTTAAAAAGATTTTGTTTATTTGAGAGAATGAGCAAGGAGGAGAGAGATCAGGGGAGAAGCAGGCTCCCCGCTGAGCAGGGAGCCTGATCTGGGGGCTTGATCCCAGCACCCCGGGATCACGATCTGAGCTGAGACAGACACTTAACTGACTGAGCCATCCCATCGCCCGATCAGTGTATTTTATTCCGTAAATCAACTTGTCTAGAAGTTGAAGCAGTTCGTCCTCACATTTGATACCTGTGGCGTGAATTAGAGGAAAGAAAAATAGAGCTAACTTTTGTTTATAGTTTTTCCCCCCATGAATGGGAGCTATTTTATATGTGGAGGAATCAGTGGCTCGACTTCCCATCACTGTTTCAGCTCTAGAGCCTCCTGTAAACTGCTTCATAGATTTGAGTCGATCAAGGGGAGTGTGTATTCACCATCCATCTGTATCCTATGGGCATGTCCCTTGCCTGTTTAGAAAACAGTTTTTCTCTAAACTGCCATTTTCATTTACTGACAGATCTTTTAAGAAATTTCTCCAACATTCTGATTGATTTCGAAACCCCTGGATTGCCTTTAAAACTTACCAGGACTGGGATACCTGGGTGGCACAGCGGTTTGGCGCCTGCCTTTGGCCCAGGGCGCGATCCTGGAGACCCGGGATTGAATCCCACGTCGGGCTCCCGGTGCATGGAGCCTGCTTCTCCCTCTGCCTGTGTCTCTGCCTCTCTCTCTCTCTCTCTCTCTCTCTCTCTGTGTGTGTGTGTGACTATCATAAAAAAATAAAAAAATAATAAAAAAAATAAAACTTACCAGGACTATTTATTAAGTGTTAGAGGGAGATTTTTAAAATGTGATATAGGGGCTCCTGCGTGGCTCATTCAGTTAGGCATCTAACTCTTTTTTTTTTTTTAAGATTTTATTTATTTATTCATGAGAGACACAGAGAGAGGCATAGGCAGAGGGAGAAGCATCTCCCTGCAGGGAGCCCAATGCGGTACTCGATCCCAGGACCCTGGGATCATGCCCTGAGCCCAACACACCCCTTGAGCCACCCAGGCACCCCAGCATTTGACTCTTGATTTCAGCTCAGGTCATGATCTCAGGGTTGTGAGATCGAGCCCCACATTGGGCTCCGCTCTGGGTGTGGAGCCTTCTTAAGATTCTCTCTCTGTCTCCCACCCCCTCCTTCTCTAAAAATAAACAAACAAACAAAAAAATTTGTGCCATAGAAAGGGAGGGTGAAAGAATAGACATTGTTAAGTCCATGAGCCTAAGGGGCAAAGGCCAGCATGGTGAAGGATGGACATGTCCCTTTCCGGGCAGAGCTACTAGAGCAGTGGTGCTAAATGAGCAGCGAATGCTAAGTCTCATGCTTTTTCTCTTGGTCTGATTATCATTAAAAGTATGTAAAACTGTCATAGTTTCTTGGAGCATTAGCTCCATGATCCTACTTTACAGGGGCACAGGCAGGTATCTGTCCCTTGTCATCAGGAGGAGGGGTCCCCCCTCCGGGCTTGTCCCATACAGGGACTTCTTGTCTTGTGCAATGACTTTTGGTTTGCTGATTGATTTCATCAAGTCCCTTTTGCGGGTCCAGGTTCAGTGCCCCTCCCGAAGGCTGTCTCCCTGCACCACAAAGGGAAATAAACAGGGAAGCAAATTGTCACCAAGTGCCCGGTATTCGACTGGAACTCCCACAGCACGCAAGGGAGGTGGAAGGAGGAACGGGTTGCTTGGGAAAGCCAGAACTCCTTCAGCAATTTATTCATGCTGTTCGACATTTGTGTGATAGGGAATCAAATTAATATGCTGTGTCAACTGATGCCTTTCAGACATTGAAGTGCATCTGAGGTCAAGGGTGTGGGCTCTTGCGCTGCAAGCCTGCATTTACCCTAAATGCTTCTCTTTGGCATCATCTCCATGACTGCAGCCTCTCAGTGGCATCTGAGGTGAACTGCTAAGGAAATATTTGGACATCAGGCCAATAAATCACAGAAACAATTTTGCTAATAAAGCATAGTGACATTTTAGAGAAGACACCAGAATCTCGGATAGCCATGGATGAGCGTGACTTCAGCTCCTTCCTATGCCTGTGGGTTGGGTAACGGAAGACCTGTCTGAATCCTGGCAGCTAGCTGGGTGGCTGATGTCGGCCCCGCCACCTAAGACCAATGTCAGGGCTGTTGTGACACAGGAAAAGTCTAGGGAAATGAGGAATGATCATTAAACGTCAAGGAGCGATATCACAGCACACTGCATCCTGACTGCTAAGAAGTATTCAGATGCTCAGTCTTTGTCCTGATTGCTAGTCTTTTACCCCAATTCCAGACCTTATGGGATGTAGCCAAACCTCACATGAGCAGAAATAAGGTGTCTGGCTTAACTGAATTTTCTGGTTTATTAAGAATAAACCTTTTTGTTAAGAGCAAACTCTTATTTCTTTTAAGAGCAACCTCTTTTATTAAAAAAAAGTCTTTTTATTAAAAGTAAACCTTCCCCCCCCCCCGCTCCTGTCTGTGAAAATATGTCTTCAATATAATATAGCAAATACTCATGAATCTTCTTTCTTATTTGTTTATTTGGTGTTTTGAGGACTTCTCCAGGTTTATTTGACTGGTACCCATCCTCATGGTAAGAGGATGAGCATGTAACTCTTGGAAATTCAGATTATTTTCTTAAATAATTAGATAAACACGGATTATGTATTTATTTGCTGTGAGAATGTGCTGGCTAGTGAAATTAAAGTTTACCAGTACAGTATGATGTAGCCCGTTTTTAGCACACATGACAATTAGCACACATGACAAACACAAGAAACCAAGCTCTGCTATTTTACAACACAATTTTGCCACCAAAAGGAAAGAGAACAGACAATAAGGAAAGCAGAAACCACCAGGTAATAATACTGTCAGTGGCATTAAGTGATAGAAACTGGCTTATCATTGAAAGCTATTCACGTGGGGATCCCTGGGTGGCTCAGCGGTTGAGCACCTGCCTTTGGCCCAGGGCATGATCCTGGAGTCCCGGGATCGAGTCCCGCATTAGGTTCCCTGCAGGGACCCTGCTTCTCTCTCTGCCTGTGTCTCTGCCTCTCTCTCTCTCCCTCTGTGTGTGTGTGTCTCATGAATAAATAAATAAAAATCTTAAAAAAAAAAAAAGGAAAGCTATTCATGATCCATGTCTGCCATCAGTGGTGCATCTAGATTGATGGGTAGAAACAGGTGTTCTTAAAGCATTTCTTTTTTTACTATAGCCATAGGAATCCCAGGAAAGGTTAGAAACTGTAATGTTTCACCTTTTCAATGTGCTAAGTTAGATTTTCATCATTGGAAGTAATTTGTATTAATGTACCTGTATACCCTCTATTTATACAGTTGGAAAACAGAATGTTTTCATTCCTTAGATTAAATCAGTTAAGGTGAAATTTGGCCTAACCGTCAGAATACTGAGACTTGTCAGTTTATCACACTATTAATTTGTTAGCTCAGAATTTACCTTTATTAATTTTGGCTTTGCTAATTTTAAATGTGATTATGTAGGATGCAGTCTGGACTAGGATTGCCTTTGCAGGATGTGTGAAAGGCTTGTTAGATTATATAATTGTAGAAATAGAAACAACCAGTGACGACTTAGGGTTACTTAAGAGACCATTCTTTGGAAGTTCCCCTATACTTGAAAACATTGAGAAGCTATTTAAAAAATCATTCCTTTCAGTCTTAAAGCCTGGAGACAGTTTGCTTTTCCTTGCTTCTTGTCCGGGGATGTGTTCATTCCAGGCTTTACTATGGCAGGATCAAGGAATGGGCTTCTGATTAGCAGAGGGCTACTTTAAATAGGTAGTCCATACGGTGACATGTAGGTCTTTCCCAAAATTTGTTTTTGAAGGTTTTTTTTTTTTTTTTAAGATTTTATTTATTTATTCATGAGAGACACAGAGAGAGGGAGGCAGAGACCTAGAGGGAGAAGCAGGCTCCATGCAGGAAGCCTGATGCAGGACTTGATCCCGGGACTCCAGGATCATGCCCTGACCCAAAGGCAGACGCTCAACCGCTGGTCACCCAGGCATCCCTTGTTTTTGAGTTGATCTGAAGCAGCTCAGAACTCAGATTTCCAAAGGGAAAATCATTTAAAATAGGATGGTTTTTAGACTTACACCCATTTCGTTCCTTGCGCAGCTGTGATATCTATTATGGTAATAGTATCTCCAAACTATAGTACAGATAGATAGTTTGCTAGAATTAGAGTTCCAGAGCCACATATGGTTCAGATGGTTTGGTGAGCCCAGCTCATCAAAGTAGTACCTTAATGCTCTTACAGTCTTCACCTACACGAGGGATTATGTTGGGCTTTTGTGCTCTGGATTATGACGTGAATTACTGCTGAAAATATTGTTTCTTGAGATAATGTATTCTACAACAGATTGTGGTTCATATATTTTGAGTCAAAGAACACCTGTGTCCATATTCGAATTATAAGGACCAGAGTAAACTCTGTTTCATAATACGAATCTTTAGATGAAAACTTGTTCTTTGAATAATTTTGGATGCTTACCCTGTTAGGATTCTCAGAGCATTGCCATCATTGGGTCTTTCAACATCATCATTATGAATTTCAGTTGTTATACTGAGCAGGTTAGTGTCTTAAAGTTACTATATGTGGGAGTTGGGAGTGCTGGTTACTAGAACCTTGTGTGTTGGTAAAACTGTATTCTTAAAAAATATACAAGTGGACTTTCTAAGAGGATTCTTAATTTCACAGTTTTTATTAATTCCAGCTATACGTCCCTTAGCAAGCATGGTTGTGGAGCTTATTGAATGGAGAAATGTTCTCACTTGAGATCTTATACGATTCTGTTCTTTCACTTAAATTTAGGAAACCTAGAAATCGTGCAGATGCTGGTTATACGTGGCTTACCTAATGATTGCCTGAATTTATTTGTGAGCTTTCCATTTATTTGATTCTCTTATCTGTCTTAACCAATATGGCACCACAGTGGCTCTTACTCTGTTCAGTGGGCACCATTCCTGGCTGGATTTAAGAGAGATGCGATCCTGACACAGGAGCCAATGTCTTTTATACCTTATGGTTAGATCTATGGCTCTGGTGGTGCCCACAGATTTTTGTTTTTATTTTATTTTATTTTATTTTATTTTATTTTATTTTATTTTATTTTATTTTATATTTTATTTTATTTTATTATTTTATTTTATTTTATTTTATTATTTTTTCAACTGTCACTCTCCCCATAACAACTACGAAATCTCTTCAGCAGATAAACATTCTTTGCCCTTTTCTTGGCTGCCCTTCAGAGGGCATGTCTTTTTTTAGTGCCTCTGATAGGCATTTCCTGCTCTGTTTTCAAATCTTGCTAAACTTGGAAAAGTTTTTGAACCTTGCAAAATGTGTATCCTGATCTACTTTCATTGCTAATGCCAGTGAGTAAAATTACACTAATTGCTTTTAATCTCCTAGTCACTTTAGCTTTGGTATGAGAACATTGTGGTATTTGTAGAACAGGCTTTTGTGCCAGAAAAATAATATAAAACCATTGCTCAGAAACATAGTGCCATTAGGAGCCATCAGCAGCACATAATAATGGCAATTAATGACAATCAGGGCCAACGTACTGCCTGCCACATCTGACTTTTTTTTTTTTAAAGGAGCAAAGCATATGAAGTTTATTTTATTATTATTATTTTTTTACTTTGTGCAAGTATTTTTACATCTGCTTGTGATTACTCTGCCTTGTAACTACCACCTCAGGCCCAGTTCTTTTTAGGGGGAAAAAAATGAATTCCTTATGTAATAAGTTATCGTTTGGAAAATTTCTCTGACAGACCGTGAGCTCTTCTTATGAAACATTCAATACAAAAAAAAAGTACGGCTATAATTCACTACAGAAATATGGGTTTATAATGGCAAGATAGTGGATTTTATGTATCCAAGTTAGTTATTTTTGCGAGGATGAAAATTTGTACCTGGTATATTAATGTAATAATGTAATATGAAGTGTTGCAGAATAAAATTAAAAGGCGGTATCATATGGATCAACTAGAGCTTGTACCGAGACAGCATGGCATCATGGGGAGCCGTTTGGATCTTGTTCAAGATGACTTATTTATTAGAAATACCTTCAGTTCAGGATTGCGTTGGAGCATACCCTCTAAAGGAAGAGTCACAGTCAGATTGTAGGATATGTATAAACATTATATGTACTTAAAAAAACACAGGAGCATTTAAAAATTTAAACATATGGGAGAAATACAAAGGCTATGTGTCAGAGGCTTGAAATAGCATATTTCACATTGATAACAAAAGGAGCTTCTTGCAGATTGTGAAGTGGTGGCTTTTAAAATTAGAAGCCGGGTATGTTGTAAGCGAAGAAGCATATGATATAGCCGTTGCTAGGGTGAGGGTACCGCTTTTGCCAAAATCTGAGTAAATAAACAAGATAAACCCACATAAATTGATGGCTCTGGTCCTCATAACTCATTGACCATCTGCTTATTTTTTTTTAATCCTGTCTATTCTCACCCTGCAATATCTGCGTATCTGACACTTTGGAATTCAGATCGGCTATAATGAGATTAGTCAGTCATCTTCGTGGTGGTTCTGTTGTTTGCTTTCCAGCGAAAGTTTGAAGAACCATGAAAACCCTGGAATCAACTGTTAAGATGCAAAACGTTCAGAAAGTCACGTTCTGAGACTTGTGTATAAGCTATGGATGTTATTTCCCCGATTTGGAAAGTGTTACTTCTTTTTCAGAAGCCGTCTCTTTATTTTTTCATCTCAAGGGGGTCTTAAGTCTTTCCCCTACATGTCACATCCTGCGGGCACACCCCGATCTGTGTGTCCACGTTTTCGTATTGTGCGTGTGCGACGACCCGGAGGATTGGTTTATTTGTTTGAGCATCCTGTCGAGAGTCCTAGGAGAGTGTTGAAGACTGCCTTCCCAACTATTAAAGGACAAGTGTGCCCATCATCACACACCCCAGAGCCACCCTTTCTTCTGAAACACTGGGATTTGGGGAGTGTTTTCACGGAGACAGTGGGCCTAATCACACCAGCCCTGCTCTCTCACAGGTGATGCTGCAAGGGTAGTGAGACAGTGTGTGCACACACACGGGCTTTGAGTTCTTGGAAGAGAGAAGTTTCAATCAGGCATGTAATTGGTTTCATCCCCATTATTATCTGTGCTTCTCCTAAAGGTTTCCCAGGGAAGCTGCACGGTGATGCAGCATCGCAGCTGTGGAAGTCTCCACGGCCACCCTGCCCCTGGATGCCTCCTTCTTCCCAGGATCATCACTCCAGGGCTCGGCAGTGAGCTTGAAAGAACCTCTTCTTGGACTGGGGAGGGTGGACGAGCCCTGTTCTCCAGACTTGCTGTCCCCTCCACCCAGGCACATGCCTTTTGGGGGTGCACTGGGGCTCACCTTTTTTTCCCATGGGTGCCAGACACCTGACACCATTCTGCTTGGTGGCTCCTAGGCAGTAAGTGAGTGGACAGTCCTTCCAGTCTTTCTTGGAGAAGGGATGTTCTGCCTCAGACGTGGTTGTACCCACAGCCTAGCAGATGGCGAGGAACAGATTGCAGATACTTGGAGGGAATCGACATGCCATGGGTGCAGCCAACCCACGCTTGGAGCTGCAACTCCAGTTGGGCTGATTTCTTACCAGTGTCGTTGTGAGCGAGTCTTGGTGCCCTGGTGGAAGTGACCCCTTTGCAGGTCATTCTTCCTTTGATGTGCCTGTCAGTGTCCTACTCAGCTCTTCAGGCCCGGCCCTCCCCACAGTCCTCATTGAACAAGTTTGTTTTGTTTTTTAACTGTCTCTCTGAGAAGGGGAGAGCCATGCAGTCAGAGCTTAGATGTACAGAATTTTCTGCACACTCGGGTCGGGTGTGCAGAGAGCTGGATGCTAGAAATTCAGTCTCTGGGAGACTAAAGATTATTAATGAGCTTTTTTTTTTTGTGGAGGGTTTTAAAATGTACTTATTATTTTAAGCATTTGTACAGAACTCTCTCCACTCCTATTTATTTTCTTGATTGTAGAACTGTGCACCTATTTATGTGGAGACTCTACCTATATATTTTAGGGGTTGACAGTATAAGTTACATCTGCATGTTGTGGGATGTCTTTGGTTTGTGTGCAAACTCAAGAAGAGAGTCGCATCCATTCCCAGAGCTCCCATTCCTTGGATGTTGGGGGGGCACTCTGCGGCCTCTCCCACCGACCGGCATCCTGCCCGAGTCATGGCCAGCAAAGCTGATCAGTGGGGGCTTGAGGCCGTGGGGATTATGGAGAAACTAAACTCCAGTCCTTTTAGTTCTTACTCTCTTAAAAACATCAAAGCTCTTTTTATCTTTCTCTTTCTTTACCCTATTCCTCCTTCCTACAGGCTTTAAGCCTAGTAAGGTAGTGGTGAGTGCCAAGGTCAGTGTTTTAGAGATGGGCCAGGAAGGAGAGGCATTATGATTCTGTTTTCTTCTTGCTGCTAGCACTTTCCCCTAGCCAAATTGCTTTTCTTTTTTTTTTTTTTTAAGATTTTATTTATTTATTCATAGAGACAGAGACAGAGAGAGGCAGAGACACAGGCAGAGGGAGAAGCAGGCATTCATACAGAGAGCCTGACGTGTGACTCGATCCAGGGTCTCCAGGATCACGCCCTGGGCTGCAGGTGGCGTTAAACCGCTGCACCACCGGGGCTGCCCCAAATTGCTTTTCTAGGTGGGGTCTCTGCCCCTGCCCAGACCAGGTCTCCTTTAGGGGGAAGGATCTGGGACTGCCAACCACGGGGCTGTGTTACCTGGAGAGTTCTCTCTCACAAGCCATGGGAGCCAGCAACCCTGGGAAGCCAGGCTGCTCTTCCTCCACCTTTCACATGACAATAGTTGGTGCCTCTGCAAAGCTCTCTGAAACACATGAGTGGTGGGATGTGTTTTATCAAATGATGCAGAGAAAGTCTCCTTAAAACCTGGCTCTTGAGAATGATGGGGTTTTGCTTACTTTAGTTTCACATCAACACTTTAGATAGCATTGACCTAGAGACCCCAAGCCAGGTAGGGTTTTTTACAGGAACGTGTTGCCCATGCTCACCTTGAACGAACCTCATGTCCTCCCCAAGAGGTACGGGTCTCCTGTTGACACCAGTTCTGTTTCCTGGGGACATCTGAACTCTGTCCCTGATACACACACTTCTTTGACAGAGACCATGTCTATAATTTGAACATTAAGGGGAGACTCCAAGCAGTCAGAGTCATTACCCCCGACTTGGCCAGGCCCCAAGCTCTTGGCAGCCTCCCAAACATGCCTGCAAAGGCCATGCTTGCGGTCCTTCCAGAGAGTGTGCAGCAGGTCTAGGAAGTCTGGGCTTTGTTTCCATGGGGGAAATGCCAGCTTTGGCTCGGCAACCTACCTGGTTGGCTCTGACCGGTAAGTGGATGATGAATAGGCTTCCTGGCGTTCTTTGTTTATAGTATTAATATCTAGAAACGGAGTTCCACCAGAGAGGAGATTTTTAAAAAATGAAAGTAGTTAGTCACACTAAGCCTGGGATGAGGAGGAGAGGTTGCCAACGTGAAGTGATTTGAGAGGTGCTAAAAGGCCCCACCTGCACAAAGTCTGTCCGCCCAGCTGTTAGTAATTCTCAGCGTCCAGTGGGGGACTGACCAGCTGTGGCCTGAGCTGAGTCGCTTAACTGCTGTGCCTTCCACTTTCTTGTCTATAGAGAGGAGCGGATCAGGGGTTGCCAGGTAGGTAATGTAAATGAGCGAAGTCAGCCAAGTAGACGTCCTTGTCTGCCATTTCGGAGAAGATGCGGCCCCCTCAGTACCACTGGGACTTGGGAATTGAGAAATATATCTCTGGTGTGAGAAAAGTTTACAATAGTGCGTGTATGATGATCCATAGTCACTGATGTTTGGCCTCTGTGTTGGAGAGGACCATGGTATTGTGCGGTCCTGGAGAGCATGTGGTCCATCCCTTGGGCCATTACTCAGTGTTTATTGCCACTCAAGAATAAAGGCCTTGTGTTATGGTATGTTTGGATTTTTTTTTTTCATGCTGTAAATCAGTAAAAATTCCCCAGTTTCTGAAAACAGTAGGAGGATCAAAAAATAAAAAATAAACCCAACCCCCACTTATGTGTGACCTGAATTTTTTCCAGTTTTCTATCTTTGGGATAAAAAACAATCTTGAATTTCTTTGTAGCTCAAAATTCAATGGGTCTTCGATCCTTATTACCCTGAACTAGAATCCTGTCACTCAAAATGTGGTCCATGGATCAGGACCAACTCCGGTCCTGGGAGCCTGAGAGAAATGAAGAGTCTCAGACCCCCACCCCAGACTGTAGGGACCCCAAACAAAGCGTTTGGAGAAATGGTAGACTAGAACATCATTTCGGGAAAGGTCTTGCTGAAATATTTCAGAGTAGGAGAAAGCATGAACACTCACTGATATATTGACATGAATCCAGTCTTTAGATTAATTCACCGATGGGCAGAATGAATGAGTCAAACGTATGAAAATTAGCTTTGATGAAAGGAGAAAATAAAGCTTGTGACTTTGGTTCTGATGTTTTAAATTCTCTGGGCAGCAGGGTGGGATGTGTGGAAGCTTCTGGTTGAGGATGGAGGTTTTGTGTGTATATATGTGGGTGTTTTCATTTTACTAAGAATTCTAAGCGCCTACCCGATGCCACATTGTGCTTATTAACCCTTTCCCATAATTTATCTTACTAGGTCCTGACAACAGTATTTTGAGGCAAGATCAACTTGAATGTTTTAGTTGAGGAAACCAGAGTTGTAGAAAAGCTTAAGAAACCATCTAGTGCCACGTGGTAGGAGGAGAGAGGAGTGATTTGTCCCCAGAAGAGCTGGATGCCCAGAGAGCTGTCTAGTTCAGGCTTCTTTTCTGTAGCTTTGCCTTGGCCTGGCCTTGCTGAAGACACTTTCAGATTCAGTGACCCTGCCTGCTAACGGTGCCCCCTGCAGAATTTCCAGGGATGAGTAAGACTACAATCCAGGCCTTAGGATGCTGCTTCACACTGATTCCTTGTACTTTATTCTTTTGTTTTTGGGAAAGACTGTTTCTTAGATCTTCAATGGCCAATAAAAAGTGAGAGCAGCTCCAAGATAGGAAATATTTGTCACTTCATAAGGACCAATTATTGTATTTTAACAGTTGTTTCCTGTACGTATTTGATCCAAGAAGTTGGTTCCTGATTTTGACTTTTGAATGAGAATTGCAGACAATAGCAAATGCCCAACATACATGAAGTTTTGGTGTTGGAAGAAAACTGAATGAGTGTGAATTTAAAAAGCATGCTGTTTGTGCACCTTTTATGAAAAAGTTTCCCCCATAAAGACCTCTTCACTTTGTCATTTAACATTTCAAAGGATTTTGAAGGCCTCTGCCTTCATGAAAGTTGTCAAAAATTTTAGCGGTTGTCATCATTAGACTTCAAAGCAGAAATGGAAGGCTATTTTAATGCCAGTGCTTTTAATCCTAACCTTTGTATTAAGATTAGGAACACAAAGTAGAGTCCACGAGGGGCAAGCCGTACTTTTTTTGTTTTGCTTTATTTTTCTTTTTCCCAAAGAGTTACAATGAAAAGTCCACTCTCTGGAATTGTTCTTTACTCATTGATATATATTTTTTTTTTTTTTTTAGTCCTAAACTATGTTGAAATCTGCACAGTGGGGTCTGTCATTAAAAAAAAAGGGATCCCTGGGTGGCGCAGCGGTTTGGCGCCTGCCTTTGGCCCAGGGCGCGATCCTGGAGACCCGGGATCGAATCCCACGTCAGGCTCACGGTGCATGGAGCCTGCGTCTCCCTCTGCCTGTGTCTCTGCCTCTCTCTCTCTCACTGTGTGCCTATCATAAATAAATAAAAAATTAAAAAAAAAAAAATAGAGTAATGGAAGGACTTGGCACTTACAAATCAGTCTCATGTGCTCACAGCCTGTTTCCATAAAAGATAAAAAGCCATAAATCTCTCTTAAACTATCTTCTGTGTGTTGTTATTTCAGTGTTTGTAGGGTGTATATCTGCAAGGGGGGGGGGGTTGGTATAAATTAGTTGCAATGACGTCAAGCAGGCTTAGCCCAGCTTCCATTGACTCTTTGGCCAAGGGATCCCCCTAAAATAGTTGCTGTCCCCGCTGCCTCTCACCACCCCTGCCTTCCCTACCTACACCGGCGTTGCACACACCATTCACACACCTTCTTACTCTCAGCCAATACGCCAAAGGTGGATGTGTTGTACAGTGTTTCCACTGAATAAAAATTGCACAGAAGCATGCTGTGGAGGGAGGCACAGAACTTCAGTGTGGTTTCACGAACTCTTATACGTCTTGCATGAGTTCAGAAAGTGGCTGGATAACAGGCTGTAGTGGTTTTCTCTTCTAATTGCAACTATATCAGTAAGGCTTGTGTAGCCATAAGTGAAAGCGAGATACATCTCAAGTACAGCATTTCTCATGGCAACATTTGTGAACCAAGATATATGTTATCTTCGTGGGGGAATTTTGGGAGCAGTTTCAGGAGGTACAAGTGGTGTAGTTGGTTTGCTGCTGCTGCGTCCAGAGAGAGGTGAGCAGGAACTGTCTTAGGTGTGTGGCCAGCCTCTTAGGAGGCTTAGGGGATGATGAGATATAGAACAGGAATCAGTTCTACTTGAGAAGAGTGGAGGTGGCTATGGAAAAGTGGTAGCACGTATCATGTGGCAAACAGCAATGACTCCCAAGTCAGGGACGTGGGGCTAGTCCTACTGTGTGCTGTCAGCTAGCTGCAGGCCTTGGGAAAAACATTTATGCCTCACCACAGTGTAGGTGTAGGAGAAGATGACTTTAAAAGCTATCTTAAATAAAATATAAAATAAAATAAAACAAATAAGTCCTCTTTTTCAGTTATCAGACTATTTGATTCTAATCTAGTGAATCCAGTCAACCAACAAACCAACCAAATGAGCCAAAAGTCTTAACAAGGAGAACCAAACATTGTGCATCGTTTTGCAGAGGAATTGAAACATACCATTAGAATTTTTTATTTTTTTCATTTTTATTTTTTTATTTTTAAGTGATCTCTACACCCACCATGGGGCTCGAACTCAAAATCCCAAGGTCAAGAGTCATGTGCTTTACTGACTGAGCCAGTTAGCATTTTAAAAAGAGAATATTGTGGCCAGATCAGGAATAAAGATAATTTTGTCATCTACATTAAAAATATGACCAGAAAAAGTGTTTCTGGGGGCCAGGAAAATGGAGAAAATAAAACGGAAATGGTTAGGTTAGAATTAAGTTGAGGTCTGTGCTGCTAAAGACAAGGTGGAAAGAAGAGGGATTTAAAAAGATTGTGTATGAGAGGGCAGAAGAATTGGACAACATCTCTGATCATTATTTTCCTCTTATTTTAAAATTTGACCAATCAAAGCATGAAATGTTGGGATCTTACCTCCAAAAGATGAACAACACCGTAGGGTAATAAATTTGACTGGGAACTCATTTCTGAACAGGATTTAGTGACTTTTTAAAAATCTGTGTAAAAACATGTAAGAAGAAATTTTTCCAAGGAATATATGTTATTGTTGGATTTTTTTTTTATTTTTATTTTATTTTTTTTAATTTTTTTTTTCATTTATTTATGATAGTCACACACAGAGAGAGAGAGAGAGAGGCAGAGACATAGGCAGAGGGAGAAGCAGGCTCCATGCACCGGGAGCCTGAGGTGGGATTCGATCCTGGGTCTCCAGGATCGCGCCCTGGGCCAAAGGCAGGCGCTAAACTGCTGCGCCACCCAGGGATCCCTATTGTTGGATTTTTAAAAAAAATTTAGAATACTGTGTATAGCAATTACAATTATTCTTTGTGTCATTGGTTGGATGATTCATGCTTCAGATACCAAGTGAAAAAATGGAGGTGAAAACATTCTCTACAGATGACAAAAAGACACTGTTGGTGGTGCAGGTCCCTTCAAGATCCTTCCTGTCTTCAATGACACTAAAGCATATTGTCTGAGCTCCAAGGGCTGCTAAAGTTACCTATAAGCTCAGAGATTGTCCAGGAAAGAAGTACAACCTCAGGTATCAAGAGGGAGAGGAAATCTCTGGCCCAGTCGTGGAGAACAAGAAAAGGCTGGGTTAGTGCATTAAAAGGATGTCACTGTGGTCCATCTTTGGCTCTCAGATATTTGTTAAGTATCAGATTGATACCGTCATTTTTGAAAACGAGATTTCAACGGGAATTTGTTGCCTAGGGCACATAGAAAAACCTGATGAAAGTATTGAAATCTCTATATACAAGGTGATTTTTTTTAAGGCAGAAATGCACAGAAAGAGTAATATTTCTATGCTTCATTATGCTATTTCCATTTCTACTCAAGCCTGTTTCATACTCTGCTTTAAAATTTCCGTCTGACTTCATTCCGTGTGGCGTGTGAGCCACCATCTGTGTGGCTTCATAACACTGGCAAATAACGACCAGAATTATTTCTGATGGAGACATCTTTAGGCTCCCTCCATTCTAGTGGTAGAACTAATTTGAACCCGTAACTTTAGAATACCTTATTTCAACTTCTTTGAACTTGAACTGACCTAGAACTGAATTAAGGGCATGTGATGAGGGCCCCGGCTAATGTACCATTCCGTAGTATGCTTTGTGACCGACAGTGCTATGTGACAAGTATGGGTAAGGAACAGATAGTAGGGCTTCAGCTCTAATGTACATAAATACCCAACTCACCGTTCTGAAAAATTACAGTGGAAATGTTTGTTCTAAAACAGATCCCAGCCTGTTCTTTCTTTATGAGGACTCCCCAAATGGAATTTGGGAAACTGAATCCCTGAGATGAAATGTTACTCCCTTGATCCGTGACCCCGTGTTTTTCTGTATATGGAGGTTTCTGTTCATTGACCCTTTTACTCTACATACACATTGATCTTTATGGGTTCCTGAGTGCTGGGCTCCCACTTTTTTAAAGCAATTATAAAAGAGAAAACAGGGCATTTCCCAGACATAAAACTCTTTCTCATGTCCCAGCGGGTCAGTTAATCCTGGGATATTGCAAGAGTTCAGCAAAACCTAATTCAATTAAATTCTATCACTTCATTCTATCTGGATTCTGGAGTATACTTCTGGCCGCATAAAGAGGAACAAAGCCAAGACTTTGGTCAATGTCAGAAAATGTCTTTCTCCCAACATTTAGGGCGAATGCTTAGTGTCTGTCGTTGAGCACATGTACTGTAGAGTTTTAGCAGCTGTTGGGATTTATTGTGCCTGGGTTGTACTTGAAACTGCTTGTCTGACATATTTCGCTGCTTATTTTTAAGTGGGCTTCGAATTTCATAGAATCTTATAGCTGGAAAAGACCTTGGAAAACTTTTGGTTTGACCCATTTGTCTTGGAAATGAAGCAACAAACAGGAGTCAAGAGATGGGCTCAAGGTCACAGAGCCCGCAAATGGAAAAACCCAGGCTACAACCCGTTTCCTGACTTCTACTCCAGAATTTTCTGTCGCTTATTTCCAGATAGGATTTAGTGATATTTTTCCACCTCAGTCCGGAATTGGGAGGAATGTTTCCCAGGGAATGCATGATATTGTCGGAGATTAATAAAACTCAGACCATTTTATATCGCTGTTACTTTTTTTTCTTTTTGTTGTGCACAATTTCTAATGTGTACAAAGGTGGAGAGCCTAAACCCACAAACCCAGTAGCCAGCCTCAACAATTTTCAGTTTATGGCTCACCTTGTTTCATCTATATTTTTCCTGACTCTCCCACCCAGATTATTTTGGAGCAAACCCAGACATCATATTATTTCACCTATAAATATTTTGGTATGTGTCTCCAAAAGATTAATGCTTTAAAAGAAAACCTCATAACTACCATGCTATTAGTAACCTAAATAAATTAACATTAATTCCATAATCTTGAAGAATATCCCAGAGCCTTTCAAAGACTCTATTATAAGTAGTATGTGACCATTTTATTTTCAAATATGTTTTTTCTTTGAAAGGAAAAAAAAAAGCTCCATTAAGAATGGTGGGTGTTTTAGGTCAATGAAAAGAGATATGGGTAATAAAAGGATTCTCAATATTACTGATAAAGCCTGCCATGACTTTACAATCACTGAGGAATTTACTAGATGTTCACTTGATTTTGGAGTGTTTCAATTCTACTGAAACTAGTCAATTTTAATGTGATGTTTTCCAAGGACATTGCAGCTGAGCTGTTCTTTTCATATCCCTTTGAGTTAAGTATCAGTAGATTAAAGAAACTTATCACCACAGAAAAGGGGAAAGTCGTGGTTATTTTTGGTGGTGAGTCCATAATGGATTTTTCCTTCACATCAGCAAATGTGAATAGCCTGGGTTCCTAGAGCTCTAGTTTCCTAGGATGGGATATAAAATATTTTACAGTTAGAGACTTGTTCTGTTCACTGCAAGCTACATTCCAAGGGACCATTTTAGGGGAGACAGGTTGATGCTTTAGGGGGACATGGTTGATATTGCATTTCTCATTTCTTTGACTTCTCCTTTTAAATGTGTTCAGTGATAGAAGCCAAGAGCAGGTTTTGAATGGATATCCCATTTCAGTCATATAGCCAGACTGGCCTGGAATTTTGCATTGCAGGATATAGAGTACACAACAAAAGTTTCCTCCTTGCTTGTCTGGTGAAATGAGAAAGCGATGAAGTTTGTCAGGCTGGCTAAAGCCAGACCTTTTCTTTTCTTTTGCCTTTTTTTTTTTTTTTTTAAAGATTTTATGTATTTATTCATGAGAGACATAGAGAGAGAGGCAGAGACACAGGCAGAGGGAGAAGCAGGCTCCATGCAGGGAGACCGACGTGGGACTCGATCTGGGGTCTCCAGGATCACGCCCTGGGCCAAAGGCAGCACTAAACCGCTGAGCCACCTGGGCTGCCCTAAAGCCAGACATTTTCTTCCTTAGAGAAAAGGTAGGGAGAGTTGGGTCCTGGGAGTGAAAGCAGCAAGCAGGATTTTCCTGAAACCGGCAGGCATGAACCTGCTGGACACCACATCCGATGAGCTGGCCGGGGCGAAGGGACAGGGTGCCCCAGGTGCCTGCTCCGGTCACCGCACCCCTGAAACCTGACCGTGGAGAGAGGTGTGATCCGAAGCCAGCTGCAGATGAAATTAATGAGTGAGTGCCATGACTCATGCAGCCTGACTTGCAGCACGGAGCGCAATCCGGGGCCCGGTGGCGATCAGGGCCACCGACGCACCTGTGATTCGCTTGCTCTCCCCTCGAGGTCACCAGCCTCCCTACAGCCTGTCATGCAGCGGTGTTGTCACCGTGTGCCTTTCTCTCTGCCCTTGGTTTTGGCTGGTCTAAGATGTACAAGGGTCTCAAGAAACAAAACAGAGAGACAGAGAGAGGGAGAGGGAGAGAGGAATTGCAGAGTTGATGGATCCTCCGGCTGGAACAGCTGTTCGTGCCTGGGGTTGACACTTGGGTCCCCGGGGCCCGTGCCCTGGGGTCAGTGCCTCCCGTGTGCGGCTCTCAGTCCTGTTGAGTGATGGTGATGTGGGTTCTCGTGCCCGGAGACAAACGGGGCTCCTCGGTCCGTGGGAGCCACGCGGGGCGGCTGCCTGGCATTTGCCTTGTTAGTGGTGCCAGGGAGGGAGGAGGCGACGTCTCAGCTTCTGGAAGCTAAACAGTGTGGACGTCCAACCTGATGGATGAGTAAAATTTCTACCTCGCTCCCCGATAGTCCATTTATCTAAAGCGCTGCCCTTTCCACCCGTCGGCCTGTGGCTCTGACTGGGGGGTTAGAGGCGCCCACCTTGTCAAGATCGCCTGTTTCTTTTTTTTTTCTTTTTCTTTTTTTAAGATTTTATTTATTTATTCATGATAGACATAGAGAGAGAGAGAGAGAGGCAGAGACACAGGCAGAGGGAGAAGCAGGCTCCATGCAGGGAGCCCGACATGGGACTCGATCCCGGGTCCCCAGGATCACGCCCTGGGCCGAAGGCAGGTTCTGAACCGCTGAGCTACCCAGGGATCCCCTGATTGCCTGTTTCTTTATGACAGTTGGCTCACATAGGACGATCGGCCAACAGCCAAAGGCCCGAGCTGCTCGAGCGCCCCACGGAGGGAGCCCTGCCACCTTTGTGACAATGCTCGCGGGGTAAGAACTGTAAGACTTCCAGCGACACCCCATTCCTGGGCTCCTGTCATCTGAGTTCGCCGGCCAGAGGGAGTGACCTTCCCTGGCCCAGACACTGGGCCTCAAGTGGCGGCGGAGGGGGGGGGGACACACAGGATTCTGGAAGGGAATAAGGAGCAGAGGCAGGGTCTCCAAAAGCACATGAAGGCTAGAGGGTGTGATGGGGTGTCGGAGGGTTGCTTGACAGGGGCTTCAGACAGATGCAGGGTAAGGGAGAGGGTTGGCTGTTGCTGAGGAGGGATGGAGAACGGGAGAGAAGGGATCCTCGGGGATGCTTTGCAAATGGAATGTGCTTCTACCTGGGGGCCGCCTGGATTTCTCAGGAGCATGAGCCTGAACAGTCAGTCCTGCTTGCATGTCTGTTAGTCCATCGAGGGTATCTGGAGGCTTGGGAGAAGGGGAAAGAGCTGGTGCATGGGCAGCAGTTGGCGTCACGGTGCTTCCCAGGCCCGCACCGGCAGGAGGCAGAGGTTAGTCGGGCAGGATATGCAGCAAAGGACAGGCCACAGCCTTCGTTTTCGCCCACCTTTCTCTCAGATGTCCTTTCACCCTCCCGAGCACTGACATCCATCAGGTGGACACAGAACGATCCCTAATAACGACTGCCTGCCCCCCCTTCCCTCCTCCCCCACCCCTCCTACTGCAGATCTTGGAATGCCTTCCGTGCAGGGCAGTAATGCTTGCTCCTCGGAGCACACCTGCCTGTCCACGTCGGGACTTCTTTCCACGGCCGCTCACGGCGGTGTGCAGACCCAGCCCTAGGGTGCTCCAACTACAAGGGTGTCCTTCCCATCAGGGCTTCATGAGGCCATCACGGCAAGTTCGGGGGCGTGAAGTAATGTGTCCTTAGACGGGTACCCCTCCCCTGCCCGTGTAAGCTGGTGGCGGCTCACAATCCACCTGCTTCCCCGCTTCATGATCAAACACGTGGCTGCTAATGATTGAACTGCGTCAATAGTTATGAAGCGGGCACCCCACTGAGCGCTTTACGTACATTTTCATATTCATTCTCCACACAGCATTAGGGGAAAGCTATTTTTCTCATTTTTTTTTTTTTTTTTTTTTTTTTTTACCTTAGAGGAAATGACGGCTTAGTGGAGATTTCGGACTTTGCTCAAGGTTATGCGTCTAATAAATGTTAGATCCAGGCTCCAAAACCCAGGCTCTTCTTAATGCCTTAGAACGGTAGGCAAATATCTTAGACTCCTCTGTATCCTTGGACCCCGTGTGGGGAGGAATACGGTGTTGGGGACCTCTGTATTTCCCAAGACAACTTTCTTTTTTCAAAGGATGGGGACTCAAGGCTCTAAGCAAGAGGCTCCCCCTAGGCCATGCCCCTCAAACAGTGTTAATGCTAGCTAACATTTACAGTGCTTACTCTGTATCAGGTGTTGTTTCAAGCAGTTCATGTGTATTCATTTATCTGAACCTTACAGCAGCCCTAAGAGTTCTATTGTCTTATGTGTGTGTGTATTCATATATATATATATGTGTATATATATATATATATATACACACATTTTTAATAGTAGGTTTAAATACTAATAAATAGTATTTAATAGGCTTTATAAAAATTTAATAATTTTAATTATTTTTTAATAGTAGGCTTAAATACTAATAAATAAATACATACATACATACATTTTTTAATAGTAGGCTTCATGCTCAGTGTGGAGCCCAACATATGGTTTGAACTCACGACCCTGAGATCAAGACTGGAGCTGAGACTGAGAGTCGAGTGCCCAGCTGACTGAGCCACCCAGGCATCCCCTGTGAGTTCTATAATTATCTCCATTTTACAGTTGAGGGTATTGAGGCACAGGGTTGTCCAAACACGGATTATCAGTGGCCCAGTGTATTTTGCGTGGGGCAGCAGGCTCCAGAGTCTCCACCTTCTGCCTCTCTGATGTGCCACCTGGATCCCTGGTACTTCTGAGGACTTGTCCTGCTTGTTTCCTCCTGGCTTCCATGGAACTTGAGGAGGAGGCGTTTGTGAGGTCTGACTGAGACAGCACAGCCTAATTGGGATGTGGATGTGATCTCTTGCCCGCTCTTTGCCAATCCCGTGGTTACTTCATATTCTAACTTGCTTATTTAGGGGCCCTCGGGCTTGGCACAGAAGAATCTAGAGGTTCACACACCCTGCATGGAAATGAGACAGATTCTTGCTCCTGTTAATGAGAGTTAAACAACTTGAGTGCTACTTTTTTTCCACCTCTATCTCCCACTTTATTTTTTTGGATGGTGCTCAAATCCTGCAATTATGCCACTGTCTGTAAGGCAGACCTGATTTACCACTTACTGGTGCCTTGGACTATTTTGGTTTTGTCCGGAAAAGGGGCCAATGCTCCCTTTCTCTAGAGCACAGAAAACAAGTTGGCTTCTTCCTTGCATAAGTGATATACAGGTTTACCCCAAAGGGAAGTTTTGCTTTTATAAACTGCCAAGAAGTTTTGGAAGCATTGTTGGGCCATCTTGCTTGTTTTTTTGGTTTTGTTTTGTATTTGTTTTTTTTCCTTGATGAATCTAGCTTTGGTTCAGGACTGGGAAGGAGTGTCAAAGGACTGTCATCAATAGCACTTTTGTGTGTTGAATTGTGTCTCCCTAAATTCATATGTTGAAGTCCTAGCCTCTAAGACCTCAGAATATGATGTCATGAGGAGCTAGAGTTGTTGGAGATGTAATTGGTTACGATGAGGTCATCGGTAGGGTGGCCTCCAATCCAAAATGACTAGTCCTTATGAAAAAGGGGAAAATCTGGACACAGATGCACACACAAGGAGAATGCTAAATGAAGGTAGGCATGATGCCCCAGGCAGGGAACAGCAACAGTTGACAGGAAACCACCAGAACCGAGGAGAGAGGCCTGGGACCCATTCTTCCTCACAGCCCTCAGAAGGAGCCAACCCTGCCAACACCTTGATCTTGATCAAGGTGATCACGTTGATCACTTCTAGCCTCCAGAAAAGACACCATTTCTGTTCAGCAACTCAGTTTGTGGAGTTTTGTGATGGCAGCCCTTGCAAACCAATACAAATTCTTCCCTTGAGCAAACAAAAGAAAGCAGCAAAAGTGAAAGCGTTAAGTTAGCAACATTTGTGAAGGAGGGCTTACCTTTTCCTTTTTTTTCTTTTTAATTTATTTATTCATGACAGACACACAGAGAGAGGCAGAAACATGGGCAGAGGGAGAAGCAGGCTCCCTGTGGGGGTCCTGATGCAGGACTCAATCCTGGGACCCTGGGACCCTGGGATCAGGACCTGAGCTGAAGACAGATGCTCAACCACTGAGTCACCCAGGGGTCTCAGGGCTCACCTTTTTGCAACATTGCAGCAGCTTCAAAGCAGAGGACCTCGGTGCTGGCAGGTACCCACCCGAGGTGTCCAGGCACCTGCCAGGTGCAGCCAGAGTCGGGGCACCCTGCTCACTCCTCTTCCCCACCCAAGCATCTTTCCTGCACCCTTGTCCCCTTTCACAAGGTCCACATCCCAGAGACCATCTTCTCCTCCCAGCCTGCTAAGCCCCCCCTCTCTTTTCCAGCCCTTTTCTTTTAATCTTCCTTGTTTGATAAAAATACACTGACTGCTTCCTTTCAACTTTCCTGATCCAGAAGCGAAATCACCACCCGCAAGGTGTGGAAGAAACACTACCTTGATTTTACATTTCTTCCCACTCTTAACCCCTTCAGTGCCTTTAACCTTCGCCTGTATGTTTGGATGCCACGTTTTGTGCCTCAGTGTCTGGTGCCTACCATACTGTATTCTAACACGTTAGGTAAAGTTGGAGCTGAGGTGGGACTGGCATTGTGGGGGAGGCCAACAACCAGACGGGGTTGCAGTTGCAGGTGATGGAGGGTGTCAGTAGCACCCACGAGCCCTGAAGGGGCAACCACAGTCAGAAACACAAGCCAGCGCACGGGTGACTTCACACCTGGGGCATCTGGCCAAGCATCAGGCAGGGGAAAATAGAAAGTACCAGGCAGACGGAGAGAATGGGTTTAGGATCCAGGCTGAAGACCCAGCAGTGTAGACGGTCTCTGGCAACAGTGTGCAGTGTGTGTGCCCGCCACTGGCCAGTGAGTACGGCTTGCAGAGGTTGGAGCCTCATGGATTAGGAGGTGCAGAGACCCTCAGGACGTGCCCACTGGGTCACCCAGGATGAAAATCTCTTGAATTCACAGAGCCTGCCTGTGGAGGGCTCTGAGTATTATGCTTTCTACAGTATCATGCTTTACTGGGAGTAATAATTCTTTCTAAAGTGTTACTCATTTTCTCTTTGGAACCCCAGTGGTTTCCAAATCTGCTCTGTATGGAAGAATGGGCAAGAGCTGTACCAAGTGGATGGAAGAAAGTGCACTGTACCCTGGCCTGTCCCCAGAGGGGACTTTTTTCCCTAGCAGACACTGAAGTAGAGCCAGGTTGCTACTTCTATTTTTCTGTTCTCTTTGCAGGATAAAACAAGGTTATCGCCCCCCTCCCCCCAAGCAAAGAGTTTAGTTATTAACCAAATAAATACTTAGTGAAAATCCTTGACTTAACTAAGTTTTGCCTCATTTGCTCATCTTCAACAGCAGAGACTTACTTCCTGGGTTTAAGACTGAGCTGAGAGCTTCACAGTTATTATCTTATTTAAATTCACCACTAATGTAATATTGTTCTCATTTTATTATTTTTTATTTTTTAAGATTTTATTTATTTATTCATGAGAGACACACAGAGAAAAAGAGGCAGAGACACAGGCAGAGGGAGAAGTAGGCTCCATGCAGGGAGCCCCACCATGTGGGACTGGATCCCAGGACCCCAGGATCACACCCTGGGCCAAAGGGAGGTGCCCAACCACTGAGCCACCCAGGCATCCCAATATTGTTCTCATCTTTATTTTTATTTTATTTTATTTTATTTTATTTTATTTTATTTTATTTTATTTTATTATTTTTTCATTCTCATTTTAAAGAGGAGAAGACTGAGGCTTATAGAGATTAAATCATTTGTCTGGGGACATAGACACCGTTAGAGGCAGAACCAGGACTTTACCAAGGGCTGGCTTCCAATGTGTTAAGCATTGAACTGTTATAACCAGTCCTGTCCTACTTAGCAATTCTGGGTTCCTAAGAATTTCTCTTTACTCTTCCTGTTGCTCCAAAGTAAAATTTTACCATAACCTGCTATATTATTATTATCTCAAAATCACAAAGAAATAGGAAGATGACCTACCATCTATATTTATTACTATTCCAGCCCCAATCAACTCCTGTATATAAAACTGAGATAGAGTGCTTATAGAGACCTCAAAGTGTGTTCACATTTATTATCTCATTATAATAATACGTGGTGGAGCTTGAGCCAGGGAGGGGACCTGGCAGCTGTCTAACACGCACCCTGCCTGTTCTAAATGAAGATGTCAAGACTCACAGAGGCTTTGTGACTGTCACAGGGATCATTAAAGCCTGGCGTAGGGCCTGAGTTTCCAGACTTCCATCCTGGTGTTCTTTACCCACGATCGCTGTCCCATCCAGAGCCCCGTTCCTCCTGGGAACTTCGCTGAGCTTGGTGGGTGAAGAAGCACAGGTTCAGAGAAGTTAAGTGACACTTGCTAGAGAAGCCCAAGTGATTGAGTAGCAGAAGCAGGACACAAGCTGCAGAGCCTTCATTACTGTCTTGGGGTGCCTTCCATCGCCCCGCCCCAACTCCCCGAGCCTTGCTATGCTGTGCCCAGTAGGGACTGCCCTTTCTGTAGGTCTCAGAGTGGCCCTGTTGCCTTGAGCCCACTGAGAGAGGGAGGGAGAGGAAGAGAGGGAGGGAGAACCATAACCACATCGTATCTGATTGTGACTTACTGTGAAAATACTGAAGGGTGGCTGGGAACTTTTGTTAAATGAGTGTGTATGTGCGTGTGTTTCTTTTCCTATCCTGTATTATTATTATTATTATTATTATTATTCTTCTTCTTCTTCTTCTTCTTCTTCTTCTTCTTCTTCTTCTTCTTCTTCTTCTTCTTCTTCTTCTTCTTCTTCTTCTTCTTCTTCTTCTTCTTCTTCTTCTTCTTCTTCTTCTTTTTTTGGTGAAAAAGTCAGATTTTATAAATATTAAGGGATTCTTCCTAGTTAGCGACCCCCCCCAAAAAAAGGAGAAGGAAATGAAAAATAGGAAAAGTGAACTTCTTGCTTCCATTTCCAGCAATAGAGCTGACTCTCTAGCCTGAAAAGCCCCAGATTAGAATAAATAAATCTAGAAATTTTCAGGTGAAATATTTCATAGTATTTCTTGGCTCTTCAATTTCATAAGACAGAGCTATCTCCATCCACCATTAAGAAAGGAGCTCCAACCCAAGGGAACTGGTCTGCTCATGCCGAGCAAGGAAACTGGTAGACAGGCCAATTGCTACAATTGCTACAAGGTATGACTATTTAAAACAGTAATAGAAAAGGGAAGGAGGGAGGGAGGAAAGAAGGAAAAGAGAAAGAAAGAGAGAGAGAGGAGAGAGAGACAGACAGACAGACAGACATCCTGGACAGAAAGCAGTAGCTTGGGAGCCAATATGTGTGTGGACAGAGTTGAATCATTATAAGGTCCTTGTGTTGTTGGGGAAAACATGGACATAGTGATTAATTTTAGATTTTTTTTTTAAATGTAAGAATGTTTTCTAAAATAGGGTAGTCCCTGAAAGAATAGAAGGAGAGGATGAGATGAAATGGAGAGAAAAGAGAGACCTTCAACCTTCTCATATGGCCCAGTAAAGAGCTCTGTGAGCTTTCCATGGGGGGGGGAACCCCTTCTCTTGGGGGGCGGGGACAGAAGAAGTTGTCTGTGTGTTCAGCCCTGGGCCAGGTAGAGGGTATTAATGAAAAATAATTAAGGGCACCTAGGTGGCTCAGCTGGTTGAACGACCAACTCTTGGTTTTCAGCTCAGGTCATGATCTCAGAGTCATGAGACTGAGCCCTGCGTGGGGCTCTACACTCAATGTGAAGTCTGATGGGACTCTTCCCTCTCCCTGTGCCCCTCCCCACCTGCTTGCTCTTTCTCTCTCTCTCAAATAAATAAATAAATAAATAAATAAATAAATAAATAAATATTTTTAAAAATTTAAACTAACATTTACTGAGTACTAGCTAATTGCCAGGCCCAGTTTTAAGCTCTTGGTGTGTATCTCACTGAATCCTTAGAACAACCCGCCTTTGTTTGTCTCCGTGTTACAGACCAAGAAGTGATGGAAAAAGAGCAATTATAGGGCCCGTCCACCATCAGCTGGTTGGGAAGCAGAGATGCTGGGATTTGGACACTGAAGCATGAATTCAGAATGTTTCCTTGTGACTCCTACCCCACGCCGCCTTGGCAAAATCCTTGCAGGGATATTCCTTACCCTAGCAAATTTCCAGAGAGAGAGTTGAGGACACCATGTCTCTCCAAGATGGCTGAAGTCTTCTCCTGTCCCTTCTTGGGTCCTGGGCCTCTGAGCCCCCTTCTGGGAACCTACAGATGCACACAGCCAGGACTGTGGCCCTGATGTCATGGGTACTGTCCAGTGCTGCAGTTCTTGAACTGCAGATCTTGAACTCGGATCATGTGTGAACTCTGACAAATGCATAGAATCACTTTCTCTTAAACTTTTTAGATTTGGGTGGCTGAGATTGAGGTGGTGATCTCAACGATCTGTAATGACATGTGAAAGCCAAGATGTCCATTGGTAGATGAATGGATAAGGAAGATTATATATATAATGGAATATTACTCAGCCATCAGAAAGGATGGATACCTACGATTTACATCTAGGTGGATGGAACTGGAGGGTGTTATGCTGAGTGAAATAAGTCAATCAGAGAAAGATAATTATCATATGCTTTCACTCATATGTGGAATATAAGAAACAGCACAGAGGATCAAAGGGAAAGGGAGGGAAAACTGAATGGGAAATCACCAGAGAGGGAGAAAAACCACGAGAGACTCTTAACTGTAGGAAACAAACTGAGGGTTGCTGGAGAGGAGGTGGGTGGGAAGGGGTAACTGGATGATGGGCATTAAGGAGGGCGTATGATGTGATGAGCACTGGGTGTTATACACAACTGATGAATTATTGAACTCTTCATTTGAAACTAATGATGTGCTCTATGTTGGCTTATTGAATTTAAATTTTAAAAAATGCCAACTGGGGATCCCTGGGTGGTGCAGCGGTTTGGCGCCTGCCTTTGGCCCAGGGCGCGATCCTGGAGATCCGGGGTCAAATCCCACGTCGGGCTCCCGATGCATGGAGCCTGCTTCTCCCTCTGCCTGTGTCTCTGCGTCTCTCTCTCTCTCTCTCTCTCTCTCTCTCTCTGTGTGTGTCTCTCATGAATAAATAAATAAAATCTTAAAAAAAATAAATAGAATATCACTCTTGCAAGGCCACCTCTTCATTACCATATGGGTGATGCCTCTGAATACCTTTTTTGTTAGTATCAAACATGAATGGATTTCCTGATGCCTGAAACTTAAATAATACAGGTTAAAAATTGTATCATGGTTCTGGAAAATTCCGTGGAAGGCTGTTTCCGTGGAGATGTTTAAAACACAGTGTCTGGAGGCCAGCACGCCAGATCAAATATCCTCTGGAAATCAGTCTTTGAGATTTGGAAGAAAACTGTGTCACGTACCTGTGACCCTTTTTTATCTCTGGGTTCAGTGTTCTCTTTCCTTCATTGCCTTCTGTTTCTTTCTCCTGGCTTCTTATTTGGGTTCAGCCTTTTCCTACCTCTAGGATACTTTACCTTCTTTCTTCTGAGAAGCCACTGAGGTAGATAGGTAGAGTCTGGACAGGCACAGAGATCTGTCCATGAAAAGCCCAAATGTAGGCTGAGGCCAGGGCTCCACTGTCAGAACTCGTCTTGTTTGTGTGCTGAAGCGTGTTCCACATGTACAATGTTAGGCATTTGTTCCTTTCCTCTGCTGCCAGTGTCCTCAACATGATGGCCTGGAGGGAGCCGCCAGAGGCATCTTAACACCGTCAACCCCTCCTTCTCTTTGGGAAGCAGGAGAGTGCCAGGGAAGAAAATCTAGGGAATGTTGAGTTCATGTTCCCTTCACAAGGATCTTTTGCCATCATATGCACTTACTGAGAAGTGGGTGGTTTGTTTTTTGGCCAATGGGGTCATAGCAGAGCCGATTGAATATATGTCTTGGCAACAACTAACCATTTGCTACAGATCTTTGAATCTTCACCATTTTAATCAGAGGAGAGAGAAGAGCAGATAGGGACACACCCCCCCAATATTATTATTTTATGTTTAAAAGTAACTTTTCTTCTTGGGAACATCTCTCGTCTCCCCACTTTAGATTTACTTATTTGCTGTTTTAAAGCAAAACTTAATATTTTTTGAGTAATCTTCCTGAAAGTAGAGTGACCAGATGTCCCTGTTTGCCCAGGAGGGCACTGGTTTAAGCATTTTGTCCTAGTCTTGTTAATGGCATCCTTTCTACTTTGGGAAGTGTCCTAGAGGAATAATAAATAATATGGTAACTGTAATGAAAGCTGCTGCAAATGATTTCTAGGTTATAGCTACTCTTCTGTGTTTGAACGAGAGGGTCCACAGCACCTTTAAAATAACCAGATGAATAATAATAGGAAGACTGAAGATTATTATCCATAAGTCTAATTACTTCAACTCCTAACTATTGAGAGAAAACTAAAGAAAATTTCAAATGGACTTAGCAAAAATTATTAAATAATTGCATCTGTGTGCCTTTCACTCCATATTAAAGTTTAAAATGTTGTTAGTAATTATTACATGAAATTACCTAAAAGTCCTATTTTCACTGGAGGTTGAAGTAGTTATTCTTAAATAGAGGCTGGAATTTCCGTATCTGGGGCCTTTTTTTTTTTTTTTTACAATTATTATAATTTGATAGAATAGGAAACTATTGGAGCTTTGCTTCTTTTTTTGATATATGCCTTTAATTGTTCATGTATAACATTTCCTTAAATTACAGGAAGGCACATGTTGGAAAAAAAGATCCCTCCTTTAAAAATCCATCTGTGGTCTAGTGTGTTTTTTTTTCACTGGCTTGGGAAACGGGTCTGTGGTGACCTGTAAACAGAACTGAGGAAAGAAAACTTTCAAGATTGATTAGTCTGAAGGAGGTGTGTGGATTTAACTCTAAATCTCATGCACCATCTGTATAAAGCAGCCGAGGGAGTCATTTGAGTCATCTGAAGAAATTCGTCTTCTGTTTTACATACACATTGATTCATGAAAATGTATTAATAAGATAACAGAAATTTGGGGGCTATTCTAGCAATATAAAAATGTGTATGAACTTCATTCATGCTATGGAAAGCAGTTAGCAGATGAGCCTTGCAACTGCTCAGAGCAGTCATTTCCAGAGGCAGGTGGGTGGGGAGGAAACTCCTGGATGGAGGGTCACAAGGATGGAAGCCCTTCAATCTCTGTATGACTTTGGGCAAATAAATCCATTACTGCTTTTGGGTCATCTTCTTCTTCTTCTTTTTTTTTTTTTTTGGTCTTTAATTGTAACTCCTGCCTCGCTCACCACAGACCTCAGAGACTCAGTAAATTGTAAAGTCCTGTGTAAACAGAAGGCATCCTTTATTATTCCTTAGCTACAAGTGGATTGAGGGAAAACGAAGTAGTTACAATACTAGTTCCTTTACGATCCCCAAATCCACAGTACACATCCATGGCATTTGTTGCACTTCTGCTAGGAAGGGTCTAAAATTAGCACAGCATGGCACACATTTTATTGAGGGCCTCCTTTTGGAAAGGCATGAGACATCCCTGAATAGTACAAGAAAGCTGACCTTGGCTTTAAATTGCAAATAAAGGGACATGTTTGTCCCTTGCTTTATTTTCTTCCATCACAGTATTGCTGTTTCACATTACTTTGTTTATTGTTGTCTCTTCCCATTAGGACGCAGACTCCTTAGTGACCGAACCTTTTGTTCTTATTGCTGTTATTTTGTTATCCCAGAACTTTTTTTTAAAAGATTTTATTTATTTATTCATGAAAGACAGAGAGAGACAGAGAGACAGAGATGCAGGCAGAGGGAGAAGCAGGCTCCATGCAAGGAGCCCGATGTAGGACTCGATCCCGGGACTCTAGGATCACACCTTGGGCCGAAGGCGAGTGCTCAACCACTGAGCCACCCAGGTGTCCCATTTATCCCAGAACTTAAGGCTTTTCTTAGCACATAGCAGGTGCACAGTGCACATTGGTCCCATGAGCAAAATGGTCCTTGGTCTCAAGCAGCATACAAGCCAGAGAGGCAGTTGGAACCTGTGTGCAGTGTTGTGTTATATTACAATGTGGTGAGCGCTGTCATGGAAGCAAAGCAAGGGCTTCTCACTCTGCAAGAGAACAGGAGGGCTGAGGGAGGGAGCAGGTGGGAAGTTTGTCAGAGCACTGACCACAGTTTGAATGTTGAAGGAGGAGTGAGAGTATTCCAGGAGGATAAAGAGGAGATAGGCATCTCAGGCAAGCAGGGCGGCTTCCAAGAAGGTCCAGAGAAGGTTAATGATGCTGCTGGGAGTGGGCATAGGTCAGCCTGCTGTGCACATTGCAGTGAGTGCCCAGGGTGATTTGTTGGGCCATCAGGAGAAAATGCAAGGACTTGTATTCATTTTGCACTTCTAAGTAAAAGCTACAACAGAAATTAAGACTTACAGATTGAGGGCAGGACCTGCACTTGGGTGCGTCAGATGACTGTGTGTCATCTGGGGATGAGTTAGGAGTACATGACGTGGAGGCCATTTCTCTGTAGCTGCATGCTGTGTTTGACTTTTAAAAAATTTTTTAAATTTAAATTCAATTTAGTTAGCATGTAGTGTATTGTTAGTTTCAGGGTTAGAATTTAGTGATTCACCAGTTGCATATAATACCTGGTGTTATATGCTCATCCCATCACGTGCCCTCTGTAATGCCCGTCACCCCATAACCCCATCCCCTCACCCCACCCCCCCACCCCAGCAACCCTCAGTTTGTTCCCTATAGTTAAGAGTCTCTTATAGTTTCCCTCCCTCTCTGTTTTCATCTTGTTTTATTTTTCCTTCCCTTCCCCTATGTTCATCTGTTTTGTTTCTTAAATTCCACATATGAGTGAAATCATATGGTATTAGTCTTTCTGTGATTGACTTATTTCACTTAGTGTAATACCCTCTAGTTTTATCCACATCATTGCAAATGGCAAGATTTCATTTTTTTGATGGCTGAGTAATATTTCAGTGTGTGTGTGTGTGTGTGTGTGTATGCCTCATCTTCTTTGTCCGTTTATCTGTTGACATCGGGGATCTTTCTATATTTTGGCTATTGTGGACATTACTGCTATAAACACTGGGGTGCAGGTGCCCCTTTGAATCATTATTTTTGTATCCTTTGGATAAATACCCAGTAGTGCAATTGCTGCATCACAGGGTAGTTCTATTTTTAACTTTTTGGGGAAGCTACATACTGTTTCCCGAGTGGCTGCACCAGCTTGCATTCCCACCGACTGTCTAAAAGGGTTCCCCTTTCTCCAAAGCTGTGTTTTGCTTTTAGGACATTATTCTCCATTGCAGATTATCTGTGCTCAGAAAGTGGATTTACAGCTCATGTGATCTTCACATTTTGTTATGAGATGAGGAGTAACCATGAGAAGAATTTCTAACAGGCAAAGCCTGCTGGTTATCTTGTGACACAACACTTTAAAGAGTTGTTCAACATAAAGATACAGTGTTTTTCATTATAAGATGATGAGAGCTAACAGTTTTGCTGACCTTTTCGGAGTCCAAGGTTGATACCACTCCTATAATCTGAGGAACCCACCAATACTGTGATTTTAGCTAATCTTTTGTGGTTAGTGAACTATGAGCAGAATGTTTGGGTTCACAGAGACATTGTATCAGTTGTGACTAAAGTCCTGGTGGTGCAGTGGAGAGCTCAGTCTACCTACTGAAGCTTGGCAGTGGAAGCAAAAGTTTCTCACTACCCTGTACACGGGCCCCACATGTACGTGAAAAATTGAAAGATTTATTTAATGAATTGTTAATATTACCAGTCATATCAATCGGGCAATGTTCTGCTTTTTCCTCTCAATCAGTATAGGGGTAAGGTGACTCAAATTTTTCATCCACTCAATTCATTCAGATTGTTTCAGTATGAAGCTTATTAGAACATGTGAAAAAGCCCAGTGTGCATCTGCCTGGGTTTCAGAAAAATATTAGGCCTTTCTAGAGGAAGCCTGTTCTCTGAGAGTATGCCTAGTTGCTCCTGGCCTTGTAGATGGCCGAATTTTGGTGCTATCTTTAATTACTTGAAGCCTTTTGAGTATAACATTAGGTTTTTTAAAAGAATAAATAGAGCTGCAACATGTGCTACTTTGCAAAGACAGTTTTTCAGCATAAGGAGGATTTAAAAAGGTGGTTTCAAAGCTGGTCATAGGGGCTGCACGCTAAAATCATGGTGAACGAGGTTCTTCTAGTTGGCTGAACAATCATGAAAACTCTTCTGATTTTGCTGAAAGTATTTTAAGCATTTTGAAGAGAGACTTGAAGGCTTGATATAAGACCCTCGTGGATACTTTTCCAAAGAAGGGGAGAGAAAAAAAAAAAAACCAAAGAAGGGGAGAGAAGATATTGCTAAATATGTGGCATATTCAGAATAAAAACCAATTCTGAGGTTTACCTTAGGTAACAGAACTTGTTGAACAGAAGTCAACTGCCTCATGATCAGTGTCAAAATCTTCTCAGAGAAGATGGTTAAATAGTTTTATGATTTCCAACTACGGTCATATGTGATGTGGGGCTTCTCTATGCTAGTTAATATAAAGACTGAAATGTATAATCTTTTTATTACTGTATGATCTGATTTTTGCCTTAAACTGTATAATACTGAGCCAAATTACTGATGATCAGTTTCCATTTTTAATTGAAAAGCGTATTTTGAAGTATGTATTAGACAAATAAATTAGGCATATGATTCTATATATCTCATTTTAATTTTTGATATTTAAATTTATAATATAGTCCTATTTCATTAAAGATTTTAGGTTACCCTTCATGTATCTTTGGCAAGTGACACTGGTTTTCTGTTTATGGCCAGCTGCTCCTTCTCCAATGCCTTCATTAGGCCTTTGGGACATAGGAAGGCAGTAGAAAGTGGGAGAAATATGGTGACCACTGGGTGTAGTGTGGGGCATGGGATGGATGGGAGGGAGCTATGAGAGAGAGAAGCATAGTTGATCCCATGTACTTGCTCTATGAAACTGGATGGCTGGGAGTGCCATTCACCATGCCCAGAAATGTATGTCAGAAAGCCAGAGTTTGGGAGAGCGGGGATAAAGATGATTAATTTTGTGTAATGAACAGCTTAAGTTTGATTGTCCATGGAGTATCTGGGGAAAATACCCAGTTTGGCAGTAGGAATAGGGATTTGCAGACTAGGGGAGAGGTCTGATGGTGAGAGTTTGGGGAAAGCTTTCACTTACGGGGGTTAACACTAAGCAGAGGGTGTTGTTGAGCTCAGCTAGGGAGACTGAGAAGGCGAAGAAGAAGCGCTTGGTGATGGGATCCAGAGAACACCAGTGTTCGTGGGCAGAGGAGAATTGAGAGGTAGGATGAGAGAGGATGGTAGGTGGAGAGGGAGATGAAAGAGAGACATGTTTTAAGAGGAGAGAGTGGGCACCGGTACCAAGCAAGAATCCAGATACAGACTAACATCTCCAATGGGTTTTGCAATGGAGAGATTGTCAGTTCTGTTAGCAAGAAGAAAATTGTGCGTGTATAATATTTAGGAATATATAATATTGAAAAGTGTGAGAATAATGGCCAAAATATGTCGCCTAAAATCATAAGTGCTACAAAGTTCAGGAAAGGGGGAGGGTCCAGAAGTAAAATGACTCCCGGGTTTCTGTGTGTGGAATCACCAGTCCATAGACCTTTGAGGGATCTATGATCCTCTCTGGTCTCCTCCTCGCCCATCCTCTTGTAAGGTCTGCAGATTCCAACCTGGCACTGGCTCCTGTCCACACTTCTCCATTTTTCCAGCGAGAACTCAAATTCCAACTCACATCACATCAACCCCACTATTGCAGTAGTCTCCCAGCTGGTCTTTTGGTGCAGGTCTCTTTCTTTTCCAGATAATCCTCCACTCAATGACGGAGTGATTTTTTTTTTTTTTAACAGCATTAAAGAGGTATAATTCAGATACCATAAAATTCACCCATTTTTAAGTGTTTGATATATTTTGATACATTTGTACAACTGTTAGCTGATGCCACAATTCAGTTGTAACAATATTTTCATCACCCTCAAAGGTTTCCTCTTGCCTGTTTACAGCCAGTTCCCACTGGGTTAAATTTATAAATACTATCCAGTTTTGTTTCTCCTTTGCTCAGTATTCATTATGCCCCTTTTCCTTGTGAATTATGCACAGACTAATCACACTAAATCCCAAGCTCTCGCTCCACCAATGGTCCCCATATACCTTTCCACCCCTGTTGTTCACTATTTGCTGCACCTCCCTATCTTCCAACCGGGCAAGACCATCAGGTTCCTCTTTTGATTTCTGACCAGTGTCATAGCTCAGGCTACTTTCTCCAGCGGGTAGAAATGGAGTGTTAGAATGCAGTGTTCGTTAACATACATTTATTTATTCATAATATACATTTAAAGAGCAAAAACTTAAGTGTCTGTAAACTTTAAAAAAAATCTTAATTTTTTTCTCTCAAGCTTGACAAATTCAAACGCATCCTTGAAGGACCCATTTCTCACTGGTAATGTGGTGGCACCTGACCGTGCTGGTTTATTTTGGAGCTTGTTCTGTGCTCAGGGCCTACGATAGATTAGCCTGTTTTCAAAGGTCATGAAGGAGATGTGTGCAACCAGTGTGGACAGGTCAGAAGACCAACTCGCAATAGCTTGTCCTCCTGCAGGAGTGCACTCACAAGGCTGCTTCTTGGCTGTAGCTTTGTTCCATGTACTCTCTTCTTTTTATTCTTAAAATTTTGGTGAAATGCTTAAAATAATTACCATTTTAATTATTGTTGAGTTAGCGGCATTATGTACATTTTTTTTAAAGATTTTATTTATTTATTCGTGAGAGACAGAGAGACAAAGAGAGGCAGAGGGAGAAGCAGGCTCCATGCAGGGAGCCTGATGTGGGACTCAATCCCGGGTCTCCAGGATCGGGCCCTGGGCCAAAGGCAGGCATTAAACCGCTGAGCCACCCAGGGATCCCTATTATGTACATTCTCACTGTGGTGCAGCCATCACCACCATCCTCCTGCAGAACTTTTTCATCTTCCCAAGCTGAAACTCTGTCCTCACTAACTACTCACTCCCTTTCCCCACTGTCCCTAGGCCCTGGCCACTGTGATCGTCCTTTCTGTGCCTATGGATTTGTCTACACTGGGTACTTCATTTAAGTGGAATCATGTAGTCCTTTTGCACCTGGCTTCTTTCACCTCACTCAGTGTCTTCACGGTTCATCCATGTTGTGGCTTGGGCCAGAATGCCATTCTCTTTCAGGCTGAGTACTGTTTCATGGTCTGGACAGGCCACATTCTGCTTGTCCGTTTGTTGATGGACACTTGGGCTCTTTTTACCTTCTCTGGACTCCATTCTTGATCCCAGTAACTTTTCCACTTGAACCAAGTTGTGCTGGGCACCACTGAATGCCTCCGCTCTTGAGTATGCTCTAGGTGAGCTGAGGGTTGTTTTCTTTCTTTTTTGTAAACCGGTGTGTGGATACTGTGTATTTCAACTATGGGACTCTGCTGCAGGAACTGTGTGCTAAGCTGGTAGCAACCCTGGCCCCCACTGGAATCCAGCTCGCTTTGTTAATTTGATACAAAGCTCAGTTCAGAGGTGAACAAACGGGATCTAAAGAGGATTCAGGTTTTTAAAATGCTTTCCTCCCTCAGTGTTCAATAGAAATAATAAAATTGGCTATCTTTTGCTGATGCGCTTTCTGTTTGTTAGCAGTGAACTGGGACATTTGGTATATTTACCTCAAATCCTTGCTACAACCCTTTGAGAGAGATATTATTACTGTCCCAATTGAAAAAACAAATGGAACTCAAAGACTAATGTTTCCAGGCCACCCCCCACCCTCACAAAGATATGAATGCCTGTGTCCTGGGCATCACCATGCCTCCCTGCCCTCTCTTACCTGCCTGTGATCAGTCTGGCCTCGAGATGTGCATCACATCACAATGCTGCCCACCCACTCCATCAGCAGGCCTCCCAAACTCAGGCCCCACTGGAATTACTTCTTTTCAGTGAATCCCTCCATCCCCAAACATCGCTGTCCTTGAGGGTAGCATCACCAACAACCATTACTCATTATGGCCCTGTCAGGAGTGAATGGCAGGTGACAGTGTACCTACGTAGAGAAGAAGAGACATTTGAGGGAGATTTTGGTAGCAGTGGGAAGGAAATACATACATACATTCTCATTATTCTTAGGAGTTCTCTTAACCTTATTTTATCCCATGGCTTTAACACTTCCCAGGGTGTTTTAGCCACCACCAGTCTAGCATCTTCTAAGGGGGGGCCGTAGTGCTGGAGCTTTCTGTTAAAATTGTAGCTAGCAGTTTGGAGCCTGGGTTAAGGAAGACAAAATGTGGACCAAAGTGCCCTGGGGATAAGGCTTTGGTCAGCTACCTTAGTTAGCTGCTTTTGGAGGCCAACATACTCCAGGCCCTATGGATGTGGAAACACACATACACATGAATGTATGAGTGTAGACATGTGTCCCATAAGAAATTCCCCCGTAAGATGTTTCCATCTCACAAACATCTGAAAAAGCTCTGTCCTAGTCCTTCAGGGGAATGTTCTTTCCCAGATTCCATATGGCTTTGTAACCTTGGCCACACAACTACTCAATTTTAAGGTGTGTATATATACTTTTTTTTTTTTTTTGACTAATCAGCTCATTAGTCAAAGTAACCTATTGTTATCATCTGCAAATCACGTTTCAGGAAGAAGCAGAAAAATAAGTTACTATCAGACTCAGAATTCTGATTTTTTTAGGGGTACCTGGGTGGCTGACTCTCGATTTCAGCTCAGGTCACGATCTCAGGATTATGAGATCGAGCCCCATGTTGGGCTCTGCACTGGCCATCCCTGCTTAAGATTCTCTCCCTCCTTCTGCCTTTCTCTTCTCATGGTCTTGCACTCTCTCTCTTTAAAAAAAATAAAATAAATAAAAATAACAAAATATAAAAATTTAAAGAAGGAATTCTGATTTTTATTTAACAAATATTTTAATCATAAAGTTTGATGCATATATCACATAACATGCATAGATACATGAATGCCTAGTTCTGTGCACTGTCCTATTAGTGGGCATCCCTGCATCCCAGGATATTGAGTGCTTAGGAGTTCCTGGATTGAAATTCATCTTTACTAGGCTACAGGGTCCAGGCTCAGACCTGTTACCACTTAGATTTATACTTATGTTCATCTCTTACTCACTGCAACCTTTACCCCAGTGATTTGGTTTCTCCCTGACCTACTACATATTCATTCTATAGTCAGTGTGGGCTTTCTAATGTCTGAGAGGGGCTTTCTGTGCACAGCAAAGATTGTTTACAGATAGTTAGGTCTTTAATTAATGTTCATATACTAGAGATAGAAATTCAAAAAATCAAAAGTTTTCTTTTACTAGAGATACACATTGGAAAAACACAAATGTCTTGCAGTTGTTGGATTCAGTTTGCGCTATGTATAAATTTAAAATAATAAAATAAAAACTGTAACTCTTGGGGAACTTTGAAAAATGCTTGATTAATTCAAATTGATAACTAAAGGCCCTTTATTCAATAATGTGTTCCATTTAGAAACCTGGTTAAGTACATTCCCTTAAAAACTTAAATTGCATTGATCAATTTGTATATTTAATTTTTTTAAATGTTATTTATTCATGAGATAGATAGATAGATAGATAGATAGATAGATAGATAGATAGATAGATAGATAGATGCAGAGACACAGGTAGAGGAAGAAGCAGGATCCATGCAGGGAGCCCGATGTGGGACTCGATCCCGCACAGGATCACGCCCTGGGCTGAAGACGGCACTATACCGCTGAGCCACCCTGGCTGCCCTGTATATTTAATTTTTAAAAAGCACTTAGTATGTCTGACGGGAAAGGGTTCAAACCAAATCTTCCAAATTACTTCCTTGGGCTTCATTAGTCATCAAATAAATACATGCCAGGCATTGCTAGCCACTGGAGATATAGCTGTGAACAAAACAGAGCAATGAACAATGAACAAAACAGAGAAATCCCTTGCCTTCATGGAGTTTATATTCTTACAACTCTTAAGTTCATTAAACTCTTAAAAGCCTAACAAACTGAAGTTTTATTTATTTTAAAAACATTTAATTTATTCATGAGAGACACAGAGAGGCAGAGACATAGGAGGAGGGAGAAGCAGGCTCCATGCAGGGAGCCCGATGCAGAACTCGATCCCAGGACCCCGGGATCACACCCTGAGTCAAAGGCAGATGCTCAACCACTGAACCACCCACATGTCCCACGAACCTGTTTTATTTTTATTTTTTTAAAAGATTTTATTTATTTATGAAAGACACACACACACACACACACACACAGAGGCAGAGACACAGGCAGAGGGAGAAGCAGACTCCATGCAGGGAGCCTGATGTGGGACTCGATCCCAGGTCTCCAGGATCATGTCCTGTGCTGAAGGCAGGCGCTAAACCACTGAGCCACCCGGGCTGCCCTATGAACCTGTTTTAAATGAGAATTTCAAAGTTAAAATTCTTATACCTTTCAACCTAAAACTACAAGCCTAAAATCAATTATATCTTTGAGTTAGAATCACAAAGCAAATGTGTATCTACTTAATCTATAATCTGACACGTAGATACCAAGTGTACAAATGATTCTGAAGCCTGAATTACAAAATTCTAATACTGTAAACTTGATTTGCTTTGTCATTTCTCCATTTATTTCTAAACTTTCTCGTACTGAATACTGGGTTGTGCAGCTGAGCTTCTGTGATGTTCATAACCCAGATACATGATAATCTCATGTAGGTTGAGAGAATGGAAACTAGTAGGACTGGGGATGTACAGGCTGCATATGACCAGAGTGAATGTTTCCATAGGACAGAGGGACACACTAGGTCTGATTTTAACAGTGACTAGAGGAACAGGGGACCCCGCATGCACTTGCATCAGACAAGATTGGTGACATAATATGCTCTGAGTTGGATTCAAACGTTAACTTCATAACCTTTTTTGATGTCATCATCCGATTTGGATGGCTAAATTACTTACCTGTCCCTACCTCTCCTACTTTACTATCTGATTCCATTCAGCTAACCCAACCTATTCTGAATCTTCTGTGCCTGGCTATTTGGCCTTGCCTCCAAGGGTGCTCTGTTTATGTACACTGGACCATGCCACTCCCCCAGCATGCAGAGGTGGCCGAGTGTAGCTTTCCTCTCCCAAATCTCCATCAATCCACCCCATTTTTTTTTTTCATACAAACAATGAATATATGCTCAGTTTTAAGTCAAGGGCAATTCAAGCTTGCTCTCCCGAAAATTCCTGGCTGACCCCTCCCTTCAAACAGACTCTCTCTGCTGAGCCCCTTCTATATAGAAATTCTAAAACTATCATTGCTTTTTTTGCTTAAAACCCTTCAGCAGTTCACACTGCACTTGGAATAGAAGACAAAACCCATAATGCAGCTTGCAAGTCCTTGCATGATCTGGCTCTCGCCTTCCTCCATGACCTCATCACACGCCTTTCTCTTATGCTCCAATTTCAGCCACACTGGCCGCCTTTAACTTCTTCCAACAGAAGCTGCACTTCTTTCCTACCTCAGGTCCTTTGCATGTACCGTTCCCACTTTCTGAAACACCATTTTCCCTACTCTCTGCTTGCATGACCCCCTCATCCCATAGGTCTCAGATGAGATGTCATTTTCTCATAGAGGTTATTGTTCTTCATAGAACTTGCACACTTTGTGCATTTATTTGCTTACTACCTAGACCATAAGCTGTGTGGGGCCATGTGTGGTGTTCAGTGTGTCCAGCACCCATCACAGTGCTGGCACATTCTAGATAGTGATTATTTGCTGAATGAGTAAATACCACAGTTGCCACAGCAATCACCATTAGCCTTCAGTCCTAACTGTTATAATCATTCATATCACCACTTTTGGCTCATGGGAGGTACTGAGTAATTGTCTTGAATTCGATTGAGATCTCTAAATGTCAATAGCTCGCACATTCCTTAATACAGTTATTTTAGATTACCTTAGTTCTCGACACAGGTAGTCTTGTATAGCTTCTAAAGCTGTGGTCTTTGTGTTCTTAGAAGATCTCTTAGAGTAAGGAAGACATACTAGCAAAATGTGCATTTTGTGGGACTTTCCTAATTTTTTGAAAAATGTCACTGAACATTAGCTAATTGGCTTCCAGTTAGTACTAAATTTTGATTAGTGTAAATATAAGTTCCACATGATACTTAGTGATTTTATTTGTTTGCTTGTTTACCCCCCAGCATCCCAAGAGATGGATGAGTTTTGCTGGCCCCAGGTCACAGAGGGTAGCCTTAAGTTACTGAAGGGAAGCTCTAGTTCTAGATTATCTAAGGCTTGTGGCTTAAACTCAGCCCCTTACGGGTAGTTCTACAAGAACCTTGCTGTCCACCCTCCCACCGTCCAAAGAATTCAATCCTCGGAATAGCACCGAATTGCTCTAGAACTCTTAACCATTTAGAGCCTGCTGTTGGTCTCCTTCCTTTTCTTTCTTTTCTCTTCTTTCTCTTTTTCTTTCTTCTTTCTTTCTTTCTTTCTTTCTTTCTTTCTTAACTTCCTTCCTTCCTTTCTTTTTCTCTTTTCTTTCTTTTTTTCTTTCTCTCTTTCTTCCTTCTTTCTTTCTCTTTCTTTCTTTTCTTTCTTTCTTTCTTCCTTTCCTTTCCTTTCCTTTCCTTTCCTTTCCTTTCCTTTCCTTTCCTTTCCTTTTTTCCTTTCCTTTCCTTTCCTTTCCTTTCCTTTCCTTTCCTTTCCTTTCCTTTCCTTTCCTTTCCTTTTCTTTCTTTCCCTCCCTCCCTCCCTCCCTCCCTCCCTCCCTCCCTCCCTCCCTCCCTTCTTTCCTTCCTTCCTTCTTTCTTTCTTTTCTTTCTTTCTTCTCTTTTCTTCTCTTTCCTGCCTGGTAAGATCATAGCCCCAACAAAGATTTCATATCCTTGCCTCTGCACCTTGCCACCTGCGGCTACGAAACAACAGCATTTAAAAAGAAATGATTTTGAACGTCGCATCGTTAGTAATTCATTTAAAAGCGCAAAAACAAAATAAAATCTAATGCTGAGAAAGAAAAAAAAAATCAGGTTTATTTTTGTTTGTAACCAGCCCAGCATTTTTGGAAACCCACATGTGGGGTATGCATGAGCGTTTGGAAAAAACCCAAAACACCCGGCAGCAGCACGGCGTGGTCGGGGCTCGCAGCACGGGCGCCGCGCGTCTGTAACTCGGCGTGACCTCGGCGTCCCGGGCCCGCGCTCGGCCGGCGCCCCCCGCGCCCCGCGCCCCGCGCCCCGCGCCCCCGCGCCCCGCCCGCGCCGCGCGCTGTCGTCCCCTAGCGATTGGTGGCGGGCCCGGGCGCAGCCTGCAGAGCCGCGCGGGCTAGAGGACCTGCGTGCGGGTTAGCGGGCGGCTGGTGACTCCCACGGGGCGGCGGCGGACGGAGAGGACGAGCGGCCGCGTGCACCGGGAGCCCCCGTGGCGCCCCCGTGGCGCCCCCTCCTCCTCTCGCCGCTCGGGGCGTGGGCGCAGGTGGGCCAGACGGGGCGCCGCAGGGCTCCCTGCCCCCGCCGGGGGGTCCCCGCGCGCCCTGCGAGGGGGAGGGGCCACCCCGAACCGGGGTAAATCCCGGAGCGCGGGCTCCAGGCTGGGGCCCGGCCGAGGCCCGCGCCGCCGCGGGGTGTTGCGCCCGGAGAGAGCGAGAGGCCGGCGGGAGCGGTGCTCCGACTCCAGGCAGCGCGGCGAGGAGCCCGGGACTGGCGGGCCCGGCATCGTGGGCAGCCACGGCTCCCGACGCGCCCGGGCCATGAGTGGGAGCCTGCCTGTGTAGGGGGCGCGGGCGTGTCGGCGGGCGCGCGCACACACACTCACACGCGCGCACACCGCCCTGAGCCTCGGGGCAGGGAGACTGACGCGGCGCTGCGGCTGCGAGGACGCCCGGCGCTTCCTGGGTTGCGCGGAGCCCGGCGGCCGCAGCTGCCGCCCGCAGAGCCCCCCGGAGCCCCCGGAGCCCCCGGAGCCCCCGGAGCCCGTGCGCAGCCGCCCGCGTCCGAGCCTGTGATGAAGGCTGCCTCCCAGGGACTGCAGGGGAGGCCGAGCCAGCCCGCGCCGGGGACTGCGGGCCGCGCGGCCGGCGGGCCCCCGGGGACACGACGCGGACGCTGTCAAGCCCACGCCTCGCCCTGAGCCGCGGGCCGCCGGGTGCGGAGGGGCGCCCGGCCCCGGGTCCGCCCCGGAGGCCTCGGCTCCCTCGTTTGTTTGGGTCTTTTGTGCCGTGGCTCACAGGCGGCTAAGCACTCCTGCGCTGAATCGGGCCATTGTCTGCGCTCCCATTGCCCTCACGCTGCAAGTCTCGGCGCCCCCACCCCGCCCGCCCCCTCCCCGCCTCCTCCCGGCCGGGGAGCCTCCGAACGTGCCTTCCCCCCCCGGAATCTGGAAGCTATAAGCCGGGCGGATTGCAAATGAAGTGTAATGCATTGTGGGACGTGTGTAAAATCGGAGCCGTCGCCGTGGGGGGGTGTGGGGGCGTGGGGAGGGCCGGACCCGCCGCTGGCGGTGTAGACGCCGACGAGGAGGGGCTGGGGAAAATGTGCGCAGAGTCCGCCCGGGTCGTGCCCGCCGTAGACGGATGAAGCCGCAGCGCGCTGCGCCCCGGCGCTGAGGCCCCCAGGACCGGGCGGCAGGTCGCGCTCCCCCACCATGAAGAAGACCCGGAGCACAACCCTGCGGCGCGCCTGGCCTAGCTCGGATTTCTCGGACCGGGCCTCGGACCGCATGAGGTCCCGCAGCGAGAAGGACTACCGCCTGCACAAGCGCTTCCCCGCGGCCTTCGCGCCCCAGGCTTCGCGGGGCTACATGACATCAGGTGGGTGCCCGCGTCTCTAACCCGGGCCGGGCCGCCGCCGCCGCCGCCGCCGCCGGGGCGCTTCGGGGGCAGGGCGGCCGGGGATGGATGCGGTAAGTTATGGGGAAAGCAGGAAAAAATTAGCTCGCATCCACCATTTTGTAGGTCCGCGGGATCCACAGCAGGCCCTCTCAATATGGGGTTTGCGAGCTATTAGGTAAAATAAGGGAGGGGGGCGAGCCGGGCGTCTGGGCTGCAGGAGATAGATGACTGCAAGCGCCTTGCGAGGCCGCCGCCTGGAGCTTTGGGCAGGAGCCTGCGTCCGGGGCTGCCTGCAGTACCCGAGCTGGCCGGCTCCTGCATTGTGGCCAGTCGTCCTGGTGGGCATGGAAACGCCCCCCCCTTCCCCCCCCCCCCCCACCTTTCTGCAAAGGGAACAGGTTCCATGCACCGTTCCGGATGGTCTGAGGCAGGGAAGAGCCGCACGGACCTCGCAGGCTCGTCGGATCCGCTCGCAGAGAACTCTGCTGGAGCTCATTGAATGCATTCTGTGGGGTTATGGTGTGTATGCGGATCCAACGCTCACATGATTCGGTGTGGGGTTTAACATATGTTGCTTCGAATCAGGTTGTATGGAAAGAATGGAGGCTGTGTTTGCATGTCAGGCAGGAAGGACGAACAAAAACGGTAAATGGAAACTGGAGGCTTCGGGAAAGGTTTCATCCCCGTGAAACGCAGGGCTGCTAAAAAGGCATTTCGGAAAGAGCCAGTTCCCTTTGGCAGCACAGCGGGATGGCTTCGGTTGTGACTCAGGAACCCAGGGGATAACATACTGGAGGAAATGCCCAGGGAGGAAAAGCCTGGAACTCTTCCCTCGTTCTCTCCTTCCTTAGCATGCAGTGATGTGTGAGACATGCGTTTTTGTGAGGTTTTTCATTTTGAAAGAATTGATTTTTCGACTGAACACACTGCGATGCAAGAGCTGAGATTACACTGGAAACCACATACTAGTCTACATCATCCCCAGCCCTGTCTTAACTGGTGAGATTGCTTGAAGCTTGCGGTTGGTGCTCACAGTGTAGCTCTACTATCTTTCCCCTAAAACAGCAAGTTGTTATGATTTTTTTTTTCCTTTTAAACTGGGGCCAGTATCTCATGCTTTAAAAATGTCCTGTGACCACATTTCCCTAAATGTAAAACCTAAATAAAATAACCATCCTTTTTATTGCAAAATCTGCCCACAGAAGGATGTTGTACTATTTTGGCAATAAGGCTCCCTTGATTTTCTCTTTCACGAAAAGCCAGATTTGCAAAGTGACAAGTGCAGTTTATACGTTAGTAACGTCAGTCAGTCCCGGCTACGGTTGCTACATTCTTCAGACTTGTGATAGTAGATTTTAAGACACACCTAAATGGAAATCTAACCTCAAAACACATATGTACATAAACGCATGTCTGAGCTGAGTGTTTAGATAATCCCCAGGTTTCAAATGGTTTGAATGTCTTCATTCCACACTGAATGGTTCCCCTCTTTTTAATGCCTCTTCAAGAACCAGTACTGACACCAGGTGTGAAGCTGTAGGAGGGCAGGTGGCCATAATTTCTTCAACAAACCTGTGAGATTCAGGCATAGTGATCTCAGGCATAGTCTCATGGAGCCTCTTTTTATCCGTCTCTGGCATAGGTTCGTTATGATCACATTTTCATTATTTGCTAATGCACCCACTTCTCTGCTACACTGCCAGTTCTGCAAGGTGTTTTTTGAGGGCTCGGGGAAGAGACTGATAATTTTATTTGGTTCCCTTTTCTTATTTCATTGCTTGACCTGCAAATGACCAGCTGTTCTTACAGTGTTATTGAGAGATGAGCTCTTTCGGGTTGATGGTTTGCTATGCAGGTTTAATGTTAGGCACCTACCTAGAAGAGAAACCCCAGAGGTGGGGGAAAGAGAGCTGTGTCATTCATTCAGCATTTTCTGGAGTATCCCCTGAGAGCAAAGTGCCTTGCTAGATTCTCATGGGGCTGAAGGGTTGGCTATAATGTGGTTTGCTCAGGGACAGTGGGCTATTATTTATTCATCATTCTAAATGCTAGCTAAAACATGTAATAAAAGGTATTGGTGTTAATGGAAGGAGATAGTAAATATTAAGACGGACGCCTACCATGGACACTGTGAGAATAGATGGAATCGCTCATGTGCATCTTTTGTGTGTGTGGGTGTGGGTGTGGGTGTGAGGGGGTATCTTATCAATTTCCTTTTCAAATAGGCTCTTTTCCAAATATGAGCCTTGATAGGAATAGATGGTGTATTGAAACATGCAGAGATCATTTACAGGAAGTTCTCTTCCTCTTAAGAAATGTAAAGGAAATCCACTTGTATCAAGTTAGTGACTCTGGATACAAACAGAGCCTTTGTCACATAGAATGGAATAGAAAATGAAGCAGCTGAGAAACACACGAGTCTTTTCATATTTCTTCTTTCTGTTTGTCCAGTCTTTTGGTATAATAACTACTGGTATTATCATAATTCGCTTTCAGTGAAAAGGGTTTTTCTCATACTGAGTTCAAAGGACAAGATAAGTTACTGAGTTATTTAAAACAAGGAACTCTAACTTCAGTTGAGACTCTTTTTAGAAATCCACCTTCCCCCCCTACAACTATTTGTAAAAAATATGGGGTGAACATCACGTTAAAAAATAAAAAAACTTTGGGGAAGGGGAGAGAAAGAGAGAGAGATCCTTGGAAATTTTAAGAGCTGTTGTTTTGGCCCGGCATACCTGTCACACAGTAGATACTTGAAGTTGAACTCTGTTTATTAAAGCAGAATTGTAGGCATTCCATAATAGCTTTCTAATGAGACAGCACCATTTCAAACAGCCTTCTCTCCACTAATAAGTAATTACCAGTTTGAAATGTGATTTATAGCAATAGGCTTGACATTTAGCCTGGGCTTTTTCATATAGCTTCAGGATAAACTACACTTAAACTCAAGAGGCTCGAAAAGGCGCATATAAAACTTAAAAGAGATCCTGTGGAAACACAGTTCAATAGAGAATTCTGAAACTTTCACTCTTGAAAACCAGGTCTTTTATGACGGTGTAAGCTCCCAATTCATGCTACCAAATCTAAAATAACCCTAGGAATTCACAGGCCTTCTCCTGGCAACCAGCAAGTTCACAGGCCATGAGATGAGTTCATTGTTCATCTTGAATATTAATTTCCCAATGGTAGTTTCTGGGCAAGAAAAGGGGGAAAATCTTGCCTTTTGTTCAAATCAGGATGAATAACTCAATGTGCATGCATTATCTGAAGAAGAAAAGAGGTGAGATCAAATGGATGTGGGATCATTCTTCTGGATTTTCTAAAACTGGAAATTCTAAAACTGGAAATTATGATATCAATTAACTAGAGATAAAAGTAAATCCTCCCCCTTCCCCAAAGAGGGAAATATCTGTGTAATTCCTAGTGCTTTACATATGAAAACATGCTCACGTACCTCCATGAAATAATTTTCAAGGCGCCAAAGCTTTTGTTGGTGAAGCTGTTAGGGCCCTGTCAACTGTGTGACCTGTGACCTCGTCACACAAATGATGCTACTCACTGTGTTTTCTTCACTCTCTTCTTCCCCCAGCCCTGGACATGTGTGCTTCTGGGTGTTGCATGTGTAATGCCACCACATTTGGGGGCCTTCTGTTGATCAGAATCAGAAACTAGTATTTCCACTAGAAAGGTTCTACAGAGCATGTTCTTAATGTGAGACACCCCCAAAGTCATGGCACTTTAAGTCTGGTACTTGTCATAATAGAGAACAAGAGAGTAGACAGTTTTATTTTTTAATTTAATTTTTTAGAGATTGTATTTATTTATTCACGAGAGACACACAGAGAGAGAGGCAGAGACGTAGGCAGAGGGAGACGCAGGCTCCCTGTGGGGAGCCTGATGTGGGACTTGATCCCAGGACTTCGGGATCACAACCTGCAGTGAAGGCAGACGCTCCACCAACGAGCTGAGCCCCCCAGGCGTCCCAAAAGAGTAGACAGTTTTAATACAATGGCTTTAAAGGATTTGAGAAGATAAGTCAAAAGCCCCAAATTGACATCTTTTAAAGAAATTTAAAGCAATTTTTCTCTGCCCACCTAACTAATACCATCAGTGGGGAAGAATGACCAGCACACTGCCTGGATGGGTTTATTAGTTTTCATTTTATAGAAATGAATTCTGGGGCACAGCTGATTGTGTGTCCCAGTTCCTTATGTTCTGTTATTTTAAGAGACGTGAGAGTTTTCTGGGAGTGGAGGATGGACACTCGGGGTTCTAATCTGGGCCTGCCACCAACCAGCTGTGTCCCTGGCGAGTAACATGACCTCCCTCCCGTCTGTGACGGGTCCTTCTGGTCCCCACTTCCATTACAGAATCGGGCCCTGCAGTGACTCTGTAATGAGCCATCCCAGGACTTCTGAGCACTTACACAGAAATCGTTAGAAATGACCTTTGCCCTTTCTACTTATTGGAGTCATGTGCTTCCCTGTACGTGGGGTATGTGGGAATAGTGCTCATTTTGCAATAGAATCCCTGTTTCCTGCCATCCCCAAGCATTGCATTAAGTATGTGCAGGGCTTATCCTGGCGCTCAGAGTAATGGGGGTGGTGGTGGTGGACGAGGCTATAATCATATGCAAGTTTCAATAAACAGCATCCTGTCGCCTCCTTTCCCGTCTTTGCAGAGATCCATTTTCAGCCAGCTACTCCAACTGTGTTTTAATTTGAAACTACCTGTGTTGACTCCTTTCATCAGGCAAGTAGAAGTGAGGAATATTACACTTGGTGGTGAATGACTTTATTCTTTATTTCCCAGGAGAACATGAATGCGCTTACAAAAGGTCACCTCTCTTGGTATTTCAATATCTTTTACACTCTTGCGAACGTTTTTATTTGAAAAAAGGAATATGAGTATATTGTATAAAAGCCTTAGCATTTTTGCACGCCCAGAGCAATCCTGGCTTAAATTCCCTGTGCCCCAGAGAGTTAGGGCAGTTCAGACAATAGCATGTTCTTTGGTACAACGACTGCTTATGCTGAGTGCAGTTATAACCAAGAAACAAAATCTGGTTAGATCCCCGCTGGTGGGATAATATGCTGACTTCTGAATTTAGGGCAGGCTTTTTGCAGATCAGTCATGGAGACTGTGTTGGAGGCTAATCCGTAAGGTGTAAAGTAGAGGTTCTTGTAGTTTGTAGGAATGTAGGCGATAGTCAACCCTAAATTAATCGTAGCCACAGTAATACCAGAAAGAAATGGCATGGGTAATTTTTTCAGTAGATAGTAAACTTTTCCTTAAGTAGCTAATCCCTAGACTATTTTTATGTGACATTGGAATGTACAACCAACCAGTTGGTCAGAAAATCCAGTTTCTACCACCTAAGTATTTCTAAAATCTGCTCTTCCTTCTTCATCTGTGTTGTTTAAATCTTCTTCTGTTCTATTATAGTATCTTCCAATCCAGTTCATCCACCCCGGGTCCCCAGAGGATTTGTGTTTTGTGTTACAGTTACATTAGTTCTCTTTGCACTGTTTCTCAGGCCTGTGGACAGAGTCATTCCTAGACCAAGGCTCTTCATGGCATGACCTCCCCCACCTTTTCCACCTCTTCTTCCTGTGTGTTTGTCACCACACTGTGCTCCAGGCCTGGAGAAACTCTACCTTCAGCAATACCTGGTTGCCATTTCGTGACTTTCTTAATTTCTCTGGCGCTGCTGAGAATATGCTCCCCTTCTTTGAAGGTCTGTTGGAATACCACGAAACCTTCCAGATCCTTTCTGGAGTAAATCACTCCTGTGACATTTGTTCTGTACTTGTGTCATAGCAACATGGTCACCTTATGCCAAACCACAAGTTCACATGTGGGTCTCCTGTATGAGCCTGGGAGTTCCTCACTGGCAGTCCATATTTTATTCACATCTCTACTTTGCCAGCAACCGCAGAGCTTGGCACATATCGGGTACTCAGTAAATGTTTATTGCATGAATGAATAAAATATGACTTCTGTTAAAAAATTGGATTAAGATAGGACCAGCTCTCAGTGAATCGACCATTAGAAAGCAGTAAATAATAGGATCTAATTGAGAGTCAAGTAAGGTGGTTGATATGGTTGGTATAGATGGAACAATTGAGAATGGATATCAATTGAGAATGATATCAATTAGGACAGGCCGCCCAGGGGGAGGACTTCCTTGTGTCTTGAAGGACTGGGTAGGATTTGAGGAGACAGGGAAGGAGGCAGATGGGGGGAAGGTTGTAGAAGCAGTATGAGCCAAGGATGAAAGGAGCATTTCAGGAGGGATGTCTGCAGGGGCTTGCCGGACAGATGGAAGAGGTGAGAGTCTTGAGGCCAGGAAACCAGTCAGGAGGTGGTTGAGGGGGCCCACGTGATCAAGCCATCAGATGATGAGTGGTCACCACAGAGCAATGCTTCCCAACCCTGCATGGCATTAGCACACTGCCCCCAAGATTTTAACTGTGTCGGGATACCACCCCCCATATTATTTACTGAATATTTTTTTTCCTTAACCTGACCTACTATTTTATGGAAATGAATTGAAAAGAAAATTTTGTATTGTCTGTGAAATTACAGGTTTCATTTGAGAATTCTATTTTTCAAACCCCCGTCAAAACAAATACATTACCCTTTCAGTTAAAATACTCAACTAAGTACCACCTCACATACCCGAGTGGTACTCATGCCACCTAGTAGAAAACCCTGTATCAGTCAAGACAAAGGGATGGGATCAGAGGGGAGAGGGGGAATCTTTGAGAACAAAGAACTGGCCCGTTCCTTGTAACTGGATTTAAGAGGTTTAAAAAAAGAAGACGACGAAGAAGAAAGGCAAACCAGGTTTGTGTTGTGAGAATGTGGTACATGACAGTGGACCAGGTGATGAGTTCCGTTTTGGATGTTAATGGGCTGGTTAGACAGGCAAGTAACAGTAGAGGATGGAGATATAGTTTGGGGGTCATCCACTTAGCCGTGTTAGTTGAGAACATGAGACTAGCTTAGCTTTCTGTACTGTATGTTCCGTTTCTTAGAGGGGAGCAGATGACTGCCTTATTTTTGTTTCTGGCAGATGGAGGGTCAGTTGGATTCCTTTAGCTTTGAGTCCTACTTGGGTTTCTGAAAATGTGGGGAATCAGGGTTGGGATTGCCTGGAGATCATCTGCTCTCCTGTTCCTAAATGTGAAGAGCTTTTTAACGCTAGGATCTGTGTTAGGAGTGTTAGCATCTCCTCAGAAGCCACTGTGTTGTTGATAAAAGGGGTATATGTTTGATGTGTATAGTCAGGTGTGAAAAGGGTTAGAGCTCTGCGCATAGCAGCCCAGAAGACTAGACCAGCTATGTAAATAATGTACATTTCAAACATCTGTCATATACCTATGCAGTTGAAAAATTATGGCTTAGGTAACTCATACACACGGTTAAAATCTCCATTTATCTTTTCCACTCAAATCCATGATGGCTCCTGCAGGCCAAGTTTTCTCTCTTTGAAGATAAAAGAGAGATATTCGGCAGATGCCTGTGGGCATTAGTGGTAGCAGGACTTATGCCTGGCCCTGTCCTTCTGATGGCCATGGTTTCAGAGGGAGGAACCATCTAGCTTTGCAATTAACACCCCCACCTCACCCCTACTGTACATTCCTGTCTAGCTGATTCCTCTAAGAGACCTAACAGGCCACATATTGCTTTTGGCATATCCAGCTTTTGCTTTGAAATCATTTATTCATCATTATGTGAAATGAAAGGCCCTCATAGCAATTGAGATACTGTGGATAGTTCTCTCTTTTTTTTTTTTTTTTTTTTTTTTGGCTGTCCAGCATCTGCACCCCTCTTTCCGTGTCTGGGTAATTCCCCACTGTCATGGGTTGGATTACACACCCCTCCCCCACCCCATGCAAAGAGCCATTCAAGTTCTAACCTCTGGTGCCTATGTTTGGGACCTTCCTTAGAAATAGGTCAGACATAAGTCAGGTAAGAATGCTGGAGTAGAGTGGGCCCTAAATTCGGTAAGACTGGTGTTTTTGTACGAAGAAGGAAAGAAAAGGTCGCCTTTGACGACAAAGGCAGAGACGGGAATGACGTCAAGCCAAGCCAGGCAAGGGATTGCTGGTCACCACCATGGGGCAGGAGAAGGGCATGGGATGGGTTCTCCCTCAGAGCCTCCTGAGGGAAATGGTCCTGCTTCTGTCTTCTGGCCTCCAGAATCTTGAGAGAATACATTTCTCTTGTTTGAAGCCATCCAGTTTCCAGCACTGGGTTTTGGCAGCTGCTGGGGATTAACGCATCCGACATATGAATGTTGGTGGGAGGTGGAAATCTCATTTCTCCGTGTAGACGCCGAAATTGCCATGGGATCGCTTTCCTGGCCTGCCTGGCATGGAGGGCACAGGTGCATGATCTGGGTTTCACCCCCTTACCTGCGCCCTTCCAGACTTGGGAGCTGGTGCTTGTCCACCGAGCAGTGGGGGCTGTGAGGCACAATCTGCTCACAGGGTGGTGCTGTTGTGCAAGACAGAGTTCTGGAAGGGGGGGGAAGGGGGGTTGGGGGCAAGTGGCAAGCCCTGTGGCAGGGTTGGTAACACTTGGGCTCCATAGTGGCTGCGGAGGAGTCCTCACTGGAGCAGCTCTGGCTGCAGAGTTCCGAGCCTGGATCTCCAACGCCCACCCCACCTTGACAAACCCCGAGTTACTCAAAATATTTCAGTAAATATTTCAGCCTCTCTTTTCTGAGAGGCTGTGTCGCATGGCAATTAAGAGCAGAGATGCCAGCTTCATAATCTAGCCTTTCCAAGACTGGCTGGATAAATGTGGCTAAATGTCCTCTTTTTCTTTACGGCCTCAGTTTCCTTGCCTGCAAAATGGGAATAATCATAATGGTATATCCCCGTGAGGTGTGGGGTGAATTATGTGAATATACGGGAAGCACTGACAACCAAACTTGGCACATAGGAAGCATTGTATCAGTCCTTGTCATTAGCATCATGACAAAAGAGCCAGCATTGGTTTCTGTTCACCTAGTGAACCATTTGAATTTTCATGTTGATTGGTTTTAAGATTAAATACTCCTTTCAATTAAAATTATTATTATTTTTTTTTTTAGTAATTAAAATTATTTTGATTGAAAGGAATATTTGGATTTTTTTTTTTTTGTCCCACATTTACTCACTGGTTATTTATATAATGAAGATAATGACCGGCTGTTGATAAACTTAAAAAAAAAATGCTTTGAAAGAGTTTAGCCAGGGAGTAAACATTCCCCAAGAGCTGAACAGGAGGGATGTTCATAGTGTCGGATAGGATTTTCCACCTTTGTAATAGTGGCTCCAGTCACTTTACATAACAGTAGAGTATTGTGACTTGGGGCTTTGAAATCAGGGGGGTGTACATTGGCGTCCCAGCACCCACTTGCTGGCTGTATAGCCTTGGCAATTTATGTGATCACTCTATCCTCTGTTTATCTTCTGTAAAATAAGGGTAAAATAATATCTAACTGATAGTATCTGTTAAGTGAGGATAAAATGGTATCTAACTGTTGGTTGTTCTGTGCATTAAAGGTGCAAAATGCATACAAAATAATTAGCCTCGTGCCTGACACAAGATAAGAACTTAGGACTTTTTTGCTATCATATTATTATTTTTGGAGGTCATAACTGCAAGGCTGACTCATTTCCAAATGTTTAACACCTAAGGGTGCAGAAGAAGGGACACGGCAGGTGACATGTCCATGATCAGGTAAAGTTAAAAAAAACAGCTTTAAATCTGACTCTTACACTTGGTACTCATTTCATCAGAAACCAAACATTCCATTTCTTATTGATTTTGGTATATGATCTTCTAAGAAATCCACAGAATTATTCCTTTACCTAAGTGGGCTCACTTGCCCTTGAATTTCCATCTTCGGAAGAACGGTAGAGAATTGTTGTGTATTCAGAAGTCCTGTGGGATATTACATCTAAGAGAACTTGGCTTCTCGAAAATCAGAGAGACAGTGCCCTGCATAATCAGACTCGGCTTAATCTGAGATACCTACGTTGGCTTTTCAGTTGAAGGTAAAGGGGGGAAAAAAAGCCTCTTCTGAGTGGAAGGTGGAGTTGTGTGCTTGCGTGTGGTTGTGCATGCAACAAAATCAACTCTCGCAGGTTGTGTGTGCAGCAGAATCCACTCTCACAGAGATGCAGTGTGAGAAAGGAGCAGTGTGTCTAATGTACATCAGTCAAGGGCTGTTTTGAAAGTGAAGCCCAGGGGTTCTCTTCTCCAAACCAAGCCCATTTCACTCCATGGGTGAGCTTAGGGATGGTCCCATGGAATCTCAGGTCAGGAGTCTCCTTGAATCGTGTAGGAGGTAAAGGGGGTGGCTACAGTTTGGGGTCCACTAGTCAAATGTGTTAATATTTCAGCAGCCTTCCGAAGAGCAGATAGTTTGGCCAACTTGGCCTTTGAACTCAAGGCTTTGGGGTGGTAGCCTGAGCTGGGGAAGAAAGAGCCTCCCCCCTCCAGCTTTCAGAGCTGCCACCACCCCCACTTCACCACCCCCCTCCCGCCTTTTCAGGCAGACATGCAAGCCCCAGCCACTGGGATTTGGGAACTCAGAGCTTCCCACGTTTGCCTTGTTTACTCCCGAGTTTGCATTTTACCTATTCGTTTTCAGCCCTTTTCCTCCTCCCTCCTCCCTGAAAGTCCAGCAAAGGATACCTCATGAACCCAACCTAAAGGGTAAGGAGGACCTTGCTTCGTATGGCTGTGGCCAAGTCATTGAACTTCAGAAGCCTCCTCTAAATAGAACTCCAAAACGGGACAAAAGCATTGGCTTTTGTTGATTAAAGCATCATTTTTGGAGAATGTAGATCTTGCATTTGGAGAATGCAGATCTTGTTTTCCATGGGTTGTGCTCTACTCGATGTGGATAATTTAAACATGTGCCAATTTCAAAGAGGAGGTTTGGGGATCCCTGGGTGGCGCGGCGGTTTGGCGCCTGCCTTTGGCCCAGGGCGCGATCCTGGAGACCCGGGATCGAGTCCCACATCGGGCTCCCGGTGCATGGAGCCTGCTTCTCCTTCTGCCTGTGTCTCTGCCTTTCTCTCTCTCTGTAACTATCATAAATAAATAAAAATTAAAAAAAAAATTAAAAAAAAAAAAAAAAAAACAAAACAAAGAGGAGGTTTGGGATGCCCAAGACACAATAAGTGGCATACCGTCCTGATTCTAGGGACCGGGAATGGAGGTTTCCATCATCACATGCAGCCAGAGGTATGACAGTTTCTCTCCAGAAAGGCCCTGGAGTGTGCTCAGGCTGGGCTTGACGCTGTGGGCTTGTGGTAGGTGTGTCTCATGGTAACACACCATTTGTGTATGTAGTGTAGCCCTGGAAGGTTTCTCTTCAGCTCGATGATGGGAAGCCAGAGGTCAAAGGCCCTGGGATGTAAGCATGGGCTCCCTCTGCGGATCTGAGAACAAGTTTCCAAGAAGGTAACACAGTTCCCCAGGTGGTCCTGAAATGTAGATATTAGGGGGGAGCTACCTTGACTTGCCTAAAGGACAGGTCTCCTAAAATCTGGCAGGCGAGGGGGCGGAGGATCGTGGAGAGTGGGGAGGTTGCTGGAATCTTTTCCTGCTGGTGTTTCATACCCATCTCTTCCCACCCAAGAAAGGGTTTCTCATCCATCTGTCTTGAGTGCCTTTTTTTTTTTTTTAAGATTTTATTTATTCATGGGAGACACACACACACACACACACACACACACACACACACAGACAGGCAGAGGGAGAAGTAGGCTCCATGTGGGGAGCCCTACACGGGACTCGATCCCAGGACTCTGGGATCACGCCCTGAGCTGAAGGCAGATGCTCAGCCACTGAGCCACCCAGGCGTCCTGTGAGCTCCTCCTTGTCTTAATTGGCCTCGTGTTTCCATGAGCCATCAGTCATGCAGGGAACATCCTGGATTCTTGGAGGCGATGGAACAGTTGAGATCACAAACTTCCTAGGTCGTCTTAACTTGTTTGGGCACAAAAGGACCTGACAACAAAATTTGAAACTTTAAATGGAAAGAAATCCCCCACATAAACATCATTTCATGTATTTGTAAACCATTTCCTTCTGCAGGCTCGTTTTCCCTTATACTCTTCTTTCCTTTTTTGGTTATGAACAACCACTGAAGAAACATTAGTTCAGTGCAGTTGAACTTTTGCCGTCTGTTGTAAGAGTTCACACTGAACATTATTCTGAGCAGTAAGTACAATAGGCCTAAATCCAAATAATTGAATAATTGAATAGCCCCCTGCATAGTAATTTTAAATGATGGAGTGTCAGGGGGGCAAAGAAGGAGGAGTTATATGGGTCTGAGTGGCTCAAGGTAGGATTAAGTAAAAGGTAGTTGAGAAATTAGTAAACTAGGAATTTGGGTGAATATGTTAAAAAAAATATATAGTTGGTTAAAATGGGCTAAGTGGACTGTATCTTTGCAAAGAATGAGTTGACTCGTTTAGAGTACCTCAGATGTATATTATAAAATTTTCAGTTTAGAGGGAAAGGAAAAAAATGTCTTTGTGATTCTCCATAGGGATCACTCCTGAGAAAATCCTGTACAGTCTTTCCTCCTGTTTCAGTGGCCAAGGGAGATGAGTTCAGTGACCCATGGCAATGTAGTGAGTGTGAATAATATGAAAACATAATCTTCATTTAGTACTTTCTGCTGACCAGAAGACTTGCAAAATCTAGCATTTATATAACCCTTGGAGTGTACATTCTTTTTAAAGATTTTATTTTTAAGTAATCTTTATACTCAATGTGGGGCTCGAACTTACAACCTTGAGATCAAGAGTTGCATGCTCCACCGACTGAGCCAGCGAGGTGCCCCTGAAGTCTATAACATTTAAAGTAAATCAAATAGGGGATCCCTGGGTGGCTCAGCAGTTTAGCACCGCCTTCGGCCCAGGGCGTGATCCTGGAGTCCCGGGATCGAGTCCCACATGGAGCTCCCTACGTGGAGCCTGCTTCCCCCTCTCCCTGTGTCTCTACCTCTCTCCATGTCTCTCATGAATAAATAAATAAAATATTTTTAAAAAGTAAAACAAATAAAGCAAACTCTCCTATTCTTGAGAACATTTAAGAATAGTCACAAATCTCTATGATACACTGGGTTTTTAAAAAAAAAAATCTCAAGAAAACAAACCCTAGAAATTGCTTTTAGACAGTATAATAGCTAAATACCGTATCTCTTATGAACCCTTTCCCTGTTTTATGGCTAATCAGCAAACACTTACATTCTGTATGTACCAGATTTAAACATACTAAATAAATATCGCAAAATTGTCAGCTCTTAAATAAAACAAAGTGCGACTTACAGTTTCTCTGTATTGACTTTAGAATCAAGGCACCAAACTAGCTAAACTCACATTCACTTGTATTCAGTTTCCTAAAATTAGAATTTCTGGATAGTTGCATATCTTTGTTTTAACTTCTTATTGCCAGGAAAGCAATGTGGGAGAGATCTGATTAGTCAAGTATTTCTTTAGAGAAAAGTGTTTAACGATATGCAGGAAATAAAATGTATGGAAATGACATTCCTCTCAGCCTGAAGACTTCTCACTGATTCCCTGTGCCCTGCTGCTTTGAGATGAATAGTTTCCTTCTCAGGTATTTTTAACTCCATAGACTCATTCTTTCGGCATGGTTTGTTTTTTTTGTTTTGTTTTGTTTTTCCTTTTATTTTCATTGTGAGATCCATGCAACAAAATGTACCACCTTGATTCTTTCCCAGTGTGTAGGTCAGTGGCATTCAGTACCCTCACGTCGGGCAGCCATCCCCACCATCTAGATGTCCACAGAACTGTTTCCATCTTGCAAAAGAAATCTGTTCCCATTAGATAGCAGTTCCCTGTCCCTCTTCCTCCCAGCCCCTGGCCACCACCTTTCTATCTCCTGTGACTTTGTGAGCCATTCGCTTTCTCTCTCTGTGAATTTGACTCCTCTACCTACCTGATACAAATGGAATTGTGTCATCATATTTGTCCTTTTGTGACAAATGTGACCTACATCCTTTTATTTCACTTGGCATAATGTCCTCAGAGTTCATCCGTGTTTAGCAGGTGTCAGGATTTCCTTCCTTTTTAAGAATAAGTAATATCCCATCCGATGGGTAGACTGTATTTTGTTTATCTCTTCATCTGTTGATGGACACTTGGGTTACTCCCCCCCCCCTTTTGGCTACTGTGAATAATGCCGCTGTGAACATGGGTGTACAAACATCTGTTCAAGCCCTGTTTTCAGTTCTTCTGGGTCTCTACCCGAAGGGGAATTGCTGGATCATATGGTAATTCATACGGTAATTCTATTCTAATTTTTTGAGGAAACCGCATGTTTCCTTCCTACCTCCCTTTCTTTCTCTCCTTTTTTCTTTTGACAGTAGCCATCGTAATGGATGTGCAGCAGTCTTAGTCATGTATTTCAGGCAGCAAAGGTGTGCAGAGCTTCACTATGTTCTGGAAGATCTTTCTTCCCTGGGAAATTGGAAGGAAAGTGGAGTGATCTCCATGTGGTCATCTCCCACACAGAGGAACATGATGAGTGTTGGAGCTTTTTTTGTTTTTTGTTGGTTGGTATTTGGGTTTGTTCTTGTTTCTGTTTTTTTACAAGAAGGCCACAGTCCCCTGATTAATAAACACAGTAGAAAGTAAAGGTAGAGCAGATACAACAAGGAGCTTCTACTTCCTTTGAATCCAGTTTTCTTTTTTTTTTTCCCCCCAAATGAGAGATGTACTTAAATGAGGGTAAGCCAACTTCTAATCATCCAAACCCTATTCCTGCCTGTGGCATGTGCTGTGAGGCAGTGCTCAGGGTGTGCTCTGGGATGTCGTAGGGACGTGGACCCTCACCCTCTGGGTGCTTAAAACATGCTGAGAGCCTGGAACACCCAGGAGGTGAACCACAGAGATGAAATGTTGGAAGGTGAAAAGTCCCAAGTCCTAATCGAGGGTAAAGAGAGGGCGGTAGGAAGTTCCGTGGTGCCTCTGGTGGCATCAGCGAGGTGTCCCTGTCCTAGCGTCTTAGCTACCCTCACCTGGAGGCAGCCAGGATCGGGATGTGCGGTGTGGACCGTGGCTCCTGGCTACCGTCTGTAGACCCGCGCGCACTTATTGTTCCTTCTGCAGAATCATCAGGGGAGCCTGTTAAGCAGATACATGTCTCTGCCTCCTTCCTCAAGTATTTGGGTTTCTAAGCTTGGGGCGAGGTCCAAGATTCTGTAGTTTTAAAAACTCCCCAGGTGATTCTGCGGCACCAGGAGGTGTGGTAGCCACTGATTTTACATCCCTCGTCCAGGGTGATGAGGCTCTCAGGTCCATGACTCCTGTGTCCGCTCAGTCCTGTCCTCTTGTGTTCAGGGCTTGGTGAGAGCCTGAAGGCAGTAGAGCATGCAGACTGGTTCTGGCCTGCAGGAATCCTGCAGTTTTCCAGAGACTTGGAGGAGGTAATTGTGGTGCACCTGGGCGGCTCAGTGGTTGAGCATCTCCCTTTGGCTCAGGCCATGATCCTGGGGTCCTGGGATGGAGTCCCACATCAGTCTCCCCTTAAGGAGCCTGCTTCTCCCTCTGCCAGTGTCTCTGCCTCTCTTTCTGTGTGTCTCATGAATAAATAAATAAAATCTTTAAAAAGAAGCAGCAGCAGCAATTGTAGGACAGTGTCATGGAACTCTGGGGTGGGAGAGTTGAGGGAGGGGGACCACACAGCCCGGGCACCTGGCAGATATCTGGGCGATGGGAGGAGACTTCCGAGTCAGTGGTCCTGAGCCGTCCTTTAAAGGTTCAGGGGGCATCAGCTGGGCAGGGAGGGGAGGGACAGCTGGAGGGGGCTTCACACAGGCAAAGGAGCCTTTGGAGGTGATCTGGGGGTGGGGGTAGATACAGTTTAAGATCTAGAGATCTAGAAGAGTCTTCGAGGTCAAACCAAGGAGCCATGATTTTATTCGGAGGATAATGAATCACAGAAGAATTTTCTTTTCTTTTTTTTTATAATAAATTTATTTTTTATTGGTGTTCAATTTACCAACATACAGAGTAACACCCAGTGCTCATCCCGTCAAGTGCCCCCCTCAGTGCCCGTCACCCATTCACCCCCACCCCCCACCCTTCTCCCCTTCCACCACCCCTAGTTCGTTTCCCAGAGTTAGGAGTCTTTATGTTCTGTCTCCCTTTCTGATATTTCCCACACATTTCTTCTCCTTTCCCTTATATTCCCTTTCACTATTATTTATACTCCCCAAATGAATGAGAACATACAATGTTTGTCCTTCTCCGATTGACTTATTTCACTCAGCATAATACCCTCCAGTTCCATCCACGTTGAAGCAAATGGTGGGTAATTTGTCGTTTCTAATGGCTGAGGAATATTCCATTGTATACATAGACCACATCTTCTTTTTTTTTTTTTTTTTTTTTATGATAGTCACACACAGAGAGAGAGAGAGGCAGAGACACAGGCAGAGGGAGAAGCAGGCTCCATGCACCGGGAGCCCGATGTGGGACTCGATCCCGGGTCTCCAGGATCGCGCCCTGGGCCAAAGGCAGGCGCCAAACCGCTGCGCCACCCAGGGATCCCATAGACCACATCTTCTTTATCCATTCATCTTTCGATGGACACCGAGGCTCCTTCCGCAGTTTGGCTATTGTGGACATTGCTGCTATAAACATCGGGGTGCAGGTGTCCCGGCATTTCATTGCATCTGTATCTTTTGATCAGGGTTGTGATGTGTTGTGATTTGCATTAGAGACCATCCTGCTTGGGACAGTGGATTGGTGACCTAGAGGAAGAGGTACAAGGAGAAGGGTGATTATCAATAGGCTTGTGAGGGCCACAGGGACCAGAATGTGGAGGGATTTCAATGCTATGGTGTCTGTCTCCTCCTTGAAGTAGGAAGTTGGCCATGGGCTATGAGGGGTGGAAGGGGAGATGGGCAGGGTGATGAAGTCCAAATAGTCATGTTGGTACTAGAAGAAAGATGGGCAGATAGATGGGTGAGCAACTTCTTGAGGAGCCCAGCTGAGGCCAGATACCATGAATTAGGGGTGGCTTTTAAGTTTGAATTTAATTTAGTTTGATTGAGTGGTTTTTGTAACCAGTGCTCTTTAATCTGAGTAGAGAAGTGGAAAAACCAGACATTTGGATTTTTCTAGGATTGGCACTTTGCCAAGCAGAAGGATCAAGAGTCCTAAGCGGTTGAGATCCCTTCTCTCTCTTGTTGTCATCTTCCAGTGAAGCCAGAGCTGGTGTCTCATTTGACGTGTGGTCCTGGAAGTGCAGGGTCAGCGTGTGATGAGGGGTCCGGGGGATTTGGCTTAATCTTCTGGATGGTTCTCTGATGATGGTGTTCTGAATACTTAAAAAGTGAATCCAAATTAGACAGAAATACAGAAAGCAAAAATTTGAGTTTTTTTCTCAAACTGAGTCATCCAAAACTCATTTTAACATTGTTCTAAGAATAATTCAGATCTGAGTATAGCATCATGAAGAAGTTTTTCTTCAAGACCATTGGTGTTCTTCTGTGGCTCTAGTCAAGAGAAATTGATCATCTAATTAGGCCTTTGTCAGATGGGACTTGCTACGTATATAATGTCCCACTAGACAATGTAATAAATATAACTAGGACTAGAATTGCACTAATTTGGGATAATTAGGAAGAAGACTTGTCTAAATAAGTGAAAGATTTAAATTTTATAGAATGTTTAGTGAAATGGAGACATTACTTTCATGTCCTCAGGCTATCTAACGAATGGATAAATTATTTATAATTAGCATATCAGTTGTTGCCATATATAAGAATTTGCTCCTTTAATATTTGAAAACAGGTTATTTTTCCTTCTTCAGTAATTGATTTGGGCCATTGAAACAATATTTATGCCACTTATCCATCCTAACTAGAGTAAAGATGACCATCAGCCTAGCCCTATTCTATAATTCCCTAACTCCAAATGGGTAGATTGCAAATTAAAATTTTCCTATATGGGAGAATGAGGTAATTCTGCATCCTTAAAGACATCTTGTGTCTTCTGCTTTCCTTTTGAAAAGAAATATATATTTCTGCCATCTCTGTAAGAATATATACATTTCTAAAACTCACAAGTAATATGCTAAAAAATGCCTGCTACATAAATACATCATGCATAAATACATATTCAAGATAAATTAATAGATATTCAAGATAAACCTAAAAAGTAAAATTGAAAAAAGATGATATTCAAGATAAAATAAATAAATAAATACTAAAATTAAAAATCAGCAAAGCATACAAGATGAACACTCAGAATGATGAATGTATATATCCCAAAAGAAATAAGTAACAAATCATATTGGTTTCCCAAAGAAATTTAGAATTTTGTGCTAATAATGTCCTTTGTTACTGAGGGCCTATGAGATGACAGTTATATATATACTTCATACAACAAACAATCCTTTAAGACCTGTAGTATTATTATTGTATCAGAGCTAGGATTAGAAGCCAGATCCAACTTTCCTTAGCAAAAGGTATAGTGTGTCATCCTCCAGTTTACAATTAAAATAAAGGAAGTGTTTTTTGTTTTTGTTGTTTTTTTTTTGGAGGGAGGGAGAGAGAGAGAGAGAGAGAGAGAGAGAGAGAGATTGCTGGGGGGGGGGAGGGGAGGCCAAAGGGAGAGGAAGAGAGAATGTCAAACAGGTTCCATTCTCAGCGTGGAGCCTGACATGGGGCTGGATCTCAAGACCCTGAGATCATGACCTGAGCCAAAACCAAGAGTTGGATGCTTAACTGACTGAGCCACCCAGACGCCCCAAGTGGTGTTTTTAACCAAATCTAACAGAATTAGGAGATGGAACCTGGGTTATGAATCAGGTATCAATGTACAGCTAATAGAAAGAAACAAAAATGTGGTAGTGCAAAAATGGCAGACATGAGGACTGCAATGGTACATCATGGTGTTATTCATTGACCACAATCTTTTTTCCAGCCAGTTATCTATCCTTTGTACACACAGACTTTTCAGTTGGCTTTCCGGAAGTAGAGTCAACGCCAGCCAGCGGCCCCAGGCCCAGGTCTGGGAGAAGGCCACCGGAGTCGTGCATGTAACCAGCTGTGTAGCCTGTCCTCTCTGTAAAATGGGCTAATAACAGGATCTACATACAGGGCTGAGAATTCAATGCCTTAATAGATGTAAAACCTTGAGAGTAGTGCTCGGCACACAATTTGTGCTCAGGAACAGTTAATAGTTGTTATTAATAACAACCTTATGGTCTGAGGTTAGCAACAAGCAGCTTTGGGTCTCTAAAAAGGGGTCACTTGTTTCTTAGAACTCTTTTTTTTTTTTTTTTAGGGGTAGGAAAGGCTTAACTGCCAGTAATTACAATTTCCCTGACCTGTAGGGAGCAGTTTTAAACAGTGTGTTTCAAGTAGATTGGCTCTGCGGCATAGACGGGGTCCTTGCTCGGCACCGGGGCCGTGATCTGGAAGCAGCAGGCGTGAGGGTGCCCACCGAGGTTTCCGGGAGGAGCTTAGGAGTGTGCGTGTGTGCTGGTGGGACACCCTAATTCGCCTCATTTGCCCTTCCTGGGCCTCACCCGGGGCTCAGCCCCTGTGAGGAGGAACCCCCAGTCCGCAGCCCCCCCCAGGTGCCCCGCAGATGCCCTCTGTGCAGGGCAGGGCGCAGAGCCTCAGTGGGCCCCGAGCCGCTGAAGGACCGTCATGCCGAGGCTGTGATGGGGACCGGGTGGCCATCGTGGACCCCGCGGCGGGGACAGAAGTGCAGACTCGTCCCCGGATGAACAGAGGCCCTAAGGATCCACGGCGGGTGGCCCGGCTGCTTCGTGTTGGTCTGTGCCTCGCGGCAGCGGCCCAGGAGCAGGCTCGTCATCGGGGCGCCGGGCGCAGCGGGGGGCTCTCCCCGGCTGGTCCACGCGGGCGCCGGGCCCCGGGTGCTGCCCTCGTTGGCGGGAGCTCTGGGGACCTCAACGAACGCGGGTGACAGCCCACCCACTCTGCCAGGCTGCGCAGGGCCTGCAGGATTCCGGGTTTCGCCTTGTCCAGGGTCTTGGGAAATTTCTGTTTGAGGTGGAGGATACCACGGAGGGGATGACGGAGGAGATCCCCGGTGCTCGGGGGTCTGTGCAGCAGAGATTGGGGCTATTAACGGGTGACCCCGAAGAAGGCCTAGCCCACACTCACAGTCTCGCGGAGGCGCGGTTTCTAACCAGGCATCCTGCCCGCGGGGGTGCAGGTCCCTAAGCCAGTGAGCCGGCCTCGACTGTGGCCTGGGCCTTCTCTCAAAGCTCCCGGGACAGAGGAGAGTTTCCTTGGCTTCCTTTTGGGAAAAGTCCTGAAAAGAACAACTGAGCCCTGGTTTTGGGGGATAAGAATGAAAAGGAAATGCAAATCTCGGAGAAACAGGTGGTTCTTAGGCAGAGAGATAAAAGCTTTGGATCAAGTGTGAAATAAAAAAATGTGGTGATGGTTTGGGTCTGTGCTGTAACTCAGGCCCAGGAAGAGCAACTTCTGTAACTGTCCCAAGAATGCGCTCAGATGAATACTGTGGTTTTGTTCTTTTTAAGATTTTATTTATTTATTCATGAGAGACAGAGAGAGAGAGAGAGGCAGAGACACAGGCAGAGGGAGAAGCAGGCCCCATGTAGGGAGCCCGATGTGGGACTCGATCCCGGGTCTCCAGGATCACACCCTGGGCAGAAGGCAGGTGTTAAACCGCTGAGCCACCCAGGAATCCCTGAATACTGTGTTTTAATTGCGGTCTTAAGTTTCATGCACACACAGTCTTTAAAGATATAAAGAGGTAACTTAAAATTTGTAGTTATTGGGAAGATTACCCGGAATATAGCCATATTTAGAGATGTAGAGATTTGCTGGAGTCCTGGGACCCGCCTGTTACTAATACTTAGGCTCTTTTGTACAACATGGAGGATGAGTCCAAAGAACACAGAGCTCACCCTGGAAATTGAGTAAGGAACTTACAACTGTGTCAAATACTTTATGTTATGTTTTGATTCTGTGGTGACATTTGCCTTCCTTCGTCAACTAATCCAGCACATACTTAGATACAGATATTTTAGGAAATCAAGGAAAAGAGTAGTCTTGGTCTGATGGCTTTAGAAGTAGTATGCAGTTTCTTCTTATACTACATGAAGTGTAAAGAATGTTGGGCCGTTGCCTTTGTGAGTGTGTTTTGAGATATAACTTATATCAATAACCAGCTGATTGTTGGGTGTATTGCAGCTATGCAAGTGAGACTGAGAAAGTGCTGGGCTCTCTGGCCATAGATCGCATCAGGTTCTTCTGAGCCTTTTGTAAACATTAAAACCAAGTGAACAGACTCATTAAGGATTCATATCTTTTGCTTCTTACTCCACCCCCACATGTACCCAAAAAAAGACCATTTAGCAGCACTGTATGGTGGAGGACCGCAGCGTCGATGAGCTCGTACTTAAATGTGTTTCTGAGGTACAACAGCTATCTTGTTGGCATTATGTGCACTGCTTTCTGATTATTTTTGTCCATCTATTGCAACTAATTATCCTTGCCATGTAACTTTTGTTTTTAAGAAGGAAATTGGTTTTCAGTATTAATTTTTAAAGCATAATAGAATACTATGAAGCTCTATTTCTTGCTCTTTTCTTTTTGGAGGAAGAAGCCATATATATATATATATATATATATATAAAATATATATATATATATATATATATATATATATATATTTTTTTTTGCATCAGTTAGTATTTCTGAAAACCTGGTTCAGAATACTGAATCAGCTCTACAGTGTTTTGTGTGGTTTTTCTTGCATGATACTCTAAGAGCCATATGTGCCTTCTATAGAAGTCTTCAAATAAGAGAGAGACTGAGCATAAGCCATAATAGAAATTTCTGTTGAGGGATTATGAAAATGTATTAGGGTCAAAATAGCTCTTTAAAACAGTAATCTAGAAACAGAGTTTATTGTTGAAATGATTGCATTGAATCCAAACCCTCCCTTGCTGAGTTATTTTTCGTTTTAATTTCTCAAAAAGATCTTCATCAGTCATCTGCTACAATATACTCATTATGGAGCTGCCGTATTCCGGTATTCTCTTTGCCTGGTTTGTTCCATGATATCTGTCTGGTGTCTGTATGTAAGCAGTATATTAGGTGCCAGGTGCCTTGGGAGAGTAAAAGACCCAGGGTCCTGCTCTTAGAGCCTTCAGCCATGGGGAAAGAAGGGAACTGAAAGAAATTCATTATGCCTGGAAGGTAGTGTGCAAGGTAAGGAGAAGCCAGACCTGAGTCTGGAGAATAAGGCAAATCAGAAGGGGCTTTGTGGGTAGGGTGACCATATAACTTATCATCCACACTGGAACACGTGGGTCAGTGAAAGGGGGTACTATTAGTAAATACCCTAGAATAACAGGCCCAAGGGCAACTATCCTAGACAGACCAAGACATGTGGTTACCCTATTTCTAGGGTTAGGGAATTTGCATATTATTCAAGAAGCAGTAAACAAGGAGCCATAGCGAGTTTCAAATCTAGAATGCGATATAATAAAACTTTGCATTGTGGAAGGCAAAAGGGGAGCCCCAGAGACCACATATGTGCTGTGCCAGGGACCCAGGCCTGAGAAGGTGGCGGCCAGGAGCTTGTGAAGACAAGTGAGAGGCAGATGGTGGACAGACCTGCAGTGTCCCTTGGAGACCCAGCTGGCAGAGCTTGGTGAGCCATCCAACATGGCAGATGAGCAGGAGGGGGAAGTAGAGGAGCTGTCTGAGGGACGGAGGGGCATCGTTTACTGCCATGAAAAATGCACCAGGAGAGGAGCAGATTTTGGGCAGAAGATGTTGGTGAGTTCCATCTTGGATGTTGTGTTCGAGGTACTTCCTCAGATGTAGTGTTTAGAGATGTCTGATAGACATTTTCCCCTTGTGTTAATGGGAAAATCAGCCTGCACAATATACTGGTGTTATTTCCTACGGCTCTAATTCCCAATTCCCCATAAAGGTCTTAAGCACCTAGATTTGCCTTGTTTCACACAAGGGATTGTGTCCATCTTGAATAATCCAGTTACTGTGTTGAGCCTTGTGCAAAGGAAGAAAGAAGCATGGCTGCTCCTCCTGAAGAACTTTAGCTTGGCTACGAAATGGGGAACCCAGCTTCCTGCAGCAGTGTTTCCCCACTGCCTGTCAGAACTGAGGAAGATGTGGGTGTTTCTGCAGCTTTAGAACTAAAGAAATGTCCTACATGAGAGCTCCTCATTTGAACAATATTTATAGCCTCTTGCGGAATACTACTTCAAAAATACCTAGTATTTATAAAGGACTTCTTTTTTCTCTTTAAAGATTTTATTTATTTTTTTATTTGAGAAAGAGAGAAAGAGAGGGGGGTGAGGAGCAGAGAGAGAGAGAGAGAGAGAGAATCCTAAGCAGTCCCCAAGCCCAGCCCAAGCCCTATGCGGGGCTCGATCTCACAACCCCGAGATCATTACCTTAGCTGAAATCAGGAGTCTGATGCTCAACCGACTGAGCCACCCAGGCGAGACGCCCCTATAAAGTACTTCTTCTGAAGAGTTTCACATACATGTGAAGTTGGCAAGAGGCAGATTCACATTCTGAATGACAATGAAAGAAATACAGATATCACAACACTCTCTGAATGCTTTATTGGTTAATGTTTATATTACCCTAAAATTTACATTTTTAATGCACAGCCATATTAAAGCTTCTCCTTAATCTCTTAGATAATTTCAGAAGCAGATTATCTAGTTCACATCCAATGTTTATTTTGATATATGAACAGATACAAATATCATACCTTTCCCCAACGTGTTTGAAATGATAGTGGTTCATTTATATTTAATACTCTAGATTTAGCAAAAGACATAATTGGGAATGGCTTTTCTTAAACGTGCTTAATCTTACTGAAATTAAAGTGATTACATCAAAATCTATACAAAAAGTTGGGGGAAGTTCTAGGTCATAAGACATTGTGCCCAGCCTGGGTATCCCTAACCATTTCAGTTTTGGTTGCAGTAGTTAAAATTGTAGAATCTTCTGTTTGGAAAAATATTATTATTTAATTGTGCTCCACCTCATCCTCTCTCTCTCTCTCTCAAAAGGATTTGAGATGTCTTAGGGAGATATTTAAATGTAATATGATTTTAAAAATTAAACAAATGGAAAATGAATAAAGGGGGAATAAAAGGAAAGTAAACAGAAGGTAGGATATTTAAAGATCCACAAAAAGAGGGTATAGGGCTGGAAGCGACACGAAACTCAAATCTGATTCCCACCTATTTAAAGGAAAAATATAATGTTTAATCTAATGATCTCTGCTCCTCTCTCCTGATGCCCTGCCCCACCCCCATTCTGTTGAATCAGGAACTTACTCAAGCATGTTAAGGATATAGCATCTCTCTTTCTCTCTCTCTTTTTTATTTATATTAAATTAGCCAACATAGAGTAGTACATCATCAGTCTCAGGTGTAGTGTTCAGTAAGTCATCAGTTGCATTTAACACCCAGTGCTCATCCCATCCCGTGCCCTCCTTAATGCCCATCACCCAGTTACCCCTTTCCACCCACCTCCCCTCCAGCAACCCTCAGTCTGTTTCCTAGAGTTAAGAGTCTCTCACGGTTTTTCTCCCTCTCTGATGACTCCCATTCAGTCTTCCCTCCCTTCCCCTATGGTCCTCTGTACTGTTTCCTATATTCCACATATGAGTGAAACCATATGCTAATGGTCTTTCTCTGATTGATTTATTTCACTCAGCACAATATCCTGCAGTTCCATTTCTAATTTTTTATATAGCTTATCTTTTGTCTCTCTCCTTTTGCTGACTTTTCTAGTTACATGGCAAGTAGTGACAGGGTTCTTTAAAATAAATATTCAAATTCTCTTTTTCAATAAGTCTTTGATTTAGAGCAGTGGTTTTCAACCCCTCTTAGCCTCAACAGGCCTCCTTTGTTACAACAAATACTTTGGTAATGCATCTCTTCCTAAGGAGAAATACAATCTTACCCCCACATATAATTCAAAAAAATGTTACCAGTATGTTACGTAGTTGCAAAATAAGTGGGAAATAAAAACAAGGCAATAAAAACGATGGGTATTTTAACAAGTCACTGCTTGGATAGGGCTTCAGTGGAAGACACCATGAAGTGGCCAGATGCGTGCACCTGTCAGCAGGCATCGTGAATGCAAACACAGGCCAATCCAGCTGTGTTGCGGGGTGACCCAAGTGGTAATTGCCATTGCCACTATCGACACAATTTTCTGCAGTGAGGAATAACTCAAGGCAACATTGTAAATGAAGCAGAGTGTATTCTGTGTCCAGTTGTAATCTCCTGGAAAAAGTAAGCGTGAAACAGTTTTGTGTTCATATGTAAAATGGAATTCTTTTGTAATGAATTACACATTTTGTGTAATTGAATGAATTACACATTTTGTGAATGTTTCACAAACTCAATGTCCAGTAGGATGTGGGGAGCCCACACAGGAACATGCACTCTGGGGGTCTGCCCCATGTACTTTGGAACTTCCAGCATCCCTGTGACAGTGACATCCCCTCTTGAGGTGAGGCAAACAAAACTGCCTTCACACGTGTCCAGAGTGCCTCTAATTGGTATCCTGGTGAAAGAGAAAAGGAAGATTTTTTTTTTTAATTGCAAATCCATATTTAGAGTTGTCTTTCCTTTGGATTTGGAGTGCAGCATTTGAAGGCCAATGCCTTAGAGAATTACAAGGGTGAATGTATCTATCTTACCTGTTCCAGAAAAACTAGAAGGGAAACAGGTGAGAGAGATAGAGGGTGAGTGAGCGGCAGAGCAGTTTGGTAGCTGGTGGAAGTCAAACCAAACTGAATCCTAGCCCTGGTGCTTGGCGATGGGATATGGAAAAATCCTGTTCAACTCTCTGAGTTTCTTCCTTCACCTGTAACACAGCTACTTATGTCTCATTTGTAGGGCGGTTATGGGAATGAAGGGGATGGTAATACATTGAAGTCGTTGGCATGGTGCCTAGGACCAGATGGACTTAAAAACTACTGGTTTCCTACAGAGATTTATAATAATGATATTTACATTCCAGAAGGAGGATCTAGGAGTAATAATTAGGTGACATTTTTTTCTAGGTGCTTCGGTTTTTAGGTTCTTAATTTCTTAGGTTCTTAATTTTTAAGGTCAAAAACCTGATAGATGGTGCATTATATACCTTGAAGCACCTTGAATCTTTGATGAAACGAACCCTCTGCATTTCAGATTTGGATTTGATACTTCAAAAACATTCCTTGGAGAAAGAGAAAAGGTTACTATGACAGAAGAAATGCTTTGCTGTAGAAACTTCAAACAATATACCTGTAAATAAACTTAACTTGAAATCCTCACCACCCACTTGAACTCCCTAAGTTAACCAATGTTAACCTAAGTTAACCAACCTAAGTTGACCAACGTTAATAGAATTTGAACTTGAGTGCCCCTACGGTCTGCCTCCTGGCCTTGGCCAAGACTGTTCTTTCTTCCGGAGTCTCTGTGCACTGTCCATGTGACTCGTCCACATCTGTCCTGGAAAAGCCACCCTGCTATGAAATGCCCACCTGATTCTATTCATTCTGATTGCTTCCATGTGGCTTTTCTTTGTCCCAGGGCTGTGATTGATGTATATCACTATATATTTCCCCTGTAAAAGTTGTGTTGTTTTTTTTTCTTTTACAGTGGATCATGAGTTTATTGGAAAGAGTATTTTACTTTCTTGTAATCTATTATTTTACTTTATTGTAAGGCCTTATGGGGTTGTTTTTTTGCATATGAAAGTTGCTCAAAAACAAAATATGGACCAGAGCGTTGAAATTGTGATGATACGTGATACATGTTCTGTAGGAACAACTGTGTCTGAAGGCCATAAATGAAATGCCTCTAGTATGAGGAACTAAGGACTTTTTGAGTATTGATCATAAATAAGCCTATCTAATGAAGAAATGTAAGTGCATGGACTTCTTTGATATTTGGAATTACCAGCCAGCTTGTATTCATAGAAGTACTTGTGTGCTGTGGGACACTGTCTTATTTCCTAACTTCCTGCAGGATTATCTTTGTAACCGCTTATAGGTCTTGTTGATGCTATGTTACCTTATTTCTATTATAACTGTGATTGAAACAAGTTTTGTAAGAATGAAAAATTCTATTTATGTATTTATTTATGCATTTCTATATTTATTTATTCACGAGAGACCCAGAAAGAGAGAGGCAGAGACATAGACAGAGGGAGAAGCAGGCTCCCTATGGGGAGCCCAATGCGGGACTCAATCCCAGGACTCTGGGATCATGCCCTGAGCTGAAGGCAGATGCTCAACCACTGAGCTACCCAGGTGCCCCCAAATGAATAATTCTTAAAACAATTTGAGATGTAAGTTCATGGCCAGAAGATTGACACTTTTGTGTATTATGAGTTTTCTTTCTTTTTTTTTTTTTTAAGATTTTATTTATTTATTCATGAGAGACAGAGAGAGAGAGAGGCAGAGACACAGGCAGAGGGAGAAGCAGGCTCCATGCAGGGAGCCCAACTTGGGACTCGGTCCCGGGACTCCAGAATCACGCTCTGGGCCGAAGGCAGATGCCAAACCACTGAGCGATCCAGGGGTCCCCATGAGTTTTCTTTACAAAGGCATTATCATTCTAACTTACTCTAGAATAGGCATCAGAAGCAAGGAGTGAAATAATCCTGACAATATCTTAAGTTTACATGTGCACATATTTTTAGGCACTAGAGCAGTGCATGGGTGTCTTTGGTGCACAGTTAAAGCCTCTCTTTCCTGGGGGGACTGTGGTGATCTCCACTGCATCCGATGGACATTCATTGGGGTTTTCCCTTTCCATTCCCTGCCTAAGAGAAAGCTTAGTAGAATGCAAGGAAAATGCCTAACATATGGAAACTAGTATTTTACATACGTGACGCTTCAGTTGACGTAAAAATCTGTCATTTTTTTAAAAAAACAACTATAATCCAGAAGTCTCCTAGTTAATGCCAATTCCCCACGTAGACATAGATTTCTTGAAAGGCTGTAATGATTTCTTTATTTGACTTGAAGGAGTTTCCAGTAGAGAGAAGACCATGTCTTCTCGCCTTTGTTCAGACAACCGGGAAGCCATACTAAGCCACCTCCTTTAGGGACGCCTGGGTGGCTCAGTGGTTGAGCATCTGCCCTTTGGCTCAGGGCGTGATCCTGGAGTCCCAGGATCGAGTCCCACAGCAGGGACTCCCTCTGCCTGTGTCTCTGCCTCTCTTTCCGTGTCTCTCATGAATAAATAAATAAAATCTTTAAAAAAATAATAAGCCACCTCCTTTATTAGATGTGGCTATGGTGCTTCCTTAGGGATGTCAGCAGTTTGTTTGAAAGCTACTCTGAGTGGGGTGGGTGGAAGGTCCACCAGGACTTACATTCAAAAATTAAGAGTAGGCATGTCATTATACCTCAATAAAAGTGTGTGTGGGGGGGGGAGAAATAGTCTTTTTTTTGAAGATAGAACTAGAAATTATGTGAGTCACAGCCATCTAAAACATACTCTCGTCTCTTGCTGTATACATAGGTTTTTACTCAATTTATGAGTTGAATGCCTGTCAATTACCACAGTATAGAAATACAGTAGTATCCCATCACTTCAAGAAGTTTCCTCCTGCCCTCTTCATTTATTAGTATTTTGTGTATATGTGATAAGAATACTTAGCATAGGATCTACCCTCTTGGCAAATTTTTAAGTATATGGCACAGTGCTGTTTAACTATAGGCATAATACGGTTCCATGGGGGTGTATGCTTATCTCTGACATCATCGAGTTGAATACATTAAATATGTACAGTCTTTTGTATCATACCTCAATAAAGTGGTTAAAATATTTAAAAATACATTGAGAGTAGGCATTTAAACTTGAGATTGGCATTTCAGCCATATCTGAGTACACTGTTGGTGGACTCCCGCACTGAATTCAGGTGTGGTTTGAGCTAAGCTAGTAGGATCTTGTCACTATATGCCCCAATTTAAGATTAGTTTCTGTAACCCACAAGGCTACAAACCCTGGAAACTGCTTTTTTTTTTTTTTTTTTTTCCAATTGATGATTTAAACTTAGCTCTGACTTCACTGGGTAAATTGTGGGCATTGACTACTGAGGAAGGATTAAGGGTAAATTTTGAAAATACAGCATCTCTGGCTTTGAGTAAAGTTTAAAAAAAGAGAAAAAGTCTGAGCTTGCTGACTTGCTTTAAAATCTCCCCCATTCCCATTTAACATACCTTTTTGAGACCGATTTCTCTACTATGACTGTTATTAAAACACAACACAGAAGCACTTTAGATACACATTATCTCTTGCAAGAGCATTGCCATCTATCCAGTTTAGATTAGTAACTTAACAAGCAAGAAGCAAGCTCATTTGTCACATTAAAAACCTTATTGATACACTTAGTTTGTTCAGGGTGTGCATATTGACATTTAATATGGGGAATACTCTTTTCCTCATAAATTTTGTTCCATTACAATTATGAAAAGACAAAGAATTGCGAGTATAATAGCTTTTCTTGAAATTAATTGTCTGAGTACACTTTCAATGAACAGTGTGCCCTATTTGTCTTTTCTGCCTGTTTTATTTGTTCCGGTTATATTTATTGAAATGTAATTTGATGTCTGCACATAATAAAAATTTGGAAAAAATGGAAAAAAGTTGGGCTTCCTTTTCTTGTTTTATTTTATTTTATTTTTTTTTTAAATTTATTTATGATAGTCACAGAGAGAGAGAGAGAGAGAGAGAGAGGCAGAGACACAGGCAGAGGGAGAAGCAGGCTCCATGCACCGGGAGCCCGACGTGGGATTCGATCCCGGGTCTTCAGGATCGCACCCTGGGCCAAAGGCAGGCGCTAAACCGCTGCGCCACCCAGGGATCCCCCCTTTTCTTGTTTTAAATTTCATTTCCCCCAATAATTCATTTTTATCATATTTTACAAAAGCATCCTTGCCATAGGTAGTTTGAGAAGCAGACATGTAATGATCCATCTGAAGTTGAGGAAACAGGCAGTTGTTTGGCTTATACGCACATCTTACACCCCTTTTTCTAAGAGCTTTTAGTGATGGATTGCTTGTACTTGTGGTTTTCCAATGATGTGTAGGGTCCGCACCATTGTTTCTGTTCTTCTTTTTAAATAAAGGTAGATTGTTTCCTTTCAAGTTATTTTTTTCTGTGAGTTCATAGGAGGAATCTATTTTATTCCTGGAATTTGTTCTTTCAAATGCCATGGCTTCCGTGTGATAACTCTGGTTTTCGTAACTCACCTTGGAGACCACATTCGGTCTCATTTTAGGATGATTGTTTGGAAATGCATTTCAGATGTTTTTTTCTAGCCTTGTAACATCAGTTGTTACAATCTATCAGCTCTGATTGAAGATACTGGTCTTTTAATTAGGCTACTAGTTATGAATATTTTTTCTGAAAATAAATTATTTTTAATATGAGAGCCACATCATAAAATTGGTCAGGAATCAACTCCTTGATATCTACCAGGTAGGAGATTGCTTTCAGAGTCCAGAATGTAAAAACTCTTAGTAGTTGATCAGGTAATTTGGATTTTGAAGTGATTTATAACCAGTTTAGTCATTTGGTGATTTGGATCTACGGAGGGTATGATAATTTCCTAGTGCCACTGTAGCAAAGTGCCGTAAACTAGGTGGATTTACAATCACAGAGGGTTACCCCATCCCAGTTCTGGAAACCAGAAGTCTGAAATCAAGGTGTTGGTGGCAGGGCCTTGCTCCCTTTGAAGGCTCTAAGGGGTGAATGTTTTCTTTCCTCTTCCTGTGTCTGGTGGCTCCAGACCTTCCTTGGCCTCTGACTGTATCTATCACCCTGGTCTCTGCTTCTGTCTTCATGTGGCCTTCTGTCTCTTTTAAGGGCACTTGTCATTGGATTTCTAGGACGCCAGCTAATCCAGGATGATCTTCTCATCTCAAGATCCTTACCTTAAAAACCTTTTCTTTTTTTTCTCTTTTAAAGATTTTAATCTTTATTTATGCATGAGAGACACACAGAGAGAGGCAAAGACATAGGCAGAGGGACAAGCAGGTTCCCTTGAGAAGCCCGATGCAGGACTCAATCCGAGGACCCCGGGATCATGACCTGAGCCGAAGCCAGATACTCAGCCATTGAGCCACCCAGGTGCCCCAAGACCCTTTTCTAAATATGATCACACTTGCTGGTTCTGGGGACTTAGACAAATACTTTTTGGGGGCCATCACTCAATCCACTACAGATGGTAATGAATTTTTTTTTTTTTTTACAATTACTGAGCATCTCTGGAGTGTTGTGTAGTGTGTGCTAGTAGTTGCTGGAGGGGTGAGAGCAGTGCCAGAGTGAAGAGTGCCGACTTGGGGTAGACAGTCCTGGGTCTGAGTTCATGTTCTTGCGTCCTCCTAGCTCTGTGACCTGGTGGCCCATTTCCCAACTTCTCTGCATCTCAACCTCCTCATCTGCAAAGCGACACAGTTGAGGAGACATATCATTCCTGAAAATTCTGAGCAATGTGGTAGGTACGTCCGGCGCAATCGTAACTCCAGTCTTCTCATATTTGAAGATGCTTTATTTTTTTTTTTCATTTCTGAAAGGAGGGTGCCCCTGGAAGTAAGCCACGGGTTCTCTGACTTTGTGGATTCATGGTATCTTTTGTGCTTCTGTAATTTTGCCCTGGCAGTCCCAAGGCAAAAGAAATACCTCCTCATTCTATTTGCTAATTTAGGTCCAGATGACTAAATAAATATTTAAAGGATGTCCTAACAACTTAGTAGCAAATTGAAATTTTTTTTTTAAATTCTTAAATAACTGGCTACTTACCAAACAGACACACGTATATGCGAAGCACTGTACCACTTCTCAAACCTGGAAATTAGATTAGACGCTGCCACCCGTATTCATGCTCCACACTGATTTTTTTGCATAATACCACTGTTTATCACTGCAGCCATCCAAGGGCCAGCTTCTCGGAGATGTCATCAACAGGAATGTAGCACAATCTAATTTGAGGCTATACGATAACCCAAGCTGGTTGTTGGCATGATATCTGACAGAGGTCAAGTACTGTTCTCTAATTTGGTTATACTCAAATTTACTCCTGAATGAGCAACATAAAAGCCTGCCTTGCTTTTTCTTCAAGAATTTCTTACTTTTGGGCAGCCCTGGTGGCGCAGCGGTTTAGTGCCGCCTGCAGCCCAGGGTGTGATCCTGGAGACCCCAGATTGAGTCCCACGTCAGGCTCCCTGCATGGAGCCTGCTTCTCCCTCTGCCTGTGTCTCTGCCTCTGACTCTCTCTCTCTCTCTCTCTCTGTGTCTCCATGAATAAATTTTTAAAAATTAAAAAAAAAAGAATTTCTTACTTTTTTTTTTTCTTACTTTTTATTATCGTAAATAATTTATATATTTTATTCTAAACATGTTACTTCTAAATTTCCAACCCTATTTATTTTACTCTTTAAAAATTTTAAAAAATATTCCCGCATAAAGTAATTATTCAGTAAATGCTTTTTGATGAATACCATGTCAAAAAAAAGTACCATGTCAAAGAAGCTTTTTGTTTGTTTTGTTGTTGTTGTTGTTTTTTTTTTTGTTGTTGTTGTTCAGGCTAACACAGAGATGAACACAGGCGATACAAAGCGTGCTGTGTGTTTTTTTGTTTTTTATGTTTTGTTTTTTTGATCTGGTATGGCTAACCAGGCACTTTTTATGAAACCAGCACTGATCTAGCTTCTTTTACACAGGCCCAAGATAAGGATGATGAGTTAGTAAAAAAGCACTAGGTTATCTTTATTGTATCTTTTCATGAACCAAATTAATTACTCTGTGAGATGACTGTACTGAACTATGGATTCAGTAGATGAGTGGTGTTTGAGTGCTGTGCACTTGTTCACAATATTCATTCTTACCCAGCATTCTGGTTCTCTTCCTACTCTTCGGTTCTTTCATTCGTTCAAAAAATATTTCTTGAGCACTCCAGTAGTTGTGTACTGGGGATCTATCCCTACTCACAGTCCTGAGCGTGCAGTGATAAATAAGACAGATATCACGTGGTGTTGCTTTAGGTACTTAGCACAGTGCCTGGCGCATAGTAAGTCATTGGCAAATGGCAGATAGAATTAATATTAATATTATTAAGTTTATGTATTATGCATTAAAAACCTCCACCCGAAGGAACACAGAGATGAAATATAAATCAGTAGATTGTGAATATTTTATTGTAAACTTTGGCTAGAGAGAGAATTTGAGACTTCTCTATGACAAGAGACATAATGATTCTCTTGTTGACATTTGTCACATCGTCTTGCCCTGCTCTTCAGTTTTTAGATTGCACATGTGTTGAAGGATCTGTCCTCAACCCATTAAAAAATATGTGTGGTCCTCAGGGGTATTTAATACATCAAAAGTGTTTAAAACCCTCAAGGATTAGTAAGTAATTAGCCTGCGTGCCTAATGTGTAAACAGCAGAGGAATCTTTGATTTTGGCTCAATCAATGTAATTTTGATGTTAACAGATCAGCAGCCAACAGTTAAATAAACTTTGACACCCAGAGCAGACCTGTCAACAAAGGCACAATGAAACCTACTACTGATTGATCAGCTAGCTAATTTCCTTTCAGTTTAGACATTTGTAAAACACTTTTCTTACACATTTGTGATATGCATATGTGCAAAGCTTCTTGCTTACAAAAACCAACAGAACGAAAATGAAAAATAGATCATTGTGGGGCGCTCATGACTCACCCCATCCGACCACATTTGAGATACGTTAGATGTAGGTCTCTACGCACCTGCTGAAGAATCACTGCGAGGCCTCTGATTCTTCTGAGCTCGTATCTAGGAGACGGCTACACTTCCCTCTTTCATTTTTGTGATCTGTATGCAAAAACCTCCAGTCCTCCAGCTCCCCTTCAACCATATTCTTCCTTTTCTCAGAAAATAAGAGTAATTCCACATTGCACGATTTACATTTGTAAATGGACTTTGTAGGCACTCCCAAAAGAGGGGGGAAAACCCACTCTATTTGTAAAATATAGGCCAATTGCTGTTTCAACTTTAGAAAACAAAACAGGACCTCTGTAGCACTCAGGGTTTTCTCTCTCCCGTGGTCTTTAGAAACATCTTTTTAAAAACAATTTCCTTTGGAAAGCAATGCTTATGGAAGTGAAATTGCTCTTCTAGTCAAATATTTTCATTTCATAAAGAGGTCGGCCTCTGTCTTTGTATTGCTGTGTTAGCATTATTATTGATCAGTCTGTCTAATTGCTGGGGCTCTGAATTCCGGTTCTGGAAGGAGTGAGTTGATAAAACTTTTTAGAGAAATGTGTGACTCTGGGATGCAAGCGGCTCTCAGAGTGGCAAACAGAAGAAACTGGGAGATTCCAAATGGAGTAAGGTTCACTGTTGCAGATGAAAGCTTAAGCTGGAAAGGAATGGTGATCCTTCATTACTAATTACATGCAATCACTTAACTAGCATTAATTTTTGGTGTAGGATATAATGGGACCGTGACCCTGTGTCTGCAGAGTTGGTGATCCAGACTGCGACTTTGTGAACATGACCAGTAGCTAGTTGTTTAATTGGTAAACTTAGCTGAAGCAGGGAGTCATTTTTTTTTAAATCTCGAGTATTTTAACTGAAAACACCTTTTTGATGTAGGGCCAAGAACTCTTCTCTGCATGTGATTTTGCATAGTTTTTCTTGAATAAATCATACCTATATCATTGATGATGTTGTTAGGTTTCCGTAAAGAGGGCTGAAAATGAGTTAATTATTGAAGCTGGGTGATAAGTACATGAGAATTCAGTATACTACTCTGCAGCTTCTGCATATTGGGAAGTTTCCATGTTAAAAATGTTTTAAAAATAAAAATAGAAAGAAATAAAGTGATCAAGAATGTAAAACACATAAGAGGAGATATGGTGGAAGCCTGGAATCATTGTTGAATTTTATGATATTTTAAGAATCGAGGCGATCCACTCCACTGGAGCTATGATTGAGCATTGAGTCTAGTGCTATGGATGCGAAGATGGTTAAAGATAAGCACTACCCTTGAGAAACCCATGATGTGGTATATAGACGACAGATGTGTAAACCCAACAAATTATAATATGGTGTCCTAAGTGCTCTAACAGAATGTGCAGAGCAGGAGAGAATGAAGCCATGCTAGGGATGTGGGGACTACATCACAGAATAGTCGTCAGTAGTAAATCAGAAAAAAAAAAGAAGTTATTTATCAGGTCATTCCTATTGCAAAGTGAGTATCTAGGCCAGGTTATGCATAATAGAGACCGAAGCCAGCATACCTCTCCACATCCTGGAAAATATCCTCTCTTTGAGTGCCAGTATTTAACTCACGTAGGACTGATGTGTGGGTCCCCCAGATGCTAGTGAATACTCAGATACTTTGAGGTTACATCACTACTCAAATACGTTGAGATGATGTCATTAATCAATCAGGTATTTACTGAGCATGCATGTGAAACACATGGGTGAAAAAGCTGTGTAAGTTCTCTGTTTGTATTTGAGTTTGATGTCTACTGGTGAAGAAAGTTTGGAAGAACTTATTTATTCAGCAAATTATGGAACTGCCCTGTTATAAACCTATCTTGCATTCATTCAGCAGATATTCATCTGATATTTACCGTGTCCAGAGCTCGTGCTAGACAGACCCAGTTACAGAAGTCTTTTGGGCACCTACAAGTGCCAAATACCGTGTGTGAATACCTTCACATATGTAAAAGTGTTTCAAGTATCCTGGGAGGATTGGCAGCAAATTGATGAGAGTGACTGTCTGAGGGTATGGAGACAACGAATAGGTCACCTTTACCCGAAAGATTTCATTTCTCCCATGAGAGGAAATTATGACACAATTTCAACAGTGGCCAAAAATGTAGGGTGGTGGCTCTGCGGGTGTTGGTTACTTTGAAAATTTCATTTGGATTTTTAAAATTTCTCTAAGAAGAGGGCACCCAAGAGAATCCCGGTTTGCAGAATTGGGGGGATGGAGGTGGGGGAGACGGCAGACAGATCTCATCTTAGCCGAGAAGAGAACTGTCACGGTACAGCCATTCATTGGTGAGTAAGCGCGAGGTGACTTATTGCCTAGTTACTGATGGAACAGTTTATTTCTCTGCTTAGAACAGTTTTAAGTCATTTTGTCCTTTGGATTTTATAGATTGTTTCCCTGTTGTATGTTTATTTTGAGCCAAAGTGAGTTGTACTCAAGTCCATTCGGAGGGATGCTCCATTCTGAGGGGTGCAGCATGCTACGTGGGCCTCTAGGCCTGTGTCGAAGAAGGAATGGAACCTGTGGCATTTCTTAGGAGAAAAAGTTTTGTGAAAACCAAGAAGGTTCGATTATCTCGGAGGATGATGAATGTTGCAGAGGGCAGAGGAAAACCATGTCAGCCGGTGCAGTGAAGGCGTTTTACTTTCCCTGAAGTCAGGGCACATCATTTTAATGGCAGCTAAAAGACACTGTGACGTAGGTCTGACGAAGACTTTTGGAAATGAGCTCTTGTCCTCCGTATGTTCTTTTATTTTCAGTTCGTTTTGCGAGGACACATCCTTTCCTCTCCCCCTGCCAAGAGATGCAGTCATCTTCTCCTATGCATTTCTTGAAGTTCTTTAAAAAACTTCAGTCATGAAATGCTTCATGTTCTAAATCTGAATAATACATTTTGTATGTAGTTGTAAAGCTCCCTTAGGACTACAGGTTTTTAAGTAGAACAATTTAAGATATTTCCTATGTAAATGGGTACTCAGGGTAAGTGATTTGGGTAAGAATGCAGACATATTTCGATAGAAATGGTCTTGTTCTAAAACAAATAAATATAAGGTCTTGGCTGAATTTGAGGTAAACAACAACAACAACAACAACCAAACCAGCCACTTTTTATTTTGTATTATTATTTTTTTAAAGATTTTTTATTTATTCATGAGAGACAAAAAGAGACACAGGCAGAAGGAGAAGCAGGCTCCATGCAGGGAGCTGGACGCGGGACGTGATCCCAGGACTCCAGGATCATGCTCTGGGCTGAAGGCAGGCACTAAACCACTGAGCCACCCAGGGATCCCCACCAGCCACTTTTTAATTGTTTCAGATGACCTCTTGGTGTTTAATCAGAAAGCAGCATGGCATCGTGGTGAAAATTATGGGCTTTCTAGTCAGAGCAACTCCATTTCAGGGCCTGAATTCAGCAATTATTTGCTGTGTGATCTCAGACAGATTACGTGGCTTTTCTTAGCTTTAATGTCCTCATTTGTAGAGTGGTTATTGTTAAGAATAACTATTGCAGAGACGATTGATGTGGGGAGTAAGTGAGGTCATGCATGTGAGAGGTGCCAAGCACGTGGCAAGAACTTAATGATAAGCGATACTTGACGGTCAATCTCAGCATTTACCATTGTGTTGGTCTTGGAGTGTGTGAAGTGGACCTGCCTTTTGCTTCTTATTCGACACGCCTCCCAAAATGTGCCCTGTGACCGTCTCAGCTCTTTGGTGCTCGGCTCTTCCGCCAGGGCAATGCATTATTTAATTTTTCTGTGCTTCTGTTTCCCTGCCCGTAAACAGTGAACGGTAATAGTACCACCTGGTTGGATTGTTGGGAGGATCAAGTAGCGGTGGTTACCTTGCTCTCGGTACTCAACCGACGATTGCTCATGTTGTATGACACACACTCTTGTCTTTGCTTGAAATGCCTTTCCCTCTTACTCCTCTCTGGAGACTCCCTGATTGTCGCCTTTCTCTGTGGCATTTTTGGGATCCTCCCAGGCAGAGTTTATGCCCCCTCTGTGTGTCCCAGTGCCATTTGGCACATGCTAATATAGCGGCTGGCATCTTGTGTTATCATTAGTTGACTTTTTTCCTTGATTCTGTGCTATCCTTGTAACAAGGTGCTGTCGTAACAAGCTTTGGTCTCAGGGTAGTAGAGAGCAATGCTTGACAAGGAGTGGAGCCTTCTTTCCTTTCAAAAGTAGAAGCCAGTAGACAGACTATTTTTAGCTGGAGCCTTTATTACTTGTCCTTAAACTGATATGTAGCATCTCACAATTGGCAGGTGGAGTGTTTTCCAGTTTAGCTCCAGATTACTGTTCATCAGTTCAACCCATGGTTTGGGTAATAATCACTCGGCGGGGACCCAGGTGTTCTCAGGGCTGTTCCTCTAGCAGCTGTGTAGGCCCTGGACGAGCTATTAACTTTGTAATGGTTTATTCTTAAAATGGAGATAACGAGACCTAACTTAGCTGTGTCACCATTATGATGACATGAGACAACAGGTAAAGTACCGTCCCTGGTACTTTGGTGGCACTCAGTACCTCTGAGATTTTCTTTTCCTGGCTCCTGGTTTATCATCATTGAAATAGAGATCTTCTGGACAGAATCGCCGGACAGGTGGCAGCTGCCAACAAGAAGCATTAGAACAAATGCTGGGTTAATAAATTGCCTCATTCGTAAAAAAAAAAAAAAAAAAAAAAAGAGATCATGAGAAAAATAAGATACGCGATGTCTGCTAATTAAAATACCATGGAGGAGTCGTGGTATAGTTTTGATATTTGTTTGCATGACCTGACGGGGAAATTGAAGTTCCTGGTGTCATTGCCAGGGTGTAGCAGTGCTCGTAGCCACCAACCAGACCCAAAGATCATGTGCTACGAGGAGATGGAGAAATGTACAAACAGAGGACAAGCTCTCAGAAATGATCTCAAGTCGTAAAAACTCAGTAGCCAAATTGCCAACCAAATCCTCAAATAGGCAAGGTTTTAAAGAATCAAAATATTGCTTCCTGAAACATGGGAGCTCAGATACCCTTTTCCTTCTGTTCTCCTTCTTTTTTTTTTAAGATTTTATTTATTTATTCATGAGAAACAGAGAGAGAGAGAGAGAGAGAGAGAGGCAGAGACATAGGCAGAGGGAGAAGCAGGCTCCATGCAGGAAGCCCTATGTGGGACTCGATCCAGGGACTCCAGGATCACACCCCGAGCTGGAGGCAGATGCTCAACTGTTGAGCCACACAGGTGTCCCTGTTCTCCTTCTTTAATTTCAGTAAACTGCCATTATCATCCCAATATGTTGGATTTGTGATTTGCCATACTTTAAAAAATTTAGTAGTAATCTATTTCGCATTTTCAGCAGCATTTCAGCATTTATATTTTTAAATCACGTTACTTTATTGCGTTCTTGATGTTGTTTGAGGCTGAGGGTCTTAGAGCTTCAGAAATGTAGCTGAAGGATGCTCCACATCTTGTGCTCTCGCTGGCAGTGCTTCGTGGAGGTCAGCATTATGTTCTGCCTCAGTTCGTGTCTCCTTGAGCCACTTTTCCCACATTGTGCACCACTAGGGGTTTAAGGTTTCCCAATGAAAGTTCATAACCTGAATTAAAAAGCCCAGGATTTTCATGTTAGGCATGCTCTTCTGGCCGTCGTACAACATTTTTTATTATGTTTTATTAACGTGTCAACTGTGTTACACTCATCGAATGATATTGCTGTTTCGTAGAAAGGGTGGCTGAAGCTCAAATTCTTTTAGTTTCATTTCTCCAGATGGATCCAGACTCTTCTTTCAAGCATGCATTCATTCGTATATGCAGGACACGTTTATAGAGACTCACTGTGAGCCTGGCGGTGGCCTGGGGATTATTTGAGGACATGTGCCGGTGAGCACAGGCCCTTCATGGGTGACCAGTTTAGTGGGAGACAGCGTCAAGCATGAAGGCTTGTCACAAAACCAGCCTGGACAGGACCCTGGGCCCAATGTGGGGGCAGCAGGAAGCAGCAGGGAGACCAGTTGGCTGGAGCTCCTGGGGAGCTTGTGGGAGGCAGGATGGAGAGAGATCGAGCGCCCCAGGGCCACTGGCTGTCCTCACTTGAGGCAAGTCGCCTGATTCGGCCCAGTATGGAAAAGATCACAGTGTACCAAGGAAATGGAGTGGCACACTGGCACACCTCTCGATGCTGGGGATGCGACGTCACGGGAGACCTGGTACCACAGGGAGCTTCCAGACAAGTCAACAGGCAGCCCAGAGAGGACTGCTTTCAGGAGCTCACAGTCCTGCAGGAGGACAGGACAAGAGGACAGTGGCTGCCAACAACTGTTGGCTGCGGTCGTGGCAGAAAGACCCTACAACCCATGTCAAAGAGTGTTTAGTTGCAGTAAGAAGAGCAATGGGGGGTAGGGGTTGCAAGGCTTTCCTCAGGAGACTGACATGACCAGGCTGAGGCCCCTTGGAAAGGCTCTTCTCCTTCCGTGGTGGGGGGGGGGTCGGGGGAGGGTGAGCGTGGGGGGCACAGGAGCAAGAGGGGGGAGGCAGATCATCACTGCTGCCTCTCCTCTGCTATATTCACCAGCAATTTGGCAGAAGACAGTCTCCTCTAGAGTTTTTGAAACGTAGGTGACCGACTATTTTTAACTGTCCAGGGCTCTTCCTATAACCTTTTCAGTTTTTACATGCAAGCACAGTTGTTTGTTTGTTTGCTTGCTTTTCTGTGAGATACACAACCCTGGATTTCCAGACTCGCCTTCTCAGAAAGCGCCAGCACGGAAAGAGTATATTTTGAGTTTTCTCAAAAGGCAAGAAGAAGCCAGTGAATATAAAATAATCCGAGTCGTGCATATTTCCAAACAGGAAAACTGCTGCAGAACCCACCTGGCTCCTTTTTTTCTAAGAAGGTGTTCTAATGGAGGTCTTCTGATGTGGATTTGTTCTAGATGCTTCAAACCCCAGAACATGTCCCAGTTCACAAATTTACCCGTGATCCATAGTAATCTTCTAAGCATAGAGGAAAGAATCTAGTACTGATTTTACCTTTGTTTTGAAAACTTTATTGGAGCTTTGTCTTGGTTGTGAATTATTTCAAATCAACTATAGAATCATTTTTAAGAATATATGCAGATCTCATCGATACATACGAGATTCCTTTTCTCAAAAGTAATTTCATTAGGGGAGCTTCCTATTAAACAATATTTTTACCACTTTTAAATTTGTGAAAATAATCGAGGTAAATGAAAAGGGAATTTAAAAGGCTGTGAAATAGGAGGAGCAGAATAAAAGGCTCTCCCTCTTGACAGTCTTAAAATCTATGGCCATGGCTCTCAGAACGTCTCATTGGAGCAACAATTTTGCGACGTTCAGGCCTCTAGAATAAAAGACTTCCACGGTAAAATTAGTTTGGGAAATAGTGGATTTGAACCCTTTTCTTTGCTGTAGGACTATAGAGCTGTAGATAATGCTGCATGAGTGGGGGCTCTCCTGAAGCAGGTGTAATATGTAGTGGTTTCCCAGTTGATTTGACTTCAAAACCTTTTCTATAGAAATGTTTTCTGGGACTCGTGTTTTTTGGAATTTACTTTGGAAATGCTAATCTTTCATGCTGGGGTGCTGAGAGGAAGTACAGGGACTTATCTCCTAGCCCCATGTCTCTGCCCCTTTGTGGCCTTGCATCATCACAGCCAACTTCACTGCCACCTGCCCCTGGTGGTCCTGGAGGACAGGTGCTGCCTCCTTTTCGTGTTGTTCCCCAGTGGCAAGCCCAGGGCCCATTCATAATGGTATGAGTAATAGTTCACTTGATTGAGCATTTTTTCTGTGCTGCATGCCATTAATGAAATCTATATCTTATTATTATATATCTATATTATTATTATTATTATATGTATATTATTATTATACCCATTTTACAAGTAAGCAGACTAAGACACTGGGAAGTTAAAAACTTGCCCACAGTCACAAAGCTAGTAAGTGCTGGGGCCATAGGAGGTACTCAGAAAAGGTATTATTAGTGGATTGATTTCTACCCTACCCATGTGTATGCTATGCATCAGAGTTTTGTTTTTATAATTTAATTTGTACTTTTACAAAGATAATTATGTAGAAAGTTTAAAAAGTCAATGATACAGCTATTATAGTAAGTATACACAGACGCGCGCGCGTGTGTGTACTCAGGCCATTCCCCTCTATCCCCAGATCACCATTTCTGATTCTTACTTCTTAGGGGCAATCTCTGCCAACCCTTTTAGGTGCTTCTTTGTTATTCATACAGTTTATAAATAACGTGTTTATAATACTGTATCTCGATTTATTAATTTTATGTTTTATCTTTTGTCTTCCTGGTAGGGAAGATTTGGCTTCCTTGTAAACTCTCTTCCCCTCCCCTGATCTTTCCAGTGCAGTTACATAAGAATTTAAAGATAAATCAGTAATCAGTGTTCATATTATGATGACTGTGTAGTTTTTTGTTTAATGAAGGACCAAGAATTGCACTGTGAGTACATTTACTTTCTTACACAACTGTTTTATTTTGCCTGCAGTTAAGGATTGTCTTTTTTTTAATTGCATAGGTTTCTATATATCCATCTTTAATTTTTTCCCCAAATCCTCCATGAGATGTGCCATACACCCACTAGTGTTGTTTTTTTTTTTCCAGCATGCTCTCATATTTCAAATAATCTACCCATTCCCCTATTTCCTTAGAGAACTTCCCTTGGGAGCATCTTGTCCTCCTTTTCTGATCCGGACTAATTGCTTTGTAGGCTGGCAAACAGCTGCTATCTGAGAGTTTTCTTCCCACTACTCTTAAGTTGGATCCCTGTTTTCTAGGCCCTGGGTCTTTATATTCCTCAGTTTATATCCTTGTTTTGCCAGGCTGTCTCTCCAGTAGCTTCTTGGAAGTATTTAGGGGTTTGGAGAAGCCTTCTTCTACTCCATGCCTTGTCTGCATATTTCAGAGTTCCTTTTCTAGTTTTTGTCTGGTTTTGATCTCTAGAGGCACCAAAATGCTGTTTTCGAAGTTCTGTGAGACATAAGGTTTGTCCTCTGTTGGACCTTCCTGCAGAGAGATCCAGAGGGGCTACAGTGGGTCTTTTCTCTTGCTTGGTCAGCTTCCCCAGAATAGTCTGCTAAGTCTCTTGATTGGCTGCTGGCATTCTAGAGGCCGAGGGAGGTATGTCATTTTTCACATAATCCCACTTTATTCAGTATCTGACTACCCCTTGAGCTATGCTTGGTGTTCCTAAATTAAAGATCATCTACTTTAACCTCTTCAGAATGTAAAATTCCTGCATCTGTCAAGGAGGAGAGGTAGCTATATTAGATGGAGGAGTGGGAGTGAGTGCCCACATCCTCCTTATCAAGTTTTTTGAATAATAGTCCTGTTTCAATCTGTTTCATACCTCACCTTTCATGATACCTGCACTCTAGAGACTTTCCAGATTTCCTTCCCTCTCCAGCTTTGAATATATTTCTTATAACACGAAAGTTACAAAACAAATGAAATGGGCACCAGTATCCTTCACCTAGATTTACTAATTGTTGACATTTTGCCACATTCTGTCTATCCATCTATCTATCCATCCATCAACCTATCCATCCATCCATCCATCCATCCATCCACCCATTCATCCAAATATCCATTCAGCCATTCATCCACCTATTCATCCTCTTCTCATATACTCATTCATCCATCTACCCATCCATCCACCTGTCCATCCATCCATCCATCCATCCATCCATTCATCCATTCATCCATCTCATGTGTCTGTCTTTAGTGCCATTGAAGAGTAGGTGCAAACACTGGGACACTTCATCTTTAGGGTGAACAAGGATATTCTGTTACATAATAAAACCAGAATTGCCAAATTCAGAAAGCTGAACATTGATATAACGCTATTATCTGCTATATAACTTATATTTAACTTTGTCCTGTTGTCCTTTGTCCTCTATGGCTATTCTCTTTGAGTTTTTATTTTTTAATTCCCTGACTCCAGTCAGGCACCACATGTTGCACATCTTCATTCTCCTTTAAGCTAGAACAGTTTTCCAGCTTCTTTCTTTTATGACATAAACCTTCTTGAACATTATAGGCTAGTTGTTTTGTAGATAATTCCTCAATTTGAAGTATGATAATTTTTTCATATTTAGAAACAGGTTAAACTTTTTTTGGCAAGAATATTTCATAGGTTGGGTCATGTGCTTTTCCATGCATAACATTAGGAGACATATGCTGGCTCTTTGTCTTATGGGTGATGATGCTAAGTTTGATCACTTGTTTACAGTGATGTCCAAGCCTGGCTTCACCATTGTTTTTTTCCTTTTGTAGTTAAAAGATAATCTGTTTGTTGATACTTTGAGACTATAAATGACTTGTTCTCCAACAATCAATCTTTTACCCTGTGTTTTTATCGTCCATCAGTAATTCTCACTTGATCCCTTCCATTACAATGGTGGTTACAGATGCAGAATCTAATTCTTGAGTTTCTTCTGATGTTATGAATTGGTAAGCAACAATTTGTGAGCAACAACAGAAAAGCATTATTTGTTTCTGTATACCCTGTATTTTTGTTTCAGTATCACAATGTACTTATGGATTCATTTTTGTTCAGTGTATTAAATAGGATTTTGCATACACACTGATGTTCAACTTGGTTTTGATTTGGCTGAGGAAACCCCTCTAATTTGGTCCTTGAGTCTTTTGAGGTGTCCCTGTCTGTGTTTGACCTTTTCTTTTAGTGGGGAATTTAGAACCCAAGATCGTGAATGCTGTGTGTGTTCGTGGCTCTTGGAGGTAGCATTGCTTCTAGAGATTTTCAGCAGCAAGAGCTGGGAAATGGGACTCTTCCACTCCTCTCTCCAGGCGTATGTGATATTCCTTCTCCCACAGTGTATTTACTCACTTTCTCAATCTCACCATACGCACAACATCATTTCTGAATTACTACACCCACACTACCATCCGTGGTTTGCTTTTCCTCTTGTATGTATATTTAAACTTTCTTTACTCTCTTCATTCAGCTACCTCTCATCCATCTGTTTTTCCAGCTTCTAGAATTATTTGATGATTTCCTCTTTCATTCTCCTCTTTTCCATTCTGCTTACTGTTCTCTTAATGGGAGTTAGGAGGTACTGTTTGCAGCCTCCCCTGTTTAACAGAGACCAGCCTCATTTATGTTCCATCTCTTGGTTACTTGAAGGGCGAAGACAGGGAGAGAGTAAATGGTATTTACCTTTAATACCCAAAATAGCTCTGTCAATCACCTCTCCTTTGCTTTCATAGGCCGCCATCGCTCCCCTATCCCTCACAGACAAATTAGAATTCTATAGGGCTCCTTTGACATTTCTAACTATCTCAGTGGGTGGGACTTCTTTTCAGTGGTATTTGATGGTAGATCAGAAAATTCAGAGACTGGGGGGGGGGGGACTCTAGGGGGGCAGTATGTGGCCTGCCTGTCTGATTATGTGTTTGCCCTGTGTTTGAGGACAGAGTGCTGTGAGTCAGGCAGTAGTGGATGACTTCAGACAGGAAAATTAGCAGACCTACCTGGGAGCCAAGTCACCTCTCCAAGCTTGTTTTTGATATCTTGGTTTTCTCATTTGATTGAAATTAGTACAGACTTTTCCCATAAACTCTAACACTTGGATTTTCAAAACCACTTTGATGTCTGTTATCTCTGCTTATTCACAATGAACATGGCTTCAAATTTTAATTTTCTTTCTACTCTATTAAATATGTTAAGTGGAAAGCTGACAGGAAAAGAAAACAGCAAGAGGAATTTTTACTTTAGAATTCTGGGAATGTCTGTGGTATCAGTTCCAGTTGTAAGGTATCACTAGAGGCATAAAGGGAGTTTTCAAGGAAGGTGATGTGTGTGAAGCAGCCATCATCCCTGAACCCGTTTGGGAGGTTCCGTTTCTCTCTCTGTGCTTTGGTAAACAAAAACTGGCATTTTCTCTCCATGGGGATTTCAACTGCAGAGCTGCTGTTTTCATCCTCACACGGCAGTGGTACATTTTGATGGTCAAATCTAAAACATATGGCAGGTCTACAGACATGCTTTCTGCTGGAACCTCTTTTAGCACTTGCCATATTGGCCGTTTTGTGTGTGTGTGTGTGTGTGTGTGTGTGTGTGTGTGTGTTTTACAGGATCTTTCCGTGCTTTATTTATTTATTTACTCTGCTTGCATTGTGGAATTATGGGTAAAGCTGCTTTAAATCAGAATCATGTTAAACAAAAATACCTAAAGCACATTTTGACCAAGAATAATGTGAAGATTGCAACGTAAATCATCTGTGCTGAATGGGCTTATATATTTCAAAACAGGAAGAACATCTTTGGCGATGCTCATGGCTTGGTTTTGCTTTGCTGCAGATTAGGTTTAGCGACAAATTCTATCTGGCTAGAGCTACATGCAGTCTCTCTATTGATTGGTTATATTGGGACTTCATGGGAGTGTCCTTCAAATCGCTTTTCCCAGCATTTTTTAAAGCTCCATTGAAAAAAATAAAAAAAGAAGAAGAAGAAGAAAAGGCAAGAAAAGAGAGAAAGGACCCTGCATTGTTTCAATTTGCGTCCAACATGCAAAACATAGTCCTAAATTTTTAATTAGCTAAGTGAGTGGTGAAAAGGAAAAGTAATATAACAAGCCTCGGTGAGCAGCTGGGATGTGTTGCCATGACGACAAGTTCAGCAGGCTGCCAGCGAGCATGTCAATGGGTAATATTGGGAGAGGGCTTTGAAACAGTGCCTGCTAGCCACAATGTGATTGGTCACGCCTCTGTTGTCTTTGTGTGAACCGGAGGATGCTGGGTAAGGCCTAGAGTGAATGCTCAGCTTGTCTCAAGGCTGCAATGAGGTAATGCTTCTGAATCTTTGGGGATTATGAGCTCCTGCCTCCAAAAGACTGCAGCCTAGAGTGTTTTCATTCCTATTTGCGTTAATTACGGACTATAACGTGTTAAGAAGTTTTACGGCTGCTTTTATTCGTGCTTTTGTACATGCATGTGTGTGTTATATAGATAACACGTGTGTAGGTTGCATATAGAATCTCACGCGCATTCTAAAAAAAGAGATAACCCTCCATATTAGCCATTCTGCTTAGAGTCAACATTTCCTTTGAGTGCTGGCATCAGTGACAATATCTGTTGATGGATAAATGATGTATTAAAGTGCATGTATGTTGGGTAAGCAAACTTGTTCGTTTCTAGAGAATATTTTGGCGTTGATTACTTTGTAAAGTCTTTTATTTGCGATCAGTCTTTTGATAGATGTAAAGGAGGTTGTAAAGAGTGTCGGATTTGCTTGGTCAGGAGGTTCAGTTCATTTTAGATGCCTTGAAATTGGCTGCTTTATATCCTAATATTGCTCTGATAGGGGTTTTCATTAATTGAACAGACTATCTGCTCCGAAATGATCTGCTGAATAATGGTTTGACAGCTTAAACTTAAAGCTCTAAAGGGAAGCAGTGTTTGCAGACGCAGGGATCTAGAGATGTGTGTGTGTGTGTGCGGTTCGTGAAACCAGTACATCCAGGTGCTGATGTGACACAGGCACACAAGCTAAGCCCTCAGTGTGGTCCTCCAGGATCCAGGGACTTGGACCCGCTCCAGGGTTTTTCAGGTGGTTAGAGAATGTTTTACCACAGTAACTTAGTGCCCTGGAAAGGTTAGGGCAGCATCTCCAAATGCTCTATTGGGCTTGGGGGAAGCTGAGTGGATGACCTGGTTCTTCATGTCACAAATGGCAAGCATGGGAGCTGGCTTTGGACCGAGCTCATCGGGCTGTCATGTTGCCACCCTGTTGTATTTACCTTGCAAAGAGTTCATAAAAATTTATAAGCCTTTAAATGGGTAAACAAAGAATGAAGACCCTTGTAACAATACTGGTCAGGATGGTTTCTGCTGCTGCACAATACAGTAAACTGTCAGCTGCCTTGCTTTACTTGAGGGCAGGACCCGGGCATGTGGTTGACACTGGGTGATTATCCGGCTCAGCCATTGCAGTTCATGAAACACACGGCCCCGCAGCAGGAGTCCCTCGCTGTCTGGTCTTGCGGCAAAACCACGCTTTCTTTATTCCTTTAAGGAGTTGAAGGCCTGCTTTCATTTTACTCATCTGTGTGGTTGTAAACAAAGGCTGTATGAACAGAACCAAGAACTGAATAAATGTGATAGCGTACCTAGGTTTTAAGTAATTGGTTCACACACTTGGTGGCACAAATAAGGATCTTAGGTTGTGATTTTCCGCCAATGTGGCGCAAATGCCAGAGTCAAACAGCCTGGACTTATTCATGAATGGGGAGGCCCTTGAAGTCAGCTGGACTCCTTTGTCTACAGCAAAGCAGGACGTGGTGACCCCCTGAACAATGCAAGAAAAACCCACCTGTTGATAAGACAGGCACTTTTTCCTCTGTGAAAAATTTGATGCTTTGTTACCTTCGTTTATCTGGGGGTAGGTTAATTGTGTAGTGGCAAATCTTCAGGCATGCCTGGCTAATTTAGAGAGTTTTAAGGTTCATTATTGATTCCGAGTTTTCATAAGATTGGACTGTCATACAGTCCCATTGTCATTGGCAGGATTTGTCACCTCTGTTATCTTGCAGGCTATGAAGGATCCTACGTGAATATTGTGCAACCATGTGGTAACCTCTTTCTCTTTATCAAGCAGTAAAATTCTAATCTCTTTTACTTAGGTGATTTAGCGTTTCTCTGTGGATCGGATGGTGAGGTTGCAAAATCATTGTTAAGTCATTTTAGAGCCTTTAACACATGCAAAAATAACACATTAAAGATGAAGTAAAAAGAAAAAAAAAGGAAAAGAAACTTTCTGCTTAATTTACTGTTTCATAAGCTGTTTACTAGTTTGCAAGCCCTCTGGAAGAGGGAAATTGCAGGTCTCAACTAGCAATGAGTCATTATGTCCTGTGACAGGTTCCGCAATAAATGACTTCTGACTGATGTGTAGAGATTCGGGGCAGGTACGGTGTGGCGGTGCTTCACTTTCATGTCTCATCGTCTCCCAAGAAGCTAGGAGCTTATTAGCAAAGGGCTTTGCAGAAGAACTAAGTGTGTGATTGATGATATTGATGGTTTATAAAGTTTCAGAAAGATGACCCTTGGGGAAGCCCGGGTGGAATATGCTTTTAGATAGTATGAGGGATTCAAGGGCTTTATTTTATTTACTTATTTTTAAAAAGATGTTGTTTATTTATTCATGAGAGACACAGAGACACACAGGCAGAGGGAGAAGCAGGATCCTTGCGGGAAGCAGATGCAGGACTTGATCCCGGGACCCCGGGATCACGCCCTGGGCCAAAAGCTGATGCTCAACCACTGAGCCACCCAGGTGTCCCTCAAGGGCTTTAAAAGATACTTTTCTTTAAAAATTCACCCTTGACCCGGGGGGTGGGGATGACTGGGTGACAGGCACTGAGGGGGGCACTTGATGGGATGAGCACTAGGTGTTATGCTATATGTTGGCAAATTGAACTCCAATTAAAAAAATAAAATAAAAAAAATAAAAATAAAAATAATAATAAATTCACCCTTGACAAACGAATCACAAGCCCAGCAAAATTTATAAAATGGGGTTTATCGAGGAGTAGACGTAAAAATTGTTGTGGGAACAGCAAAACTTTAAAAGGCGGAAGATAAAATGAGGGGCTCTGGAAAGTAGGATGTCAAAAGTATTAATGCTTGGCAATAAGACAGAATCCGACTTGTTCTACATTCCTTCCGGGAAACTTTTTGGTCACTTCCCCTCTCTGAGTCGAGCCTTCTGTGTTTATCAGTCACAAAAGTCAGTGTCACCGCGGGGCGGGAGTCATGGGGACTGAGGGACACACCTGGGTCTTTATTCTAAGGAATGTTCCATCACGTGGAAACATGAGGAGGAGGGGGGAGCTCTTGCCCCCAATGAGAACAAGGCGGTCCCTATTCTCTTGGACTTTATTATGACATCCAAAAGTTGCATTCGTGTAACACTTAACTTCAAGAATAAAGTGCCATTAAAATAGTTTTTGTGAGTGGCACAGCTCACTGTAAAAGGGAACTCAATGTTGAATGTGGATTTCTTTCATTTTAAGATGTTATTATTTCTAATATAAAAATAAAACCTTAGAAATCCACAGTATGCTAATTCAGCATGTAATAATTGAAATTGGGACTGGTATGAAATATACTTGTCTTCCCCTCATGAAGAAAAAGGTTTTCTGGTTGAGTTGATAGCACTGAAAAATGCGTAAGGGGGAAATACCTGCTATAGAGAATAAACTTTTCAAGTCACTTCAGTTCTTCATATGAATTACTCTTTAATACTCAGATGTCATGTTTACAAAGGACCACTTTCCAGATCTTTTTTTTTTTAATATATTTTTTTATTTATTTATGACAGTCACAGAGAGAGAGAGAGAGAGAGGCAGAGACACAGGCAGAGGGAGAAGCAGGCTCCATGCACCGGGAGCCTGACGTGGGATTCGATCCCGGGTCTCCAGGATTGTGCCCTGGGCCAAAGGCAGGCGCCAAACCGCTGCGCCACCCAGGGATCCCACACTTTCCAGATCTTTATGCTGTGGAATCTCCCTTTTTATGGTGTAATTTATGCACCTGTGTGGTTTTAATATGTCAAATCCTTTTGTATTTGGAGCTGTTTTGTTTAGATGGACTATTTGGTGAGGCTGTGTGTCGTATCAATGTCACAATGCTGGAATTGGCAAATGCTGCCTTTATCAATTATCCCATGCTTATCTTGGTGCCCCTGAATTGATAGTTTACCTCCAGGGGCTGGTATCATGGCTTTGTTTCCCCGTCCTCATGGTGCCTAGCCCAATACTAAGCATAAGATAGGTACCGATCCATCTTATCTAGTTAAACAATTGGTGGGTTTTTCTATGGAAAAGTTACCGCTGACCTTAGACCCAAGAAATGGAAGGGTCCTATAGAGTCTGAACTTTGTTGCCAGTTGAATTTTCTTATCATTAACTCGTGTTTCTCATCTTTACCCAGTTTCTCTTTCAGTCAACATTGAAGTTTTATATTCTTGAAATTTGAAATTTTAACCAAAAAAAAGGACATATTGTGGTTGAATTTAAATAAAAGGAATTACACCACGTGTGCAAATCTTACAGTCACTCTTTACCTCTGTGAGCTTCAGGATTTTTTGGTGAGGCAGGGTGTGGGATGGTGGCAAATGCATGGGTTTGGATACTGCACAGACTGACATTTGAATAAGTGGATGTATCACTTATTGCTGTGAGACATAGAACAAATTACTTAGTGTTATTCCTTTAAATCAGAGTTATTCCTTTATTACAGGGTTGTATTAATTTAGGTAACTTATGTAAAGTACCTGGCATATAGTACCTGCCATGTAGTAGATGCCCAATAAATGTTAGTATCTCTAGCTCCTGTTTGCTCTTAATTACTGCTGTGATTGAATTATTTTAACCTTAATGGGATCTCTTTCCTGCTGGGATAGGAAAAGAATGATTTGTTCTTCAACTCAGATAAGTTATTCTATAGGAATGTCTTTTTGATATGATAAGAAAATTTTATCATTTGTATTTACATAATATCCTTGGTTTTATTAGCTTGACAATAGGGACGTAATTGGTATCAACAGATTTAGAGCATTTAATATTGATTATATCCCTGTTTTCAAGCTGATGAAACCAGGATTGTTACATAAATACAGGAGCATCAGACAGGAAGTGAATTGTGGTAGTCCTGCTTAGGGCAGGTGCGAGAAATAGCAGGAGGCTTTCCTAGTGGTCCAGAGAGGCAGAGACTGGCCATCAGTAAAGTAGAAGAAAAGAGCCAGATTCAGAGACATCTGGGCAGCAAATAGACTGGCTTTATTGACTCTGGATTATGGGGCAGGGGTGGTCAGTGAGGAAAAGACAGGAATCTGACATTCACGGGTCATGTGTCTGCACCCATGATGGTGCTGTAATCCAAACTAGGAGATAAAAGAGACTGCAGGATTTATGGGAAGGATAAATTCCATTTTGGACATGTTGAGTTTAAGGTACTGGGGACATGTAGATGGAGTTGTCTGGTAAGGAGAGAAGAGGGAGGTGGGTCTGGAAGTCAGGGGAAAATTTTAGGATCTGGGAGGGAGGTTTGGCTCCTATCAGCTGTGTATACCTGAGGGTTACAACCGGGATAGTGAATGGGGGCCTCTGCTGGGGATGTAGCAGGGGGAAAGAGAAGAGGGTGAAGGTTGGAGCCCTTGCAAGCACTCCTTTCTAGAAGCAGCCAGGGGAAACACAGACCCAACATGTGCATTTAGAACCCAGATTGCCTTTTAATGATTCACACATGACTTGTTTCCCCAAAGAAATTGATAAGTCAACTGTTTGGAACTGAAAAGGCAAAGCTGGAAAGAGCCACAGCCATGTAATTGGCCTTTCTGCCTTTGACTGACAGATTGTTGGGTGTCCTGGGTCAGTGGGAGACCTCACCTTTTCATCACGCCATAGCCTTCCCATGATGCACTTTCCCCAGAAGCTTGCACAGTCGTGGTTGTGTAGCCAGGCCAAACCACACAATGTACTCCCGCTTTCATGACACAAAAGTGCTACAGATGGCAGTGGAAAAATGGAAGAAGATACTAAACACTAAACACGAAATGTCAACTTAAAAATAGCTTTTAACTGTCTTCACCATGAGCGCCTAAGCAAGTTTATCATCAGAAGCAACGAGGTAGGACACGTGGAAATTGTGACTTGATCTTCTAATCTCTACTTTCGAGAGCTATTAAAACAAGCAAATTATTCTTTGCTTTGTCAAGTTTTCCTTCAACCCTTTTTTCTTTCCCTGGCTATAACTACACCAATATCATAGCTATTACGATTATCTGCTATGAAAGCTGCTTACTGACTGTGACCCCAAGCAAGTCACCAAATTCTCCTGGACTTCATCCATCAAATGGAGATAATAGTATTGATTTCATAATGTTCTGGTGACGAATGGATTGGCATATAGAAGGCCTTCTTGATAAATGCTTGGTACATGAAGGAATTCATGTATTCATGAAGGAATTTCATGAGTGAAATGCTGGCGGTAGGTGGCATTGTCAGAAGGGTAAATGGTGCAAGAGGAAGAAAGGGGAATGTCGTATCTGGTGTCTTGAAGGGTGAGTGAGGATGTTGGGGAGGGACATTGGAACACATCCTAGCCACCCAAGCGTGTTGTCCAGACCTGACAGTTGGATGTTCGGGACCCAAGGTGTACCTAACCGAATTTGTTGATTTCACTATGCTCTAATTGTTTTGTTCGCTTTGTGTTAGGTTCCTAACATCAGACAGTAGGATTGCAGGATATGGGGAAAACAGTGATACTGAGAAGGAAGGTCATTACATTGTATTGGATTAAAAAAGATAATCAACTTCAGATTACAGGATAGATAGTGCCAAGACATGAACAGAACATTAAAATTTATAAACTGAGGACTTAGTAATGTTAATTTGGAGACAGAAATATAAAGTCCCATTTTTTTTAAAAGCAGAAGAAAACAAAACGAAGATGACAAAGCTTAAGGAAAAACAATGAGGCGATGCACTTAAAAAAAAATTCATTCGTACATACTGATTAAGTAGCTAAAAAACAATACCTTTCTTTAATCCAAAAGGTATCAGGGTCAGTAACACTTTGCTTTCCAAGTCCTGGGCATCTCCCCTGGGTGGGGATGGTTTCAGGATGTGTTAGGATTATAGATACTGTGCCTTTCTACCTCCCATCCATCTGAAGCCTAATCCAGGGGGTTCACAGACCAAAAGCATTTCAGTAAAGTTTGTGTGGACCAACATCACGTTACCACCTTTCAGTTCTAGCAAGTAAGTGCTTTTTAAAAAAAGCTTCAACCATTGTCAGCATAAAAGATGTGTATGTTTTTTAATCAAGTAGAGTTATCTTGATGAAGAATTTTCTGTGTTGTCCAATTTTTCCTTCTGTTCACTGGGGACTTTCTCCTTGTTCACACAAACACAGATGTAGGACCGGAATTTGGGAAGTACTGGTCCAGCTGTCATCTTCCTGTTCCCAGGTGACCACCAGCCCGGACAGCTTGGGAGACAGAAATCCTGCCACTTCCATGGCTTCAAACCAAGTGCTGAAAAGACAAACACTTTTTCCAGACCACTTTGTGTCCCCAAGCCAATTTACCAAAAGGATCTTTGTTGCCAGGGAATTTTTTTTTTTCTTTCTTGAGACGAGGTTGGGCTGGTGGGTAGCAGGGATAGGCGGGATAAAGGGTGAATAGTATAACACAAGAAGGCAAAAGCTTAAATACACACAGTGATTCAATAGTATGACTTTACGATACATAGGCGAGAATATGTTCAATTCTAGCATAAAGAAATAACATACAGTATCACGATGGGAATAATGTCTTTCTTCATCAGTCACTTGGTCAAAAATTTTATAGGGTTAAAGAGGACAGTTTTGCTGCTATTCCTGTGAGCCCTGACTATTATTTCAAAATACAAATGTGACAGGCATGTTGATTTTTTAAGTTAACAGAAAAATTTTACTGATCCAAACAGATCATTAAGAGTACGGCCTCCTTCATACGTGTGTGTGTGTGTGTGTGTGTTACTTCCAGAAGGAAAAAAAACAAACAAATCAAAAAGACAATAAAACTTAAACACTTGAATTGGCAGTGATTTATCAGCAAGGAAGAGGCTGAAACGTGGAAGCAAAAATGTACCATGAACCTTTATTATAAAAAAAGCTTACAGATACCATGTGTTGATAAATTTCATGAATTTAAAATTCTTTTATACAAACAGCTTAATTTTCAGAAACATTCGCTTGGTAAATTGGTTTGCTTCGTACTGATCCCTGGTGTATTAATTGGTTTTCTAATTTGCAGGATTTGCAGTTTGTAGATGTTAAGCTTACTGATCTGCTGTTGTGGAAACTAGAGATTTGGGCCTGGACATCTAGGCAAACCTGAGTGTGAGGGAGCTGGTCAGATACCTTCCCCCCTCCAGACAGATTGCATGGTGCTTCTCTTTGCCTGACATGAGAAAATACTCCTAGCACCCTGTCAGGTCTCTTGTTCTCTGTAGCCTGGGGTGTGTGTGTGTGTGGTAGGGGGAGATTCAGCTGAATTTTCTGACCTGAGTTTGGGTTAGAAATCAGGTTTTACTTACTTTATAATTTGTCATTATTCCCATAAGCACTAGTATTGAGGGTGGTGATTCTGACCTCTCCAGTGGCCATGGCCCTGTGAGTACCCCTTGCAGATGTCCCCACTGATGACTCAGTTGCAGTGATTCCCCAGCCATGAGATGGACCAGAAAGCTGTGCCATCTCAGGTGGGTAGGGGCGCTCTGCAGGGCACTGCACTCTGCAGACCAAGCACAGCTTGTCCCCTCTCTAAATGGGAAACCTCATTCCATGACCCATGTCACATCATTGTCCCCCACCAGGCCCTTGCTTAAACGTACCCTTCACGTGTCATGGGGGGAGTTGTGCAGAAGGAAGGGCAGTCCCTTCACAGCTGAAGGAAAAGGCTTCCCTTCCCCTGACGGCAGGGGTGCATCCTGAAGCGGTTTGAACTGAGTGGCCTTCTCTCCTTTCCCCTCTCCCCCCACCAAAGGGCTGCTGCCAGGAGCCAGAATTACAATCCTCACTTGGGCTGAGTAGGAAAGTTTATCCATTCTTCGGGAACCTTCTCTAACAAATCTGCTCATGCTGCAGATAGGACTTGCAGCTTTTACTCCATGGCAGCGTAGAATTACAAATACACCTTGCCTACTCTTCATGCTCCCCACTAACGATTTCTGTTCAACAGGCACTTTTTGTCCTGTTAGGACTAAACATTCCCCAGCTCCGTCATAAGGAATGATACCTGTAATATGAACACTGTCTTATAGAGCTGTTTTTAATATGCCAATACATAATACCTCCTAGCGAGAAGGCCATTGGAATTTGGGGGGCAAAGTTACTTATGGGTGAGAGTATGTTGTTGGGATGTAGCGTTTGAGAGTTTTGCTTTTGTTGGGATGTTTTGAGTTGATAGAGGACAGAGAGTCCAGTCATGCTCGTACACTGACTAGATTGAGTGACATGCCTCTGGGGACCACAGATGCCTACAGTTTGAAGTAAAAGTAGGAAGACTGAACATACCTGAGTAAAAGTCTCAGGCCACACTTTTGTTTCTCCCCTCAGTGGTAACAGCCTCAGCCACCACGAAGGAGGGAGTCTTTGAAGCACCTTTTACTACTCTGTGCATAGTGTGGTTAAAAGAGAGAGGGTCAGAGAGGGAAGCAAAGAATGCAATAATGACATTTGATGCTAATGATCTGGTTTGTGGGGAGTGTGGGTGCCTCACTGCTCCTGATCTACCAAACACTGATGACAAAGCTCATTAGTCCTTGTGCCGGAGGCTGGACGCGGGGAATGAGAGAATGGCACTCGTGTCAATCATGTTAGCTTCTCTGTAGTGACTCTAAAGAAAATGTTGTGCTAAAGAGGCCAGGGCCACAAAAAAAGGAAGTAAATCTTAGCTAACCGTGTCTATCTACCATTATCACCGAGGTGGGAAGGCGGGGTGGGGGGTGTTTGGTATGTGAGAAATGAATGAGCTGAAGTAAAATCTTTTTGCAGCTAGAATTTAAAATTTTTAAAAAACATCTCAATTAAATATATCCTGAAATAAAAGTAAGTTTTTGTAAAAGGAAAACAAAGACCAAAGTTAATGTACTGGCTTTTGTCGTCAACAGTGCTTGCTTATTTATGATTATGTTTATTTAAACAATAAAAAGTAATGACAATAAAAAGAAGATCCCACTTGTGAGGACGCTAGATAAGCATAGTCCACCTTGTCTTTGCCTTGAATGTAGCTATGAATTTTATGCAGAAGACATTAAGCTGCCATGTGAGGACACTGAAGAGAAATGATAGCAGTAGGAAATTGGGGAAGGAGACCAGAATTCGAAGTACCACCAAACTGGTTGTGAGTTTCCTTTGTGCCCCCTCTGCTATTACATGGCATAGACTCAAAGGTGGACCCAAGCCCAGAAGGCACACAGGTGTGGACGGAAAGATCCTGAAAAGATCAGTCCTCACTCTCTGGCCTGAAAAGCAGAAAAGTGGACTCCTACATTCAGAAGAGTGGGAGAAGTCACTTTCATTTCTTCTCTTTTCCTTCTCTCCTGTCCAACTTACAGCCATCCTACAGAGAGCAGCAGTAGAGGCTGAGAGGTCATCTCAACCTGTAAAGATAGGAGAATCCTTCTCTCTGATAAGAGCAACCATGATCCCAAGAGTGTGGTGTGAATTCCCATTACTTTTGCTCGCTCTGTCTTCCTACAACTTGGCACCAGACTGACTGAGACAGTAGCTAGAAGTACATGGTCGAGCAAGGAAACCAAAGCCCCAGCCTTCTGGCAGAAGGATCCCAGGGAACTGGAAAGTGTTGAGGAGATCACCAAGAGGAAGGAGCTCAAGAGAACTGTCACTTGAAATGTTGAATGAACTTCTGGGTTCACTTCTAAGCTGTACATATGTAGCTCTGGACCCTAAGTAGCATTCTAAACACTTGGAGATCTGACATATGGACTAGACCATGACAAAATTCTCAGATTGACCACTGAATAGTATGCAAAGGGGACAGATCCAAGTGTCATTGTAAAAGCTTTGAGCACACTGACATTTAGATCACACCTGACAGAGGTAGTTTCGAAATTGCAGCCTGAACTTACCACGTTGATCACCTCCCTTAAAAAAAAAAAAAAAAAAAAAAAAAAAAAAACTTAGGATTTAAAGACTCAGTCTCACAACATAGTAATCAACATTACTCAAAATTACACAGTATATGAAAAACAAGGATAATCTCAATTTGTATGGTAAAGGATAGTCAGCAGTGCCAGTGCTGAAGTGTCACATGTTGCAATTTTTAGACAAAGACATCAAATCAGCTATTATTATTATGGTTCAAGAATCGTGGATAAACACTCTTGAAAAAGTATAGGAAGATAGAGTGGAAAGGGATACAGGATATAATGTAGAATCAAATGTTTTAGAATGGAAATATAACCAAAATTAAAAATTTGTGGATGGGCTCAATATAGAATGGAGATAATCGAGGTCTAGACTTGAAGATCAATCAATGGAAGTTATTTAGTCTCAACAACAGAGAATAAAAGATTGAAAGAAAAAATAAACAGAGTCTCATGTTATGTGGGACAATACCAAAATGTCTAACATTTTTGTCGTCAAAGGTCTGATGTGATCTGAAAAAAATACTTAAAGAAATAATGGCTGAAAACTTTCTATTTGGAAAAAGACAAACTTTCAGATTCAAGAAACCCAGCAAATTCTAAACAGGATAAACCGAAAGTAATCCATTCTCAGATACATCATAAATTGCTGAAGATTAAAGAGGAAAAAAATCTTGAAAGCAGCTAGAGAAATATTATACATAACATAATAAAACAACAAGTAAAATGACTTCAAATTTTTCATTAGAAACCATGAAGGCCAGAATAAAGTGGAACAATATTTTTTAAAAGGTTTAGTTATTTATTTTTAGAGAGAGAAGGAGTGTGAGTATGAGTGGGGAGAGGAGTCAGGGGAGAGGAGAGAGACAATCTCAAGCAGACTCCTCACTGAGCACAAAACCTGATGTAGGGCTCAGTCTCACAACCCATAAGATCATGACCTGAGCTGAAATCAAGAGTCAGGTGCTTAACCGACTGAGCCATCCAGGCACCCCATGGAGAACAATATTTTTAAACTATCCAGTAAACATATCCTTCAGATATGAAGGTGAAATTAATGACATTTTCAGATAAAAGAAAACCAAAAAAATTCACTGCCAGAGACCTGCTCTAAAAGAAATGCTGATGGACGAAAATGCCAGAGGAAAACTTGGAATATTAAGAATGAAAGAAAAGCAGTAATGATAAATATCTGGTTAAATATAATCAACTGTTTTTTTTTCTTAAGTTCTATAAAATATGTGTAATGACAGAAAACAAATAAAAACAAATATAACATATAAAAAGGGTGATGAACCTTTCAGTGTATATAGATGTAATAAATAAAACAACTAGGGACCCCTGGGTGGCTCAGCGGTTGGGCACCTGCCTTCGACTCAGGTTGTAATCCTGGGGTCCGGGATCGAGTCCTGCATCGGGCTGCCTGCAAGGAGCCTGCTTCTCCCTCTGCCTGTGTCTCTGCCTCTCTCTCTCAATCTGTGTCTCTCATGAATAAATAAATAAAACAACTATAACACAAAAAGTGGAGAATAAAGGGACCAATATGGTAGTAAGGTTTCTCACTTGAAGTGAAATAAAGTATTAATTCTAAGCAAACTGAAAAGCTAAGTGTATATACTGAAATGTTTAGAGGAACAACTAAAGATGCTACACAAAGAAATTAACAAAAACTCAGTAGGTAAATTAAAATAGAATAGTAAAAAATATTCAAATATTTCAAATGAAAATAAGAGGAAAACAGGAACAAATTGATAGTAGAAGCATAAAAAGTTGGGATCTAAATCCCAACATATAAACAACTCCATTAAATATAAATGTTCTAACATACCAAATAAATAGCAGAGACTGTCAGAGTGGATTTAAAAAACAATAACCAAGGGATATGTTGTCTACAAGTAATACATTTTAAGTATAATGATGTGACTAGGTTAAAAGTAAAAGGTAAAAAGACATACCATGTAAACACTAATCAAAAGAAAGCTGGAGTGGCCATGTCACTGTCAAAAAAGTAGACTTCCAAACAAGGAAAATTACTGGGGATAAAGAGGATCATTATACAAAAATGAATGGGTAAGTTCACCAAGATGACATAAAAAGTGTATGTACGTCTTTCACCATACACAAAAATCAACTCAAAATAGAATTAAGATCCCAAACTACAAAACCTTAAGAAGAAAACAGGCAGCTTCATGACATTAGTCTTGACAGTTATTTTAATGATTGTCGTTGAATGATTTCAGAGACTTCAATGATTGTCATTGGATATAACCCCAAAACCACAGACAATGAAAGGAAAATTAGGTAAGTTGGACTAAGTCAAAATAAAAGGTTCTGACCAGCAACAAACTCAACAGAATAGGGCAACCTATGGAATGGGAGAAAATATTTATAAATCATATATTCCAGAAGAGGTTAATTTCTTTTTTTTTCATTTATTTATTTTTTTAAAGATTTTATTTATTTATTCATAGAGACACACACACACAGAGAGAGGCAGAGACACAGGCAGAGGGAGAAGCAGGCTCCATGCAGGGATCCTGACGTGGGACTCGATCCAGGGTCTCCAGGATCACGCCCTGGGCTGCAGGCGGTGCTGAACCGCTGCGCCACCGGGGCTGCCCAAAGAGGTTAATTTCTAAAATATATAAGGAACTCCTATAATTTGGTAGAAAAACAAAAGCAAAAAACTAGTAACCTGATTTAAAAATGGGCTAAAGACTTGAATAGACCTTTCTTCAAAGAAGATATACAAATAGCCAACAGGTATATGAAAAGATGCTCAACATCACTAATCACTCATCACCAGGGAAATGCAAATCAAAACCACAATGGGATAGCTGGTAGGGTAGTTATTATCAAAAAACAAAGGAAACAAGTGCTAGTGAGGATGTGAAGAAATTGAAACTCTGGTACACTGTTGATGGGAATGCAAAGTGGTGTGATCACTATAGAATACAGTGCAAAATTTCCTCAAAAAATTAAAAATAGGATTACCATATAATCCAGAAATCCCACTTCTTATTTATTCAAGAATTGAAAGCAGGATCTTGAAGACATATTAGCACTCCCATGTTCCCTGCAACACTCTTCATGATAGGCAAGATGTGGAACAACCCTAATTGTCCATCGACAAATGAATGGATAAGCAAAATGTCATACATACATACAACAGAGTATTATTCAGCCTTAAAAAAGAAAGATATTCTACAATATGCAATAAGCCAGTCATGAATACTGTAGGATTCTATTTAATATGTAAAACGGGCAAACTCACAGAGGCAAAGAATAGAGTGGTGTTTGCCAGGGTCTAGGGGGAGAGGGGAAAATGGGGAGTTGCTAATCAATGACATGTATGAAATTTTAGTTTTTAAGATGAGTAAGTTCTAGAGATCTGATGTACAGCATTGTGCCTCCGATAGCAGTATTATATTGTATACTTAGAAATCTATTAAGAAGATAGATCTTGTGCTCGCTTCAGCAGCACATATACTACAAAAAGACAATAGATCTCATGGTAAGTATTCTTACCAAAAACAATTGTCTTTTAAAAAGAACATATTAAAAGTATATGCACCTAACAATAGACCTTTATAGTACATGAGACAAGATAGGACTGAAAAGAGAAATAGGTGATTATAGTTGGGGACTTCAACACCACTCTTGCAGTAATTGATAGAACAAGTAGGTAGAAAACCAGTAAGAATATAGACAAACTGGGGACACCTGGGTGGCTCAGCGGTTTGGCGCTTGCCTTCAGCCCAGGGTGTCATCCTGGAGACCCGGGACTGAGTCTCGCGTGGGGCTCCCTGTATGGAGCCTGCTTCTCTCTCTGCCTATGTCTCTGCCTCTCTCTGTGTCTGTCAGTAATAAATAAATAAAATCTTAAAAAAAAAAGAATATAGACAAACTGAACAAAATCATTAACCAGCTAGATCCAAATGACATTTATAAAACATTCCTCCTTAAAATAGCAGAATATACATTCCTTTTAAACCCTCAGAGATCATTCACAAAGATAGATGATATCCTGAAACATAAAACAAACCTAAAAGCAGTTGAAAGAACTGAAATAATTCAAAGTGTGCTGTTTTACCATAATGGAATTTAGCAGGAAATCAACAGAAAGATAGCTGGTAAATCCCCAAATACTAGGAAATTAAACAACTGCTTCTAAGTAATCCATGGATCAAAGAAGTCGTCTTAGGAAAAGTAGAAAGTATTTTGAGGTGAACAAAAAATGGAAATACAACATATCACAATTCATATTAAGCAGACCAAGCAGGGCTTAGAGAGAAATATATAGATTAAGTACTTACGTTAGAAAAGAAGAAAAGGTCTGTAATCAACAATCTGAGCTTTTGCCTGAGGAAACTAGGAAAAGAAGAGCAAAATAAATCCAAAGCAAGCAGAAGAAAAATTATAAAGAGTAGATATCAAGGAATTTCAAAACAAAATTGACAATTCAACGATTTAGTTGAAATGGACCAAATCCTAGAAAGAACATCCTATCAGAACTCATTCAAGAAGAAGTAGATTACCTGAATAGTTCTTTATCCTTTAAACACATTTAGCTTATAGTTAAAATTTTACCCCCCAAAAAACCCAAAACCAAAAACTTCAGGTCTAGATAGTTTTCTATCAAATGTTTATAGAAGAAATGCCACCAATTTGACATGAAAAGAAAAGAGGAGGCAACACTTCCCCACTCATTTTACAAACCCAGCATTATCCTTATGCCAACACCAGACACAGATATTATGAGAAAACTACAGACCAATGTACCTCATAAACATAGATGCAGAAAACCTCCAAAAAATATTAGCAAATTGATTCCAGCAATATACAGAAAGAATAATAAACCGTGACCAAGCAGAGATTAGCCCTGGAATGCAGAGCTAATTCACCATTTGAAAACCAATCACTGTAATCTACCATATTAAAAAACCAAAGAAGAAAAAAAATCCACCTAATAATATCAATTGATTGAGAAAAAAAGCAATTGACAAAATTCAAGATACACTCGTGATAAAAGCTCTTCATCTGGGAATAGAAGGCAACTTCCTTAACCTGATAAAGAACATCTACAAAACTCTGCTGTTGACATCATATTTTAAAAAGACTGAAAGCTTTCCCCTCAACACTGAGAGCAAGCCAAGGATGTCTACTCTCCCCATTCCTATTCAACATCATGCTAGAATTCTGAAAAGACATTCCAAGGGAAAAATGAATGAACAGGCATACAGGCTGTCATAAAACTGTTCCTCTGTATCAGACAACATGATTGACCATATAGAAAAATCTCAAGAAATCTATGAAAAAGTTCCTAAGAAATACATTGTTCATTGGATTGCAAAATTGAGAGTAGTTTAATAGTAGTTACCTGTAAAGGTAAATATACTCTTACCATATGACCCAGTGATCCCATTCCTCCTACGTGCAACAGCATGGACAGATCAGTTGTTTCCAGGGGTTAGGAATGTAAAAGGAACAGGATGAAGAAGTTTATGAGGGGAGAGAGGGTGGTGATGGAATTGTTCTATGTCTGACTTATCCTGACCGTGGTGGTACCTGCACAAATCTACATCTACATATGTATTAAGACCCATAGATGTTGAACATCAAGAAAGTCCTTGATTTTGGAATGTTAATTTTTAAAAATTACATCTAAAAATTAGAGATTTTTGTGGTAAAAGTGAATGGTTCCTGATATTCTTGTGATTGCTTGTTGATGAACTCGATCAGTATTGTCCAATAGAACTTTCTGAGATGGTGGCAATGTTCTCTGTATGCTGTGCCCACTACGGTGAATACTAGCCCCATGTTAGCTAATGAGCACTGAAATAGAGGAACTAAAGTTTTAATTTATTTAATTCAAAGTAACTTAATAAAAGAAAACCCGAATGTGGCTAGTAGCTACTGTATTGGACAGAGCAAATAGAGATGATTGTAGAATCACTGAGATCCCAAACAGCAAAGAAATTCTAATTATTTTTATCCATTCATTATACAGGGATGAAAGGGACTATGACTGGCTTGTATTTTTTTACTCCAGAATTTTATGGGGTTTTTTTTTTCTTTGTAAACACTGTATTTGTTAAGAAAAATGTACACTCTGACTTCCTTGAGATGACATGTGGAGATGACACTCAGGATTGGACAAATGTCAGCCAAAGAAGTTAGTGGATAAGTAGAAGTCTGTGATACTGAATGCTTAGAGGAAACCCAAGCCCACAGAATGTTGTTGTTTTTCTGTCAATAACTATCTCCCTGCTGCAGGTGCTGAAACCACCGTTTTCAGCCACTGTTTTGAGTCCTGGAAATACAATCCTAATGCTGTTCTCACCCTAGTCAGTTGGAATAGCGTAGACATTCGAGTCAGTCCAGGGTTTATGGAAGTGTCGGGAAAGCAGCATGCTGGGGGGACCACAACTCCCCTGAAGCGTGTGTTGGATCAGTGGCTCCCCCCTCCTTCCAAGCTCATTCTGTTGGAACCTGTAAGTAGGAACACAACCCAGGCGTGCGGAGTTCAGCTTTGTGATGGAAACGTTTGGCCGGTATTTCTTTACACTCCGTCTGGACTTAGTTTGCCATAATTTTTCCCTTCTTATTCATAGTTTTCTTGGGGAAGTAGTGTGATACCTTCTTTTCATGTGTGTTTACTTTTCATTCTTTAGTTAATTGGAAGCACCTTGAGGGTCAGAGGTTAGCTCTATAGATATGTCTCCTTTTAAAAAATATGGCAGGCTTTGCAACATTCTTTTTCCTTCTTCTTCCTTTTCTCTTTTTCTGATTCCATCTTACAGAGGAGGAATGCAGCCCACAGAGAGAATAGCTTGGCCATAATTAAATAAGCCAGTGATAAAGTAATTCAGTTTCTCAGCTCTTTGACCTTCTAACTAATTCCAGCTAAAAGAGCTCTAGGACTCTATAATGGTGTGTCTTTAAAGCTGCAGAAAGGCTGATGATGACTTTGTAAAGGAATTGGGATATACCACTTTCTGGTGTATTTTCAGATGTAATCGTTGCCTCTCAAATTGGGGGCATATCTGCCTCCAGGGACTGGGGGCCTACACTGCAGGTTTATACAACCTCAAGACAAATGCAGATGGGCTTCCTCGAGCTAGTTCCCTTGTAGATTTTGGAAAGTAATGTTGAATGATGTTCAGTGGAAACATTTTTTTTTTTAACTTTTAAGACAAAAAGTAGTATATTACAGAGTATAATATATAGCTTGCCTGAATTTCAGGGAGACGTCAAAACAGAATCTTTTCCCCGGCAGACGGTGGGCTGCTTTGGGCACACCATCCCTGGCCTCTGCAATTGAAAATACTGAGAGCCACTGTCTGAGATGTGCCTAGGTGAGTTTTCACCCAGTGGGTTGGAAATGAATAGTCCACAAATCAAGATGCTTTTGTAATAAAATTATAATGGAATTCTATTACATTAAATTGAATTACACTGTCTCACTTCCCCATGTCTTCCTGTAGTTGTCTCAACGTTTAATATCAAAACATGACATTTAATGTCTTTTACCTGAAAATTCATCAGCTCTCAGTTTTTCTGATTTCACTTTTATCTTTTCCTTCTTTGTCTTCTCCGGATGTTGATGAGAAGAACCGAGGGCAGAAAAATAATTTATTACACAGTGAAGAATGGAAAAATTGGACATCTACCTGCTTAATTTATAATATCTTACCCAAAATGCACCCAGAAAAACCTTAGAGTTTAATATTCTTTTAATAAATCTTACAAGGTGTTGAGGAATAATGGAGAGATGTCTGCACTGAGAATCAGGACATCGGGGGGCTAGCTTGGCTTTGCCACTAACTCTCCGTAACCTTGGCCAGATCATCTCCCCCGTTTGGACCCTAGGCTTATCTCCAGAGTCAAACCAAAACACGCCAGATGACTTTCAGTGCATTGTCCCGCTCTAAATCATTATTCTGTTTTCTAATCCTGTGAGAATTGATGTAATCCAAAGACTCTTGAGAATTTTAGTACCTAGAATAACCTCATTCTTCACTTTGTGATCCTGTTGGTGCTCTCCACTGCTTGCAGCGGATACCAAGTGTATTTATTTATTTGTTCTTTAAATAATTAGTTTCTAGCCTATACGGTGCTGCATTGACTCCAACCATAACTGCAGTTGCTTCCGCTACCATAATAATGCACTCACCTCAGTAAACCCTAGGCTATAAAGCCCTTAAAAACTTTGGAACTTCCTGTTTCTGAAATCACTTTTGTTGAATTATAAATTTGTGCCTTTTTCTTCTTTTAATCAGTTTTTGTGAAACAAGGAAAATCTGGTCTATTATTGGTGCCCAGGGATTTTAGCGGATTTCTCCTCTTCCCCGTATTCTCTATTTGCACCAACATTTCTACCCTGGGCACCACTCCTGATGTCAGACTATCACCCGAGCACAGACAGGCTTTTGGAAAGATTCTGGGTGAGTCGTGGTAGGTGGACCTGATGCTTCTAGAAATGCATGGCAGGTGGTACTCTGATATTTCATGCCGAACATTTTGGACAGTCCCTTTGGGAAACAGAAGAGTATCCCACGTCTCTGCACCTCTCTCTGTTCCTTGTTCAGGCACTGTTTGCCTCTTGTTGGGTCTCTCACAATAGGCTCATCCCCTGTGTGGGTAATTCATTATCTTCTCTCCTTGGATGCATCCTATACGCTGTTGCCACAGTAACCTAAACTTACAGCATGAATAGCATCGCCCTCTGTAGGAACCCGCGGTGCCTTTCTCCTACAGTTTCCTGCTCTTCAAAATCTTATCTCAGCCCGTCTGGCTTTATCTCTACCCATCTCCTTGGTGTATCCTGCCATGCTGATGCAAGGTCGGCCACCAGCCATTCTCCAAGACATCTTGTACTCTCTACTCCACGTGGTCTCTGAGCACACTGCTTTGGCGCCTCGACAGACATCCCCAACTTCCTCTCTTCTCCCCTCCTTTGTTTACCCATCTTCGGGACCCACCTCAACTGCCAACCTTCACGTAGCACTACCAAGTTCCCACTATGCTTCCTTGCCACCTCTGTCTTACAGCAGAAATTACTGTGTATCTTTGGTCTCATGATACTCTTCCCCTGTTTGCCCTGAGTAACTCACATATTGACACAAAACTGTGAGGATGGATGCTGTAACTTCTTCGCCTTTATTCTGACCTCAGCAACAAGCAGTGTCTTACATATGGTACTTAAGAAATGTTTGTGGACTTGAACTACATCGAATTAGGGTAGGTTTAGTATAATATTGCTGCAGACTAGGATTTTTTTTCTCCCCTGTTGGTACATTCTGGCAAAGCAGAGAGAGTCTTGGCATCACAAACTTCTGTGTGGTGATGTGGGTGCAGAGAAGCCTCTGGGGAAAGCAACATCTGGCCAGACGGTTAACATACTGTCCCTCTAATGGGCTGCCGTAAGCTTATAAATAACTTGTTTTGGGAGAATGAGGGGTTCATGTAGGGGTAGTGATTCTCAGGAGGAGACTTACTAATAGCTATAACAAATGCCAAGTGGAATTCATTGCAAATTTAACCTGGATCATCTTCTAATCCATTAGAGACTGTTCTTAATCTGATTTTAAACCACCTCTTTGGCCTCCTTTAACTCTGTGTTCCAGTCCGAACCCCGTGTCACAGGCAGGCCCACCTCGTGGTCCCCTCCTCCCTGCATCGGTACTTGGGGTTCATAGTTTGCCTCTCCAGGTCATTCATTCAGCACAAGTTTATTTCATGCCTACCATTGGCTGGGCACTTTTCAGGAATTCACCTGTAAACATAGGCATGCAAAAATCCCTCTCTTCACAGAGCTCGTATTCTAACACATGCTCCTTTCTCTTACCTCTCACCAGTCCAGATTTTAGGACAGATTTGCCTTTGCCTTTGAGCCATTCCTGACTGCTTTGGTGGGGTGCTTTGCTCTAGAATTCTTGGAGGCACCTGTTAACCTGTTCCTCTTGGACAGACGCTGTCTTGTATTCTTTGCACTTTTTTTGTGTGAATATCTTATCTCCTTAAGTGTTAAATAAGCTTCTTGAGAGTAGAGACCATGTCATTTGTTTGTAAAAAGGTTAGTGTGTACCAGCATATATAGCCTGCATTCTGTACGCTATGGAAACACATTCAGATCTCCATACTTACAATAGGACTTTGCAACTGAGCACCCCAAAACTATTTTTTAACTGATTTAAGATACCTGGGACTCTGCTTTATCAAGTACAGTAGCTCTGAGACTGTGCTCCATCATCAAGTCCTCAAAGCATTTTGTAAGATCCTGCATGCCTGTGTCAGGGGGTGGTGCTACTATGAAGTCTTTTGCCAAGGAACCAGTCAAGTGCCAAGCACAGCCTCTGCCTACACCTCATCAACTGAGCAAATCACCTCTGCGATGGTCTCTGTGATGTTTGTAAATCTTTACTGTAACACCAAAGATGCTATTAAAAGGAGCAAGAGGGACCAGGAGGAGGAGGAGAAGGGGGAGGAGGAGGGGGAGGAGGACTTCTAATAATGTCTGTAGTTGATTCTTGAGTTTATCTCCCCATCAGACTGGGGTGGAAAACATGAGAGTGCCTTTCTCACCTGTATTTCTAAGTTGAGGCTAATGGTTGTCCATCATAAAACTCAGCATGGTATGAGTAGGACAGCAAAAATGAGCTTACGGTTACGGTGGTAGCTGATCAGTTACTGTCCTTTGCATCATCATTCAGCTCCTCTGGCCCTGAGACAGGAGGGGAGTCCATCACTGTTAGCAGAACCTAGGCAACTGCTAGGAAGGGACTTCGACTGGTGAGCTTAACCTCACTGGCCTCATGTGCTAATGAAGCCAACAGCCTTCAATTTAAATGTAAAAATTGAGGTATAGATTTTTAAAAACTTTTGTTTCTAGTGGTAATTTTATTTTAATAGTTGAGTGTCAGTGTGTGTGGTGGTTAAAAGCACACAGGCTCTTAACTCTAAGAAACTAACTGAGGGTCCTTGAAGGGGGTGGGAATCAGGTAAGGGGGTGATGGGCATGAAGGAGGGCACATGATGTGATGAGTACTGGGTGTTATTCGCAATGGATTGAATCACTAAATTCTACCCCTGAAACTAATAATACACTATATGTGAACTAACTTTTGAATTTAAAAAAAATCTTGAAAGAAAAATACTAATTAAAAAGTCCTTCATAAAACAAACAAACAAATAAAACAAAAACAAAAAAACACAGATCCTAGGCCCTGTTTTCCCAGGTTCAAATCCTGATTCCGCCACTTACCAGCTGTGGACTTTGAGGAAGGCAGTTAATCTCCCTCTCTCTCTTTTTAAAGATTTTCTTTATTTATAATAAAGAGAAAAAGAGCACGAGCAAGAGGAGGGGCAAGCAGTCTCCCAGATGAATGAGGAGCCCAACGTGGGGCTCCATCCCAGGACTCTGAGATCATGACTTGAGCCAAAGTAAGAGCCACCCAAGCACCCCAGTTAATCTCCTTTTTAAAAATGGGGATAGTAACGGTACTTACTTTACGGGGTCCTTGGAAAGCTTAGGCGAGTTTCTTTTTTTTTTTTTTTTTTTTTTTTTTTTTTTTTTTTTTTTTTTTTTTTTTTTTTTTTTTTTTTTTTTATTTTTTTTTTTATTTTTTTTATTGGTGTTCAATTTACTAACATACAGAATAACACCCAGTGCCCGTCACCCATTCACTCCCACCCCCCGCCCTCCTCCCCTTCTACCACCCCTAGTTCGTTTCCCAGAGTTAGCAGTCTTTATGTTCTGTCTCCCTTTCTGATATTTCCCACACATTTCTTCTCCCTTCCCTTATTTTCCCTTTCACTATTATTTATATTCCCCAAATGAATGAGAACATATAATGTTTGTCCTTCTCCGACTGACTTACTTCACTCAGCATAATACCCTCCAGTTCCATCCACGTTGAAGCAAATGGTGGGTATTTGTCATTTCTAATAGCTGAGTAATATTCCATTGTATACATAAACCACATCTTCTTTATCCATTCATCTTTCGTTGGACACCGAGGCTCCTTCCACAGTTTGGCTATCGTGGCCATTGCTGTTAGAAACATCGGGGTGCAGGTGTCCCGGCGTTTCATTGCATTTGTATCTTTGGGGTAAATCCCCAACAGTGCAATTGCTGGGTCGTAGGGCAGGTATATTTTTAACTGTTTGAGGAACCTCCACACAGTTTTCCAGAGTGGCTGCACCAGTTCACATTCCCACCAACAGTGTAAGAGGGTTCCCTTTTCTCCACATCCTCTCCAACATTTGTTGTTTCCTGCCTTGTTAATTTTTCCCATTCTCACTGGTGTGAGGTGGTATCTCATTGTGGTTTTGATTTGTATTTCCCTGATGGCAAGTGATGCAGAGCATTTTCTCATGTGCATGTTGGCCATGTCTATGTCTTCTTCTGTGAGATTTCTGTTCATCTCTTTTGCCCATTTCATGATTGGATTGTTTGTTTCTTTGGTGTTGAGTTTAAGAAGTTCTTTATAGATCTTGGAAACTAGCCCTTTATCTGATATGTCATTTGCAAATATCTTCTCCCATTCTGTAGGTTGTCTTTGAGTTTTGTTGACTGTATCCTTTGCTGTGCAAAAGCTTCTTATCTTGATGAAGTCCCAATAGTTCATTTTTGCTTTTGTTTCTTTTGCCTTCGTGGATGTATCTTGCAAGAAGTTACTATGGCCGAGTTCAAAAAGGGTGTTGCCTGTGTTCTTCTCTAGGATTTTGATGGAATCTTGTCTCACATTTAGATCTTTCATCCATTTTGAGTTTATCTTTGTGTATGGTGAAAGAGAGTGGTCTAGTTTCATTCTTCTGCATGTGGATGTCCAATTTTCCCAGCACCATTTATTGAAGAGACTGTCTTTCTTCCAATGGATAGTCTTTCCTCCTTTATCGAATATTAGTTGCCCATAAAGTTCAGGGTCCACTTCTGGATTCTCTGTTCTGTTCCACTGATCTATGTGTCTGTTTTTGTGCCAGTACCACACTGTCTTGATGACCACAGCTTTGTAGTACAACCTGAAATCTGGCATTGTGATGCCCCCAGCTATGGTTTTCTTTTTTAAAATTCCCCTGGCTATTCGGGGTCTTTTCTGATTCCACACAAATCTTAAAATAATTTGTTCTAACTCTCTGAAGAAAGTCCATGGTATTTTGATAGGGATTGCATTAAACGTGTATATTGCCCTGGGTAACATTGACATTTTCACAATATTAATTCTGCCAATCCATGAGCATGGAATATTTTTCCATCTCTTTGTGTCTTCCTCAATTTCTTTCAGAAGTGTTCTATAGTTTTGAGGGTATAGATCCTTTACATCTTTGGTGAGGTTTATTCCTAGGTATCTTATGCTTTTGGGTGCAATTGTAAATGGGATTGACTCCTTAATTTCTCTTTCTTCAGTCTCATTGTTAGTGTATAGAAATGCCACTGACTTCTGGGCATTGATTTTGTATCCTGCCACGCTACCGAATTGCTGTATGAGTTCTAGCAATCTTGGGGTGGAGACTTTTGGGTTTTCTATGTAGAGTATCATGTCATCGGCGAAGAGGGAGAGTTTGACTTCTTCTTTGCCAATTTGAATGCCTTTAATGTCTTTTTGTTGTCTGATTGCTGAGGCTAGGACTTCCAGTACTATGTTGAATAGCAGTGGTGAGAGTGGACATCCCTGTCTTGTTCCTGATCTTAGGGGAAAGGCTCCCAGTGCTTCCCCATTGAGAATGATATTTGCTGTGGGCTTTTCATAGATGGCTTTTAAGATGTCGAGGAATGTTCCCTCTATCCCTACACTCTGAAGAGTTTTGATCAGGAATGGATGCTGTATTTTGTCGAATGCTTTCTCTGCATCCAATGAGAGGATCATATGGTTCTTGGTTTTTCTCTTGCTGATATGATGAATCACATTGATTGTTTTACGGGTGTTGAACCAGCCTTGTGTCCCAGGGATAAATCCTACTTGGTCATGGTGAATAATTTTCTTAATGTACTGTTGGATCCTATTGGCCAGTATCTTGTTGAGAATTTTTGCATCCATGTTCATCAGGGATATTGGTCTGTAATTCTCCTTTTTGGCGGGGTCTTTGTCTGGCTTTGGAATTAAGGTGATGCTGGCTTCATAGAACGAATTTGGAAGTACTCCATCTCTTTCTATCTTTCCAAACAGCTTTAGGAGAATAGGTATGATTTCTTCTTTAAATGTTTGATAAAATTCTCCTGGGAAGCCATCTGGCCCTGGACTCTTGTGTCTTGGGAGGTTTTTGATGACTGCTTCAATTTCCTCCCTGGTTATTGGCCTGTTCAGGTTTTCTATTTCTTCCTGTTCCAGTTTTGGTAGTTTGTGGCTTTCCAGGAATGCGTCCATTTCTTCTAGATTGCCTAATTTATTGGCGTATAGCTGTTCATAATAGGTTTTTAAAATCGTTTGTATTTCCTTGGTGTTGGTAGTGATCTCTCCTTTCTCATTCATGATTTTATTAATTTGAGTCTTCTCTCTCTTCTTTTTAATAAGGCTGGCTAATGGTTTATCTATCTTATTAATTCTTTCAAAGAACCAACTCCTGGTTCTGTTGATCTGTTCCACAGTTCTTCTGGTCTCGATTTCGTTGAGTTCTGCTCGAATCTTTATTAGCTCCCTTCTTCTCTTGGGTGTAGGATCTATTTGCTGTTTTTTCTCTAGCTCCTTTATGTGTAAGGTTAGCTTTTGTATTTGAGTTCTTTCCAGTTTTTGAATGGATGCTTGTATTGCGATGTATTTCCCCCTTAGGACTGCTTTTGCTGCATCCCAAAGATTTTGAACGGTTGTATCTTCATTCTCATTAGTTTCCATGAATCTTTTTAATTCTTCCTTAATTTCCTGGTTGACCCTTTTATCTTTTAGCAGGATGGTCCTTAACCTCCATGTGTTTGAGGTCCTTCCAAACTTCTTGTTGTGATTTAGTTCTAATTTCAAGGCATTATGGTCCGAGAATATGCAGGGGACAATCCCAATCTTTTGGTATCGGTTCAGACCCGATTTGTGACCCAATATGTGGTCTATTCTGGAGAAAGTTCCATGTGCGCTTGAGAAGAATGTGTATTCAGTTGAGTTTGGATGTAAAGTTCTGTAGATATCTGTGAAATCCATCTGGTCCAGTGTATCATTTAAAGCTCTCGTTTCTTTGGAGATGTTTTGCTTAGAAGACCTATCGAGTATAGAAAGAGCTAGATTGAAGTCACCAAGTATAAGTGTATTATTATCTAAGTATTTCTTCACTTTGGTTAATAATTGATTTATATATTTGGCAGCTCCCACATTTGGAGCATATATATTGAGGATTGTTAAGTCCTCTTGTTGAATAGATCCTTTAAGTATGATATAGTGTCCCTCTTCATCTCTCACTACAGTCTTTGGGGTAAATTTTAGTTTATCTGATATAAGGATGGCTACCCCTGCTTTCTTTTGAGGACCATTCGAATGGTAAATGGTTCTCCAACCTTTTATTTTCAGGCTGTAGGTGTCCTTCTGTCTAAAATGAGTCTCTTGTAGACAGCAAATAGATGGGTCCTGCTTTTTTATCCAGTCTGAAACCCTGCGCCTTTTGATGGGGTCATTAAGCCCGTTCACATTCAGAGTTACTATTGAGAGATATGAGTTTAGTGTCATCATGATATCTATTCAGTCTTTGTTTTTGTGGACTGTTCCACTGAACTTCTTCTTAAAGGGGAATTTTAAGAGGCCCCCTTAAAATTTCTTGCAGAGCTGGTTTGGAGGTCACATATTCTTTTAGTTGCTGCCTGTCTTGGAAGCTCTTTATCTCTCCTTCCATTTTGAATGAGAGCCTTGCTGGATAAAGTATTCTTGGTTGCATGTTCTTTTCATTTAGGACCCTGAATATATCCTGCCAGCCCTTTCTGGCCTGCCAGGTCTCTGTGGAGAGGTCTGCTGTTACCCTAATACTCCTCCCCATAAAAGTCAGGGATTTCTTGTCTCTTGCTGCTTTAAGGATCTTCTCTTTATCTTTGGAATTTGCAAGCTTCACAATTAAATGTCGAGGTGTTGAACGGTTTTTATTGATTTTAGGGGGGGATCTCTCTATTTCCTGGATCTGAATGCCTGTTTCCCTTCCCAGATTAGGAAAGTTTTCAGCTAGAATTTGTTCAAATACATATTCTGGCCCTCTGTCCCTTTCGGCGCCCTCGGGAACCCCAATTAAACGTAGGTTTTTCTTCCTCAGGCTGTCGTTTATTTCCCTTAATCTATCTTCATGGTCTTTTAATTGTTTGTCTCTTTTTTCCTCAGTTTCCCTCTTTGCTGTCAACTTGTCTTCTAGGTCACTCACTCGTTCTTCCACCTCGTTAACCCTCGTCGTTAGGACTTCTAGTTTGGATTGCATCTCATTCAATTGGTTTTTAATTTCTGCCTGATTAGCTCTAAATTCTGCAGTCATGAAGTCTCTTGAGTCCTTTATACTTTTTTCTAGAGCCACCAGTAGCTGTATAATAGTGCTTCTGAATTGGCTTTCTGACATTGAATTGTAATCCAGATTTTGTAACTCTGTGGGAGAGAGGACTGTTTCTGATTCTTTCTTTTGAGGTGAGGTTTTCCTTCTAGTCATTTTGCTCAGTGCAGAGTGGCCAAAAGCAAGTTGTATTGGGAAAAAGAGAAAAAGAGAGGAGAGAAAGAAGGAAAGAAAAGAGAAAGAGAAAAAAAAAGGGAAGAAAAAGAAAAAAAAAAACGAAAAAAAAAAAAAAAAGAAGAAAAAGAGAAAGAAAAAGAAAGGAGAAAAAAAGGGGGTGGGGGAAGGAAACAAATCAAAAAGCAAAACAAAACAAAAACAAAAACAAACAAACAAAAAAAGAACCACCGGGGAGTATCTTCTGATTCTGTGTTCTTTAAGTCCCTTGGCTTCTCCTGGAAGTTGTCAGTCTAGCTGGTGTTCTGGGGGAGGGGCCTGTTGTGATTTTCAGGTGTTAGCAGTTGGGGGAGCTGCTGTGCCCCTGCCTGGTGCAGGGCTCGGTGGGGGTTGTTTACCCCGTGAGGCCGCAGGAGGAACAGCCCCAGTGGCGGGGCAGCTCTGGAAACCTGGATTCAGCTCCGGCAGGAACTCCGTCTGCAGGGCCTGGAGGCTCCGGGGTGGGGCCGCTGATGTGCTCAGCTGGGGCAGGAGCGTCCTTGCTGTCCTGGGCCCTCCCGGCCTCTGCCTGTCCCGGGGGAGGCGGGATCCTGGGCTGTGTCCCGGCGCCCTGTGCTCCGGAGCCTGCGCTGGTGGATTCGCGCTCCCGGGCCGCGCAGCCCCCTCCGCGGAGCCGCCGCCCGAGCCCCCCGAGCTGCTCCTGGAACCGCGCAGCCCCCTCCGCACGGAGCCTCTTCCTCTGCCCGAGCCCCTCCGAGCTGCTCCCGGGGCCGCGCAGCCCCCTCCGCGGAGCCGCCGCCCGAGCCCCTTCAGCTGCTCCGGGTCCCGCCGGGTCCCGCCGTGCGCGCTGCAGCCCTTAGGGAGCTCGGCGCACTCTCCTGGGCGCGCAGGTGTCTGTTACTGTCCCAGGGAACCCGAGGGCATCCCCGCCCTCCTGGGTCCTGCTCCAACTCCCCGCGAGCCCCTTTCCGCCCGGGAAGGTCGGTGCAGCTCCTGCTCCTCCGGGACGGGGCTCTCCTGTCCTGGGGACACTCGCCCCGGCCTCAGCCCGGCTCCTCGCGGGGCCCCTCCCCCTCGGAGGCCTTTGTTCCTTTATTTCTTTTTCCCCGTCTTCCTACCTTGATAGAAGCGCGAACTCTCCTCACTGTTGCATTCCAGCTGGTCTCTCTTTAAATCTCAGGCCGAATTCATAGATTTTCAGGATAATTTGAAGGTTTTCTAGGTAGTTTGGTGGAGACAGGTGATTTGGAGACCCTGCTCTTCCGCCATCTTGCTCCTCCCCTCTTTAGGCGAGTTTCTAATAGAGGTGCAGGAGGCCCGTGTACAGGTAGAAAACATACACATTTGGATATTAGAAATTTTAAGTATATTTTTATTTGTAATTTTCCATCCTTTTTCTTTGGGTGTTTTTTTTTTTCCTTATTTAACTTTACCATAGAGAAAACTTGAAATCTTAGCTATCAAGAAATGGTCCAATAGCCCAGAGCCATTCCAGATGTTCTTACATTGCCAGAGCTAAAGATATCTCTATTTAGATCTTAACTTTTAATACATTTATTATATAGTTACATCACTTCACTCTTAAATTCAGGGGGTTATTGAGCATACTTTCTAACCATATAGTGATCAGTCTGTGCCCAACAGGAATGAGCCAGAGCAGGTGGGATTCGGTAGATTTATAACTAACAACACAACCAAATGCAAAGGGAGTTGATTGAGTGAAGGTGAGCTGTCTTGGTAGGAGGCCCTGGTGCTGGGCCACGGGCTCAGTCTGTGTCATGGACGAGAATCTAGGTGGCATATCAAATGAGAAGAAATAATACTTTGGGAAGGAAAATCAAGACCAAACCATTTCTGATGAAATGTATAGGGCATAATTGATGAGGATTTTTCAAGTGCATGAGTGAGGCCTGATTTACTAGCACTTTCATGCAAAGAAGTTCTCTGGGGGTTGACAGTGTGACTCAGCCTTCTGTAGTCTTATGCGGTGAGAATACGGAGTCCAGAACAAGGGAGGTGATTGTGCCTGCCAAGGGGAGAATGCAGCTGGAGTGTACTCAGCTCTTCAGACAGCATTTTAAGAGGGAAGTTGATGTGCCAAAGCAGAAGGAAAGGTGGGAAGCCATGAGGGCAGGGGATTTGGAAAATGAGAGATGGTTGGAGGAGTTGAAGAAGTTTTTATTTAATAATGTTTAGACCAAGTGTATCAGCCAGTCACTAAATGAGCATGGAGCGTGCATGCTTACGAAGTGCCCCAAACGGTAGGCGACTGGGAGAGAGAGGATTTGGAATGTAGGGACAGGAGTTTTATTTGTAGAGACTGCTCGAGTTGTCAGGCAAAAGAGGCTTATCCATTTTTTACTGTCCGAGGGCAGGATGGGAATCACCGTGTGGGGTGTAGGACTCAGCTCGGGGAGGGAGGGCCTTCACTTGGGGGCATGCACAGGTGTGGTCTTCCTGGCTTCTGGGGGAAGAGATCCTGGACGACAGGCTAGATCACAGAGGTTAAGAGAGGGTGTGGCCGTGGTGGGACGTCAGCCTGGGTCGGGATACTTCTACCCCAGTGATTTGGGATAGTCCTACTGAGAGACCCATTCCATCTCTGTACCTCCGGCTCTGGTTGTGCCCTATACTTCGGATCCGCATCAGGTTAGCTGCTATATTCATGGTGTTGTGGGGGATCTGCTGCCCAAACATCCTCTGCCACCCTAATCTGTTGGGTTTCTGTGCATGATAATTTACTGGCATCCTTTTGGTTCCTGGGTGCAGACAGTGGGAGGCGCCTGCCTTGGTATTATTTCTTGTGGGGGCAGTTTGGGCAGCATCATTACGAACACAATGGAATTCACTTCTTCCTTAATCATTCTTTTCCCCTGACTCCATTCGTCTTCCTGGTGTTAACGTGATTGCTGGTTCTCCTCTGGTCCTCTCCCCTCTGCCAAAACCTCCCGCCCCCCACTTTTCTTCTCGAGATGTTTATATGCGGTTACTTGTACTCTAAATAGAGATGAATCATTTTCTCTATGGTTCAGTGTGTATGTGTGTCTATAAATACAACACGTACACGTGTGTGTGCGCGCGCGTGTGTGTGTGTGCACGAGTTAGTCGGTGCGGGGCTAACGGGGAGTGTAGCACCAGCGGTGCAGGGAAACAGACCTTGGCACACAAATAAGCAATCGATTTCTTGCCTTACCGATCTCTGATGCAGAATTTATTTATTTTATTATTTTTTTTATTTTTGGGGAAAAAAGCAGAGGATGCAGCGAGCTTAAAAAAAAAAAAAAAAAAAAAAAACCCGTGTGAATCATACCAGTCCGTGCAATTTCAGTTGTGTGGCGAGCTCAGGAGAGGCTCACGCTGCGAACGAGCCCCTGACACAGTGACCTCATTCCCCACACCGCCTCTCCTCTCCGCGGCTGCGGGGCCGCCCCTGCTGCAGGCCGCCGGCCGCCCGGGAACGAGGACACCCGGGCTTGCAAGGGCTTGCGCGGCGACTGGAATGTATGACAAATAGCTCGCTGCAGCTAAACTTTGATCCAGTGTACAGTAGAAACCGCCTGTTACACACAGAGGGAGATGCGTCCTTCATCACAATGAAAAGCCAGCCTTAAAAAAAAAAAAAAAGAGAGAGAGAGAGAGAGAATGTGTCAGGTTTATAATTACAGACTGGTGAGTATATGACGCTAGATCAATTTTAATGTGCGTGCGTGCATGTGTGTGTGTGTGTGTGTTCAAGCATCCAGAGGTATGTGCCCTTTTTGCTGTTTTAATGATGAAAAAAATCTGAGTTGAGGCTAATGCGTGGGAGGGGACCTGGGCCCCCTGGAGAGGAGGATGTGCCCCCTCACAGCCCAGCCCCCGGCCTGGGGGGCTCTAGGGGAACCTGGGGGGCCTGGGGTGCATTCCCAGCCCGGAGTCTCCGCACCGCACAGACAAAGGGGCCTGCACAGAAACCAGAGGCTGTAGCTTTTCTTGGAGCGATGACTCATTTCAGTTCACAAAGGATTCTGGGCAGGGTAGTGAGAAGTCAGGTTGGCTGATCCGTCCCTATGACTTCACTTTGCAGAGAACAAGGCAGAAGAGGAGTGACACTGCAGATTCCCGAGGCACTGCAGTGGGATGTTGGCTCAGTGCAAGTGGCTCTGATATATGGGATAGGCATGGGACGGATTCCAGCTGTTCTATGCAAATAGGATGAAAGAATGGTAAAGAGGATTTTTTTTTTCTCCTAAAATCGTTACCAGCAAAGTACATTCACAGAGCCTTTTTTTGAGGTGCTTTTTTGCCAGCTTTTGAACCGAACTCGAACCAGTTTCTCGAGCCCTGAATTGTAAGAAGAGCTGAGAGTTCTGGAACTCATTTTTTAAAAGTAGATCTACGAAGGTAAAGTACCAGATTCCTGTTGCCTTCCACATGCCCTCAGTAGCCCATCTGAAATGCTCATTTCGGATATTATTACTCGAAGGTTTACTCTTTCTTCTTATTCCAGATTCTAGGACGTCCGTTTCTGTTACTGGCTCCTTCTTGTGCCTGGATGCAATCCCCTAGCATGCACCAGGCTTTAGCGTCAAAGCTACCTGGGGGATGGAGCCAGTCCAGAAAGGGTCAGGTAGGTTTCCCCTGCTTTTCTTTCAAGAGTTGTTGTGTGCGAAGCAATATGGTAAAATGTCTACACCCGCTTTGATAAGGGTGCGCTGTCCTCTGAAAGGTGGTCTTGCTGTTAGAGCCCCTGTGCAGCCTCAGTGGTAGGCAGCAGAAGTGCCCCACGTCGGCTGCCCACCAGATGCATGATTCATCCTAAGTCACGTCAGAACTGAAAAGTCAGGCAGCTGTAGGATTTGCAAATACGGAATAATTAGACTGCTCCAGATTTCCATCAGCTGTAGTAGCTCTTCCGCTCTTCGGATGGAGGCGTTCGGTCAATACAACTTGAAATATTTTCTTCTCAATTAATATAGTCCCTGAAATTTGGCGTGTTATTTGGCCTGTTAACCTACGTGCAGCACACTTAAAATCCAGGCGCGCCTGATTTATACGCTCAGGGACTGTTTCCAACACTAACATCAGATTGAGATGGCTATTAACCACTAAGGAAGCAAGCATATTTCTTCCGAGTCTGCTTTAGGATTCAAATTATTACATAGCTGTTTTCTTACAATATCCACGGCCTTTTCACAGGAGAACTTCCTCTTTGTTAATAGCAAGATGGCAAAATGTGGTCCTCCAAAGTCTGTTACATGCTGTGTTCCCAGAGTGAAACTTGGCAAGTCCGAAAGCATGGTTTTACCATCTTATCAAATGTACAGGTTTAGCACTCTCTGTCATTAAAGATACTTCTGAGAGCACTAAATCCCTTATGTCACTTGTAATAATAATTAGAACATTTAAAATGCAAACTGTGTATTGGGTCGGCTCCTTGAACATCTATTTTCTCTTTGCTCTCATATCCATCCCCATCGCTCACCCTTTCTCAGAGGGGAAGACAGGATGCTTCCTCTCTTCACTGTCAGAGATGTCTCTTTGTGCATAGCACCCTGCATCTTCAAAGCAAAGTGGAGGGTGTTGAGTCAGTTTTAAAGGTTGCTTGGTGACGTCATAGTATATTGAGAATACACAGTAATTACATAAGGCCCCACGCCCATCAATTCGATTCATCCTTAAAGACCCTATTCAAAGTCTCCCTCTCCTGTAGAGCTTTCCCTGATTACTCAACAGGAGGTCATTTCTTTTTTTTTTTTTAAGTTTTTTTTTTTTAATTTTTATTTATTTATGATAGTCACAGAGAGAGAGAGAGAGGCAGAGACACAGGCAGAGGGAGAAGCAGGCTCCATGCACCGGGAGCCCGATGTGGGATTCGATCCCGGGTCTCCAGGATCGCGCCCTGGGCCAAAGGCAGGAGCCAAACCGCTGCGCCACCCAGGGATCCCCAGGAGGTCATTTCTTAATGCTGGTGGAGAATTACTATTTCTCTCTATGGAGAGATGGGTGTAATTAAATATTAATAAATTCCTACTGTAGGAGTTAATTTGCTAGTCATTCATGTATTCTCTTGTATCTCTTGTAAGGATGTTGTAAATAGTAATTTGAATATGTCATAATCACTTATATTTTCACACATTTATATCATGTTTCCCCATCTAAATCATAAGCTCATTGAAGGCAAGGATCAAGATTTATGTGGTTTTTTTTTCCACAATTCACATCTCCTAATAGTTCCCTACACTTGGAAACCACTCAGTAAGTAGTTGATTAAGAAGAGAGGCCATTTAAAAAGCATTCCCTTGTCATAGAGGGGGGAGAGCGATCTGTTTTGTTCATTTTAAGAGTCTTCACAGGGTAGATTAATGTAGGGTAGACGTTGAGAGTTCAGACTCTAGAAATGATGATTGAGATATTACCTTGAGATACGATTACAGATGGTACCGTATGCTGCTTGTAAAAGGTTGTTACTGTTCAGAACAAATGTGAGGATGAGGCCCTTCCACGTGGACGTTGATTATGGTTTACTTGATTAAGAAGAATATTATTAGACAAGACATCTGTAGGTAAGAGGTATTCTAACTTCTGAATATTTATGTGAAAGTGATTCTCTCGAATCCCATAGGACATTATCCTTACAAGAGGTAATGGCTATGGTTCCTTCAAAATTATGTAGCTCCTAGTGTCACTGGTCTTTAGTACCAAGAGTGTCCACTCAAGTGCCAAGTTTCCATTCTCGGGGAAGAGATTGGCCCGGCCAAAATTTTGAAATAGGCCAACTTTCTTTGGTGTTCCTATGACCTCTCTATCCACACAATTTCCCAATTTTTGGTGCCCTCCTCTCTCCAAAGTCCCTGTGTTATGTATGCTTCCTGTTTGCTTTCAGACCATTCTCCCCTAGGCCAGTATTACATGCCAAATGCTATATGTTTACATATATATGTATCTTAACTTTTCTGCTTCCCAAACTGTTCCATTCGCTCAGTGCTCATGCTCACATTTAAGAATGAAGAGGTAAGCCATGTGATTTAACTAATTCATACTAGAGTAACAAAGACTATTGCCCTTTTAGCCTTCTTGCAGATGTCTCAGTTTTGTTTAAAAAAAAAAAAAAGGTTTATTTTTAGGTCCCAGTGATTTTCCTATTGGTAGAAATTCAAACACCATGAAAAAGTAAATTGAACACATTTAAATAGGCTCAGGGAAGGTAATTGTAATACTATTTGTTGGATATTTTTTTATTCCAGGGACAGCATAAGTATTCAACATCCCTATCTCCTTTAATCTCTTCAACTCTGTGGGTGGACATCATTTTGTGCCCTTTACTGAAGAAGAAATCGCGACCCCCCCCCCAAATTAAATAATTTGCTTCAAATCATACAACTAATGAGGAGCAGACCTGGGCTCTGAACCTACAGTGTTGGCTGCAGAGTCCATGGCCTAAGCCCCTGTCTGGTGATGCCAGACTTTGGAGAGAAAAGATCCTTGTTGGCACAGTGAATCGGGAGTGTTCTCTGCGTGTGTCCTCTCGCCTCTGCACTGCTTCATCCCCGTAGACTCTTAAGTGTTATTTCATAATAGCCTCCATGGCCGTTGGAAGGGGTAGTAGAGTGTTCAGTTGTTGGAGAGTTGGTAGCAGTCATTCGGTATAATTTTGCTGTAATTTGGGAACTGTCAGCATTTACATATATTCGAACTGTATTTAATTAGGCCTTCTTGTTCTGGTATAATTGCATTGTAGAGAAATCAGTCACAGTCTGGTTGTGATACCTGAACGGGTGAAGCAGGGAGTACAGAGGCTAAGGAACAGCTGTGGTGATTCTAACTCATAAACAGTGGAAGCGAATGACCCTGGAGATGTTAGACTGACGTATTAAGTTGTCATTGAGAAATATCATCGGTGGAAATTGGAGCATCTAATATGGCTCTGGTGTTAGGCTGGGTTCATACAGTATAGAGATGGAAGAGAAGTATGTGTTAGCTTAAAAGAGGCATGTCGATTCTGACTTGCGTGATGTACTTCTAGCAAAGAGGTGGCAGACACAGGACTCGGCCGGCCAGGTGCCTCACAGGCCGAGTGACATCTGAGAAGTCTTATTAATTGTTGTCAACTAAGGCTGATGTGTCATCATGGTTGTATCCCTGGTGGTAAATGGCTGTACCTTAGCCCTGAATGCGGGTCTAGACAGCAAAGGGGGCAGCTGGTGATGGAAACATCTGGCAGTGAGCAGGGTCTTACTTTGCCTTGTCTGTATGTGCTGGGTATTCAACAAAACATTTGAGTGCCTGCTTGTGAATAGCACACTGCTAGGTTTTATTTTATAGTGCCTAACACACACCGCACTTGGGTGATAACGTGGAGCCTGACCCAAGGTGTAAGTTACTGAAGCATATAATTGGCCTGATGGCTCATATTCCCATCCTAACTTTTCAGCTACAAATCTGTTGTAGGAGCAGAATGGTCCAGCAGCATTAGCTGGTTATGATTAGGTGTCGGTGGTCATCCCTGGTGATGGTGACAGCAGCCCCCTACTTGGGGGGTTCTCAGCCATCACTGTCCATTGGTTGCCCTCCTCTACCACATTCTCTACCCTCTCTGGCTTGTCCATCTCTGCTTATCCTATGACAATTTTTTTTAAATCAGTAGTCAAATCTCAGTAACAGGAGCGATGAAAGCTTGTGGACTGAGGGAGGCAATGGGTTTCTTTTATAAACCAGTGAACTGATTGATTTGTCATTATACCTGGTGGCTGCATGTCTATGCATTAGACTGCAAACCAGAAAGATTCAGGGGATGTGGTGGCCTTAACCCATTTGTGGGTGTGCTCGCGGGCACGTATGCACGCTGTGTGCCACCGTGATTGCTGTTGTTTACTCTCATGTGAAGTTTCTTAGTAAAGACCTAGGCAGCAGACACCATTAACTTTGGTATTACTAACGGGAGCCCCTCATTTACATTTCTCTTGAATTCGGACAGTTTATTCAAACAATAGTTTAGGAATTGGACCTTTTTTATGAGACCTATCACGTATCGAAATAAAGCACCACGCCAACTTAGAAAAGCTGTTGTAGAATTTCTAAATGTTCTAACATCCCTCTTTAAAAAAAAAAAAAAAAGCGTCATCTTTACTGCCATCAACTATCGCCATAAAAGCTCGGCCTTAAACTTCTGAAATCAGTGGCATGTAAATCAGACATATAGAAAACTGGTAAAGGGGCCCTTTTGCAATGCTGTTACCTTTTAGATTTCAAACAGAAACATTTGAAAGCCAAGCATAGTAATGTGGTTTTAAGGGAAAGCTGTGTAAAGTGTGGCAGCGTGTGAGTTCATGGGAGCAGTTCGCTCTGCCCTTCTGCCAGGGGGTTGCTGTCTCGCTGGAGAGGGTATGGGAGGGGAATATGTGTTCTTCTAGAACAGCTCCTTAAAAAATATTGTGTAAACCATCTGTTAAAAGAACCAAACACCACATATACATAAAATTAGGGTTAATAAATTGAACTACATTGTAAAACACAGGGTCTGTTGGATGCTCTGCATCAGAGACACTGTTCACTTAACCTCAGAGAGCTTACAATTTCCCCAGGCTCCAGGGTGTTTCAGATAAAACTTGGCATGTCCGGAGTTCTGTGAACGGTTTATTGAAAGGAATACAGTCGGATTGCCACTGTGCCCACTGTACATTTTATAGGCATGTTTGACCATTTTTATGAGTCACAGTATCTACTGCATGTGGTAATTTTATTGGCATGTATAATTTTAACTTTAGTGTTAATTTTGGCAACAGAGAGAACAAAAACAGGCACACTGTAGTCCTAAGGAGCAAAGCTGAGCAAGACTTTGAATTAGAAAGAGTTCAACGGAAAAAAAAAAAAAAAAAGAAAAAAAAAAAAGAAAGAGTTCAACGATGAGGCCTTTATTACAAGGGAAGAGATTAATGGCCACTATGTTTTGCTCTTCTTTTTTGAAAAGTAAGGCCTACTTTTTTCAGACTGGATTGAGTATTAAAATAGTTTCTCCAGCAAGATGGAAATAGAGCCACACGTGAGTACCCTATTATGCTTTTATGCCAGAATTCTGCTGCATTGATCTAGAACCATAGAATCAATGAGAGCCTGAAGAAATCTTTGACATCATTTCCAAACCCTCATTTTACAGATGAGGGAACAGATGCAGAGTGGTAATTGTATTTTGTTACGAGAGACCGGGCACTTATCAAAATATCTCCGGAACACCTTTATATGTCGGGAATTTCCCAATTATAAATTAGTACAGCCTTTAGAACTGTGTTGGCAAGTAGGTTGCTCTGAACTTCATGAACTTCACTAGGGTCAAAGGTAAGTAACTCTTTAATCCGGAGTATAGCCCACATTGACATTCACAGCAAGAACTAGTATTTCAAAATAAACAGGAAAACAGGATAATTTAACACTAATGCTGGTGCTTGAAAAAAAAAGGGGGGGTTATTTAAAGAAAGCTCACATAGAAGATAGGCTTTGGGGTACTTTCAAGGCCGTAGTTTATTACGATGTAGTTCTCCTAGGAAAATTTTGGCTGTCCTTTTCTTATGGAGTTGTATGAAGATGGGTACTTTAAGATGGAAGGAAATAGATTTATGTTTGCTTTCCTAGCTAGGTATCTTTTGGAAAGCTGCAAATATCATCTGGGAAGAGATGGGTGTAAATTGTTGCAAAAGTCATCTCATCTTAGGAGCTGTGTTGCCCTCATGCATATGCAGAGGTTGGAGAGTACAGAGAACTTAATGACTGAAAAAAAAATGGCATTTATAAAGAACAGAGCTATATTACGGTACTTTTTTGTTTTGTTTTTTTGGCACACAAATAGAACCAAGATAGGACCCATTTTGCAACGTGAGTGCCTAAAGGTATTGAATATTTAACAGGCTCTCAAATGTATTTCTTGAAAGGATGAATTATGTCAGGGGGAATTTTTTTTTTTTTTTGAAATAATTCCAAGTAAAGGAACTGGCCAAATGTTGGAAGGAAAAAGAGAGAGAGGGGTTTTGATAGTAAAAATGGATGTTCGTGACGAAGATATTTCTGAGATGGAAGTAAGTAGCAGTAGACACAATACAGGACAGAGGAAGTCGGCATGTGCATCATTTCTGCCTGTTGCCCCAGACCCTCCTTGTCAACTGCCTGCATGATTGTCACGGTTACCCCTGTTTCCCACATTTGCACAAGAGTGGCTTTCTTAACACCAACATGTCACATCGTTCCACTGTACAAACACATGCAAAGGTTCCCCTTCAACATCAAGAATTGGATCTAAGCCTCCGGTCCACATCTGTGTCCCTCGCCATGCCATCCCACCCCCAGTGTGCTCCAGCTCTGCCCAGGTGTGCCCAGCCCCCCCAGTGCCCCCTGCTTCCTGCTCGCATGCCCTCTCTCCTGCCTCCGCTGGGCTCCCCACGCTCCTCTCTGCAAGGCACTGGGTGCTTCCCTCTGCCCTCCTGCTTCTCAGCTGACCAGTACCTCAAATAAAAGTAACGTCCAAATGTTGACGGAGGCATTTGAAGTTTAATGTTAAATGCACTTAAAATCCAAAAGGCTTGCTCACAACTGGCATCTTTTCTTTTGCCTTCTCAGATTTTATATTTACTTACCAGAAATTTATGGAATGCTTACTCTGTCCAAGGCACTGTGCTTGGTTTTGTCTGAATTATTTTGGATTTGACAAATGTTCCCTACGGACCTGTACTTAAATGGATATTTGTAAGAAAACAAAGCTGCCATAAAACCTATTTACCCCTTCTTTTTAGAACCACAGGACAGAGTTGGGGTGGTCCAGAAAAAAATGGCTAGCCTGCAAAGTAGCTATGAGTTGTCTTTATGAATGCATTCAGAACTAATCCTGACAATAGAGAACTCCATCCCATAAGTTACAGACAAACAACAATTCATAGTTTATACACAATATGGTAGTTTCTGTAGGTTACGGTGACCAATAATATTTTAGCAGTATTTCCATTCCCTTGTTTTCTTCTTTGACTCTAAATGTGGTCGAGTTGTTGGAAAAATTCTCTGGCATTTTTAATAATATTCCATTTCTTTATTTTGAGAGAGATTGACAGAGAGAGGGTGTGCAATCGGGGGCGGGGGGAGGGGGGAGGGGCTGAAGGAGAGACAGAGAATCTCAAGCGAGATGGAGCCTGACACAGGGCTAAAGCTCACAACCCTGAGAGCATGACCTGAGCTGAAATCAAGAGTCAGACGCTTAACCAACTCAGCCACCCAGGCGCCCTGAATTTTCTAGTATTTTAAGTGACTAGCTGGCTCATTAAGCAGGTGCTATATAAAAGATCCATAGAAAATCACGGTAAATTTGAATAATGTATTGTATTAAAAGATATTTATGATTCCTTTAATATAGATCTTAAATGCACATCCTGAACCTCATTTAATATATAATTATTTTTCTATGGTAACTGCTGTGTTTTGGTTCACTGTTGATGAAACTAATAGAGGGAGTCTTAGAAATTGCCTGGTTGAGTATATTTGGTCTCTTGTTATTTTATTTGTTTTACAATTATTTAGCAAATATGTACAAAAAGTCACAATCCTGGGCAGCCCAGGTGGCTCAGCAGTTTGGCGCCGCCTTCAGCCCAGGTTGTGATCCTGGAGCCCTGGGATCGAGTCCCACATCGGGCTTCCTGCATGGAGCCCGTTTCTCCCTCTGCCTATGTCTCTGCCTCTCTCTCTCTCTCTCTCTCTCTCTCTCTCTCTCAGTGTCTCTCATGAATAAATAAATAAAATCTTAAAAAAAAAAAAAGTCACAATCCTTAAAAATATCCTGAGAAGTTCCAAAGATATTTTGGATTTTCTTTTCTTTTTTCTTTTCTTTTCTTTTCTTTTCTTTTCTTTTCTTTTCTTTTCTTTTCTTTTCTATTCTTTTCTTTTCTTCTTTTCTTTTCTTTCTTCATTTCTTTCTTTTTTCTTTCTCTCTCCCTCTTTCTGATTCATTTATTCATTCATTCATTCAACATACATTTACTGGGTGTCTCGCATAACATTATTCTAGGCACTGGGAATGTAGTCAGAGGGTAGCATTCATGTGTTCTTCTTTTGCAGAACTTATGGTCAAGTGGGTGAGACAGACAGGAAACCAGTAAACACAGACACGCATGCATACATTCAGAGTGTGAAGACAGTAACTTGGCTTAGATTCTCGTACCAATTCAGGTGTGTGTGTGTGTGTGTGTGTGGTTTTTCCACAGCACCAAGCAGTTCTCAAGCACAAGCCTACAATTTGGCTGATTTCTGATACCCTCTACCCAGAGATAACATCAGATCCCACAGGTTTTATCTGAATTATTTTGGATTTGACCAATGTTCCCTGAGGACAGTACTTAAATGGAAGTTTATAAGAAAATAAAGCTTATATAAAACTATTTACCCTCCCTTTTTTTTTTTTTAAGAACAATACGAATTACGGCAGCTCAGAATAACACCAAGTAGCTATGAGTTGGCTCCCTCCTATAAGACTGCCCCTCTTCCAAGCCAATGGAAAGCCCAAGCTGTCACGTGTGCTTCTGACTGGTTATAAATTGGAGGTTTCCATGGCTTCCTCCTTGGACTTGATTAACTTGCTAGAGCAGCTCATAGAACTCAGATAAACGTTTTACTTATTAGAGTGCCAGGTTATTCTACAAGGATTCAACTCAGGAACAGCCACATGGAAGAGTTGCATAGGGCTGAGTACAGGGAAGAGGCTCAGCTTCCCTACTCTCTGAGCACACCACTCTCCCCAAATCCCCGTGTGTTCACCAGCCTGGAAGCTCTCTGAACCCCATCCTTTGGGTTTTTATGGAGGCTTCATTACATAAATGCAACTAATTAAATCATTGGCCACTGGCGCCTGATTCAACCTGCCACCTCTCTCCCCTCCCTGGAGGTTGGGGAGGAGGATGGCAAGTCCCAACCCAGTACTCACAGAGTTAGTCCTCCAGGCCACCAGCACCCCCATCCTTAGTCCAAAAGCCACCTTATTAACATAACAAAAGATAACTTAATCTCTCTCATCACTTAAGGAAATTCCTCAAGGGGGTTTTAGGAGCTCTGTGCAAGGAATGGTGATAGAGAGCAAGTATGTATTTTTTTATAAACCACATCTCACACTCGGGGAACAAGGGGAGTGTCCCTGGAGCGCTGGAGCAGCACTGGATCAGGTGGTCAGGACAGGGCTCCTTGAGGAAGTCCCGTTTAAATTGAGACTCAAAGGAGAAGCCAGTCCAGCAGAGGTCTGTGCATGGAGCCTCCCAGAAGCTCAATAAATGCAGAGGCCCTGAGTTGAGAAAAAGCTTGTCTTGTTCAAAGAACAGAGGAAGTTGTGAGTGTGGAAGAGGGAGGGGGTGAGGAGCAGTAGGGTGATGGTCCCAGACATGGCTGGACAGACCCTGGGGACCACTGCAGGCCTGGGAAGCATTCCACTTTCTTTCTGGGTGCAGCGGGTGCTCACCATAGGACTTCATGCAGGGAGGTTGCATGTTTTCTGTTCTTCTAAGATCTGGCTTCTCTGTGGAGAAGGCAGTGTTGGGTTGGAGGGAAAGTGACAGTCATCAAGCCGTTCCAGTGGGTCAGGAGAGAGGACGGTGCTTTGGAGGAGGGGTAAGCACTGAAGGTGGAGTGGAGGAGTCCACCTGGGGAGCATCTGGGCACAGTGTAGACAAGGATTGCCAGTGGCATTGGGGACCAGAGAGGAGTGGAAAATAACTTACCTTAGTGCAGTATAAAAACAAGACGACGAGGTAGTCACTTGGAGCATCCAAATTCCATTCTGTTCTATATCCTGAGTTAAAAGTTATTGCACATACTCATCATGGCGAAACTGAGCGTTTCCAAAACAAATGCAACTCAGACACACTTAAAGCATGCTGGCTCTTGTAGTTGGCAGCGATGAACATAAAGAAATAAACTTAGGAGATGGCAGTTCAAACAAACAAATAATTTCATCTAAAAGCATAAGGACAAGCATGGCCTCAACCGGAGTGGTTAGTTTTGCTAGCGGTCCTTTCTCTTCTACAGAGGGCCCAAGTTCCCGTAACCTACACAAAATTAGAAAGTAGAACTGTGGTTAAAACGAATCATATTTTAGTCGTTTTGTAACCTTGGTCTTCTGAGAAGTCCTTAATCACAGAAGACAAATCTCAAGACGGTGTTCAACTTGCGAATGGTACACGAGTCCAAAGGTGCTGCACCTTGACCGCCCCGTAGCCCACCGACCCCATCTGCCTTTCCATCCCATTTTTAAAATTGTCCCAAGTGACTTTGAGGTCCATGGAGCTAACATGACAACTCATCAAGAACCCAGCCTCAGTGTCCCCTTCCTCTCCTGTAGACGGTGGAGGGAGGAAGAAAGATTTCCAGAAGAGAACTTTCCAGTGGCTGTGGCTGAGCTAGAGGGCCATGTAGGGAGGAGAGATCTGAACAGGGACAGCTCCAAACTCCCACGGCCAGTGCACCCAGCCGCCGCCCCTCTTCATCTGTTGCACATGAGGCTTTCCAAGTAGATTGTTTTAACTGAGGGTACGGCAGGCTTAAAAAGATACGTGGCTCTAGGCAGTAGCACCCTTGCCCACTGAGATGGTCCCAGCCCACATAATTCGGTCATTTTTGACTCACCAGTATGAATGGAGCTTTACCAGCCAGTGGATGCAACTCACATCCCCAGTGACAGCCAAAATGCCATGGTCTCACTTCGACCCACCGCCATCCCACCACATGTTTGCAAGAGGCCTCTCTTTATGATATTTCTAACCCATGGGCCCCCGAAGTTTGTGGGTCCTAAGTGAGGTCAGTTCCTGCCTTTTGCTGTTCCTCTCTTGTTCTGGGTTTGGATACTTTCCCCCTCCCTCTGACCACTGAGAAAATTGCTCTTCTCACCCCCATCTTGCAGAGCATGGAGCCACAGCAGAACGGACTGGGGCCCCGGGTGAGGCAGGAGAGAGGGAAGCACTGAACTGAACCAGGTTTTGTGGGAGGTGTTGGGCTCCAGCCTTTGGCCCTGGGGTCTGGGCCTGGGGTCTTGCCCTGAGGTCTGGCCCTGAGGTCTGGTCCTGGGGTCTTGCCCTGAGGCCTGGCCCTGGAGTCTGGGCCTGAGGTCTTGCCCTGAGGTCTGGCCCTGGGGTCTGGGCCTGGGGTCTTGCCCTCAGGTCTTGCTCCGGTCTGGCCCCTTCATCTGCATGCTGGTCAGACTACACACACACACACACACACACACCAGTGGTTTTCATTCCCAGGCCCTGTTGGCCTGGTTTCATCCATCAAAGCTTTTCCCATCTAGTCCATCAAAGCACATTGAGGTTCCTTCTCCAAGGGCCTCTGGGCCCCCAGCAAGCCAGGGACCATGGCTAGGCACAGCTTTCGGTGTCCCGACAGTGGGGAGGCTGGTCCACCCCAGAGCCCCTTGGTGCCATCCCAGGACGATGTTGCTCCTGCCAGAGGTGGACCCGAGTCTGGGTCTGGCCAGCCAGGGTAGTTTACTATGAGATAGAAATCATGCTTAGGAAACAAAAAAGGAGAGATTATGCAAATATGTGTGGGAAATAAGCTCCGAAGCTCACGGACATTCTGCTTGGCTGGTAACTTCACCCTCTTTCTGTAGGGCCTTTTTTTTTTAGGTGAAACCTTACAGAGCCCCTGTGTATGAAACAGGTGGCCCCCCAGGTGTCAGGGTCAGACTCTCCTGCTCCTGCAGCCTCTCCCTCTGCCGAGGCCTCCACCCCTACCCGCACCCCAGAAGTCCTTCCAGGGAATTCTGGGAGTCCTTGGAACATAGCGTGAAAACACCACAGCGTGACATAAAGATCACAGACACGAAGACAGACCCTCACATTGCATGCTGACGCTCTTGGGGAGCCCTTGGCGGCCTCCCTCGCTGCGGGGTCTTCAGGCTGGCCTGCCTCTGCCGAGCAGGGCAGATGCGGGCAGGTGGCCACAGTCCCTTGCGGATGGTGATCTGCTCTCTGCTGCTCCCTGCAGTCCCTCCCGTTTCTGAAGTTCACATTTGACTTTGTCATTCCTGAAATTCCTTCTGTGGTTCGCCATCCCTCATAGGATGAAGGCCGGGGGCACTCAGCTCTTCCCTCATGGTTGTCCCTACGTACCTGTGCTCCTTCTCTTCTACTCCCTGCAAACATCTGCCTGCAGGTCCCACTGCCTCCCCACCCCCCCCACCTCCCAGCCACCAGGCACACTCCTGCAGCACTGGATTCAGGCTGCACATCCTCAGGGAAGCTTCTCACTTCTGCTTCTAAGTCCCACCCTCACCCCCAGGTGCTGCACCACCACCTGCTCCTCTCTGCCCTAGTGTCGGCCGTGCAGCCTTCTCTGGTGAACTGGGAACTCTGGTCTACCCCTCTGTCTCCTCCACTTAAATTGAAGCTCCTCGAGAGCAGGGATGTTTTGGGGAGGGGAGATGACTCTCTTTCCCAAGTAAATCCCAGGCCCCCAGCAAATGCCTGACACATAAAGGGCACTGAGTATTCAGATGAATGAATCAAGTCTCTGCACAAGTGCATTTGTAGAGATGAGAATGGCAGTTATTAAATAAACCAGCTGCAAGTTAATAAAGTCAGAGTTCAGTTTTTAGTCTCGTGCTGTACGCCTTTTGGTAGTAAGTCGGTTTCAGTGAGATCTCAGGTTTTCAAGGCAGGTTCTACTTGTCGAGGCAGTTGGAGCTTCCACCGCTCTGTGGATGTCTTTCCACTTGAGTGGCATTGACTGTGGCCGTAACAAACTGCTGTTTTCAGGGTGGGTCATGTTCATAATACAGGGAACAGGCAAGAGTCATGGAGGGGGCGTGTGTGCGCGTGTGTGCGTGTGTGTGGCGAAAGGCCGGGTCTTGAATGAACCGCTTACTTGAAAAAATTGTCTTTCTGCAGGTGATGTGTCACCAATCAGCATGTCTCCCATCAGTCAATCTCAGTTTATCCCGCTTGGGGAAATCCTTTGCTTGGCCATCTCGGCAATGAACTCTGCAAGAAAACCTGTCACCCAAGAAGCACTGATGGAGCACCTGACCACGTGTTTCCCAGGTAATGGGAAAGGAATGTAGCACTTTCCAAATAGAGGTGTGTTCTGGTTGTTCTAAGCCTTCACATGGACTGTTCCAGCCATTTAAATGTAGTAAGAAAAAAAAAAAAACTCTTTGGAAACTGGAAACTTTTCTCAGTTCTGTAATTAAAAGTCAAGGCACCTCTTCAAAAATAATTTGCTGTCTTCACGTAATGCTGTAATAGTTTTTTAATTGGGACCGAGAAGAGGAAATTGAATCAGAATCCATAAAGAATTCTGGCAAAAACTACCAAGGTTCTGTTCAACCTCAACATAACCTTCTCGAAATATATGAACATCATGATTCATGGGAGCATGTCAGAAAATTTTCGTCCCAAGGGTTTACACTAAAGTGACAGTAATGTCAAAAAGAAATACATCTTGAATGCTTGGGTCATGGCTTGATGAGTTGTAGTAATATGCTATTTGATAAATTAGCTAAGATCCCATTTAAAAAAATAAAATGTTTCCTTTTCTCTTAAATATTATAAAAAGAAGAAAGTAGGCCAACTGCCTATCAATGCATGAATGGCATTTGGTGCCTCCAATGCCAGAAGATGTTAGGAACAGTGATAAGCTAAAGACTGCATGGGCTACCTCAAGAGAGGCAGCCCACTACTCAGCTTCAGTGTATTGCCACCCCCTCCCCTGCAAAAAATGGAGAGTTGTAAATCTCCTACTTTCTTCAGGAGAACCTAAAAATTCAGTTTTATGTGAAATCTGTAGACTTCCTTAACTATTGGCCGTTGTGTGGGGTGTGTGTGTGTGTGTGTGTGTGTACACATGTTAACATGTGTGCCAGTGACATGCAAGTCAAATAAAACACATCACTGGGCCACTAGTTTGCCAGCTTGGCTTGGACTCAACCTATGCTTGCATTAAACATGAACCCTTGACACAAGTTTTCATGCAACCTAGAAGAGACCTTGGTAAACAGAAACTAGAGGCTGTATCCATTAGCTTTTGCTACCCAAATGCTGGGTAACAATCGCAGAAAGTCAGTGGTATCCAGAAACGACCATTTATTTAGCTCAGGTTGTCTGTGGGTTCTCCGAGAGTCAGCTGATCCAGACTGGACCTGCCCAGGTGGCTCTGCTCCACCTGTACCCCATCCTTTTTGAGAAAAGAGACAAGTAGAGGCCTATTTCTGCTCACTGGGTTGACAGAGGCACAAGAGAATAAGCCTGGTTGTACAAGGGCTCTTCAGCCCTGTGGTCACGCCATACCCACTAATATTTCATTGGCCAAAGCAAACCTGGCAAATTTAAGGTCAAAGTATAGGAAAATGCACCCAACCCATGGGACTACTTCTAAACTAAACACTCATCTACCATCCTGAGTCTCACCACTTTTCCTTTTGCCCCAAAGGAACTTCATATTTCTCTCCCAGTGATATTTTTCTCTCTTCTTCAGTTTTCTAATTAACATGTTTTGAAATTATATATACTGTTGAAAAACTCTAACACAAAATCCACCTTTGCAACCTACAAATTGCCTTAAATTTTCTAATATTATCTCTGAATATTCTTCACTGATTGCCTTTCTTTGTTACCTTCCAGGCAAACCCTTTTCCTTTCATTAGTAAGATAATCAGAGTCCCAGGTGAGAGCGATCTAAGGAGACTGATGTTGTTCATAGACGTAATGCCCTTGTGAAGAAAGACATTATATCTGGTTGGGTATGTCTGGTTGGCCTTATATCTGGTTAGCCACTTCTGACATCAAATGCCCAGCAGCTTTTAAAATCCCTCTATTTTTAGTAGCTTCATGAGAGATCACATAGCTCTTCCAAAATTGGTTACATCTCTCCCATCACTGGGCTATAAAATAGAGAATGGGAAGAACAGAGGGCAAGTATGTAATAGTCAATTGTGGAAAATAGCAAAATGAAATAGTAAATTGCCAAGCAGCTGATTACAGTATCACTAAGTTGGGATACTTTAGAGAGAAATTCATAGGTCACTTGTGCTTAGAAGAACAACTGCTTACTAGCTTTTATGTTAAGTGAGCCTAGATCTCAAGGCCTCGTCAGATGGACTGAGAGGAGCGAACCTAACCTTTTTCATCTTTGTGACACTGATGACTAACTGGTCTACCCCAGTTGCCGGGGTGGGGTGGTGGGGGTGGAGAACACTCTACAGACCTGAGTCTAGGGGACAGGTGGGCAAACTATGGCTTCAGGCTAAGTGTGGCCCACCACTTGTGCTTGTAAATAAAGTTTTATTGGAACACAGTCTTGCCTATTTATGTATTGTCTTTGGTTGCTTATGCTGCAGTTACAGAATCGAGTAGTTGCAGCTGGGAGATCATATGGCTCACAAAGTAGTTACTTTCTGGCTCTTTACAGAAAAAGTGTGCCAGCCACAGGTTTACGGTATGGTAGTAATGATTTAAAGCTTTGTTCAGCAATACCTCCATATTTTAAACTAGTATCTCATAAAATGAGGTTATTTCCTGCCTGTCTTCCTTCTTCCTTCCTTATCTCCCTCCTTTCTTTTCTTTCCTTCCTTGGACGTCCTTCCTTTCTTTTGCTAGCATTTAAGCTTCAGAACAAAACAATTTAGAAACTTGATACTTTCAAATTCTATTTGAAAATGTATTTTCAGTGACAGTGCTAAAACTCTGGAGGGATTTAAATATCATATTTATGGGTTTTTTTGTTTTCTTAAGGTAAGACTACTTTTTTTTTAGACTATTTACTTTTTTAAAGCTTACTGTTTGAAAATAAAGTTTTGAAGTCTAGCCAAATATTATTAAAATATTTGAACTCTCATATTTAATGCCAATGTATAAATAAAAAGCATAGTCTAGATTTTGGCCTTTATTACTGCTCTGGACATCCATAGTCTAAAAAAAGTTTTTTAGTGAAAAGCCATCTTGTGAGAATGTCTGACATCCTGAAATGTGAACCCTTTTATCATTTTCCTATATTGGTTGAATTTTGAAAAACCACTTTTGTGTACCAGTTTCCATTACAGAAACAAGAATTTTTTTTAAAGGTATAAAAAGAGTAAATACTTGCTTCTCAGCTAAGTAAGTACTCATCATCCGTCCATCAAGAATGATCATTTAAGTCAGACTAGTACTTGTTAAGTTGTTACAGTTGGGTCTTCCTGAGAGGAAATCTGACCCTCAGAAGAGTTGCTAATGGGGTCGAAGTTGGTTTTCGAATTTACTAGAGAATGTTAATGTTATATACCCCATGTTCTACCTCCCAACTCATCTCTTTAGATCAGTTCTTGCAGAAATCTCCCTCAGCCAGTGTTCTTCACACACGAGAAGAAATAATCCAAAGAAGCCCACTCAAAGTTTCTGTCCGAAATGCTTAACATCTAGAATGTGTGCAAGTGCTATCTGTTCCCATGGTTGTCAGTTTTGCGGGATTAAAGAGATATGCAAGTCTAAGTAGTATCCTGTTGTCATACAGTGTTTTTAGGTATCTGTTTTTGCTTTGGAAAGATGTAAAGGCGTGGAAAAGGAGAGAAGTTAGGTTTCGGCCCAATTTGGACATATCTTTGTTCTTTAAGCACTCAAAATCCAAATTTGTGGTGAACTTTGGGAATAGAATCTGAAGTGGTGGAATGTGCAAAACATTGAAAATACCCATCACAACCATCTCTTTTTCCAGGTGAGCCCTGCAGATTTCTCATGGAAGTCTGGATTTCAGAGACAGCTGAAAATACCAGTCATTCTACGAGGGCTTCATAATAAAATAATCACGCTAGGTATCAGTGACTCACAAAGCTTTGAAAACTCACAAGTGGAAGGGTGGAAAGTGGATTGGACAGGGAATGTTTCTAGCTTGTTTTTTCAAATTAAACATTGTTGGACTGATAAACTTGAAAACTTTAAATGTAAATTCTCCTTGGAAACTTGTTCTTACTCCTTCAGTTGGGAACAATCCAAGCACATACTCTTAATGGCAAATAAACACGACGACACCGTAGTCATGATTCTGCATAGGTTCCTGAGTTTTCTGGGATCAGCACTTGGAAGGCCTACAGTCAGCAAATTCTGTGTGTAGTACTAGCTGTTTTTCTGCATTATACCTCAGCTTGCCTTTACTACAGCAACAGAGTAAACTGGTCAATCATGAATTCTGAGAAATGAGCCTTACCGCTTTTTCTGAAGAACTTGTTTCTCTTACAGTATGGATTGCAGGCATGCTACCGTGTGAGTAAGATACAGTTAGTTTTGGTCTGGGTTGGCCACCCGCAATGCTGTGCCACGCAACCCCAGTGGGCATCCCCTGTGAGGCTGCAGTGTGCCTAGTGTGTCTCATCTTGGGAGTGGTAGTCTGTGTGAATGGTGCTCCCAAACTTGTTTAGCAGAAGGCCCTGGTTGTGAGGAGGCTATAGAATCTTTTTTAATTTGCTTCTCTTAGGTGCAGGCATGTCTTTTTTTTTTTTTTTGACAGCACTCAGGACTTTCATATATGTGGCTTGGGTTGTATCACTAGTTCCATTAGAGTTCATTTTGTGCAGAAACTATCATAACAATTTTAAAAATTGTTATTATACCAGCCTTGAAGCCATTTGCACAAAAAACCCCGTACATGTCTCGAGGAGAGCCCTAGACTAAAGGGAAAGGATGCAGCTCAAAAATTAAGTAATTATACTACACAGGACATTATGCATAAGCAATGTTACCTTTCCCAGCTCGGCCAAGAAGGATGCCTTCTGAAGATGGTAACACAGATGGATGGGCAGGGCACGTCACATGCATGGACTCTTTCCCAGGCCGTTACTAATGCTTTCGTATCCCACTTTTGTAGTTTTGGAAGGACTGCGAGAGCCTAAACTTAGTTTACCCTGCTGTTCTACGTTGCTACACGATGTTCTCTGAAGGTAATCTGGTTTCCATGGGTCCTGCCCCAAAGTTGAGACTATTCATAGCTAATGTTTCTAGAGCCCCGCTAAATGTCAGGCACAGCTCTACAGACTTGAAGCTCATTTAAACTCAAGACTACCCTATGAGGGTACGTGCTGTTATCATCCACCTGCTGACGACTGTGAACAGAGGCCCACAGAGGTGTTAGTTAAGTTGCCTAAGGCGATACCAGCTGTATTAGTTTTCTAGCACAGCCCTCACAAAGTACAGGGAGCTTAATCAACAGAAATTTGTAGTCTTATGGTTCAGGAGGCTCACTCTACAAAATCAAGGTATCTGCACAGTTGGTTGGTTCCTTCTGAGGTCTTTGAGGGAAGAAACCCTTCCAGACTGTGCTCCTTGGCTGGTGGATGGACATTTTCTACCAACGTTTCTCCACACTGTCATCTCTCTGTGCCTGTCTCTCCATCCAATTCCCCCTCTTTACAAGGGCACTGGTCATGTTGGAGTAGAGCCCACCCTGAAGACCTCAGTTTAACTTATCTCTGAAAAGACCCTGGCTCCAAACAAGATCATATTCTGAGATTTGGCGGGTTAGATTTAAATGGAGGAATGGCATGGGGGGCGAGGGTTGCATAATTCACCCACTACCACAAGCTAAAAGTGATGGAGCTGGGGTTTGAATCCAGCAGTGTGGCTCTCGGATGGAGGCTTTCAGTCTCCATGTGACACTGCCTTAACTGTGTTGGGTTGAATCACGTGAAATTGCCATTTTGTGGGTCAGACACGGTTGAACATTGGCAGTATGATTTCAGCCTACTTGGACCTACTTCCAAATTGTATCATTGGGATCCAACTAGTCAGTACTACCATCCTCAGTGTGCATGGCAACGAGGGATGGAGAATACCTAAGAAATAAGTAAATGCCCTATTACCTGAAGAGTTTGTACTCTCTTAAGAATTTATACTCTTCGTTCTGTCTCTTCAGAAAGACAAAGCATAAGCATGCACACAAAACCCTTTGAAAACAGTATCTGTCACTGTGCCGGGAAGTATCTGTCATTTTCTTCTGGAATTTCTATTCTAGCGAGTATGGCAGCTTCAGACTCAGTGACCAGACAGACGTAGAGCATCTGAGATTTCACAGGTGTATTTATTAGGGCTGTCTGGTTATGAGGCAGAAAAACTACCTCCATCCTGCTGACTTAGTCCAAGAAGGAGAATGTTCTTACTTGAATATTACCACTACTGTAGTCACTTTCAAAATTGATGATTTCTGAATTGGAGGGTGCATCATCAGCCATGGTCAAGTCTAATTGCTCTTTTATGTAACTTACAAAATTTAGTTTATTAAGTAAGCTTAATCTTGAAAAATGAGTGTATAGAATAGCTTCTAGGGTACAGTGGCCTCTGTATGCTTTCTGTTTTGCTTTTGAATGCCAAGACAGCTGTTTCAACCCAGTGTCCCTAGTTTTTTGTACTGAGAAGGGCTATTTTGTAAATGTATATGACATCATGCAAAACATCTTTCACTTCCCTTTCCTTTAAAAATACTCTGCCTTTGATGGCTCAGTTCAGTAAAAGGCCTCATGACAACAGTACCAGCCTTGCCGCACCTAGCTTCCAAGTCTCTTCCTGAATACCTCTGAGTCCTGCTGACTTGTGGTGCAATAATACTTTGAAGCTTGGCAAAATTAACAGGATTTTGTCTTGTCCTAGTTTGGGCTGCTGTAACAAAATCCCATGGATTGGATGGCTGAAGCAACAGACATTTAATTCTCATAGTCCTAGAGGCTGGAAGCTCTGAGATCAAGGCACCTGCAGATTTGGTGTCTAGTGAGGGGCCCTCTTGCTGGCTTGAAGATGGCCATATCCTCACATGGCAGTAGGGCTGGGGTGGGAGTAGGTGGGGAGCTCCGGTTTCTTCCTCTTCTTATGAGGGTACATCATGAGGGCCTCACACTCAGGAACTCCTCTAAACCTAGTCACCTCCCAAAGGCCCTCACATCAAGGATTAGGATTTGCACGTAGGGATATTGGGTTGGGGGTACAAACATTGAGTTCATAGCACATTCTGAAAAATCGGGAACTGGCAATAAGTTCCTTCTACATTCTCATGAGTCTGTGTTCCCTTTGGTTTTAGGTGTTCCCACCCCAAGCCAAGAAATTCTACGGCACACGCTGAACACGCTGGTGCGGGAGAGGAAGATCTACCCAACTCCGGATGGCTATTTCATCGTGACCCCACAGACTTATTTCATTACTCCTTCTCTCATAAGAACTAACAGTAAATGGTACCATTTGGACGAGAGGATACCTGACAGGTCTCAGTGTACCTCTCCACAGCCTGGAACCATAACGCCCTCTGCCTCAGGCTGCGTCAGGGAAAGAACATTGCCCAGAAACCACTGCGACTCTTGCCACTGCTGCAGAGAAGACATGCACAGCATGCATGCTTCCACTCTGCAGAGAAAACCTGCCAAGGACTGCAAAGACCCCTATTGCCCTCCTTCACTATGCCAGGTGCCACCCACTGAAAAGAGCAAAAGTACTGTAAACTTTTCTTACAAGACAGAAACTCTCTCAAAACCTAAAGATAGTGAAAAGCAGTCCAAAAAATTCGGACTCAAGTTATTCCGGCTAAGTTTTAAAAAAGACAAGACCAAACAGCTCGCCAACTTCTCTGCCCAGTTTCCTCCTGAGGAGTGGCCCCTGCGAGATGAAGACACACCAACTACCATCCCTAGGGAAGTCGAAATGGAAATCATTAGGCGTATTAACCCGGACTTGACTGTGGAAAATGTCATGAGGCACACTGCACTAATGAAGAAACTTGAAGAAGAAAAAGCACATCGGAGTAAAGCCGGGTCCTCTGCCCATCATAGTGGAAGAAGTAAAAAAAGTAGGACTCATCGGAAGTCCCATGGAAAGTCTCGGTCACACAGCAAGACACGAGTGTCTAAAGGAGACCCTTCGGATGGTTCTCATCTGGATATCCCAGGTGACAGAGAGTATGACTTTTGTGACCCTCTTACCAGGGCACCCAGGGAGGGCTGCTTCATCATTGAACACAAGGGAGATAACTTCATCATGCATAGCAACACGAACGTGATTGAGTCTCATTTCCCCATGACACCAGAATGGGATGTGTCTGGAGAACTGGCCAAAAGGAGAACTGAGATGCCTTTTCCTGAACCTTCCAGGGGAAGCTCCCACTCAAAAGTGCACCGAAGCCACAGCCATACCCAGGACCGAAGGTCCAGGAATGAGAGATCGAGCAAAGCCAAGGAGAGATCCAGATCAATGGATAACTCAAAGGGCCCTCTGGGTGCTTCTTCTCTAGGGACACCTGAAGACCTGGCTGAAGGCTGTAGCCAAGATGACCAAACCCCCAGCCAATCCTACATTGACGACAGTACTTTAAGGCCTGCACAAACAATTGGTCATCAAAGGGCTCATGTTTCATCCACAAGCTATAAAGAGGTGTGTATTCCAGAAATCGTCAGTGGCAGCAAGGAGCCTTCCAGTGCTTGTAGCCTTTTGGAGCCAGGCAAACCACCTGAGAGTTTGCCGCCCTACGGGGAACTCAGCTCTTGTCCAACAAAAACAGCGACAGATGACTATTTCCAGTGCAACACCTCCAGTGAGACGGTCCTCACGGCGCCATCACCTCTGGGAAAAAACAAAGAGGATCATGACACTCTGACTCTGGCGGAAGGGGTGAAAAAGCTGCCTCTGTCTGATAGGCAGGCCCCACATTCTTCCAGAGAGCCTGTAGGGCACAAGGAGGAGTCACCAAAAGGGCCAGGTGGGGGCCCAGCTGCCTCGGGCGCGGTGGCAGAAGGGATTGCCAATGGACGCCTCATCCAGCACCACGGCGCCGAGCCCAGCAGCCTGGACAAGAGGAAAGAAATATTCAGCAAAGACACACTGTTCAAACCTCTTCACAGCACCTTGTCTGTAAACAGCTACCACAAATCGAGCCTGTCCCTCCTCAAATCTCTCCCGAAGACACCTGCCGACGCACTGCCAGGCCGATGCGAGAAACTGGAGCCGCCCCTGGGGACCTCGGTGGCAGCAGCCATGCCTGGTTCCCAGCGTCAGCAGGAGTCAGGGGGGAACCAAGAAGCCTCTTTTGACTATTACAATGTCTCGGACGACGACGACTCCGAGGAAGGGGCGAACAAAAACACGGACGAGGAAAAAAACAGAGATGACGTAGGCACCATGCAGTGGCTCCTTGAGAGGGAGAAGGAAAGAGACTTACAGAGGAAATTTGAAAAGAACCTCACCCTCCTTGCCCCAAAAGAGACCGACAGTGGCAGCAACCAGAGAGCCACCCACTCGGCACGCCTCGACAGCATAGACAGTAGCAGCATCACTGTGGACAGTGGATTCAACTCCCCACGGTAGGGAGAGGCATCTCTGCGTGCACATGCACACACACGCACACACCTATCGGGGCCTGGGGCTTTATACGAACAACTTGAAAAGTTTCTGATTTCACAGTCTTAATTCTGTGGATGCGGGTTAAGGGTTGTATGAGTTGTACTGTTAACAACCTGTTTCTAACTTCTTTTTCAGGAATTGAAACAAATGTTTCTGCAGCTGTAGAGATCACCAATCTGGACTGGTGGGTTGGCTCCCTCCCTCAAACTTGCATCAGGCCAATCTAACTAGGACCAACATTTTCCAGGATTTTTCTTCTGTGTTTATATTGCCACCATGCTGATAAAAGAAGGGGTTTTTTTAGGTCCTCTAAAATAGTAACTTTTTGAGTAGAATGAGTGGTCAGTAGTCAGTTGGGGTTGGATAGGGCTTGGGTATAAATTGATTGAATCAAGGACAGGTCCTTTTAGTGGGAATAGCAGATGTCAACACCTTTCCAGGGGATCTAGATGCTTGTTGCCTTTGCAGTCCCTACTCTGTGTGCTCCCCACCCCACCCCCACCTTCTCCCACACTTCACATCCACAGAGGAATGGAACGTTGTGTCTCTCACAGAACAGTGAGGGGCCTGTGTCCCATTAGATCAAAGCCTGTGTCCGCACTCAACTCTCTCCCCCTGCAGAACTGACACAACCTATTAAGGGGCTCTAATCATAGCTGGTAATTCAGCAAAGGGTTAACAGCAGAGAGTGTGCAATGCCTAATGGTCATGTCCAGAGTGCTCAAGTGGTTCAGGGGTTAAGAAAGCAAAAGAGAGTCTATGGAACTTCCTTTTCTCTTCCTTAATTCTTCCTTCTCCTCAAAGGGCAACTTAGGACCTAATTCTCCTTCTAAATTCTACTCCAGATTGGTGACTCTGAGATGCAGAAATACTCTTGAGAGGTGGACATTTCTCATTAGCTGCGATTCCCAAGATTCTCCGATACTTATAATTTTAACAAGTACCCAGATATGATTCTATACTTCACGTATTTTAATTATTAAGAATGAAACTTAGTTCTGTTGTGATCATCTCACTTTATCTCTGGATAATTTGGGGACAGAGCATGCCTAATCAGAATCGGGAATCATTAATTTGTCCCATATTAGGCTTTTATGTCTTAAAGAGCTAGTTTTTGATTATGATGATGATGATTTTTGCTGCGTAACCTTTTTTTCCAAGTTAACACATGTGTGGGAGTCTAATGTCTAAACAAACCACAGAGGTGGTGCCCTGGCTAAAGTGGATGTGAGGCCAGGAGCCCCACATCTACTCTGCTTGTCCCTCAAGGAGTCCACATTGACCTCTGGGAGCCATGGCACTCAGTCTAAAAATGACTGGCCTACCTGTTGGAATGACTTTTCTACAAAATAACTTTTGCTAAATATTTTTTAAACGCTAGCCTCAAATCTTAATTTATTTACCAGTTATTTTATATGTCCTTTTCTTTCTATTTCCCTCTTCTCTCTCTTTTTTTTTCTCTTGAATTTCTAACAGTGGATACCAGAGAGGCATAATTGAAGGTCTATAATTGATGGTAGACGTTCAAACCATCACTTACAGAGGGTGTGGTTTATTTGCCTGTACCTTGTGTTCGACTGTTTCTTATTATATAGACTCTGCTTGCCCAGTGCTCTTCGCACCACAGTTTCTGACCTAGCACTGTGCCTTCTCGGCCCCTGCACCCCCACAGAGGAAAGACTGCACTCCTCCAGACATAATCGCTAAGGAGACATTGAGAGTAGTTCAATGGGTTCTAACTCAACAGCCTACCACCACATGCTATTGAATGTTTCCATTTGTTTGTTTGGGGGCAAATAAACACAAATACTCGTGAAATAGTTGAACCAGTCTTACCACAGAATGTATGATTTTATCTCTAAATTTGGGATGCAGAATTTATGAATGAGATTATTCCTTGAAGTAAGTTTTATTTTCATTTCTTTAATGATGTACTTAAGGCTAAACGCTTTGTCATGGTAGGAGGTAAGATCGTTCTGAGGCAAGACAGCTTTCTTACATTTAGCTACGGGTCTGTCCACTACTGTTAGGTAGAGTTTTCTCTACAGGAATTCATAGATCACCCATAAATTTCATGCTGTTAGATAATCTACAGAACAATTCCTAATTTTGGCCCTCTCATATTTAATATCCTCTGGTTAGAAGTCAGGTCACAACTGGTTTTTAAACTGTGTTTTCGGTACACCTCAGTGAATCAGCTAAGTTGTTTTCCGAGGCGTGAGGACAGCCTATGAAGGAGAATATTTGAGTTATAGGGAGTTTTAGGCTCCAGCATGAGGAGTATTTTAACCAAATAGCATCACCCGGCTGCTACCTCTCCACTGGGGTGAGATACAAAAACCTCAAGTGGGCAATTTATTCAAATCTTTCAGTACATATTCCACTGAGAAACTAAGATCCAACAACAACAGCAACAGCAGAGACCAAGAAAGGTGATCTCCACACTCCCAGCTTTCAGTGCTGGCTCTGAAGTCATGTTCAGCCACATTCCCGAATTCCTAAGTTCATTTCGTTGGGAGCTAAAGGGTTTTGTGAAGGGAAAAAGAGTAGAAGCTTCAACTATGATAATGAGATGTAATATTGAAAAGGAGAAATCTTGACCTGAAAATCCTGAGATTCCAAATATGAGGCCAAAAACTGGTTGAAAGACACAGTGTGAAAAGCAGAGGTAATGAAGCTGTCAGGGACGGGTCTGTTTAATGTAGCACACGAGCATGTGCTGTCGGAGTGCGGGGCCAAGGGAGCACGTGCATCCAGGGTGAACAGCACAGTGGCTTGGTTCACTTCTTCTTCTAAAATCCTGACATCTTATTTTTTAAGGCTGCACCCCATTGGGTTTCTTTTTCAAGAGAGTAAGAACTTCCAAATTTGAGGAATATTTTTACTGCTAATGGCTCTGTCTCCGCTAGCATCATCACACCCAGAACCCTCATTATGAATGTCACACCCTGCACTTGTTATTACAGCAGTAATGAAATAGATCCTTTGGAGGAAGCGGAGTGCTGTATATATTTATCATTATTAATGGTTCTGGCCAAAGGCAGTCAGAGGCATCTTAGAGCACAGACAGCTCCCAACGTAGATGATCTCTTGCAGTGATGAGTGTGCACAGTGCCTGGCATACAGCAGGTACTTGACGAATATGAAGCCAGCACCTCAAAAGTGGGCTTCAAAGGTTTAAGCTGGTTTAAGATCCTTTGGACCTTAAGATGCATTTTTCTAAAGAAAAGATGTCATTAGTAATGTATGGATTTTGACACCAACTCATAGTAGTTGCCAGATGTTAGATGCCAGATGTACAACTGAAGTAATTATGATGTAACTAGCTTTTTAGTGTACAGATTCAGTGCTTACTTCTTCACAATCACTCTGTGAGTAGGTAGAGCCCATAACTCTCCTCATTTTAGATTGGGAAGTAAAAAACTGTAAAAAGTTACTGTCACGATTAAGAGTGAAACTGAAGGAACGTGTCATGAAATCTTTGGGGTTCTACATGTTGACTGCCCTTCTTCCTTCCCCTGCCTGACCCTGTGTCTCAGCTATGGTGCTGGCAAACCAGTGGGGAATTTTCTTAGGGAAGGTGTAAGGCAGGTAAGTAGGTGAGTCTAGCACTTTCCATCCCTTTGGTGATAATGTTTTGGGGTATTCTTTAGGTATGCTCAGATCTGCCCGTAAGCACAATGAAAGAACGTGATTGATTTCTAGAAATGTATTAACCTCCTGGAGGTGTACTTTGCAGTCAGGAAAGATCCAGTTGTCTTTTTGGTAGTCCGTGAACAAACTTTCTTTTAAACAATTACCTCTTGGCTCCCTGATGAAAAGCGAACTCAAGTCCACAAGGAGTTAGGATGAAATAAGCCATTATCTAGGAAGTGCTGCCAAAGTACAGGCATCCCCCGCTTTCCGAAACTTTGCTTCGCTTTTTCCAAAGACCTTCCATTAGTAACGGCTTTCTTCGTGAAAGCAGAAATCTTTGGAGTTCTTTCAGTTAGCAAAAACAGAGACTAACATTAGGTCTTTGGTAAAAGTGAAGAGGCATAAGAGGCATTAATGGGAGCATTCAGAAAGCAGGTGTATACTCTTTACACCATTCTGGCTTAAAAGATGTCATATGAACACCCTATTCTCTGTTAGTGGGAGAAACCTGTGTGGGGTTCAGACAAAATTGCTCTTAATTTAGTAGGGGAATGAAAGAGAGGTGGCGAGGATGTCTCCTACAGTAGTCAGACCTGTTGGCTAGTTTTAGCAGGCTTACATCAGTGATGGGGGCCAACTGTCACAGAATATTTTCTAAACTTTGAATCTGTCCAGTAGGGTGGATGGATGCTGTGAGCATCACTGGGGTTTCTTCAGTCTCTTTGTAAACCAAGTTTCTTAGTGCCATTTTGAGGACTTTGAACATGGAACCTGTTCAGTTCCTGTCAGTCTGGCCACGTAGTCTTATTTTTGCTATTTCCCTACACATTTAAAGTGTTTTGAATCTCTTGGAGCAATAAAACAAATTCAAGAGTTTCTAACTAAGAAAAATTAAAAGAGAAGTAGATACACTAGAGCCTTTAGATCACCTCTATTCTGTAAGAATCCTTGAAAAAATGAAATATTTCTACCCAAGTCAGGGAGAGGGGATGTAAACTTCACAAATGAATGGGGGGATGGGGGAGAATCTAAGATTCCTTATCTGAAAATACAGTGTATTTCCATGAAAGTGTTAAAATTTGCAACAGAGGTGCAAAGTGTTTTAAGACTAATTTTATTCCCATCAGGGTGGCAAATTAGCTAATGGCGTGCTTGAAGTCCACCAGAGTCAAAATCTGCTAATCAGGAATGAAAACAGAATCATTAGGGGCAACACTGAGTTTATTCATTTATTCAGTGAATTTGCAGCCTGAAATGAAATCATCACGTATGTATATTTAAGAGGATTCGTCTCTAAAATGAACGCGATAGCCATCTATCACTTCAATTTTGGAAGCGGTTTCCTTGAATAGGAAAGAAGGGAAAACATTTAAAGTGCATTTAGCTGGATGAAAACCCCTTTATTCAGGGTGCCGCTGATCCTACTAATGTGTGTGTGTGAAGGCTTCTGGAGCCCCGGCTGGAGGAGCATATGTGAATAATCAGTGTGAGGTGGTGTATATATGACATCATAAACCAACAGAGGAAATCCATTAACTACATCATTTGCTCTTCCCCTGGGGCTCCAGAGATAATTATTTATGTTTAAAACAAAACAAAACAAACCCTTTTTACTCTTTTAGCACTCGGGAGAGCCTGGCTTCCAACACGTCCAGCATCGTTGAAAGTAACCGTCGTCAGAATGCTACCTTGAGCCCGGTCCACGGTGGAGCTGGCCCGGCCTTCAGCTTCCGAGCGAGTACGGACCCCGCCACGAATGAAGCAGAGAAGTTACAGAAACCTTCCAACTGCTTGCAAGCTTCTGTTACTAGTGTGTGACAGTGGTTCTACCCCAGATCTCCTGTCTCATTCGATACAGCCAAGTTTACGACACTGGGACTGATGTTTACATCTTGGGAAAGACAAGCATCTTGACCACAGTTTTTGTGTTTACTTAAACTGTGCTGCTAAGTAGGCTAGGGCAAAAAACAAAAATCTTTATTTCAGAGTATTGCTTTTCACATTTATGGCTCTGTAGCAACCGAATAGCAGTAGGGGTGATATGTATACTTTTGCTTCACTACTTGTAACTGAGCACACATAGGAAAGTCTAGACACTGTAAGTGTGATATGCATTCCAATGTCATGAAGTTGCCAATTCCATTTTTAAATGCCACAGATGCGTGTTGCTCCCAGTCTGTGGTCAGAGGGTGCCACGGAACTGATCCTTGACACTTCCCAAAAAAAAAAAAAAAAAAAAAAAAAAGTAAGCCACCACAAAATGTCAAATGCCAGGGCCCACCTTGAGGGAAATCAATGTCAAACTGACCAGAAGGGACCCCAGCCCTTTGTGTGTGAATTGTTTATGCACCAGTCATTTCTCACTGTGAGTTTTTGTGACACGATTTTGCAGGAGCCCGTGGAAGTGTGTCAGAAGGGGTCGTGATCGAAATTCTGGGAGTGTTTGTTTTCAGGATTTTGTTTTTAAGTGTAACAGATGCTTGTCTGATTTTTAACCTTCCATAATCACAAACAGGAATATAGGCCTCTGATGCTGAAGTGGACGAAGGAAGGGGATCCCCAGCCTGGCTGGGGCACAGCACTAAAGGGATGGAAGAGGGAAATGGGGACTCTTTCACGGTGTCAATCAGATATTTAAGGAAGATGATTTCCTCCTTGTGAAACTTATGATGATCCTATCTTACTATAATAGATACGATAATTAGTTTGTTTAAAAGCAAAATGTTCTTTGTGATACAAATGAAGAGTATGGCCTGGGGATGTTATTCTTTCTAATGGAAGGACATTAATCTATTTTATGTAGTTTTAAATAGAATGCCTAAATTAGGCTATGGGAGATCATTTTTAGTGGTTATAGGAAAGAGCAAATTTAGGGAGAGTTGAACTTCAGGCCTTTTATTCCTGGAAAGATATCTATAGAGAAAACTTTAAAATAAGTTTTGATTAGAAATATACATGTGCCCATGTAATTACCAACAGAATGTGCTCATTCTGCAAGTATGGTATAATCTGAACTTGTACTCCCCTAAAATTTATCAGAGTAACAATTATGCATACATGAACTATGCCAGAGTAATGTTTACAGATACTTTGTAACCAATTTCAGGAGGCATTTTTAGGTGGATGTATAGTTATTAGCCCAACTTATTTCAAAATGGTTTGTTAACATTTCGCTTTGGTTTACAATGTCACATTGAATACAAGGACGACTCAGCAGCAAAAAGGGATTACAAATAACCAAGCTTCAACTTTACAGAAAAGAGACATTTCAAAGTTCCCCATTTCGTTCTATGAGAACAATGGACGTAAATGTGTAGACAATGAAAAATTATTTGCAGGAGGGTTACGTAGGACACAAGTAAGTGGTCTGACCAAAAGTTTAGTTTAGTGGCATGTGATGTTTGGAGCCATATAACCATAAGATACATATCCAAAAATAAATCTAAAATCTTTCCACGTAATTGGCATAAGATATGTGTGAAACATTTCTGCTTCGGTAGTAGATTCAATCACGAGTGATCTGTTTAAAGAATGCACTCCTATACACAGTTGGACCAATTCTTGAAGCATGTGGATGCGGCCTCATGCTTTTTTCAGATATTTGGAAGTTGCATTAGGTCAAACTGGACTCATCGAGTTTAGTCTAGGTTCCTTTTTTGTGCTTATAATGAAATGTAAGCACATTTCTTGGTTAAACCCTTATACCACTAAAATGCTTAAGGCAGTTGGCTTTCAGTCTCATGCCTTATTTCCTCCAAGGCATGCCCCGATTACCCAAAAATGCACTATTTGTCTCATTGCTTAAATATGTCCAGAGGGAATGATAATGTATCTAATAGACTATACACAGAGTCTCTTTCCTTGGGGAGTTGTATACCATACGGTTGCTAAATTCTTCTAAATTCGTTTCTTTTTTTCTTTTTTTCCAAAAAACCTGCTCTCGAGTGTTGAATCATACCATCAGTTCATAAACAACGGAACCATTGAAATAACACATCAGCCTCTAGTTGATCCTCTGAAAGTAGCCATTATCATAATCAAATGCTGTGTGGACAGGAAAGGAAAGCATTACCTTGAAGAGAAGCTTTAAAATAGGAACTTATCGCTATATCACAAGAAACAGGTTTACAGAAGACATTATTAAAATGTGTATACTATTTGCCTGATGCTATAGGGTACATGATTTTAAAAACAGCAACAGCAACAAGAGGCTCCCTTTCGACCTGGAGCCATTAGAGTAGGAAAAGTTGGGCTTTAAAGATGATACAGACGTAAGCAGACGGTCCCTACGGAGATGGCCCCGTCTGCGGCTAATCAGGAGCCTTTGGGTGGGGGAGGAGTGGCAGCGGGAAGCAGGTTAGAGACGTGCCCGAGATGCTCTACCCACGGCGGGCCGGCTTCTCGGGGACCGAACGCTCAGCCCACGCCAGGCTTTGCCAACATCCTTTTCCTCCCTGAACTGATAGCTTTGTGTGACGTGGCTGCTTATCTAGTCTTCACTTCGAGTTTATCAGCTGAAAGGTTTACAGGACTGAATTTGGTTGAATCTCTGTGTAGCGTTCAACTTGAAAGGGTCAACCCGTCTGTCGGCATTTTGCACACTTATGTATTATTATGATGCAGCATATTCCTTTATGGCAATTTTTATTTTTACATATAACTACCTCCATAAATTTGATGAAGCGGCAGCAGTGTGTTAAAGTGTATTGTTCAGCAAAGCAAAGTTTGAAACCTTCGTAAACATTAGGCCATGGCGTTCTGTGTGTGTGTCAGTGGTTGCCCACGTGGACTCGTGACTTTTTCATGGCCGTGCTTTTGTTTTACGGCATTATTTCGCTTTCAGATGTAAACCTGTCTCTCCCCTCTTTCCCACAAAAGCACACTTGATTTTGTTGCGGACGAACAGAAGGAAGCTTAAATTTCTTGTCTCTCCCTACCCCCCCCCCCGCCCCTTTCCTGCTAATAAGAGTTCTCTCTAGTGAAGAGCCAAGCGGTAAACGTAGTTCAGCGAGCTGTTTACTCCTGTAAGAATCTGATTTGGAAATTCTAGGTTTTCAGTAGCAGAAGACACACGGCAAATTTGGACTGTGCCGGCTTTGAAGTACTTTGGGCCTCTCTGCCTTCACTCACCTGCTACCACACCAAGCCCAAACTTCATCTTAATTAGAAGAGCTGAGTTCTGTTAAATAATGTGTATTCCATTTTATATATTTTGCACATCTCAGGGGACCTTAATGAGCATATGAAAAGGGAGGGGGGTGCCATCAAATAGAGAAGACAGACAGAAGAGCTGATTGGGGGAACCAAGCAGGATAAAAATAGCAAATCAGTGCTTCTCTGATGTTAGGAAGCGTAAGTTGAAAGTTGATCTGGGCTAACGATGACCTGAACACCAGCCGTTCCCAGGTCTCCCCTTCTCAGAGCCCAACCCAGCGGTTCGAAGGTATAAATTTAAATCCTACCGCAGTCGCTATGGGGAGAAAAACCTGTTCGATGAAAAAGAAAGCGTTGTGCGGTTTTGGTTTTGGTTTAGGTTGGCACAGCTTTGTAAAATCCTACCCAGGAGAAACCACTTATCGCCACCAAGTGTACTTGAAAATAAAGTTTTTAACTTAAATCATAGGCGTATAGCTCACAATACAGTAGAGAACCTATTTTGAAAGGTCGCGCCATTTATAACACGGGCAGTATTTGAAACTTGATTAAAAGCCAACAACAAACTATCATGACTTTGCCAGTTCCTTTGGGGATCTCAAAGTGCTTCCAAAGCATTCCGATTGACAAACAATTAACGAAGCCAGTCCTATTTGTGATACCCATACTTGAAATGGACAGACAGAGGGGGGACTTAAGGTTACCCAGAAACTCAGTGGCAGCTACCAATGATCTGTCTTCTATCTGTCTGATAGACCATCATGAGAAATCCCTAAATACAATGCTATTTTTCTGATGTGTGCTAATAAAGTCGAAGCAAACTAATACAACTGTACACTTTTGTCCATTTTCATTCAAAAAGGTCAGGGTGTTTGGAATTTTACAAAACCCACCCCAAAGCCGTTGCGGTCAGAGGCAGATCCCAGACATACACCCTTGTTTACAGTTTCCTATCGGGCTTCTGAAAATTCCTGTGCTAAAATACCATCTTTCAGGAACATGACTGCTCCGGGCAGTGGAAGGTGCTGAAACAGAAATCGTAATTAAAAACTTTATCAAGTACTCTTCACCGAGCTGCGTTAGCACAGTAGAAATTCAGTACAATATATACGGAGTCCTAGGGGAAGAATCTGGATTTCCGAGGCAGCTGATCTAGTTCTAAGTGTTTTCTCCAACTCGGAGATATCAGATCCTTGCTGAGGATCTTCTCCGTTGCCACAGGCCGGTCACAGAACCAGCTAGCAGCGACAGCAGAGCCCCCCAGCAGAAGTGATCCTGTCTTTTCCTCCCCCCCCACCCCCACCCCATCACTGTCCTGCCCGTTCTCTTCTGTTAGCGGGGAACCAGGCTTGCTGCACACGTTGAGGGCTTGGGGAGGAAGCTAGAACACAGGAAGAACGAAGGCAAAAGCACAGAACACATTGCTTTGCTTTGGGTTTAGTAAAATATGGGCAGGAAGGAGATTACTTATCAGTCTGATCCTCGCCAAGTTAGATAAAAGAATCAGCTGTCACTCCGTCATTCTCCCAGAAGGTTCTACAGTATTAAGGATACATCCAATATTTTCCCATAGATTTTTATTTAGGAGGCATTTCATAAATTATGTATAAGAACAAATTCATGATTAAATTTCCCTGCATGTTTGAAATAGGCGTTGGCATCTCTCTGATTGAGTTCATCTCTGCGCCTTTTGCAGCAGCATCCCGGAGAGGGATTCCCTGGTGATTGCCCCTCTAACGCATAATCCTGTGTTTTTACGGTTGTTCTATGACTTACAGTTGCTGATTTGCAAGGTTGAGAATTCTAAAAGGCTCAAGGGGGACTAAACCTTCTTATGACTGTATATTATGTTATAGGGCTTTAATTGCTCATTGTTGGCTTCAAATGCGAACACACACACACACACACACACACACACACACACCCTGCCAACGAGGGAAGGGGAGTCTCACAAGGGAGGCAGCAAATGTAAGGCTAGAGGCTTGGCTGGTCCACGTACAGCTGCCTACCTCCCTGTCCAAAGGCTAACCCTGGCACCCCCGTTCCCTTGCTCCCACCAAAAAGAGGTACCAAATCTGAGATCCGAGAGCTCCTCCAGTATCAGTCCTCTGCAGTTATGGGAAATTCATGAAGTACACACTCAGCAGCTCCTTGCCCGCCTTTCCTCCGAGGTCCTTCCTCCTTGTCTCCTTCCCACTCCCCCCCCCCCCCCCCCGCCACCTAGATACTGATCCACCACCACGCTTTCCACATTGGAAGGAAAGGGCAAAATAGTGTGTGGTATTGTGCACACATGATGGGTTAGGACTAGAGCTGCCCTGGGGTCACCTTCATGTAAGTATTGACAGCTACAAATTAAGGTCCTTAGAGTAGTTGACATAGATACTACTTTCTAGAAGACAATTAAATTTCAACGTTAAGTTTAAAGGGATCATAATTCTGCAGGTATCTTTCTCTGAGTGACTGAATGTGACTATTGCATTGGGGTAAATGAATTAAGAAGTGCAAGTGGGATTTACTGTATGTTAGAAAGGAGTTTTGCAGCCAAGACTGCCTTGAATAAAATGTGTTTGCACTGAAAAAAAAAAACTTTAAATTACTTGGTCTCTGGTTGCTGTAAAGGTCATCCAAGATGGATGTTCTGTTTATATTGTATAGTATTTCATATGAAATAATTACAGTTCATGAAATGTCTTCCCTAATGTTACTGATTTATGACAGCACATTTGTAACATGGTTTTTATCGTGTCGGTGTGCCATATTGTAAATGATGATGGCTTGTCATGCTTAGTATAATAACTTAAAAGGAAAAAAAGCACAGGGATTTTTGTAAGTCTATATTTGAAAGTCCCTCCATATGGTAATATTGTGTTCATGTTGTTTATGTAGTGTTGTGTGAAATATCCATTTTGGATTGTGTTACTTTTTAAGATATTAAATAACATTTGGTTATATGTCTAAGTGGATTTTTTTGGTACTTGAGCAAAAATACTTGAGGTGAGACCACTTTCTTTCTCTCTTCAACTAATAGGAGTTTGTAACAAAGTTTTAGTGAACACTCTTTGTTATTAGAGCTTTTGAATTAAAACAACTGAAAAGGGAAATAATCTGATCGGAATCTTTTTCCAGGCGTACTGAAAAAGCCAGTTTGGGGCTAGCTATTCAAATTTAAAAGAGTCAGGTTTAGGGACCCCCAGGATTACGTTTCTGTGAAATTAGAAAGCAGTGGGGTTGGTCTGTTTGTTAGTCCTCACATCACAACTTCTATCCCCAAATAAACGTGATTCCTTCTCCAGTGAACACTGGTGGGGGGCAGGTGGGGGGGGTGCTATCCACATATTCCCATGAGATGCTTGCACAAGTTGGGAATTCCTCCGTGTTTCACTGTCTCCAGAATCTTTTAGATAACTCTCTTGGCTGTCCTTCACAGTGGCAAATCTTTGTCCTTGGAGAACACACTCCTTTTTTCAAGCCAAAAGTAATCTACTGTCAAGCAAATGAGGAAGCTAGGAAACAGCATGATTAGTCAAAAACAATAGGAAGCTATAATGTTGAGCCTGATTTTCTTGTAAAGGCAATACCCAGAGTGGTCCTCCGATGATGACAGGGTCATTTGGACGAGCGTGGAGAACCCAAGGTGACCATTTTGAAGGGCAACTCTTATTTTCTTGTCTGAGTTCGTCTCTATATATTTCAAACTGTCTCAGTTCAGACACTTCATTTGTCAAGCACAAAGTTAGGAAGAACAAGAATACTGGGAGAATATGTGGGTTTTACACCAGGACCAAAAGCTACTGTTCTTAAAAAAAAAAAAAAAAAAGAGGCAAGGTAACTGTACGTTCCTTTCAGAGCGATCCAGTGACCCAGACACATGGAGGAAATGTGGTGACTTAATAAGAAGATGGAAGGCAGGATTCTGATTCCTTTGAGAGAATAGTCACAGTTCATAAAAATCTTTTCTTTCCAAAGGAAATGGTATGGTTTTAACTTATTTTTAAGTGTTTAGAGTGGTAGGGTTTTTTTTTTTTCCTCCGTAAAGCCAAGCAGAGTGCTCAATGTGCACCTCCTGCTCTGTGACAGCTGTGAAATCGAGAGCCACTGAATACTAAAAAGAAGGTATTCACCTGACTTTAATAATTTATTTAACTGTGAAATAGTATCCCTACTGTGGGAATACTTGGATTTCACGATATTCCTCCCATTTGGGCCGGGTGGCTCCAGACTTTTCCTGTAAAGCAAATAGTTAATCATGTAACACATGGAGTCAGTGTGTGTGATGAATATTTACAGAGCACACCCCACCAGCCAGCAATGTCAAGGCAAAGCAAGGCACCTGCCCTCCAGATAGGCTGAGCAGGGTTTCCTGGCGAATCTTCTTCTTCTTGTTTTTTTTTTCCTGGTGAATCTTCTTAAAAGAACTGCCTCAGTAGTGCTATGTCAAGACGAAGAGGGAGATACGATGTATTAGATGAGAGATGAAGTCAGAAGATGCTCATTTGGGATTCAAGGGACAAAACAACTCATGAGGTTCAATGATGAGCGTGTTTTTTGTCCTCCTCGGATCTAGGACTCTGGGGCTGGTGTCTGTGGGTCAAGTGGAGGGAGGGTCCTGTGTTTCCAGCCCGCACGGGCCTCTGCAGATGCCTCTTTAGATGGGTTACCCTGAAGTGCACCCAGCATGTTCCTCCTGGGTCACCCTCCTTCATCTCCCCGATTTCTTTCCCTTTGTTGTAAAGCTCCATGCATTTTTTTTCTTTTCTATTTCCTTGGGCTTATTTTACTTTATATTACTTTTCTCTATGCTTAACCAAGAATTTTTGTTTGTTTGTAGTTATGTTTTCTTGTCCAATGTTTGGACTCTTTCCTGGTTTCAATTATTTACCTGTGAATATATATATATATATATATATATATATATATAATTATTTTTATTTTATGTATTGTGTACTAATGATATATTTACATAGTATCATATATATTTTAGATGTAAAATGTATTGTAATGTATGATATATAATGTTATATATATATAATCTGTATGTAGCTACAATTGGTTACTCGTATTTTAAATTTCATATTTATATTACTCTATCCTCCTTGGATCCACAGACCACTGTCTTCCCTCAATCTCACTTCTACTCACCTTTGCACTAGGAGCTTTTTGTTCTCCAACACTTGGATAGAAATCTGCCACCAGATGATCCATCAAAGGTCTGATAAATCACTGGCAACTTCCAGAGATGAGAGCTAGCTAGCTAGATACTGCACGAAACCAAAGATCTCTGTATTGCTTATAGTCTATAAATGGCAACTAAACAAAAGATGTCATGCAAAAGGCTATACTTTGACTTCTGTGTGACTCCCTTTTAATGGTGTGTTGAGAATTTATTATCTTGGGATATTATTTTTGAATATTTTTATATCTGTGCCTCAAGCCAGCATCTGCCATTCTTTATTATACTCTAGATTGTGTGTGTGGGGGAAATCTCCCCTGAAAGCCACTTCCTTTAAAGTTAGTAATAGCTCAGTGGTTTCTAGCATTTCAAATCTCATTCTCAAACATCTTCCACCAGCATAGCATTTCCCCATTTGCCATCCGGCTAGAGATCGCAAAGGTACCAGGGGTCTGTCTCACCCAGTGTCGCTTCACATTGTATGTTATTGTTGACAAGACATGCGACAAGTTAACAAATCTTAAATGGATTGGAGATGACAGGGTCCCCCCCGCCATGTTATTTGATGGCAGTTCATAAGACATCTGTGCTGAATGTCAGAGGATTGATATTCAGACTTGGAAGCTATCAGTGTACCTAGGGACAGAGTGATGGCCTTGGAAACAGAAGATTCCAGGTCCACAGTCAGTGTCCTCCTGTGCCTCCTTTTGTGTCCCTTTAAAAAGGACCAAATTAGGGGAATTATAGCGGGTGCCAGCTGGCCTCATAACAAGTCAGACAAATGGGTATGATAAAGGTTATGCTTTACAATTGATTTTTGTTCTAGCCAATTAATTGGTAGAACTACCAATGCTTACATGTCCCTAAAGACTTTGGCAGCCAGAGTATTTTGTGGAGTGCTTATTTAGAGTAAAGCACTTCCACTGTGTGTGGTGTGTGTGTGTTTTTTTTTTAAAGATTTTATTTCTTTATTCATGAGAGACACACAGAGAGAGGCAGAGACACAGGCAGAGGGAGACGCAAGCTCCCTGCGGGGAACCTGATGTGGGACTTGATCCCACAGCCCCAGGATCACGACCTGAGCCAAAGACTGATGCTCAACTCCTGAGCCACCCAGGTGCCCCACTTCTGCTGTGTTTTTTAAAGCAAACCTTTTATAATAGTTTCTGAATTACAGAATTATCTGTGACTGTAGTAGAGAGAGTTCCTGTTGGCCCTGTCTTTAACATCTTACATTAATATGGTCCGAGGCTTGCAATGAATGAGCCAACATCGATACATTAGTGTTCACTAAAACAATACTTTATTCGGATTTCCTCGGTTCGTCCCTACCGTCATTTTTGTTCCAGGAGCCATCCAGGATGCCACATTACATTTAGTCGCTATGTCTCTTAGTCTCCTCTGGTTGGAGACCGTTTCTTAGACTTTGTTTTTGATGACCTTGTTAGTTGTGAAGGGTACTGGTCAGGAATTTTGTGCGATGTCCCTCAATGTGGGTATGTCCTATGCTTTTCTCATGACCAGGCTGGAGTCATGTGTGATTGGGAGGGGGATCACGGAGGTAAGGTGCCATGGCCAACACACCATATGGAGAGTAAATACTACCAATATGACATCACCATTGATGTTAACTTTGATCACCTCGCTTGAAGTAATGTTTGAAAGTTACTCTTTCTCAGCTTCCATACTGTAGTCTTTGGAAGAAAGTCACTATGCTCAGCTCACACTTAAGGAATGAGGGTGATGCTCCACCCAAATAGATTATTTGGAACTCTTCTGTACAGATGTGTCTCTTCTTCTGCATTTACTCATTCAATCATTTATTCCTAGACTTTGTGCCTCAAGCCAGCATCTGCCATTCTTTATTATACTCTAGATTGTGTGTGGGGGGGAAATCTCCCCTGAAAGCCACTTCCTTTAAAGTTAGTAATAGCTCAGTGGTTTCTAGCATTTCAAATCTCATTCTCAAACATCTTTCACCAGCATAGCATTTCCCCATTTGCCATCCAATGTATAGAATTATGGATATTTATTTTATACTTTGGGTTATAAAATTTATTATAATTTAATAAATTTACTCATTCAATCATTTACTCATTCAATCATTTATTCCTATCAGTATAGAATCATGGATATTTATTTTATACTTTGGGTTATTGTCCATCACTACTTGATTTATGTTACTCCTTGAGTTTTTCCAGCATTTGTATTCAGTTCTAGTCCATTACTACATGGACCATTCCAGACTGCTTATCTGTACTGCCCCCCACCCATTCCAGCAGCGAGAGACTTGGCACCCAACACCTGCCATCCATTTACTTAATTGTGCAACTGCAGTATACATGGATAGCAGTTCATCCATTGCATTTTAAAAACTGATCGGGTCATCATGGGTAAACATGGAAGTGAAAAGAAATGGGAAGGTTTCTCAACTTCTCCTAAGTTGGTGGCTTACTTAGTGTGACAGTACAGTGGCAATCATAAACGTATGAATGGACTTACTTGGTCTGATGGGATTGTTGTAAAATTTTTAAGGCCCAGAGTGGAAACAGCCACTACTGATATTATTTCATGTGTATCTTTGCTTATGCCACACTGTCCATACTTGTAAGGACAGTGGTGTGTTGACTTAGTAGTAACAGATCATATGTTTGGTAAGCCCCTACTTCCTTCTCTCCATTCTTGTCTCTATACCTAAATGTTAACCACATTGCAAGGGCCAGATCAAATGCCTTCTCTTGCACAAGGGTTTCTCCGAACACCCCTTTCCACTCCCATGCTCTGACAAAAGTATGGCTGCTTTCCCTCTCTTGCGGTCCAACATGTATCATTCCCAACCTGCGTTCTCAGTTTTTGTCTTAAAGTCAGGACTTCAGACTCCCGCCGCAGACCATGCCCTCAGCCAAACAATTTACACCACTTTTATGCTATGTACTGGACTTTCGGGGGAGGAGGGGAGCACCTCCTCTCATCATTGTTTCTCAGTGGCCCTTAGGAGCTCGGAAATCTTCAGTAGGCCTGGCTGTGCAAGCAATGGGCTCTGTGTGATGCCCCCAGCAGGATTTCAAAAACCTTGAGCCCTTCGCTCAGGCCTGCTTCTAACCTAGGCAGCCTTCTGGAAGTGTGCTCACTAGCTGTCCTCATTGGCCTCCGTGTGTCTTCTCCAATCACAAAAGAAAGCTGGCAAGTAGGGTGTGGCCTTTGCAATGTCAAAAAGTTGTTAAGAGAACCAGAGCTGAGTGGGAAACTTTAGTCCCTCCTGTGAAAGCCTGCTCCTCTGGTCTAGGGCTATGACTCGGGGGGGACTGTGTTTCTACTCAGCACCTACAAAGATGGGAGAGGAGTTGAGAGAGGCGGTCAAGAGCCACCGAATCTGCAGGTAGGGAAAGGCTCTGGCTGCACGTGAGAGGGACAGACCTTGCTCCGAGAGCGTGCAGTCTGTGTCTCCGTGTCTCTGAGGCTGTGTTTCTGCAGGGCTCCCCAGAGTGGTGGGAGTATTTATGACCATGGCCACAATATGTTTCCTTTTAACCATATCTTAAATCTAAAGACAGCTGACTATTGTTTATGCAAACTTTTCACAGAAGTATAACAAAAAATTTATTTTCTGTCTTGATTTTGAGGGTTTTTTCCCCCCGATCTTAGCCACATGTTTTTCTTTCTGTTTTTTGTCATTTCTTCCCCCCCAAACTCCTGCTCCTTCCCTTTCTGTGTCTGTGAGATTTTGACTACAGCTAGTTTTTCATTTTAATGTTCTCATTTCTCTCTCCCCCACCCTCTCATACATTTTTAAAACAAGTCCTTGATTTTGATTTCTTGATAACCTTTCTCCTATCATCCTACAACAGCGTCCCTAGCTATAGCTAACTCACTTAGTAGCTGTACTGTGGGGGTAGTTTAAAAGCTTAGCCAGGGAGTTCTACTGACAAACTACTTGCTATTACTTCCAAATTCTCAGGTTACCTGAAAAAAAATAAATAAATTAGTCTTGCCCTGGGTCAAAATTCTCCCAAGCCCTAGTTTACCTGCCATGTTGGGGATGGTGTCTTCAGCCGGAGTGTCTGGAACAATGGTTTTCTCTGTGGCCCCAGAGTTCAGAAGCTGGGATTGGAGTCCGGTCCCGGGGTGTGGTTTGGCTGAGGGTGAACTGAGTGACTACAAAGTCAAGTTCCCACTGTGAGACATGGCGTTGCATAGTATCTTCCAAATCCAAACTTGAAAGGCCTGCCTCTATGAATACACACCTCTTAATTTTAGTTTTCTGTTATGTTCCAATTTTTCTACCATAAGCACACATTAAAGTCAGAATGCTGTTTCTGAAAAAAATAAAATCTTTAAGAATACAACAAAAAGAAGACCGGTCATGAACTGAGACTCAGGTGCATCCTCTGTGTTACTATTTTCTTTCTGGCCACTTGGCCTCTGCTGGGGGCTAAACTCTGAACCCTGCAGTTTTCTCGAGTACAAAAAGGCCTGTTAATCTTTCAAGTTGCAGATCAATGTGTTTCTGGCTTTCCAGAGCAAGAATGTTCTCCTGGTCTCAATAAAGTGCAATCCAAAATTTCTTCATTATAAGGCAGGATCAAGAGGGGGGAAAGCCAAGGTTAAAGGTAACAGTATTTTTTTCTTTATGCACAGAGTAAAAGCCATAATGAGGGGGAGAGAAGTGAATCCTCTGTAGCCTTTAGAAGCTGTTGCTTGATCTGTTCTCCTTATTCATGAGACTTCAACATTCTCCCCAAATGATTTGTCACAATTAACTCATTCTTCCTCAGGATTTAAGTGGGAATCTTCAGATAGTGTTTCTGTGCTTGGAAATCCAGTGCTTGTCAATTCAGGTAGTGCTTGATTAATCCTTATCATAATTTGTAGCAAATATATCTAAGTCCTAGACTTTATTTTTTTTAATTTATTTAATTTTAGAAAGCTAGTGAGCACATGAACAGGCAGAGGGGCAGAGAGAGAGAAGCAGACTCCCTGCTCAGTGCAGGTGGGGAAGGGCTCAATCTCGGGAACCTAAGATCTTGACCTGAGTGAGCCAAAACCAAGAGTCAGATGCTCAATGGACTGAGCCAACCAAGTCTCCCTAAATCATAGACTATAAAAAATATTACCCCCATAAAAATAGTTCATTAAAGGGGATGGCATTTTTACAATTTAGGGCCCATTGTTGTAGGACTATTTTTGTTTTGTTGTTAAAGACTAGGTTTCTGCAAAGCTAGCTAAATAAATGAAGTTTAAATTTGATAGTATCCTGAATAGTTTCTCTAAATTCAGAAATAATATACCATCAGAGAAAGGAACCTAAGTCAGAGGAAAGATTAAACACAAATATACCTGCATGTACTGTAGTATCATCTGAATGTTAATTTTGATACAACAGGTATTTTGAGCAGCAAATGTGCAGTGTTTCATCTTGGCTGCAAGGCACCCTGGTGTTTTCTGGGAGCACAAAGTGAAAGACATGATCGTTGTCTTCTAGGGGGTTCAGAAGGGAAGGTCACCCCTACACCTGGAAATAGCAATGCAACCAGGTTGCAAAATGCTCAAGATAGCATGGGAAAGTGCACCCGCCTGGAGCAGCTCCAGGTTCCAGAACTATCCCACCTGCTCACCAACTGTGGGATTTGGCAGCCAGCTTCACTCATCTGACCTCTGAGGTTCAGCGTTATGGTCTGTTAGAAAAATGGGGCTAGGTTTTGCTTTCTCTCCCTCACAATGGCATCTATGAGGATTATAATCCCGTGAGACCCGTGGAAACCACACACACTGGGTAGAAACCCCTGCTGGGCTATTGTGCAGGTTCAGGGGAGACCCTGCATGATCGTGGTACTAATCTGGCAGATGGATTCTTATAGACGCTTGGGGTTTAAGCTGGGCCTTTAAAGACTGTAAGGACAGAGGGATCCGAAGGGTACTTCAGGCATGTGAAAAGCAGGAGTGGAAGAGAGAACATTTCTAAGACAGAGAGTATATATAATTAATCTTCCTTCAGACTTCATGTTTATCGTCATCAATGTCGTGAGGGTACGGGGGGCAGGGGTGCTAACGTTACATATACAGTCTCTAACATGATTTTGCTACAGACCATTGCAACCAATCACGAGAAGGTGCCACCTGGAAGTGTGTCATGACTTACTCTCCAAGCCCATGTCTGCAAATGGAGCCACCACACACCCTTGCTTCCAATGACCGTCAAGGTCACCGTGAGCGGTCAGCCTCTCCCTTAGCTCCTGCCCCCTCCAATCACTTGAACACTCTGGTGTTCTTTGTTTTTCTTCTCTTTCCCATGTACCTATCAGGTGCCCCCACCTGCATCACGATGGTCCTGAAGGTGGGGAGGTTTTGTGGTCATGCCACCTCGCAGGGCCTGGCACGGTGGTGTGCTCCCTGCTGCCGCAATGCTGGGAGGCTCACGGACCCTTCTTCCTTCTTAGTGTTAACGTGGTCACTGCTCTGACAGTCAGACCCACCTGCAGTTCCACCCGTAGGTTTCAAAGTAGCATTCGCAAAGTCCCTCGGGTAGAAAAGAACTCAAATGTATTTTTAAGACTTCCAAAAAACCTCTAATTCTTTGCTGAATTATCGTATTGAGTCATTAATGTAAAGATGCCATGATCTTACCGTGTTTTATGTGTGATTTGAAGTAGTTAAATACAAAAAAAAAAAAATGAAGTAGTTAAATACTAAATTCAACTCTGAACCCAAAATACAAGCTGGAGTCTATTACTCCCTTGCCTAAATGCTTACTTCAGTCAAAATAAAATAAATGAGATCCGACTCTTTACTGAGGCTTGTGAGGCACCTGATCTGGTCCCTACCGCCCCCTACCACCCCCCCTACCCCCTCCCCCGCCTCCCTGTGTTCCAGCCAGAACCTTTCCCTGGGCTCCTTGCAGCCTCTGGCTCATTTCAGAGCCTGGCAGGTAGAGCTGGAGCCATCTCTCCTGCCCGCGCCACCCCGGCCTAGCACCCATTCACCATCCAACCTTCAGGTTTCGCTCACCTGGATTGCAAGAATTCCCCTGGCTTTGCAGAACCTGGAGAAGGCCTGATGCTTCCTGCTCAGAGTTGGGGGGCACTGTCACTGGTTAGGTTCCCTGGGATGCAGACTCTGAGATGAAGATTTGTATTGGACGGGATGCTCTTGGGATCGGTGCCCCCCCGAGAAGGGGAAGAAACATGCCTGGCCAAGGAGAGGCTGTGCTGTGTCCATCCTCCTCAGCTGAAGACCACCAGGAACAACACACCTGGGGTTCCGCAGATCAAGTCTGTTCCTGATGCAGAGGGTGAGATGCACACCGTGGAGAACCACGGGCCTCTCAGTACGAGTGTTAGAAAGAGTCCGGTGGATGACATTTGGGCTTTGGTTGGGTGACCTGGGAGAAAACCTAAGGTTCACTCTAGATCGGATGCCACCAGAACAATCTAGAAAGCAAGGTGGCAGCGTGTCCACGATGGGCACCTCCACAGACCTTAGCCCTGGGAGGGGAGGGCAGGATGAGGATGCGGCTGTAACTGGTAAAGAAATAGCAGCCACTTGTTCTGGCCAAGGAGGGGTGAGAGGAGGATCTGTTACTGTCTGAGGGGCCCAGTGACCTTGTCTTTATGCTTAAATGAAACTCTGAAGAGGCCTTGCTTCATCTCGTTTTATCATGATCTCAGAGCAGCCGCCACAGGAGAGTAACACCACAGGAGAGGGGCTGTGAGTGCCAGGCCGCTCCCGACTATGACCGGCTCCCTGGTCTTTACTCCTTTCTCCTGTGATGCAGGAGAGGTCCCTCGGCAGGTTCCCAGAGGAAGCTCCCAAGCCAGGTGGCCCTGCAGAATGATCTGGTCTTCCGATGGGAGAGAGGGCAAACCTTTACGCTCCCACATCCGTCGGTTGCTGGATTCAGGCTGCCCCTGGGAAGGAAGGGCACCCAGGTGCAGAGTGGTCTTTTCAGCTCAGGCAGTTCTGGAAGGGAGCCCATCTGTGGCCTGACTGACAGCACCACCCTGGAGCAGAGGCCCTGGTTTGCAAGGCGGGCCGGTGGCGCACCAGGGCAGCCACTCACCTCTTGGCTTCACTCTCTTCTCTACGTAATGGTAAGCGCTTGGGATGACCAGGCCTGAGGTTCCCTTGGCCTACCTGTACCTGCAAAGCCTTACACAGCGCCTGGCCCATACGAGGCTCCCCATAAATATATGCCACATAAATCAATAAGCTGCACGTCACGAGGTCTTGATTTTCCAATTGACTAAGTGTTCCATTCCTAGTCTTTGAATGAAACCTTTTCTTTCCAAATGACAACTTATTTCCTGTGGACTCTCAGAATGTCTAGAGCAACAGTTCTCATCAGTGAACAGGTGGCATGAAATAGTTCCCAGAGAAACTTCTTTAAAGTTCCCCTTGCTTGGCCCCCAAGGAGATTCTATTCACTCAGGATTTTGATTCAGCTAAGTCTAGAGCGGTGCCCAGGTATGAGTATTTTGAAAAAAAACAAAACAAAACAAAACAAAACTCCCTAAGATTGAGTCTGTTGCCCTCACTACCTGCCCTTTCCCCTCCAAAAAGGAGCACCTTCAAGTTTGGTGGTGATTTCTTAAAATGGCCTGCAGGAATCAGGGAACATTTTTTTTTCCCCCGACTCCTCCCCGCCTCCACCTCAAACATAGTTCTAAAAAGCCAAACATGAAGATATGTCACTGCCAAGCTGAAGAGCATTCTACTGAGACATCCTATACAACAGCTAACATTTTCCAAGGACGTGAAATCTTTTTTAAAAAAATTCCTTCTTACAATTACAAGAATCCTATTTAAACTGAAAGCCTCATCCCTACGTCTCCATTATCTGGAGACGTAAAGATCTCCACTACATGTGAACAATGTGCCACCCTCTCCACCAACACAGCCCCCTAGAGCCACTGCTTCTGGATTCAATGCCACATTCACCTCTGTAAATATGATTCTTCAGAAGAGAAAGCCATACCCAGGCCTGCCCCTTGGCAATGTGGGAAGCAGGTGAATTTGTCTTGAGCCTCTTTTCTGTTTCCTGTCCATCAGTTTGTCTTACAGCCTTGTCTCTCATACTCCAGACGAAAGCCAATGGCTATCTAGAAAACTTCTCCTTCCCAAAGAGATTTATATTATAAAAGAATATACAATGGGAGGATGCTGGTGATCATGACCTTCTATATAATGTCACAATAGCCCACATATGTGTCCACCTGCCACATCAGTCTGTAAGGAGCTTCATGCTAGTGGGGGAGCGGAAGAGGGTGGGAAGACTGTGTCTTAGTTCTCTTTGCATTTCTGTGCTGACGTAGACACGGATGTTTATGAAGGAATGCATGCCTGCAAAAACAAGTGAATGCATACGGAGGAGGAGGGGGATGTAAACATTTAGTTGACCTTGACAAATTCTCAGATGCATCCTAGTCACCTGGCGCTCGTTGGTCATTTTGGTCCAAACTTTAAATAGCTAAATGAAGAGCCTATGAGATAGAGGTCCATTCCTTCAAGAAGCTTCTAAGTGAAATCTTGCAGCTGAGGTACTGCTACATTGTTGGGAGGCATTGTTATCAGGAAGTTTCACTTTTATGTTTTTAAAAATATTTATTTATTCATGAGACACACACACAGAGACACAGGCAAAGGGAGAAGCAGGCTCCATGCAGGGAGCCCGATGCAGGACTGGATCCTCGGTCTCCAGGGTCATGCCCTGGGCTGAAGGCAGACGCTAAACCGCTGAGCCACCCGAGCTGCCCTGTCAGTAAGTTTTAAAACAAAATGACTGAAATTTGGAAGTATTTGAGATAGACCATATTTGCATCTTTAAAAAAATAAGTTGAGCAAAATTGAAATTAGGCTCATAACACCAATCTATCCTGAACCACCTCTAGCTCTGCCCTTGCACTCCTGACCCCGTACCGCCCTGCCACTGCACTGTGCATGTCTGAGGGGTCCCATCACGCATGCATGCCCTCACTGTCCACGCAGTACAGGTGCAGGGGTACGCTAAGTGCGTGAAGACCTGGAGAGCTATTCACAGGCGGGGAATAGATAAACACTGGGAATGTCTCGTCTGTTGGTTATGCCTCACTGATAACAACATTCTTTATCATCTCTTTGATTAAAGACTAATACATGTTTATTATCCTAGGAAATCTGAAAATTACAGGAAAGCGGAAAAGAAGCAAAGAAGACTCAAGTATCATCACATCACCCAAAGATGATCACGACTATTACTTTGATATACTGCATTTCCTTTTAACGTTTTATATACATTTAAGCAAAATTGGGACCATACAGTCCAAACTCCTTTGTAACTTGCCTTTTTCCTATAGTTCTCACGAACGTCTGTCATGACTTTACATTTTCTTCCACCACGATGCTCCAAATGGCTACTAATAGTTCTTTCCTTGAATCATTTTCCTTCTGTTCCTCATTGTTAGATATTTCTTTAAACATTTTCCTGATGTTGAAGTTTTAGGCTGCGGGGAACATCCATGAAGAAATCTGAATGTTTCCTGGAATTAGAATTCCTAGGTCAAAAGCTATATGCGTGCTCTAGGCTTCTAAAATATATTGTCAAATTTCCCCTCGCTATTTGCCATGTCCACTTACGCTCCTGCCTGCCGTCATCACGGAATTTACTTTCTAACACGCTTAAAGGTCACTTCCATTTGGTATCTTTGCAATTGTAGCCGTTCCTCTACTCCTTGCATTCAAGGGCTAGGTTCCAGGGCATGCTCCGTGAAGTCATCCCGCCTATGGGTTGAGTCTTTAGCAGTGAAGGTTATCACGCATCTCCTAATTAAGTTTTAATACAACAGTATGATGATAAAGGATTTCTTGACTTTTTCACCTCTAGAAGTACACCGTGGAAAAGTGGATTAGTCATTTCTAATCATAACTATTTTGAGAGAAACTGTTTTGCTTATATGTCTTTTTCATCTAGACAGCCAGGAACAGCATATTCAGACTCACAATTGTTTCCACTTTCCCATTCTCAAGTGCCCAAGCACAACGCAAGTACAATTTGGTCTCCAGCTTGGTAGGGAAACATTTACAATACAACCCAGATATTTTCATCCTGTATGTATGGGTTGAATGAAAGCGTTTCTAATTCCCAGGAGGATGCGACCTCTCATAGAAGATGTTTTTCATTTTAGCCCAGAGTGAAAGCTGCACAGAAACTACTTGACAGTATTCTTCCCTTAGTAACATTAGATTCCCAAGATGCAACAGGTTTTCAGATTTATTATTCTCCTATAATGAAGAAACTCAAGGATACTCAAACCTGGAGGAGCTTTTTATTTGACATCTTTCTTTCAAGGTAACAGCTTTGCTGCAGTTTGTTTAGTATGCACCTGCTTATTAGTGGTAGCTTTTTGTGAAAATGTGGTTATCAAAAAAGGATGATATATCGTGAAAAGCAGCTGCTCCAAATCACAAACTATTCATAAATAGCTTTATCCCCCCTAGAGTGAGGCCCTCTCTTCTCAAGTCGTAACAGTCAGCAGAAAATTAAAACCCCATAGGATGATAAATACTTTAAAAAATATTTCTCCCTAGTGTTTCAAATGTTGTCTTGTAATGCAGTGCACTTTCACTGAACCAGAAATTGTCTGTAATAAAAGAATATTTGGGGAAAATGTTTAGATTCTCGCTGAATTCTAGAACTGAGAAGGACTGTTCTGTTTTCACTGTTAAAGGTTAATAGTTGAGTATATGTCATAAGCTTCAATAAAATGAGAGCTTTTGGTTCCATGCCCCCAATAAACACAATTTTTAACACATAAAATCTGGAGACCTTTTTTCCTAATTTTAAATAACCATCGGGACACCTCGGTGGCTCAGCTGGGCATCTGACTCTTGTTTTCGGCTCAGGTCGTGATCCCAGGGTGGAGAGATCAAGCCCTGGGGTGGGTTCCACACTGGGCATGGACTCTATTTGGGATTTTTTTTCTCTCTCCCTCTCCCCATCTCTCTCTCTATAAAAAGTATAATAATAAAATAAATAAAATAATTTGCCTTTCCTAGCAATAAGCAAATTGCTTGCTTTTAAAAATACTATAAACATTTCATTTTTTAATATCATCCTAAAGAAAAAAACACTTCTTTCACCTGCCTTTTGACTTAAAACCATCTTTTCTATCCACACACAGAGAAATATGATGGTTCCTGGTAATTATGGTGACATCTGTCATGGTTATTAATCATCTGTTTATACATTGATTTCTCCTAGATCCTCTCTGAACTTGCAGCTTTCTTTCTTATAAAGGGAAATCAAGGCATCACAGAAATAATTTTAGAACTTTCCCAAGGCTTGAAATGGAAGTGAACTCTAAACGAACCATGCTAGTAAAGTCATTGTCAATTCTAGACTGTGATTTTCTACTTGAACCAATTTGTTCCCGCTAGAGGTTAACTGAATGTCTGCCTTTCCTATAGGTGATTCTTTTTAAACTATTAGTAATCATCAATATTGAGAAGAGAATCTCAGTTGTAAATGGTTTGACTGAGTCTAGAAAATGAAACTTAGTTCTTACCCCAGCTGACTGATGTCTCAAAACTCCTTGAAATTTTATCTATTCTCTCCAGTGTATGTGCAAAACAAAGAATGTAGGCTTGTTTTCCAGTGTGAGTCTTCCCTGGAACAGATGGAGCTTGTGCTTATCTGGATGGGGAGAGTCCTGAGGACTCCCACCTTGACATTGCAATGAAAACTTTCCCTCAAATCTCTAAATTCTCTCATCTGGCACAATAAATTAGAAAAGCCTGCTGTTCCCTTTGGTAGGCTTAGAGAGTGCCCCCATGTTAGATTAATATCCAGAAATCATCTCTTCTCTGGTGTAGCAGAAGGCAGATGATGAGTCCCAGATGTTTCTGCAAGACTGTCATTCCCAGACATAATAGATTACATCAGGGAAACCAACAATAAAGAATTGTGTACTTTCTTTTGCTTTCTCTCTCTTTTTTCCTTGTTCCTTCCTTCCTCTTGCTTCTTCCCCCCTCTTTCTTCTTCCTCCTCCTCCTTCCTCCTTTCTCTCTCTCTCTCCCTTTCTCTCTCTCTCTCTCTCACACACACACACATACATACACACACACACTCATCTTTTTCTTTCTTTTCTAAGGGATCCAGAAAGTTTGGACATTGACTATTAACCTCACTTTATGCAATAACTCGCTCCATTTTCTAGGCACTGAAGGCCACAAGACTTTGGTTGGTTGGAGGTATTTTAGATATGGCAAACTTGGACATCATGTAGGAACATGGAGAGGACTGTGGGATGGATAGCACCTCAGGGCAGTGGCCTACTGGCCATTTGTAGCCTTCCTCATGGTTGAGCCTCCTGCAATTCTATGTTGGAGATAAGAGCTGTGGTTGACTCCTTCCTACTTGCTTTATCCCTTGCTGCCTTAAAATCATAGAGACAGCTGACAGAGCTCCTTAGAAAATTCCAGAAAGTCTTCAGCTGCCTTAGGGAAAGTGAACTTAATAATAATTGAACTTCCCTTATTTCTCCAGTACCATGCTAAACACTTTTCATACAGATGATGATCTTGAAGATGAATTCACCCCCGATTTCACAGATGAGGGGTGTAAGACTCATGAGAGCACATGGTCCTTACCCAAGGTACAAAGAAATAGGACCAGGAATCCAGGCTATAAACCCAAACCTGTCTAACTCTAAACCATGTGTGCAGTGGCCTTTTGGTAGTAAGTACTACTGGCACAAGTACTACTGGCACAGTGATGTCAGGCTATCAGCATGATGTCACCAGTCCTGCAGAGTTGGGAAGAGGTGTGCATGATCTGCCCTGGGAGCCATAGTGATGGGTCACAGTTCAGACCACCTGTGCACCTGTAGCAATGGGATTCCATGAGTCTCCCTGTAATGTTGGGTGAAGAACACCGACAAGGACAGAGATGAGCTATAGGACCTTCCCATGGCTACACAGTTTAGAAAGTTCCTTTCCATCTAACTGCAAAGCTCTTTTTTTTTTTATTGCTTATAAACTTCATCCACCTGGGACATGCTGGAATTTTTCTTAAGTGAAGGCATTTTCCAAACTAAAGAGAGCAGAGAGGAAACCAAATGCCATGCTAGCCTGCTTCCTGGGTTGCTTTCATTCAAGTAGACTCACTTCATAATATTATAAAGCTATGCACGCCACTTTTCTATTCTGTGGTTTCCCATCTAACTGTAGGAGTAGATGGTGACTGGAGACTTATTCACCCTTATATTCAGAAGAGTTGGGCTCTGAGGGAGAAAGGTGGAGTGTACCAGGTTCTCCTCATCCCTCTCTTTCAGCTAGCCCACCAGTGCTCATAACTTAGTCAATCACAAGCCATCGGGCAGAAAGTAAATTGAGACTTTCTACTCCCTTTCTTGCTGATGAAAGTAAGCAGCATTACAGAGCTTGGAAAGATGGAGCTTGCTCCTTGTTCCATCCCTACCACCGACTCACCCTCACTGTGCATGTGTGCACAGAATGGATGCGGAGCTCCTGCCCGAGCTCAGCCCTGGTAGATAGATAGCTTACATAACTTACCACTTTCAATTATTTTAATCACTCTATAGGGATAGCCTAAGGTGGTTGGCAATCTTTCCTTTCAAAGAAAAGGAAATCTGTACTTGGAGGTCAGTTATATTGTCCAAAGTCGTATAGCTAATAAACAGCAGAGTCGGGAGTCCGATGCCTGCCAGTCTTACCCCAAAGCCTGGGTCTCTCAATGATGCCACACTGCCTCACATACTTTAAGATCAACAGAAAGCTGCTCATTCTGCATTCTATTTATATAACTGAATCAATTATAAAGCCCCTGATTCCATTGTCTTTGGTACATAGCATGCCAAAGCAGGTTCACAACGGGTCGTAATGGAACACATTCACATACTAACCACAATGTTTCTTACAGAAGACGGACTTCAGAGCAAAATAAACTACACAAACCATGCTGAACGTCTATGAAGCCAAACCATAAGAAAGTTTCTTTTTAAAATAATATTTAACTTTTTTTGCCTCTGTTTATAAAAATAACAATCACTGAAAAAAATCTAGGAAAATCTAAGAAAATAAAAACCACTCATAATATTAACATTATGACATACAGTTTTAATTTTACAATTGCACATATATAATGTATATATATATATATACACACACTATATATATGTAATCATATTTAATTAAATCAGATGAATATATATACAGTTGTAGGGGTTGTTTTTTTTTTTTAACCTTGGCATTCTCTGGCCAGATGGCCAACCGTCAGCCACTCCATGGATCAATGCAGGGCCTTACTCTAGGCCAGCTCCTCTTACAGGCAAAGTGCTGCTCACTGGGAAGATCTCCGGTCCCCAGTGTTTGGGGCTACCCTTAAGTGGGGCCATAATCACTATAACAGTCCACTTTCGGCTGGTGCTGGCATATGGTACAGAGCCATCTAAATCAGGTTTGAACTGTCATCCTCTGTAGTCAGTTGGTCATTGGGAACCTGCCATGAGGCAATGGGTACAAGTGAGGTTGCCAGAGTGGCCAGGGTGCAAGTGCCAGGCACACGAGTGACTTGCTCTTGGGCCTTCTATGTACCTTCAGGGACTGTTAGGCATGGAAATTGTATATATATATATATATATTTCCATGTATCACCTTTCTGTAATGGTTGAGCACTTCTTGGAATTTCCAATTTTATGACTGAGTGGATCAAATAACCACCAGTTCATGAACGGCAAGTATCTGGAATCTGGTCACCTGGTGCCCCATGGTCAGTTGTCTCCTCCAGGGCCCAGTAGCCAGCCAGGAGCTGCTACTCTCAAAAAGAGAAGACTTATTTGTTTGGAGGCCTAGCTCTGCCCATAAATCTTCAAGTCCTTCACTTTTGATGCTCTCACTGAAACCTACAATAAGCCAACAACCTCTTGATGCTCCCAGGCCTTCAAGCACGGTTGTGTTTCTGGAGCCATGAGGTCCCAGCAAGAGCGTCCACCACTCTGTACCCTGATGGGCATAGGGGCTTTTCCTGGCTCTGATCTCACTCAAGCCTAGCAACTGCTCATATCACCAGAATTGTGTTCTTTTTATTACCTTTACATTTTAAAATTTCTGTTTCTCAACTTACTTTTCACCAATTACCAAAGTCAACATTATGCATTATCCTGATATCCCCAATATAAATGAGCAAATTCCCCCACATTTCCCATTCCACCAACTACTCCCTCATCAATTTCCAGACTTTGTTAATAAAGATCCAGCTTGTGGTTTCTGACATTGCTTTACATTATGTATATTCTTAACTATGAAAGATCTAAATTCATTTACATTTATATACTTATTAAAATGATTTTGTTTTAAAGATTTTATTTATTTATTCATGAGAGACACAGAGAGAGAGGCAGAGACATAGGCAGTGGGAGAAGCAGGCTCCCTGCGGGGAGCTGGGATGTGGGACTGGATCCCAGGGCCCTGGGACTATGACCTGAGCCAAAGGCAGATGTTCAACCATTGAGCCACCCAGGTGTCCCATATCCTTGGCATCTGATTGGCAAGTAAAGAAAGAGTGTGGAGGATGTTTCTATGGGCCTGACCTGGAAGTAGTATGTCTCTTTCACCCCTGTTCCCCTGGCCAGAACTCAGTCCTGAGGCCTTGTCTACATGCGGGGAAGAATGGGAGATGTTGCTGTGTGCTAAGGAGGAAATGGAAACAAGTAGGCCAAGATAGAGCCCTGTTAGCAAAACACCTCTCTCTACTGACTCCAATTCAAATTTTAATTCTACAATTGTAATTATAATTTTGAAATTATGGCTTTGAATCTATTCATTTCCACTTCATTTTCAGCTTGTTGCTCTTGCAGCTTATCGTGCTGTCAAGTCTTTATTTTGTCTTTCTAATTCTTCCCGTTTATTCTTCTACTATGAATGCCAGTTATTTTTCTGGTTGTAATAATTTCTTTCTCCTGCATCATTAAAATTACATTCTATCCCTTGTGTTCTACAGTTATTTTCCATAGAAACTATTGTTGGTTATTTTCTGTTTATTCATCCTCAAATAGAGAGTAAGCTATGTAATTTTGAGTTTTGGATGAGTGGGTTTCTCTCAGCTCTACTTAATGTTCTTTCAATAACTATTGCTGGAGGGGATTTTGATGTATACAACTCCCAACTCAATTTCTGTTGTCTGGTATTTAGTCTTCTGGTATAACTTTGCTTCACTCATCTGCGGTCATTTGCCTACCTATGCTGCTTGTCTCTTGTAGACAGAGAGGAGGATTGGTCAGCAGGCTCAGGCTTTAGGCCAATCTGGAGTTCACCTGTGCAAGTGTTTTTATTGTTATGAATATGTAATTATCATTCATTACAAAGTCATGGTCACTTGAGCAACACTATAAATCAACTAACATAACAAACATATACAGAACACTCTACCCAACAGCAGCAACATATGCATTCTTCTCAAGAGACCGTGAAAATATTCAAAGCAATCCCTATCAAAACCACAATGTGTCCTCCCTCTCCTTTTTCAGGAATGGAAAAGTCGATCTTAAAATTCATATAAAATGACAAGGGATCCTGAATAGAAAATACAGCATTGAAAAAGAAAAAAGTTAGGAGACTCACATATCCTGACTTCAAAATGTACTGCTAAGCAACAGTTATCAGAAAAGTTTGGTGTTGGCATAAGAATAGACATAGGTCAGTAGAACAGAATTGAGATTCCACAATAAATCCATACATCTATAGTGAATTCACTTTTGACAAGGGCATCATCACTATTTAATGGAGGGAAGAATAGTCTTTTCAACAAATGACTCTGGGACAAATGTACACCCAAATGCAAAAAAAAAAAAAAGAAAGAAATTAGACTTTTACCTACCACCAGATTCTAAAATTAACTTAGGGTGCCTGGGTGGCTCAGTCGGTTGGCCCAGTCCAACTCTTGATTTCAGCTCAGGTCATGATCTCAGGGTTGTGAGACTGAGCCCTGTGTCTGGCTCCACACTGTACCTGGAGCCTGCTTAAGATTCTTTCTTTGCCTCCCCTCCTCAGAAAATTAAATAAATAAAGTTACCCAAAAAACTAAAAATTGATCAAAGACCTAAACATAAGAGCTTAAACTATAGAACTCTTAGAAGGAAACACGGGGAAATCTTCATCATACTGGATTTGGCAATGATTTCTTGGATATGACAGCAAAAGAACAAGTAACAAAAGAAAAAGATAGGTAAATTGGACTTCAACGTTAAAAACTATTGTTCACCAAAGAACAATATTAATGTGAAAAGATAATCCACAGAATTGGAGAAAATATTTGCAAATCATGTATATGATAAAGGTTGATATGCATAATATTATGAAGGACTCTTGTGATTCCACAGTAACAAAAATCCAAACGACACAGTTCAAAGATGGACAGACAACTGGAATAGACATTTTTCTAAAGAAGATGTACAAATGGCCAATAAGTACATGAAAAAGATGCTCAACAATATTTGTCATTAGGGAAACAAAAATCGAAACCACCATGAGATATTAATTCAAATTCATTCGAATTATTATTTTGAAAGGGGAAAATAACAAGTGTTGGTAAGGATGTGAAGAAATTGGAACACTTGTCCTTTGTAGGTGGGAAACGAAAATGGTTCAACCACTGTGAAAAATATCTTGGTAGATACTCAAAAAAGTTAAACATAGAATTACCATTATCATCTAGTAATTCCATTCCTAGGTATATACCCCCAAAGAACTGAAAACAGGCACTCAAACAGATACCTGGACATGAATGTTTATAACAGCACTCTTTGCAGTAGCCAAAGAGTGGAAACAACCCAATGACCATCAAGTGGTAAACAGATACCATGTTTCCATACAATCTAACACTATTCAGCCATAAAAAGAAATAAAGTACCAATACATGGCACAAAGTGGATGAACTTTGAAAACATAATGCTAAGTGAAAGGAGTCATACATAAGAGACCATATATGGTATGAGTCCATTTATATGTAAATATCAAGATAGGTACATTTGTAGAGACAGGAATCAGAAAAGTGGTTGCCAGTGGTGACTACTTAATGAGTATGGGGTTTTCTGTTGGGGTGATGAAAAAGTTCTGGACCTACAGTTGATCCTTGAACAATGCAGGGCTTAGGGACATTGATCCCCTGCACAGTTGGAAAACTCATGTATAACTTTTGACTCCCCTAAAACTATTAAGAGTCTACTGTTGACCTGAAGCCTTTCCAGTAACATTAACTGTAGATTAGCACGCATTTTATATGTTATATACATTTATACTGTATTCTTAAAATAAAGTAAGCTAGTGAAAAGAAACTGTTGCCGAGAAAATCATAAGGAAGAGAAAATACATTTACGATAGTGTACTTGTATTGAAAACAATCCACATATAAGTGGACCCACACAGTTCACACCTGGGTTGTTCAAGGAGCACCTACAGATTGAGGGGATGGATATACAACATTGTGAATATACCAAATGCCAACGTATTATGGTTAAGATGGTGAATTTCATGTTATATGTATTTTACCACAATTTTTATAGCCACAAAGTCACATGTGAAAATTATTTTTACATACAGCCTTTTGTTTATCCTAGAGTTTCTAGTTCCTATTTTGCATTGCTTTCCTTTATTATGTTCTCAAGATATTCAAATGCTCTCAAACATTAGATATTCCATTGTTCCTCATATTCTCCAAAAAAAAACAAAAACAAAAACAAAAACAAAAACAAAAAAATCCCCTACCTTCACAGCCCTGATTCTTTGGGTCCAATCTAGGTTAATTTCTCTGCTATGTGGAAATTCCCTCCCTTAACCTCCCTTCCCCCACACCTTGACTGCACCTCTGTTTCCTCTTGCCTTTTACCTTTCAGTTCTTTAACTTTAGCATATCTTCAAGTAATGCTGAAAATGGCTAATTTAGCCTGAAAACTGATTCTTTTCCCAAATCCAGATTAAATATATTTTCCCCTTGTCTGTAGCATAGCTTCTGATTTTTGATATTTTGTATGTTACTTGATTTTTCTTTCAAGAGTTATTAGATACTTTTTTTGAGTTATTAGATTCTTTTTATTATTCATAGTATTCTGAAATTTCATTATAATGTGCTGGACACAAGTTGTTTTTCATTTATTCATTAGTTCATTTATTAAAGTGGGCTCTTTATATGTGGAGATTTATTTTTCAACTCATAAATTCCCCTGTTTTATGTCTTTGTTAATTTCACCCCTCCATTTTCTCCAGTCTTTCTTCCCCAAGCCCCTGTGTGTTTTTTTTTTTAATTTTTATTTATTTATGATAGTCACACACACAGAGAGAGAGAGAGGCAGAGACACAGGCAGAGGGAGAAGCAGGCTCCATGCACCGGGAACCCGACGTGGGACTCGATCCCGGGTCTCCAGGATCGCGCCCTGGGCCAAAGGCAGGCGCCAAACTGCTGCGCCACCCAGGGATCCCCCCTGTGTGTTAAACATAGGACATCATGTGTTATTTCTCTCACATCTGTCAATTGGTTTTATTTTTTAGGAGATTTTCTTAATCCTTCCAGTTACCCTAATGATTTATTTCCTCTTGAGTCTTGTATTTTTACTTTGTAAGAACTTTTTATCTTGTTTCATACCCATTCGTTTATCAAAACATCCTGCCTTCATTTTATAGGTGTAATATGATCCTTCAATCTCTTTGAGAATGCCAGAGTTTTTGTGTTTATCTAGTTCTTTCCTACTCCCCACATTATCCCTTCCTTTTGGGATCATGTTTTCTAGCTGTTTATCATGAACTGTCTTTTTCAAACTTTTTACCAATCCCAGATTGGCCATTAATATTTAAGAGTAAGATTCTAAAAGGAGATTGGGAGCTCTGTAGATTTGGGTAAAGGTTTTGTTTTAGGACCATCAGGCAGGGAGGCAGCTGGTGTCCGGGGAGTCCACCAAAGCCAGAATGTGGAGGTGGCTGCTCACTTTTCTGATAAAGGAACCTGATTTGTCAACTTTGGAATGCTTAAGAAACAGCATTTCATATAATAGGCTAGGGGCACTGATTGCTTAATTGACTTATCTTTAAAAAATCCACTTGTTTTCGGTTTCAAGTTTTACTCCTACTTTTGCCACACTGGAGTCTCTAGTCCCTAAGCCTCTGAGGAATCCAGTGGGACAAACCACTTCTCCTTTGATGCAGATGCCCCTGAGTGAGCACGGTGCTGCTCCTTCCTCCACCTTGCAGGCTTCCCTCACCATGTCTCCACGGACTGGCTGCCTTAACAGAATTTTGTTGAAATCACTCATCTGCAGGTAGCCCCTCTCTACTCTCTTTAACACTGTAGGTTAATATGTTTTTAATCTTTTATTATCCTTACATTATAGAGTTTCTCAAGAGACAGAAGTTTTTTTTTTTTTTGCTATGGACTTAACCTTTCAATTTCTTAATTTTTCTGAGTTGCAAAATGATCATTTTAAAAGTCACTTAGGATTTTAAAATTGTTTTAAATCTCTCCCTTACTTGGCAGTTGACCTTAGATCCCAAAAGCCCGTGCTTCACCAAGCTGCCATAAGTCTCCTCAGACTTCATGTTGAGTGAATAATTTCACATCTTTTTTTTTCCCAAAGGGACTGGCTTATTTTTACCTGCTACATGATCTCCCTGGAGTTGCTTTGCAGAAGCAGTAACCATTATTTAATAGGTCCTTCTATCTCACCCAGATCAGCCTTCATGGAGTCACTCATGGGAGAAGTAGCTGGAGCACAACTCAGTAGCTGCAGTTAGGAGTGTTTGCCCTTGTGACTCACAGTTGAGGGCTTATATTCAGAATGTCTCTGATTTTCTCTGTCGGTGGCATCTTAATATTTGTAGCACGTCTCTCCTAATTTTCAGTTCAATGAGACTTTTGTTATACTGGAGTCTCTGCCGTTCTGGACAAAGGCTGCCTATCATTTTGAAGTTTCCTTTGGCATTTTTCCAAAGCGAATTTTTACCATGCCGAGTCTATATTTAAGTCAGATCATTTCACATTTGGTGAAAACCTGTCCGGGTATTTTGTGTGATGCAGACAGAGAGAACTTTTATTTTTGTTTTTGCTTTATTTTTTGGTTACATTGATTGGTCAATAGTACAATTTAAAACCAAGTTAAAGTAACACAGTGTTCTATCTCACAAACCAATTTCTTCAAGATATAATAATATTGAGAAGAAAAATAACTAAGACTTAGATAGTTCTTATTTTATGCTTGGCACTGTTGTAGGGAATTTGCATTAATTAATTCCTTTAATCCTCACATGGCCACATGGGATAGCTACTGTTACATTGTGCACATGAGGAAAATGAAGCCAGGGTACAAATCCAAGCTGTCTGGCTCCAGAAGGATGTGTTTGTGAGAAGTTTTTTGTTTTTGGGGTTTTTTTTTTTTTTTTTTTTTGGAATTGTCCAGAAAATACCTGATGCTGAGGAGGAGACATGAATCCTGGAGTTATTTAAGTAGAGATATAGGAAGAAGGTGAATGGCTGTCTTTGCAATTAGAAAATGATACACTAGTTTGTTAGGATTTGTAAAATAAATACATAAATAAATGTTATTAAAAAACATAAAATCCTCCCTATCTTACATTAAATACCAATTTTGATGTATTGTTGAAAAGAATTCTGTACTTTTCATTCACCAATCTACTCATTTATTCAACAGATATTTATTGAGCACCAGCTGTGTGGCCGACCAGAGCCCAGGTAAGGGGGATACATTGGTGAACAAGACATGGACCCGACCTTGAATGGGGAGTGGGCATCTGGGGGCAGCGCTGGCAATAAACCTAATAAGCAGATGGCATGTTAGAGGCAAGAAGAGGAAGGCAGAGCAGACTGAGGTAAGGGAGGTTTGGAATGCCCAGGGAGGGGATGGTGACAGGCTACCAGTCGCAATGTGGTGGTCAAGGTAAGTCTCCCAGTGAAAGTTAGAGCTCAGTTGAGACTGGAAGGGGGTCAGGGAGCCTGCCTTGCTCCGTCTAGGGGAAGGCTGTTCCCAGCAGAGGGAATTGCCAAGGCAAGAGCTCCCTGATGTGGAAAAATAGCAAGGAGGCCCTTGTGCCTGGGCAGGGGGGAGTGTGGGCTACAGATGGGCTCTGAGAGGGAGCAGGAAGCCAGGACACTGTGGGCTGTGGAGCTTGGTCTGGGGCCTTGGCTTCTACTCTGAGTAAAGTGGAAGAGCATTACAAGATTTAACATGGCCAGACTTACATTTGCCTGGACTGCTCTGGCGGCTGTTTTGAGAATAGACCATAGAGCATCAAGGGTAGGAGCCGAGAGCCCTCTAGGAGACGGCAGCAGTAATCAGGCAGGAGACAGCAGTGACTTGTCCCAGCACAGCGGAAGGGGTGACAGATGTGGACATGTCAGTGTACTTTGAAGTTGGAGCCGCCAGGATTTCCTTACATATCAGCTTTGGGTTCAGAGAAAATTCAGGATCCAGAATCGGACTTTTGACCAGAGCAACTGTTGTAGCTGCCATCGGGACCAGGGAAAGTGGCATGAGAAGCAGGTGTGAGGGGATGGCACCTGCTGAGGTTGAGATGTCACGCAGACACCCAATGTCAGACAGACAGATTTCACAAGGGAAAGCTTGGAAGAGAACCATGGGCTGGAAATTCAAATTGCATCCATGAATTCTTCCGTAATTTATCTAATTTACGGTTGGGCATAATTTTTAAAGAATCATTGGGAATACCCAAGAATCCTTATGAAGTAAGAACTTTTAACCTACAAACTGTTTCAAGTAAATAAAAACGTTTGTGAATTCTAAATTTAATAATCACAAGGACATCATGTATTTTATAAATATTAGGGACAGAATCAAGTTTCCCCAAAGTTCATGTGTTGAAGTTTCAACCCCTGGGAGCTCACACGTGACCATCTTGGGAGATAGGGCCTTTAAAGAGGTAATTAAAGGAAAAGGAGGTTATGTGGATGGGTTGCAATCCCATGTAGGACACATGACTGGTGTCCTTATAAAAGGAAGAGATCAGGACCCAAACACATCCAGAGAAAATGGTTGTGGGGACCTGGGAAGAAGATGACCATCTGTAAGCCAGGGAGAGAGGCCTCGGGAAAAGCCAACCCTGCTGACACCTCCATCTCAGACTTCCAGCCTCCAGAGCTGTGAGACAAATACACCTCTGGGTTTAAGCCCCCCAGTCCATGGCTACTTTGTATTGTATTAGCAACTAATACAATAGATACATAATTGAACCTGAATTCATTTCAGTTAGATCGTCTTACTTTTGTATTTTTAAGGCAATTCATTTTCCCTTTGACTTGCAGATTTTGTTAAGCCCAGAAGTACTGGTAGCCTGGGCATTGAGCCCAAGGCTGAGATGGCCTGGTGCTGGCATAAAGCAGGAAGGCTTCCACAGAAGGCGGGGAGGCTGGGACTCTCCTCGCAGGAGGATGGGATATCCTGGTTTTCGCTGTGTATCTATGGTGACGATACCTTTGGGTTTTATTTTCAAGTTCTGCCTTTTTTCCCAGTCTGGGTGATGCCTTTCAGAGAGGCAGTGCTGGAGGGAAACAATTACTTTTTTAGCTCTGTCTTTTCAGAATAAGACTTTATTAGCGTATTTATCTTATCAAAGGCTAGAGAAGTCATTGTCGTTTAATATAATTTATTACTCCAAATCTGTGTACACTGTGTCGATTTGTTAGTGGGCAAGACATTGTTAAAACAGTTGTTAGGAGATTTAACTTGGTGCAGTCAAGAGCCGGGCGGTTGAGGCGCAGCAAGTTTCTGCCTGTTGATTACTCACAGGAAAACAGATCAAGTCACCTGGTCACGTGCTAAGTACTACCATTGGATCAGTGTTGTAGAGCAGTGAACAAGAATCTGGTCAGTGGGATCTGTGCCCAAAATTGGCCTTGCAAAGATCTAAGGGTCCAGAAAAGTGGTCCCAAACTGAACATCAGATATTCCCATAAGGAAGGATACAGTTCTTCCATTTACAATCAGAGATAAGGCTTAGAATAGATCTAGCTTATTAAAAAAAAAAAAAAAAAAAAAAGAATAGATCTAGCTTGGGGAGGTGGCACTGACCAGTGGGAGTGTGGGCTCCCTGTGGGCAGGTCCTCAGTACTGTTGTGTTGTAGCCCCCAGAACATTACCTGGGGCCTGGTCCCCAGTAAGCCTCAAGTATGTGTTTGCTGAAGAAATAGTTGTGATTTTTTTCTTAGGAGCAGGTTTTGTGAGGAGGTAGGGAAAGAGCTTGAAATGTAAGATCACCACTCCCCTAAGAAAACAAAATCCAGAATCCCAATCCAGGATCAAGGCTTGGATGCAGAAGGAGACTCTGTGCAGAGAGGGAGAGCTGGCTCCCTTCATAAAGGATTCAACTTCTGTAGGGATTCTTTTATTTCATTGAGCTCTGCCTCTGTGCCTGGCCCCGGAGGCATATTGTACACACTTAAAGGTCCTTGGCCCAGCCTGAATGCCATTGCCTTCTCCGTGTGTTCCCTTTAATCCAGCTACAGTAGGCTGGGGCCCTTCAAACACCATTAAAAGGTGAATCAGATGGAGAAGAAAGCGAAGTGCATACGAGTATTAGAACAGCCCTACTTTCAAAGGCTGAGCTAATTACTTTCCAGCTCCGAAGACCCAAAGTGGGTCACCCTGTCTGGGTTCTTTAGTTTCAGTTCTTGGCTTGTCTTCAGAGAGCGTACTCATCCGTCAAGATCCTTGGCCCAGAGAACCGGGGTCCCTGTCTCTGTCCTGTCTGGCTCTCCTTCCAAATTCCAGGTTCAAAGTTGGAAGATGGGCTCCCTCCCCTAATGACTGGTCCCCCCCCCCCCCGCAAATGACTCTTTCTCTAGAGGAACCCTCTACCTGTGCCTGCAGTGAGGGGCCCCAGTGCCAGCTCAAGACCTGCATATCCATCCCTTGAGTGTATCACCACCATTCTGAGCGTCACATGCAGACCCCAGCACATGTGGAGGCAGAGAGGAAGGAAATGTCGTGCGAACAGCTCCAATAGAAACAGCCAGGGCCACCCAAGAAACGAACTTGGCCTGCTTTACAGTTCAGCCCCAGGCACGCTCGGCGTGTATGACATTTGAGCTGGTAATCTGAGGATTGAAACTGAGAGATTGTGTCTTTAAAGTGGTCACAGGAATGTCAGGAGCAAGTAGCAACTCCATTTTAATGGTTTATCATGGGGAAGTAGCAGCCTGGCTGCCAGGACGCCAACCTTCGTGCGTCCCGGGTCAGTTTGCCCCTTCTGCAAAGAAGAAACCCTCTCTGGAGGGCAGGTGTGTCTAGTTCTTTTTGTTTCCTTACTGGGATTTTTGCATGTAAAACTCTCAAAGACAAGACTGGCCTCTCACCTGTCATGCCTCCCTCAGCCTGTTTGTTTTCCTAGACGTTTATGGAGCTGTCATTGGTTAACAGATGCCAGGAGGTTTCATGTTCTAATCCCCCCCCCTCCCCAGCCTTGCTTCAGCACCACACCTACCTTCGTAATGAGCCTGAACTTGCTATTGTCCAAACATGAGCTACTGAACTGAAAAACTCAACTTTATGATTTAATGCACAGGATTTTTTTTTTCCTCCCAAAAGAAAATTTATCTGATCTTGGCCAGGTTTTAGTTTGTCATTATGCTGCATGCAGTGTTCTTAAATTAATCTTTCCTCTACTCCAATAGCTTTGGTTTCTATCAGTCACATCTTGTTCAGTAAACCCTTTATTTGCCCATATTCTGATTCCTGATATTTCCTATAGACAATCTCTTGAAACTGGTCACAGAATTCTCAGAGAGCCAGGTGTAAGGTATTGAAGACAAAGGATCTCCTATAATTTCTAAGAGATAAAAAGTGCTTCTCTGAAGTTTTCTTTTTCTTTTCTAAAGGATGACTTGGGATATACTCAAGGCTTATCAAGTTTGAGTATGTCTTAGGACAGATCTTCGTTTCCTCATGGTCTGGCACTTTCATCTTTTACTACTTCCTGTCTCAATTTTACATGGAGAAAAATGTCGACATGAGTGTCAAGCAAAAACTCCACTTTGACACCAAACGTTAGAGGTGAAATCTTTGTTCTTTACCAAAACAGGAAAAAAAAAAAAAAAAAAAAGGAGATCCAGTATTTAGATTTTTCTCTTTCTCCTTCATAGAAATAGCAGCTCTTCCCAGGAAATGACTCAGTACCACAGATTCTTCTTCTTCTCAGGTGTCTTTTTATCTTTGTGAGTTTTAGTCTAAGTAAAATAAATGTCTTTTTCAGTTCAGTTTCCAAATGGGGAAACCATGTACCTAGTCCCTCTGTGGGGCTTTTTTTCTGTCTTAAACTTTTTTTTTTCCCTCCCAAATTATGACTGTTCTCAGTGAGTCTTGACAATAATTTCTAAATTAGCCCTGTCTGAACTTGTGTTTGGTAATCTTAGGTATTTAATTGTAAGTGTCATAGATTCCTAGCATTTCCAGTGCAGGTGTCGGATTAAAAAAGACAGTTTGACGTCCTCATTGTGCAGGTCAGTTTAGTATTTTCCATGCCAGGAGCAAGGTAATTAACATTGCTGTCTCATTGCAGGGCTAGAGCAGTGGCTTTCTAAATGTCACCCTTCACGCACGTGGACCTTGATGCACATCCTTCTTCCTGTTTGTCTTGCGGCTGCGCAAAGGACCCCATGGTTAGAAGACCATACCGTGGAAGGCAGCGAAGCAGTTCTGTCAAGAAGCAGGGGAGCCAAAGCTAATATACAGTCATGTCTGCTGAAATGTTTATTTTACACAATTCTTGAAAAGTGAACAGAAACCATGATTTTAAATTGGATTAAGAGAGATTATGTGTGTGTGTGTGGGGGGTGGAATCAGATGCACAGAGTGTTTAAGGGAGAACAGTTTGGAGACCAGAGTCAGATTTTTTGTGGTTATTCGTCTTCCTCCAGGTTGTTTCCCCAAGCTCAGAGCTGGCTCTGAAATCAGTAGGCATTTTGGACGGAGAACGAAAAGAAACAACAGTGGGGAAATAGAGATTTCTTGGTACCGATTCTGAAGCTCTTTCACAGTTAACATATTTTTTTTCAGTGCTTCCCAAATATTTCTCTCTTTCCAGGGACGAGAATGCTTATGCCCCTGGCCCTTCTCCAGTTGGGATTTTACCTGAGAATTTAAATAAACCATCAGCAGAGTGCTTGGTGGGCAAAGAATTCAGAGCCAAGGAGAGTGAATCTTATAGGAGAAGTTGCATCCGGGTGAGGGAGTGACAGCCGGACCCCTGGCCCACAGATGGCAGCCTGTCTACCTCTGTGACTACACCTCTGCCTGTCATCCCCCATCTCACGGCCTAGGCTGTGCCCCCATCAAGCTTGCCAGTCCCTGGTGACTTGGCCTTACCTCTTTTCCTGAGTTCTGGACTCTGGGTTCACCCCTTGGCCAAGTCATGCACCTGCAGGTATTCATTGAGCTCCTGCCCTTCCGTACGGTTGATTCCATGTTCTCTTATTGAATCACATCCCAGGTCCTGCCTTCTAAGGTTGACCATATGGATTTTAATCAGATGAGAGACATTTTCTAACTCAGTTTATTGAATAAAAGTTTACATGGAGTATATACTTGAAACTGAACAAATCAAATGTCTTTGGAGATATTCAAAGATATTACCCAGTGAAGGCCGGTAAAATGGAAAAGGTTCAAAATTTCTAAGTGGTTATCACTTCCTAGAATCATAAAGTTAAAAAAAGAAGAATCATATCGTTACTATTATTTTATGTTTCAGGGATTTTTAGCCCATCAACTTTCCTATGGTTAAAAAAGAAAAAAAAAAGAAGTGAATGGTTTATTTTAGACAGAATTTTTTTTGAAGTTTTATTTATTTTTAGAGACAGAGCACAAGTCAGGGGAGGGACGGAGGGAGAAGGGGAGGATCTCAAGCAGAACCCCGCCGAGTGAGGAGCCCAACTCGGGGCTTGATCCCATCACCCTGAGATCATGACCTGAGCCAAAACCCAAGAGCCAGATGCCTAACTGACTGAGCCACCCAGGTGCCCTTAGATAGAATATGAAATAGGTTAGCTGCTCTTTTTCTGGTCACCCGCATATACGGTTGTTTATTATGAGCTCAGAGAAATGAGTGGCCAACTTCAGAATATCCCAAATTAACGTTCTCAAATAGAGGAATAAATAAGGATCTGAATATTTTTTCCACTGTACTTTCCAACTGTACTGGCAAATAAAATTGTAAGAGAAAATGTACAGTATGATGATCTGACTTACCTGTACATTGTGAGAGGATTCCCCTCCACCCCCCCCACATTGAGTTAATGGATGCATCCATCACCTCATATAGGTACATGCACACACACACCCCTTTTTTGTGTGTGAGAACATTGAAGTTCTACTCTCTTAGCAAATTTCCATTATATAATGTCATGTTATCAACTATAGTCAGCATACATTAGATCATCAAACCTTATTCATCCAAGGACTGAAAGTTTTTTTGTTGTTTTTTTTTGTTTTTTTTTTTACAACTGAAAGTTTGTATCCTTTTACCAACTTCTCCCTCTTTCCTCCACACCCAGCCTCTGGAAAGCACTTTTCTCCTCTCTGTTTCTAAGTTAATTATTTAGTTTCCTCTCCTCTCCTCTTCCCTTCTTTCTTTCAGATTCCACATATAAGTGATACCATGTGATAATTGTCTTTCTCTGGCTGATTGCACTTAATAGCCTGCAGTTGCATCCATAGTTTTGCAAATGACAGGACTTCCTTCTTTTTTAAGGCTGAATAATATTCTGTTGTGTGTGTGTGTCCATTTTTTTTCATCTATTCATCTGTCCGCGTACACTTAGGTTGTTTCTATTTCTTGGATATTGTGAATAATGTGCTGTGAACATAGGAGGACAGATGCCTCTTCGAAATAATGTGTTCCTTACCTTTGGACTATCCAGAAATGAGATTGCTGGATCGCATGGCAGTTCTGTTTGTAATTTCTTGAGAACTTCCATAGCGGCTATACTAATTTACAGTCCCACCAACATGTACCAAAAGGTTCCCTTTTCCCTGTATCATCACCAGCATTTATTATTTTTTGTCTTTTTGATAATAGATATCCTAACAGGTGTGAGGTGATAACCTCATCCTGGTTTTGATTTGCATTTCCCTAAGGTGGTGATGTTAAGCACCTTCACATGTATTTGTTGGCCTTTTGCATGACTTCAGGACATTGCCCATTTTTTATTGGTGTTCAATTTACTAACATACAGAATAACACCCAGTGCCCGTCACCCATTCACTCCCACCCCCCGCCCTCCTCCCCTTCTACCACCCCTAGTTCGTTTCCCAGAGTTAGCAGTCTTTACGTTCTGTCTCCCTTTCTGATATTTCCCACACATTTCTTCTCCCTTCCCTTATTTTCCCTTTCACTATTATTTATATTCCCCAAATGAATGAGAACATATAATGTTTGTCCTTCTCCGACTGACTTACTTCACTCAGCATAATACCCTCCAGTTCCATCCACGTTGAAGCAAATGGTGGGTATTTGTCATTTCTAATAGCTGAGTAATTTTTTAATTGAGGTTTTGTGGGTTTTTTTGTTTGTTTGTTTGTTTTGCTATCGACTTATATGGGTTCCTTGGATATTTTGGAGATTAACCCCTTGCCAGATACATGATTTGCAAATATTTCCTCCCATTCCGTAGGCTGCCTTTTCATTTTGTTGATGGTTCTCTTTGTTGTGCATAAGCTTTTTAGCTTGTATTTATTTTTGCTTTTGTTGACTTTGATTTTTGTGTCAAAATAAAAGAAAATATTGCCAAGACCAATGTCAAGGAGCTTACTCTGTTTTTACTCTGTTTTCTTCCAGGAGTTTTGCAGTTTCTGGTCTTATATTAAAGTCTTTAATCCATGTCGAGTTGATTTTTGTGTGTGACGCAAGATCAGGGTCCAGCTTCATTCTTTTGCATGTGGCTGTCTATTTACTGAACAGACTATCTTTTCCCCATTGTATATTCATGACTCTTTTGTTGAAAATTAATTGACCATATATTCATGGACTTACTTCTGAGCTCTCTGTACTGCTTCATTAATTTATGTGTTTGTTTTTATGCCAACACCTTATTGTTTTGATTACCATGGCTTTGTAATATAGCTTGAGATCAGAAAATGTATTGCTTCTCTAGCTTTGTTCTTTCACAAGATTGCTTTGGTAATTTGGGGTCTTTTGTGGTTCCATACAAATTTTAGGATTTTTAAAAAACTTCTGTGAAAAAAAGGCTATTAGAATTTTGATACGAATTGCATTGGACCCATAGATTGTTTTGGACAGTATGAACATTTTAACAATATTAAGATTTCTAATTCATGAACAAAGAATATGTTTCCATTTATTTGTGTCTCCTTTAATTTCTTTCATCAGTGTCTTTAGTTTTCAGTGTATATACCTTTCACTGCCTTGGTTACATTTATTCCTAAGTATTTTATTCTTTTTGATGCTATTGTAATGGGATTGTTTTCTTAATTTCTCTTTCTGATAGTTCACTGTTGGTATATAGAAATGCGATTAATTATTATGTATTGATTTTGTGTCATGCAACTTTACTGAAATAATTTGTCAGTTCTAACAGTTTTTTTATGGATCTTTAGATTTTTCTATGCATAATATCATGTCATCTGCAAATAGAGACCAATTTTACTTCTTCCTTTCTGATTTGGATTATTTCTTTTTCTTGCCTAATTATTCTGGCTAAACTACTAGTACTATGGTGAATAAAAGTGGTGAGAGTGGGCACCCTTGTCTTGTTTTTGATCTTATAGGAAAAGTTTGCAGTGTTTCATCGAGTATGATATTAATTATGGGCTTGTCATATATGGCCTTTATTATGCTGAGGTACCTGTATATCCACTTTGTTGAGAGTTTTTGTCATGAAAGGATGTTGAATTTTGTCACATGCTTTTTCTGCATCTATTGAGATGATCAGATCATTTTTATCTTTCATTTTGTTAATGTGGTGTATCACATTGATTTGTAGAGGTTGAAACATCCTGGCATCCTTGAAATAAATACCACTTGGTCATAGTGTATGACCCTTTTAGTGTATTGTTGAGTTCAGTTTGAAAATATTTTGTTGAAAAATTTTGCATCTGTGTTCATCAGGGATGTGGCTTGCAAATTTTCTTTTCTCATAATATTCTTGTTTCTGTATCAGGGTAATGCCTCATAAAATGAGTTTGGAAGTGTTCCTTCCTCTTCTGTATCTTGGAAGAGTTTGGGAAGTGGTATTAATTTTTCTATAATCATTTGATAAAATTTACCAATGAACCCATCTGGTCCTGGACTTTTGTCTGTCGGAAGGTTTTTGATTACTGATTTAAGCTCCTTACTAGTAATTGGCCTATTAAGAGTTTCTATTTCCTTATGATTCAGTCTTGGTAAGTTGTATGTTTCTAGGAATTTGTCCATTTCTTCTAGGTTGTCTAGTTTGTTGTCATATAGTTTCATAGTGTAGTTTCTTATGGTCCTTTCTATATCTGTGGTATAGATCTGAATAGTTTTAGACTTTCATTAAAGTTCAATAACTTCAGAAACACTTTAGCTATGCTCCTGCACTACCACCACCACCATGAAAAAAGACATATTCTTAGATAATGAGTGTGGTTTAGTTACCTATAAGATGCCTTTGGTGCCTACCATGTCTGTAGCCCCTTCTGAGAAGTTTAGAGAAGCAGAGCAAAGGCAGTAAGCAGAGCCCTAGGCAGTGGAAGCCTTAGATAAGTAGAAGCAGGAAGAAGAGTTGACTATTCAGCCTTGGGCTTAGAATGTCTGGATCCCCAGTATGACAGAGCCCTAGTGTCTAAGGCAATGGGCAAATCACACCAAAGCGGCTGATGATGGCATCTCTAGGACCGTCTTGCTCCTTGGCTTCTCTGCCAGGGTTGGATGAAGTCTTGACCATGCTGCTACACTAGGTGCCCTGGTATCTCGGGGCTCTCTGCACATCCCCACCCCAGATGTCCAAGACTGAGGAAATCTTGCAGTATGAAAGAGCTTATCTACTAGCAAGCATCAGGAGCTTCAGACAATCAGGGCCATATGAGAGTGCCTTTGCCTGTGCTAAGCCCTGTCCTGTTACTGAAATTTTGGGGCTTCACTTTCTCATCTATAAGGAAACTTTTTGAGGAGGGCTCCTCAATGGTGGAAGGCCTACTATGTGTGAGGCATGGGGCTAAGTACTTAACATGCTTATCTGCTTATCTGTTTTCAATAGTTGCAGAAGACCTATACAGTGGGGGTCATTGTTGGCATTTCAGAGGTTAGGAAACAGGCACAGAGAACTCAGTGACTTGCCTAAAGTCACTCATGACTGAGTGACATTACCAGGTTGTGCATTCTGATCTGATCACATCCAAAGTCAGTGGATGGGTTTTTTTTTTGTTTTTTGTTTTTTTAATCACTTACATTTATCACGGGTGTTGATATCGGAGACTATGAAAGTGACCCATGGATTGAGAATGTCAAATATGAAGCAAGACACTGTGTTTTTGGTAGAGTGTCAGCCTTTGTATATGAAGACATGGCTCCTAACTCTGCCAGTATGGCACCTAGTTTGAGCTGCTGCTGCTGCCTTTTTTTTTTTTTTTTTTAATAGCGGAACAAGAATTTCATTTGTCCACTTATACTCTGAATGGGTTATACTTGTCTTATGTCTCATAGCTCAAATTTTGCACTTGGCATTTAAAGAATAGCTTCATGAAATAAAGATCAGAGGTAGGTGGCCTAAGGAGAGGGTTTGGAAAGACTAGAAAAGAGAAATTTCTCGGACCATGCAGTAGATATGACGTTTTCTGTTCTCAGTGGTAAGGCTAATTCGCTTTATGGGTCAGAGAAGAATTTGATAAAGACGGACAGAATCATTGAATTGCCCAGAATAATGCTGCTTGTGTTTATGTCTCTCTGTGTGTATGTTATTCACCCACACAAACCCATCATATCCGGTTCCCCTGGGTGCTGGGTTCCCAGGAGATGTGTGCCAGGATAGGAGTCACAGGACTGAAGCATGTGATTTTCAGGGAAGAATGATTGGTTTTACAGTTAGTGGAGATGAAAACTTGCTTTTAACTTGTTTTTTTTTTCTTCCTTTTTAAACTGAAACCAGGACTGTCTAACTTTATGATAAAGATAACATATCTTCATATCAGATAAATTAGAAAATGCAAACAGCCCTAAATTTATACAGAAATAAAAATCTTGACTTTTAGTTTTAGTCCCTTTATTTTCCATCCTAAGAGTGCATACAAAATTTCCAGAACGAGTGTGCCCAAATCTACATCTTGCCTGCCCAACACTTGCCTCTCTTGAGGGAGCCAACTTCTCATGCTCCATCAGACACTGCTTGCCAAGGGGCACCTAAGCCCTGGGTAAACCCCTCTTCCCTCTCCCCTGACAGGCTCTCATGGTTTCACATATCATCTCTAGACTCCAAAATCTGGATTTCCAATCCTGACATTCCATGTAATTAATCATCTACAGAAAATGCAATGTTCATCTTTACAACACTCCTCCTTGTACAACACTGACACAGCTCTTATTATGCCAAGATTGTTACAACACCTAAACTGGTCTTCCTCACTCCTCCACCTTCTTGAAATCCCATCTTTCATGCTGGGATTAGCTTTTATTTTCTAAAGCACACTTGGAACATTGGTCTTTCCCTTGGTCCTCCCTGATGCCTCTCAGATAGGTTACTAACACCTTCACCTGGAAATCAAAATACTTTGCAGTCTTGCCTTATTTACTTGACCAGCTTCTTTTTTACATTACAGTCCTGGCTTAGTAGAAACATTGAGTGTATATGGAAGATCCTCTCATTGTGTGGCTGGGCCTTTCTCACTTCAGTTTTTCCCAGTTGAGTCATTCCGGGGCAGCAGGGAGACCCTTCTCTCTGTATTCCCACTACCTCCTTAATCCTGCACAACTAAAGGGATGCCTGGATGGCTCAGTGGTTGAGTGTCTGTCTTTGGCTCTGGGGGTTGTCCTGGGATCCTGGGATCGAGTCCCACATTGGGCCTACATGGCTGACTAAGGAGATGTGGCTAGAAACAAGGTTGATTACTTCTAGGCTTGGCCGTCAGAGCCGCTGAGTGACTCTCCAGGCGTCTCCTCACGTTTCATGGTGTCTTCAGAGGCCACAGATTTCCCACAAACATGTGCAGGTACCAAATGGTGGAGCCTCCCTCATCAGCCTGAGTCCCTGAGTGATTACGTGGAGTAAAGCCCCCAGCTCACCCACAGTGGAGGGGTAACATGAGTAAGAAATTAATGAGTTTGGTTTTGCATTAAGCCTTTGAGATTGTAGGCTTACTCCGTTACTATAGTGTAGCCTTTGCTGTCCTGGCAAACATCCATGTGAACACATCTCACATCCCTCACAATTTAATCAGAGGAGAGAAAATTGAGAAATAGTTCATGACTCTAGTTACAAATGACCAATGCAATGATCCTCAGACTTTGAGCTTTCACCAACTAATAACAGTTCAAAATAAAAACCGTAAAGCTTGGCAGAAATGACCAAATTGCAATTTTGTCACAAAAAGGCATTTAAAAGATCCTGTCGTCTATATTACCATCATGTTAGGAAATGACAGGTAACACCACACACGTCCTCTTGGAAGGGGAAACATGCTGTCAAGACTGGGGGCACATTTTTAAAATAAATTTGTTGAGCTTCATAAAAAAATGAGACTCTCTACACTGTTCCCGTGTTTCTCACTTCAGTTTTTCCCAGTTGAGTTGTTCTGGGGCAGCAGGGAGATCCTTCTCTCTGTATTCCCACTACCTCCTTAATCCTGCACAATTTAAGGGACGCCTGGATGGCTCAGTGGTTGAGTGTCTGTCTTTGGCTCTGGGAGTTGTCCTGGGATCCTGGGATCGAGTCACGCTTCGGGCCTGCTTCTTCCTCTGCCTGTGTCTCTGCCTCTCTCTCTCTCTCTCTCTCTCTCTCTGTCTTTCATGAATAAATAAATAAAATCTTTAAAAAAAAATAAAAAAAAGATTCCCCTGGCCGCTGCAAAATGATGGCAGAATCTGTTCCAGTCTATGACACCCCTCAGAAGGATAGTCTTGATTCACGTGAAAGGCCAGATTCTGGGGTGTCACCATCCCTCCGTGTCAGCACAGAAGCAGGGGGAGGGGGTTGGTTACTCCTCTCTCCCCTTAGTTAAAGCATCAGCACTGAAGCCCCTAAGAGTGACTTACAGAAAAGGTATATGAGAAGTTGTCTGCCGTTTGCGTGTTCCGTGGCAAGTTGCCACTGCATCAAGAAAGTGTATTAGAACCTGCTGTTTTGGGGACGCCTGGGTGGCTCCGTGGTGGAGCATCTGCCTTCGGCTCAGGGCGTGACCCCAGGGTCCTGGGATTGAGTCCCACATTGGGGTCCCCTCAGGGAGCCTGCTTCTCCCTCTGCCTGTGTCCCTGCCTCTCTCTGTGTGTCTCTCATAACCAACTAACTAAATAAATAAATACCTTTTTAAAAAATCCTGCACAACTTAAACCTGTGACACATGCTTGTTACATAAACAAATGAACAAATGTCTGAAAAGCTGTTTTTAAAAGATTCCACCCTGTTTCACTATCTTACCTAGTAGAAAGGTATGCTCGATGTTCAATTTTTTTTTTTTTAATCGTTACTGTACAGGGCCAACGTTTTCTTACTGCCCCGTATCTGATTGTAGCCCCTTGCCATCTTCAGTCTAAAAGAGAGGTATCGGGGATCCCTGGGTGGCGCAGCGGTTTGGCGCCTGCCTTTGGCCCAGGGCGCGATCCTGGAGACCCAGGATCGAATCCCACATCGGGCTCCCGGTGCATGGAGCCTGCTTCTCCCTCTGCCTATGTCTCTGCCTCTCTCTCTCTGTGACTATCATAAAAAAAATAAAAATAAAAATAAATAAATAAAAGAGAGGTATCTGGCCGCCTTTCATTTGTGCTCTCCCGAGCCTCAGTTCAGAAGGGGAGTCATAAATGCTTCCGGCTCAGCTTCCTAAATAGGTGCCAGACTCAGTTTCTCCCGTGCTCTCCGGGGTCTCTCGTCCTCCTCGGAGGTGCTGGAGAGTTGGGGGGTCTACCTCCTGACCTGCACCTGCAAGGGCTGGTGCTAGGGCTCAGGGACAGAAGGGGGAGCTCCGAGGCCGGTAATAGCGGCCACTAGCGGGGACTTGCCGGCTCGCTGTCCCCTCGGGGGGACACATGGGTCAGGGAGGGTCTGGACCGAAGAGCCGTCTGGGAGGCAGCCGCGGTGCTGGACCCTCCCCTGGAGCGGCCCTGTGGGGGAGGCGGGGCCTGCCTGGGAAAGGAGAGCCCCCCCTAACTCGGCCTGGGGGGGCCTGGGGGGGCCTGGGGGGCCGGCGGGGCTGGGTGACCGTCCGGGTGGGGCCCCTGCAGCTCCGGCCAGGGTCGGCGGCCAGCGAAGGGCGCCCGGGAGCAGGTAGGAGAAGCCGCAGCGCCCCAGCACCCACCCTCCACCCCGAGCCCGCGGGCGCCGCAGTCCCCCCGCTGGGCTGCGAGCCGCTGGAGAAGCTGCTGGAAAGGAAGGAGAACAGGGACACCAGGCGCAAGGTGGAATCTGATGCCGGCCTGTCCTTTCCGTGCCCCAGGCCCTGCCGTCGGAGGCGGAGCATCCCCAGGAGCCCCGTGGCCCCGTTGCCCCGGCAGCCTGACCTGGGAGCTGCCCCCCACCCCGCCCCGGGCCAGGGGCCGGTCCCCAGCGCCCCACCTGCACCTGCCGCGGGCTCGCCTTGGAGCGGAGCCCCTGCAGGCCCCCGGGGCTCGCCTGGCCCTCTCCTCTCACCTTCAAGCCACGGCCCTGACGACCACGGGCCTCCAAGTCCCTGCGCACGACCCCGCAGGCCTGCGGGCCGCCCGGTCCGGGATCGCGTCCTCCCTCGGGCCACGGCCTCGTCCCGTGCCTGCACCCCCTTTAGGACTTGCACTTGCCTCCTGAGCTCTTCCTCCCAAATGAAAATGACTTTTATGCAAGCTGGTCATTTGCAGTTTTATGATACATGTGTATATATATCATAAAACTATATATATATATATAACTGTTCTATTATATATATCACTGTTCTATTAATTTGCATTAAAAATTTTTAATTAAGTTTTTTTTTTTGTCATTAATTTAGGTAAAATTCACTTAACAAGAGACAGACCATTTTAGAATGAGCAACCCAGTGGCATTCGGTACACTCACCGTGTTGTGCAGTCATCCCCCCCTCTGTCTGGTTCCAGAACATTTTCATCACCGCAGAGGGAAGCCCAGGCCTATCAGCAGTCACTCCCCGTTCGCTTGTCGCCTTGGCACCTGGCAACCACTGACCCACAATCTCTATCTGTGGACTTAGCCACTTTGGAAATTAGGAGTGAATGGAAGCATACAGTAGGGGACCTTTGTGTCTGATTTCTTCACTAATTAATTAATTAATTAATTAATTAATTTTTAAGGATTTTATTTATTTATGATAGACAGAGAGAGAGAGAGAGAGAGAGAGAGAGGCAGAGACACAGGCAGAGGGAGAAGCAGGCTCCACGCAGGGAGCCCAATGCGGGACTCGATCCCAGGGCTCCAGGATCACACCCTGGGCCAAAGGCAGGCGCTAAACCACTAAGCCACCCAGGGATCCCCTTCACTAATTATTTTAAAGCACCGTTTGACACATTAAGTGAAGTAAGAAAATTAAACTTAATATTAAAAAAAAAAGAAAATTAAACTTAAAAAAAGAAAATTAAACTTAGTAAGATTATTCAGTGCTCACTCCTTAGCTTCCATACTGAAGTGTGGGGTGTATTTTTTTTATTCTCCCTACCACCCAGCTGCCCAATGCTGTACATCACACCCCCAGGACTTCTTTATCTTGTACCCGGAAGTTTATACTCTTTGACCCCCATCACCCACTTTGCCTACCCCCTCACTCTCCATCTCTGGCAGCCACCCGTCTAATCTGTTCTCTGTATCTGTGAGTTTTGTTTTTCTGCTTATTTTTTTTCCTTTTTACATTCCCCATATAAGTGAGAGCACACAGTATTTGTCTTTCTCTAATTTCTCTTAGCATAATGTCTTTTTTTAAAAGACTTTATTTATTTATTCATGAGAGACAGAGAGAGAGAGAGAGAGAGAGGCAGAGACATAGGCAGAGGGAGAGGCAGGCTCCATGCAGGGAGCCCCATGTGGGACTCGATCCCGGGACTCCAGGATCAGGCCCTGGGTGAAGGCCGCACTAAACCACTGAGCCACCTGGGCTGCCTGCATAATGTCTTTAAAGTTCATTGAGGCACAATCAATAAATAAGTGTTTTACTTAGTTTTGATGCATTCCTTCACCTTGGCAAACTAGCGCGACTGCCTTATATACACTTCATTATTATTATTAGGCTTTATTTTTATAGTTTCAGATTTATTTTTAAATTTTATTTAAATTCAATTAATTAACGTGTATTATTGGTTTCAGAGGTAGAGGTCGGTGATTTATCAGTCTTATGTAACACCCAGTGCTCATTACGTCACATGCCCATCACCCAGTTACCTCCCATCCCTCCACCTCCTCCCCTCCAGCAACCCTCAGTTTGTTTCCTAGAGTTATGAGTCTCTTGTGGTTTGCCTCTCCCTCTGATTTCATCTTGTTTTATTTTTTCCTTTCTTTCCCTAATATGCTATGCCCTTCATAGACTTTCCTTTATTACTGACATCCTACATTAGTGTGGCATCTTTATCACAATCAATGAACCAATAAGTATTAACTTATCATTAATTAAAGTCCATAGTTTATTCATATTTCCTGAGCTTTACTTAATGTCCTCTTTCTGTTCTGGGATCCCATCTAGGATCCCACTTTATATCTAGGTGTCTTGTGTCCTTAGGCTCCCCTTGACTATGGCAGTGTCTCAGACTGTCCTTGTTTTTTGATGACCTTCACAGTTTTGAGGAGTACAGATCAGGCCTATAAGGTGTCCCATTATTAGAATTTGTTTGATGTTTTTCTCATGATCAGACTGGGGCTGTAGACTTTTGAAAGGAAAGTCACAAATGGCCATTTTCATCATATCATGTTAAGGATACATCTCAATGTAATATATGACTGTTGGTCTTGACCTTGGCCACCTGGCTAAAGCAGCGTTTGCTGGTTTTCTCTGCTCCAAAGTTTCTCTGTTTGTCTGCCTTCCCAACATTTAGGTTTTGAAAAATCTTGTTCCCATGACTGAATTGTGCTACTTCTGTAAGCAAGTGGATGTTTGTGTAGACACAGCCAGCCTGGAAGGTCTGAATGGCCTTGCTGCCTGTTCAGCAGTGCAGCCGTCCAAATGTAGGCAAACAGATTCACAGGCTGTTTGTGCTGAGAGCCTACCCACCCTGCAGCGGCGTCCACAGGGTATGACCCTCATCCACTGAGAAACAGAGTGCCTGCTGGAATGCCAGACACCTTCCCATGAGTAGCCAACATTTCCTGTCTGCTTGAATTCTTATTTATAGCTCTTCCCAGTTTCATCAGTCATGAAATCATAGCCAGTATGAAGAAGAGCATGAACGCAGGAGCAGATAGCAGAGTCAGATCTTCACGTAGTCATCCAACATTCCCTACAGTGGGCACGACGTTCTGCAGGCGTACTTTATCTGGATAGTTAAGCTACTTGCAATGAACACAGATCGTTCCTCTACAGAGTCGCACACAACCCTTAACAGAGGGAGGGAATCCATTTAATACATGGCAGATGATGGAAGCCCTGAAAGTATAGCTTGAAAACCTACAAAAATAGTTTCATTGTCACTTACATAAAAAATCCAGAGGGACTTGCTCTGGGCTCTTGACGCTTAGATTTAGGACTATGTTTTTGGCTGGATGTTTTCAATTAGAGATGAGGTAACAAGCTCGATCCAGATGATGGAGAGATGATGCCCACGGTCCTCCTCATTATATTTGGTGACACTTGCGGAGTCCTCCTGTGAAAACCCCCTTGAATTTAGCACATGAAAACTTCTGAAAAGAGAAAAATAGGCACATCTCCTCATCAGATGACACTGAGGGGGAATACAGTTATCTGGGTAATTGGAGGCTTTCCACAATTATATAGAAATGAACTTTCTGGACTGGAAGCTTCAAATGTGCAAGACAGTGCAACTGGAGGGGTTGCCAGGTAGCAGAAGGGGAGTGTGGTCCTGACTCTGGACTCCAGGGCACTGCTTTTTCTCTCTCCATCAAGTCACCCCTCTGGCTGCAGCCCTGGAGCATGAGGGCAGAGAGAAGGGAGGACAGGGCACGTGAAGGCAGAGGATGTCTGGCAGCAGTGTTGGGTAGGTTGGGTCCAGGGGAGGCTATTTTGGGAGGCATTTGAAGGCACAGGTGGCAGATGACAAGCAGCATACAAAAGGCGTTGATTGGTAAGCACACTTAGACAGTTGGACAAGAGGAAATGGGTGTTTTTAGTAGAAGAGAGAAACATCCTGATGATCGATCATCATCACCAGTCATCGCAGTATAAGCAACCTGTCCAGGGCATTCTGCTCTGCAAAAGCTGTCATGTCCGTTTTCTCAACGGATCTTTTTGAATGGGGATTTAAAATCGGTCACTTCCTCCACTTGAGTGACATACTGTTAGGGACTGAATGCTTGCATCCCCCTCAGTTCCTATGTTGAAGGCCTAACCGCCGGTGTAGCTGTGTTTGGAAATGGAGCCCCTAAGGAAGCAATTGAGGTCAAATGAGATCTGATGGGATTAGTGTCTTTATAAGTGACACCAGACAGCTAGCTTTCTCTCTCTCTTGCTGCACACACACCGAAGAAAGGCCGAGTGAGGACACTGTGAGAAGGCGGCCATCTGCAGCCAGGAGGAGAGCCCTCACCAGAAACCCAGTTGGCCGTCACCTTGATCTTGGACTTCCAGCCTCCAGAACTGTGGAAGGAAATGTCTGTTGTCTGAGCCCCCCTGGTCTATGATATTTTGTTACAGCAGCCCGAGCAGACTAAGACGGTAAGTTGTGGTCACAGAGTCATGTAGAGGCACGTGAGCCTTTCAGCCGGAGCTTCACGCGTGCGTTGTACTTTGAGTGAAGGTGAGGAAGTAGACTCATAGACTTGCATCAAATTCCTTATAGTTGAATACTTGGCAGTTGCTAAGAAGTACTTCAGTGTCTTAGAAAAGAGCAAAACGAGCTTGCGTGGGGTTCCAGTTACTGTCTCTGGTCCACTTGCTAGGGTGACCAGCTTGTTCAGATTTGTCTGGCATTAGCACTGAAGGTCTGAGCTCCCGGAAACCCTATATCCCTGACAAACCAGGTGGGTCTTTCACCCTGCCACACACCGATCTGCCCTGGGTCTCTTCATTTTAATAACCTGGTTTATGAATAATCTGGAGTCATTTTAGCCTGAAATTAGTAACTGACTTTCAGAGTGCATTCCTGTCCCCCCTCTCCTAGGGCATTCTGATCAAGAAGTAGGCTGCAGACACCAGCTCCAGTGGGAATGGTCTTAACATTTCAAGGGTCAGATATTTTTCAGGGACCCTGTGTGAAACCTTGAAGGCCATTGCTAGCATTCATTGATCCAGTAACACCATTGTTCTGACCGGCTGACCAGACTGACTCTGGAGAAAGCAAAAATATTTGCAAAGCTGGGACGTGGGGCTGGAGAAATTGCACTAAAAATATCAGAAAGCCCCCAGACCTGTGGCTGAGTTAGCAAATCCCCAAAGAGGAGCTCCTGGGAGAAACTGCACTGCACGGGGCAGAAAGCTCAGAGAAGGACCTGCACCGACAGGCTGGCCAAAGGGCTCAGAGAAGGAAGACACACTCCTGCAGGGGGAGTGGGGAAGGGTGGTCTCTTCCCATTTCTAGTAGAGTCTCCATCGGGGCTGTCACTGCTCCTGTGACCCTAACAGCTTTGATCTCTGGGACAGGCAAAATGGACCCCTTGGATCTCCTTGAGACTGTAGTATTTATTTATGTTTCCATCCTATCTGCAGACATGTATTACATGGGTTTCCTCTACTGTGTTTCCTCAGCTGCACTTCCATAATTTATTCTGCTAGGCCTGGCCTGGCCTTGACATACCAAGCCATTAACTTGAAATCAGAAAAGTTCTGTGAGGTCTCTAAATTCTTTCCTCTGATTATCAAGCCCTATGCTTGCTGAAAATAAAGTCACTGAGCTGAAAGAGGAAAAATAATTGGCCTAAATGGTCACGGAAAAAGTCTAAACAGAAGATTTTCTTTCTCTCTCCACTTGCAATGATTTATTTGCATGGTTTTATGAGACTTTAATGAGGAAACCTTATCTATATGCCTGGTAATTATCAACCAAATTCCCATTTCCTGTCAGAAAATCCACAAAAAATAAAACAAAAATGGCGGAATTGGGAGAGTCTTTGGCCTCCGACCTCAGCATGGCTGAGGAATAACTTACTGCCACCCAGAGTATGTGACTAGGAAGCATGTCTGTGGCTTCTCTGACACACTACTGCTTAAACTAGATTGTCACCTTCAACGTAGGAGAACTCAGTGCAAGGAAACTAAAAGGTCATGGATTCCCCCCAAATACTGCCCCACGAGCTAGCTGATCTGAGCAGGGGAAAGTACCGTCCCCCTCTCTGTGACTTAATATAATTTCTGGTCTGGTCCAGTTCCTACTGCTGGATAATGAGGTCACACTTGAAGCAAAGGCCTGACAAGATGCTATGAACTTTGCATATTTTGAAAGTTGAGGGTTTTATTTTTGGGTTCGTGTGTGTGTGTGTGTGTGTGTGTGGTTTTTTGCTTGTTTGTTTTTTGCGGTGGTGGTGATGGTTTGCTATGAACTACAGCTCTTGCTTGTTACAACTTGGGTCACTCAGTGAGGTTACCAGGGCCACTGGCTTGAGACTTAGTCTTGGCTGACCCCCAGCATCTTGTGATTCAAGCAGAGAGCTTGTCGGGGGTGTGGCAAGTGTCTCTCAAACCTCTAGGACTGAAGGCACAAGAAGAAGAGTTCAAATGAGCTCCCCAGAAAGGAGGATGGTGAGAGTGTTAGAATGTTTTTAGAATTTTCGGGTGCCATGGCACCCAGAGCAGCCAGGAAGGCAGGACACATCTGAATCTTTATTTTCAGTTCTAGTTTAGTTAACAGGGTGAGAATATCTTCCTCTTACACTTTTCTCAAGGTGTAAAATTTGTCATGTTCCCAAATAACCTACAAATTTATCTCTGCTTATTCTATCATTTGAAAAGAATTTTGTTAGCGTTTTAATCATATCTTTATTGGCATCTAGGCCAATGATAAAGAACCTGAATAAGAATGTAATGATTTGCTATAAATTTAAATATATATACATATATATATATTCAAGTCATTGCGGGTAGGACTGACTGGATAGGCTTGTGTCAGGTGCAAGGTCTACACCAGGCAGAAGGGAGATGGCGCCCATTTGCTCTTGGCCTCTCTAGAGCTGAAGCACCAGCTCCCTCATCCCCTCCCTGTGCCCCCTCCCAGCCTTCCCTTTACCATGGGGATAGGTAGGAGCAGGACACCAGGAGATGGAGCTCCTGCATAGCACTCGTGGTCACAAGCTTTGGCCATTGTTGGGTTTCTATTATCTTTTCAGTTATTAATTGATTTATGACCTTTGACTCACCACCCTGGGGGGGGGGTATTTATATCTGGCAGGCTTTTTGGACCAATCAGTAAGCTGAGGCAGGTCTGTCTCTTCTTTTCTCTGGAGGGGTCATTACGAACTGGTCACCCTGCTAAGACAGCAATGAAAAAGGGACTCTTGGCACACCAGTACTGTCCAGAAGGAGCACACTCCAAGATCATGGAATTCCATAAATTAAAACCCAGGCAGCATACTGACCTAAAACAGTGCAGTCCAATGGAAATATAATGTGAATAACTTAAATCATTTAAAAATTTCTAGCAATGGGCACCTGGGTAGCTCAGTGGTTGAGTGTCTGTCTGCCTTGGGCTCAGGTTGTGATCCCAGGGTCCTGGGATCGAGTCCCTTATCGAGCTCCCTGCATGAAGCCTGCTTCTCCCTCTGCCTGTGTCTCTGCCTCTCTCTCTCTCTCTCTCTCTCTCCCTCTCTGTCTCTCATGAATAAATAAAATCTTAAAAAAAAACTTCTAATAACCTCAAACCAGGCAAAATGGCTACTGCTTTCAGAATATTTTTCTATGAGCAGGTTACATGAGAAGAAATAATATCCTCTCTCTGGCCAATTCAAGGATAATAGGAAAATAAATAATACAATTTGGCCCTGGGGGTGGGGGAAAGAACTTCTAGTAACCATGTTTAGAAAAGGAAAAGAGAAACAAGTGAAATTAATTTCAATAATATATTTTACTTGATATAATATTTCTAAAACATTACTTTAGCATGTAATGAACAGCAAACATTAAATATTTTATATTCTTTCCTTTTGCACACTTTATTTTTTAAATTTAAATCCAATTAATTAACATATAATGTATTATTAGTTTCAGAAGTAGAATTTAGTGATTCATCAGTTGCATATAACACCCAGTGCTCCATGTGTGCTCCTTAATGTCCATCACCCTGTTTCCCCATCCCCTCACCCCCCTTCCCTCCAGTGACCTTCAGTTTGTTTCCTATGATTAGTCTCTTATGGTTTATCTCCCTCTCTGATTTCATCTTGTTTTATTTTTTCCTCTTTTCCCCTGTGATCCTTTGTTGTATTTCTTAAATTCCACATATGAATGAAATCATATAAATGTCTTTCTCTGATTGACTTATTTTGCTTAGCATAATATCCTCACATCATTGCAAATGGCAAGATTTCATTTTTTTGATGGCTGAGTAATATTCATACACACACACACACACACACACACACACATCACATCTAATTTATCCATTCATCTGTTGATGGGCATCAGGGCTCTTTCCATAGTTTGATTATTGCTGCTATGGGATGCAAGTGCCCCTTCGGATCACTACCTTTGTATCTTTGGAATAAATACCTAGCAGTGCAATTGCCAGGTTGGAGGGTAGCTCTATTTTCAACTTTTTGAGGGACCTCCACACTGTTTTCCAGAGCGGCTGCACCAGCTTCCATTCCCACCAACAGTGTGAGAGAGTTCCCATTTCTCTGTATCCTCACCAACATCTGTCATTTTCCTGACTTACTCATCTTAGCCATTCGGACTGGTGTGAGGTGGTATCTCATTGTGATTTTGATTTGTATTTCCCTGATGCCAAGTGATGTTCAGCATTTTTTCATGGGCTGGTTGGCCATTTGTATGTCTTCTTTGGAGAAATGTTCGTTCATGTCTTCTGCCCATTTCTTGATTAGATTATTTGTTTTTTGGGAGTTGAATTTGGTAAATTCTTTCCCTTATTGTTTCCCTTATTTTTGGAGACGCGTCTAGCAAGACGTTGCTGCAGCTGAGATTACGGAGGTTGCTGCCTGTGTTCTCCTCTAGGATTTTGACGGGTTCTTGTCTCACATTTAGGTCTTTCGTCCATTCCTGAGTCTATTTTTGTGTACGCAGTAAGGAAGGGTCCAGTTTCGTTGTTCTGCATGTGGCTATTCAGTTTTCCCAACACCATTTGTTAAAGAGACTGTCTTTTTTTCCATTGGATATTCCTTCCTGCTGTATCAAGGATTGGTTGACCATAGAGTTGAGGGTCCATTTCTGGGATCTCTATTCTGTCCCATTGATCTTTGTATCTTTTTTTTTGCGCCAGTACCATACTGTCTTGATTACAGCCTTATAATAGAGCCTAAAGTCTGTAATTGTGATGCCACCAGCTTTAGTTTTCTTTTTCAGCATTTTGCACACTTACAGCATGAATATAGACTATTTATCTACTCCAACAGACTACATCACCTCAGCCAGCTACCATTTGCTGCTCTGGGCACACAATCATCTGTATTTTTTAAAATTTTATTTATTTATTCATGAGAGAGAGAGACACACACACACAGAGAAAGAGAGAGAGGCAGAGACACAGGCAGAGGAGAAGCAGCCTCCATGGAGGGAGCCTAACGCGGGACTCGATCCCGGGACTCCAGGATCACGCCCCAGGCAGAAGGCAAGCACTAAACCACGGAGCCACCCAGGGATCCCCACAAGTGTCTGTATTTAATAGTAGTGTAGAATTTGCCCCAGAAAGTTTTACTCCCCGTGTCCTCTCCACTGTCTACTCTGAAGTGAAATTTAGAACTTGGATAGCTCCATCCCATCTCTGCCTTCAGAGGTGTCAAACCTTCAGACTGTAAAATTTAGACCAGTGATTCTCCAAGCTTGGGATGTATTAGAGTCAGCTAATTGAAGTGCAGGGTCCTGGGCAAGCTCCACATCAGCTGATGATCATTTCTGGAGTTAAGGCCTAGGAGTTTGCCTTTTCTCAAAATCGCTAGGTGATTCTCCTACACACCAAAGTTTGAGAACCCAAGCACAGACCCTCGAACAATGCATGCTGTCTTATCCAGGAACATCTGGTTTTCCCCATTCAGACCAGGGGACAGCCCATGGGCACACACATCCCAGTGCTGTGGAGCCTGCTCCAGAGGCTGCTGATGGTCTCTGTCCTGTACTTTATCAGCACTGTGCTCTCAGCCATTTGCATCCACTGACCTAACTAACACCTGCCACAATCGAGAAATGGTGCTGAGGTGTATTTTTAAGCCTCAAACCCCCCTTTTGAACTTCCTCCCTCTATTTTTGTGCACACTGAGAGCTATGTGTGTGTGACGTCTTCTGCATATACAGCCACTTTCCCCAGAGCCTTGAGGGTATTTATAAACACCTTCTCATAACCTTCATTGCAGCCCTGCAAAATGAATAACAAGTGAGATGGCCTTCATCTGGCAGGAGGGAAATTGAGGCATCTAACAGATAGTCAGCAAAGAAAATTGGGGTCTAGATCACTCTCTCTTTGGCAGCCATTCTTGTGCCTTCACTTCCTTGACCTCAGGCATCTGCTGTGGTCATTGAAACCCACTGGAAAATAATAGATCGGATAAAAGCATTTTATGGAAGATGTGGCCTGTGCCAAGTTCCTGCCTCAGTTGAAGAGATGGGATTATTCTGTGCCCATGTTGGCAGACTTCAGGTGGGAGGTGAGTTCTTCCGTTTCACGTTTATTTAAAATGCTATGCCTTCTGGAAGGAAATAACCTATAGATCCCAATCCCCAGGAACCAAGTGATAAGCATTTGGAGTGAAAGCTGATATCTTACCCCACCTACATTCTCTTGCTCGCCTACAAAGCTGACCGAGGGTTATAGTTCAGGGATGCAGCAGGCCCATGCAGAGCTCGGAGTCTCACACCACAGGGCTGCATGTTGCGTAACGTGGTACCCGGCTAGCTCTACGTAAGGACTTAAGGGATCCTTCTGTCGAGAGAGACCAGTGTGTGCATAGCTACCTCAGAGCAGGGCTCCCTTAGAAAAGATTTTGAATTGCTGCCTTTTGGCGGCCTCATGATCTTCTTTCAAAACATATACTTTAATGTACTTATTTTTTTTAAAGATTTTATTTATTCATGAGAGACACAGAGAGAGAGAGAGAAAGAGAGAGAGAGAGAGAGGCAGAGACACAGGCAGAGGGAGAAGCAGGCTCCATGCAGGGAGCCAGACGTGGGACTTGATCCCATGACTCCAGGATCACGCCCTAGGCAGAAGGCAGACAGTCCAACCGCTGAGCCACCCAGGTGTCCCAAATGTACTTATTTTTATATGTGGGCTTTCATAACATAATTTTGTTTGCTATCTTTTTATTTTAGAGATCAATTTTTTCAATCATTGGTTCATTATAAAACATTTATAAAATACAAAAAAGCATACAGAAGAAAATGAAAATCACCTACAGTACCCAGAAACAACTGCTGATACCTCGCTGAATTTTCTTTAGGTTTTTCCTTGCCCCCCCCCCTTTTTTTTCTGGTGTGCATTTGGGATGACATGAAATCAAATTTTCTTCAAGAAACACTGGTTTGATATGGTGGGAAGTGGTATTTTAAAAAACCACAACCTAGACACTAGGAATGTTGCTGGATATGTAATTGCTTCTAAGTCTTTAGTGTTCAGAGCTAGAAAAAAAATATTTTTTAAGATAAAATCGCTAAGACTTTTTACTGATACTTCAAATTGATATTCAGGATATGCAGGTTTTATTTAACCTCTTCTAGTTTTTATCTGCATCTCCTTTCTTCCACACAGAGAATCCTGGTTCTCAATTCAGGAATGGAAGAGTTAGAATATCCCATATTGATTCATATGCCTTAAGCTCCATTACTTACGCAGTAGTCTCAGAATAGCAATCTGAATATCCCACCACCAGTAAGATGGCTGATAATAGCTAAATTAGGGGGAGAGAATATGCCCCCCAAATACCTTCCCCCCATTTGAAAACCACTATTCCACACCTACACTGTCAAAGCACATGGCCACAGCATGTACATTATCCTTGTTGGATAGTAACTGTTACTTAATGTTCATTCCCAGGCCTATGTCAGTGCTCAGTGTTTCCCTGGCAATGTTGGTTGTTTGAAACATGTTCTCTAATGGATTCATCAAGAAAGACTCATGGGCTCAGGGTTGCCTAAATTCAGTCATAATGATAACAGTTCGAATCTCTCATACTTGAAAGTCAGTTTGGCTGGTTATAAAACCATTGGCTTACATATTCTTTCTATTAGTGTCACATATATGTTAGTTTGTTTTCTTCTGCCCTGAATTTTGTGTTTGAAAAGTGTTTTTCATTATAAATTACCTCCTCTTTCTTGCTTACATAGCTAAAAAAAAAATTTTTTTTGGTCTTAAAATCTGGTATTTTCTGCTTTTGATATTCACAGTTCTGGTTGACACTCTCAGGTATGTGAAGTGTTCCTTCAGACTACGGTGTCAATTTTTCCTTAATTTATTTTCTTTAATTTGCTTTGTAGTTTAAAGATTTGTTCCATCCCTTTGCTTTCAGTTTCTTCTTAGATTCCTATTACTGTATGTTACATTCCTATTACATGTTTTTTACCTATCTTCAGTATTTTGTCACTTTCTCTCGAATCTTTTAATCTCTTAATTTAATTTTGATTTTTAAAAATTTCTCCTTTTACCTTTCTCTTACTTTAGGAATATTACCTGTTGTATTAACTTTTTGCTCCATCTAGTTTAGATTTCAGTTCTGAAATGATTCTTCCTTGTCTCTTATTCTTTAAGTTTAATCCTTTCTTAGTTTTTATAATTTGATTTATGTTGTTCTTTCATATCTCATATTGTTTTCTTCATGTATTTTAGCTCATCTCGAAATAGTAAGTAATGGTTTTGATCTGTTTTGTGATTAGACCTTTCTAACATATTTTCATTGATGGTTGCACTATTATTCTGCTTGTATCATTTCAATATGGTATCTTAGTATGAAATTTGACTTTAATATTTCTCACTTTTTATATGAAATTGGTTTTTCTACACTTTAGGAGATGTGGTTCAGGATTATTTTTTAAATTTCATATGGTATCTTTTGTTGGTTCCATGTAATACTAAAAATATGGAGGCTTGCTTTCTTAGAATTCCTGGCTCTTTTTTCCTGCCCTACTTATCTGAACCTTCTATTTCCCTCATTTCTATTGTCCCTATCTTGCCAGATTCTGATTGAATTCTAAGCAGATTCTCCTCAGCTTTGAGCCTTGTCCTAGAAGTGAGCCTTGGCTCATCAGTTTCAAGGATTCATGGTAGATAGATCTCACTCCTTCCCTCCGTTGGATTGGCCAAAACCTAGTCAGTCTCATCTGTTGACTTCAAATGGACATTTCTTGCTTTTCAGTGAATGACTATTTTAACCTTGTTCTTAGGTCCATCAGATGCTCCCTTGCTTCTGTCTCCTTCTTCCTTTGCAAACACTGGCATGATGCAGGTCTTAGAGGCATTAGTCATTTGTCCTCATCCACTTGAATCTTGGAGTTCCTGAAGATATTTTTTAACCTCATATTATTGTAAATGCCCATGGGTTGCTGATTTTGCTATCCAGTTGTCCTGCCTTGTTAATGTGGGGACTCAGAAGGATGTAAAAAAGCAAACTGTCATCTGCCATCTTCATTTTCCCAGAATCCTTCTCAACCTAAAGAATAATTTTAAGGGATGCCTGGATGGCTCAGTAGTTGAGCGTCTGCCTTTAGTTCAGGTTGTGATCCCTGGGTCCTGGGATCTAGTCCTGCATCGTGCTTCCTGCGGGGAATCTGCTTCTCCCTCTGCCTATGTCTCTGCCTCTCTCTCTGTGTCTCTCATGAATAAATAAAATCTTAAAAAAAAAGAAAAATTGTAAATGTGCTCAGAACTCCACTTCCACCTGTACTGTCTTGGTGCTCACCCATAAGCCACCATTTAATTTTCACATCTTTTTTTTTAAATTTTTTTATTTATTTATGATAGTCACAGAGAGAGAGAGAGAGGCAGAGACACAGGCAGAGGGAGAAGCAGGCTCCATGCACCGGGAGCCCGATGTGGGATTCGATCCCGGGTCTCCAGGATCGCACCCTGGGCCAAAGGCAGGCGCCAAACCGCTGCGCCACCCAGGGATCCCTAATTTTCACATCTTTTAAGCAGCTTCCAGGCTTTTTGAGCTACCCACCTGGATTTTTGGTGAAGGTACCAATTATTGCTTTTGCTACTAATCTGATTATAAAGTTGCACAGGTTTTGAGATGGTTGCTCATGTTCACATATGACACATGGGGAAAGAGCACTGGGAAATAATTAAGGATCAATATTGTGAAACTGAATGAAGGAAACCTCATTTGAAATGGAGTCATGGGGCTAGCAGGGTGCACTTTCATGCACTATCACTCTTTGCAGCCCTTTACCTACCCAACAGGAAGAGACTGTAATTTACTACCCCAGCAGGTAAAGAAAGATTTTCTCTTTGCCTAGCAACAGCCCAGCCAATGAGAGACTGTCATAACTCAGCCAACGAGAAGCCACTCCAAACTTCCAGTTTACTCCAGTGAACTTTTTGTTTATAACAGCCCCTCCCAACTCCCCTTTCTCCTTTATAAAACAGTGTTCCCTTCCTTTGTTCTCTGGACTTGCCCATAGTTTTGCCATGGCTCGCATGTCACAAAGTGGAACTCTATTCCTGGATGGACCCATTTTTGCTGGTAAAATAACTAAGTTTTATTTTATTTTTTATAAAGAGTTTATTCATTTATTTGAGAGAGAGGCAATAAGAGCACCAGTGGGGTGAAGGGCAGAGGGAGAAGCAGATTCTCCTTTGAGCAGGGAGCCTGATGCTGGGGCTCAATCCCAGGACCCTGGGATCATGATCTGAGCCAAAGGCAGATGCTTAACTGACTGAGCCACCCAAGTGCCACCTAACAATTTTATTTTTAAGGTCAACAATGTACAGAAAACTGTGTAAGTGAGAAAAATAACAAAACAATTGTTAATTTAGGAAAAACACATGGCTATTGAGAGAAGAGATAATATAGCAAAGTAAACAATGTCGACACAATAATATTCTAAACACTGGTGATCACTGACTAAAACCTGTGAAAGAATCACAGGACATGAAGGCAGGTACAGTGGGCCCAAGAATTCAATAGAAACTGTCTAAAAGCATAGAGATGGTGTTGTCAACATAATGGTTACAGATAGAATATGGAGATAAATATTAGAGAGAAAAAACTGCTGAAAGATCAAGCCTAGGACTGTGAGCCTGGAATCAAGCCCAGAGGACTAAAAAAAGGACAAAGCACGGGGTTGCTGTTTTTCGTTATCATCCCTTTCACACCTTTTGATTTTTAAAACATGTGCATGCATTACTACTTTGTAAGTAACTTGGAAAAACATTTGAAAATCCATGCTGGATTAAAGGTTATTATGCTTATTTTTCAAGATTCTTATATACAGTGTCAGATTGTTCTCAGAAGGACATGCTAATTTCATGTGATAAAGTCATGTCTTTCCTGATGTGTCCTCCCAGGTGAGTGGACATCCCCCTGACATCTTCTCACTCCAACTGTTAAAAACAACTTTTCCCAGTGTGGGAGGCAAAAATAGGATCTTATTTATTTGCAATTTTGATTACATGTGAAGTTATAGAATTATTATACATATATTATATAACATGTATATTTTGTATATAGTATAGAATTATGTTGTGTTTATTAAACATTTGTGAACAGTAATCTGTGCCCTTTATTGGTTTATTTACTGAGATCTTAATGATTTTCTTACTGAGTCAAATGAGTTTTTTTTTTTTTAAAGATTCAGGATTTTTGCAATTTATCACATTCACTAATTCTTTTCAGTGTGTTTTGGTGGTGGTTTGGGAATCAATTTGACTTAACTTTGTTTCATTTTTGACGTACAGAAATGTAAAAATTGTATGCTGTCCTTTATGATTGTTATCATTGTTCTTAAGCTTTAAAAGTTCATCTTCCCCTGTCCCACCACCCAACCGGGATCTGAAGGTTTGATGACTAACATTTCACTACTACACTTGCTTGGGGTAACAGCCTTTTGCTGGGGTAGAGACGTTCTATGTTTAAATGGAAAGAAATAGAGGATGTTTATGTTTCATCACAGCAAAATCGCATATAGTTATGTGTGACCTTCAAAGCCTCACAAATGTATCCTCCATGGATCTGCTGGCCCTTCCCATCCTCTCTGGACTCCTGGCAACCGCAGCTCTGTTTTGCATGTGTCACTGAGCTGGCACCTGAGAGCACCCAGGATGGCCTTTTCCTACAAAGTAACAGGTCTGACCTTTCAGGATACAAAATTTCTGCATTGAGTATTTGCGTAGTAAACTTTACTGACCCTACATGGGCTTCCCAATGCTAAGTTGTCCGGTCCCTGCTGGACTTACAGTCACTCAGTGTTAATTTAATCACTGGACTTGATTTTCTTAGTTCAAACTGATCAGTAAACCAGGTGAGACAATTTCCCCCAAAGACAGATTACATTCATCCTCCACAGCATGTCCTATGTTGTGGCCTCAAACAAGGCCTATTGCTCTACTGGCCATACTCTCCCAAAAACTGTGTTCTGGCTACACCAAGGGACCTGCTTCCTGTTTGGCCTGTAGATATTTCTGATTAAGATTAGTTGCAAGCAATCCATAGGAGGCTCTAAGTAATCTGTGATCCACGGGAGGGAGAGTGTTCATCCTCATTGTGGCCTGGTTCAAAACCGAAGCCATTTTCTAGCTGATTTTATTACTTTGATCTTTATTATAAAGCACTAAAGAACTTCCAGCATACTGACGGAGATGTGTTTTTTGTAATATAGCAGAATACAATAAATTTCCTAGTCTAGATGAATTCTACTATTAAAATTAGGCCAACCATACAGGCTCCCTTGGGATCCTTAAAAGGCCCTAGTCTCTACTCACATTTTTCTTCTTTTATCACATTTTTTCTTACTCTTGGGTGCTTTTTCATCTCTTGTGGAACATTAGAATCACTTGGTGAGATTAAAAATTACCAGTACATGAGCCCCCTCCATACAAGAGTCAGAATCCCCAGGGCTGGGGCTGGACATCAATCCTTTAAAACAATTCCTCAAACCTGGGTGGCCAGGTTTGAGAACCTGTGGCCCAAATTAAAAACTTGAATTTGGGGATTCCTGGGTGGCTCAGCGGTTTGGCGCCTGCCTTTGGCCCAGGGCGCGATCCTGGAGTTCCAGGATCAAGTCCCACGTCGGGTTCCCGACATGGAGCCTGCTTCTCCCTCCTCCTGTGTCTCTGCCTCTCTCTCTCTCTCTCTCTTTCTCTCTCTCTTTCTCTATGTTTATCATGAATAAACAAATAAATCTCTAAAAAAAAAAAAAAACTTGAATTTGCCAAGGCTGTTACACAACGCACATCCATAAGCATAGTATTCTGTCTTAGGAGCTTATAGAGGCCGTATAGTATGGGCTTTGGGGTCATCAGTGGCAGCTCCAGAAACAGGGTGAGAGATCTTGGGGTGTCAGCGCATGGCAGGTGGTTCCTATGAGAAGGTCTGAAGCTATTTGCAAGACAAGCTCCCTACTTTGCCTTGAGAGAGTGCCAGCGGAGACTGGTGATCTAGGGCAGGTTAAGTAAGCCAGTGCTTCTCCCCCAGAGTCATGCTGACCTGCATCTGTCTTTCCTAGCTGTGTGACCTTGGGCAAGTCATTTACTCTTTAGGCTCCTTGGTGGCCTACAATAAGCAAGGGACCTTGTGTATAAAATGCATTTCATAAACCAGGCACCAAACAGGTAGGCAGGCGCTGGTTTTAGAGTTGCAGATGCAGAGAGCAGCCTGGATCCTGGAATGCTCGAATCTTCCATAAGCCATTTACCACTTCATGCAGATTCCCAACAATGGTTCGGGGAAATAATGTTTACTGCTCAAATACCTTTTGCTTTGTTGAAATGGACTCTGATAAGCTTCCAGAGTTCCTTCTGCTCCTTTCATTTAAGAGCAGGCAAAATGGGTTCCTTGTCTCCTTTTTTCTACCCTTCCAATCCCCCCACCCCATCCCAGTCCTGTGCCTCAGGCCCTTGTCACCAACTGTGGGAGTGAAGGGGTGCTTCTGGAACACTTTTGTCCCCGGATGTAGCAGAAATTCAGCTCCTGCTTGTCCCCTGACACCACTCTGAGGCCAGATGATCCTAAAGCAGCCGAAGGGCAGGAGAGAGAAGAGAGGTATAAACAAGACTGCCCAGGAAGGGGCTTCTTAAACACCCCTCCCCTCCCTCTGGAAGCTCTTCTCCACTTCCCCCTGCCACCCACTGCCCATTTTTCCGAAGCAAAGGCAAATCGGACTCAGAAGGCGTTGGAAGGAGGAAACGGTAATTGGGATCCTTTCTCTTCTTCCATATGCTATGTCTTGGGTGTTCAAGGCTCTGAACTCCCTTCTGTTGTCTCCTCCAAGCCTAGGGAAGCGATAGTACAAGTGTGTTAGTCTTGTTGAAAAGTCAAATTAAACGTGGTGAAGACAGAGCTAATTTATCTTTTCTTCCTTTCTTCCCATCTGTTCCACTTCCCCTTGTTCATGGTTAAGAGGGGGCCTGCTGAAAAGCTGAAAGAGAAACGCCTGCCCTCTGGATCCCGTGTCACATAGCTAGTCATTTGTCAAACCCTGCTCCTTTCTGCAAAACCTTCCTGCACCTGGCTCTTCCAAGCCCTCACTGCTATGAGAAGCTCTGTCCAAACTCTGGGGTATCTTCTGATTAGAGTGTCCTACCTTCTTCACTCTGTACGTTCCTTCCTTCTTTCATTCAATAATTCATTCATTTATTCTTCAGACAATTATCAGCTATTTTGAGGTCGACCTCATGGGTGCTGCACACTTTGTTTGAGGGCTCCCAAAATGAGAAGACACGATCCCACCATTCTGCTTCACCTACAGCCTGGTCAGAGAAAACTTGCAAAAAAATACCACACTACAGTGTGACTTGCTTTGTAATAAATGAAACAATAAGAGGACATGAAGGTGCAAAGGCTTCACAGAGAATCCAGGCCATGAAAGGTACGTATAAGTCCACTAGAGTGAGAAGGGGCGTGCTGGACAGAGGGCCAGTGTCAGAGTCACGGTGCTCAGCTGAGGATTTGATACGGAACACGGAGAGATGCAGGGAGACGCCAAACCATGGGAGTGGTTTGGAAGCAGGGTTTGGAATTGAATTCTAGAGGAAGGAAAGACACAAGGGTGGTTTTTAACCAGGTGAGTAACATGATCATCCTTGCTTTTGCTGAGGGTTAATTATACAGAGAAGGCAAAGAGCAGATCACAGAGGGGACATCCAATGGGAGAGAGTAAGATGCCAAAGGAGGCAATGGATGAGGTGCCCTCAGGAGCACAAGCAAGTGAGCTTCTGGCTTCCAGCTCTCAGTTCTAGAGCAGATGCCTTCTTTCATTGTGTGGTTCCTGTTTTCTCTGAAATTCTCTCTATGCATTGCCTGTAGCAACCGAAACATTTCGTTCCACAGAACGGAGAATTCAACTCTGCTCAAAAATGGAAGAAATTAAATGATTACATTGTAAGTTCAGTGAGGACAGTAATGGTATCTTTTCTTCAGTGTGTTCCCAAACATTCACAGTACCTTGTATGAAAGAGGGGCTCAAGAAATCTTTGATGAGCTGGATTGGCTCCAAAAGCAATATGAAGGGTATATTAGTGTCCCATGACCGCTGTAACAAACCACCACAAACTAGGTATCTTAACAGAAAGGCAGCCTCTCATAGTACAGAGGCTAGAAGTCTGAAATCAAGGGGTCAGCAGCGCCACGCTCCCTCTGAAGGCTCTCGGGGAGGATCCTTCCTTGCTTCTTCCAGCCACTGGTGGTTGCTAACAATCCTTGCTGTCCCTTGGCTTGTACATACCAGCATTCCAGTCTCTGCATCTGCTGCCATGTGGCCTCTTCTCCATATCTCTGGTTCTAAATTTCTCTCTTCTTACTAGAAAACCAGTCATCGGTGTAGGGTCCCCCTAATCCAGTATGACCTCATATTGCTTGATTCCATCTGTAAAACTCTATTTCCAGATAAGTTCACATTCATAGGTACCAGGGATTGGGGCTTGGACATATCTTTTTTTTTTTCTGTTTTTGGAGTGAGGTGAACAGTTCAGCGCATAACAAAGGGTGTGGTATGTGCTATTCTTCTATGTCTAGCAGTCTGAACTTACTCTGAAGGGTCTCATTCTATGTGGGGCAGATTGTCCCCAAGGAAGCTCCAGAACTTCAAATAACTGTGTGACATAGTCAGTATGCTGTTTTTTTTTTTTTAATTAGACATCCATTCTTCAAAAGTCTGAGAACCTACTATGTGCCTGACTCTGTTCCAGAATCTAGATATGCAGAGGTGAATAAGCTGGACCAGGACTCTGCCCTGATGAAATATAATTATTTGACTGTGTTTTAAACTTGCCAAGAGTATAACTCTGTTGGCAATTACATAACTAAAAAGTTTTTTTTTTAAAGGAATGAAAATCATTATTTTGCCAAGAGTTAAGCTAAGACTCACAGTTGGGAGAATGTCATTTCATAGAACTATGCCGTATCTACAAGGGCTTCTGGCAAAAATGTGAAACCCATTTGGAGTGCCCCAAGTCCGAGTGCAGCAGAGAGGCCAGGGAAGCCAGGTGGGCTCAAACAAGGGCAAAGTGAAGTGAGCTACCTGGAGCTCGTTTCCAAGGGCCAAGTTACAGGCAGTTCTGTGTGGCCTCACCATGGATCAGGCCACACTGGGTGCTCCTGAATCACTTTGGTGACCTTCAGAATCACCAGAGCGATCCTCCTTAAGAGCCTGTCCCAGCCCAGTGAACGTGCTGGGTGGCAAAGAGAAGAAAAGTCCTAGCAGGTGTTTAGTGTTCAGGGAACTGACTCCAGAACTACTGTGGATTAGTCTCTGTGCTTTTGGGCTTGACGCATCATTTGCTTCCCTTTTTGTAGGCTGCAGAGCACTTACAGGTGCAGTGCCTTGGTGGGCCAATCTGTGTGATTCAAAGGTGTGGCACTATAAGCCAAATTGTTCAAATTACAAGAAAGGTGATGTTTCACTCTCCACCTACCAAACCCTGGGTCTACCTCAATTATATACAAAGTTAGGAAGCAGAAATGCTAATTATTAGGGTCCCCTCAAATCCTGACCTTCCAAAGAAGGAAGGGAGGGAGGGAGGAAGGAAAGAAAGAAAGAGGCAGGGAGGGAGGGAAGGAAGCTCTCTGCTTCCAGGAAAACTATAATCTAGTGAGACAGAGAAGAAAAATGTAATTGTTTCCATATTTAGCATGCAAAACAAACTCATTCAAAATAGAATGTGTATGAATTCAAGGAAATAGAAATAAAGAATAACTGTGAGGTGCAACATTTCTCAGTGCTAAAGGAAAAGCAAGATAAATAATGACTTAGGAAAAGTGGGGTTAGATAAGAATATCAGAGGTGAGATTAAAATGGTGAAGCAGGAGCTTTAAAAAGTACGTGTGATTTCTGTGTGTGGGGAAGGAGGGAGCAGTTATAAAAATGGGGGGAAATGCAATATAATGCAAAGTCACTTATACATTCAACAAATATCCATTGAATACCCATTGTGTGCCAGGCACTTTGCTGGGTGAATAAGATAGACACTGTCACTACCCTTCTCAGTGGAAATTCCAGTGAAAAGCAATATTAAACAAGAACCTTAATTATTGTATGATTAGAATTTTGATCAGTATGACAAAGAACCACAGGGTGTGTTATGTGCAGCTAGTCTGTAGAGGGAAAGACCTCCTATAGCGGAGGTCTAGCCTAGTCAAAGGGAGTATGAGGAAACAACACTGTATTGCATATCCACTCTTGTGTAACCTGAAGCACAAAAAAATTCACATTTCTGGAGTGATTATTTTTTTAAAGTGTTTAGGTCCAACAGAATAATTTTCACATTTCTCTAAAAAGTCAATACGCTTTGCAATAAACAATTATGGGACAACTGGATATCCACAGGCAAAAAATGCATTAGCATCACTTCCTCACACCATAAACAAAAAATTAACTCAAAGTGGATCATAGACCTAAATATAAATTAAAACTGTAACACTCCTAGAATAAATTAAAGGAGTAAATCTTCACCATCTTGGGCCAGGCAAAGCCTTCTTGGATAGGTCATGAAAGCACAACTGATAAAAGGAAAAATAGATTAATTGGACTTTGTCAAAATTAAAAACTTGTGCCATGAAGGATACTATCAAAGTGAAAAGAAAACCCAAGGTATGGGAAAAATTTTTTTGCAAAATATATATCTGCTAGGGGACTTGCATCCAGAATATATCAAGAATTCTTACAACTCAATAATAAAAAAGCAAAAATCCAGTTTAAAAAACTGGGCAAAGGATTTGAATGAATATTTCTTCAGCAAGGATTTGCCAATGGCTAATAGGCACATGAAAAGATACCCAACATTATTCACTGTTAGAGAAATGCAAATCAAAACCACAATGAGAGCTCACATCATGCCTGCTAAGATGGCTAAAATAATAATAATAATAATAATAATAATAATAATAATAATAATAAAAGACATGATTCCAAGTGTTGGTGAGGATGTGGAGAAACTTGCACTCTCTTACACTGCTGGTGGGAATGCAAAATGGTGCAGCCAATTTGGAAAATGGTCTGATAGTTCCTCAAAAGTTTAATATGGAGTTAGCATATGACCCTGCAATCCTACTCCAGGTATATTCTCCAAACAAATGCAAACATATGTCCACAAAAACTCCTACATGAATGTCCAGAGTACCAATGTTCATACCATTAAGTGAGAAAAAAAACCAATTGTCCATCAACTAAATAATGGATAAATAAAATGTACCCACTCCATACATGGAGTATTATTTGGAAATAAAAAAAACGAAGTACTGATTCATGCAAAAACTTTGAAACCCTTATGCTGAGTGAAAGAAGCCAGCCACAGAAGACAGCATAGTGTTATTCCATTTTAATGAAATACTTCAAATAAGCAAACCTGTAGAGACAGAATGTAACTTAGTGGTGGCCCAAGGAGGGTGGTGGTGGTGGAGTGGGTGGGTGGGTGGGCAGGAAATGGGGACTGACCCCCTAAGTCTTGTGGATATAGAGTTCTTTAGGGGTGGTAAAAATGTTCTCAAATTGTGGTGATGGGACTTAAAGTACACAGAATCAGAAGATACTCCCCGGTGGTTCTTTTTTTGTTTGTTTTTTTGTTTTTGTTTTTGTTTTGTTTTGCTTTTTGATTTGTTTCCTTCCCCCACCCCCTTTTTTTTCTCCTTTCTTTTTCTTTCTCTTTTTCTTCTTTTTTTTTTTTTTTTTCGTTTTTTTTTTTCTTTTTCTTCCCTTTTTTTTTCCTCTTTCTCTTTTCTTTCCTTCTTTCTCTCCTCTCTTTTTCTCTTTTTCCCAATACAACTTGCTTTTGGCCACTCTGCACTGAGCAAAATGACTAGAAGGAAAACCTCACCTCAAAAGAAAGAATCAGAAACAGTCCTCTCTCCCACAGAGTTACAAAATCTGGATTACAATTCAATGTCAGAAAGCCAATTCAGAAGCACTATTATACAGCTACTGGTGGCTCTAGAAAAAAGTATAAAGGACTCAAGAGACTTCATGACTGCAGAATTTAGAGCTAATCAGGCAGAAATTAAAAATCAATTGAATGAGATGCAATCCAAACTAGAAGTCCTAACGACGAGGGTTAACGAGGTGGAAGAACGAGTGAGTGACCTAGAAGACAAGTTGATAGCAAAGAGGGAAACTGAGGAAAAAAGAGACAAACAATTAAAAGACCATGAAGATAGATTAAGGGAAATAAACGACAGCCTGAGGAAGAAAAACCTACGTTTAATTGGGGTTCCCGAGGGCGCCGAAAGGGACAGAGGGCCAGAATATGTATTTGAACAAATTCTAGCTGAAAACTTTCCTAATCTGGGAAGGGAAACAGGCATTCACATCCAGGAAATAGAGAGATCCCCCCCTAAAATCAATAAAAACCGTTCAACACCTCGACATTTAATTGTGAAGCTTGCAAATTCCAAAGATAAGGAGAAGATCCTTAAAGCAGCAAGAGACAAGAAATCCCTGACTTTTATGGGGAGGAGTATTAGGGTAACAGCAGACCTCTCCACAGAGACCTGGCAGGCCAGAAAGGGCTGGCAGGATATATTCAGGGCCCTAAATGAGAAGAACATGCAACCAAGAATACTTTATCCAGCAAGGCTCTCATTCAAAATGGAAGGAGAGATAAAGAGCTTCCAAGACAGGCAGCAACTAAAAGAATATGTGACCTCCAAACCAGCTCTGCAAGAAATTTTAAGGGGGCCTCTTAAAATTCCCCTTTAAGAAGAAGTTCAGTGGAACAGTCCACAAAAACAAAGACTGAATAGATATCATGATGACACTAAAATCATATCTCTCAATAGTAACTCTGAATGTGAACGGGCTTAATGACCCCATCAAAAGGCGCAGGGTTTCAGACTGGATAAAAAAGCAGGACCCATCTATTTGCTGTCTACAAGAGACTCATTTTAGACAGAAGGACACCTACAGCCTGAAAATAAAAGGTTGGAGAACCATTTACCATTCGAATGGTCCTCAAAAGAAAGCAGGGGTAGCCATCCTTATATCAGATAAACTAAAATTTACCCCAAAGACTGTAGTGAGAGATGAAGAGGGACACTATATCATACTTAAAGGATCTATTCAACAAGAGGACTTAACAATCCTCAATATATATGCTCCGAATGTGGGAGCTGCCAAATATATAAATCAATTATTAACCAAAGTGAAGAAATACTTAGATAATAATACACTTATACTTGGTGACTTCAATCTAGCTCTTTCTATACTCGATAGGTCTTCTAAGCAAAACATCTCCAAAGAAACAAGAGCTTTAAATGATACACTGGACCAGATGGATTTCACAGATATCTACAGAACTTTACATCCAAACTCAACTGAATACACATTCTTCTCAAGCGCACATGGAACTTTCTCCAGAATAGACCACATATTGGGTCACAAATCGGGTCTGAACCGATACCAAAAGATTGGGATTGTCCCCTGCATATTCTCGGACCATAATGCCTTGAAATTAGAACTAAATCACAACAAGAAGTTTGGAAGGACCTCAAACACATGGAGGTTAAGGACCATCCTGCTAAAAGATAAAAGGGTCAACCAGGAAATTAAGGAAGAATTAAAAAGATTCATGGAAACTAATGAGAATGAAGATACAACCGTTCAAAATCTTTGGGATGCAGCAAAAGCAGTCCTAAGGGGGAAATACATCGCAATACAAGCATCCATTCAAAAACTGGAAAGAACTCAAATACAAAAGCTAACCTTACACATAAAGGAGCTAGAGAAAAAACAGCAAATAGATCCTACACCCAAGAGAAGAAGGGAGTTAATAAAGATTCGAGCAGAACTCAACGAAATCGAGACCAGAAGAACTGTGGAACAGATCAACAGAACCAGGAGTTGGTTCTTTGAAAGAATTAATAAGATAGATAAACCATTAGCCAGCCTTATTAAAAAGAAGAGAGAGAAGACTCAAATTAATAAAATCATGAATGAGAAAGGAGAGATCACTACCAACACCAAGGAAATACAAACGATTTTAAAAACATATTATGAACAGCTATACGCCAATAAATTAGGCAATCTAGAAGAAATGGACACATTCCTGGAAAGCCACAAACTACCAAAACTGGAACAGGAAGAAATAGAAAACCTGAACAGGCCAATAACCAGGGAGGAAATTGAAGCAGTCATCAAAAACCTCCCAAGACACAAGAGTCCAGGGCCAGATGGCTTCCCAGGAGAATTTTATCAAACGTTTAAAGAAGAAATCATACCTATTCTCCTAAAGCTGTTTGGAAAGATAGAAAGAGATGGAGTACTTCCAAATTCGTTCTATGAAGCCAGCATCACCTTAATTCCAAAGCCAGACAAAGACCCCGCCAAAAAGGAGAATTACAGACCAATATCCCTGATGAACATGGATGCAAAAATTCTCAACAAGATACTGGCCAATAGGATCCAACAGTACATTAAGAAAATTATTCACCATGACCAAGTAGGATTTATCCCTGGGACACAAGGCTGGTTCAACACCCGTAAAACAATCAATGTGATTCATCATATCAGCAAGAGAAAAACCAAGAACCATATGATCCTCTCATTGGATGCAGAGAAAGCATTTGACAAAATACAGCATCCATTCCTGATTAAAACTCTTCAGAGTGTAGGGATAGAGGGAACATTCCTCGACATCTTAAAAGCCATCTATGAAAAGCCCACAGCAAATATCATTCTCAATGGGGAAGCACTGGGAGCCTTTCCCCTATGATCAGGAACAAGACAGGGATGTCCACTCTCACCACTGCTGTTCAACATAGTACTGGAAGTCCTAGCCTCAGCAATCAGACAACAAAAAGACATTAAAGGCATTCAAATTGGCAAAGAAGAAGTCAAACTCTCTCTCTTCGCCGATGACATGATACTCTACATAGAAAACCCAAAAGTCTCCACCCCAAGATTGCTAGAACTCATACAGCAGTTCGGTAGCGTGGCAGGATACAAAATCAATGCCCAGAAGTCAGTGGCATTTCTATACACTAACAATGAGACTGAAGAAAGAGAAATTAAGGAGTCAATCCCATTTACAATTGCACCCAAAAGCATAAGATACCTAGGAATAAACCTCACCAAAGATGTAAAGGATCTATACCCTCAAAACTATAGAACACTTCTGAAAGAAATTGAGGAAGACACAAAGAGATGGAAAAATATTCCATGCTCATGGAGTGGCAGAATTAATATTGTGAAAATGTCAATGTTACCCAGGGCAATATACACGTTTAATGCAATCCCTATCAAAATACCATGGACTTTCTTCAGAGAGTTAGAACAAATTATTTTAAGATTTGTGTGGAATCAGAAAAGACCCCGAATAGCCAGGGGAATTTTAAAAAAGAAAACCATATCTGGGGGCATCACAATGCCAGATTTCAGGTTGTACTACAAAGCTGTGGTCATCAAGACAGTGTGGTACTGGCACAAAAACAGACACATAGATCAGTGGAACAGAATAGAGAATCCAGAAGTGGACCCTGAACTTTATGGGCAACTAATATTCGATAAAGGAGGAAAGACTATCCATTGGAAGAAAGACAGTCTCTTCAATAAATGGTGCTGGGAAAATTGGACATCCACATGCAGAAGAATGAAACTAGACCGCTCTCTTTCACCATACACAAAGATAAACTCAAAATGGATGAAAGACCTAAATGTGAGACAAGATTCCATCAAAATCCTAGAGAAGAACACAGGCAACACCCTTTTTGAACTCAGCCATAGTAACTTCTTGCAAGATACATCCACAAAGGCAAAAGAAACAAAAGCAAAAATGAACTATTGGGACTTCATCAAGATAAGAAGCTTTTGCACAGCAAAGGATACAGTCAACAAAACTCAAAGACAACCTACAGAATGGGAGAAGATATTTGCAAATGACATATCAGATAAAGGGCTAGTTTCCAAGATCTATAAAGAACTTATTAAACTCAACACCAAAGAAACAAACAATCCAATCATGAAATGGGCAAAAGACATGAACAGAAATCTCACAGAGGAAGACATAGACATGGCCAACATGCATATGAGAAAATGCTCTGCATCACTTGCCATCAGGGAAATACAAATCAAAACTACAATGAGATACCACCTCACACCAGTGAGAATGGGGAAAATTAACAAGGCAGGAAACAACAAATGTTGGAGAGGATGCGGAGAAAAGGGAACCCTCTTACACTGTTGGTGGGAATGTGAACTGGTGCAGCCACTCTGGAAAACTGTGTGGAGGTTCCTCAAACAGTTAAAAATATACCTGCCCTACGACCCAGCAATTGCACTGTTGGGGATTTACCCCAAAGATACAAATGCAATGAAACGCCGGGACACCTGCACCCCGATGTTTCTAGCAGCAATGGCCACTATAGCCAAACTGTGGAAGGAGCCTCGGTGTCCAACGAAAGATGAATGGATAAAGAAGATGTGGTTTATGTATACAATGGAATATTACTCAGCTCTTAGAAATGACAAATACCCACCATTTGCTTCAACGTGGATGGAACTGGAGGGTATTATGCTGAGTGAAGTAAGTCAGTCGGAGAAGGACAAACATTATATGTTCTCATTCATTTGGGGAATATAAATAATAGTGAAAGGGAAAATAAGGGAAGGGAGAAGAAATGTGTGGGAAATATCAGAAAGGGAGACAGAACGTAAAGACTGCTAACTCTGGGAAACGAACTAGGGGTGGTAGAAGGGGAGGAGGGCGGGCGGTGGGAGTGAATGGGTGACGGGCACTGGGTGTTATTCTGTATGTTAGTAAATTGAACACCAATAAAAAATAAAAAAAAAAAAAAAAAAAAAATTGTGGTGATGGTTGCACAATTCTGTGACTCAACTCAAGCTGATGACTTGTACACTTTAAGTGGATAAATTATATGAATTAAATTTTGGTAAAGCTATTATTCTAAAAGTAAATATGCTTAGTATATTCAAAATCTAATCTCCCTTCCTTCTTCCTTCTTTCCTTCCTTTTTTCCTTCCTTCCCCCCAACATCAAATTCATAAGCCTGGGACTGAATATGTTTAATCCATGGATCAAAGGATAATTATATCATCAATTGAGTGTAAGAAAAGACAGCAAGCCAAAAATGAATCATTCTTTTAATTTGTGGAACTATAGGCAAAGAGAATATCTGAGGTGTAAGCAGGTCTCCTTAATGAGATTTATTCTTTTTTTCATTCAACACATATTTATGGAACATTTATTAAACATTTGAAGCACTGCACTAGGTGCTATTTTATGATTTCAAAGCAACACACACACAAGTACATTTTTCACAGCATACACCTGAGACCGAGTTTCACATGTTTTTTAACCAGTCTGTCAAGGCTACCACCTCCCTTCCTTCTAGCAAATAGTTTACAAGAGCTGACTTTGGTCTATCACAAATTGTTTAAAAAGATTAAACACACAACCACATTAGGAAATCTCTTGATATTTACAGAAATGCAAAAACACTTTTTTAGAAAATTCATAAAATATGTCTATGAGTTTGTTTGATAACACTCTTGGAAATCTTAGACTCATAGGAATGGGATGGAGAGAAGCCAAGTTTGCCCCTTTGGGTGCTTCTCTCCATCCCTGGGGCTTGCAGATCTGCTTTGGTTTAGAGAGAGCTGAAGCTTGACCCGGCTGGGACCAGTAGCCGATGCCAGTCCAATGGCCTCTGGAGAAACTGGTGGATTATGAAACTGCTCAAGTCTACCAAGGTCAAACCAGAACCCTTTTCACCTTCAAGCAAACCCAAACCTATAAGTGTTGCCCGAGGTCCCACCCAGATCCCCTGAATCTACATCTCTGGCAGCAGGTCAGATGATACCTATAATCCCAGAAGTTTCCAAAACGGCCGTCAGTGACTGAACTCAGATCAATGTGCATTTCCAAGTTCTCTTTAAAAGTAGAAAGAGTTGGGACTCTCTAATCAGAGCTCTTTGAGACGAGAAGCAATTCCCTGGGCCTGTGCAAATTTATGCTTAGGTCTTCAGAACTAATTGAATTGGGTTTTGGAAATTAGACACTGGGCAGGGAAAAGTAGCCATTCATCTCATCTTTAAGGTAAGGATCATTCCTTTGGTTTATCTTCAGTATTTTCAGGTCAACCCAATTATCCTCCCCCCAGAATTAGCAGTGAAGTCGCAAAATAATCCAGGAGAAAAGGCGTCTACATGTACGAGATTTTACTCCAAAGGAACAGAACACGTTTAGAGAAAGAATTTTCCTGGGGAAAAAATGTAACTTTAAAATAAAGTTTTAAAATAAAAATCAAAGGGAAAACATTCTAGCCAAATAATTAGGCTGCTAAAATGTATGCATTACTTTAGAAAAAAGTTTTTTTCTCCGCTTAGTGTCTGAATTTTCTTTATTCTTTACCAATATTCATGATTCCAAATGTATCTTACTCTTATTCATCTATTTAAGATTATTTATTAGCTACACTTTGTCAGACAAATATCTGAGATTTTGGTGTGTAACTTGAAGTTTTTAAAGATGAGTGAGGGGGAAAGGGTAGAACAGAGCAAGAAAGGCAAATGTAAGAGCATGTGCGTGTTTGTACTCTTTTGATTTTGATGATCCACTTTGAACTGAATCACTTGGATATCTTCTCTAGCGATCCTTCCTTCATAAGGCAGGAAGGTGGGCTCCACTGAATTCATCAGGACACCGTCCTTTCGGGAGAAAGGACACTTTGAACAATGGATGCCTTTCAACAGCCACCGCCCAATGTTCTGAGAGCACCAGTTTGCTTTCAGCCAAATAACAAAGGCTGATTTGCCTTCTTTCTAATTGATTCGATGGTTTGTTGGCACTTATAAAACATATTACATAAATCCGTAGAAATCTTTTGTGATGACAAATTTGGCATATATATATATATATGTATATATATATATACATATATATATATATATTTTTTTTTTTAAGTAGTGATTTTTTGCTCTCATGATTTAAGGTGCTGAGATGCTCCCAGCCTTCTCGGATCAGGGTGAGTGACGTTCATTTCTCAAGGCAAACACTATAAAAGGGCTTCATTATCCTGTGGGGACCTGATGTGCTGTGTCTTCCTGACAGTCTCTTTTGCAGCTGTGCCCCATTTAGTGCAAACTCACTGTTAATGCAACGATATGTGTATGTGACTCTGATCACTTAAACATGCAGTTATTCTTTGTTTCACCGCAAGATTTCCTACAGCAAATCTGGATGACTAAACTGAAAACATTCAAACTCCGGCTCAGTGGCTCTTAGGGGTTTCCAAAAAATGTAGGCCCCTGAGGTGGCACTTCGACCAAACTGTTTCCTAATCAAATGGCTAATTGGTTAGTGACCAAGGGTTCCATCGTGTCCCCCCCCCTCCCCACCCCACCCCCACTCCCACTATTTTCCTTGGGATTCTGGGTCCCGCAGGGTACGCTTTGCTGGGATTATTCAACAGGCCTTGCTCCAGACTCCTGGTGCATAGAACTTATGTTTAATGCTCCACCATTCCAAGCAGAGAACGGAGACTTCTGCAAAACATGTCCACAAGTCATCAGCAAGATGTGTAATGACTGTATCCGACTGTAATGATAGGCCAGGTTTTGCTATAGGCTGTCTGTCTGGGGATCATTAGTCCACCCACACATGCAGGGCCTGCCATGTTGTGACAGACTTGTGATAAGCCTCACAGAAGCCTGGGTCCACTGCAAACTTTTCTGCCCCTCAAGGCAAGGGAGAAATTTTTCTGCACTCAAGACTGGCAGGGCACCCACATTTTTCCCCTTGTTCTATGAGTTCTTCAATCCTTAGTGCTTTTGATTGGTGGTCCAAGCTAAAATATGCCTTTTCTGGGACTTGGTATAAAATGAAAAAACTCCATGAGCTGGACCATGAGCTGGACCATAAAAACAGCTATTGTTTTTATATGGACTTCCTTTTTCTGGGATGGAAAAAGTACAGGATTGTGGCCATAGACCCCAAGGATGGCTTCTGGGTGTGGACCGTACACAGACGAGGGCCTGCTTTGTGCAAGGCAGGACAGAGAGGAGCCCAAGACTCCATGCAATATCCACTTACAGTCTTTTTGCCCCAGGGATAGGCTCCTACTCAGACAGTTCATCTGAGTAACTGCAGGAAAAGGATGCAGAAATGACATATAGTTAAACCAATGAAAAGCTAGAGTTTTCCTTACTTCCAGAAAAAATAAAGCTTGGGGTTTTTGGTGCTTTCTTTTCGTTCTTTTCTTTTCTTTTTTTCCTTTTTTTAAGAAGTAAGGACTTTTATGTATGGAATCATCCAAGAACAGTATATTTACAATTTTTGTGGCCTTGATTGTGTTAATGAAGCTATTATTCAAATAGAAAATGAAAACTGCCCCACCGTGGAGGCACACTTGGCTGAGTGTTTGGAAACGACAATAGCAGCATCTATGCAAATAGTAGGAGGAGAATCAAGACCAGAACACAGCTGCTCGGTTGGACAGACAGAGCCGAGCTGGCCTGGTCTTTCAGCATGCACATCACCCTAGACCAGGACCCATTGTTGGGCAGGGGAGTGATGCCTGCCACGTTGCACATGACGTTGTAGACATCCACGGATTTGATTGGAGCAGCTCTGAAGTTGGATTTAAAATCTGCAAGGGAAAGGCAAGCAAACAAGTTGTCACAGCCACTTCCTGGGCAGAAAGGGGCTGAGCCACAGCACAGGGAATTACACTCGGGCTCCAGGCAGCTTTGGGACTAGAAATCAGCTGTCGATGGGGCATGGCCAAGTCATTGTGAACTTGGGAAGGTATCTAGAAGGGGTATAGCTTATAAAAGGAAGCTGCTTTCTATGCCTCATGGAGATGAGTTTCTTTAAAAAGACAAATCAGCAGACCGTCTTTGTGAGAAACTGTGGTCCCTTTCTGACAGCAGAGCTATCTCGGAGAGGCAGAAGGGCATCTCCATTTTTGCTGCTGATTCCTGCAGAGCACTGGAGAGCAAGTGTGGTCACAGAAGGTTGACTGTCTTGTTGAGCTCCTCAAACCCCAATCACACGGTATGCTTATCTTACAGGACATCTATCTAGCAACAACTGGTTGGCCGGGGCCCCCATAGCCACTCAAAAATATTTCTTCATTTTCCTGCCACATCAAGGTCTCAGGGCTTTAATAGAACGTGAACCTGTAGGGTTTCCTCTGTGCTGCCTAACTCAGAAGCAAGAGCAGTGGTTTCTTAAATATGTTTGGAAAATCAACTGAATACTCCTTTAGAGTCTTTCACTGGCAGATAAAATAACTTAGCCGAGTGGAATGTTTTCCAGCAAACTGGTATTGGAGCTAGGGACCCAGATGAAGGCTCTGAGAGCTCTGGTGGACAAGAGTATTGTGCTTCCACCCAGAGGCTGCTCCAGGGGTGATGCAGGAATATAAAGGTCAGGGCTAGCTGGTCACAGCACAGGAAGTACAGAGGGGTTTCAATCAAGAGAGTGCACCTTTGCCTTCTCTACAGGAGGCAGAGAAGAGGCTGGATGCGAAGTACTTGTCTGTTCAAAGAGTGAGTATAAGAGGTTAGTAGTGTACATGGCAGTTTCCCTCATGGGCCCCAAACCAGAGTTCCATTGAGCTTGAATTCAAGAAGGAGAATTTATCCATCAATAAAGGGCTCTGCATGTATTTTTAGTTCGTGCAAGACTTTGAAAGGAAAAGGGTAGTTTGGGGGCTGTAAAGCCCACTTTTATTTTCTACCTTAGAAAATAATCCTTTATAATTGCTTTGCTAAAATGATCACACATACTTTATTTAAAAAGCAAACAAGCGCCAATGGCGACATAATCCAGAAGTGCCAACACCAAATCCTGCTCTTATATTAACCCTGAAATTACAAATACAGAAAGTCATATTCAGAAAGCTGCCATAGAATATGTTAGATCCGGGGCAACTTCCCAAATGATGGGTTTTGTTCACTTTGGAGAATTAATGTTGACTTTAGTATAAGAAATTAATAGGCTCTACAACCAGCCCACAGTCACTTACTTAGCTGGATAAGCTCAGGAAATGGGCATGAAAAAGGTACCATTTTAAACCATAGTTCCAAGCGTACCACATTCGCTCAATGACTGGTAGTTATTAATAAGCGTGTAGAATAAACACCCAGCAAGGGCAAACTAGGGACTGAAAATATTCATTTAAATTATTTGGATGGTTCAATTCACTTTTGAGGCAGGAAGGATAAGGAATAAGGCAATATCACCTCATGGTAAAAACTAGTTAAAATCCAGAACCTCCCTGGAGAAGAGCCTTAATAGCAAGGCAATTACGATTAGGTAAGAACAGTGGTCAGACTTCCCCAGAGAAGAATCAGCTGTGGTATGAGAAATCCATGGAAAGGTTGTCCCAGGAAGGTGGAAGCAACTCCTCTCTCTCCTTCCTACTTGGCATGGACTTGGACGTGACGACCACACTGCCCCAGCACCTGGTGACCAAGTCCTTGTGGGTGGGGAGGGTGTGTGGTTGGCAGACAACAGTAAACCCAACATATCCTTCCCCAGCCCTCCAAATACCCATGTCTTTAACATATGGCGGGAAGAACCGAGATCAAGCTCTGCTGACAAAAAAATTTTTTTAAATTAGAAAAGATTTTACATTGAAAAGTACAGAAGTTAATCCTATGCACGTAAGCAGGAAGGAGAATTGGGTTTCTGTCCCACCCCATCGGGTTCATGACTTCCTATGCTGCAGTGCTGGGACTTTGGGCCCAATGACTAGAAGATCCAGGCTAGAATGAGAGCTTCTAGAAAATTCCTGCACAGCGAAACAATGCCAGATCCAGTTGCGGAGGACCTGGCCGAGCTCTGCTAACTCAAGGTGGCATTTTTGCACCTGGGCTGGGAATCCAGGTTATTTCCATGAATTTAAATTTTGTGGATATTGAAACTGTTTCTCCTAAAGAGAAGAGGTTCTGCTAGCCCATGCCATGCCTGGCCACCTTGGGCTGCTTTCCGGGGGAGGCTTGCTAGCTCACAGGCAGCTCACTGAATCACACTCCTGCTGTCTTATCTTAAAATGTGGAGTTCTCCAGGGCAAGATTAGGTTGTTCAAATTAGAAACTGGTATTAACCAGAGAGAGGCTATCTTCCAGAATTATTTCCTTTTCTTTTTGCTGGACCAGACTTACTGACGTCTAAAGCTGTATCTGGGCAGCCGCAATGATGCCCAGCTTCCTCCCTAAGCGAGAAGCGCATATAATTAATCAGGAGGGATGTACCTTTATCTCAAAGTGCAGCTAGATAGCTATTAAAGGCCTCACTCTTAGATTTCCTTCTGAGTAAACAGGCAGTGTGCAAAGCTGTTCAATCTTTCATGAGAATTGGAGCCAGAAACGTGATGGTTTGTGGGAGGCTCTCAAGGCAGTATCTGCCTGGAAACGTTTTTGCAATTGGCCCAGTCCATTTTCATCAGGGGTCATCTACCTGTCTATAAAAGACTAAGGCTTTTAGTTTTAAAGGAGCATATGATGGAGCCCTTTGTTGATGGACAAAGTTTCCCCTCTGAATTGAACTTTAAACTAATGTGGCTTTGGGTACTTTGTTTTAAAATTTTGGTTTGAGGCTAGATTTCCTTCCTCTTTATGCCCGAGACTCTTGTTTATAAACACTCCTTCAACTGACAACTGTTTGCATTCATGATCTCATTTCTCTCCTCTAAGGAAGAAGGAGGTGATGCTTTTGAATAGCACCCTGAAGTTTAATGTTCTTCCGTATAAAGGCCAAGGCCCTGGAAGGTCTCCAACCTCATCTAACCAACAGTTGACCTCAACAAAGTCCTTAAGGCTCCGTCCCACATTATGTTTTTGAACTCTTTGGAGAATTAATGTTGAATTTAGAGGTTATATTAATTAATGCTGAATAAGAAGTTATATCTGACCTGAGGCTTGGTTGCCAGGGAGCACCTGCTAACTATCATTGCTTGATGGCAATCCGCTTCAGCATCCTCTGAACTCTCTTAGACCAATGTTGTGAACCTAGTTAGCACTCTATAAATGCCTGCTGCTACTGGTACTGATGCTTACTTATTCAGGACTTGGGAACTTGGAGCACATGTGGGAAAGGATCTGGAGCAGTGTGTTCCCTAAGCTCAGGAGGCCAGGGGCTCCCAAGGAGAATGCAGAAATGGACACCCAATTGTTCTCAGCAGCTATTTTGTGGTAAATCACCCAAGGCAGATGGAATGAAAGGGGTTGACATGTATCTTTGTCTTGCTACATCAAAAAGAACAGCAGACCTTCTAGGCATGACTACTAACCTATACTTTGAAAGGAAAGCATGGGCTTTCATGGGCTGAAACATTCCAATCTATGTTCAGAAAAATGGCATTTGGAATATGGATGTTGGGGTAGTTTATTACATATAGTAAGGAGAGTGGACAAGTAGTAAGAGAGAAGACCAGCTTATGATCCTGTCAACTGATGGTTGATAGCTGTTGACTGTCTCTCCCACATCTACTTTAAAAAAGAAAGAAGGAAAAAAAAAGAAAGAAAGAAAGAAAGAAAGAAAGAAAGAAAGAACGAACGAAAGGCATTTGGGTCATAGAATGATCTCCAGAGTGTTTGACAAATTTTTCCACAATGTGAATTTACAGTCCTCTGTCAGTTAAAGCAAATGACCAAATAGACCCTTTACATCTTCCCTCTATTCCAGCCTCAGAAGTTTATCTGGTCTAGGATGGCAGAGTAAATTTCCTTTCATCCAAGATACCCCTGGGCCTTCTGGCTCATTCTCAAAGTCAGTCTCAAGGTCATTTTCCAGGCTAGCTTTGAGCACATCCCAGCTTCTGGTTAGGCCCTAAACTGAATGACCCCACTGAGGTGGGTGCTCTAGACAGGAACTGTGGAAGAGTCAGACCCTGTGAAGCGATCACGTCAACTCTGAGACTCACAGCTGTCAGCAACCTGGGGTCTGATAAGCTTTCCTGGACATCAGATAGCTGTGAAATAACATTTTGATGAATTAAGTCAAAAATGAATCACAAACATGTGGAATACATTTTCTTCACTGCACTCAAGATTTAAAATTTACAAGGAAAAGTATTTGGCCACATTTGCCAAACCTAAGAAGCATTTGAAAGCAAGCCAGCCAGCCAAAGATGTTTCATGGAGACCAGCTGGGTTTGCTCAGCTTTGCTCATAAAGAGGGTCCATAAAGAAATCACCTCGGCCTTTATTAGTGCTATCGGCCCCTACCGGAGACACTTCCTTGGGAACAGAGGACAAAGAATTGGGTCATTTCTTGCCTACCGGGTCCAAAGGCCAGGAAGATGCCACGCATGTCCATGAGCTCGTTGTCATAGCCGTGCCACCCGTGCTGCCAGCCTTCCCTCCTGCCAGTGCTGTTCATCCAAAAAGGAAGTGTCTCTCGATTCTGAAACCAAGCAAGGCAGTTATGTCACACCGTGCCCCAACCATCGTGAGGAGTGAGCATCTGGCCCAAACTACCCCCCAGTGTAAGGATTTCCTCCTCAGCATTCTCGACTGGGGTCATCCAACCTCAACTGGATCTCTTCCTACTCAGGTAGCTCAGACCTCTGGAGGCAGCCCATGAAATTGCCAGAGAGCTCTGGTTATAAAGGTATTTTCTTACACGAAGCAGAACTGTACCTCGTAATCAGTTTTAAAGCCACTAAATATATCACGTTAGAGACAGAAGGGATGTTAAAGTGTATCTGTGGTACAGTGAAAAATATATTTGGCCTTTGTCCCAGGTTCCTGGCCCAGAGCTCTTAAAACCCTTGGAATTTCCAGAGTGATGGAGGTTTCTTCTGTTTATTCATAATGGGTCCCTTTTTCCCCTACCTGAGTGTATGTTAATGAGATGGCTGACTGGTGGCTCCAGAAGGTCACTGGAGGAACCAACCATGTGATGGAGACGTCCTCTGACCTCTAGGCCTGCATTCAGTCTTGTGGCCCATGATGGAGTCACCCATGCCTAATGCAGTGAAACCCGCATAAAAATCCTGGAGCAACGTGGTTCGGGAAGCTTCTGGATCATTGGACAAATTGATGTGCTGGGAAGGCTGTGACCCCAAAGACAGCATGCATGCTCTGTGCCCCTCAGCCCCCATGCTTTGCCCTATGCCTCTCTTCCATTTGCTTCTTCCTGAGGTGTAGCCTCTGTAATAAAACTAACCATAAATAGAGCACATTTCAAACCTGAAAAGGCTCGTGAGAACTATCCAGTCTGCAGCCAAGCCGGACACTTGTGTGGGTAGCCTGGGGACCCAGGAGCTGGCAGCTGAAGCGGGGACAGTCTGGTGGGCCCGAGCCCCCTAACACGCGGGGCTGCTCTAACTCCAGGAGGTCTGTGTCAGAACCGAACTGAATTGGAGGACACCCGACTGCTGTCAGAGACTTACTGGAAAACACAGTGTCTGATCTAACCACCTTGTTTTTCACACAAAGCCTCGAAGCCCGGAGGCCTTTCTACCCACCCCATCCCACCCCCATCTTTCCTTTTTTCTAGCTCCACCCTCAGGAGCAGCTCGGGATAAAGGAGTCTCCTGCTGTCCACTTAGGCAAACATTTGAAGAAGGCACTGCTGTTCCTCTTCTCCAGGCCTTTTCCATCTTTGTTTCCACCAATAGTCTTCGTTCGGGATGGGCTCCAGAACCATCACTGCCCCGTCACCCTCTTAAAGGAACTCCATTTCCGTAGACTGCAGGTGCTTGCTTGTGCCACCGCTGTGGGTCCCGAGGAGCCACCTGGACACATTCCTAGCCCTTCAGCGCAGACTCTCACCATTCATGCCAGATGTTCCAACCTCTGCTGAGCAGGGCGTGAGATCACAGACATTTCAGATGCAGGAAGCATCTATTGGTCGTGCCCAATGCATGGCAGCAACAGTACCGGCAATGTGCAGGATGGCCCCTGAGAGTCATCATAGGGCCATCCGTTTAGTTCGCCAAGAGCCTGCCCTGACATTCACTTGATCGTCACCACATCCCAGTGTGGATGATGTCCTTTTCCCGGCTGTACAGTTGAAGGAACTAAGGCACAGAGAGGCTAAGGGACACCCCTAAAGCCACACAGCTGTTGAGAGGCAGGGCTGGGATTGGAACCCGGGGAGTGTGTGCGGGGGGCTGTCTCCTGGTCCTTGTGCACCTTCCGCGACCCCACAGCTGGAGGTCACTGCAGTGCTCCTGCCTGTCCCTCGCCTCTCCACTCACCGAGCAGTGGCCAGTTATAGAGTATGGAAGAGGGGTTTTAAAATCGGATCCCAGGGTGTCGCTCTCTGGTTCTGCAGGCTGGCTCTGATCGTGGGCAGCTTCTCCGAGCTGCAGCTTCCCTGCTGGATGGGATACTACCTGCCTCACAGAGGTTCTGGAGGAGGGCAGGACCGTGCTACAGGCCCCACATAATAGATGCTCAATAAATGGCTGCGGGATGGTCACCAGATGCTGCTGGCTGTGAGGCCAGGCCTCTGGTCCCGTGCAGCCGGACAGTGATGGCTGTGGGGCCTGAGGTCCCCTTTGCTTATTTAGCTGTCATATCGCATCGCACACCCATCCAGTCTCACCCCATAAATCGCTCCCTGGCGTTACCGCTTTCTAAATCACACTATTTCCCTGACTCTCCGTTTCCTGAATTTCCATCATCCCTGTCCCTCCCCCTCCAGCTGTAGCTTGTATTTTTCCATGGGAATGTTTGTATTAACTTACTGCATTTCTAAGCCGTTAGGCCATTTTTGTTCTTTATCTGTCTACGGTGATGATCACAACACATCCCAACTTAGCTTTGTCAGCTAATTGGAGGTGTCGCTTCCCCTCTTGGGCTCCGGGCAGTGATTCTTACGGCACCCGGTAGAACATTCTGCTCCTAACGACAGCACTAATTGTGACCCCCGCAGGACACGTGTGCCCCCATGACAAAGGGACAGATGAAAGGGAGACGGAGACGGATTACCTGGTTTATGAATTCCACAAATGAAACCCTCGGCCTGAAGGTAATGGGACTTTGTCTGATCACAGGCTAATGTGTTTGCTTTTATTAAAGTGACAAGTTGCTCCAGTGAAACAACAGTTCTTAACTGTTTTTTAAAAGTAATAAACTGGCTGCTTATGTGAGAAGCTAAGCATCTCCCCTAAGTGACTGAATGGGTCGCATTTCGTGCACAGCCTTAACCTCAAAATGGCATGTTGATTTTCTCTCCCTTTCCTTTCCTGGTGGCTCCCTTTCCTTTCCTGTCGTTGTACCCCACATTGTCATCCTCGGTGCATACAGATGAGGTCTTAGTGATGAATGTGGGTCCCAGACCTGTCAGCCTCCAGAGCTGAAATCCTCAGAAGAACTAACTCCACCCGGAGTCCACCAGGCCCAGGGATGCCACATAGTACCACCTAGTGACGTCCTGGGGAGGCGCCCAGACCCTCCAGACTTGGTCAGAGCTGAGACGGGGACAGATGGGTGTGTGTGCATGTGTCCGTGTGGAAGCCGGAGGGCAGCGCTCCTAAGTTTGGGTCACTAAGAAAACTGGGCTCGTGGTAGGGTTGGGGGCCGTTTCCTAGGGTTGCAGGAAACCCCAGACCCTCCTGCAGCAGGTGGTGGGAGGCCCAAATAAGGGACCCACCTGGAAGGGGTAGCTCCCCTAGTACGGAGGTGAAGGAGGGAACCTGCTCTAGGAAAGCCATGTGGGAACAGGGTCTCGTTGGTGAGCAGAGCCTCCGGCAACGGTGGGGGGGGTGCCCTTAACCACCCGTGTCAGGAGGCAGTGATTGAAGAGCCTGCTCATTCGGTTCTGCAGTTAGTAGACACGCACGGAGCTCTGAATCTGTGTCCGGCTCTCTGCTAGGCTTTGGGCTGAGAGGCGCAGATGAGGAAGGCATTCCTTTACCTTAAAGAGCTTATCTTTGGTGAGGAAAAATGAAGGGTTATGGCTTCTGTGTGTTGGTTCCTGAGTGGGCTGGGACAGGCAGTGAGGTAGGATTAATCACTGGGGAGGCCTGCGGTGAGAATCCCTGTTCATGGGGTGGGTCAGCGTGTGTGGCAGGGGATCCCCTGTGAGAGGCCACCAGGTGGCTCCAACAGAGTGAGGGCAGGCCCTGAGGTGCCCCAGGAAGGAGACCCCTGGGAGCTCTGGTAGTGGGGAAGGCCTGGCACCAAGGAGGCCATGCCAGACAGGGAGAGCTTGCACAACCTCATAACAGGATCTGCATGGGAAGGGAGAAGCCATGGGACAGAAACCATTGGCAGGAGTGAGGAGGAGAGAAGACCTGGAGTCCTCCGGCCTCAGTGCCTGCATGAGGTGGTGCCCGTCAACAGGGTGACCAACCATCATGGTTGGCCCATAACCAAGGGGCTGCTAGGGACACGAAGCTTCCAGTTCTGAAACCAGGACAGTCCTACACCAACCAGGTCATGTTGGCCATTCTGCAGTGAAGACTATCTTGGAAATTTAAATAAAATCTCCAGCAAGTGTAATTCATTCAGAGCTGTCCCGGACCCCTCCTCTAGACACAAGGAGAAAGCAATCCTGGCACCTTCCTTTGATGAGCCACTAAACTAATTCATCATTTCTAACAGGAAGGAACCAGAAGTAGCTCCACACGAGGAAATTTCCCCTCAGTGTACATAAGAAAGTGGTTGCTAAGCCCACAGAGAAAACTACTCCTGAGGAGACAGGAGGGCCTCCAGCTGCCAGGACAACATCTGGGCTCCAGCTCGGGCCATGCACCGTGAAATCCCTTCATGTGGATGTGGAAAGCTGCCCTCTGGGATCTCCTCCCCGGCCAGCGGAGCTGTTGAGGGCCTTGTCTGGTTCCTCTTGCTCTGTTGGACTTCCTGTCCAGTCTCCCCCCACTGGAGGCCATGGTGGGCACCCCTGCCTTGAAACCTGGAGCGCTCACTGTCTACACTGCTGGATCCCAAGCCGCGCTATGCAGAGACTGCCCTGAGCTTTTCCTGGGCCCTACTTTTGGGTATTTGCATTCAGTTGGTGAGGGTGAGGCAGGGAATCTCTCTGTTTAATGATCTATCCCCAGCTGATGAGGATGCTGGGAGACCCCTGGCAACCATTCACCCGGTACCTACATCATGGGCTGTGTTCAATTATCGGTCCTTTTCTAAGGACACTTCTTATTTATCCTGGATTACCATGCTGGGTCCAAGTCTGTGTCTCAGGCCCTGAGACCCTGAAAGAATTCAGGGCCTTGGGGGGACACAGAATCAGTCGTGCAGTTGGCTCACAGAGGACTATTTCCCACAGGAGGGGCTCCCCATAGCAGGGGGGCTCACTGGCTCATCCAGTCTCGTTGGCCAGTGCCTGTGGGGTACTGGGTGTTAAACTTTTTGACCATCACCCCTCTTTTCAACTGCTATAAGTACAATTCTTCCCGGGAAGTGGGGCCAGGCACCCAGGTTTGCCCCTTCCCTCTCTTGGTGAGGCATCTCGCCAAATCTCCAGGGCTCTGGGGAACACAAGTGAAATCTGGTGAGATTAAAATAAATAAAATGTGAACACCTATCTAAATTAAATTTACTTTATTCTCCTAGGACACAGTTATAAGAGGAACCTCCCAGGTCCTAGAAAATACAATATAAGCCTCTGACATGACCTCAGGCTGAAAGAGGCACCCAGTAACGTCCAAGTCAGGGGTGGCTTCAGTTCAAACTCTTATGGCAGTGATGACAATTTGGCTGGCTCTGGTGGTTTCGCTGATAGGGTTAAGTCTGAGCAACGGTTCCTATTACAAACCCCTGCTTCTTAGACTTCCCCCATTGCTATCCCGAGTGGCTTCCTGTTGGCGTGACTCCTCGGAACCCCATGGTAGTGGTGGTCGGGAACACCCCAGTGCAACGAGACGTCTCCCTAACGGTGTCTCCTTCCGTGTCTTGGGAGGCTGCTTTCCTAAAACAGAACCCACATACTCAGGCCTCAGGCCCTGGTAAGACCCCAAAAAGCCCTCTTGCCACACACAGACTAATCCCTTTGAATAGAAAATGTCAGAGAGCAAAACCAGCCAGGCTCAAGAGAAACAGAATTCCTTGGAGTACAGTGAACGGTTGGAGAGCACTGTGTGCATTGGGCTCCTTTTTTTTCTTTCTCCCCAGGATCACGTTTCCTGAAGTGTGCCAAGGGTGAGGAGGGGGTGTGTGTGCTCCCAGAAGACCCTAATCACCCCCAGAAAGTAAGCAGCTTCCAGCCCTCCACATCCGACTTCCTGAGGCTCAATTAGTTGGGCCTGGACAACACCACTCTAGCTGCCACTAAAACTCAGAAGCCACGTTTTCCAGACTGTCTTTATTTCTCCAAATATTTTGGGTCCAGGCCTAACTGCCATTCAACCACAGGCCTTAGAATTGAGCCTGGCATTTCATATCCTTTGCCAGTTTTCAAAATAAATCTTTCCCCTGGAGACAAATATTGGCCTCCCTTAGAAGCCTGGGCCTGGCTTAGCTGCGTTTCCCTCCACTCAGACAGGAGTCCAGAAGATCAAGAACCACCACCATGTTTCACGATCCTTCACCAGGCTGGGGCCCTATCCTACCTTTCTGAGCACTGTGGTGTGAGGGGGGACACCGTGTAGGGGAGGCTCCAGGGAGGCCCCCTGAAGCAGGGGTAGGGGGGCAAGGGGGCTGGTGAGAGCTGGCCTCCCCCACACTCCTGGCCCCCAGCTGGAGCTAGGAGACCTGCCATCGCTTGGTTTGAACACCTCCTCCCTATTGAAATCTCTTCTCGGGCTGCCAGTAATGAGCCCCAAAGAAAGGCTTTCCTGACTCAACTTACCTCTGTGTACTTGGTCACTGATTGACAAACCTGCAAGGTGAACAACAGCCTGTTGAAAAGTAACCCAGAATCAACTGTCTTGATACTTGCTAATTTGTTTACTAATTCACGTACTGAGCCTCTGCCACGTATCAGGTTCCACAAGGAAAAAGAAGGCGGAGATGCCACAGGGCTGCCTGCAAGGAGCCTCACCCCCAGGAAGGAAGAGTTAAAGAACAGATGAACAAACGCAGTAGCATGAGAGGAAGAGATTCTGGCTTTCAGGAGAATTCCAGGATGGAGGAAATGGGGAGAGCTGGTGTTTCAAGGGAGGGATGGTGTTTGAGCTGGGCCCAAGGACAGGTGGTAGCCGAGAAGGAGAGGGCACCCCAGGGGTTCTGCATGAGGTTACTGGAGCCCATGGATTGTTTTGGGTACAGGTATCCCCCACTTTTTGAAAGTTCGAGTTACACCACTTTGGTTTTGCAAAAGACCTACTACATCAGTAGCTAACTGAAAGAAATCCAAGGAAGATTTTCGCTTTTATGGAAGAAAAGGAAAAAAAAAAATGGTGCTTGGCCTTGGTTTTTTGTAGAGGCAGCGGGGCCCTGAGCAGGGGAGTGGCACCGACCAGCTCCTTCCCTGGAAACCACATTTAGCATGAAGCCACCAGAGCTCTGAGCTGTGTCTGTGAGCATCTGTGCTTCAGTTTGATTTATTTTGTGTGTCCACAGCAAGATGTGACCTAAGGTATCCGAAAAGCCTAAGAGAGGTGGCTTTCTGGGTCTGGGGATGCTCAAAAATTTTTTCAGATGAATTAATGATAACTGCTTCTTCACTTTGCACCATTTCTGCCCACAAAAGTTTGCAGAAGACCCTGGCTTCTGGGTGGGGTTTGGGGGAGCCGCATGTAGATGGAGGTGGAGGATGGAAGGATGCACTTGAGTTTGGCAGAAACTACCCTCAGCATTTCCCCCACTTTGCCATTTCCTGTGTTGTTCCTGACTATCCATATGCCAAGGACACGTAGCATCCCCGGGCCTCCCTCCTGAGGGTCCTTGGACCCCCCGCATTGGGGTGACCCCACGGCCAACCTCATTGAAGGTGCCCCTGGGGGAGCTATGAGTGTAGGGCATGGGTGAGTGAAACCTCAGGAGTGGGGAGTCAGGGGTGGCTCAGAAACGGTGTGGCCTTTGACGCCTGGCAAGTGCAAGCAAAGAGGTTTCCAGAGGACAGTGACCAGGTCTTAGGGAGACAGAGGGGGTGGGGGCATCAGTTAAGCAGCCCTTGAAGAAAGGAGCCCAGCAGGTGTGATAGGCCAGGGCTCCACCTAGGTAGGTGGCTTGGATTTTTCCACTCTTCGTGTTTGTCGGTCCTCTAGGAATACGAGCACCTCGGATTGCTGCCCTGTCCATATACTATAGAGTGCAAGAGCAGAAGCAAACTGTGGGGAGCCACTGGCCAGGGAGCTAGCTTTTCTGTGACAGCAACAGCAGTCACACTGGGTAATTGTGCAATTCCAGGTGACAGATTCAATCTGCTTCCCTGTCTTTATCTTTTTCGGTGACAGCTCTCTAAGTGACCATTAAAAAAAATGAACTCAATTAAGCCTTCCCAGTAGAGCAGCTGCCTTAGAGTCTGCAAAACTTAAATTGGTAGCAAAAAGTTGGAGTTTATGTGGGAATGACATTGTTGCCAAGGAAGCCAAATCTTGCATGTTGCAGAATGGAGGCCATAGAGAGGAAGGAAGGGGAGAGGGAGTCTATTTTCTTGGCCTCAACCAGCACCAATCTGTCCTGACTCAGCCATTTTTCTAATCATGTCTAAATCAGAAAAAAAAATTTTTTTAATTAAAAAAAAAAAAAAAAAAGACTCCTCTGCTATCCAAACCCAGACCCACAGAGATTGCTTTCAGGGTTGAGAAGTTGGCCCTGCTGCAGACGCAAAGTGCAGTCGTGCACAGAAACATCCTCACATGCGCTGTGCACTGCTGTGGGGGCCACAGAGCCAAACACAGCGTTCTTTCACCATGTGAAGGACTTCCAGCCCAGCCCTGAGCAGGAACAAAGATGCAGAACGGAGTTTTCCATTTTCTGCAGTCAAGTAAGTATAATCAACGACAGGAAGATATAAAAGAAAAAAGACCAAGGCAACAGGAAAGAAATGAACTCTTGTTTTTAGGATTTTCCAGAAGACAAAGAGATCATATCCAAAGCCATATCAAGGTAGAATCAGAAATGATCATTTTGACCTGTGAGTCTTGAAAAAAAAAAAAAAAGTCCACGGAATTTAAGGACAGGAGTAAAAGAATAAAGACATTCATTCAGTCTGGGAAACTAAGGTACAAAAAAGAGTAGCTGAAAGACATCTAATAAAATAAAAAAAATGAAAGACATCTAATGTCTCTCAGGACTCAGGGACAACCATGATTTTTCAGAAAAACACTTGTGTTTTTATGTTATAGACACTCTACATGACAGTAATGTCATCGATTGGGCTTCCCTCTTTGAACTGGCTGCTAGGAAGCTCAGAAGCACATTTGTGTTCCATGTCACGTTGTGGTGTGTTACCTTCAGGGCTGACAATGTCCTCGATGCACAGTCACTGAGAGGGACAGAAATGGTAACCTGGGCAGGGAGTGGGGTGGAGGGAGGGACTTGATTGTGACTGTTTTTGTTGACCAAAATCTTAAGAAGAAATTTTTCTTGATGGATTGATTACCTGCAGAAGGTAAAATGACTTTATGTTCCTGTCCTTGACACTGTGGGGGACGAGTCATTGCAAAGTTTCTAATGAACCAGGCATAATTAATGAAGATTAGTTTGATAGCACCTGTCATTAATAATTAAAGCGGAACGAGATAATGTTGACGGCCCCGATATTTAGTGGGTCAATGCTAATCTTTTCAGAATCTTGTTTTTTTTACATCCTATTTCTCTTCCTTCTGGTTTCTTTGTTGAAAAGCAAACCAAACCAAAACAAAACACTTCCTGCTTCAAATATTCAAAAAAATCACCCCAAATTTCCTTTTTTTTTTGGAAATAATTATATATTTTTAAAACCTTTTCAAGTAATTGTCAATCGCTAGGCATTCTTCCTTTCTGTTCCAGTGGCTTCTGCCCTGCTTCTTAAGCCATACAGTTACCTGGGTAGCCCCTGTTAACTCACTGACTTCGTTCTGGGTCACACAAATGTGTGTCTGTGTGTTGTGTCATCACGTGAGACACACAAAAGCAACATGGTATAAGGTAGTTTATAATATGGTGTGCAATCAGCACGTGGCTGGCTCTCGGAAGACACATAATTCAGCAGGCTTCCTGCAGGAGAGCAGGTCCTTGGACCCTCGGTGTGTGTGTGGGGGGGGGTGTTGGGAGGTCGGGGAGGAGGTGACGAGGCCCCATCACTCGGCTTTGTGAGTGGGCCACCCCCCGCTCGCCAGCACCTCTGTCCCCATTCTCCCATCACCTCCTCACCTTCGTGATCTAAGTTCCAGGGGCCCTGTGTGCCTCATTCCCCAGCCTCTGTTTCACATTTGTCTTGTGACTCTGGCACCCCAGTTCCACACTGCAGCATAGTGCTAGGTCTTAGGACCAAAGCGGACTCAAGGCAGGAATTTTCTAGCCACGCTGCTGTTTCTAGATGAAACCTAAGGGGAGGCTGGCTAGCGAGGTGGGGGCAGAAGCAGATTAACAGTGCAGTTAAAGAATCTTAAGCATCAGGGCTTCTCATTCTCCGGGGTTTCTCCTGAGTCCTTATACCTAATTTTATATTTGTAATTCCATATTCTTTTCTTTAAGAGAGACCCCACCAAATTTCATAATTGTCAGAGTCCCATAAAACCCATATCTGCCTCTTGATTCTGGGGTATATTTGCTCCCTAATAAAAGCAGGAGACAAACAAGAAGAAGCCACACCCCTTCCTTTCTGCTTTGGGGTGACCTGAAGGGGTGTGATGGTTGGGGCTGCAGCAGTCATCTTGTGACCCTGAGGGGAAAGCCAAAAGAACTGCAAAAGAGCTGACTGGGGAGCCTGATGTGATTGATATGATTGAGCAGCTGGATGAACCAACCCAGGAACTGTCTATCTCCAGACTTCTAGTTATGTGAGCTAATAAACCTTTACTACTTAGGGCACATTTATTCAAGTGGTGTATGACTTACAACCGAGAGTATCTTGCTGATACCCCCAGGGCCCCATCACTGTGCTTTAATCACTCAGTGGAGCACCTTGCATCTCCTTGCTGGATGTGTTGCTGCCAAGATGCTTACCTTGCAGAAAGCACTCAGAGCTAGAGCAGCTTTCCTGGTCCCCACCCTACCCTACCGGAGGGTTCAGGGCTCCTCCCACTGGAATGGAGATGGCACCTCATTAGTTGTGCAGTGTCTCTGGCTTTGGCACTCTTCCCACCCAAGACTACTTTCCCATAAATTACTCCAAATCACCTCACTCGCCCTCCCCACCATGAACCAGCTTCTCAGTACACTCGATTTCAGCTAAATATGAGAAAGGAAACACTAGATGCACATCATCATGCTAAGAAATGAGTGACAGGTAACTAGACTGACCCTCATCATCTCTTCACTTTGAAAAACTCACAGTAATTCCACCAGAATTTCCTGAACTGAAAAAGTTTTAAAACGTAAACCCTTCTGAATGACTTGGGGAAAGTTGGCTTTAGGGAATAAAGTCATATAGCACCTACCCAGGTGACACAGTCGGTCGACTGCACATGTGTTCAAAGGAAGCTGTGAGCAAATCACTGTATATGAAAACGCTGTGAGCCTGGAATAATCTCACTCCAGGCAAACCCCAAACAGTGTGATAAAGTGAAGAAAGAAGCATGTGGAGGCAGAAGGACCTTCTTGGAAACTTACAGTCACACAGTGTGGAAGCCAAAGTCCAAAGATAAGATGGGCCCCGCTTGGCCTCAGGACTGTGCAGGCTGACAGCTCTGACCGGGTCTGTTCTGTATCCTGAGTGACCAGATGCCCCTCTTTGAGAGCACACAGGAATGACTCAGTCCCCCTCAAGGCCCGGATTTCATGTCAGGGAACTCCCATTTTTCCACACCTAGGTCCCTAGACTTCCACTCAGCTGTCTGATCTGTATTTCTGTTGATCACCTGCCCTCTCTCTGGGAATCATGTGAGCCCTAGGCCTTAGACCTCATTGGCATCAATCAAAGACCCCCATGTCTCAACACCTGCCATTCTCTGGTCTGTCTGCAAGCTCCTTGCAAACTCACATCTATGATAACCCGTGTCCTCTCCACAAACATATTCTAGACAGGCCTTGACCACGGGTCCCCTGAAGGCCGGCCCTCCTATGCTGGCCGGGGATCAGAAAAGTGGATCCAAGAGCCCAGCCCCGGGAGCCTGCAGTCCAGGCCAGCAGGCAGGAGCTGCTGGAGTCATTCGTGTGTGCGAGGCAATGAGGGTTTGGACCTCAAACGCAAGATGATCTCCTCTGTAAAACCAAGTTGGCTAACTGGGGAACCTGGATCTCTGGAGTTGCGTTTGCCAAACATTTCTCTAAAAGGTGAAAGCAGAGCTGAGCCTCTCCTTGATTTTCACTGCCCTAGAGCGATTGCTTTGGTTCACAGTAATTGTTCCACTTTAAACTGAATAGGTTACATTGTAAGCCTGGGTAATTGAGTTAAGGGCAGTTTGTTAAAATATAGAGACGGTGGAGCCATGAAGTCTAAGGTCTACGGTTTGTGTCTACAGAGTCACCTGACCACGTCTTTTGAGTCTCTAAAAGTGGAAGGAATGCAACGGAGGATACCTAAGTGAAAACAAAATCTTTTAAGGGCAAAAGCCAAATAATTATTTATCCTGGGCTGTTTGATAGAATTGGTCTAATGAACATATTTGTCATAATTTTATGATTACCTCAGTTATGAACCATCCTTCATCAGCCACTAAAGTCAAAGGAGAGACAAATTTCCCTTTCTTGTAATAGAACCTGCTTGGTATGGCTTCTTTCTCGTAGACAGTCATGTGTTCCACTGTTCTCAATTTGTTGTACACCTGCGAAGAGAACAAAAGTGATCGGTTTTGCCTTCTCTTTCTTAACTATATGTGAATATTTGTTGGACTCGGAGGAGAGGGAGAACTTTACAGACCAAAGAGAGAAAGTTAGCGAAACACCTGATAGGTTTGACTCCATAAACATGAGAACCTTCCATATGTCTCAGAGAACAAGGTGGCTTCATCTCTGGGGGCTGAAGATCCACATACCCCATGACCTAACAAGTTAGCCCCTAGGAATCTAGCGAGAGCCCTTCACATTGGTGCACCAGGAGGCATAGAGGGATCTATACTGCAGCCTGGAACAGCCCAGCAGCAGTGGAAGGAAAAAATAACCTGTGTGGTTCTGGGGTGGGATACTACACAGCAACGAAGATGGACCAATTACAGAGCTACGGATCTCCGGGACCTCAGTTTGAGAAAACAAAACAAAGCAAGTTGCGGGAGAATACAGACAGGATGATTATTATTATTATGTGAAGTTCAAATAACTATAAAACTAAAGAACATATATGGTAAAACTATAAGGAGAATTATGGAGATGGTAACTTATAATTTAAGAGAGTAGCTTCCAACCTCTTAGATAGCTACTGAACAGAGGTGCCCCTTTTTACTTTACAATATTTTATAATAATTCGTCTACTCAGTAGTTAATAGACAAGATTACAAAAGCTTATCTATGTCAAAAACACTATAGTAAAATTAAAAGGCAAATGAGGAATAGGTCCGCCTGATGTTAAATACCACTAAGATCAAAGAAGAGGGTTTGTTCTTTGACTTGACCTAGAGCCCGTCTTACCTATACCCGAGTCTTAAAAGTACTAGTCGTTGTCTGCCATTCATTACACTATCTTCAGGATGAGGGTGTAAACTCCGCACAGATTTTCAATATTTAGCGGCAGCTTAAATATTTATGGCTGACATTAAAATCAACTGGCTGATGTTGACTTGTTGGCCCTTCGCCAAATCAGGCACATATTCCTGGGTAGAACTGAATCTAAAATTGAGTTTTTCAACTCAAATCTGGAGAATAATTAGCCTTCAGGCTGTTTAATAGAGAGTTTCTGACGACCCCATGAGTTATGATTCCCATAGTTCTAAAGGAAAGTAGGATGCATTTGCAGAAAGATTTTGGATACGTGAAAAATCTGATGACACATACCAGGTCTCACAAACTGTTGTGTCCCTCACATGACAAACTGTCACCCAAACACAGCCCCCACTCTTGAATAATCCACCAACTGCTTCAGGCAACTGCCTGGCTTGAACCTCGCGCTGAAAGAAGCTCTTCCCAGCTCGTAAGCTGCTGATGCTCAAGCATTCTGGAGGCGGCACGTCCCTGAGCGCCAAGTCGGAGATACAGATGGTCTTCCTTGCCAAGAAAACAGAACTTCTTTGCAAGAAGCCATTTTCTGTGGGACCTGCCAATGTGTAGAGTATTCCTCCTGGCTCCGAACTGAAGAATTTCACCTCCGCTTCCTGACCATGGAACTTGAGAAAAAGGAGCGTCCCCAGGAAATGGGGCAAGACTGGGGAGGAGTGACATTGTTGGCAACTGTGTCTCTCAATCTCCAAACAGACAGATCTTAGACTTTTATATGGGAGTGGACAGGAGGGGCTAAAAGGACCAGTGGAGAGGACCCCCTCCTCCTGCACGCAGTGTCCATCAATACCAACAAGCATCCATTGTCAACCACATTGCTGCCATGAGGATAGATGGAGGCGCCAGGCCCACCCTAGGCCTATTCTTGGCACCCTGTGGTTGGCCCCTCCACTGGCAGCTGTCTGAGCCTCTCCCAAGGAAGAGACTCATGTCCTGGTCTGGAGCATGAAGTTCTCTCTGGGAGTGGGCAGGAGCCCCAAAGCTTACCCTGGAACATGATGAGGCAACATGGGGCAAAGCAGCTGGCCAAAGGCCCTGCTCCTTCCTCATTTTCTCATCATGATTTACCAAGTGTTACAGATAATTATGGTTTGGAGAGAAGAGTAAATAGAAGTCTAGCCATCTCAGGGTGCTGAGTTCCTGGAAGGCAGTGATATAGGGAGCATTCTCTTGGGGATGCCCCCCGTCGATGGTGATCATTGTAATAAGTGGCATGTAGGTCATCCTTGAGGTGGGCCCATGTGTGTGCTCGCTTCTGTGTGCTCTCTAGCAGCCCAGGAGGGTGGCTATGATGGCATCGCCCCCTGCATGGACCCAAGAGAAGCAAGGGGCCGGGTCAGGGAGCTATGAGTTCCGAGTCTGTGATCAGGGTGGGATCTGCACCCAAGCAGCATGGCTCCTTAGATAAGGAGCTGACCCATGGCACATGTGGCCTCAGCCTTTGTTCATTCATCACTTTCTATCTCCAGTTCCCTGATGGGAACAGATCAGAAGGGCAGCTTTGTTCCGGAGAAAGAGCATTCTCTGTACGCATCCGATATCCCCCCTAGTTTTGCCTGAGAATTGCCGCGTTTGGGCCAATAATAAAATAAAATAGCCCTACCAAAGGGCTAAGAGCTCTACATGCCAAGCACCGCACATCCTTTATCTCCATTTAATTTCCACTAACATCCATGCAGTAGATACCATCATGCCCGTTTCAGAGAAGAGAAGACAGACACAGGAGGATGAGCAACTTGGCAGAGGTCAAGTGAGCGGCAAAGTAGGCCATCTGCCCCCAGAGGCCCAGCTCCTGGCCGGCACTAAAGCCACAGGGCCAAGGTCAGCTCCCTTCTTCACCCCCTTTCCCCCTTCCCCCCATCATGGTGCTTCTTGCCTCAGAGTGTTTCCCAGGGGCTGGCCAGAGGCTCACAACAGGTCCTCGGTCCTTCACTTGCTGCAGGTCACTCAGGCTGATGTACTGGGTCAGCTCGATCACTTTGTCCATCCAGAAAATGTCAGTCATTCCGTGATCTGAGAAGATGATGACATTGAGGTGGTCCTGCAGCTCCCGCTCCTGTGGGAGGACAGAGGTCATCAGGACGGCGCCCGGACCAAGACGTGCTTACTCTGGAAAGTCTCGTAAAGAAGTGTTGTCAACCGTTAAGTTATAGGGGAAAGGATCCTTTCTCAATCCTAGACTGAATCGTCTACTTTTCTGCCCTGATGAGACCAGTTCAAAATCACCGCAGAAGCACTTTGAGGAGGGCAATGTGAAAGCACGCTCCGCTTTCTGGTAGAGCCAGAAAACGCCCCTCCTGGGCTTTATTTAGCCTTTCCAGCCACTTTCTTGATTTTCATTTGCTTCAGCTCTTTCTGCAAACTTGTGTGGTGATATGGGAACTGTCACGTACCCATTTTACAGATTGGAAAACAAAGGCCAGGGAGGTTTTACCCTATCTGGAGTCATCCAGCACCAGGCACAGAACCCAGGTCTGGTTTGCATGCCCACTTGAGCCTGGTTAGCAGACTTACTGAAGTTGTTTGGTGAAGACCTGGGCCATCTCGCCAGCTAGGCCAGGCAGTAATGCAGATCTGGCCATTTCAACCCTGCTGGCCTGCCTGTAAAACAAGGGGATCCCTTGGTGTCTGAAGAGGCCTTGCGTGAAGAAACCAGGCCCATGGCAGCCCGCCGCTGGCCTGGCCAGCTAAGGACAGCAAGAAGGAAGGTGTTGGGGGGTGTGGCAGTCAGGGAAACGGGAAGGAAGTCACGAGAGGGAAGAGCAGTCTGGTGGGCTTTGCTTTTAATTACCTGGATCCACTTGGTCATGTACTTCAGGACGGTGTCCACGGCCCTCAGGGCGTCCTTCCTCTGAGGCGAGGAGGGGCCGTAGTGGTGGCCTTCCACATCGATGCGCTCGTGGTATACGGCCGCCAGGTCGGCCCGGCCGCTCCTGGAAGGAGCAGGTGGAGAGACCAAGTCGAGGGAGGCCTCGCCGGCTCTCTCCCCCTCACTCAGCGGTCCTCTGTGGAGGCCCCGGCGCCCCCAGACCCCTGGCCCGCGGGCCAGGCAAAGCTGCCGCCTTAAAACGGACACAGGACAACTGCGTGGAGACAGCCCGGCCCCGAGGGCCCCACTCATGCATGTGGCACTTATTAATAGACACTATTATTAAGAGACACTTACTCTATGAGGACGTTTATTCCATGAAGGGCCAGCTCCAGTGTGGACGGAGTCAATCCTAACAGTGACCACACTTCCACGCGGCCCAGGGAGACCCTGGTTCTGGAAGATCTGTCTTTCTCGGCCACGGTGCTGATAATAGTGACAACGGCAGAGTACTAACCACCTGAGCCCTTGACACTGGGTTAAGAATGCTCAGGAACTAGTGATCTGGACTGGAGTGAGGCCTAAGGCGTCGGGGAGGGGAGGCCAGTGTCAGGGAATGCACCTCCCTCCTTCGCACAGTGCTTGCCCCCGTCCCTCCCTCTCTCCCTCCCTCCCTCCCCAGCTCAAGCTCTCCCCACAACTGCTCCCAAAGCCCCAGAAGGGAACAATGATCATCATGATGACGATGCTAATGATGAGAGCAGTAAGGGTCAGAAGGTGAAGCAATGCAAAAGAGATTCAAGCTAATTCTTTTGTTTGGACTTTACAAGGGCTAATAATTAATACTCTTGCTGCCTTGCCTTATTTCTCTTGAACAGCTGTATTTTAAATGCACACATACACAAATGAGATGGCATGGTGTCTCCTGATGTGGCTGCCCAACACTTGGAACATGAGCAATAAAAGACTATGTGTCCTCAGGGTGCCTGGGTAGCTCGGCTGTTGAGTGTCTGCTTTTGGCTCAGGTCGTGATCCTGGGGTCCTGGGTTCCCCTGCATGGAGCCTGGTCCTCTCTCTGCCTGTGTCTCTGCCTCTCTCTGTGTCTCTCATGAATAAATAAATAAAATCTTAAAAAAAAAAAAAAAAAAGAATGTGTGTCCTCAGAGCCTGCTGTGCCTCGTGTCTTGCAATCCATGGAGGAGGAGAAAATCTCCTCTCCGTCGTTCAGAGAGTGGGGTTTGCATGACTAGAGCTAAAACCAGCCCCTCCTCATCCTCCAGGTCTCAGGGGGAGATGTTGCCCCTTCCACGAAGTAATGCTCTTTCACTCTGAGCTGTAGTGGCCTGTTGAGGTTCTGTCCCCTCCTCTAAACCCTGAAGTTCTTTCGGAGGATGGCCATTCACCCTCCACTGTAGCTCAGCTGTAGCTTTTTGTATTTGGCATACAGCAGGAGCTCTATGACGGTCAGCTGAAAGTATACTAAGAGTGCTCAATAAATGACACTGGGTCAAGCATGATATTGAAGGTTTTTCATTCATTATTTAATCCTCACAGCAACCCTATAAGATAGGAACACACTGAACAGAGAGCTCAATATGGTTGTCCGCACCACACGGTTGTCGAGAGATGGAGCCAGGACTCAAGCCCACAGTGGGCTGACTCCAAAACCCTGATCACAACCACTAAGAAAGACCTCAATGGCCCACACCAATGGGGCAGCATTTTGCTTAACCTTCTGGTGGGAATGGTCCTTATTCTCTGTTAAGAATCTCACCCTTCTTGACGGATAATGCTCCATGCCTGGGGGTTGGGCATGCCTGGAATGCAGAATACCGGAACCACCATGAAAAGGGTCCCTAAGAAAAGCATTTGTACATTTTGCAGATGGGGAAACAGATCAGAAAGGATTCTAGGACTTACTCAAGGCCTCACAGAGACATACCTAGACCTGATGTCATGAATCTCCAAGGTGAGAACATTTCTATGAGCCTTGGCTTTTCAAAGTCCGAATCTCCTCCATTGACTATACTGGGGAACAGTTTTCAGAAGATATTCCAAAGCCTGGAATCTTCCTTCGTTATGGTCATACTTGCCAAGAGGGCTTGCCCTTTAATGATGCTGTGATGTTCTTCTGTGCACCCTAAAGGGCATTTCTTTTATAGTTTCGAATGCACATTGGTTTCAAGTTAAGCGAAATTGCTAGTCAAGTGTTTTCTCTTTTTTAGAACAAAACAGGCCCTTCGCTAGCAAATACCATTAACCACCCTCCTCCACAGTGGAGACTGGGTTAGGTGTTTCTCACAAGTGATACTATCATTATTCATCCTCGCTAATGTGTGAATGGACAGCAGAGGACAAAAAGTCACTCCAGGGTCCCACAAGCCTGTGGGTCGTGGGTGAAAGTTCTCGCTAGGTAATGACATTTTCGTACACATCCCTAAACTTTTTTGAGGCCCATGTTCATTACACTGATAAACTAATGAACATAATGGAACCTTCCATAAAATCATTCCCTCAGATAAGTCTCAGCCTTTAGCTGCTTTATGCACTTGCATCTGTAGCTTCCCAGGTGTGCAGATTCACCCAGCATATCCTGTGTTCAAGGGTGCACGTTTCTGGGTAGGGCTTGCACGGGACGAAAACTTCACCAAAGGGTTGACTGATGCATTAAAACTCAATGCAATGCTTGTAGGTCACTGCACTGTAGACACGTCTTTTAATGCAGCAGCCACTCGGCTGGTTTCTTTCAGGTTCTTCACCATGTTCACAGATCCCTGTGCGATCAAGAAGCCAGTATCACAGATTTACCCGACGGCTTTCTTTCAAGGAGCTGTCAACCCCAGGTGAGAGGAACACTGGATTTGGGATGCTGGCGATTCAGGGATTTATGCACATACTTTTGGAAAAGACTTCTAGGTTGGAGTTTCATCGATTTATTAGGAACGCGAGTCTTCAAGGGCTGAGAGCTCTCGCCTGCTTGGAGTTTAGCAGACAGATTCTTGGTCGCCAGCTGTTTTCCACATGGATCTGGTCTCCATCACAGGTCAGCTCATTTGTAATGGGGCGGTTGGGTGAGGAGCGATGGGTGGAAATGCCTGCAGACCTGTTGTTGGCCATTTATAATTTATAGCTTTAGGGGTCCAGGAACTGAGCCAAAAGGACATGTGGCTGTGGGCCAGTACTTAAGAGCTGCAAGGAACCCCCAGCCCTAGGGTTTCAGAGATACCCAGGTCCCCCATCATCTTAGGTCCCCCATCATCTTAGGACACTGTCCAGGTCTCTTTTCAGTGTAAAAGTCCATAACCTCACATACATTTTCCTTGCTGAAGTGAGTTGGAAAGAGAAGACTTAGGGAGAGAGAAATGGGGGGCAATTCAAAGGGATGGTTGAAGTTATCAACTGTTAAGAAAAGTGATCCAACACTTAGAAATCAGGCCCAACAAACAGCTGCCTGTCATTTCTGTGTCCTACAAGAGCAGTGTCTAATACACTTGCTTATGGGTCACCAGACTTTATGACCAGCTCGAGCCCGGGCTGTGTAAACCTAGCTGTGAACCTGTAGGAAACGAGTCAGATGAAGGCTATTTTTGCCTGATGGAGAAAGCAGTCCCAAAGATCATGGTCTGGTTGTCCTCTAAGTCTTGAAGCATTTCTGCATCGCACGATAATCGTATGCCATCATCCTGCATCATTTTTTTCCTTCGCAGGTGTGTTTCTCATATTCTCCACTTAGCCAGCCTGGTCATCCCCCGATTCCCTCAGCAATAAAGTAATTTGAACTTTGGCATAATTCTCATGTACCTATGTATTGAGTACATGACAGAAGCTTAATTTTGAAAATTATACTTTGATAGGGCACTGGAATTAGACAGATCTGGGTTCAAAGATGTGAATCTCGCTATACTGGAGACCTGGAGGTCTCAGAAGAACAGCAGAAATATCTGGAAGCCTCAGTTTGTCATGTGAAAAACCTCCACTGAGGGCTACGCTGCGTATTAAGTGAGCTGATGTTTGTAATGTGCTTGACACACAGCAAAAGGGGGCAAAGGGAAGGAGATGCCTTCCATCTCGCTCTTCCTTCCAGATGCTCCTGGATGGCTTTTGCCTTTGTACTGAGCCCCTTCCCTCAGAGTCCCCAGGGAAAATGGACAAAGGCCAGGGCATTTGAGCCAGCTGCTCCGTGGCCTGTGGAAAGAACCATCTCGTCATCCGTCCACTCCTTTATAGGCACCAGGAGTCACTGAGGTTCTGGGATCCTAAAGGAATTCCTTGGGAGCTGTTTTCTGTAGCCTGGACCTTAACAATGGACAGCAGCTGTGTCCTCTGCTCTCATGACCCAGTTGTTATTTGACCAACCCTTCTGAGAGGCTGCATCAGGCAGTCTGCTGGAGTAGCCTCCTGGCCCCTCCAGGCAGGCAGGGCTGCATGTGGCTGTCACCGCTCACGTGGCTGCTGCCCCTGCACCCTATGACCTCAGATGAGCTACTCATGCCCCTTTTCCCGCCTGCCGAAGCATGACGATCCTACACGCAGAACTTCCAGAAGGATGGATTAAGTGATGTGATCACAAACTGCTTTCCATTGTGGTGTGTGGGGGGGTGCTTCCTCGCTGTCCCCTGTGTGGTGGCATAGTGCATAATGCCCCCGTGACCGGGGCTGTGTGCTGCTGAACACATCAAACAGCAAGCACACCACAAAGGCCACCATTCAACCTCAGGCCCTCCTGAGCCCCAGTCCCAGCACAGCCCCACAGGGGTGACTTGCAAAGGACCCATCCGCTACATCCTCTCCATCTGATTCAGTTTCAAGGCACCTTCGAGGTATGGGTGTAGACCAGAAGAGCTGTGAAGTTGACTCTGAAGTGTTCAGGCACCTCTCACTCAGAACTGGGCTCCGGCTCCGCCACCTACTAGTTGTGTGCGACCTGAGGCAGGGTACTTAACTCTGGGAGAGTCGGTGGCCTCTTTGAAAGAGGGGGAGAGTGACATCTGTGTAATTCGGTAGGTGTAAGAGCAAAGTAGGTCAGTGCAATAGCACCTTTGACACAATGCTAGCAGATGGGTGTTGAAGACATGAATTCTCTTCCCCTTCTTTCCTCTGTGCTAGAGGCTAAGTGCTAAGGTAGCATCAGCTGTGAATAAGAGTTGGGTCAATAAAGCTTTATGAGCCCTGGATGGCAAAGCCCGGATCAAATATGGAAGTTGGATTAGCCCTTCCCACAGAACGGTGCAGCTTCTTGGCTGAGCTGGGTCCTTTGCTGAAATGCTGTCCCTCGGTCAACCTGAACTGCCTTCTGTAAAAGCATGTCTATCCTGTACCCCCTTCTGTCTCTCAGACTAATAGCAGAGTGGACAAAGACACTCTATATGTAGCACTGATATGGAGAAATGTGTGTGTGAGTGTGTACACACATGCACCTGCATGCTCGTGTTTGCACATTTGTGTGAACTCTAAGCACTCTTCAAATTATAAACAGAAACTTGAGATAGATCTGAGCAGAAACCAAGAGGTAAGGTATGGAGTCTAACACTTGCTCCTTCTTTTGGAGGCGTCTGATAGAAAGATAAATAATTAATACATCTTTGCCTAAACACATGGACCAGGAGAATTCACAATTCCTTGGAGTCACATTCTTACATGAACAAGCTATTACATGCAAAGTGGCCTTGATTGTTCCAGACTGGGCAACTGTTGGCCCACAAATGTCCATCTTTTTTCTACTTTGTAAGAAGGTAATGAGACATGTTCTAAAAATGCATAGGTTAGGGCTGTCTGCCTGGCTCAGTAGGTTCAGTATCTGATTCTTGGTTTCGGCTTGTGTCATGATCTCAGGGTTGTGAGATCAAGCCCTGTGTCGGGCTCTGCACTGTGTGTGTGGAGCCTGCTTAAGATTCTCTCCCTCCTTCTCCCTTAGCCTTTCCCCCTCTAAATTACTTAATTACTTATTTAATTAAAAATGCATAGGTTGGGCAGCCCCGGTGGCTCAGCGGTTTAGGGCCATCTTCAGTCCAGGGTGTGATCCTGGAGACCCGGGATCGAGTCCTACATCAGGCTCCCTGCATGAGCCTGCTCCTCCCTCTGCCTGTGTCTCTGCCTCTCTCTCTCTCTCTCATGAATAAATAAATAAAATCTTTTTAAAAATATATTTAAAAAATTAAAAATTAAAAAATGCATAGGTAGGTTCATTAAAGGAAGTGCCTTCTTTTTCTTTGCAAGAGAGCCTATTGCCTTCCACAGGCAATAAGTATCATCTGGCCTATTACATTTCTTCTCTTTTTTCTTTTTTCTTTCTCTTTTTTCTCTTTTTTCTCTCTCTCCAATTTTAAGCCCTGACTAGTTTTAGAGATGGTGGATCTCCATCTTTCCAACCACTATTCACGGGGGCTGTTTCTGGTGGCCCTGTTAACTTTGACAGTATGAAGACCCCACAAGACAGTTGTACTGACCTGACTCCATCCTGCCCAGGCTCTTGCTGCCCAACTCCAGAAGCATTGTTCACATGGTAGATATGTGAATGCTACCCCCCTGGAGCTCAGGGCCATTTATGGAGACTGCAATGCAAATGGTGTCAATTGAGCAACGTGGTAGCACCTGATCACTTCGGATAGAGGCCTAGCTCAGGGCCACTTTCCTGGGACGCCAATTCTTTGTAGCCTTTTCTGTCTAGGGGAGCCCAATGCCTTTGCTAAACACACACACATATACACACACACACAAAGATACACACATAAACACACGACCACCCCCACTACCATCTTCCCCTTTTCTAAGTGCTGAGCTCTAAGGTAAAGATATTATTCCCTCATGTCCTTTAGCTTTGTCATGTTGCTCGAAAATGGAAAAACAAAAACTTCTCGAGAAACAGAGAAATAGGAATAGAAACTTCTCTGGGAAACAAAGCCCAGCACTTCTTCCTCCGGCGATCTGATGTGCCTTAGGACAAGGACGTCATTTTGGACGGGCCAGCCTGCAGGCCCAGGTTAACCTGAGCCTCTCATGACAGTGACTCTCTACCTGTTGAATCACTGGGTTGTATACAGTAATTCCTTTACCAAGAAGAGGGTAGATAGGCAGTTTTTTCCAATTGACTTCACCACAGATTCCCCTCACTTTTTGCCAAATAATAACATTTTCTGAAATACAAGCATTCACTAAATCTTAATTACAGATGTAATTAAGCATTCAGATGTCAAGGCAAAATGAATGCAAAAAGGATTACACTCCCCAATAGAGTGTTGGGTTATCTGGAAGTATTTGTATGACAACTATATTCTAAATATTCATATTTCACATGGCAACAGGCTGTCGGGATGGCTAGCATTTTGGATATGTTGCAAACAGCATTGTATAGACACAGAGCTATTCCTCAGTTCTAGCTCTGCTCATCTGCTGTGTGCATAGTGCTCCTCTGCTTTGCACGAACTAGTTTGCAACACGATATTGCAGTTCATCATGTGTGTGGTTTGCCAGCACTTGTGGGCAAGGAAAAGCAAGCAGAGTAGGTAAGAGGCAGGATCATATAACACACATGATTTACAAACCATATGTTGAAGAATATTTATTCAATAGTTAATAATATTTATTTAAAGTTCATTCCAGACCCTATCCCTTCCCTCTTCCCTCCAGAAAAAAAAAAAAACTAAACTTTTAAGTTTGTTACATCCCCATTTTTTAGTATTCCAAACCTATTTCCTCTCCAATCCGTCAGAACTTGAACCTTCCTATTCCTCAAACCCTCATCTTGGTAGGTCTCATGGAAGAGGAATTATGCTAAGAACTGAAGAAGGGAGGGATATTGTTTTCTCCTTGTACAGTCCTGTGGGGGTGATTGCTGTTCCCTGTGATGTTTGGGGTGGTGATGGCAGGAATGGGATTCATAATTGGTGAACCCTATATCTGGGGCAATCTTAGCTACAAGCCAATTCATGTGGTTACTGCTGGCGAGTTGGACACAGCGCCTACAATACGCCAGCCCTTGGAGTCTGCCCAGATTGAAAGCAGGCTCTTTCTCCTGGGAGGAATACTGGTCCCTCCCTGGTCTGCACACTGATTACTATGGGACGTCTGCCTTGATCCCATCCAGGAGACCCATGAGGCAGCCAAGGTGACTACAAATCCAGCATCATCTTGGAAATGTGAGAGCCCCAACGTCTTTAGCCTCTTGGTGCTGATTACTCAGGTCGACCTCACCTGGTCTCCCATCTTGACTTCACATCTGGTGACTTCTGAGATTGACTTGAGGCTTTTGCCTGACCTTGCCTGTTGATCAGTTTCTCTGACAGACTCTCATGTACTATTTAAGACAACATTAATGATTTCTGCATTCTTAAAATTCTGTGTCATTGTTCTACGTGGGAGGAAGAAAAGGTTCTATGTTCTAACACGCTAATGTGTCTCATCCTTTACCAAGAAGAGGGTAGATAGGCAGTTTTTTCCAATTGACTTCACCATAGATCCCCCTCACTTTTTGCCAAATAATAACATTTTCTGAAATACAAGCATTCACAAAATCTTAATTACAGAGATGTTGACATTCATATTGCTTCTCTATTGTCCATCAACATAAAGAAGAAAGTCTCAAAACCATGGGGACGTTCTTGCTCTCAATTCAACATTTACAAAGAGTGCCCCTACCTGAAATGACTAAGTCACAATTATTCTCTGGTAGCAGTTAACAGTCATCATGCAAAAGATTCATCACATCTCTGAGATATTATTCCACCTGCACCATGCCTTCTTAATTCACTTTAGCATTTGCTATTGGTCCTGGAAACAATGGAGAACAATGGCATGGCTAAAACTTTGGGACACTTACTTGAGGGAGTCAAGAGCATCGCTGACTGCATTGGCAAAATTGATATCCGTTGGGACGTTTTTATATTCTAGGCAGTAAGTAGGTCTGACACCAAGAATCTCAACCTCACAGCCTAAAAAGAAAAAATATCGGAAATGGTTACTTTCTTCAATAATTAAGGTAAGTTTTTGAACTTATTTCAGGAAGCAAACACCATTAGTCAAAATAAAATCTTTGTTCATTTTCATGAACTAGAACTTCTTGCTGCCAGGTGGCACATTTTAACCATAGTTTTGTTTAACTGAAGCAGAAGTTCACAATGTTGTTCTTGTGTGACACTGGCATCCCATGACAAGGACTAGCAAAAATTGGTTAATGTTTGTCTTTCCCAATTTGAAGCAAAATTAATTCATACACAGAAAGGTCTCAATCAAATGTTTTTCTCATTGATTTTTCATAACTGCTAAGTCTTTTAGTGTGTCTTTATCTACTCTAAATTCAGGTATTACATAGTATCTGATTTATCCTGGAACAACAAAATGAATATTTCAGTAATCTAACTGAACTTAGAAATACTGCACTAAATTAGCAATCCTAAAAATCACTGAATTAAAGCAAGGATTCTGAGACATGACCTTGCCTCTCCCAAAATGAAGTAAAAGAATTTTTAAAAAGATTTTATTTATTTATTGTAGAGATAGCATGTGAGCAGGGGGGAAAGTAGAGGATGAGGGGCAAGCAAAATGTGCTGAGCACAGACCCTGACGTGAGGCTCAATCCCATGAGCTTGAGGTCATGACCTGAGCTGAAATCAAGTCAGAAGCCTAATTGACTGAGCCACCCAGGTGCCCCAAAATGAAGTAAAAGAATTAAATGCATTCAGATGTTAGGAGCTGCTATGGCCTCAGCTTCTCTGCCTCAGACCTAGACAAGTAGAAATAGTTGCTCTGAGGACAAGACACCCAAACCTACTATCAAAATATAGGGCAGCAGAGGGATGAGCAAGTGTTAATTTAAGTTAGCTAATATTATTGGGCACCTACTATGAACTAATCCCTGTGTTTGGACATAGTGAGAACAAAAATATATAAGAGTCTCTACTCTGGAGCATCCCAGAGTCTAGTCTAATGGGAGGAGACATTTGGGAAGAAAGTGTAATATGTGAAGTCTAAAGTGAGGTGAAAACCTACTGGTATTGGAAGTCAAATGAGGGACATTTACTTCAGGGATTATTTCTTCCTGGAAACCTTTCTTGAATCCCTAGGTTGGGCTTAGCCTTATAGACTGCATTTGGCCAATGTGTCAGGGGATAGAGGTAGGAAGCAAGGGATGTTCCAAGCAAAGAGAGTAGGAGAAGCAAAAGTTCAGAGATGAGAAACAAGGTTAGTGTGGGGAACTAAACACAAAATAAAGTTCTGGACAAGGGACGTCAAGAGATAAGATAGGATTCTTGTAAGCCTAGGGAAAATGATTTCTCAAGGTAGAGGTACATAAAGTAGACAAGTTGGGAGTGACGGGGAAAGGACTGTCCCAGTCGGGAAACACATGAACTCCACTCCTGGGTATATCTGCTTGTCCATTACAGTTCATTTATAAGAAGGTGGGGCAGCCTCCAAGAATTCCTTGCTCCAGCATACCATAGCAAATCTGAGTGTTCCATGGGAGAGTCCATTTCTCTGCCTGGTATCTTGGGAGAACCAGGGCTATCTAAGACAATTAATATAGGCATAGAAGGCAGGTAGCTCCCCTTCCAAGGCTTGCTTGCTGAGTAAGATGATTAGGCTAGATGACCCAAGAGTAAATCCTGTCCATGAGTTCTTGAAAAAGACTCATTCTGGTAAGAAATGCCAGTGGGATCTTGACTGGTCATAGCACTTTAGATATCTGTGTTTCATCTGTTGGAGGTTATTTGTGAATGTTTATTATTCTTGCAAAGCTGTTTATTCAACAATGCATGAAGGCCATTCTCTGTATCTACTCTCTGCTCAGTGTCAGCATTCAGAAGCAAATAAGACACCACCTATCATTCAAAACTTTAATGGCTTATACAGCATGGTGGGGTATCTGCTTCTGGCATATCTGATATGTAGGTATTATGTTTGCAAGTAATGGAATTTTGATCATGGTTTTGGCAGATCAAAGAAACTGCACACTTTTTCATACTTGCACCTTAATATCAAATGATAAGTATTTTTGTATAATAAACAAGAATTACGTTTGTTAATATTATCAATTATATATTCTTCTAATCTTTTTATTGGATTAAAATGAATCTGGATTTAACACTGGCATAGCAATATAGTTCAGAGTTGAGAAATTTACCCTTTCCTCAAGTTGAAGGAGGATACAAGTAACTTTTTTATTGATAGTTACATGTAGAATTCTATAGTAAAGATAGAACATGTGGCAAAGTAGATCCATTTTTTAATTTTTATTTTTTATTCTTAAAAATTACAATGAATTTTAACTCATTCCAGAACCATAGCAGCATGTACTGAAGGGTAGGGGTAGGACAAAAGAACTGAGAGAAATTTTCCCCAAGTACACAAACCCTTTACTGAGCACAAGGCAACAGCTCATCAAAGGCTAGGGACAGAATATCAGGGTAGAGAGGGAACTTCCAAGCTGCAGAAAGTTAAGAGCAATGCTGGAGAGAAAAAGAACTCAGTGATTCAAAAAGTAGGCAGCTTACATTTTCTATGTAAAGAACAGAGAATTCCCCATTGGACAAATTCCAAGGCCTTCACTGTTGATAAAGGAATCATCCTTATCTTCCTTCATGACATTTGAAATTAGTGGCAAAATAAATTTAACTAAAGCTTCAAAAAACCCCAGACCCAGCTTAACTACAGATTATATTGACTTAGCCTCCACCATAAAGGACTGATATAGGAAGAGGCGTGAACTTTTCTCAGAGAAAATATCATATGCTACATTCTCTACTGTTCTTTGTCACATAATATTCAGCATATAATAAGAAATCATGAGATGAAAAAAAATCATGAGATGTACTAAAAAGCAATAAAATATGCCTCATAATTAAGAGAATATTCAAAAGAATCAGATCCACAGATGACACAAATGTTGATCAGAAAGGGTAAACATAAAAGAAATGTCTTTAAGAGATTATTAACCATTTAAAGCAAAATTTAAAACAATATATTATGGGATTTACAATATATGTGTAAGTAAAATAGATGACAATAAGAATATAAAGAATGTACAAGTGGACAAATGGCATTATAAAATTTACAAACTCTAACTTTGTTGTGAAGTAATGTAATATTATTTCAGGGCAGAATATGAAAAAGTTAAGGATGCATGTTGGTAGAGCTAGAGTAATCCATAGTCATAGGAAAAAACTCAATAAAATCTGAAATCAATAGAAAAAATATAGTAAAATTATAGAAGTATTCAATTAATGGAAAAGAAAACAGGAAATGAGCAACAGAAGAGTAAAAACAGCTAAGACAAATTTAAAAATAATACAAAGATGGTAGGCTTAAATCCAACCATACCAATAATTACGTCAAATGTAAATGAACTAAACACTTTATTTAAAAGGCAGAGATAGTCAGACTGCATAAAAAATTAAGACCCAAATATATGCTATCTAAAAGAGAAAAAATTTAAAATATAATTACACTGGTTAAAAAGAGATGGAAGAAAGTTATACCATGCAACAATAAATATAAGCAGTCAGTATGGTTATACATCAAAATAGATTTTATAAAATATTGAATGGTAGTGAAGATAAGCAACTAGAACTTCTATAATTTTCTGATGAGAGAGCAAAATCATATAGCCACTTTATAAAATTGTTTGCCAGTTTCCTATAAAGTCAAATATACATTACCCAGGAACCAGCAATTTCACCCCCTAGGTATTTACACAAGAGGAATGAAAACATATGTCCACAAAAAAAACTTGTACAAAAATGTTCATAGTAGCCTTTGTTATAATAACTTCAAACTGGAAATAACCCAAATATGCATAAATAGGAGAATGGAAAAACAATTTTTGATATATTTACTCTGTGAAGTACTACTCAACAGTAGAAACCAGTAAACTACTAATACATGCCACACAGGGAGTGTGGCATCTTACAATGAAAAAAAAAGGCAGATGCAGAAGAATATATTATGGTGTGATTCCATTTATATGAAGCCTGAGAATAGACAAAATGAATCTATAACAATACAAATCAGAAAATATTTGCTTCTGGGGATGGGAATGGTTGACTGAAAGGAATGACTATGGAAAAAATTTTTATCTTGGTTTGGGTGGTGGTTACAGAGGTGCATGCAATTTTGAAAATGCGCCAAACTATTCTCTTATGACCTATCCATTTTACTGTATGTAAATCATATCTCAAAAATTAAAATAATAACTTAATCGAATACCTTTAATATACATAACATTGTATTAAGATGTTGAATCATGATGGTATTATTCAAAGATTAATAATAATAACAATCGATTATCAACTGGCTACTATGTACCAGTGTTAATACACTTTATTGGTATAAACTTTATGAATCCTGTATGCCAATAGTGCCTCCATTTTACACACTAGGAATTGAATTATAAAATTAAAGAGATTTCCCCATTGTCACAGGGCAAGTGCAAGAAAGAGTTGACATTTGAATCTGGTTTTATCAGACTCCAAAACTTTAGGTATTAGTTTAAAATGGTATCTGGCAATTTCAGACATACGAGGACAGAAATGCCTTCCATACCATAAAAATCTACTCAAGCTTTCTGAGAAATATGTCAAAATAAAAGAATCCAAGAATGAAGATGAGGTTTTAAAATAAATAGCAGTAAACATTGAAATGTAGCTATGTGAAAGTATTTTATTGAAAAATGAAGTGCATATTTAAATTTTTTAATATAATAATCTGGATCTAAAGTTCCAAATTATTTCAACAAAAATTGGAGGAGAGTGCCATGTAAGGAAAGTAAAGCAATTTCATTGTTGTTATGGGAAAAGGATGTTGTTTCATTCTAGACACTGATTGCAATAGACAAAGATTGGAATATTAAGATTGGAATTTGTATATGCATAACTTCCAAATCACTAAAAGAATAAAAAAGAAGCATATAGATTAATCTAATACAAAATAGATGAAAAGTGAAGAAGATTTAAAAAGGAAATATCCAGGAAAGCACTAACATTGAAAACATAATACAAGAGAAAACCAACTATATTACTTTCAAAATAAATGTGAATGGATTAAACTCTGAAAGAATGTGAAGGTGAGACAAACAAAATCCAACTGTAAACTACTTTAAAAATCTACACTTGAAATAAAATGACACAGAAAAGTTTGATATAAATGAGTGGACAAAACCCACCCCCTAAACCAAAAAAACATCTGAAAGTTAGTCTCAAAAATCTAAAATAGCTACAAATCCATATTAACAATTAAGTTGTGTATGTTAAGAGGAGATAACTTAAAAGTTCTCCTCTTAAAGAATAATTTGTAAAAAAATTTAAAAATAATAAAATAAAAATAAATAAATAAATAAAAATAAAATAAAATCAAAAAGAAAGAATAATTTGTAACTATGTGTGGTGACGGACATTAACTAGACTTATTGTGATAATCATTTCACCATATATATGTATAAAATTATTCTGTTGGATACCTGAAATGAACACAATTTTAATATAATTTTATCTCAATAAAAAATAAAAATAAAAGAGAATGGATATGATTGTTTATATACCATTAATATACACAACACATGCACAGTAGTCTTAGGAAAATAAAGTGCAAAATTGCAATCTTGGAAGATTTCAATGACTGCTTAAAAAATAAAGAATAAATGATATATAAGATATAGCCATATACAGAAGATTTTAATGTTAGTATCAATAAGCTGGATTCAATAGATATTGAAAATTTTATCTTATTATTATAGAATACTCAATATTATCAACCCTAACAGAAAAACTTGATCGTATTCTGGTCCACAAAGAAAATCTCAGTAACTTCCAAAAAGCAGAAATTTTATAGACCACCATGCAATATTATCTGACCACAGGCAATAAAATTAGGAATTAATCATAACAGCTAACTAAAAATAAATACAACTCCTTATAAATGAAAAAGGAAACCCTTATGTAACTTGATGTAAAGAGGAAATGAAACTTTCACTGACGTGCTAGATACTAACTACCCTGAAAATTCTACTTTTCAGAACTTCACCGGATGCATTTTCATTTAGGTCGGAAGCAAATCAGAAATGCTGCCATCCCTACCGCAGTTTATTACTGCTATAAAATTTCTTATCAAGGCAGCTAACAAGAAATGGAAATTTAAAAATGAGTGCTGGAAACCAGAAGCCATGCCTGAAGAGTTCCTCTGCAGGAGCTTAAAAAACTTTTTGTCTGTAACTCGTGGCAAAATACTCACATTGCTTCATGACATAGCACAGGATTTACACGCTTATGGCAGAAACAAAAGATTCACCAAACTATGAACATTGCCCGCTAATTAATACTCTCTTACTCTATTCTATTATGGTTTTTTTTTAAAATACTGATTAACAAGCCATAAATTGGTTTCACTGTCCACTATGGATCACTATTGGTTTCCATTTGGAAAACACCAATATGAGCCATATGCCTGGGGGTGAATCCCTGAGTCCCTCCCATCCTTTGAGAATAATGTAGTTAGGTGATATTCACACAATTTTTATTGTATGCATGCTTCGCCTTGCAGACCACTTCTAGGAACAGATTCTAAGAAAGTTGTGTACATAAGCATCTTTATTACACTGCTATTTATAAAATAAAGAAGTAATTTAAATATTTGGCAATAGTTGCGTGGTTGAATTAGATGCAGGCATTAAAATCATCATGTCATCTGTATGCATTAGCATAATATTTCAGGTGAGAGGCTAGTAAGTAGTATGTAAAGGGTGATCTCATTTTTTTTTAATTTTTTTTTATTGGAGTTCAATTTGCCAACATATAGCATAACACCCAGTGCTCATCCCACCAAGTGCCCCCCTCAGTGCCCGTCACCCAGTCACCCCAACCCCCCCGCCCACTTCCCCTTCCACTACCCCTTGTTCATTTTCCAGAGTTAGGGGTCTCTCATGTTTTGGGGTGATCTCATTTTTATAAATATTTAAAGCCTATTTGTTTCCGGAGAAGAATGGAAATAAATGTAACATGAATCGAGGAAATGAATAGAAGAAAATGAATTTAAGAAAAGGCAAATTTTTTGGCTGGCTTGGTAGACATTTTTGGGCTGAGTTGAAGTCATTCTGAACCCCCTCCTCCCTTTCCATCCCTTACTGTAGAAGGAGGAAAGCTCTCTTACTTCCCCAGAGTCTCTTGTGGCTAAGAATGGTCATATGACCCAAGGAGCATGAGCTCTGCTGAGGAGCTAAGGGTGGGAAGCGTTGCTTCCTTATGAAAGATAAAGTGTTTTGCTGGCACTGCCTCTTTCTGTCTTTTCCAGTTTGGAATGCAGCTTATGAAGGTGTGATCCCTGGACCCCCAGCAGCCATCTTGAAACCATGAGGTAACATGTATGAAGATAAAAAAGTAAATATGCCAAACCGTAGCCAAAGGATACAACAGACCAGGGTTTTTAAAATGTGGTTGTTAAGCAGATGAACCTCATAAAGCACTTCTTGTAACGTGATGCAAAGATTCCCATGTGTGTATCCATTGTTCACTATTAGCTAGAGTTTCTATTACTTGCAGCAGACAATTCCTAACTGATTTAGAAGGATTGTGGTTGATTTTTAATTCTTACTATTATTTATTGAATTGAACCAAGTTTACTCAAATATCTTATTTTTTAGGAAACCAAAAATGTATTTTTTACTGATAACTTTCCATTTCTCGCATACAGATTAAGACACAGTTTTATTGTATTACTATCCAGTTTTTAAAAATTACAAATAAAGCTGACATAAACATTCTTGTATATGTCCTTTAATGCACTTAGGTATGCATTTCTGTTGGAATATATGTAGGGGTAGAATTACTAGATTTGGGGTATGCATATGTCCAACTTTATTATATAAATCCAAAGAGCTTTTAAAAGCTGTTTTTATTAGTTTGTTTCTATCAGCACTTTATGAGATTTCCAGTTTCTCCCTCCTTGTCATCACTTGGATTTGTCAGTTTTATTAATGAACCATTTTCCATTTTGGTGGGTGTATAGAATTATCTCACTGCAGTTTTATTTTGCATTTTTCTAATAAATAATAATGTCAAGTATTTTTAGCTATGTTTACTGACCACTGGGATACCTGGTTATGTAAAGTGTTGGCTCAAATCTTCTAGAGTTTTCTATTGAGTTGGCTATTTTTTGTAGGAGTTGTTCATATATTCCAGATATGAACTTCTTTTTGTTATACCTGCATTTACTCTCTAATTTTTTTGCCCTTAATGGTGTCTTTTCAAGAAGTTCCCAATTTTCAAAAAGTTCTCAAGAAGTTCTACTTTCTTAGTCATTTTTCTATATTGTAATGCTATTTTTTTCCTGTTTAAGAAAAATTTTTCTTACCTGAGATCATGAGGATATTATATTCACCTATGTTTTCTTCTAGAAACTTTGTGTTTTACATTCTGCATTTAGATCTACAGTCCACCTGGAATTACCCAGAACTAATTTTTATGGATAGTGTTAGATAGGAGTCTGGATACACACACACACACACACACACACACACACACACACACATTCATACACCTTCAATAGGCCTCATAATTTTTTGAAAAGATTATCCTTCATTATTGCTCTAAAGTGTCACCCTTGTCATAAATCAGATACGATAAGTCTGTTCAAGAATAAACTAGGGGCTGGGCGCCCAGGTGGCTCAGTGGTTTAGCGTCACCTTCAGCCCAGGGCATGATCCCAGGATCGAGTCCCACGTCAGGCTCCCTTCATGGAGCCTGCTTCTCCCTCTGCCTGTGTCTCTGCCAATCTCTCTCTGTCTCTCATTAATTAATTAATTTTTTTTTTAAAGAATAAACGAGGGGCACCAAGGTGGAGCAGTCACTTATGCATCCAACTCTTGGTTTCCCTCAGGTCACGATCTATCTCAGGGTCATGAGATTAAGGGCTGGATAGGGCTCCGTGCTCAGCATGGAGTCTGCTTCAGATTCTCTCTCCCTCTCCCCTCTCCCCCTGTCCCTCCCACTCATGCTCTCTCTCACATAAATAAATAAATGAATCTTTAAAAAAAAAATCTAAACTTTACTCTTAGTCTATGTGTCTGCTCTTGTATAAATACCATTTTGTGTTCACTGTTGTAGTTTCAAAAGTCTATATTCAATGGAGTAAATCTTACAGTTTTACTCTCTGACTCAAGATTGTTTTTGCTATTCTTGATTCTGCATTTCCATATCAATTTTAGAATTGACCTGTCAATTCACACACACACACACACACACACACACTGCTGGAATTTTGATTGGGATTACACTGAATCTAGAGATCAACTTTGGGAAAGTTGACAGAATATTAAGACTCCCAGCTCATTAACATAATATATTCCTCCACTTTTTAAGCTCTTTTTATATTTCTCTAAATAATTTTCTTTTTTTTCTCTAAATAATTTTCTAAGTAAAGTTCTCAAGCCATTTTTTTTAGATTTATTCCTTTATTTTTTTGGTTTTTGATCCTACTGTAAATGATATTGGTTTTTGAATTTCATTTTCTGTTTTTTTCTTCCTAGTATATACAAATACAATTGTTTTAAAATATTGACCTTAGGGATCCCTGGGTGGCGCAGCGGTTTGGCGCCTGCCTTTGGCCCAGGGCGCGATCCTGGAGACCCGGGATCGAATCCCACGTCGGGCTCCCAGTGCATGGAGCCTGCTTCTCCTTCTGCCTATGTCTCTGCCTCTCTCTCTCTCTGTGTGTGACTATCATAAATAAATAAAAATTAAAAAAAAAAATAAAATAAAATATTGACCTTAATCAAAAGACTTATTAACTCTAAAAGTGAGTTCTTTTGATTCTTGCAGAGTAATTTAGAATAATGGCAATTTTTTTTCTTCTTTTTGTTTTATTTTTACTCCTGCCCTCCCCATTCATATCCCCCACCTGGATAGGACCTCTAAATCTAATTTCAAATATAAGTTATGGTAGGAGGCATCCTTATCTCATTCCTGAACCCATTTACTATCAACTATTATGTTTACTGTAGAGTTTTTGGTAGTTTTTTTTCAGATTAAGGAGGTATTTTACTAGTTACTCAGAGTTCATTCTTATAAATTCCATTTTCATTTACTAAGAGTTTTTTATGAATGGTTGTTGATATTTATCAAATAGTGTTTATGTGTCTATGAAAATGATCAATTTTTTTTACTTTTATTCTGTCACTGTTGAGTTACATTGATAGATTTTAAAATATTAAACCTCTCTTTTATTCTTGTAATAAACCCAATTTGGTTGGCATCTGTTATACTATTTACGTATTGATTAATTTAATTTACAAATATTTTGTTCAGAGTTTTTACATCTATGTTCATGAAAAAGGTTGTCCTGTAATTTGACTTTCTCTTTATATCTTTGCCATATTTTAGTATCAAGCTTATGCTGACTTCATTATGTATGTGATTTATCATTATACATTCTCTGAGTTTGTGTAAGACTGATGTTACTTTTACATGCTAGAAAACTTCATTAGTGGAGGCCTCTAATAGTGTGGCATTCTGCTAGGAAAGATTTTTAAAGATTTAATTTAAAAATAGATATAGAAGTATTCCAATTTTTGGGATGCCTAGATGGCTCAGTGGTTGAGTGTCTGCCTTCGGCTCAAGGAGTGATCCCAGGATCTGGGGATCGAGTCCCACATTAGGCTCCCTGTGAGGAGCCTGCTTCTCCCTCTGCCTATGTCTCTGCCTCTCTCATAAATAAATAAAAAATCTTTTTCAAAAAAGTATTCCAATTTTCTGTTTCTTTTTGTTCATTTGGTAACTTTTCTCCAGAAATCTATTTCATTTACATTGTCAAATGCATTGGCATAACATTTTTAATAGTATTATTTTACTGGCTTTTTAATGTCTGTAGGTTCATGCCTCCTTTTCCACTTTATTATTGGTTATTTGTGTCTTCTCTTTTTCTTTTCTTGATAAGCTTTGTCAAGGTTTCATCCATTTTATTAGTTTTTTTTCTTTAAAAAAACAATTTTTATTTATTTATTTATTTTAAGAGAGTGCATGAGCTAGGGAGAGGAGCAGAGGCAGAGGGACAAGAGGACTCTGTGCTGAGCACTAAGTCCAATGTGGGGCTTGATCCCATGAACCTGAGATCATGACCTGAGCCGAAATCAAGAGTTGGATACTTAACTTACTGAACCACCCAGGTGCCCCTAGTATTTTTCTAAGAACAAGTACGGCTTTGTTAACACTTTCTTTGGTATGTTTGGTTTCTACTTCATTTCTGCTCTTATTATTAGTATTGCCTTTTTTCCATTTGGTGGAATTTTATTTGCTTTGAGATGGAGACTTAGATTATTGATTTTCAGCCATTTTTTTATCCAATATATGCATGTATGAGTATTGATTTCCTTTCAGGCATGAGTTTAGTTGCATCCCACTTATCCTGCTACATTATATGTAGTGTTTTCACTAACCTTCCATTCAAGCTATTTTCTAAATTTCCACAGTAACTTCTTCTCTGAACCATGAATTATTTAGAAGTCTCTGGTTATTTTCCAAATATATGAGGATTTAAAGTTTTCTTTCTATTATTGACTGTACTTTAATTACACTGTGGTTAGAGAACACATTCTGTATGATTTCACACTTTTTCAATTTGTTGAGAAACGCTTTATGACTAACATATGGTCATTTTTTACAAATGTTCCATGTGCACTTAAGAATAATTTATCAGTTGTTGGGTGCAATGTTCTATTAATGTCAATTAGGTAAATATGTTAATTATGTAGTATAAATTTTCTGTACCCTTCGAATTTTTTTGTTCTTTTATTTTATCAGTTACTGAAAAGAGGTCTGGAAATCAGAATTCTAATATCTATTGTGAATTTACCTATTACTCCTTTCGTTCTCTCAATTTTTGCTTTATTTATTTTGAGATTGTACAATCAGGAGCATTACAATCTAGAATGGTTACATTTTCTTGGTGTATTGAACCTTATATCAACAAAAAGTGTCCTTTTTTATTTTAAAATAGTCTGGATTTTTAGTATACATTGCCTGATATTAGTGTGGCTGCACCACCTCTCTCTTGGTTAGTTTTTTGGGTAACATTTCTTTTTAAAATGTTATTACTTAAAATTTTTCTGCATACTTACATTTAATGTATGTCTTTTATAAGTATCATATATTAGTTTTTGTTTTTGTCCTGATGATCCCCTGATGATATTTTTAATGTAAATGTCTATGAAAGTTTAACAGAGACAAAAAATGAGTGAATCATACTTGCACAGGTCAGTGAATTCCTATAAAGTGAATGCAGCTGTGTAACCAACACATAGATCAGGAGAGGGAACATTACTCTCACAGAGAGGCACCTTCCGGTCCCTGTTCTCCCAAATGTAAACACTATTCTAACAATGTGGATTAGTTTCACCTGCTTTTGAACTTTATGCAAATAGAATAACTCAGATTAACTAAAATAATAAAATATTAGAAAAAAGTAAACTTTTACCTCAGTAATGTATTTACTGATATCTGTTTCAATCAGCCATCTAACTAAATGTCATGTATTCATCAATTGATAGTTTTTCTCTCTTTTCTTGATTTCTTTTGGACTAAGTATGTATTATTATTGTTGTTCCATTTTTCAACCTTTATTAGCTTGCTATGTATATATTTTAAGTAATATCTTCTTGGCATAGGGCCCTAGATATGACCAAAAAAATTGAAATATTGAACTATTCAAGTCTAATATAAATTTGCATTTCTGTGCAAATACAAAGATGTTTGAATACTTTAGAAAGATACAAAGATACTGGAATACTTAAACTCTGAATTTTACATTTCTCCCACCTTCTTTGCTTCTGTTGTCATGTATTTAAATTCTCTATGGATTTTTAAATAATCCAAACATTATTATTATTATTATTATTATTATTATTATTAATTTATTTTTACCTACCTATTTACCCTTTCTGTTGTTCCTCATTCTTTTCTCCTTCTCTGTGCTTCCATCTGTGACCATTTTCTTTCTGCCTAAAGAATTTAGTATTTCCTTTACTCTAAACCTGTTGAATAAATTCTCTGTTTTCTGTCTCGAGAAAAAGTCATTTTTGGTCTTCATTTTTGAAGGTTATTTTCAATGGATATAGAATTTAGGGTTAATCTTTTTTTTTTTTTTTTTATCACTTTGAGGACCATTCCATTGCCTTTCTGGATTCCAATATTCCGTTGGAAAGTAAGCTGTCAGTCTTATTATATACCCTTTGAAAAGTTTTCCCTGGCAATTTTTAAGATTTTTCTCATTACCTGTGATTTTCAGTAGTTCTTTTTTTTAAAAGATTTTATTGATTTATTCATGAGAAACAGACAGAGAGGTAGAGACACAGGAAGAGGGAGAAGCAGGCTCCATGCAGGGAGCCCAATGTGGGACTCAATCCTGGGTCTCCAGGATCATGCCCTGGGCCAAAGTTGGTGCTAAACCACTGAGCCACCCAGGCTGCCCTGATTTTCGGTAGTTCTGACATTCACAATATACGTTCCTGTGTTTCACAGAATTTCTTGTATCTGATTTGATATCTCATGTCCGTTTTGGAAATTCCTCAAGCATCTCTCAAGTATTACTTGTGTCTCATTCTCTCTTTCTAATTCATCTGTAGCCTTTTCACCATACCCAATATGTCTCTTATATTCTTTTCACCTTTTCCATTCTTTTGCCCCTCTGTACTTAAGCTGGATAGCTGTCTTCAGTTCTAGAATTCACTTTTTTTAAAAAAATTCTAGTTAGTTAGTTCAAGTCTCCATTTTATCATTTAGTTATTTTATCATGACTCCTTAAAGTACATGTCTGATATGTGAATCATTAGTGGATTTGAGTTTACCATCTGCCTTTTTTCCTCTTGATTTTTCAGTCAAGACTTATCATCTGTTTATTTCTCCCAATTTTTCAGTCAGGCCTTGTTTTCTTGTATTCTGGTTAAATAATTGAATATCATGTATTATATATGAAAAATTATAGATATCACTTGCCCCTCCATAGTTGTTAATCTTCTTCTAGAGAGCAAATGGTTTGCTTTCAATGGTCACCTAGGCTATGGGCAGACTCTCTCAATTCACAGTGGGTTAAGATGGTTCAAAACTCACCTCTGTCTTTATGAAGGCTTCAGTCCTCAAAAAGTCTACTTCCTTTGCCCATGTCTAGCTCATTCTTATTGTTAGAATGTTGCCCTTTATTGTTCAACTAAAGGTCTGGGATATTTACTAGGTCTCTTCTCCTTGGTGGACTATGAACTCCAATTTTTGTCATTTCTCCCATTCTGTAAGTCTATCAAAAGCTCAGTTCAGTTTATTAGCCTCTCAACTGCTTTTGAGATCAGTATTTCACTGGAGAGGAGACATGATACCAATTGTCAGATATACCTCATTTTCTAGGTCTTGGTATGTCTCTGATCCATTATGTACATGCACATTCACACATAGTCCAGCAGCTTTTCTAGTTTTTGCTGGAGAGAAGAGTTATTTCAAATACAACTTAGCCTGTCATTCTACCAAGAGAAACATCAAATCTCAATAAATAAATTTTAAACATAAAGAGTTACATTTTCTTAGAAACACATCTTATAATGAAAAGAATAGGGATGCTTTTAAAAATCAATTCATATATCCATGGATGAATATGTCTGATCTTTAGAATAAGGCAAATAGAATCCATTCTATTCCTATTTATTAAATCTCAGTGCTAAGAGAGTTGTTCACGTAAATAGGTAGATGGAGATAGAAGTAGTTTGTTGTATCAATATCATTTAATTCTTTGAACTGCTTCTTTGAATGTCAAGATTCACATAGTGATCTATCATCATAAATTTTTAAATGATGTTTCAGCCAACAACTCAATTAAGTTTTTCCTAAATAACTTAAAAGTAAGCAGAGGAAAATACTTGCTTGTTTAATAAAGTTTTGTAATTTTATCACCAGATGTATTCACATACTCAACACCTACACCAATATTTTGACCTGTCCCTTTCTTTGGTATCTAAAGGCTTTCATCTATCAGAGCAATGCACTTTAGTAAGGTTCCAGATGGCTGAGGGGTATTCCTTTCTTAGGTAAAGTATGGAAAGGGCATGTTTTTAGTCAAGACAATATGTGCAATGCGCATGAACATTAAGGATCTTATAATTGATTTCCTCAAAAGAAATCTTGCTCTTGTAAATCCCGGGGAACCAAGTCTGAAGACCCCTGAAATATGAAACCAGGCAACAATAGCTCTAGTCTATAGGAACTGTAATGTTCAGAAAGCAGTTGGGCATGAAGTGGGGAGGGGTGGGTTGGGGGTGACGTATGACTGATGGATGTATAATTTATTCTCCTGTAGTTGTCCCACAACTGAAGCTCTGTGAGAAAAGAGAGAGAAAGAAACTTCATAGCAGAGCAAATGAGGGCATTTTCATTTGTTATCTACTCAGGTCACCAGAGATCCAGATGATGGAGTGAAAGGATCGTATCTCAGTCCATCAGAGATGCTCTGAATCCAAGCCCTGCAAACACAGTTAATTTTGATAGAAACTATATACCTCCCTGTGCCCCTGAGAAGGAATTAAACCAGTACCCAGGTGGACAGAAACTGGGACAAGTGTAATCCTTCTGCTCTGTCCACCAGAATGGTTTCCCCTTAGTGAGATCTCAAAAGGCAGACACATCTACCATACCTCTAATCCTATAACCCACAATGAATAAATGACTGGCAAAGGAAATAGCTAGCAAGAGATGATAGCCACAATGCAGTGGAACATGAAATTAATGAAACTGGTGGTATTAGAACAAGGTTAATTATTCCCAGGTGAATTAGTCTTTAGTGAATTGTTTTGTTTTCTTTAGTCTTTATCTGATGGAAATCAGCAGACTAGTGGTGGTGATGGGAGGTGTTGTGTGGATCCCATGAGATCTATAATCAGGGGTCTGAGGGCCCTTTCCAGATCTATCACAGGCCCAATTTGTGAAAGAGGGTGTGTTGCTCAACCTCTGAGTCTGCTGTCTTCAGGCCATTTCCATGACTTCAGGAGGAGCATGGGACCTAGTCGGCTAAGGTCACTGCAGGTCACCTCAACATGACTGAAGAAAACAGGATTCCTGGATCTCTGTATAGGGATTTGTGGGGAAACAAAGGCAATCGCCTGAATCTCACAGTTTAAAAGATCAGCTGGGAACTCTGGAGTAAGATTTTAGTTTCACAAACACCATGAGGGCATGTTTTGGCTTTACTCCATCTTGTTTCCTCCCCATTCCCAGGGAACTTTGAAGGGAACTGCCTTAATTACGGTTCACTTTTAAGACCTCATCTTATCTCATCTTGACTAGAATCCACCTTCCTGCTGGATATTCCAACCTCACACTGGATGAGTATCCTCTTCTACAACCTAATAAAAATATCCTTTGTCAGAGGGAACTTAATGAACAAAGAGGGTCACCACTAAGCCCACACTTGATTTTTTTAAAAAGGCATTTCTTTTAAAAAACACTTAACTACTATCCAACAGAAACTTATTTGAATATACCTATGTTGTTACAACAACATTTGACTGCCAGGGACCAAAATATTATCAAAATAAATATGCAAATCTATGATGTCTATTATGTTAGCAATGCTCCCATGGACATGGCATCCTTGCACGACTCACAGCTTTCAGAGCCCTTCATGGAAGCCTCACATCAAACCCCTTTATTTTACAAAGAAATCAAGTTTACAAAGAATTATTTAACAAAGAATCTCAGATGGGAGAAGTGAATGTCCCAAGGTCTCCTGGCCGGCTAGTAATCAACTCTCCCAGCTGTGGTACTTTTCTACTATGCACACTGCTTTCCTGTCTGATCCTTGCTTCCTGGCAACTCTCTCTAAGGACCACCAAGTTGAGCCCATAAAAAAATCACATTTCTCCAACTTCCAAGAGCACAGGTCTCGCCTTCCAAGTACAGCTCAGCTTGCCAACTTTGACACATCTTGTAACAATAACCCCTGTGAGCTGCATTTTATGTGATATGAGGCAGGTGTACAACTGTTGAATACATGTCTCAAGAGAGCTTATTAAAACAGCTAAGCCAATTAACTCTCTTAGAAACATGTAACCTTTTCCAGGAAAATACATCTGAGGCACAGGAGCTTGTGGGAACAAGTCCTTAGGGAAAGTGTGGCCTTTGATCTCAGAGACCCTTTCCTCAGGGTTGGCCTGGCCCACAGAGCTAGGACACCTCTGGTGATGGCTCTCTTCTGATGTAGGGAGGAGGCGGTGGGCTGGCCAGAGCACAAGATGCCACTGAAGACTGCTTTTGTGTGCAGGAGCAGAAAGCAAGCCCAGGAGACAAATGAGACAAGAAACAACTCACCCATTAGAACAGATTCCAAAAACTCAACTAAAAATGACTCACTGGGCATAAAAAGTGACTAATGGGAAACCAAGGTGAAAAGGAATATATGCCTAACCCTAGCTAAGTTTCCGTGTTAGGAAGGCAGTGGGGAAACCACAGCAAAGCCTAATGAAGTCAAAGGTGAAGCTTTAATCTCTGCATCTACTAGTTAGCTTTAGATGGGGAAAATCTCCAGCCCAGGGTTAAGGACAGCACTTCCTCCAAGTGGGACCAGGTGAGAAATGAATGACTGCTCCTGGAATGATCCCCCTGGGTGCCCCCTCATACAAGTTATCAGCAGTGTCTCTGGGTCTGGCACATGCTTCAAGATTATCTAAATCTTGCAATTGATTACATGATTACAGTGACATCATGCTCCCCTCAAAGGAAGCCATCCTGACTTCCACACCACATGGTATTCCCAAAGTCTTTTTCTCTGAGTAGGTGGTTTCCTGGTATTTAGATCATAGCAGACTAGATCTACTTAAGAGGCAAGATGCTAATGAGTCCTCTATTGCAGACCTCAGCCCTATCAGCTAGGTTGCTAGAACTCTAGCACCTATCCGGGGATCCCTCATCCCCCCACTCCCAAATCTGAGCTGTGGTCTCCAAGCCTTACAAACAGCTCTTTATCCCATATATATGGAGGAACTTTGGTCTCTTCAACATCTGGGATGGTTCTGAGCCACTACTGGGAATATCTGGGACCAGAACTGAGTGCTGTGTGGAGGCCCTGCAAAGTCACTTCTCTGCAATCCTTGGGCAAACAGCCTGTGGCCTGTCCAATGGCCACACAGCCCAGCATTATTAGGCTCTACCTCTGCATGTGGTCCTGTGTATGCTAATCCTGTCCATGGTTCCTGTCCCCCAGTCCTAAGACATTGAACAGACAGGATCTGTCTTTTTCTCTGATGACCCAGTGGTCAGCCCCCTCTGTCTACCCCTTTCCTGGATACATGCTCCTCCTGTTCCTTACTGGCCTGATGACCTATCCCAGAATTCTCTTAGTGATTTAAAGTAGGGCTTTATTTCACTCTGTGGTGTTTGCTGCAAATGTATATTTGAATTCTTGATGTCACCTTGCAGCTGTATTTTGGGCTAAGAGTGGCCTGGATCAGAGGGGTCCCCCTTAGTGACTTAAAATGGGTATAAAGGGATCCCTGGGTGGCGCAGCGGTTTAGTGCCTGTCTTTGGCCCAGGGCCCGATCCTGGAGACCTGGGATCGGATCCCACATCAGGCTCCCGGTGCATGGAGCCTGCTTCTCCCTCTGCCTCTGTCTCTGCCTCTCTCTCTCTCTCTGTGACTATCACAAATAAATAAAAATTAAAAAAAAAAAAAGATTTAAAATGGGTATAAACTGAAGATCCCTTTTTAGAATCTAGGAGGGCAGGGGGTGTATTAGTGACTCAACATTTACTCTGGTCAGATTTTCTACATGTCTTATCTCATATCACATGCCAACAAGCCTGAGTGGTGCGTATGGTCGTTCCTGTAGGATAGATAACAGAACTGGAGCACAGAGAGATTAAGTGACTGTCCCCAGGTCCCACAGTGAGGGAGATGCTGAATTGGTCTAGAGCTCCATTCTGGCTCTTTATAAATTTCCATGAGGTTTCCCAAGTGCTTCAGTGAAGTGCTGGAAACACCACAGGAAGGTTAGGGAGGGACTGAGCTCCCCCCACACAAGGAACTCTGGTGGGGTCAACATGCTGCCTCTTTGTCCCAACACAACAAAATCCCTTTGGCAAATAGCCAGCCACCCACAGACCCCCCTGGGGGAAGGCATAGCAGACGTGGCTGGGCCTACCTGCCAACTTAGAGAACTTTGGGACCAGCAAAGCCTGCAGCACAGATCCAGGAGGAATGCTACAGGACTGTTCTTAGCCACCAAAAATTAAGACTCTAGCAATCTCTACTGAAGGCTTGTTTAATACAGGAGCACTAATGTTGGGCCCTTTCTTCACTTTGCCAGGTCCCCTCCCTCCGAATCCCTGCTGGCTCTGCTCTGGGCAGTTGGGCTGGCAAGCCTGGGAGGGACAGTGGCTGCCCCAGCAGCACAAGACCCTCCCCAGCCTGGGCCAAAGCTCAGGTACAGGCAGGGGACCTGGCATGGGACCTGGAGTCAGACAACCCCCACCGGCAGCCCCACTTACTGGCTTCTTGGCTGCATGTTCTCTCTGGAACTTCCATTTCCTTCACTAAAGCGGGGATAAGAGCAGTCATTTCTCATGATTGTCCTGAGGATTTAATAAAGGGATGCGTGTGAAGTGCATGGTTCACTTTAGATCCTCAACCCACCCCGTTTCTTTTCCTTGCCAGCATCAGAGAAGGCCAAGGTGTCTTGATTTCAAACATCCCAGAGCAGAGTGGCCCCGGAGGGTTCCCTAGTCATGACTAGGGCAGGTAAAGAGGATTCCCATGACAGTTTAACTAAGCTGGGGACAGTGAGAAGGGCCAGGGACCGCACATCGGGTGGCAGGTACCAGACAAACAGCCGAGGGTCTTAGGGCAATGGCTCTCAGCTCTGGCTGCACAGGAGTCAGTTGGGGGAACTTTTGCGCACATTGATACAAGGGCCTTCACCCCAAACCAGTTGCCCTGGAACCTCTGAGCGTGCAGCCTGCACACTGGTATTTTATAACAGCCTCATGTGGTTCTTACCTGCACCCAGGGTGGGGAATCTCTTCTGAGGAGGGAGAAACAAGGACAGAAACTTAAAAAATATAATTGCCTCTTAGCAGGCAAGAAAAGAGGACCCCACAGGGAGTACAGAGGATCGTTGGAGGCCACCTGCAGGAGCTGGTACTTGAGGTGGGCATCCTACTGAATAAGGAGTTCCGATTGCACTCTGCTAACCCCAGGAAAGAACCCTGGACTCAGACACTGCCCAGATTGGGAAGGGGGAGGGGGTGCAGCTTTCTCCCCAGAGTTCTCTGGTAAGACCTCTGCAGGAAGAAGGGTCCTCCCTGGGGCAACCAAGCCTGCCCAGACACTTGAGGCCAGAGTCCAATGCCTGGGCTGATGCAGAGAGCAAGTGGGGGTGGTGAGGCTCTGCAGAGCTTCCGAGCCTCCCACACCAGCATCAGCTCAGGCCAGATGCAGCTCTCCCTGAGAATTAACCTTGACCCCAAACAAGCTCTGGAGCTGGCAAAATGCCAAAATCAGCCCAGAGAGAGGCCACTGATCCTGATCCTGAAGCACAAAACTTTCTTCCTCATTGGGTCCTACCCAATAATTCCCATAGTTCCTTTAAACTAGCAAGACACCGGGAGTTGTTAGAATAAAATACTGTCTACCCTGAGATACCCCATCATTAGCCTCAGCTGAAATCTCTCCATGGGATCAGCTGGCAGCAGGGGCACCGAGAGAATGGGAGGCAGGTGGTACACAGGGCGGGCCAGGGCTCAGGGACCTGTGTGGCTGGCGTGTCGCTTAGGAGGCCAGACGGGGTGGGGTGCAACAGTGAGCCCTGAGCACCCCGGAGACGGAGGGTGAACGCCCAGCCCTTCCAAGTCCTAATGATGGCAGGAACAGGAGCCCTGAAAATCCAGTTCCCTTGTTCTGAGTTGCAATAATCCAGAGCCTTGCTTCTGGCACATTTGCCTCCTCACTTAGTCTAATAAATGTGGGGGGTAATGTCTGTCTCTCACATTTCCCTTCTTATCTTCTTTTTCGTCCTCCCCCCTTCCCTTCTGCTTTGGTCTGTTTGGGGTATGGTAATAAAATGCCATTGACTGGGTGGTTTAACCAACAAACATTTATTTCTCTCATTTAGCTCTGGGAGATGGGAAGTTCAAGACCCATCTATTCTAACAGATTCGGTGTCTGGTGAGGCACCTCTTCCTGGTTTGCAGAGGGTCACCTTCTAACCGAGCGGTGAGAGAGGGCTCTGGTCTCTTCCTCATCCTCTAAGGGCACTAATCCCAGCATGGAAGCCCAATCCTCATGACCTCATCTCAACCTAATTGCCTCCCAAAGGCCCTACCCCCAAATACCATCACACTGTGGAGGAGAGTTCCAAGATACAAAATCTGGGGGGACATATTTCTGTCCCCAACAGTGTCTACATCTTTATTTTGAGAGTCAACTGCTGGTCAGGAATACCCATTTTGGACTTTGTGTGAGCAAAAAATACATTTCTATTGGGCTAAGCCACTGAGACTTTAGGGTTTATCTCTTTCGGCAACTGACATTAACTTACTAATACACCCTGTCCCTTGGACTCAAATCCCTTGAGCTGCCATATAAGGTACTTAAAGATTTGACCATTTCTAGTTTTATATCTCTTCACTCCCACCATAGTCAACCAGCTGCCACCTTGTTTTTCTCCGCAGCTCTGCAAAGATGACATGCCCTAGCTTGCTTTGTCTTTGAGCCACAGATGGCAGTCCTTTCCTCTGCCTCGAATGCTCCTAGAAATCCGTCCTACATTGCTCATCCGATACCCTGTGTCTAGTATAATCAGAGCATCAGCCATAGTGGATGGTAATTGCCGATCTCTCATCTGCCTCCCAACCCGAGGAAATGTGCCTTGTTTCTCGTTAGCAGATATCAACTCTTACTGGAGTTCAAAGCAGTTACTAACCAGAAAAAAAAAAAAAAAAAAAAAGTGTTGGGTTTTTTTCATCATCTTTTCCTGTTTAACTGAAAATTGCCTTTGTGAGAGAAGTCATGCCAAATGTTATGATTTGTATATTTTGTTTTCCTTCAAAACCAATTCTAGATGAAGTATAATAATCACTGTGACTACTACCTTCCAAACTCTCTTGCAGTAGATAGAAATTAAAGGGCACCCTGAGTTATTAATAATAATTATTATTAGTCTAAATTAGAAAATGTTAAAGAGGGACGCCTGGGTGGCTTAGCAGTTGAGCGTCTCCCTTCGCTCAGGGCCTGATCTCAGGTCCATGGATCAAGTCCCACACCGGGGCTTCCTGTGAGGAGCCTGCTTCTCCCTCTGCCTATGTCTCTGCTTCTGTGTGTGTGTCTCTCATGAATAAATAAAAATCTTTAAAAAAAAAAAAAAGAAAAGAAAAAATGTTAAAGAGGTGAAACTCCTACAAAGTTCAGAGCTTGCCTGTGACCCCCCCACCGCCATGCACACTGATAATGAATCCAGATGCCTTTTGCAGTCCCTGTAATATCTCTCAACAGTGAGCACTGGTGATGGCCACTCCCATCTTGAAACCGTTTTATTCCTTTGGTTTCTGTAACGAGTGTGTGCCAACAGGTTTTAACTGAGTCTTTTTTTCAGTAACACTTTTCCCTGCTCTCTCAGATGAGATCAAGTCCTTTATTAGAGGCCTTTATAAGGGACATCACTGCTCTTTATTACACATTCTACTCTTCTGTTTGTAATCCTGCTTCTCGAGCCACTCCTTCTTTGTTCCCTTTGCAGGCTCTCCTCCCCATGATCATTAATTTCCTCAAGGCTGTGTCTGGAACTCTCTCTTCTTTTCAGGTCTGCTCTCTCCCTAGGTGAGCTGCTGCTCCATGACCCCTGACACCACAGCCACGAACCACACCTCTGTACCGCCAGCTCTCTCCTCTGGGCTCCTGTCGTGCCCATTCATCCCACGTCTCCGAGTCAATTCAGGGTCAGTGTTCCTCTGCCCCAAACCACGCCACCATCCACACAGTTCTGTCAACCTGAAACCAGGTGTCATGCCTGCCAATGCTCAACCCAATTCATCACCAAGTCCTGGCAATCTTAATTCCTAAATATGTGCCCAATCATTCCATTTCTCATCATTTCTGTTACCCTGGTCTAAGTTATTCTCATCTCCTTCCTAAGTCCATACAATAACTTCCTGACTATTCCATCCTCTCTGGGTGCCACACTCCATTCTCCATGGAGTAGCCAGAGTGGTCTTGTCAAAATGCAAGTATGACTCTGCATTCCTCCTCCTTGAAGACTTCCAGTGACTTCTTATTCCTCTCAGGATGGGAATAAATTCTCCATCTTGGCCCACAGAACTTGGCCCGCCTCAGCTTCTCTCCACCTCATCCACACCTCATCCATCCTTCCCTCTCAGCTTCTTGAGCCTGCTTCTTCTGTTCCCTCAGCCTGGGTACTCCTTCCCACCAACTCCCCAACTTACCCAAGATGTCAACTCGTGTCACCCTCTCAGATGAAACCAGATCCCCTATTAGATGATGTCATAATGCAATATACTTTTCATTATTATACTTTGAACAAGTGGATTTCTACATTTATTTGGGCAAGTATAAGATTATCATCTGTCTCCTCCATGGGATGGTGAGTTCCTGGAGGGAGGGGGAATAGAATGAGGAGAGCTTGTATCTGGTTTTGCTCATAATTGTTTCCTAAGAGCTGATTTCAGGGCCCAGAGTCACTCCCTTTTAACTTGTTTTATGAAGAGACAGAGTTGCCACGACTTGTGAAGAATAGAAGTTCATCCCTGGATTTCTCTTTAAGGCTTTCTAATTACCATAATGGATGCTGATGAGAAACTGTGAGCTCTTTTGGCCAAGACGCCAGCCTGTGAGAGGAGATTGCAGGTAGTTGGACAACTATGAAAACTTTCCAGCACTGGAGGAACTGTTCTTGCAGGCAGCAGTCCAGATAGGCAACACACCTCCTCAGTTTCTCTGCAGCAGAAATCGTTGCCACCTAGAAGTCCTGCAGAATGCTTTTGAAGATCACTTCTTTGAGACAGCCTCCAACTGGAAATGAGAATTCATACTTTTCCTTGCTAACGCAGACAGAAACACCAGGGTTGCAGACCTTACCATATTTCCTGACAAACGAAGGAAATGACTCAAGGTGAATTCAACCCAAAGAGTCTTAGAGAATTTTGACCCAAGTCCTTTCCAACCAGACAAGATTAATTATAGGAGCATGAGTTTTGCTTGGTACTTCGGTGATTCTTAACACATGTTTCTATCACATTAAAAAAATCAAATCAATTAGATATAGATTAGATATATGTGTATTGTTATGTCAGAGACCATTTGCCAATCCTTATCATTGTAGTTTCTTATATTAAAAGAGCACAGGGACACCTGGGTGGCTCAGCGGTTGAGCGTCTGCCTTCAGCTCAGGGTGTGATCCTGGAGTCCCGGGATTGAGTCCCACATCGGGCTCCCTGCATGGAGCCTCCCTCTGCCTATGTCTCTCTCTCTCTCTCTCTCTCTCTCTCTGTGTGTGTGTCTCATGAATAAATAAATAAAAATCTAAAAAATAAAATAAATAAGCAAAAATTATGAATGTTGTATGCATGGGTGTGTTCTTCTGCAAAGGGGATCCATAGTATTGATAAGTTTCCTAACAAGGCCTTGAATCAGCTGTAAGAATCAGCAAACTACATAGCAGGGCCTCTTTGGGTTCTAAAATTACATACATCTTAAATCCTAATGCTCAACTGGTGATATTATTAGAAAATTCAGTGAAACTCTGGATCCTTTGCACTTGCAATGTCAAATATTTGTCTGAAAAAAATCTTTAGGTTTTATCCAGATATCTGGAGTTCTGTTCATAGAGCCAAAGAACTGAGCCATACATAATGTTAACTCAGACATTTGTATAATTGATGCTGGGCCCCTAATTGTCCCCGTGCCTGAGTGTAGGCATCTAAATTCAGCCAAGCTGAAGGCTGTCAGGAACCCACCGTGGCAGGAATGGGGAAGATGCTGTGAACAATCCACAATTCTTAATCAATAGCCAGTGCATGTCCCCTTATGCAGATGAAATCACCTTGCTTGTAACAACCAAAACTTGACAGGATCTAAGTTAGATACCCACCCATAAAATCCCCAACTAGCCCACCTCTGAAAAGTATAGAAGGGAAAGCTAGGTGGAAATGTGTCTTTCCCCATACAGAAAGTGTCCTATCTAACTGAACACATGCACAGGACAGAAAGAGATCAGTAAAAGAGCCCAGACCCACACCCAACACTATCTAGGGCCATATGAATGGTTGCTCCCAAGTCTCCCTGAGTGCTTGACTGCAGGGAGTTCACACTGCAAAACACATGATAAAAGACCCTGAACTCAGAGTCTTCAAACCCTCCAAAGAGTTTTAACCAGAGACTCCTAAAAAGTTTCTAATTTTTGTTTCTTTTTTGTTTTTCATGATAACCGTAAGAATAAACTTTAAAACCACTGCCACTGTGTATGACAGCACCAAATGTCCAAGGACCTCAAACTCTGTTTCCATACAGTATCTTATTTATCTTCCCATCTACCCTCATTTTTCCTCCTCGGTCCTACTCTGCTTTGGGTTGCCCTTAATATGAAGTGAATATTGGAGCCTCTTCGATCGCAAACCATAGAAATGGAATAGGGGATAAAATTAGCGAACAACAAGCACTCAGCTCTTATTCTTGGCAGAGCACTGCTAGACCCCAGACATGCGGTTACTGGATGATCTCTTTGGGCTTCCCAAAGAAATACTTGATTTAGAGCCTGGGATCATTTCCCATGATACACTTCTCCTTGCAAAGCTCAATGGCACCATTGGGTGGGGTAATAAAGGGTCTGTTTACAATATTAAATTTCTCGAGCCATGAGGTGGACTATTTTGGACTCTTCACCGCTGATGAATTTTTCCGTCTGCTGCTTTATCTACCTGACAGGAAAACTTGAACTACTGCCATTTCTAAATTACACTTCTAAATATTGACTTCACGGCGAGACTCAAAGTGTCATAACACAGCTCACTGGAGCAATGAAGATTTTCCAGGCCTCATCCAGAGGTCTGTACAATGTCCTGTGGGAAGTGGAGAAGGAAAAGGAGGATTTGAGAAGAAAAATAAAATCAAGTCATGTTTAGAAGAAATGCCACTGCACTTCACTTAATCTCGCAGAGATAAATGAACACTCAGTGGGCTGTTAGCTCTGGAGGGGCTGGAGGGGACCAGGGTGGAGGGAGAAAGGATAGAAGTGACCATTAATCCCCCATCTGTCAGCCAGTAAGAATGGAGGGTGCAAGAGTACTCCTGGCTGGGTTGGGTGGCAGGGCCTTCAGAGGCACTTAGCTCTTAGAGATCCTTCCAAACTAGATGCCTAGAAGGACTGGACAGTGTCTGAGATACAAGAGACTTTTCATCCAATTTCTATTAGGACTTCATCATGACCAAATATTTAGCTAATCTTCATTTAGGTCACTGAAGAATTCTAGGAGACTTTCTTTTTAGCTTCTTTCCTCCCAACAGTTAACACTACAAACTGATCTTAAGGCATATTTGTCACATCACATTAGCTGTTAAACTGTGAATCAAAAGAAGCAATTGGACCTTTCTTGCCCTTAAGGAGCTATTTTGGAGGAGAACATGATATTTTACATGCAAATTAGCTTTGAGATTTTTTTAATATATACTCAGGGATATATAACTTCAAGTTGTTTAGTATCATGAAGGAGCCAGATCCTTCAGGATGAGATATAGAATAATGCTCTGTAACACTGCAGAGAGAGGACTAAAATATGGCAGCTGTGTCCCTTCAGGACCATTCCCTACCTTCATGTGCAATGGTATCTACTGCTATCTGAAAGGCCACCGAAAGGAGGTCATGTGTAGAGGAGGCAACACGTGGGGAGCTAGGGAGAGATGATGAGGATTGTGCTCTTCAGAGCATGAAAGGCTCAAGTTCCAAGACAGGAAGTTAAATTAACCAGCCACCGTAAGATGTAAGATGGCCCTTATAGCACTGGGGCAACAGGCATCCTGATGGTCCTTAGATTTTTCTAAGGTGGTCCCTAAGGAAGCATGCCCAATCTGTTCCTTTTCCCAGGCCTATGCCTGTGGGCCCTTGCATTTGTTGATAATGATTTCTGAGAATGACCTCAACATGCATCCTTTGGCTTGAGACCTCATCATATTGGGCGGAACCATGAGCTCGGCTCTTTTAGCAAATCTGATCAGCTTGGCTCGTGGACTGACTTCTTTTCTTGATCTCATGTCCAACTCTGAAAAGTTGAGTCTCCATCTGAGGCAATGAAGTCCTCTTAAACCCTCCCCTTGCTTGAAATCATGTCAGCTGAGGTAGTAGCTATGGGCAGAACCCCAGGTGTCTTGGGAAGAAACTCCAGTACTCTCCCCGACATTCTATCTGCCAGCAGAGCCAGCCTGTGTCTAATTGTTCTTTTACCTAGTTTTGAATTTATGCAGCCTGCTCTGGCCTTCACGGGCTCACCTATGGGTGCTAGTCTCTGCTCTGTGGCAATTTTCCCCAGCATGGCTGTGGGTCGGTTTTCCATGGTCTCCATCTGTCTGTGTTCTATGCTCCTCCAAGAGCTGGCACAGCCTTGAGTGCCCTGAGCAGCTCCCCATGTGACCATCTCCAACCAGCTTCCTCCAAAACCCTGCTGAAGGCCCACGCCTTCAGTGTGGGCCATCTGTGATTCAGCCTTGGCTTACTCATCCTTCTCTCTGCTCTCCCCGACCCCCACCTGCCACCTTCCCCCACAACCCACCACACTCTCACAACTTTATCAGGCTGCTGCTGTCCTCTAACCCAGGGAAATGAGCTCCCCCACCCCCACCGCTGCCTCTCCCCATTAAATCTCTTCATTTCTTCTAGGCCTCTCCTGACATCTTCTTCCATCATGGCAATCAGCAGTATTACACCATTAAGAATTTGGAAAAAAGTGTGTCTAAAGTCGTGTACATAGGGAAGTCATATTACCCGCTTACCTGAAGAATGAATTCCATCAATGGGAAGACAACTGTAAGTTGATTATTTTGTTATCACTGAATCCTCTCATCCTTAGTGAAAGATTTTTGACTGCCAAGACGAGAGTATTCTGAAGACTTCTCACGGCAGCCAGGGTAGTTTGCATGATGACTTACCTCATTGCAGTAAGTAATTTAGTTTCTCATTGATCTATGATGTACAGGAGGAATATTAATACAAAGAGAATTCACTTAATGCAGTACCAAAAAGTTGTAAGTGCTTTGAATCCTCTTTTCAACTTGCAGGGGAGCTCAAAATCTATAGAAATAGTATGCCAAATTCTTTTGTAAAGCAGAGAAGCAACACATAATTTATCTCTTTTGGATATCCAAAATTTTGCACATGAAAAAGCATGATATACTACAGCAATATTGCTGAAGCAAGGAAATCAGGAAACAGCATTGTGTCTTCTATTGCTAGAGAGCTCAAAACAAAAGTTTAAAACACATGCCTGTAAGACATATTTCTTGTAAAGATCCCATTTTCCAAACCTTGGCTTGGTCTTTGAACATGAAAACTACATCATTTGTTTTCAGAGACTCCACAGTTTTTGAGATATGGGAGGCTGGAAGGGTCTGGATGTCAACACACTCACCTGGCCAGTAATACATGTAGACTTTCCTTTTGGCCTTGGTCAGAGTGACCCACAGAGGTTCTGATCCATTCCACCAGAGAGGCATCAGGCTGTCTCTGTTGACGCCAATGTCAAATGACTTGTTGGTGTTAGGGTCCCACATGTAGTTCCCAATCATCTGATGGACCTCACAATGGCGGCCTATGTTGATGAGAACACAAGCCTGTCAATTTATTGTTCTAGTCTTTTTATATTTTATCTTTTGGTAAAAGCCATTTTCTCTTTTCTGCTTATAAAAGCCATTCATGCGCAGTTAGGAAGTACAGAATAGCACAAAAATTCACTTTTAATTTTTTTTTATCATAGATGTTTCTTCCCTCTTAGATTGTACCATACCACAAAGACAATTAGATGAGAAGTCTAATAATTTGAGGATGGGGTCATTTTGTGTGAAGTTCATTTGCCAATCTATTTTAAGTTATCCTGAGGATGTTGTGCACAAAATCTGACCCATTGTTCATGGCTCAAAATCTAAATATGAATCAGTATGGAAATTGTAGATTCCTGTGGAGCTTGGATTAGGTCTCACCCCAGAGCACCCCTTCGAAACCCTCCTCCCATAAAGTCATGAATCTAGATGCTTTGGAGTTTATTTCCTTGTGTTCCTGGATAAGAGGAGTTATTGCTTCAGCTCAGAACAATGATAGAATCTACGACATTTGGAACAGAATGGTGAGAAATAGATTCAACTTTGAAAAACAAAGCAAGAAAACAGCCCTCCAAATGGAGTGTTATATAGAAATGAGGATTGCTTCTGTTGGGCACAGCTTAGTCCCAGAAGAGAAGCCAGAAGTGAAAGACGCAAGCGCTTGGACTCTTTTGAAACGCTAGGCTTAAATTATTTATTTTGGAGCAATCTGCTACATCTTTAAAGTAAAAATAACACAAACATTGGCAAGTGCATCAAAAATTGCTGCAATTTTCGTGAGCGTCATTTGGCATCAGGATGAAACATGCTTCACTGAGCTCACTAACTATGCTTAATCAAAGTGACTTTTTTTGTTTGTTCGCTATTGTTCTTTCTTCTTGAACACCTCTACCTCACCCCCAACACACACAACAAATTTATTTTTAAACAAAAACAAAGAGAAACCATAAAATACAGTTTTGAAAATTTGGAGACCCAAAATATTATAAAGGAAAAACCTTTTATTTCACAGCAGAAACCCCGGCCTCCTACAAATCATGCTTTGAATTTAAAGCCCAGAGATCCAAAAATAAAAATGGTTTTTACCCAAGGATGCAGGGTTAGCTTTTTGACTCTGACCAAAGGTGTCACATGTGGACTGACAAAATTAAAAAATAAAATAAAATAAAATAAGAACTTTGAACGATTTCTCCAATGGTTAAGGAACTTAGTTACATTTATTCCTTCAACTGACGTGTATTCAATGCTTCTCTGGGCTCTACATTGTGATAGGCATAAAGATTCAAAATAAATTGGATAGTCCCCAACCTCAAGTACCTTGTAATATAATACTTAACAGAGGTTCCTTAGCATAAAAGAGACAGGCTTCCTTGGGCCAGGACTAAGAAGGGGACCAGGGTGCCACCTTAACTTGAGAACTGTAAGGATTCTCACCCACTCTTTTGAGAACAAATCCTAATATGTTCTAACTCATTAAAAGTAGGGACATACTTCTTATTGTTTGATTATGTTATTTTTTTAGGCTATCAAAGTTTAATAATATCAAGGTGAATCCTGTCTTGAGTAAAATTTCTACCTGCTTTCTTTATTCAAAATACTGTGTCTTGTATCTAAAACATTTTTTATTATCCTACAAATCCTCACCCTTTTCACAAGGCAAGATAATCATGGTAATATTCACTGGGAAATGTGTCCTTTCCAGTCTTTCCCTGTAGATGTTCTCTAATGTCCTCCTAATAGCAGATGTATCTTAACTGGAGCTGGTGTCACAGACACTGGGCAAGGGCGCAAAATTGAAAAGGGTTTGGGAAGCATTACCAAAGTCGGTAAACCAAGAAGTTTCTAGATGAATCACAGGAAAGGGCTGGAAAGGCTCAGAATATCAGATATGAGAATAATGGGGAGAGATACCAAGTGGGAAGGATATAGGAATCTCTGCTTTTATCTGAAACTGTTTTGGCAATTTTAGAAGAAATGCCTGAAACCCAAATCTAACCAGACCTCATGTGATGCAGTTCCCGCGAGGTGATACTTCAAAGAAGTATGAAGCAACTGAAAATAATTTAAAAAAAAAAAAGAAAAGAAAAAGAAAATAATTTTTTAAGTACTTATAAATTGTATACCTTGGCAATCCCACAATATCATTTGATAAAATGTTTTTCTTCTTTTCAACACTCACACCCAACTGTCTAGATCCTAGAGGGTGCAAACTCTCTCACCCTCTTTTGCTCTCTGGGTAAAAAATTATAAGGAGCCTCCTGTGGATTGTAGAGCTGTCTTATGACTGGATTGTGGACGATGTGTTTGTAAGAGAGAGAGACCGAGAGAGACCGAGAGAGAACATTCTTCCAGAGAATGTCTGTTAAAATTAAATTCTCCATCTCTTACACATATTTTTTTGGAAACATCCATAGGGCTTCACTGAGGAGAGACAGGATCTACGTGTGTAGTTAACACACAATTCTGGAATATTTTACATTTTTAAATGATGAAATCCTGTTTCCTGTGGTTATCTGAGTCCCTTAGCTTTTTTCCTGATGGATCTTTTCTTCTTCCCATTATGTAAGATGTAACATTAGCCTTGGTACTCCCTTTACACAATTGAATCTGTGGTGCCCGCTGACTCAAGTGAGCTCTGATAACTTTAATATGACATTCTTTAGGGAAGTATCTTTAAGACAAAGACCCCAAAGGTAGCTGTGGTTCCTCCTCTCATCTAGCACGCCAGCTGGTCTAGGCTCGCCCAGAGTGGCTCATCCATTCTAAAGGAAGATCAGACATATGGAGATCAACACTTCTCCAAAGGCTGGAAGTGATATATTGGAACGAAGAGGTTCCTGTTCACTTCCTGTAAGTGAATGGTACCTAAAGAAGATCCTGGGACCAGTTCTTCTTTCTAGGTGAGTTAAAGGGTTTCCAAGTGTAGACTGGAGCTCTTTCAACAAGGTTAACCTCAGACCCCTGTTTAGCAAAGTAGTTTTTTATTCTTTTGGTAGACTGGGGCCTTGAGTTAAGGTGGCAGGGTGTATTCTTCAAAGGCTTAATCACAGATGCTATGCTAGTCCCCAGGGGCATCCCTTTGTTTTAGGAAGTGTTGTCTTTCATGGAAGCCAGCAGGAGGATGTATGCTCCCTATCTCATGTCTGCTCTGAATCTTCTCTCCCAGATGAGCTGATTTCTTTCCATGAATATATTAAGGCTGGCAGTCTATACTTATAACAGTCTAAGTCCACTTTTACTCAAGCTGGTTTCCTTACCTACCCTGTCTCTCTCTTGTTCTTTCATTTTTATTGCCTCAGCAAATGCGGTGGCTGTAAAAACAGAACAGAACAAAACACAATGTACTGGCTTCTGCAGCCCACAAGCTCTCATCTCCATATTTCTGCCTGACCCATATCTATTTTTATACATCTGCAACTCTTCTTGATTTTCCTCTGGTTTAGGCTTTCCAAACAGAGCTTTGCTATAGTTTGATTATTTGGACGCTTTCCTCAAGACTTCAACAGAAACTTTCCTGACATGGACACAAACCACAAATCTCAGGTGGTTTTCAAGTATGGTGTAAAGAAAGTCTACTTCTTTCCCTTACATCCCCTCCTCCAAATGACAGCCAGGTGGGGCTTTAAAACTTGTCCCAGAAGGTGTAGTACTCACTCTAAAAATGGGGACAGCTCCCGGTACAAAAATTTCCAAACACAGTTGAATATTTTTTTCATTTTACCTCCCGTAGAATTTATAAACTTGTTAACACAAATTGTGGCAATCAATCTGATACCTGAAGTTTGTGGACTTCTTTTAAAAATTAATTTCAGAGAGAGAATTTAGTGATTCATCAGTTGCATATAATACACAGGGCTCATTCCATTAAGTGTCCTCCATAGGACCTGTGAACTCTTGAAGCCCATCCATAGATGCCACCTCAGTTTAAGAGCTGCTGCATTTGACTAGGAGCTGCTAGTGGCTACTCTGACCAGTGGCAAGCACAGGGGCTACTGCCTGCCTTTCTCAGAGGATGCTCACGGAATAGTTTCAACACCTAGAACCACTGTATGAGAGGAACAGGACAAGAAACCTTCATTTTTTATTCCCCAAAGTCTTAGTCAAGTGTGTTCTGATGTAATGACCATCACCAGAAGTTTCTTAGCAAATACTCATAATCTTCTGCATCTGTTATATGTTTCCAAACATCTCAGCAATGGCTGGCCTTCACATCAAATGAGATGACTGCAGATCTCTCCATATTATTTACAACTGATGGACATCTATAGGGTTGCTGCTACTTAGTCTTTAACTGGTCTTAATTTGTTCTCATTATTTTCAAATAGTTAATGTTAATTCTTTTTATAGTTCCTTATTTCATTTATTTTCTGTTTTTTCATTCATCCAACATGTATTTATCACACGTTTATATGCCAGGCATTTAAAGACCACAAGCTAAGGTCTCTGTCTTTGAAGTGCTCATGGCTTGGTAGAGGCAATATTGTGGTTTAATGATTAAGGGGGCAGATGTTGGAGGCAGACTGCATAGATGTGATTCCAAGCTCTACTATTTACTATCTGCGTGACCTTGGACAAGTAGCTTAGACTCTCTGAAGCTTAATTTTCTCATCAGAATAATGATCGTGATAATAATTATTGTGACATATACATACAGATATGCTGTTCTTCCTTTGCATGGTAGTGTAGAACCATAAAAATGACCATGCACAAAAATAAAGAGAAATAAAACCAAGTAGATCACTAAGGAAAGTCAACAAACCATGAGAGAAGTGAGCAAGAGAAGAAAGGAACAGAGAAGAGTTACAGAAACAACCATAACACAAGTAACAAAATGGCAATAAGTATATATCTATCAATAATTACTTTGAATATAAAAGTACTAAATGCTCCAATCAAAAGACATGGGGGGGTGACAAAATGGATTTAAAAAAGCAAGACCCATCTATTTACTGCCTTAAAAATATCCATTTCAGACCTAAAGACCCAGGCAGATTGAAAGTGAAAGTGATGGAAAAGTATTTTTCATGCAAATCAAAGTGAAAGGAAAGTTGAGGTAGCAACATTTATATCAGACAAAATAGACTTTAAAACAAAGACTCTAACAAGAGACCAAAAAGGACTACTAGATAATCATAAAGAGAACAATTCAACAATAAGATATAACAATTATAAATATTTATTCATTCAACATGGGAGCACCAAATACACAAAGCAGCTAATAACAAACCTAGAAAGTAATTGACAGTAATACAATAATAGTAGGGGACTTTAATATCTCACTTACATCAATGGATGGATAATCCAAACAGAAAAATCAACAAGAAAACAGTGGCTTTGAATGACATATTGGAAGAGATGGATCTAACAGATATATTCAAAACATTCCATCCTAAAACAGCAGAATACACATTATTTTCAAGTGCACATGGAACATTCTCCAGAATAGATCACGTTTTAGGCTACAAAACAAGTCTCAGCAAATTGAAAAAGATCAGTCATACTATGCATCTTTTCCAACCACAATGCTATGAAACTAGGAATCAACCATAAGAAAAAGTCTAAAAAGACCACAAATACATGGAAGTTAAATAACATGCTATTAAATAATGAATGGGTCAACCGAGAAATAAAAAATGAAATAAAAAATATATGAGGACTAATGAAAACAAAAACTCATGGTCCACAATCTTTGGGATGCAGCAAAAGCTGTTCTAAGAGGGAAGCTTATAGCAAATACAGGTCTACCTTAAGAAGCAAGAAAAATCTCAAGTAAATAACCAAATCTTACACCTAAAAGAGCTAGAAAAAGAAGAAAAAACAAAATCCAAAACTAGTGAAAGGAAGCAAATAATAAGGATTACAGCAGAAATAGATGAAATAGAAACTAAAAAAACAATAGAACAGATCAATTAAACCAGGAACTGATTCTTTAAAAAGATCAACAAAATTGATAAATCTTTAACCAGACTCATCAAAAAGGGAGTGCGGCTCAAATAAACAAAATCAGCAATGAAAGAGGAGAAATAACCCACACCACAGATATACAAAAGATTATAAGAGAATGTCATGAAAAATTATATGCCAACAAATTGGACAACCCAGAAGAAATGCATTCATTCCTAGAAACATATAACCTCCCAAAATTGAATCAGGAAGAAGTTGAACATTTGAACAGATAAATAAACAGCAATGAAATTGAATCACAAAAAACTTCCCAAAAACAAAAGTCCTAGACCAGACAGCTTCACAGATGAATTCTACTAAACATTTAAAGAAGAGTTAATACCTATTATTCTCAAATTATTCCAAAAAATAGAAGAGGAAGGAAAGCTTCTAACTTCATTCAATGAGGCCAGCATTACTCTGATACCAAAATCATATAAAAACACTGCAAAAAAAAGAACTATAGACCAATATCTCTGATGAACATAGATGCAAAAATCCTCAACAAAAAATTAGCAAACTGAATCCAACGACACATTAAAAAAATCATTCAACACTATCAAGTTGGATTTATTCCCAGGATACAAGGGTGGTCCAATATTTGCAAATCGATCAACATAATACTTCACATTAATTTAAAAAAAAGGATAAGAACCAGGTGATCCTTTCAATAGATACAGAAAAAGCATTTGAACAAAGTACAACCATTCATGATAAAAACCCTCAACAAACTGGGTTTAGAGAGAACATAACTGAACATAATAAAGGCCATATATGAAAAAGCCACAGCTAACATCGTACCCAATGGTAAAACACTGAGAACCTTTCCTATAAGATCAGGAGCAAGACAAGGATGTCCACTCTCACAACCTTCATTCAATATAATACTGGAAATTCTAGCCACAATAATCAGGCAGCAAAAATAAATAAAGCACAACCAAATTGATAAGGAAGAAGTAAAACTTTCACTCTTCTCAGATGACGAGATACATAAAAACCCTAAAGACTCCACCAAGAAACAATTAGAACTGATAAATGAATTCAGTAATTTTCACAGGATACAGAAATCCATTGCATTTCTATAAAGTAATAATGAACCAGCAGAAAGAGAAGTTAGGAAAATAATCCCATTTACAATTGCACCAAAAATAATAAAATACCTAAGAATAAACTTAACCAAGGAGATCTGAGGACTGTAAATCACTGTAAAGCAGTGATGAAAGAAATTGAAGACGATACAAACAAATGAAAAAATATCCCATGCTCATGGATCGAAAGGACAAATATTATTAAAATGTCCATACTCCGAAAGCAATCTAAATATTTAATGCAATCCCTATCAAAATACCAGCAGCATTTGTCACAGAACTAACACAAACAATCCTAAAATTTGTATAGAACCACAAAAAAACCCTGAGTAGCCAAAGCCGTCTTGAAAAAGAAGAACAAAACTGGAAGTCTCACATTCCCAGATTTCAAGATATACTATAAAGCTGAGCAATCAAGACAGTATGGTACTGGCACAAAAATAGACACATAGATCAAGGGAACAGAATAAAGAGCTTATAAATAAACCCATCATTATATGGTCAATTAATATTCAACAAAGGAGGAAAGAATATGCAATGGGAAAAAGATAGTCTCTTTAATAAATGGTGCTGGGAAAGCTAGACAGCTAGCTACATGCAAAAGAGTAAAAGTGGACCGCTTTCTTATACTATACACAAAATAAACTCAAAATAGATTAAGGACTTAAATGTGAGACCTAAAACCATAAAAATCCAAAAAGAGAGCACAGGCAGTAATTTCTTTGACATTGCCCATAGCAACATTTTTCTAGATATGTCTCCTGAGGCAAAGGAAACAAAAGCAAAAATAAACTATTGGGACCACATCAAAATTAAAAGTTTCTGCACAGCAAAGGAAAAAATCAACAAAATAAAGACAACATACTGAGTGGGAGAAGATCTATGTAAAGGACATATCCAATAAAGGGTTAGTATCCAAAATGTATAAAGAACTTCTATAACTCAACACCAGGAAGACAAATAATTTAATTTAAAAATGGGCAGAAGACATGAACAGACACTTCTCCAAAGAAGACATACAGATGGCCAATAAGCACATGAAAAGATATTCAACATCACTCATTATCAAGGAAATGCAAATCAAATTTGCACAAATGTGCATCTCACATCTGTGAGAATGTCTAAAATCAAAAAGACAAGAAACAACGTGTGTTGGCGAGGATGTGAAGAAAAAGGAACCCTTGTGCACTGTTGATAGGAATGCAAACTGGGGAAGCCACTGTGAAAATAATACAGAGGTTTCTTTAAAAATTAAATATAGAGCTATCCATATTATCCAGTAATTCCACTACTGGGTATTTATCCAAAGAATATGAAAGTACTAACTCAAAGAGATATATGTACCCCTATGTTGATGACAGCATTATTTACAATAGCCAAACTATGGAGGCAGCCCAAGTGTCTATCAATTGATGAATGGAAAAATGAAGAAAGTAGGAAAATCAATACTCATTAGCACATTGTAATTTTAAACAATAGAAATATTGACAAAGACTCTTATTTCTCAGTAAAAATAAAACTTATCAGACTGGTTTGAAGAGTGCTTGTCTACTTTTTCCCAAGATACAACATGATCCAAGTAAGCATATTTTCCTTGTCTTAGCAAACTGTCCTACCATTTCTAAGTTTGGATCAGCTTCAAACATTTTATCCTTTGTGCTTTCAATGTCATGAAATATCTCTGAGAGTTCTTTTAATGTGAAGATTTCTGCTAGTATCACTTTAGGACATCTTCATCCTTCTCATCACAGATGAGATTGACATCTTCATTTATGTCATTAAGATCACCTTCACTAAGTTCCTCTGGCTGCACGGTGACCGTCTCCGATGGTGCTGATGTCCAAATCCCCCGATCAACTATTTCCCCTGTGATTCCATTTATTTTTGGTTCTGATCCTGCAAAGTTATTTGCATAATGCAGCATGTTTCTGTCACATTGTATGTGTATTACTTGCTTTCACGAAGCGTGGATGTTTTCGGCTACATGTTTAGGTCATATTTCTTCCAAAACTTAGCTAAAAAAAATTGCATGATCCCCCACTATAGTATCAAAAGCCTGGCCAAGAAAAGCCCATCTAAGAAAATAGGCTTTTGAGCAGCCCCAGTGTCAGAGTGGTTTAGCGTGCCTGCAGCCTGAGGCGTGATCCTGGAGACCCCGGATCGAGTCCCACGGCAGGCTACCTGCATGGAGCCTGCTTCTCCCTCTGCTTGTGTCTCTGCCTCTGTCTCTCTTTCTTTGTGTGTCTCTATGAATAAATAAAATCTTTTAAAAAATTAAGAAAATAGGCTTTTAAAAGTTGAAATAGCCTAGATCTATTTGCTAGATCATTAAAAATGTTTTTGGAGTAAAAAGCACATTTTCACATCTTTGTTGAAGTGTTGAAGAGAATTAGGGTGACCTGGAGCATTATCCAGCACCAGTAATGCATTAAAGTTCAATTAAATGGGTTTATCGCTGGGAGGCAAGGAGGCAACACAATTACATGTTTTGCTGTCTGTGCCTGCACTAAGTAACATGGGTGACAACCAATTACCAGCAGACTTTGAAAGAAGTGATGCGATTGGTCACTGGTCATGATGCACATTCGTTATTTACATAGTGATCTGTGGACTGAAGAGCCCGCAGTGAATTATACTTTATGCTACAACAGCTACAATTACGGCTGCCATATTCATTGTAGTTAATATGGGGTGGCAACTGAAGTTAGAATCCTGTTGCTGGGGAACTGGTATTATTTAACTAAAGTGTGGTAATTAGATTTTGTGCTTACTCAAACTGAACTAAGCGAGGAGTGTGTTTGTGTACACACAGACATATGTGCATACACATACATATGCACATACATATACATATATACATATACACAGCACACAGTAAGCACTGTTAACATCAACTTTTATTGCTATTATTAGGAGAATCACAGAAACAAATATAATCCAAAGATCAACTGGAGCCTCCTTTCTCTTGAGCTCTACACATGATTTGCTCCAACCCTATTTCCACCAAGATTCTTGCACATAACTTCAGGCACTTCCACCTCTAGACTCGTGCTTCCATAATACATGGTACCCTAGAAATGAAGCTCATTTACTACATTGCATTACATTTTTACATTTCTACAAAGAAACTCCACACACAAAATATTCCCAAAATATCCCTCTTTGGCCCTTCACAGTAAAGGTCCCCGCCTTGTCCACCTCACTGACTCTCCCCTTCTCCATTCTCTGCTCCACAGCACCTACTAGCCAAATTTCTCTCCAGACTTCAGTTTTCTCAAAAGTAATTCAGTCCTCCAGAGTTCCTGTTCAACTCCCAAATTTGCATACTCATTAGCACATAGAATGCTGGAAAAAAGGAAGGAAGGAAGGGAGAAAGGAAAAAAGGAAAAAGAAAATCAAGTGTTTCTTAAAACAGGAGCCACCCACTTTAGAAGGCCATTGTAGTTAGAGTTGCCAGGTTTATTTTAGGAAAAAAAAGAAGAAGAAAAAAAGGAAAAGACAAAGATGTCAGATTCCCAGTTAAATTTGAAGTTTAGATAACCATGAATTTCTTTTTCCCCTATGTGTCCCAATATTCCATGGAACATACTTCTGCTAAATTATCTGTTGGTTATCTAAAATTCAAATGTGGCCAGGAAACCCTGTATTTCACCTGGCAGCTCTAACTGTCATGCTGAGAAGCACCCTCTCTGCTTCTACCTCATGGTCACGATGAAGCACGAGAAGTGGGCTGAGGGGTACACAGGGAACCCGGGAGGAACACAGAATGAGGGAAGGCCAACTCATCCTGGATGAGTCAGAGAAAGCTTCTTGAAGAGGTGGGATTTGAAAGCTAAGGAAGACTTTTCAGACACAAAATCTAGTGCACCCAGAGGTGAGGGCAAGCCCAAAATGATGAAGAGATGAGAGAGGGGGATATTTCTTGTTCAAGTAAAACAGAGTTCCACTTTCCATCACTCAGCTTCACTCCCTTAAAGGATGAGATGCTCATAATGATATGCTGTGCTGGTACAATTCAAGACAGTTGTGGCTTGACTCAGTGTAAGTCCTGGCAGTGTAAACAGATGGTACAGTTTCCTGAGAGGGGCTATTTGCCAAAAGGGGTGGTGAGTGTTTGGGAGATCCAATAAAAGATGGTGATGCAACCCAAGATTACGTGTGGCAGGAGCCAGCACCCCTCCCCTCCCCCCAAACCTCCACTCCACTCAGGCTTGAAGAGCAAGGAGAGGAGCTTGGCCAACTCTGAACCAGGGAGTCAGAACCAATCTCCCAAATTCAATCTCCTCCCTCTGTCCAGCTGAGGCCATCCAGGAGGCCATTTCAGGAGGACTAGGAAGAGGAGGAGTAGGGCAAATAGACAAATAGAGAAGACACAGTACAAAAGCCAAGGAAAACCATAAGGCACATATTTTTCAAGAAGGTCATACTGACCGCTTGAGTAGGATCTTTAAGTATTAGGGACCACCCCAGCCTGATGTCACCAGCACAGGGCCATGTTGAGTGTTTATGGTTCCCGCATACATCTCAGAAATGGAGGAGACCACAGATGACTTCCCGGTCTAATCCTCTATCTATGAATTCAGAGGTAAGAGACATCTCTCTGCATTATGCATATATTAGGTGTGAAAGAGTCAGTATTTGCTCAAGGCCACAGTGCTAACAAGTGGTTCGTGGGGTGTAGGGGCAAACAGAACAAAACCAACATGAACCTTGATCCTGTCTTTCAGTACGACTTGCTTTGCTCTTCACTTTTCAGGACTACAATAGAGTTGGTTCTATCTGTATTCTGGAACATAAATTTATGCTGATTTCAAGAGGAGACTTCTTGCCTTTTTTTTTTTTAACCATTGATTTATGTCTGTAAATAAACATGCAGAAAACAACCACATAGCCTATTATATCAGTAAGCACTCTGGTCCCACAGCCACCAAGGAACCAATAGAGGAATGTCTCTATTCTACAAAAGCTTTCTTCATTCTGATGTACAATTGCCCTTACAAAGTAATATGAATCTTTAATTTCTAAAGTCTTCTATCATATTCTTCTGGGGGTCCACCTGTGTTTCCATTGGATGAATGGGACTCTGTCTAATCATTATTAAAATAGCTCATTGAAAAGTGAAAAATGAAGTTACATGCTAGGCCCATCAGTTTAGTCAAAACATTTTCGACTAACTGGACATCATCATGAGCAGAAATCATGAAGCAGAGGCCAGAGTGGTGGGCAGGCCTCAGGGGCCACTGGTTGGAAATCTCTGTCACAACCATGTGTGATGGGTACACTGAGCCAGGCTGAGGACAATCTGTCCACCCTGGGAGATGATGGGTACAGTGGAGCGATAACAGGCATGTAGTGAGGAACACCACAGTTTGGGCTAAGGGGTCTTCTCCCTTTTGAGCTATGGGAATTGAGGCAAATCCTTCACTTCTCGGAGCCTCAGTTTTTCCATCTCTAAAATGGAAATAATAGTACTTTCCTGGCTGGATTGTTATATTAAAAATAAAAAATTGTCAACAGATATACAATGTTTGCTATGTTTCATGTATTATTCTAGGTTCAGGTGTTACAGGTTGAATTGTGTCCTCTCACAAAATATATGTTCAAGTCCTAATCCCTAGTACCTCAAGAAGTAACCTTATCTAGAAATTGGGTCTTTACAGAGGAAAATCAAATTAAAACGAGGTCATTAGAGTTGGCCTAACTCAATTATGACCAATATCTTTATTTAAAAAGGGGAAGTTTGGATTCAGAGGAAGACATACACAGAGGGAAGATGATGTGAAGACATGGGGAGAAGGTGGCCATCTACAAGCCAAGGAACTCCAAGAACTACCAGTAGCTAGAAGAGGCAAGGAAGGACCCTTCCCTGGAGCTTTTAGGGGTGTATGACCCTGCCAACACCTTGATTTCTGACTGCAGGCATCCAGAACTGTGAGACAATCAATCCGTGTTGTTCTAAGGCGCCCACTGTGTGGTGCTTTGTTGTAGTAGCTCCAGGAAACTAACATAGCATTTAATATTGATAATCACTTCGGGGATAAGTACTATTGTTGGCCCTCTTTACAGATGAAGTAACTGAGGCCCAGAAAGGCAACTTTCCTGAAGTCTCTCAACAGCAGGTGTAGTGCAGCCAGGTTTCAACTCAGGGGGCCTGGATCAGAGTCCTTGCTCTTAACTAGTATGATCTACTAACACTAGTTCACCGGTGTACAAACTAGCACTCAATACAACCCGCAGTACTTACTAAGCCCACAAGGAGGGCACTGCTGCTGCTGCTATTGGGCTTGCTATTATGTAATCTGGAAAGATTCTACTCTCAAGGACGGGATGGCTTCAGGGAACCGTGAGCCTGTCCAGGTGTAAGGTTGCAAGGCTTCAGCCTACTCAGGAAGTACCTTAACTGGGGCAATGCATGGGTGGGCTAGAGGCCAAGTTAGACTCTCTCAGGAGGGCTTATCACCTGAAGGCCAAAGGTCTGTACCGATTTGACAGGTAATAAGCTTAGTAGTAAGACTGATCAGTTTAGTAGTAAGACGAGTTCTTGGCCACCTCCTATGTGTCTGGAACGAGGTATTCTATGCTTCCATCTTAGTCTTCAACGTAACTCTAAGCGATGGATACAATTATCCTCATTTGTACATGGAGAAATAAGGCTGGAAGTGCCCACACAGCTGATAAGAGGGTAGAGCCCAATTCAAAGCCAGATCCCACTGATTCAGTGTCCTCATGCTTCCCAGCACCCACTGGACTGTTTATCAACTCATCAGGACTTGGTCATTGTAATAGAAATTGCCTCATAATCCCGGTTTGCTTCTGAGACTCTCACCAAGGTAACCACACAGAGGTGCACAGATCTCCAGAAAGCCAGACACTTTCACCTTTACAGTCGACTATCATGCACAAACATTACCACAAATATCTCTAAAGAAGGGAATGCTTCCAGACAGGGGGATACTAATGAAGCAGATAGGGATCATACATTCCCTCTCCCCCTGGAAAAAGTACAGCTGTGAAAAGAGAGGCTCCCAAAGCTCCAAAGCCCTGCAAGTTAATGGGTGCATTTTAAAGACTGAATGTATATACAACACCTCAAATTGATGTGGGCTCCAAGAAGTAACCGTAGCCCCGATTCAGAGCCAGGCAACCTGAGAATGTTAGAAGTCGGATTTCCTACTACTAGACCTCTCAGCACTTCCCGTTGAGCATTTGGAGGCTCTAAAGATTAGTTTAGACCCTATTTAGATTGGTGAACTTTCAAATAACTACTTGATACCCAAGAGACTTAAAGGAAATAACAAGGTATTACTCAAAGCACCTAACTTACAAGTTGAAATTTGTTTTAAGGATCATCTCTGTTGGGAAATATATCTTCTTTTCTTAACTTGTTCAAAGACAGTGTTTGGTATGTTAAAGTAGGGGCTTCCAATGAAATATGCAAGGTCAAGGTGAAAGAAAAGCTCAAAATTTGCACATCTTTAAATGTAACTACTGATCTACGTGCCAGACACAGTCACGATTAGATTCTGAGTCACAAATATTGCAAGACCGAGATAACAGGCTTTGATTATAGTGTGAAGTGTAGGGACTGTAATAAAAATAACCCCAAATGTTAAAAAGGAGAGATAGTTTTTATTAGAGACATTCACACTCATAGTTGTGAGGTCACTGGACTCAAAAAAGAATGCACGGTTTTATTTTCCTGGCATGTACTAGATTGGTGCCATTATTTAACAACCAGGATACAGGAAAAGAAACAAAACTTATTTTCCTGCATAAGGGCAAAAATGTTGATCTTGAAGCTTTTATTTTAAACACTTTTTATTTCTGGAGAGCTAATTTTTATCAAAGCTCAAAGAAATTTCCAAATAAGTTAATCTATCCTCACCTCTGTGCAAAGTTAGAAACAAGCCTGGGTTAATTATTACATTAAGATGGAATCTCTTTTGAGACACAGTCCCATTTTACTGAGAACTTCTAGGGACTTCTAGAGATGGAAGGTATTCAAAGGGAGGAACTTCTTAATCCTGGTACTTATTCTTGCATAGATGAATGAAATTCAGCCAATACCTTTAACCTGAAGCGCCCTCTCCCTTGTGATAAAGCCTCCATCCCGCCAGCCCCCCGCCCCCCACACACACACTGAAGTACCCTCCTCTCCCCCAGGGACATAAGATTGGCCACATTCCTCACACAACTTGGGGTAGTTACTTTGGCATAACACAAGCCCCAGCCCCCTCCCATCCTGTCCACCTGCAAGTGTTTACATCCTCTCCTCTAACCCAGGACAGGAGTTTTTACCAGGGAAGGGGGGTGTTCTAATTCCCACCTGTGGCTAGAGCAGGGGTGGAGGGCAAGGATGGAGAGTTCAACTCAGTTAAAAAAAAAAAAAACCACATTCTCCACTCCAGCTTTTCAATTGGTGTAGAACCTGGGATGATTGATGAGTGATCTCCAACAACAGGGACCAGGCATCAAAATATTATTAGATCAACCATCAAGTCCAGAAACTGATAAAGAATTATCAAATTCAGCTGTTCAAGACTGTGAGGTTATCAGCAATGTCAATGGCTCAATCTAGTGTGGACCAAAGAATCTATAAAAATAAAAACCATTCCTGCAGCAGGGGAGGTGGGTGGGGGGGACTGGGGTAGCTGGGTGATGGGCACGGAGGAGGGCACTTGATGGGATGAGCACTGGGTATCATACTATATGTTGGCAAATTGAAATTGTTGGCAATTTTCAGTTAAAAAACTGAAAAAAAAATAAAAACCATTCTATCATTCTACCCCACTCCTGCCCCCCCCCTTTTTTTTTTGGTAGGAAGCAAATGGAAGAAAACTGACTTCTGTCAGTGTGATTAGTTTTGCTTGTCTTTGCTAGAATGTGTGAGGTATGATGCTGGCCTGTCCCAGGTCACGACCTTGGGCCACGTGTGGCCATGGAGAAGTGAGACCAGCTCCCCAAGCCATGGGAGGGAAAACCAGGTTAGGTCACCACTGTAGCCACACTCACCGGCTCTGATCAACGAGCAGTAGCAATCAGCATGTAAACGGACGGCTTTGGAGTTGACACCACGCCTCACCTAATGATTTGTGTATATAATTCTCCTTGGGTGCTCTTAGCATACATAAAATGTGTTGAAAGATAATTTGCCTTACGGATGAAGGAGTAACTCAAATGAGCAATTCATCACTTGGCTAGGTGTGAGAAGGAGCTTTTTGATGTACTGATAGTTTGTTTCCCAGTCCAAGGAGTCCACACCACGCAACAGAGGAGCTTCTTGAGCTAAAACTAGAAGCTCGAAAAAAAAAATAAAAAAATAAAACTAGAAGCTCGGGCAGGATGAGAACTGGCAGGAGCTGAGGACCTATGAGAAGCATGTGGCCTGGGGAAAGCGGGCTGGAGCCCAACAGACCCAAGTCAGAAATCTCCCCCTGCCGTGGGAGCTCACACAAGCCATTTAACTTTAATGAGCCTTCATTTCTTCATCTGAAAAATGGAGATAATCATCCTTTCTTGTAGAGTTAGATAACTGGAGGCACATAGCAGGCATGCAGTAGGTGCACATCACCTAAATCCCCTGAAAAGGGCGATGCTCTCAAGCAGCGCGCAGGGGTGAACGGCCTCTAGGGAGGGATGAGGCTGGGCAGCCTCTTATTTCGTGTTTGCACACGTGAGATCAAGGATTTGAAGGGAACAGAAAAGAAAAGAAAAAAAGAAAAGAAAAGAAGCACTGCCACCTATGAGCCTTGCTCGGGAACGTCTGGCCCCTCCGCAGGCCCAGGAGGCCCGAGAGAACCCGACAAGCCTGGCCCGACAGCGCCCTCTGCTGGCGGCCGCAAGCATCTCCGCCACCTGCAGCCCCACCAGGCTGATGCGAAGAGCCTCGCACCTGTGCGGGCCTCGCGTTTCAGAGTCTCGGGGCCTGAAGGCACCCCAGGATCCTGATCGCTGCCTATGAAGATGCCACACAAGCCAAGGATCCGGGTTCCGAGGCCAGCAGCGAGGCCTGGGGGGCCGGGGCGCCGCGCACCCAGAGGAGCCCCTTCAGTCCCTGCGACCCCGTGCAGAGCAGGTTTGGGGGGGGGGTCGCCCTGTCCGAACCTTACTCACCTGAATTCTCCCATCGAGTTTCCGAGGCCTCAGCCCCCCCGCCCCCCATCCTAATCTTTGTTTTGTTTCCCTTTTCTTTTTTTAGAAGTTGCTTCTATTCAGTATTTTATTACCCTACCCTTTGTCACCCTCCTCTTCCTTTCTCTTTAAGGTCAGTGATTTTTCACCCCAATTCGTAAGGGTCACTGCAGTGAGCATTGAACTTCCCTAGCACCCCTTTGTACTAGAAACAGCCTCCTGCCCCTTGGGAAATGCCTCCCCCCAACCCACGGTCCATTCAGCAGCTTACATGAGCAGACCTCTCCCCCTACGGTGAGTGAGGACAGGGTGGCCCCCTCTGCCAGGCTGGCTGCAGTGACACTTGTTCCGGGGCCCGAGCCACGCAGGTCAGAGCCCTGTCCCTGCATTCCCCAGGCTGGAGGGAACCCGTTCCCTTGGGTGGCCAAGCCGGGCAGAAGTGCCCCCAGTGTAAAGATGTGTCCCCTGGGAGGGCAGCCTCAGGCTGCGGAGGGACAGATGTGGGCGGTGGGGAGGGAGCCCCAGAGGTGGAGGTGGGCACTGAGTCCTCCAGGGTTTGTCCTGAGCGGGCTCCCAGCTCCAGCTTTCCTTTTGTCTGCAGCAGCCGGCTTGGGTTGCCATCACTTGGGTCCTTTACTCTGTTCCAGGATTCACCTCCCTGCAGCCATCACACGGGCTCGGTGGGCATTTCTGGCCGCTTTGCCCTCCTCACTCTGAGCTCAGGGCAAAGGGCAATGCCTCAGGATGCCTTATTTATTTTTTTAAGATTTTATTTATTTATTCATGAGAGACCTAGAGAGAGAGGCAGAGACACAGGCAGAGGGAGAAGCAGGTTCCCTCTGGGGAACCTGATACAGGACTTGATCCCAGGACTCCGGGATCACACGCTGAGCCGAAGGCAGACGCTCAACCACTGAGCCACCCAGGTGCCCCCCTCAGGATGCTTTACAGTGAGGTCCTGGACCTGGGCAGCACGTGGCTCTGAGCACCAGGCCCCAGCACATGGCCTAGCTCCTCTCCTCAGGCTACTCACCCATGGCAAACCTCGCAGTCTAATTTGCATTAAAAGTGCTTATCAGCTGGGGCACCTGGGTGGCTTAGTCCATTAAGCATCTGCCTTTGGCTCAGGTCATGATCCCAGGGTCCTGGGATCGAGGCCTGCATCAGGCTCCCTGGCTTGGTGGGGAATCTGCCTCTGCCCCTGCTCGTGTGCTCTCCCTCTCTCTTTAAAATAAATAAATATTTATTTATAAATATATTTTTAAATATATCATACATATATATAAATGTTTTTAAGAACCTTTTTTAAAAAAATTATTATGGGCTAAGTGTGAGTTTATCTCTTCTGAAGAGCATAGACAAAATTTAAAAGTTCTCTTTTATGGGAATTTTCGAACATATGAAAAAACTAGGATAAACAACAATAAAGAGTATCCTGCCTTCATTTCATGTTTCCCTTCTCCCACTGTAATATCTGAAGAGCAAATCCCAGACATCATAACTTAAATCTTAAATATTTCTATTTCTTTCATTGAAGAACTTTAAAAAAAAATAACAGTATTGTTTCACACCCAATGAAATGAATAATTCTTCAGTATCACCTGTTACCCGGTCCATGTTCAGATTTTCCCAATTATCTCAAAAAATACCTGTGCAGTTAATTTCTTTGAATCAGGGTCCAAACAAAACCACACGTTGTATTTTATTATGGCTGTTAGTCTTCTTTAACCTACGAGGGTTCTCCTCATTTTATTTATTTGTTATTTATTCTCCATTTTTTTTAATTGAGAAAACTGGGTCTTTTGTCCTGAAAAATGTCTCATATTACAGATTTGTTCTATTATATCCTTGTGGTGTTATTAACATTTTCCTTTATCTCCTATATTTCTTGAAAACTACTGGTTCAGTCTAGAGCTCTGACTAGATTCAGATTCATTTTTTTTTTTTTAAGGCAAGGATCCATCATCATTAGGACTGCCTGATTCGAGCAACAACCACTGACAATCATCACCTACATTCATTCTTTTTATAAGGTTGCAAAATCCCTCCCTTCCCAGATGAAGGAATTTTCTGGGGACAGGTTCTTTTCAGGATTTCTGTTGAGCCTGTATATGCCTTACACTCAAGTGTGTGGATGCATCAGGTATCTATTGCTGTGTAACAAATGATTTCAAACCTTAGGTTATTTAAAACAACAATCATTTATTCAGCTCACAAATCTACAATTTGGGCAGAAGTCAGAAGGGAAACTCCTCTGTATGTGGCATGAGCAGGGGCAGCTCATCAGGGTGATGGACACCTCGGGGCTGGAGCTATAGGAAGGCAATGGATGCTGGCCATGGCCTGAGCTGGAAATGCCACATCATTGTAGCCCTTCCACATGGCTGCTTGGCTCCTTCAATGTATGGAAGCTGGTCTTAAGGGTGAAAAACCCAAGAAAGCAAGGAAGAAAGAGTTGATATTTTTATGACCCAGACCCAGAAGTCACACAGCACCATTTCTCTTGTGCTTTATTATCAAAGCTATCGCTAAGGCCCATCTAGGTTCAAAAAGAGGGAATACATGGAATGTCTTAGAGATATCCCATTTCTGGAGTATTTATCTTCAGGACACACTGTTAGGTACTGTGAAAAGTAGATGAGTAGGACATGATCCCAGTATTGAAGATCTACCTGGGAACACATTTGGTTGGTCAAGTCTGAGGGTCCCTGCAGCTTATAATTCTCTTAACTCTGAAGAAAGGAGATGACAGGGACACCTGGGTGGCTCAGTGGTCGAGCATCTGCCTTCGGCTCAGGGTGTGATCCCAGGGTCCGGGATGGAGTCCTGCATCGGGCTGCCTGCATGGAGCCTGTATCTCCCTCTGTCTCTGTCTCTGCCTCTCTCTCTCTCTGTGTGTGTGTCATGAATAAACAAAAAATAAAATAAAATAAAATAAAAAGAAGAAAGAAAGGAGATGACAGAGGCTCAGACTCTCATGAAATTATAACCAAGTTAGAAATTAGGACAAATCAGGAGGAAGGGGCAAGATCGAAAGAAATACCTCTACTGGATAATCAAAGAGGGAGCGCTTAGAAGAGTCCTTAAATACTCTTTTTTGAAATAAAATATGGTATCAGTCAATCATCGAATCATTTATAAGACAATAGAAGAGATCTTAAAGCTTTAATCCTATGCCAAGCTAATGAAATATATAAGATACTATATACCTGCAGCATACCTAATACTAACCAATGAGAACCATATGAGAACAGAAGCTTCTACTATGTGCCAAGTACTATGCTGAGAGGTTTCCAGAATTATCTCACCTCATCTTCATATTAGCCTTATGTAACAGATAGTTTACAGATGAGAACCGTGGCCCAGATAGTGAAGTAAGTTATGTAAGTTCCTCTGCCAGGATTGGAACTAATCTATATTTAATTTGCACCCTAAAGTATCTTAAAATATTATTTTGTAATTAAGTATATGCACTTGAGTTTACTGTTCATGTTCTCAGGTACCATGGGAATTTCCCAGGCAACATGAAGGGGGAAAGGTGGTGACATTAGCATGGCATGCAACTGCACGGGTGCTAGGTCCATGCAGCCCCACACTACACCCTGGTTCCACCATCACCCAGCTGGTCACCTGGGGGCCTCTCAGTTTCTTCATCTTTGAAATAAAGGAATTGTAATCCATACACCCACTAACTGTATTTCTATGTACTCACTGGAAATAATCTACTCCCACAAAAGCATTAAGAAACAATGTACCCTTTACTGAAGATTTCCTAACAATACACTGTGCACAGCACTTACTCCAAACCCCCATGAGATACAGTGCTCCAGTCTTTCCTCTCGCCTGGCAGCTCCCGGGACCTGTCTCTTTCTTCCCCCTTACTCCACAGTGATTGGTTTTGATTCCTGACTCCGTCCCACCCAGATCTATCCCTTGTTCCCTAGGTCTCTCTGGCAAAGGCCTTTAGCTTGTTCTGAGTCCCAGTTTCCAAACCTGCAAACCCACATCCATCTCTGTTTGATTAATCGAGGATCTGCTCCCCTTCAAAATCAGTGGAGGACTATAAATCACATGTTCCTTTTTTTCCTCTTACAAGGGATGATAGAGCGATAATTCATGTAAGTGAATCACATGATAATCATTGGATTAAAGGTAACTATTATAGTCATAATAGCCCTGCTCTCTTCCCTTCTACACCACCACTAGTTGATGCCAAAGGTAAATGGCAGAAAAGCCCTTCCTTTGGGGCTACCGCTGCAGAAGAGGGCATTTTATCACACCGTTGGGAAAAATCAAAGCGACTACTGGAATGGGAATCTCCAAGAACACATTAGGAAAAGTTGAGTCAATATCCCAAGGTTCTGTGTTTGTTAAGTGTCAGACCTCAAATCCAGCTCCGAGAGTGTGACTCCAGAGCCAGCACTCATGGCCAACAGAGTGAGTCTTTTCCAAGCATCATCTTCACCATCACAGCTAACAGGTACCCCAAACTAAGTCTGTGCCAAATAGGATACAAGGTGCATCACCAGCATTATTATTTTTTTAATCCTCACACCAACCCTGTGAAGTAAACACATCATCATCTTCTTTTATCTAGGTGAGCAGATGGAGAGATGTTAAGTGGCCCACTCAAGATGACTAGGGGACAGATATAAGCATGCACATAGGCCATCTGACTTGGGTTATGGCTCTTGAGCAGTATACCATGCTGCCTTTCATGGGTCACAGGGAACACATCTCCTTCCACATGGGACTGCAGCAGGGGAAGGGCTTGGTAAGGATCAGGGCTCTAGGTACCAGCTCTATGGTGGGGTGATCTATACTGGATGTTGTTACCTTGGATACTCTTGGGCTGGTGGGGCCTGATGAAAAGCCTGTTGGAGTTGACTGAGACTTTTTCAAAGTGACTCGGCAAGAAAATTTCATCATGAGAATTAAGAGGACTATGGAAACATCAAAACCTAAGTGACAGCTATCTGCACACCATCTTTACCACCCAGGCCCGGATGGTCATCATGGCAGGGGAAATGTGGGCAAGAAGAAGGAATCTGGCTTTGAGAGACTCAGTCTTCAGCTACAACATGAGGCTCAGCTTTCTCATCACTAGAATGGGACTAAAAGAATCATGCCCTTTTGCACCAGACTAAGAAATCCAAAGGATACATGAGTTAATAAATATGAAATTTTTGAGAGCTCTTTGGAAGAAAGGTGCCAAAGAAACATGATGTGATATTTGTGTGAAATATGTATATGATATGCTTGTATATATTATTGCACTAAGAGATTTATGCTTCCTACTGGTGCTGGACCCACTAGATTGTCAGATTAATGGAAAGTAACCAGAATATATGATTTTATTAGCAGATATTGAGTATGTAGAAATATGTAATTGCCTTAAATTTTAGACTGCCAGCTATTGTTGCCGACTACTACACAGCCAATGAAATAGATTGAACTTGAACATTATGAGCATAGACACTTTCCGCCACTGACAGATATGTGAGGAACACTGATGTGAAGGTTGACTGGTTAGATACTCTGAAGGGCTCTCCCTCTACAAGAGAACTACAGTATATAAATAATTAGTTCCTAGATAGAATACACCACACCACACAGTGTTTAAAATTTTGCTAAGCTCATAAGTAGTCCCAGATCAGTAGTGTGCCTTCTTTCCTGGAGAAGCAATTGGATATATTCTTTCAAGGAAAGTCCCAATTTAAGTCCTCAGATTCCCCCACAGACTAAGTTGAATCAAATATGAGCTTAAAAAAAAAATACCAAACACACAGAGAAATAAATCATGTGGCACAGGCAGGTAGTTCTCAACAAATGTCTTTTGTCTTTCTTCCATAAGGAATAATTGTTGCTGGGAAGCAAATGCCCAGCCAACAATGATAGTTTCCAGCCACGCTTGCATCTACATGGAGCCGTGAATACGCTTTGGCCAACAGAAAGAACGCAGAAGTGGTAAAAACCATTTCTAGGCCCGGCCCATAGAGACTGCCTCTGTGATCCTCTGTAGTCTCTACCTGTCCACTAGAAGGCTCAAGGTAATGAGGCCACATGCTGAATATGGCACAGCCTTCCTCAGTCAAAGTCCCCTAATGACTGCATGGAAGCAAGGCCCACCTCAATCCACCAACCTGACATTATGTGAGCAAGAAAAAAGATTCAGAATGTTAAACCACTGAGATTTTGGAGTTAAAATGTGCAGAAGTCAGTTTGACTTTAACTAATTAGTCATTGTGAGAGTCAGCAGGAACAACTCAAATTTAGCACAGGGAGTTTAAAAGTTTGGGATTACCATATATAGAATATAAAGTGAGATTTACAGCATGTTTAATAAAAGAGAATCAAAATTATCAAGGAACAAAAGAGTATCAAAAATAACCAGGCAGGCATTTTGGACATTAAAAATGTAATCATTTAAGTTAAAATTTTGGTGGTCAGCTCAATAGCAGAATAAACAGTTAAAAATTATCTAATGGGAAGATATAATTTACAAAAATTTACTAATGGGAAGATGCAATTGAATGACCCAGAAGTTAGCATATAAGGGAGAGATTAAAATATGACATAAAGCCTGGAGTGACTTTGAATGGTGGCTCCTCAAAAGACATGTCTCCCCAGAACCTGTGGATATGAACTTATTTGGGAAAAGGATCTTCACACGTGTCATGAAGTTAGGGAAGCTGAGATGAGATCATCCTGGATCATCCACAAGTCTTTACAAGAAGAGGAGAACACACACACACATACACACACACACACACACACATACACACATCCAGGAGAAGGCCATGGAAGGATGGAGACAGGGATCAGTGATGAATCTACAAGCCAAGGGATTCTGGTAGCACCAGAGCCCAGGAGGGAGGGATGGGCAGATTCTCCTTCCGAGCCTTTAGAAGGAACCAACCCTGCCAATATCTTGATTTGGGCTCTGGCCTCAGGAGCTGTGAGAGAATACGGTTCTGTAGTTTAAAGCCACCTTGTTTGTTTGATTTGTTTTGGCAGCCATAGGACTCAGGGATAGGAAGAGTGGAATGAGAGATTCTAATTTACTTCTGACAAGAGACCCAGTAGGAAGAATAGAGAGACGGGAGGAAGGTCAATATTATAAGAGATGATGGCTGATAATTTTCTGAACTAATGAAATACCTGAATCCTTGGTAATCACAGTATATAGAAAAGTAGGTTAAATTATAATATCAAGATTCATACCAAAACAAACCACTGAGATTGCAGAGCATCCCTTTCTTCAAAGTATATACTTGAGAGTAGAATTAACTGGTCATGGGTAGAGTCTGCCCCAAATAGTCATGGTTTATACCTGTTGTTCCAAAGTAATGATTCTTAGCAACTTTTTCCTTCTCAAAAGTGTCCTGATCACCTAGATTTTGAATGTCACCCAGTCCCCCCATAAAGACAAATGGGATCTACAGCAAAACTGCCAAAGTTTTGGAGAACTGTGAACCCAAGGGTAAAGCCTTTGGGAACACCCCAACCAATGCTACAAAGAACCACATGGTCTCAGCATCTCTGTGGCAGCAGCAGCACGAGGGTAGATGTGACCCTCTTTTGGAATAAGGCCAAAACCTTGAGACACTTTTACACATATCACCATCTTCCAACGTTGCCCCAATTTGGATTTTTAAAAATTGTAGTATTCTCACCAGAGAAAAAGGTTTATTTGAATCTAACTATGAAGAAAAATCAGACAAATTCAAAACACTGCCAGTTTATAAAATATCTGGCTGGACTTTTCAAGAATGTTAACATTATGAAAGTCCAAACAAAACAAAAAGGCAAGGATAATATTCTTAGTGAGAGCAAAAATCATGGCAACCAAATGTACTGTTTGAAACTTGATTAGCATTATTATTTCAAAAAAGCTAAAAAGGACATTTTTTGGGCAATTAAAAAAATGTGAAAATAACCATGATGATATAGAAGAACATTCTGAACATACTGAATTATTTAGAAGTGTCATGAGGTCTGCAACTTACTTGCAACTGGTTCAACAACAACAACAAAACAAAACAAAACAGAAACCTGTATTTCTCAAATGAAAATAAAGCAAATGTGTCAAATATTAACAATTAGAGAACCAAGTGAAGGGCACATAAATATTTCCTAATTCCATTATACTCTCAGGATCTGTTTAGCTTGAAGATTTTTTATTATAAAAATCTTGGAAATATCCAGATGATGGAATTCTATTCAGCAATAAAAAGGAACAAACCATGGATACATGCTACAAATGTGAATGAACCCCAAAGATATTCAGCTCAGTAAAAGAAGCAAGACCCAAGAGACGACATATTGAATGACTCCATTTATGTGAAATATCCATTAAGAGGCAAAGTTAAAAAGTCTTAAAGTAGATGAATGGTTGTCTGGGGTAGAGGCAGTGACAAATGGGAGTTAACAACAAATGTGCATGAGGGTTTAGACCACCAAGATGAGAAAACAGAACAAGAAGAACTAAGACCAAACTCTGAGGAGCCTCAGTGTGAAGGAATTGGCCCAAAAAAGGAGTCAGTGGAAGTGACTAGAAGGTGAGATTGAGAGGAGAGAGGAAACTCAGAACACACGGAGATAGTTTCTAGAAGGCGGGCATGGTCAAAAGGTAAAATGCCACATAGAGATGCTGAAAGGATCTTGCTATAAGAAGGTCTTGGGTGAACTCAGGACGAGCAGAGCTGTGGTAGAAAGGTGACATCGAAAGTCACACTGAACTTCATATACTTGCCCAACCCTGGTCTGAGCTGAAGCCTCCTACCAGTCTCGCTGCTTCCACTCTCACCCAAGTTGGTTCCTCATCGCCACACCCCAGTAGCCAGAGTGATCTTTCTAAAATGAAAGGTGTATCACACTGCCCTTCTACTCAAAATCCTCCAGAGGCATTCCCTGTACTCGGGATAAGATCCAAAGTCTACACCGTGACCTGCAGAAACCTGACATGGCTTTGAGTTAGCTCTGATCCTTCCAGAAGGAGACACCAAGCCAAGGCTAGACTTGAGGAAGGTACACATGAGATGTACTGGGGGAAGCATCTATGACAGATGCAGAGGGAGACGCAGGAGTAGGCAGGAAAGGGCTGACATTTGTGAGAGGAGACGGAGAAGGACAGGGTTGGGTAGAAAAGACCTTACAATTCTAAGAAATTTGGGCCAGACTGATGGGGGGGCCTTCAACCAAAGTCACCAGTAGGGGAATGGGTCTGCCCTCAGCACCCCCACCCTTGCTCAGTCACAGGTCAGGATCAGCCTGGGGGAAGCGGGGCTGTGGCACCTACATAGTGGTGACCTGTGGGTTCACTGTAAAATCTGGAAATCGGGAGTGGCGCATTTTCATGGCTGCTGCACCACTAGTTTTCAGACCTCGCCTGCCAGCTCCCCGTCACTCACCTCCAATACCCCCAGCATGTGCCGGCCTCAGGGCTTCTATCCTTGCTGGTCCCTCTACCAGGAATACTTTGCCCTCAGATAGCTAGACGGGCCCCCTTACTTACTTTAGGTCTCTGCTCAAAGTCCATCTAATCAGAGGGGCATTTCCGGACCACTCTGTAAAATGGCACTCTCATCATTCCCGATGCACCTAACCTTCCTTAACTTTTCCCAGAGAATTTACTGTCACCTGACATTATTTATAACCCATTTGTTTGTTTGTTGTACTTCACAGGAAGAGAGGTCTCTCAAGGGTAGAAACTTTGCCCTGTTTTGTTAATGGGTGTCCCCACTGCCTACAAGAGTATATCTCTGGGTTCGTGGAAGGCACTGGATACTTTCTGAATGAATGATAAGTGGATGATGAGCACCTTTTATGTCCACATAGCTGAGGTCTGAGAATATTTATGTAATGAATGAATGAGTCGGGCACTGTTCCGGGAGGTGGGGATAGAGCCCTGAATGAGACAAAGTCCCTGATGTCATAGAGCATACATTCTGTAAGAAAAACCAGATTAAAAAAATAATCATCATCATCATAATAATAATAATAAAGAAAAGAAAAGAAAAAAGAAAAAGAAAAGATTGATGACTGCACGCTGGCATCTAATAGATCATTTATGAAAGCAGAAGTATCTTGAAAAGTTCATCTTAAGTTAACTTTAAAGGAGGAAGCTCTTAAAAAAAAAAAAAAAAAAAAAAAAAAAAAAAAAAAAAAGGAGGAAGCTCTTACAGGAGGCTATTCCAGGAAAGAATGGAACATGGCTCATGGGTTGAACAAGCCCAGTGGTCTTTGTTTTTATCCATGAGTTTATATTTTAGTTCTAGAAGTCAAGCATTGGCTTACATTCTACCCCAAGCCTTTCCCAGGGGTATCTCCTTAAGAAAATGTTAACTGAGCTTGGCCTCTGTGAGCTAAATTCCGAGACTTACAAAGCAAATGTTTTCTTAAAGTACTGATCCAGTTCTACTCAACAAAATCAAACATTATCTGAGGTTTCTGCTCCAAATAAAAGAAGGTCGTTTTCATTCCTCCCAATATTATCTAAAGATCTGGGAACCCATGCTCTACGTGTGTCATCAGTCGGTACATGATGAGCTGCGCTTTGGCCTTGCCACTCTGTTTGCTGCTGGTCGCTAGGCATCCTCTCCATCAGACCACAGACAGACGTCTCATGTAAGACGTAACAAGGGTTCAGAAGAAGCCACCCGTGAAAACTGAAGCCAAGTAGCTCCAGAGCTCTGAAAATGTATGAACAATGTGACGTCAAGGAGTAGCAATTATGATGAGAAAAGATTAGGGAAAATACACGCTGCCAATTAAACGGTAGAGATATTTCAAAATAAAGACATCAAACCACAAATGTCAGATTCATTCTTAATCCCCCAGGCGCACTCATAAAGCCATTTTTGCATCTCATTTTTTTCCTTATGTGATCGGAGAAGTAATGATTGCCCCGTAGAAGTCAACCTCTGGCCTCGTGATCACTTGGACTTGAAATTCAATCAATCTAGAAAGATGGATAGGAACCAAAATGACAGATATGGTGATCAAGCAAACAAATATATTTGCCATTCTTTCAAAACTAAATTTCCTGGGTTTTCCATTTGTAACCCAGCAGAGTGGCCACCTAGCCTTTCAGGCTATCTCAGGGGCTAAGGCTTGGACTGAAGAGCTCTGTGTGCCCAGCCAGCCAGTGGCTGTGCTGGGAAAGTGGATTGGGGGTGAGAAAAGAATCAGTGCCACATGGTCACACTGGGGGCTGCTTTTTTTTTTCCCTTGGCCGCCCCTCTCTTCATGTCATCTTGCCATGACTCTACATGGGGGTTATTCTAGAGAAACCAGAAGGGTATGGAGTCCATTAGATATTTCCCCAAAAAGAATTAAACTCTATTCCTCTGGGAAATGGTAGTGAAGGATGTGATTTTAAATAGAAATTTCTGGCCTAGGTTTCTAATAATCCCCCAAATCATACCTCAAGCCAGGCCATTTTCCTTCTTCTTAAAATTATAACGCTGAATCTTAACAGGGCAAGGGGTATGTGTAAAAATTAAATTCATACTTTGGAAAGTAAATGTATGGACAGATGGCTTCAAATGCTAACCATAGCTGCAGTTCCAGCTCGGCTCCTTAGGGATGGCAGTGAAGAGGGGACGCCAGGACAAATAACATCACCTTTCCTTTGACAGGAACCAGGATTGGAAAGTTTAAGGGGAAACCCACTGGAACTGATCCCAACAACAGGGAAGAAAGAGCACCTTGCCATGGCATTGGGATTCCCTTCCTTGGAGCCCTCAACAACCTTATTTATTTATTTTTTTTTTAGAAAACCAAGAAGGATTTTGAGGCCACAAAGTTGAGATAATTGCCATGGCCCAGACTAGACCCACATCTCCTGCTTCCAGTTCATGGCTCCCTTCACACAAATCTCTTCAAGAGAGAAGAGAAACGACCAGGCCGACACCCAACATTGGCTTATTTATATGGACAGGAAGGGACTCGTGTGAGGGGAGAAGTGGTCAGATTTGGCAATGAATTGAAAAAATATAAAATATGGCTAAGTCAGATACAAAGCAATCCTGCTTTGGCAGAAGCACTGCCTTTTTATTTCGTGTTATTAAGAAATTCTTATTCTCCTGCTGACCACAAAACCACCTGGAAGGGGAAGCTGGACTAAAAAGCAGGATACCTTCTACCTCACACCATGTTGCCCAAGGGAACTATTGTTTCTGAGAACTTTTCCAGACTTTCCATTATAAATGTCTCAAACTCCCAAACCTGTAATCTCTTGGGAATACAAAAGAAGTCATTTTAAATCACCAGAGCCCTGACTGACTCACCAAGTTGGAATTTAGTGAAAAGGCAAACCATAAGAGTTTGAGTGTCTACTTGCCTCTGAAAATATTTGAATTTGTAAGATATTTAATAGCACCCATTTCTGCTTTGTATTTCGAGGACCCATCCTGCATTGGGTGTGGACTGGCCTGGGGGAGAAGAGGGCAAAGAGGATCGTAGAGCTGTGTCCGAGGCGATCTTTACCATTTCTGCTTGGATCTTTCATCTGCTGTAGGACTGAGGACGTCCCCCACGACAGACGGGCAGCAGGACCTCCCTTTCTGTTAGGAGTGGGGGTGGGGTAGGGAAGAGAGAAACTGGCCTAGTGTTTAAGATAAAGCAGTTTCCAAGTAACTTTAAAAAAAATACAAAGAGGCATTTACTGAGTTCCTTCTGAGTGTCAGGGAGCATGAGTAGGATGTGGGGCAACTCGGACCCCTCCCCATTGAGGGGCTGCCGTGGCCTCCCAGGGCCCCAGAACCAAGTGTAATTAGAAGCAAGAGTCCAGAGATGCATCTTGGTGGTCTGGGTCAGGATCCCAGATGTGGCTTATCAAAAGGGGCCTGTTTAAACCATTCCTCACAACTGTTCAGCCTCGGCCATTTGAGATAAGTAGCTAAGTGTCTGAGGTTGAATCCTCTCTTTTATACTCAACCCCAGAAGCGCTTATTGTTCACATTGTCCATTGAGACTCACAAAGGAGGGTTTAAAAACATAGTTGCCCGTGAGGTCCCTTAGTCTGGAGGAACCCTGGAAGGGCAGTGACTCATGCACTATGGGTGTCCGTGCGTGCGGCCATACACCATGCGTGTAACACAACCACGAGATCACTGTCTGAGGGACAGACACTTAGACGGCCACACAAGATGACACTGTCCTGAGAGTCACTTCCTTGAGAGCAGGAAAGGAGAGGCAGCATGATGTCAGGGGAGGAGCATGGGATTTGGACTCATGGTTCTGCTGTTTATGGGCTTTGCAAGTAATTTACTACTTCACAGCCTTGAGTTCCTCATCCATGAAATGGGCATAACTGTGCCTACTGTATGATGTAGTACGAAAGCATCTAGCACTGAGCGCTACAGATATAAGGACATAAATACCGCAGACATCTGGGAAATGTACATTCTGCTCCCTGCTTGACTGAATCTGGAAGACAATAGGAGTGCTGTAGGGATATAGGCCATCCATTGTCTTCTCTCCCAACCAGAGGCAGCATGGTGAAAACGCTGAGTGATGGAGGGGGGTGGTAGAAGTCCTCTGTTCTGGTCCTATTTACTCACTTCCTGGCTAGGTGACCCCAGACAAGCTGCTTACTCTCTCTCAGCTTAAGTTCTCTCATCTGCAAAAATGCCCTTATATAACTCCCAATGTGATGATAAAGATCAATCAAAGGCATCAAGATAAGAAAAGAAGAAGTATTGTCTTTATTTGCAGGAAACATGATCTTGTATATTCTTGTATCAGAGAATCTGAAGGAATCCACAAATACTATTAGGACTGATACACAAATTCAGGAAGGTAGCCTCATATGAGGTCAACACCCAAACCAACCAGGTTTTCATATGCTGCAAAAATGAAATTAAGAAAATAATTCCATTCACAACAATATCAAAAACAATAATGTGCTTTTAGAAAGATCTAACAAAAGAAGTGCAAAACTTATGCACGGAAAACTATCAAACATGGCTGAAAGGGTTTGGTATGTGAATAAATGGAAACACATCGCACGTTTACAGATCAGAAGACATTATGTGGTTGAGGTGGCAATGCTTCCTAAATTGTTCTAGATTAAACACGATTCCTATAAAAATCCTAGCTGAGTTTCTTTCTTTCTTTTTTTTTTCTTCAGAAGTTGATAAACTCATCCTAAAACTCTTTGGGAAATACAAGTGACAAAGAATAGCCAACACAATCTTTTTTTTTTTTTTTTGTAAGATTTTATTTATTTATTCATGAGAGACACACAGAGTGAGGCAGAAACTTAGGCACAGGGAGAAGCAGTCTTCCCACAGGGAGCCTGATGTGGGACTCAATCCCAGAACCCCAGGATCATGACCTGAGCTGAAGGCAGACGCTCAACCACTGAGCCACCCAGGCACCCCACAATCTTTAAAAATAAGCACAAAGTTGGGAGGAAAAATCACATCCTGATTTCAAAACTTACTACAAAGCTAAGTAATCATAACAGTATGGTCCTGGTACAAGAAGGGGCATATAGAATGGAGAGTCTAGGAATAAATGCTAACATTCATAAGTCAATTGCTTTTCCACAAGTGTCAAGAAAATTCAGTGGGAAAGGAATACTCTTTTTGACAAATGCTTAGGTGTGACTACCTCACGTGATACACTAAGATTAACTCAAAATGGATCACAAACCTAAATGTTACAGCTAAAAGTACAAAACTCTTAAAAGAAAACACAGGAATAAATCTTCATGATATGTTGGCTTAAGCAGTTATTTCTTACATATGATACAAAAAGTACAAGTGACAAAAGAAAAACATCAATGAATAAAACTTCATTAAATGCTCTTACATTTGAAGCCACTCCAGTGAGAAAGTGAAAAAATACCCCAATTCCTAAGAGAAAGAGATTTGCAAGTCATATATCCTCTAAGAAATGTATATCGAAAATGTATGAAGAACTCCTACAACTAATAAGAGAAACAGATAACCCAATTTTTAAAAATGGATAATATAATTTGAATAGACATTCCTCCCAAGAAGTTATCAAATAGCCACTAAGTGTGTTATGTCAAGCATTATTAGTCATTAGGGACATGCAACTCAAAACCACAATGAAATACCACTTCTCACCCACTAGAGTGGTGATAATGAAAAAAGACAATGACAAATGTTATTGAGAATGTAGAGAAATGGGACCCCCCCCCCCAAATATCGCTAGTGGGAATGTAAAGTGATGCAGCCATTTTGAAAACCAGTTTGGCAGTTTCTCAAAATATTAAACATAGAATTGCCATATGACTCAGCAATTCTTCTCCTAAGTTACCTACCCAGAAGAAATGACAACACATGTCTCCACAGAGACTTTGTACATGAATATTTGTAGTGACGCTATTCACAACAGCCAAAAAGTGGAAACAACCCCAATGTTCATCAGCTGGTGAATGGATAAATGCAATGCGGGTCTATCTGTATAACGGAATACTCCTTGCCAGTGGAAAGGAATGATGTACTATTATGACTTGGATGAACCTCAAAATCATTACAAGTAGTGAAAGATGCCAGATACACAAAAAAACACCTATCGTATAGTTCCATTTACAGCAAATGTCTAGAAAAAGCTAGGCTTTAGGGAAAGAAGGTCAATTAGTGGTTGCCTAACATGGTTCTGGAGATAGGAATGAGGAGCGACTATAGGGTACAATGTTTTGTTGTGGGGTGACAGAAATACTCCAAAATTATATTATGATGATAGTTGCACACCTCAGTAAATATAGTAAAAATCATTGAATTGCACATTATAAATGGATTGATTTTATAGTATGAAAAGTATACTTCTATATATAATAATTTTTATACTTCTATAATAATAATTTTAAAAGATCAGATGAGATCACAACTGTATAGACCCATAAACCAGCATATCGAGACTAGGTTAGATCCTTCAGATTCCCAGTGACACAGGTAAACACCAGCTCCCAAATCTTCCAAATACAGAATTCACCTACAAAGCATTGTCCCTCCTTTCCATCTCCCTACTGGTCTCCAAACCCTGCTATGTGCAAGTCCTCTAATCCAATGACTTCTTGCTTCTTCTTTTCTCCAATAATTCTGTATAAATTCTGTCTCCTGTTGAAAGCTTTTTCCTTAATTACTTTGACCCTGTTTGACTCCTGCTGATTTTCATTTTGGGGGCCTTTGCTAGAACGGTCTGTGATAGGTCTGCATTTCTTCTTTGTCTCCTTTTTTCTTCTCTCTTCTCTACATCGTGTCCCCCTAAATGCAAGCAAGGTCCGCCAAGGTTTCATCTTGACCTCTTTTCCTCTCTTTCCTCTTTTCCTCTTTTCCTTCTCTTCTCTCTTTCTTCCTCTTCCCAGGGGGCCTCATCTACTCACATAATATCCCACTTCTCTGAGGATAACTCTGAAATCTTTATCCCTAAACCATCGTGACTAGTCAAGAAATCACCACCCAGCTATCTTGCAAGTGTCCAAGGTATGAGAATATAAACAACTGACTTAGATACTGCATTGAGATATATTACTGAAATATGAACTAGCCTGTTTTCTTCCTATACATTTCCCTCCATTGTGTTTCAAGCAGGCATCCAGCCCCTTTTGTCTTTGGAGTGGTCTGTGTTTCTGGAACAACAGCTGATATTGCCTGCTGGACACACTCCTTCCTTTGGGACATTTTATCATCTCAAATTGAGATCACTTGAACACATTGTGAATGAGTCTCAGAAGGGTAGAAGAAGAAGGAAGACATACTCACCTTCAGGGGAGGCAGGGAAGAGAGAAAGGCAGGATGGGCTACATAATTTACAGGGCCTAGTGCAACATGACAGTGTGGGATCCCTTGTTCACAAATTATTAGGAATTTTGAAATGGTGACAGTAGAGCATGAAAGCAAGCACAGGGTCCCTATAAGCATGGGGCCCAATGTGACTGCATAGGTCACATACCCATGAAATCATTCCTGGTGGAAAATTTTCCTCCATACCAGGGAGAGATAAGAAGGATTTACTGGTCCAATGAGAGCAGAAAATGATGCACTTCTTGGTGACAGAACTTCATGGGGAGGATTGTCATCTGAGAGACATAATAGGGGAGGCTAGAGTCAAGGCACAAGGTTTTCTAGCTCAAAGCAGCAGAGCCTACTCACTGAAGCACTATGGACTGACATGTGGACATTTGGTGAGAACCAGAATAGACCAATGACAAGGGCTGTTGTCCTCAATGCCTTAGGACTATATACGACCTAGGACCTTTGCATAACCCTAGACAAAGTAGAAAAGTCACCCCACTATCCACCCAGGAGTGACGGAGACTGAAATTCCACTGAGCCCAGTGGAATGGGAGCCAGAGTCAGATTTAGGATTTTTTTTTAATTGTGGAAAAATACACATAATATAAAATTCACCATTTTAACCATTTTTAAGTGTTCAGTAGCATTAAGCCCATTCATGTTATTGTGCAATCATCATCATTATCCACCTCCAGAACTTTTCTTATCCCAAACTGAAACTCTGTCCCACTAACCACTAACTTCCCATTCCTCCCAGGCCCTACTTTCTACCATTCTACTTCCTGCCTCTATGAATTTGACTACCCTAGGTACCTCATATAAGTGGAATCCTACAATACCTGTCCTTCTGCGTGGCTTATATGACTCAGTATGTTTTCAGGTTCACCCACAGATTTCAATTTTGGGGAGGAGGTGGTCAGACATAGGAGGTTTACTTATTTGGGGGTTAAATTATAAATTTCTATTTTTAATTTTTTTTCAAATTTTTATTTAAATTCTAGTTAGTTAACACATAGCGTAATATTGTTTGCAGGAGTAGAATTTAGTGATTCATCACTTGCACAGGTTTTTTTCTTTTTTTAAAGAAAATAAAGACATGCACTGTTTCTTATACATTCAAGGTTGTGAACTTGGATCAACTTTACACACAGATTAATTCATTAACATTACCATAAAACTAGCTTGAATTCTTATCTGATCCTGAGACTTTTTTCTCTCTGCTCCTCCACATCCAACCAGTCTTGCCCATTCATTCTCCACAAAGTCTAGCAAATCCTTGACTTCAGCTTCATTCTGCCTTTGAGGACCTGACTTCCAGGTGAGTTCTCACCCCAGACCTGGGCCTGGATGGCCTCACTCAGACCCACGCTGCTCAGTAAAGTCACAGTAAGGGTCTCAAAGCCCAGTCCTGCTCTCCACATGCTCCTCATCATTCCCACCTCTGCCCCTTGACTTGCGGGAGACCATCCACCCTGAAGGCCCTTCCTCCAGGTTTCAACCTATCTGAATTGAATCCCTCAGGCTTTATTGAAATATCAGCACCTCAGCAAGCCTTCCCTCTTCATCTACACACTCTGAGAAATGGTCTGTATTTCTCCTGTGCCTATTCTATTCTGTCCTGTGATTATATTTATTTCAACACATGCTCCTGCTTACTCGCAAGTTCATCCAAGACAGAGGGTCAAGTCCTGGTCATCTTTAGAACAGCAACTTATATAGGACAGTAAGTGTTCAACATACTCTTGCACAGAGAGCAGCCATATATGAATGTATTGTACGCATGTATGTCCACATCATATGCTGTTGTGGTTGCCAAATTCTGTGGTTCAGACAGCAAGCAGTAAAGGAGTTCGCAAATAGACCTCAAAGCACCATCCAGCTCTCCAAGGTTATTACTATCTGCAGGTCAAGGCCTTTCAGAGGAAAGACATCTTATTTTGGCTTGAAAGACAGAGGTGGAGAGAAGCTGGCATCTGGGTGGAGTGGAGGCTTGGAGGCTCCAGGGAGGATGGGAGCAGAACCCTTCCAGAAGTAATAAGTAGTATAAGCAAAAGGAAGGACCCAGAGATTCCAGAGAGGCCTCCAACAAAAATAGGGAGGTGACAAGGGAGAGGTGAAGAGATCGTTCTCCAGAATTCCATTCCAACAGGGATTTCACAACTGGCCGACAGGACCCTGAAGGGTAGGGACTAATCTGATGTCCAGTGAGGGAACCTCCTGAGGTGAATCTTCAAGACACCCACACAGCTGGCCACTTATTTCAAAAGAACAAACAGGTGGTTGGGATTTGGTAAAGTTGTTTTTCCCCCATCTGATTATTTTAGCTTTTAGCTACATGTTGAAGTACATGCTGACACAGTCTGAGAGCGAATTCTTTGGAATGTGATTTTCTTATCTGTTCCATCAGAACTTGGGGAGGCTATGTAAGGTTATTTATATCCTGCTGTAAAGGATAGCAGCCAGCCTTCAATGATCATCCGTGGCACCTGGAAGTAGGGAGGATGGCTGAGCTGAGTCCAAACACCACCCCCAGTCTTCTAGGTGGTTCCACCTCCTCCTTGATCAGATCTTTGATGGAATCTACACGGGAAGCTTTGAATCTCATTCCATTTCAGTTTATACATTTTGGGAGATATTAATAAGGGGGAGAAAAGAAGCAAAAGCGACCCAGGCAGGGAAGCCCCGCTGTGAAAGAAGGGTGGGCCCAGAGCAAAGCCGAGAGTTCAGCCAGAGAAGCCCATGGGACCAATAAGCAGGAAGGGTTGCAAGGGACGCCTGGGCATCTGTCCCTGTGCTTTGGAGGGACACCAGACCCCAGCCCGCCTTGGAGCCCCGTGCGCAGTGAGGCTCTGTGCTTACCTAGCTGCTGGGCCTGAATCTTAGGCCTGAGTCTCTTGTTCTGCACAAAGAGACAAATAAATGCACTAGCATTTCTAAGGCTACTTCTGCTTTTTACATTTGGTAATTCTGAATGGCTCTGGGGGAAATTCTGGATTGGGATATAGTGGGTTTTGTTACATATTCCCAAGCTCATTCACATAGTTTTAACGTTATATTTTACACGGATGAATGTATGCTAAAATGGACTCTGAATCTACAGGGAGGGGTGTCATGGTTTGGGACGAGGCCAGCTGGCTAAGCTGCAGAGGAAGGGGCTAGACTGGGAGTAAGAGGAGCAAGGGATCAGATCCACCCACAGAGCCCAGCAAAAAGCACGATGGCCCTGGGTACTGGGGAGTCAATATGACAGGTTGAAAGTGGCAATGGTGTTGCTTTGGGCCCTGGGGAGGAGAAGCACAATCAGTGTGAAGATGAAGAGGGGAAGCTTAGAAGACCTATGGAATATGGCCAAAAGGAATCCAGAATCCAGTGAGATCAACACAGGTGCATGCATGCATCAGTGGTTTGTTAAGAACAGTGGAACCTTAGTAGATGAGGTTCAGCAACCAAAATCTTGAGTCTACAAAAAGGATAGATAACATAAGGCTTCCACCATGGGGTTGGACAGAAGTCCAATGACTGGCTGAACCAGCAAGGTCACAATAAACATGAATCAAGTGTCCCCTGTGAGCAAGCCCTGGGCCCCGATGCAGAAACAGACTGCTAACACTCCACTGCCTTTGAGCAAGTGTAGACCAAAAGCAGGATGGATTGCTGTGTGGACTGGCTTGGTCTGGAGGGGTAGCTGCAGGCCTTCAGAGGCTAGACACAAGCGGAGCCTGACAGACTGTCCTTAGTCCCGCTCCTCAGAGGGGCAGTGGCAGCTCCCATGAGGTGACAGTGTTGCAGGAAGGATGATCACAGCGGCCTTAACCATGGGCATTGACCGTGGATCCTGGCTGGTTGTTGTTTGCAAGCCTGCAATGCAGACTGAGAAAACCAAACCAAACCACAAAACACTGCTTTATACTAGGATAGAAAACATCTTTTTAAAAACTCTTTTAGTGTGAATATATTTCTCTAAGTCACAAAGGCAGTGCAATGGGCCAAATGTTTGCCTCCCTGAAAAATTCATATATTGAAGTCTAATTTCCAATGTGATATTATTAGGAGGCTGGGCCTCTGGGAGGTGCTCGGGTCACAAGGATGGAGCCCTCATGAATGAGATTAGTGCCCTTATAAAAGGGATCCCAGAGAACCCTCTCCCCTTCTTTGTGCCTTGTGAGGATCCAATGAGAAAATGGTCATTTGCAACACATAACCAGACCACTGGAACCAGACCACATTGGCGTGCTAATCACAGACCTCCAGACCCCAGAACTGTGAAAAATAAATTTCTGTTGTTTATAAGCCGTCTAACCCATGGTTCTTTATTACAGCAACCTGAAGTAAACAGGAGGCTTTATCAATGTTAAATTCAAATGTCTGCTTACTCAACTAGAGATGAGCAAGTCCCATTGGATATGGATATATTTTTCATTTAATATTTTGAACAGAGAAATCATATTGTTCAAAAGACAGGCAATAAGACATCTCCCCTCCCATCTTCACTCTCATCTCGCTCTAAGAGTGAACCATGGTTCTAGTTTCTTATGTATTTTTAAAGATATGATTTTCCTCCAATTGGCAAAAACTCTTGGCTGGGGCCTGATGACCTTGAATGGTGGTGTCTTCCAGCGGGCGCTGCTTGTTGCCTCCTGCCTCCTGATGGGGCCTGCCCAGACAGAGGGTTTGTGACCAGAGACTGGGAGAACATGTGTGTAAAGTTTTTAAAATCACTGACCACCCATACACAGTGCATGGCCTGGCTGCTGGGAACATCTCAGGGTGAGTGGCTTGGGGGCCTTCTGCAGGAGTGTAGACCCTGGTAACTTCTCTGAGGAGCCCTCATGGCCTGACGGGTCTTGCCTCACATCTGCCCTCTTTGGTGGACTCATGGTGGGTTGTCTTGCTGGTCAGGTGTGTGGCCTAGGGGGGGTCCACCTCCTTTACCAATGAGAGCTCACCAAAGCCCAGAAAGGGAGCTCACATGGCCAGTGAGGGTAGGCCTAACAGGACAACCCTTTAATAGGCTTTCCTTACCTATCTCCCTACAGGGGCAGGGGCTGGTGCAGGCTGGGAGCACTTTTAGCCTGGTCTATGGTCTGCTAGTGAATGACTAGAAGCCTAATATTTGAGGGTTTTTTTCTCAAACACCTATGTTTCTTTAAGGCTTTTGCCTTCAACCATTTAAGCAAAATGTTTTCTCAAGTCCATCTGAGAAAGCCAAATTCTTATACATATAGATAATTTTTCAGAGAAAACTAGATGTGCTGCAGAGCCAGTGGGCTAATTTATATGCCTTGTGTGCAGAATCTGGAAGAAGGGCCAAGGCCCAGGGACCCTCTCAGGCAAACTCTATGGGTGGCTCACCCACTACATCCATAGACATGGGGACCTCCATCTGTGCCTCTCACCCTTCCCCCAGGCCAGGGTCCTTGTCAGGGGCCATGAGCAGCCTGTGGGGTTAACTACAGACAACTTTCTTCAAATCTGTAGAAGAGGTCAAGGGGGACTCACTGTGATCATAACAGGAGAAGGATGCAGAATGTCATTGAGAACCCCACTCGATCACCCTTTCCCTCTGCCCCACCGCCGCCCCTGAGGATCTCCTTTGAGCCACATGACTATTCCCAGCACCTAGAACAGAGCACTTAGAACATTCCCAGCATATAGCTGGCACCCATTCAGTGCACAGTTAACCCCAGGGCTCCTCTTTCCCAGGCCTCTCATCTTAAAGCTGTGGGAACTCAGGACTAGGAAGATGATATGACTTTGCCAATGTCCGGGAGGGTCATGGCAGAGTCAAGAGAAGAAACCTGGCACCCTGCCCTCCCTGCTGAGCTCTATCTGGTCCACCAGCAGTTCCTAACTTGCTTCCCATCAAGTATTTTGGTTGAATAATGTGGGATGAACACAGAAGGCTGCTCATACCTAGCAGGGGACCTGGCCCCTTGGCACACCTGCAACCCATTCGTGGCCCACAGCACCCGGCTTGGGACACTATGCCACAGACATTTCCATGCACTCTCATGGTGACCCCACTTGTCCTCCTGCCACACAGCTGGCAACCACAGAAGCTCTCGCCCTTAAAGGCAGACATCCAGGGGGAGTTACTTCATCAAGGGGTAAAATATCTGCAGTAACCCCAACCAGAAGTCTGTTCACGACCTCAGCCTGAGAAGCCCTTTGTCCAAGTAAGACTGATCCACATGGTTCCATGACCTGTCTACCAGACCCTTTCTCCCTGCTATGGAAATGGCTGAAGGTAAGAGTAGGTTATGATCGAGCACAATATCCAACAAGAGCCAAATGCTGCACACAGGATCCAGAGGAGCCCCAGACCTGCCCCAGGTCCCCGCCTGGGAGAGATGGTGGAAACAATGGCCCTATTCATGGAAGGGGACTCTGAAACTTGAGTATGTGTTATTTAAAATGTCTCTGAAATCAATGTTAGCACACTGACTCGGGCTCCCTCCAAAATAATTTTAAATGTCCTTGAACCCATTTTTGGCATATCACTCATGATGAGGCAGGTACTGAGAGCAGCATGGTTCAACCAAACTCCCAGAAGCCTTGGCAGGAGGAATATGGTCCTATCAATCAACACTGGGGTGAGAGGAAGGAGGGGGGAAGAGCAGCCGTGGTTTGAGAACCTTCTGGAAAAGGGTTTGCTGTTATTATAATCAAAAGCTTTCACCACATTTTTAAGCTTTACCCACTACCCTAACCATTCCCTTCTTCGGGGAGTGAGGTTCCAGCAGCTGAATGCCATCTAACAAGAACTCCCTCTCATCACCATGGAAGCCAAGAGAAACACATTTTTTGAAAAGTGGCACTTTGCTGTAGAGAGGTCTGCTGATGGGAGCTTAAATAATGACGTGCCAGGAAAGATTATTTTTGTAAATTCCTGGAACACACGTTTTGCTCTGGGCATGAGCCGGTTAGTACTCTTCACGCTTCTGTTGCCCCGTACTTTACCTAGCCAGCCTGCTTCTGTAGGCAGTCTGATCAGGACCCCTTATACACGCTGTAGTTTTAAGTTGAAACATGGAAAGATATGGTTAGGTGTCCCTGGGAAGTAAGGAGAAAATGTAGACAAAGTTCATGCAGATGGGAAGATAGATTTAACTGTCTATCTGTGAAATCTCCTCCACAGGCTGGGCCCAGCAGAGAAATAAGAAGTCCATTCACTGGGGGTCCCCTGGGATCCGCAGGAGCATTTTCTATTACCCCCATGGTTATTCCACATGTTTCTGAAACTCTCCTTGAGGACACTGTCTCTGATCCCCTATAGGGCCAACTCTAGGTGAATATCCTACTCCAACTTGAAATCTATTCTGATAAAATTTACTTCCCCCAAATAGATAGGCCTCCAAACTTTCCCATCTCTGGTTTCTGCTCACAGGAGCCCCCCACTCTGAATACCTTCTGGTCTTGAATTAGATCCGGGCTCCCTTCCTCTTACTTCCTCCTACCCTCTCAGTGCCCCACTGGCGTCAGCGAGTGCTGCCTCCTTCAACTCCTCCCTTAAAGCCCATCACAAAGAATAGATGCTTGAATGTTTGGAGTGGAAAAGGAAGAAAGGAGGAGCTTCCTGGTTATTTTCAAGTTAGCTTTCAAAAACATCCCATCAACTGCATGTCTTTTTTTTTTTTTTTCTTAAGCAAATTCATCTCTCTCTAGCCCTTCAACCCACACCCAAGGGGTGAGTGGGTTTAGCGCCCCTTCACCTGCCTTGTTATGCTTCTCTGATTTGTCTACGCTATGGCCCTCACATCTCACAGGCTTAATAGATTTTTTTTTTCTTAAGATCGGGCCCAAAACCCATCTCCTGCTAAAAATCTGTCCACTCATCTTTCAACATTTAGTTCTAGATCCACCTTCTACGTGGAAATGTTCAAGCCCATTGTAAGTCCCAATAATACTTCCCTCCCCTGCATTGCAGGCACTGATCTCTATGCCATTCCTTTTCATTAAGGCCCATGAGTTTCCCATAAAATGCAACAAATACCCATTTCGTGTGTGTGTGATACACTGCATTAATGTTCAAGATCATTCCTACCCCTCCTGCCCCCACTCTGAGAGGATTATGCATCCCTAACCTACCGGCATCAAGCTTGGCAATATAATTTGCTTTGGTCAATGGAGTGAGTAGATTGACTTGTGCCACCTTGAGCAGAGGTTCTAAACATCACCACCTCATTCTGACATTTCTCCTTTTCCCTCAGCCATGTGAGCAGTCCATATAAAAGTTGCTCTTCCAGCCCGGGTCTCAAAATAAAGAGGAAATGGGGCAGAGCTAATCCTTAAAGTCCATGTACACAAGTGAGAGATAAACCTTGGTTGTAAGCCTTGATACAGCTTGTCACTACAACATAATTTAGCCTAATCTTAGTGATAAAGTGTGTAACAGGTTCAGTTTTTGTAAATGGTGGCTTTACACGAGGTGCCTCATTCTGTCCTCCAACAGGCCGGCTGGGTTAGTTTTCCTTTCTCCCTTATTACTCATCTCTCCATTATCCAATGACAGATCATGTGGAAACTCAAAAGAACTTGTTCAAATCCTGAAAGTTCAGAGATGACAGAGCAGATGAAATTAGGTCTTCTGGGGCAAATTCTCAGCTCTTTCCACTTGGCCATGTCAGGGGTTGAATGGTGTTCCCCAAGAACATGCTGAAGCCCTATCTCGTAATACTTGTGAGTGTGACTTTATTTGGAAACAAGGTCTTTGTAAGTATATTCAAGGTAAAATGAAGTCATTAGGATGGGGCCTACTCCAATATCACTGGTGTCCTTGGAAGAAGAGAAGAGACACAGAGACACTCAGGGAGAACACTACATGACAACAGAGGCAGAGGCTAGAGTGAGACATCAAGGCATCTACAGGCCAGGGAACACCAAGGATTGCTGGCGACACCAGAAGCTAAGAGAAAAGCATGGAAGAGATTCTCCCCTAGAGTCTTCCGAGAGAGCATGGCTCTGGCCAACACCTTGATATCAGATCACCAGCTTCCAGAACCATGAAGGAATAAATTCCTGTTGTTTTAAGCCACCCCAATCTGTTGTCATTTGTTACAGCAGCCCTAGGAAATCAATGCACCATGAATAACTCAATTTGGGGGCAGAAACCACCAGAAACTCTCAGTAAGTTGGGGGATAGAAGAGGTCTGTCTAAAAATACCTCGTTCCTCCCGCTGAGGAACCATCCCGACTGTATTTGTTCCCAAGAGCTGTCCTAACAGAGTACCACAGACCAGGTAGCTTACACAACAGAAATTTATTTTTCACAATTCTGAAGGCTAGACATCTGAGATCAAGGAGTCATCAGTTGGCCTTTTCTATGGCCTCTCTCCTTGGCCTCTAGATGGCTGTCTTCTCCCCGTGTCTTCACATGGTCTTCCCTCTGGGCCTGTCTGTGTCCTAATCTCTTCTTGCAAGGATATCGGTCATATTGGATTAGGGCCCACCCTAATGAGCCCATTTTCACTTAATTATCCTTTTAAAGACACTCATTGCCAAATGAGGCATTGAGGGTTAGGACTTCAAGATATAAACTTGCAGGGTCAGGGGGACACAATTCAGCCCACAATGCTACCTCATGTTTTCAAATGTCTGAAGAGCCTCTCATGATGCCTGTGTTCACAGCCTGGTCACTTAAACAATCTGGGAAGGAGGCTCAGGATATAAGGATGGCCCTGCCAGCCCTTTCAGTTGCCAGACCCATCCCAGGGTCTAATAGCCAGGACCACATGAAACTTGGCCTTCACTGTCCTCTTACAGATGTTCAAGTGGTTCTGAACCATTTGCCTCATTCATGATTTACTGTTGTCTCTGCTTTCCTGGCTTCAGCTACCTTGGTGGGCATCAGGTTCTCTCTTTGGCTATGCTGATGATTAGTTTTCTGGCTAAATCTCCTCATTACCCCAGGCCTTTGATCCTCTACTTTGGCACAACCCCTCCTCATGGGTGGCTCTCCTTGTAATCCTCTTGCTGCCTCCAACCTTACAGTCAAAATTTATAACAAAAATTATGACATATTTCGAGATATATAAGATTATTAGACATAACTAGTAATCAGTTCTCCTAAATGGCTGCTAATTACTTTCATAAAGCAAAACATAATTTCAGGTGTTTTTCCTTCTTACTAGTTTAGGCATATCTAGAACCGAAATAATAATTGACAAGTTCTCTGAAACTCTGAATGTTTTAATCATTTATTGTAATACTGCTTCACAACAGTGAATTTTATCTGAAGAAGGCAGATAAATAATCCATGGTGCAGAGATGAAATATAAGGAGAGGGAGAAAAGAGAGAATGATGGAGTCAGGTGGGCTTTTCAGGTAGTGGGCGGGAAGGCAGATCACTGCAGTGACTTTGGGAATGAAATCTGAAAAAAGAGGTGGAGCAAACCTTGGGTATTTCTGGGGAAAATCATTCCAGCCAGAGGGAACAGCAAGTTCAAGTGTCCTGAGGTGGCCATGTGCCTGGAACAGGTGAGGAAGCAAGGAGAAGAGGGTCAGGAATGAGGCCGGAAAGGGACTGGATGGCCATATGGGCCCATTTCTCAAAGAACTTCAGATTTTACGGGGTGAAAGCAGGAACTACTCGAGGGTCTGCATGGAGGAGCCACGTGATCAGATGCATGCTGCAAGGATGACTCTGGTTGTCTGTGGAGCCGGACAGAAGGTAGGGCAGAGAGGGTGGAGCGAGCTCTGGGCAACCAAGAGAGCAGGCTCTAGGGATGGAGTAGGAACAGTACAGGCTTTGCCATTGACCTTGAAAGTCCAGCCCTCTCAGGCTGTGGGAGAAAGGGAGGGAAGGAAGATGTGGAGCAATAAGAGAAAGGCCCAAGGAACGGTGGGTAAAGCCAGAGGAAACGGAGGGAGCTGTCAGGAAGGGGGAGCATGGCCCGGCCAAGCGCTGTGCCTGGGCCGGAAATGGAGGCCTGAGGATTGACACTTGACCACTAGGAGGTCTTTGGTGAAAATGAAAGTGGAATTGGTTTTTGTACAAGAGAGAAAGAGAGGAGAAGTAGCGGGCATACCAAATATCATGCATGCAAGGCGGCTTCTAAATCGAGGGAAGCCAACACACTGGGGCCAATATCCCTGAGCAATGCTGCTGTTGGGGTAAGGGGAGGAGAGGCAGCCCCGGAGGCCGTGTCCACGCTGCTTTTGCTGTGGGGCTGTAAAGGTCCACGGCAAGCCCACCAAGTAAAACCTGAATTCCCCAGAAGCCTGAGGATGTGGACTTTTGTCAAAATTTGATTTCTCGAGTACTTTCTGCATTAACTTCTGTTGGTCCAAGTGACAGCCGGTTTTAATTTAAATCAGCTATTTTCCATAAATAAATAAAAAAAAAAAAATGGGATCCCTGGGTGGCGCAGCGGTTTGGCGCCTGCCTTTGGCCCGGGGCGCGATCCTGGAGACCCGGGATCGAGTCCCACGTCGGGCTCCCAGTGTATGGAGCCTGCTTCTCCCTCTGCCTGTGTCTCTGCCTCTCTCTCTCTCTGTGTGACTATCATAAATAAATAAAATAAATAAATAAATAAATCAGCTATTTTCACAAAAGCAGGGAGAAGCGTACCTTATCCTGCAATCTCTTACTCCAGAATGTTGGATCCTTGATATCTGGAAAGAATTTGTTTCCGTGTAATTTCTAGGAGTGCAACAGGAAACACATTGGCACAAATGTTAATTCTAATGCTTGACATCCTAGGTTTTGCTTTGATTCCAGTAGATCAATAAACACCTTTATTCAGACTCTTATTGCCTCCTGGACTGGCCTTGAGGAGGCTTGTGTCCCTGGGTCCCAGGTCCTGTGGGTGACCTCCTGGCCACTCCAGAACGGGGGTCAGAGCCCTGCTAATTACTGTGAGAATCTGGCTTCTGACACCTGCTCTCCAATCTTGTTACTGAAATTCTTTGGTGTCTGGAGTGAGGCACCCAACCTCCCTATACTTTATTTACTAGTTTTAGTTTTTAAATGTTGAACTGATAATAACATATCGCAGAACAAACTAATTTCAGCATATGTTTGTCTCTTGGTAGATTACGTTCAATAAAGATTAAATTCTAGACCAGCTTTGCCACTACTCAGGACGTTTCTGGACCGCTTTCCCCAAATGCTTAATCAGAAGCGTTCAAGAATTACAAACAAATGTTGCCCTTGGCCTTGACAAAATGATGCCAAGTTCTACTTCCTCAAAAATATCCAACACTTTCTCTTAACCTATGCTCTGGATTAAACACATCACTGCTTTTCATCCATGGATTTTATGTTAAATTTTACTAAAATGTGGATTTACCTCAGAGAGAATAACTTTGCAACAAGAACCACAGTAAGAGAGATTAAAACAGAAAGAGCAGCGGTTGTGTTTACACTGTGGTTGTGTTTTAACTAAAATTAAGTTGATCCACACACAGCTCTTCGGAAAGGTTATGCATAAAGTAAGATATAACGATATGCATGCCATGCTCGTAGCTCTTTATTCCAGCTCAGAGTCCACCTCCTTCAAAATGCTTCATGTGCTGCTCCAACTGGAAGAAAATTCTCCTCCCTTCTGGCCTTCTGTAGCATATTAGGAAAGTATCCTCTGGTCCTTTGTGTATTTTTTTTGCTAGATAGGGCTGCATAACAAAATACCACAGACTGGCTAGCCAAACAATAGTTCTAGAGGCTAGAAATCCAAGGTCTAGGTGCCAGCAAGTTTGGTTTCTGGTGAGGCCTCTCTCCTTGGCTTGCAGATTGCGCTTTCTCACTGTGTCCTCACGTATGGCCTTTTCTCTGTGTACATTTATCCTGGTGTTTCTCCCTCTTTTGAAAAGACATCAGTCAGATTGGATTATTACACCCCCTGCCCCTCAAACAGCCTCATTTCAACTCACCTCCCCAAAGACCATATCTTCATATGCATTACATTCTGAGCTACTAGGGGTTGGGACTCCCATACATAAATTTTGGAGGGAAACAATTCAGCCCTTTTCATTCATTTTAGAATAATATTAGGTATCTGATGTGTCTCTCCTCCTCAACTTGATTGTGGGCTTCCTGGATGAAAGGCCTTGTTTTAAGATTCTGTGTGCCCCTACCAATCTGTTGTTTAATGGATCTTCTTGATCACTATTGGAATTTTGTTCATATTTGTCCTGATATCAATATATATTTTGAAGGAGAAAAAAGAATCAGCCACAGTGGCTTCATGGCAATGACTGGGCTAGATGATTTCCCAGGTTCCTTACGCATCCCACAACTGTTCATTCCCCGTCACCATCCATGTGGTTTCCCAAAAAATTCTCCCTCTAGAGTTTCAGTCGTTTGGTTAATTTCTTCTATTTAGACCTCCCAAGAGGTGCCAGTCCTAACTTTTTCAAATTCTCCGTACGCTTCTTATTTTCATATCTGCATCTGGCCTGACTTGGGACCTGACTTGGGACCCGGAAGTGAACAGGCTCAGGGCAGTGCAGCGGGCTGCCCAAAGTTGTCCAACACCATCCTGATCCCGAGAGGACCCCAACCAAGCTTTTCCAATCCCAAGGCCAATAACCTAATATTCTTCATTATGCAAAGATAAGAACACCAAAGGCTTTATGTCTTGTGGGCAGTAATTTATGTAACGAAGTGAGATCATAGTCTCTCTTAGAAATCCCAATGAACCTTATAACAGTATATCTTTTAGTACCAAAGGGATCCAGCATACTTCTTTTGTCGATTCATAAAATGCTCAAATGCTCAAACCATATGTTTAAGTACAACTCCCAATGGATATATTCTTCCTTAAATGAAAACAGAGAAATTTTTCAACATCAGGTAGAAAAATAAGCACGGATATTGGGAGGAATAGTCTAAATGTAGCCCCAAGTCAGTTCCAGGACAGTGGAGATGATACCAGCTTCATAGCTTGGCACCTCCCAGCCCCCAGTCCTGCTCTAAGGCATAAGTTCATGCAGTAGGTACAAGACAAACCCAAAGATATGTGTACTTGAACATGAGCCTTGCTAGACACCTTCTGTGTACAATATTGCTTTCATAGGGGCATCTGGGTGACTCAATAGGTTAGGCATCGAACTCTTGGTTTCAGTTCAGGTCATGATCTCAGGGTGGTGAGATCGAGTCCTGTTTGGGGCTCCATGCTCAGTGCAGAGTCTCCTTGAGATTGTCTCTCCTTATCCCTCCTGCTCACGCACTTTCTCTCTCTCTCTCTCTCTCTCAAATAAATAAATAAATCTCTTTAAAAATTGCTTCTATAAAACTGAGACCATCAATGTAAGCAAGCCTTTCAAATAATACATTTTATCATCTAAAAATATTTAGGCATAACACATATGGAGCTCTTGTGGTTCCCTTGGGCCAGACTCAGTTTGAAAGTGAAGGTGAGATCTTTGCCGAACACTCATGGGTGTGCGTGTCCCACCATGGAAAGGGCTCTTCTGTCATGAGTAGACAAGTGAAAACACCCCTAGCCTGAGAAGAAGGTGTGTCTCTGCATGACTGAGGCTTTGTGCCAATTATTCCTTGTGCCAATATCAGGAATGTGGGTCTGACAAACAAAAGATCATGTCACTGGCTTGGCTTTCTCTGTGAAGGCTGTAACGGCCCCTTTTCCTCTTTGGAGCCTGACTTTCTAAAATGGATTTTGTTCATTTTCCACTCTGATGGAGAAAAACTGCACGTGGCAGTTTATGAATTGGATCTCCCAGCAAGGCTCTGAAAGACAACTGGAGTAGGGGTGGTCTGTATGTGTGAAAGTCCCGGGACAGAACTGAAGTCAGGCTGTGACACACAATGACATCTATGTGTGACCCAGCAGCCAGCAAACCGACTCCCTGCAAGGGGAGAAGCATGCCAAGTGAGGACGAGAGGACTTTTGTTCATCCTCTTTATCTTGCAGATGCTGGTTGTTTGTCTGTTGGGGGAAATTAAAAATAAGCAAATAAATTCCTTGCTTGTGTGCCGTCTGGATTTTTTTTCTCCCCATGCTTTCATTTTGAATCCTCCAAAGTATCTTCCTCCCTTAATTTTATGGCATTATTATGTACACATGTATCCAGTATCCATGCATGAAGTCAGAGATATCAATTTGTCTTTCCAGACTCCTTTGGGTTTGCCGCTGTGTAGAGATCCATAATGAGATACAAGAGTTCCCGTCCCCTTCCCGTTAACATAATTTATAGAGTTTTCCCTGTGCTCAGAGCATGGAGCTAAGTCCTGCATAAGCAGCAATAACAGTGCATTCTTAACAGCCTCCCTGGAAGGTTTGCTAAATTCTTTCTGAGAGCCTCTTGCTGGCCCTCACAAAGGTTAGCTAAAAAATAAACTGGAAGCTGGGAATCCAACTGTGAGAGCAGAAAGTACATTCTATTGCACAGATAGAGGACCGAGTTTGTGCAATCACATTTGGCATTCCGGCGAACCCTGATGAAGATCATTTTTAGGCAAAAATCAACTTCCCAAACCCAAGCATGCTCTGGGTTGGCTAGGTTTTTGTTTTTTGTTTTGTTTTGTTTTAATAGATCCTAAAAGTTAAAGATGGGAATCTGAACTGCAAAGCAATTTTTTTTTCATCTCCACATCATTTTACCTGACCCAAGAAGACAAAAGAGGGGCAAGTGTCATTGCTAAGTAATACTTCAGGATATGACCTACAGGTTCTCTCCACGTAATCCAAGAATCCTCTGTGTGATTTTCACAGTCGAGCACATTGATAAACACCTCCTGGATGACAGATGAGTGCGGAGCAAAAGAGACAGAGGGAATTTGGTACAAACACACGAAGAGCTGTTGACTTTCTACCTTGAACTCAGAAAGTATGGCGTTACCTCGAATTTTTATCAGTGGCACAAATAACTACTTTTAAAATCACCTATTCATGTGGTTCTCCGTTCCTCCGCACCAGGGCAGGACCTTGGCATAGCTTTTGGAGACTCACACGACTTGTGAAAAAAGAAGTCTCAGCCAAGAACTTTGGTGTCCCAAAGGACGAGGGCAACCTGAACATTTAAATAAGCTCCTCAATGCCAGGAGCTAACTGCTCCCTGTTGGACTCCAGCCCACACCCCAGGCGTTCACCCAGTGGAGGACCCAGTACTCACCAGTCATTAGGGTGTAGTAATTGGGGTAAGAGAGACTGGGAAAGTCAGGTGTCAAGTAATCCACTTTCACTCCCCTGCTCACGATCTCTTTGAAACCAGGCAAGGACTCCAGGGCCTCATCACTGATGTAGTCCGAGCGAAAACCATCCAGCAGAAACACCAGGAGCTTCCGGCCCCCCGTGGCTGGCTGCGCCAGGCTGAGTGCAAGGACCAGCAGGAGGGCTCCGAGCTTCAGGGCCATGCTGCCAGGAGCCTGCCCGCCGGCTGGCACAGCCGTCCCCTTGCAAAGGCTGAGGATGGGGAATCTGGAGCTCTTCTCTCTTCTAGGGGCTGGACCTTGACTGGCTGGCCTTCCCCAGCCAAGTTCACTTTCAGGATTTAAAGGTACAGCACCCCCTTTTAAAAAGCACTGATGCTCGCCTTTTACTGGAGAGCCCAGAGCCTCCACTCCTCCGGAGAGCCTGGGTCCCCAGACAACCCAGAATCCACATCAGGGGACAGAGGGCACCTTATGATTTGGGGCGAGAGTTCCAGAAATACAGGCACCCGCAGAGAGGTGGAATTTTAGAAGATGACACACGTCCACAGTAAGTTTGCAGCCAGGCTAACCAAAGGGTGGAGCCAAGGAAAGGGACAATCTTTTAATTTGCAGCTGTCCCACGTCTCTGCCCAATTTAAACCCTCTTACTAACTTTTTTCATTCGCAGTTTAGTCATATGAACCTCCTAATTCGGTCTATAAACAAGAGATGATAAAATTAGGTGGGCACCTTAGTGAACTTTTCGGCCTTGCCTCTGTCGCCAGGGCGTTTAAGAACAAATTACTTGTCTCTGTCTCAGCCACTTGTTTTGTTTTTCCCATGCAACTATATACAGTCTTTATTGTCCTATTTTTCAGGTTGCTGATGTCCAAACCCATCTGCAGGAGGAGGCAGTTCTCAGCCAAGCTACAGAGCTAGAGAGTTGAACAACAGGAGGTCACTACTGGCAGACTGGTCCGAGGTAGCATTGCCCCAGGAGGGCAGCCAGGAGGCAGAGAGGCAGAGGAGGAGAGTTTGCGATGCAGACATAGATATAACCATGTGGGCTTCACGATGAGAAGGATTAGGCCAAGGAGGTGCTCAGGGGCTGGCCAGGAGGTCAGTGAGGTGCAGCAAGGCACAGGGGGCCTAGGAGACCAGGCCCTACATCCAGATTGCTGGGGTTCCCCAGGGTGGGTCTTTCATTTGGCAGAAAATTTAATGTAAAGGCTTATAAAATGAGCATGGCCCATAGCAAGAGCTTAACAAAAGCTAGCTATTATTAGCATTATAACGGTGCTCAGAGCCCTGCAGAAAACTGCGAGGCCCAGGGCAAAGCTTTACAGGGACCGACCGCAGCCAGACACCAGCCACCTGGACCTTGGTCAATTCTAAAATGCCTCCCCCTCGGGATGAGCACTGGGTGTTATGCTATATGTTGGCAAATTTAACTAAAATAAATAAATAATAATAATAATAATAATAATAAACAAAAATAAAAATAAGATGCATCCCCCAGCCCTGGCCTCGCTCCATGCTCTCTCTTCTCCTGCGTTACTGCAGAGTCAGGCTGAGATCACCAGTCACTTTCTAGACTGTGTAGCACATCAGCCAAATTACCATTCTTGCCTCAGTGGACTTAGACAAGGATCAGACTTCATTTTTCCAATAAAAGTAATGCTTTTCTACAATTAGAAAAATAAGGGAGCTTTTCCTTAATGTTTGTTGGTTTGAAGACACAATGTCATTCTTATTTCTTTGAGCCATGAGTTATTACTATTATTCTAAGCAAAAAAGAGGAGGAAAAGAAAAAGGAAGGGAGGGAGGGAGGGAGGAAGGGAAAAAGGGAAGGAAGGATGGAAGGAAGGAAGGAAGGAAGGAAGGAAGGAAAAACCACAAGGAGGGAGAAAAGGCCGGAAAGGTGCTGATGAACTGGTGGGCTGCCCAGGCAATGATTACACACATGAAACGAAGACTAGCGAGCTAGCTGCCAGGTCCTGAGCAGTTCTGGGTTTTAGACTGCGGAGGTGGTGTAACAGTACAAGCCTACATGATTTGACTTTGGGGGAGGAGGAGCCTGGGCTCACTTGGAGAAAAGTTAAGGACTCAAAATTTTTAAGGATGAGTATACATGGGATATAACTTTCCTCTCCCACTATCTGGAGGCACAACCCAAAATATGGCTTCCTGAGTGTCCACCAGGCCCTCAGAGGTTCCCAAGGCTCTACTGACAGTGCTGTGACGTGTCTGGGTGGGGGCACTGCTCATGTGGCTTATGTTGTTTTACAATGATCTTATTGTTTTATGATAATGTTTAGACAGTTTCTCTAAAGTTTTGGGTCAGTAAATTATTATAAGTAAGCACCTTTCATATGTATACCAACATACAAAAAAAAAAAAAAATGAAAACATATGGGATGGAATTCAATGCAAATCCCAGCATTGCAAGATCCCTGGGTGGCTCAGTGATTTAGCGCCTGCCTTCGGCTCAGGGCATGATCCTGGAGTCCTGGGATTGAGTCCCGCATCGGGCTCCCTGCATGGAGACTGCTTCTCCCTCTGCCTGTGTCTCTGCCTCTCTCTCTCTCTCTCTCTCTCTCTCTCTCTCTCTCTCTCGCTCTCTGTGTTCTCGTGAATAAATAAAATCTTAAAAAAAAAAAAAAAAATCCCAGCATTGCCTGCAGTAAAACTCCTCCTAATCTTTTACCCTCTGGCCTAGAAAAGGTTGGAAGTAAAAGCCAAAAAGCAATAGATCATAAAATGTGATTAATATTAACCACCCAAAGTCTTGTGGTCCAAAGTCTATGTGTCTGTAATCTGGAGGAGCTTGTTTGGGTGTGGTTATCATCACCTATATTTAAAAAGAGTATTTCTTACTACTTGTTTTTCAAAGGTCGACAATGCTATAAGGCCATTGCCCACAGTACTTTACCTCAGACAATGCAGAAAAATAGCAAATTTCCTCCACAATTTGGAACCACCTTTGTGTTGAAAGCTGCTCCAGGTCTCGCTAGTGGCATGCATGAGCTCTCTCAGGAGTGTGCTGCTTAGACCTGTCAGCACTCTGGGACCTCACCTCTGTGGAGAGGCAGGGGACATGAAGAAAATAAACCAAGGCTTGCAGAAAGAAGACAGAATTCCATGGCCTGGATTCTGGCATTATGCAATTGTGTGATCTTAAGAAAGTTACCTTCCCATTCTTCAGTTTTCTCCTCTGAAAAGTGAATTTCTGAATTTCTGAATTCTCCTCTGAAATTCAGGTCCTTTCCAGCTAAGGACCTGAATACCCATTTTTCTAAAGAAAACATCCAAATGGCCAACAAGCACACAGAGAGATGCTTAATGTTACTCATCATCGGAGAAATGCAAATCAAAACCACAATGAGATATCCTCTCAGATCTGTCAGAATGGCTAGCATCAGAAAGACGAAAAATAACAAGTGTTGATAAAGATATGAAGAAGGAAATAAAATCACTATCCCAAAGAAATAACTGCATCTCCATGTCTACTGCAGTATTACTTACAATAACCAATATATGGAAACAACCTAAGTGTCCATCTATGAACAAAAGGAGAAAGAAGGGATCCCTGGGTGGCGCAGTGGTTTGGCACCTGCCTTTGGCTCAGGGCGCGATCCTGGAGACCCGGGATTGAATCCCACGTCAGGCTCCCGGTGCATGGAGCCTGCTTCTCCCTCCCTCTGCCTGTGTCTCTGCCTCTCTCTCTCTCTCTCTGTGACTATCATAAATAAATAAATAAATAAATAAATAAATAAATAAATAGGAGAAAGAAGATGAGGTGTACACCTACACAATAGGATATTATTTACCATGAGAGAGAAGGAAATCCTGCCATTTGCAACAACATGGATGGACCTTGAGGTTATTATACTAAGAAAAATAAATCAGGCAGAGAAAGACAGATAACTCTATGTTCTCACTTGTGTGTGGAATCTAAAAAAACCCCAAAATCATAGAAGTAGACAGTGGAATGGTGGTTGCTGGGGACTGAGGGATGGGGGATATGGGGAGATGTTGGTCAAAGAGTATAAACTTCCAGTTATGAGAAGAATAAATTCCAGGATCTAATTACAGTATGGTGACTATAATTAACCAAATACTTGAAAGTTGTTAAGAGAGTAGATCTTTAACGTTACCACTACCACAAAACAAACAAACAAACAAACAAAAAACCCACAAACACAAAAGCAAAAAACCCAAATGGCAATTATGTAAGGTGGCAGAGGTGTTAACTAACCTTATTGTGGTAATCATTTTGTAATATATATGTGTATTGAATCAAAAGAGAGAGAGAAAGAGCGCGACTCTGGCAAGTATGAGAGTTAAACGTGAAAAGGACTCCAAGGTGGCATTAAATAAAGTGCATACAATAATCATCCTATTTGTGCCTACCAGAAAAGTAGTCTTTGTACACTTTTTAAATGGAAAAGTTCTCCAAGAACAAACTCCCTCTAAAAAAGGCAGCTGAATAAGCAGGATCACAAGAATACTAAGTAGTATATCTAGAAACTATTAGCCTGATTCTTCATCTCATGCTTTTTGCTGTTTCAAAGTGGGGGAGCTGGGATCCTCTCTTTACTACTGTCGGCAGCTCCCGAGTGGCAACCACTGTTTGCCTTCGGACGGGGTCTGCGGTGGTGGACCTCCAGGCTCACTTCTCTAGAGCACAGATAAAGGCTGAACACACCCCACCAAAATTCCAGCCAGTAAGACTGGGTTAACATGTAGCTTTTAAAGTTCCTCTTTTAAAAAAATAAATAAAAATAAAGTTCCTCTTTTGATTCTGGTCAAAAGCCAGGCTTGGGAAGCACCGCGGATGGTGACCAGCAGCAGTGGACAAACCTGAGCAAGGTGATGTCACTATCAGATTTTGTATTTTAGAAAGCAGGCTCCAAAAGCCCTGTGGAGGCAAAAACAGTGTTGGTGAGAGCAAGGATGACAATATCCACCTTCCTTGATATTCAGAACTTTAAACACAATAACTCATTCAGACTTCCTAAAGGTAGGTATTTATACCTCTGTGATACGAAAGAAATCAAGGCTCAGAGAAGCCTAATGTCAAATAGCCTGATGTCAGAAATGAAATTCAAGCCCAGGTGTCTTTTTATAGTATCATATTTTGGGGATGATACATTCAATTTTTGAAATGAAGAAGAGGAATCAAAGCCTGTAAAAGACAAAGATAATAAATTCTAAGTGTCTTTTATTTATGTTGATTGAACTGAGAAGGGGAAATAGAAAATCACCATTAGAACACTACAGATGTAACTGTTACAGGCAGCACCCACTGACTTAGTGGGAGAAAGTAAGAAAGTGTTCAAAAGAACGAAAGCATGGGGTGGGTCAAAGTAACACAGGAGCCAGCCAACCTGCAAAGGCTCCCAGTGGCCAAAGCCAGAACAATCTGAATCATGAACGAAGCAATGTAATATTGGAATATTAACCCAAAGTACAAAATAAATATATAAGTCCATCCTGGTATAAATGGATACTTGAATAAGCAAGTAAATAGGGGAGAAGTGACAAATATTTCTTATAAAAGAATTCCAAATAATACATGTTGATACCCTCACTCCAGGAGGTGGAACTTGATCCCTACTTCCTCTCCATCAAGGTTAGGCCAGACCTAGAGACTCACTTCCTAAGAACAGAGTAGGGAAAGGGAAAAGTAACTGTGCAATGGAGAAATCTGGCAAACATGACATTACCCAAGTGATGGGGCTTAATATCACCAGTGATGAATGTGGACATCATGTACCCCCATGATCTCATAAGATGAGCTAGACACTTCGCTCTGTAAGATGTTCTCTTCAAAAATCTGTAACCCCAGTCTAATCATGAGCAAAACACCAGATAAACCCAGATTGGGGGGGGGTTCTACAGGATAACTGTTAAGTACCCTTAAGAATGTCAAGATCATGAAAAACAAGGGAAGACCAAGACACAGTCACAAACCAGAGGTAGTTGAAGCAACATGACAACTAAATGTAATATGACATAGGACCTGGATGGGGTCCTGGAACAGAAAGAGACATTGAGGGAAAACTGGTACCTCCAAATAAAGTCGCTTAGTTAACAGCATTGTACCAATGTTAGTTTTGATAACTATACTCTGGTTACATACAATGCTGACCTTACCTGAGGGCTTCTGGGAACACTGTTATTTTTGCAACTTTTCAATAGGTCCAAAAATTTTTCAAAATAAAAAGTTAAAAAAATTAAATTGAAACTAGAAACTTGGTCATCAATAACAGGAATCTTGAGAAGATAAAAGTGCTTTTGAGAACACCAAGCAATGGAGTAACAACTGCCCTTTGTTTGGGAGCTAGGAGGGAAAGTTACCTCAGATACAGGCATACTACTACCAGTCAATCCACACTGACTCTGCATCTTGTCATGGTAACATTTCTAAGGCCTCTAAATGAAACAAGGCAAAAAGATTGTCTATCGTATCAAAAGATTTGTTTTAGTGTTTCCAATAAGAGGAAGCTTATAACCCTGTCACCAAAAAAGTCTGCACTATACTAGTGTATGGACACTGGTGCTGGCTAGACCCCCCTGATGCCTAGAGAAGCTCTCATGCACCTGTTTGTACAAGGATATAGGTACACGGGTGTTTATTGCACCAACGTCTGTAGGTAAAAACTTAGAAACAATCTAAATGTCCACTAGCAAGAGTATGAATAAGTGATGTCAATATTCATATAATAGAACACGATACAGCTTTTCAAAAGAATGATCTACAGGAATACCCACCTTCCCTCATCCCCAACTGCAGTTCCACTTTCCGTGGTTTGTCACCTGTGGTCACCAGTGATCAGGATGCAGATGATCCTCCTTCTGATAGAGTGTCAGAAGGTCAGTAGTAGCCTAGCCTAAAGCTGTGTCACAACACTTACCTCATTCACCTTGCATTGTCTCATCAGGAAGGCATCTTATGGTCCCCCAGCATCACAGAAAGAAGGATGAGTATAGGACAGTAAGATTTTAAGAGAACGAGACCACATTCACACTTTTATCACAGCGTGTTATAATTGTTCTGTTTCATTGTTGGTTATTATTGTTAATCTCTTACTGTGCCTAATTTATAAATTAAACTTTACCAAAGGTGTGTATATATAGGAAAGAACATAGTCTATACATAGAGTTCAGAACTATCTGTGGTTGGTTCTGGAACATACCTCCCTCGGATAAGCAGGGAACGAGTGTAGACTTAAATGTCGGTTCTTGGATAGATCTCAAGAACAACGCTGAATGGGAAAAAACAAGCTGCAGGTGGATACAAACAATATAAAATATTAACATGAAAACATGCAGCACAATATGTAATAGTACCAACATCAAGGAAATTATAAATACCAAAATCAGGATTGAGGTTTCCTCTGGAAAGGAGAGAAGAGAATGAAATTGGAGAGAGGTACACTGGGGGTTTCAACTTTGTCTGGAATGTTCTATTTATTTAAAAAACAAAACAAAAACCTGAGGCTTATATATTTGTGACAAAATGCTGCAATTTCACAAATGTGAAGGTTGGTACAGGGGTGTCATTTACATTATGCTCTCCGATTTTTCTGTAGGCCAGAAACACAGTATAACTTTAAAAAAAAATCAGCAGGTCTTGGTGATTAATTGAACATGTGGGTGGTAAGAGAGAAGGAGAGGCCCTGGATGAGTCCCAAGGTTCTGCCTTAGATGACAGAGTGGTACCATTTGTCAGGATCGGTACTATAGGAGAATTGCCATCTTTAAGCAATCACCTCGTCATATAAATCAGAAAAAAAAGAGAGAAGTTAACCTAATTCAAACCATGATCCAAGGTAACAAAGGAACTTTATCTTCAAAATAGAACTAGGGAAGTGATCTCAGCACACCCGTCAAGAATGAGCAATTCTGAGTCCTGGCTCAAATACTCTTGTACAAATGACCTAATGTTCTCTCTTTATGTCTTTGCGGGATAAATAGAAATCATCATGTATGCAGAGGGAAGTAAAATGAATTATTTAATAATTATGCAACACTTGAATATAAAAACTCACTTAAAACCAATTGAAACTGCTCAGTGTTTTCTTTTTTTAAAAGAAACTGGAGAAATGGTTAGTCAAAGCAGTAAGTGTGTTTGAGTTTATATTAATTGTGTGAAATATGAAAGGACAATGCAGTAGCATGTACGCTGAAAACATCTTGACAAAATGTTGCTGTCAGATGGGAATAACTGCTCTGAAAAAAGGAATTAGAACTATGGAATTACAGAACTGTAAACATGGATGGAATTGCAGAAATAATCCAACTGTAATCTCTTCATTTTGGAGAAGAGAAAGCTGAGTGTCAAATAGGTATAGAAAATTGCCTATGGAAAAAAAAGAAAGAAAATCGCCTATGTGAATGCAAAGGGAAATAATGGTAGAGTTGTCTCTCATATTAATGCTTTTTTAGATTGCAACTTTATTTACTCTGTGTCTCCTTCCACTCCAACTCCCTTTTATTGTTTATTTGTCCGTCATATATTTATTACTTCTTTCAATGGGTCAAGTCCACAATCCCTTATTTGAAACGCTTATTCTTCCAGCTATGTTTGGAAATTGAGGTGTTTTTCTTATTTGAAAAGGTAATGTGGTGCATATACAGTATATTATATAAGCACCTGCAGCATCTGAGACATCACCCAATAGAGTCTGTTAGCATTTGTACAGAAAATGTATATACATTCACACCAAGTGGGATAAATGAAAACCATAAGTAGCTTCACATTATATCAAGGTGAATGTATGCCACTCAGCGAGTTTAGGTAAGATCAGGATTCTCCCTGAGTAAGTTCTTAAAATCTTTAAGTTTTCAGAGCTTTTGAATACCAGAATTGTGGACAGGGACATAAACTTGATGTTGTGGAGAAAACATGAAATGTTATGAAGTAAGGATAAATACTTTGCTTCTAGTCCATGGGACTTGGTGAGGCCTGTCAGTATACAGTACTGTTAGAAAGACAGAAAGGACAGGCCTTCCCTAGGTCCTAATAAAATGCCCAATGCCATGAGAAGGTGCCTAGAAACTAGCATGAGGGAGGAATGAGTGCCAATTTGGAAAGCCATGAACATGTATGTGATGGCCAATTAGGATGCAATCAGCAACTACTTTTGCTCTGCAGGATACTAGTTCTACTCCTAGCAATAGACATTTGTTCTCTTGGACAGACCAAGCCCCTGGGAAGTATTCTCTTCTACATAATCTTGCCCAGTCCCCAGCCCCTACTGGAGGGCAGCCTTTTTATTAGCCATTTTTGTGTCAGTTGACTCTTCCATATAACCTAACCACAGCTGATTGGTCAAGGGTGGGCCCTTGACTCGAGGGAAGCTGGTCTAACAGTGTGTAGACCTCACAGGATACCATGAACATGGCCGTAAGATTCTCTCCTCTGGGAACTGGTGCTTGGATCAGCACCAGAGACATATGTAAGCTGAAGAAATGAAGATGCAGAAACTATTAAATAAGCAGAGGAATCAAGGTGGTAGAGAGGAACAAATGAAGAAAGAGAAACAGATGTGGGAAATACTGTATGCCCAGGAAGACAGAAGTAGGACATAGCCAGTCATACTTGCACCTTGGATCCTTACTAGCTCCATTTTGACTCCGCAGTATCCTTCCAATGAACACCATTTTCATAAGGGGGTCTGCATGGGACTCTGACCTTTGCACCAACAACCACCACTAAGGCTACAAGCTGCCAGGTAGGTCACACAAAGTACCTCTTTCCAGTCCAGGGTCTTACTAGTAGGGTCCAAAAAGAAATTTCCAGTTTTCTTCCTTGAAAAACCCTAGAGAATATCAATTATGTACCTGCCTGAACTAGTTCAAGTGGAGCCAGAAGTGGCCCAGATCACCTAGGGATATGTTCTCTAGGCCTATGTTTATTCAGGCAGAAGGGCTTGATCTTGTTCTTGGTTTGAACCAAGCTCTCCCCTTGTTGCAAGGGACTGACCCAAAATGTCCAACTATTGGGAGTCCCTTTTCTCAAGATATCCATGGATTGAAGCAATTTGCAAATATGCATTTATTAGGGCTTATCTCATTAAAAAAGAGATCATTTTGAACACCAAATGCTATCATACACAAAATGTACGCAGCACTTTTATGTTATATAAGAGCTAAATACGCATATCATAGCGAATGTGTAGTCCAAGTCAATGTATGAATTTTAATTTTGGTTATAGAAGTAAATAAAACCTTTAAAGAGTCTGATGGTGATGTCGTTTCTAGGAATATGATGAACTATATACCAGGATCGACTTGCTTGCTGAAAGCAACCAAAAAAAAAAAAAAAAATACCAAGTGATTTCTTTAAAATATTTGTAAAATGTATTAATAATCTCAAAAGAAAGAAAAGAATCACTAGGACCCCAAACCAAGTGGACACAAGAAGCCAGACTGGTCAGAATGCTAAAATCAGCTCTTACCATGAGCACATTTGCCAGACAGTGATAATTGGAGGTCTGCTTTTTATTTTTTATTTATTTTTAAATTTTTTATTTAAATTCAATTTAGTTAACATATAGTGTATGCACTTTTGGTGGTAGAGTTTAGTGATTTATCATTGTGTATAACATCCAGCACTAAAAAAAAAAAAAAACATCCAGCACTCACTCCATCATGTGCCCTCCTTAATGCCTGTCACCCAGTTACCCCGCCCCTACCCCCTTCCCTCCAGCAACCCTGTTTGTTTCCTATACATAAGAGTCTCTTATGTTTTGCCTCTTTCTCTGTTTTTATCTTATTTTATTTTTTCCTGCTTTTAAAAATGTCACTCCCAGCAGGAATCAAAAGACAAATTCCAGGCAGATAAAAATGAAGGGGAGTCTAAATAGCATCATAAAAAGGGGACGCTAAACAACAGATGAAAGACCTTCACTAAAAACAAACAAAAAAAGAAAATCCATCCCCATCGTTCTAAGAAAAGTTTTCCTTTCTTGGAAAACTGCCTTTCTTGAAATTCTGGTGGGTGAAAAGGAAAAAATTATTAATGGCAATCTAGCCCCCAGGTGAGTTTGAGCCCCAATTCACACTAGTTGTGTACCCAAGTAAACACCAGGCCAAGGATATGGTTTCAAATTATCCCAAACTGATAGTGTCTATGCCCACACGTACCTGGAATTAGTAAATGTTAAATAAATGCTAATGTAAATGTTGAAGTAATTTGCCTTGAACCAAACAAATTCCACAACTGAAAAGTAAAAAAAAAAACACAATTTCAAACTTAGGGGAAGTTTTAAGAAAAGATTAGACAAAGCTGAATAAAGCATTCATGAACTGGAAAACAGAGCTGAAAAAATTATGCAGAATTCAATACAGAAAGAAAAAAGAAAGGAAATGTGAAGACATGGTTAGCAGACTTGGAGGATACCAAACATTTAAACATAATTCCTAAAGTAGAGAAGGAAATGGGGCAGGGTAATGTTGGAAGAGGTCATAGTGGAAACTTGCCCAGAAATGACTAATGTCAACAGCCTTCTCATTCAGGTTGCCCAGTAAGTTCCAAATAGTTAAATAAAAAAGTAACACTTACAGCTAAACCTGGAGGGCATTATGCTAAATGACATAAGCCAGAAATAGAAGGACAAATACTGCATGATCTCACTTATATGTGGAATCTAAAAAAATGTTGAACCCATAAAAGTAGAGGGTAGAACAGTGGTTGCTGGGGGCTGAGAAAATAGGGAGATGTTGGTCAAAGGAAACAAACTTTCAGTTATACATGACAGATAAGTTCTGAAGACCTAATGTACAGCATGGTGACTACAGTTAATAATACCAAATCGTATACCTGAAATTTGTGAAGAGAGTAGATCTTAAGTGTTTTCACCATACATACAAAATAATGATTGTTATGCAAGGTGGTGAATGTTAACCAGCTCGATTGTGGTAATCATTTCAGTGTTCACATGTGTCAAAACATCACATTGTACATCTTAAATACATATAATTCTTATTTGTCAATTATACCTCAATGAAGCTTAGGGCAGAAAAAGGTAATATACATCTAGGCAGATCATAGTGAAATTAGAGAACACCAGAGACAAAAAAAAAATCTTAAAAAGCAGACATGATAAAAAAAGAGAGATTACTCAATAGAAACAAAAAGTAGAACAACAAATTACTTCTTAACAACAACAATAGAAACGAGAAGACAATGGAGCAATATCATTAAGTTGCTCAATAAAAAATGATTGATCTAAAGTCAGGGGAAATCATGTTCAATAATGAAAACAAAATAAAAGTGTTTTCAGGCACATAAGGACTGGGAGTGTTTGCTTCACAGAATCTCATCAAGGGCAGCTAAAGAATGTTCTTTAGACATGTGGCAAATTGGCCCAATTTGGTTTCCTATGCAGGAAGGAAGGAAAATTTAAAAAAAATAATAATGAAGATGTGCCTCAATCAGAAGAAAATTTGGTAAAGAAAACAATATTGATAGTCTCATGGAGTCAAAATTAGAAATGAATACAACAATCACAGAAAGTGAAGAAGACCTAAGGTCATTTTTGTTGACTTTCTTTTTAACTGAACATCGTAATTTTGTAAGCAGGCATTTAAAATATGTAAATGTATACTCATAAGAGAGATGGAAAAGTAAGGAAAAATAACTAATCTAAAACAAGAAAATGGACAGAACACAATAGAAAATGTTGAACAATTGAAACATCATGGTCCACAAAACATGGTGACAGACACAAATCCAGGTGAACTATTACTTACAACCAATGCTAGGACTAAATTCTCCCCTTTTAAAGTGAAGATTATCAAGCTGGATTTTAAAAATAGAACTATCTGCCATTTATAAGTATATCATTTAACATGTAAGGCTATAGTAATATCGAAAATAAAAAGGTAGCACATAGATTCTAAACAAAAGTCAACAGGTGTGGCTATATTAATATCAGATGAAATAGAGTTTAAGGAAAAATCACAGCAAGAGATGAAGAGAAGCTGCATAATAAAAAAAAAAAAGTTTAGTTTGCCAGGAAAACGGATCAATTCCAAAGTTCTAATAACTTATAATACAGTCTCCAAAGTTATAAAGGAATAACTAACAGAACCAGGAGAAATTTTAAAACCCCATAATGGGAGATTCTAAAACACCCCTCCAAATAATCGATGTTTCAAAATCATTAACGATGCACATTTGATTAGCGTAATCAACAGGGATGATTTAATGGATGCAAACTGAACATTTCACCGAACAAGCAGAGAACTCATATTCCATCCAAACACACAGGGAACATCCATGCAAAATGAACCAAAAAACTATTCAACAAATTTCAAAATTTGATACCATATAGCCCCTATTCTCTGGCCACAATCTAATTAAATTTTAAATCAAAAGTAAAAAGATAACTTTTTAATTATTTTTCTAATGATAACACTCTGGATTACATGTGTCTGGCAACAAAGAAAATGCTGAATAATTCATGAATAAAGAAGAAATCATTATGAGAATTATAAAATATTCAGAGTGGAACAATAATATTGATACTACACGATAAAGCAAGCAGATGCAGCTAAAATTGTATTTAGAGGGAAATTTATAACTTTAAATATTTATATTATAAAATAAGAAAGCTTAAAAATTAATGATCTAAGTACCCAACCCGAGAAATTAGAACTAGAACAACAGAATAAACTCAACAAAAGTAAGAGCAAATAAATTAAAAGAGCCAAAATTAAAGAAATAGAAATGAGCATAAAACAGAGGATCATCAACAAAACCAAAAGTTGGAAAGCTCAATAAAGAAGAGAGGGAGGGAGATAGTGTACACAAAGAGTGCTAGAAATGGAAAGAGGGCCAGAAGTACAGATCCTGTAGTGATCAAAAGTTAAATAAGATGTCCTGAACAACAGCATCAATAAAGCTGAAAACAGAGAAGACTGCCATATTTCTAGAATCCCATAAGCCAACAAAATTGACCCAAGAATTTTGGGCTCTTATTGGTGGTAAACACAGCAAAACATATAGACTTGTTTAATCACTATGTTGTACACCTGAAACTAATGTAATGTTGCGTGCCAACTAAAAAAGAAGAGATTAGATAGATAGATGTAACTATATTTATAATAGTAGCAGAAGTTAAATAATAAAGATACTATAAAAGAAGCAAAGATGCTAAAACTCCATACTACACAAAATTTGAAAAGGAAATGCCAATAATAATATCCTTATATATTATTATTTTTTAAACTGATAGCTCCGTTCACCAAAAAGGCCTAGAAGCAAAGTCATCTCAGTAGCAGTGAGCTTTTTTGGGGAAAGACAATTAAGGGGGGGGTCTCCCCACTCAAGCTCATTTGTTTGGATGGTCTCAAGGTAAGTGTTACTTGGTAGCAAGAAAAATAAATGAACTGAGCTCTGAGGACAATGATTAAAGGGCCAGAATCCACAGGTAAAATAATTACATGTCAGTCAAGATCATCCTTGACTGTGGTTACTTGCTCATGAAATTGACAGACTAAAAATAGATTGACATCTTTTTATATTTTTAAAAGAATTATATTGCCAAAGAAACCACAAACCTGGCAAAAAGCCCGTGATGATTCAAACCCATAAATCATTCCCCAAACCCTTGAAAATGTACAGATAGGAATTGGGTGGTGAGCTCCATACAGCCTGACAAAGGCAAGATTCATCACACCTGCTGCAAATGTGGCCAAAAAGGAAAGTGGACAAGAAGGCAGGCACCCTCCAGGAGAGGAACTGGGGCCAGAGAGGATGGTGGACCAGGGGTTTTTTTCCCAGAGGGTGGCTGGAGATGCCAGGTAGGCTGATCACAGCACTTATCACGCATCACGACAGGGAGATCACTCTAGGCAAACCTCGCAGGACCTGAATGCCACAGACAGTGGCTGCCGTGTGTTTCCCTCCTGCCATTTCTGAATCGGAGTTTGTATTGTGTGATCTTGTTCCTACTCCACCGTGGAGGAGGTAAGCAGGCGGACAACTTGTCTTTCGTTGATAGGTTGTTGGGCCACAAGGAGACCCAGTTGGACCTGTTAAAAGGACTCACCATTGCCTGAAGTTCCTGGACCATGAATTGGAGGGCACTCTGGCTTGCTTCCCTTGGGGATGGGTGCATTTATTCTCCATGCAAAGAAGGGTGTGCATGAGTAAGTCTGTAGCCAGAAAGGCAGACTGTGGCAGGGGCCACTAAACTGGCCTCTGGCATCCAGTCTCCTGTCCTGTTGTAGCTGGACGTAGTGCCTCTCTAGCTGGAGACCCTCTCCCCCAGTCTCCCTTGAAGGCAAGAGAGGCCATGTGACTAAATTTGGGATAGAAGTAGAAGTTACATCTCCTCAAAGGCAAAGCTGTTCACTCTGTCCTTCTTTCCCCCTCCCCCCCCCATGAGAAAAGGGAACCACAGAAACAGTCACAGTGGATCCAGAGGTGAGAGCCCCATAGCAGAGAGTCCCACCAACCTGAATTCCTGAATGATCTTGTGAAGCAAGGCCCAGCCTGCCATCCCCAAACCACTCTTCTACCTTGGAAAGTTAAAGAGAACAAAAAGAAATAAATTTCAGTTTTGTTTAAGCCATCCTATTTTAGCATCTCTTTGTCATGGCAAAGACATGCGCCTCACACTCAGGTACTATTTCTTTCTTTCTTTCTTTCTTTTTTTCTTTCTTTCTTTCTTTCTTTCTTTCTTTCTTTCTTTCTTTCTTCTTTTTTTTTTTTTCAGGTACTATTTCCATACGTCCATCTATATTTTGAAAGAATATGCATTTTATTTGTAATGCCTTTGATTCCCACATGTTTTTAGATTTATTTATCCTGTTCTCTATTTCTAAGGCATGGCTAAAAAATAATAAGACTGGCTTCCCCAAGATGTATTATAAGTCTACAGTCATAATTGAGATCCCTTTACCTCCTCAAAACACATAAGCAGTATGGCACATCCCTATTAATTAACAGTGGTTTTGCAACAATGCTTCTAGGGATGAATCAGAATTTCTGTGTAAGAGAGGGAGGGGAGGAGGCCGTGTGTTATTATCTAATAAACCCTCAAGTGTCTGAAATCTGTCCCCCAGAGCTTTGGATTAAGTCATTTTGTTTCATTCCTATTGGGTCCTGACTGCAGTCACTCTAGTCCTGCCATGACTATCTGGTATCTGTGCCTGATTTTTCTCCATAATGCCTCAACTGCGCCTGTGTGATTACCATATTAGCCATCTTACTTCATGGGGAACAACCTCTTAATTACAGAAGTCGCATTTTTTTAGACTATGAGGTGTCAGGAGCAAATCTTGTGTCAGGAAACCCGGAATCCTCTCACAGAGAAAGAGTTCCTGGTTCTTATTTCAGAACAATATTGTCAGATGGTGTGTGGTTGTGACAGGGCTTATCTGGGTGAGCACTGGCCCCTATTTTAGACCCTACGCAGCAGCACTCGGAGACATGAAATCTTTGGGATTCTGTTTTTTATAGAGTATCAGTTCTGACAACTTACTGGGCTTTCTTCTCACAAAGTTTCCCTTCAGGAAGAAAAGACAAAGAAGATTTTAAAAATTTTAAGCTGCCAGTGAATGGGAAAAAGGACCCTTGCTTGGGATGGCATGTGTGACTGTGAAAGAGGGAGCAAGGGGATAATGGTGAAAGTTGATCACTGAGATCTGCAGTGGGGGTGAGTGGGGGAATTGCCCCTTCACTGTCCACCTGTGAAGTCAGCCCTGGATACTGTTTCTAAACAGAAATATTTTTCATCCGTCTATACCCACAGACACAAGAACTAGCCTCGGTTCTTCAAAGAGTTGTCTCCCTCTAGTGGCCAAAGGTTTTTTTTTTTAAATTTATTTTATTTATTTATTCATGAGAGACACGCAGAGAGAGACATAGGCTCCTTGTGGGGAGCTGGATGTGGGACTTGATCCCAGGACCCCAGGATCACGCCCTGAGCGGAAGGCAGACACTCAACCACTGAGCCACCCAGGTGTCCCAGCCAAAAATTTCTTAAGAAAGACTCAGCCCTGCATGCAAGGCAGCCTGGGCCCACTAAGAACATAAAACCTTTACATTTTTTTGTGGAGAATGTATATATAATCCTTGCATTTGGAAACAGAGTTATAGCATATAATTTTATAAGTGTATTCACCATAAATCCAGGAATGAGGATTATTGTGAAAACTAATCTGAGCTTTTTTTTTTTTTTTTTTTTTTTTTTTTTAATCTGAGCTTTAAATGAAATCAACAGAGGCATGTTGTGGTGTTGCAGCTGGGAGGCAGGCTAGGCTCACTCACTGGTAAGATACTGGCTTTGGCACAATGGCATGGAAGTAAAATGGCAAATGATTATATGTCATGAACCCTCACTATCATTCCCAAACTGTTGAAGCCAAGGAACCTTCAAACTTTCAGAGGCCGAGACTATGGATGCTAAAGGTCTGCTGTAGGGACTGCACCTGACAAACTGGGGTAGACAGAATAATGGCTCCCCCAAAGATGTCCTCATCCTAATTCCCAGAACGTGTGTATGAGATAGTTATGTGGCAAAGTGGAATTAATGTAGTGGATGGAATAACTCTCCAGGGAGACTATCCTGAATTATCAGGGTGCATCCAATGAAATTAAAATGGTATTTATATGTGAAAGAGGGAAATTGGAAAGGAGATCAGAGTGATGTATTGTGAGAACTAGAAGAACCTGAACCGACATCTCTGGCTTTGAAGAGGGAGGGAGACAGTGCGGGTCAAGGAATGAGGGCAGTCTCTAGAGTTGGAAAAGTCAAGAAACGGATTCCCTCTGAGAGTCTTCAGAAAGGAACACAGCCCTGTCATCACCTTGATTTCAGCCCTGTGAGACTTATTTTAGATTTCTGACATCCAGAACTATAAGATAATAAATTTGTAGAGTTGTAAGCCCTGAAACTGGTAGTAACTTGTTACAGCAGCAACAGGAAACTGATACATACCGTAACCGCTTTCCGGGAGGAAATGTGGAATACTATCAGACCTTGAATTCAGCTATTCAGAAATGACCTGCCAGTGAGCCCTGTACCATGGGCTCCGAACTCAAATCTGACTGCGATTCAGATATGAGAACATGGACCACCCCACCGCCCTTCCCTGCCAGAGGCTAGTTACTCGGCGCTCCTTGCCGTGTTGAGAGAGGACGGTCCTGCCATCCTCCCCAAGCCTGGCCAGGTAGGAGGCACATTAGCAGACTGAATAGGTTTCTTCTCTTACAGAATGAGAGGGTTGGATTAAAAACTTTAAAAACCCTGTTGGTCCCCTCCAGCTCTCCAAATTCTATGAAACTAGTGTTCTCAGCTTTCCATAAAATTGTATCAACTGATAGTTTCCGCAACTCTGTTCCATGATGGCTTGCATCAGAGCAAGACGCAGGCTTCTGGCAGAAGCCTTTTCTAGCCATTTGGCTGGATGGGAGTCCATCTTTCTTGCCTCTAGGAAAACCAGGGATGTAACTCCAAACTATCCCTACCCACCCACGCACACCCCCGCCAATACCCACACCCACACACCCAAGGGCTTTCCTTCAGCCTCTCCCACTCCAGCAGGAAGGCAGCCACCACGGGCTCCCAGGTTCACACACGCTGCCTGAAGGGAAGTGTGAGCAGAAGAGTGTCCTAGGCCACACGCAGGCTGCTGGAGAGGAAAGGCTGTGATGTAGGCACCGAAGCTTTGTGGTCACTGCCTACAGCAGCCTTCCAGTGGAACCTTTCCTCCGGGGGAGCATCACATCTCTGGCTTTCTTAACCAAGTCTCCAAGAAGCTGGAGGCCTCGGGCCTGCAAGGGGCGGCTCTGTATTCCATTAGCGCCACCAGTGTGCTGATGAAGCGTTTCTTAAGGGTGGGATGTTCCCAGAATGAGTTAGTTACAAAAACTTCTATTCCCTAAGCTGGACTGCTTAGCTTCTGTGCCATGCCAGCGGCACCTGAGGCTGGGGCTGGGGTTCCAACCTGATTCTTGTGGGCAGCCTCCGCCATTTGCTTTGCTGTCTCTTTGGAGGGCTTTGCTGTCGAAATTCTCACTCTGCCTGCACGGTCGGTAAATACCCATTTCCGGTTTCATCCTGGGCTTAAAACCAGTGTGGAAAAGTTTACTCATGGGTTTGATTCAACAGCATCTTGTTTCTATGGAAACCCAGGCTGCTCCAGAAGCCCACTTGTATATTCCTACCGCCCAGCCCCTTTCCCTAGCAACTTGAAAGGAGATTGTCACCTTCCCTGGGTATTAACCTTCCACTCAGAAGCTGAAGTAGCTCCGTGAGACCCAGAACATCCACACACAAAGAACTCACAAACAGCCAAATCCAAAATAGCCATTTTATATTATGTGGCCTTCAAACAGAGTCTGTGAAGACAGACTTGGTGAATTCTCTGAGAAGACCCAAGCACACCTGTGATGAAGGGGCTTGGAGGCTGCATCCAAGCTCGACTGTGGAGTGCTGTGATTCATTAACAACGCCCGCACAGGCCTGGGGAGGGCCATGGAGGCACATGCTCTCCCTGAAATAAACCCTGTGTGTCCACTTCGGAGCAAAGATGTGAAATCAGTCTGCTCCTCACAAAGGTTCCCAGGAACTCAGATCCAGGAAGCAAGCAGGCAAGTCATAGGAGTCACTTCTGATCCACCCATGGAATAGCAGTCCTCTAGAGCCAGGTGCCTTGGGGCATGGACACTGGAGTCCCTTCCTTTTATCTGGGGTAAGCCATGGGCTTGTCTTGAGCAGTTGATAAAAAACATTAAGAGGAGGCAACCCCATCCTTAAATGGGGGCCCATTCTGCAGAGAGCAGGGGCAGAGAGCATCCGATTTCCCCTCTCCAGAACTGGGGACTCCAGAAGTCTTAATTAGAAGTTTTGTTGTTGCTGCAAGCAACGGGAAGCTGGCTGGAATTAGCTTTGGCAAAGTGGGAGACCATCCCCAAGAGGCGAGAAGCATGGAGATACCAGTGTACCTCCAGAGAGGAACAGGAAGCAACGAGATCCCAGTTGACAACTGTCCCAGCAGGACAATCCCACCTTCTCCTGAGTCCAATCCACTGTCATTGGCTTTAGACCCTCCCACTGGCTCCTCTAGATAAGTAATCTGTATCCATCAGCCCCTGGGCCTCCAGCCCCCAATCAGCATTGATCTTCCCTTCATTCCAATTGAGAAAGTCCGGGAAATGATTCTTTTTCTTTTTCTTTTTCTTTTTCTTTCTTTCTTTTTTTTTTCTTTTATTTTTTTTAGTAGGCTCCACGCCCAGTGTGGAGCCCAACATGGGGCTTAAACTCACGACCATGAAATGGAGACCTGAGCCAGATCAAGAGTCCAAGAATCAGAAGGTTAACCGATCAAGTCTCCCAGGTGCCCCCAGGGATGGATTCTCATCAGCCTGGTTTGCACAGGAAGGCCCTCAGGGCTAAAATAGTCTGCTTGGCTGAACTTGGGTATAGATGCCATACCTGGATCATTTTGCTCTGGGTCCCCAGACCTGTTTCTAGAGGCCCACCATTAAGTATCAGGGCTCCCCTTAGAAAACGAGCAGAGAGATGACAGGTCACCCCTCCATGCAAGCACCACCCCCACGAGCCAGCACTAGGAGTGGGAAGGGGGAAAGCAGCCCTCAGCTTATAGGGGTAGGTGAGAGGGGTCAGAATCATCAATGTCCAGAGGCTTTAGGTAATACAAGTATGTCCAAAATACAGAGTCTGAGGCAGGAGCATCAAACAAAACAGTAGTAATAATCATAATAAAAGAAGTAGTAGTAGTAAGAAAAATACCATTCATTGAGCATCCATTTTGTGCCAAACATATAAAACCACTTTACATGTACTATTTCTAACTTTACAACCCTGCAAGGTGGTGCCATCAGACCCATTTTGCAGTAAGAAAATTAAGATTCATCAAACACTAAGAGACTCTCCTATAAGAGCTCATAAGCACCAGAAATGGTTCTAAAAAGAAGGGCTTAGAAAACAGATCAAGCAGGATGAAGCAAGTCTTTCAGGAAGTAAAGTTTCTATGATTTCTTAGGGCAAATGTGCTTACAGAGAGAAAGCCTTTAGGAGGGATTATGCAGAGCCTCTGGGTGGGAAGGCTTGTTAGGGAAATAAGCCAGCCTGGAGAGAGTCCATAAAACCTGGGAAGTTTTATAGGGGGAATAGTCCTGAATCACCTGTTATTTCAACATATGTATTACTAGCACCTCGTCTCATTCTCAAAAGCAGTGGTCTCATTCATTTGGGGGAATATAAAAAACAGTGTAAGGGAATAAAGGGGAAAGGAGAAAATATGAGTGGGAAATATCAGAAAGGGAGACAGAACATGAGAGACTCCTAACTCTGGGAAACAAACTAGGGGTGGTGGAAGGGGAGGTGGGGGGGGTGACTGGGTGATGGGCACTGAGGGGGGGCACCTGATGGGATGAGCACTGGGTGTTATTCTATATGTTGGCAAATTGAACACCAATAAAAAATAAATTTTTTTTAAAAAAAAGCAATGTTGTGCTGGTAAATGTTTAAAAGCAGGTCTCAACTCAGCCATTAGAAACGACAAATACCCACCATTTGCTTTGACGTGGAGGGACTTGGAGGGTATTATGCTGAGTGAAATAAGTCAATCGGAGAAGGACAAACATTATATGGTCTCATTCATTTGGGGAATATAAAAAATAGTGAAAGGGAATAAAAGGGAAAGGAGAAAAAAATAAGTGGGAAATATCAGAAAGGGAGACAGAACATGAAAGACTCCTAACTCTGGGAAACGAACTAGGGGTGGTGGAAGGGGTGGTGGGTGGGGGGTGGGGGTGACTGGGTGACGGGCACTGAGGTGGGCACTTGACGGGATGAGCACTGGGTGTTATTCTGTATGTTGACAAATTGAACACCAGTAAAAAATAAATCTATTAAAAAAAATAAAAAATAAAAGCAGGTCTCAGTATAGGCATAGCTGTAGATATATACAGATTATATATAAACACACACCTGAAATAGAGGATGTGTAGTGTGCAATCTGCAAATAATAATAAAATATGGGGCAGCCCCGGTGGCGCAGCGGTTTAGCGCCGCCTGCAGCCTGGGGTGTGATCCTGGGGACCCGGATCGAGTCCCACGTCAGGCTTCCTGCATGGAGCCTGCTTCTCCCTCCGCCTGTGTCTCTGCCTCTCTCTTTGCTCTCTCTGAATGAATGAATAAATAAATCTTTAATAAAAAAATAATAATAAAATATGCACTATGCTTTATTGACAATTCCATCTGTCCAACTGACTCTCAAAGAACACTTTTGTTGGTTTTTTAGCAAAATCCCATATGCTTAGTCAACCTATCGCTGCAGTTCAACCATGAGTTGACAAATGAAGTTGCATTCTTTTCCCAATACCTTGCTAGTGGAAAACTGCTAATTCTTTTCCCATAAGTTTATTGTTGTGAAATCTTATAGGTGATCTCTCATTAAACTGATTCTCTTCCTTGTACAAATTATATTCAGAAACTCCAAACAGAAACTTCTCTCAGCTTCAGTGCTATGGATTGTGATAGTGCCAACTGGCTTCACAGAGGTGCAGGGATTACAACATTGTTTGAATCTGCATTATTTAATAGCAGCTGTACTTGACACTTGCCTCCCAAAAGTCCAGACATGTTAAGGGACAGATTCATTGCTCACTGCCAGTATGAGCCAGAGTAGGCACCCCACAAAGAAAGTGCCCCAATTCCAGCAGGATATTGTTGAGTTGCCCTACCTTCTAGAAGAATCTTTCCAACCCTCCCTCCATAACTGCAACATCAGTGTCTGCCACATTAGGATATTAAGGGTCAGCCAAGCAGAGGGAGAGTCTCTGCCTCCCAGTCCATGACCTAGGATCTGGGTTATGTGGACTCTCCAACTTTTAAACTGTTCCTCACTGGGGACACGAAAGAACAACGTAGGAGATGATGGCCTTGTGAGCTAAGTGGACTCATGCAACTTCCTGAGTGTTGCAGTTTGTCTACTTTTTTACAACCAGGAAGGAGATGTTGTTACAACTTCCCTGTACCAGCAAATAATCTGACTCTGTACTTACAAAACCAAGTTTATGTCAAAATGTTTACGGCTTCATGGTGCAAGAAAAAGTGACTCCCAGCTTCGACACTTATGTGAGGAAGCGATTCAATGCCTTTAAATGTCCACTTTTTTAGCTATAAAATAGAAATAGCAAGGGCACTAATATTTAATGTACAGTCTTGTGCTTTAATTAAACTGAAAAATAAATGAGATAATGTACTTGAGGGAATCCTTGCAAATTACACATGTAAGATACTGTCTTTATACTGTTTAAATTTTTACTAACGTTTAAAAGTAGTGGCATCAGTAAGGACAACCAACAGAGCTCCAGCTAAAGGTCATATGGAAACATAGGAGCAGCAAGAACTGGGTCTTTGGGGTTTTTTTGTTTTTTTAAGATTTTATTTATTATGAGAGACACACACAGAGAGAGAGAGAGAGAGAGAGAGAGAGAGAGATTGGCAGAGACACAGGCAGAGGGAGAAGCAGGCTCCATGCAGGGAGCCTGATGTGGGACTCAATCCCAGGACTCCAGGATCATGCCCCAGCCAAAGGCAGGCACTAAACTGCTGAGCCACCCAGGGATCCCCGGGGTCTTTGTTATGGTTTAAAATTTCCTATTCATGATTAGGACAGAGCAGAGATATGAATACTTGAGGAGGTTAAAAAAAAAAAACCTACAACTCTCCAAAATTTAAGACCAAAAGCTTCATTTTCTCCAAGTGATTTTTCCCAATTATCTGAGAATTATTTTAGAAAAATGAATATTAAGTATGATATAAAATATTCCCATAGTGTATCCACCTTTACATTCCCAATCCTTAATTCAACATTTGTTTTTGTTTTTGTTTTTGTTTTTGTTTTTGTTTTTGTTTTTGTTTTTGTTTTGAGCCCAGCTCCTGTGTCAGACACTGCACTAGGTTCGGTTCAGGGGATTCCTGTCGCTGAGAAGTTCCTACTGAGTCACTCTCTAAAAACTAGGAAGATGCAGGTTTTTATGTAAACCACTACTCACTACCTGCATGTGATTTTGGAGTGCTCTGCTGTAAGGACATTCTCCTGCCAGTTCTAAAATGAGAGGAACTGCTCCAACAACAAGGAGATGCTCAGGAATGCGGATGCTTAGGAAGGAGCACAGTCTCCCCAGAGCAGAGCCTCTGCTGGTGTGAGCCTACACTCAACGATGCAAAGCAACGGGAAAGAGGCAAGCTTCTGAGGAGTAGTGGGAAAACAGCAGCTAACAGGGCGCCTTGTGAAGCAAGTGACTGCATTCAGTGAGTGTGGGGGGCTATTGGTTGGCTTGCTTGCTTTTGCCTTTATTCTCTGTCCAAAACCGAATGCTGTAAGTCTTTGCTTAGCTGAGGCTAGTCACAGAAAACAGAAAACCAGTGATTTGCTTTAACTATGTCATCTTAATGGGCTATAAACTGACAAAAGCAAAAGGACTCCTTAACATTCAACAGGTGATAGCTCAGTTGGAAACAAAGAAAAAACATTTACATGTAAATTCATTTAGTAGGCCTATAAGTATTATCTACTTAAATAGATTTTATTCCTTAATGGACAAGCTACATAGTACATATGTTTCTAATCCTAAATTAATCGATCACTACCAAAAGAAAGATCATTTGGTCACTTAGTTTTGGGAGGTCTTTTTCTAAGTGTTGTGTCATCATCACTGATGGGAGGGAAATTTAACCAGACACTTCTTGAGCCTGGAAATCATTCAGAATCTCTGGCCCAGTAATCTTCTCTCTAGGAATCCAATTTATAGAAAGAATTAGATATACAGAAAAGATATATGTACCATATGTTCACGAGTACTATCATAGCAAAAATAATAGTTATAAAATTGTGTTTTGTCAAAAGAATTGAATATGGAGAAATCATTAAACAGCATGTTTTCAAAGCCTCCTGTTTTGGAAATATATAACATATATTTATTTATAATTTATAATATAATTTATTAACAAAAATAAATAGGATGTAAAACTTTATAATAAAAAATGTCATATGTAAGATACACAGTATGACATATCTATTACATATTTAATAACACCTATATATTACATATATCATATAGAAAAACATCTGGAAGGAAATACACTAAAAATACCACCAGTAGTTTTCTCTAGGTAGTGGAATTTTGCATGGCTTTTATTTTCTTAATACTGCTTTTCTGTTTATTGAGGTTCCCAAATAAGCCTGAAGAGCCACCAAGAAGAAGGAATACGCTGGCCTGGTCATCACGTAGTTCCTATGACAATGATACATACAACTCCAAAATATTTGACATTATTTTTAATATCTTAACATAAATAGTGGCAAAAAAAAAAAAAGAAAAACCACAATGATGAAAACTTTGGCAAGTACGGAAAAGTAAAAATATTGGGGAAAGAATCCCACCAGTCAGAGGGAAATGTGATTAATATCCCGTGACTAAGTCAGTAGCTTTGAGCTGTGCCATCAAAAGACCTCAGGAGCTGTCCCCGTGGAAGGTAGGGACTGACTAGGTCCTCCTATCCAGGTGGGGACCTGAAACAGAAGCCCCTTCTCTGCGCCAATCAATCCATTTGCATCTTAGACTTTCACCTGATATTCCACTTGAAGAAAGACTCTGTGGCAAAACAAGCACAAATAACAACCAAAGGCTGCCCTATTACACTTCTCTCCAAACCTAAACACTTAGATTGTTTCCAATTTTTCTCTAACCTAATGGAAGTTTGAGGATCATGATCATTTTTTTTAAAGTTCTGGATGTTGCCAAATTGCAACAAATTGTTGACACAAAGGCCAACCTGTTTACACCCCCATCAGCTTGCTCATCTCATGGGACAGTTGCTTGCGCAGAGCAGAATTTTTTAAAAATAATCTTCGTTAAATTGATGGATTTAGAATACAGGCCCTCATTAGTTTGCCCATTGTAAAGACTATTTCCTCTCCTTTGGGTACTTCTTCCAAGAACCCTTCCATCAGCAAAGTCTCCTGGGAGGAGGACGTGGACTCACTTGGTCACCTCACTAGGGTGACTGGAGCTGTCCAAGCAGCTTATGCCTGCCTTTCTTCTACGGGGCACCAGGCCAGCCACATGACTTTACTTCAGAGAGGGCCAAACTTGTGGAATAAACACAGCCCTAGGAAAAATGGCAGATGCCAGGCCTAAGTCCCTCTTCCTCTTCAAATACTCTCCAGAACCATAGCATCTCAGAACTGGATGGTGCCCTTAAGAGGAGTCTTCATTCAGGCCTCTGGTTATACAGATAAAGGCTCTGGGCCCTGCAGTGGGAAACAAGGGTACCAGTTAATGATACAGCCAGGACCAAGACCTGGGGTGTCCTGGTGGGTCTTAGCCCAGTGCTATTCCCACGGCCAGCCTCCAGCTGCCTCCATAACCATCAAACAGCAGCCAAAGTAAGCCCTGACCCTTCATCCTTCTATCTGATTGCACTCTCAGAAAGGGTGTGTCACCGTCATCCAGATGTAAGAATGACTCACAAGGGCCCCTGACCCAGGGCGTGAGGAGAAGCTGAAACCTAGCTCAAGTAGAGGGATAGAAAATAAAAGCAGAAAGAAAACAAATTGGGAGATGCTCCCTTGAACCTACCAAGTTCTTAGAATTCAACTTTCAAAGTCAGCCTATGAATGACCACTAGGCGGAGCTCTGTTTACAAAATAAAATCTTGATCCTTCAGTCATGAACTGGCTTTCAGCTCAGATGGCCTTAGCTGGAAAATAATCAGACTTACTGCAAGGATCTTGGTCACCAAATCCACTGGCTCCCATCCAGATTTTATGCCAATATATAGTCTATAGTCTGTAGTGCCCCGTGAGCTACACCTTTCCATTTTGGTCCCTAGAATATTGTCTTGAAAGTAAATACAATGGATATACCTCTGTGTGTTTGTAAAAAAAACTGAACCAGAGAAGTTACAAAACATGTATTTACCTAGGCAACAGAGAATTTGAAATATGCATTTTATATGTTAGAATACATTTATTCTATACATACTGTATAAATCTGTATAAATACATTTATACATTTATTTTATATGTTAGAATACATTTAAAATATATATTTCATACATAAATAAAATGTAAAATATACTTAATAAACATTTGTGCAATTATACTCACTATATATTTAAATGTATTTTATTATATAAAACATTTATTGCATTTTATATAATTGTATATATTATATATTTAAAATTATTTCTGCTGTTAAGTGACAAATACATGCTTTGTAAACCCAATTATACATAAAATATCTATTAAGGGACGCCCAGGGTGGCTTAGTGGTTAAGCATCTTCCTTTGGCTCAAGGCATGATCCTGGAGTCCCCGGATCAAGTCCCACATCAGGCTCCCTGCATGGAGTCTGCTTCTCCCTCTGCCTGTGTCTCTGACTCTCTCTCTCTCTCTTTCTCTCTCTCTCTCACATGAATAAATAAGATAAAATCAATTAAATATATCCTATATTACATTTATATGTAGTATGCTAAATGCATATTTTATATAACAAAATATTTTAAATATATATTTAAAACTTTCTCTGTTGTAGAGCGATAAATACATGCTTTGTAACTATTCTGGCTCTGTTTTCCCCATGTAAATCACCAAGAAATCCAAAAACACAGAATAGCTTTTTTATTGACCCATTCAAGGTATTTAATTCTATGTTTCTCTAGCCCACATCTGTTCACATACAGTTGAAAATAGAAAAGAAAAGGAGGGAGTAAATGTAAAGAGAAATAGTCATTTGCTGTTGTTCCTCGCTAAATTAGGCCAGAAAGCACAGAGAACAAAAGTCTATTGTAGCTAAGGGGAAGAAGGGCTTTGAATACTCCCAACCAAATACAAAAATAAAACAGTCCTCTTCTAGTGTCCTTTAGTGCCCCTTTTAACATACAGATGGGGGCGGGGAGCATATATTTAGTAGTCATTATTTTTCCTGCTTTGAGGAAAATCAACTGTGTTGGACATGAAAATTAATAAATTGGGAGGCTTTAATGAGCTCTATCAGCAACCTAAAATGCAACTTTCCTCAGCCTCCCAGGGAAAAACAAAAACTGTCACCACCAAAACCAGGCTTGAGAGACAACCTCATGGCAGATAAAGACAGACTCCATCAACTACCCAGCAGAGGGAACTGGGCAGAAAAAACACCTACCAACAGTCTTCTCATCGAGGCATATATATCCAAGGTTTCGCTTCAGGAAACTGAGGCCACTAAAAGAAGGTTGGAAGATATTTCATACATCCCTGCAGGACCCCGGATCCGAACTCAGAAACAACCAGAAAAGCACACTAGTGTTACTCTTTGTGATACCTAGTTCCTTTTGGTGACTCCACTCCCCATCCTATTCCTCTTGTAATCTAGATTCACTCAGACATAGGAAATGAGAAAACCCCCAACTGTGCAGAAAGGAGAAATGGGAGGGAAATCACTTTGGAGGGAAAACCATCCCCACAAGTAACGTTCCCTAAGTAATAGAGTGGGAAAGAAACCTGTTTGGCAGGATAGAGAAACCTGAGGTTGTCAGGCACCTCTTGGACTCAGAAAACAGTATCAGAGAACCCATCAGACAGGAGGAGCTGGCAGGTTAGTAAAACCGAGCATCTATAGGTGGACATCTGCCAGGAACTGGGAACAGGAACTTGTATTGTCCATCCAGCCTCCGCCAGCGCTCTGAGAACGAGACTGCACACAAGTAGATGAGACCATAGACAATCAGCTCACCCTATCTCTTAACAAATGCTACCTCTATCCAGATGCCATCTCATTCAAGGATGAGTAAATAAGAGGACTGGGAGGGACTCTGTGAGGGAGAGCTAACTGTAAAGACTACAGAAAATGGGAAAGGGAATTCATCTTGATGATCCAGTAGGAACATATCTGTAAAAATAAAAGATAACCTATAGTAGGATCCAGAAGATTCAACAAACTGGCTTCCTCTGTAGGATATAAAAAGATACTGCCTCTATTTCACAAAAGCAAAAAATGATACAAAACAAAAAACCATAAAGGAAGGAAAAGTGGAGACGAAAATTGAGTGATGCGAGATGAACTAATGCTTTCCATGAGTAACGTAGAACCTGTCAGGAGCCAAGCATGATGCTAGAAGTGGAGAAATTGGGGCCAGGTGAAACAGACATAAGGCCACTTTTGAGGCAGCTCATACTTTGGTGAGATGCACGGACAATAAAATAAGACACAAATGATTTCAAATGACTTAAAATATGATACCGGCTATCAAGAAAATGAACTGGTGCTGATTTAGGGAATAACAGAGCGGGGCACCTGCTTTCCCATCAGGGAAAGCTCCCATAATGGGGTGGGATTTCCTCTGAGCCAGCTTTGAAAAGAACAAGTAGAGGGCATTACTGGCAGAGAAAGCAGCTTGCCTTAGGGTGAAAAAAGAGTCCTGCGTGCTTGAGGAACCGAAAAAAGAGCAGTGTGCCTGGTGGTGAATGGTAGATGAATTTGGAAACATAAGCAGTGGTCAGCCACATAGGACCCTTATGGCCAAGAAGGGCACTTCGGGTTTTAAGTATGAAACACCATTACTGAATGTGAATATATGTGTATATGTATGTGTGTGTGTTTGTATATATTTATATGTATTCATTTGCATATATATGTACATACATAGGCACACATATAAATATACTTAAACATACATATTAATTATTACTGTATAGAGAATGGACTAGAAGAAACCGTACAGCAGAACGATAGAAGGTCTCAATTCAGGGAAGGGATGACAGTACGATGGAGACAAACTGGCTGTTTAAAGAGGTGGAGGGTAAACTCCCAGGATACAGTAGAAAAGGGAGCAGAGATCAAAAACACAAGAAAGATCACCGAGAATACAAAACTATTTTCTGGATAACTGGTATTTCTAAAGGAGAAATCACAGCAATTGAATGAAAACAATAGAGATAAAAGGACAATTTCCTGAAGCAAACAATACCTAAGTCTAAAAATGTAAAACTTCATCCTTTGCCAAGGAAAATCAGAGTCCAGCTGCTGGATATTTCCTTGAGAAATGCCTGAATTTACAAAATAAATAATCAGATTTGTTCACAGTTGTCTGTTGAGAAAAATGTGCAATCAGTGTGGCTTTGGACTTTTGCTTCATAACAGGAATTCCCAGAAGGTGCCATGGAATGACATCTAGGGGTTTGGAACATAACAAGTATGACTCAAGAATTCTACAGCAAACCAATATTGTTACTCACATGAAAAAACAACAAAAAGTTATTATCACATCTGCAAGAGCTAACAAAATAGGACCCACAGAAAAACTGCTCAGGTCCTGTCTAAAAAGGGGTGACTCGAGAATGGAGAAGTTGGGATATAGAAGGAATGAGTAGGAATGGTTTTAATTCAATCATAGAAATAAGTATAAAAGGATGTGTTAAATACACTTTCAAAATAGAGACCAAATGAATATGTACACTGTACTTGAAAGAAAAGTTCTACAATGAAAAAATATACTACTGATAAAAATTGTATCTAAAAGTCCCACATATCAGGGCACCTGGGTGGCTCAGTGGTTGAGCATCTTTCTTTGGTTCGGGGCATGATCCTGGGGTCCAGGGATCGAGTCCTGTATCTGGCTCCCCCACAAAGGGGTCTGCTTCTCCCTCTGCCTGTGTCTCTGCCTCTCTCTGTGTGTCTCTCATGAACAAATAAGTAAAATCTTTAAAAAAAAAATAAAGTCCCACATATCAATAAGAATCAGGAAATGTGAGTGAAAATTCTGACAGTAAGTAAAAATATTCTGACTTGTTTTGGTGCATAACTGCTATGGAGAAAATGAATAATAGGGTCATGGTTTAGACAATAGCAGGGGGACCTACTCAGATGAAATCGCCAGGGAAGATATGTCTAAAGAACTACAATTTCCTAACTCTTCTGGAGATGGAGCAGAGGTGCTCTAAAGGATGGAACATTTATACGTTGGCCCCACAGTATTTAATTAGGTCCAGAATTGACCCAGTTGGAATGATAGAACACAACCAGAACTCATAACCCATACAGAAATGGAAATTAAGTGTACTTTATTCCTTCATCAGCTAAATAGAGCAGTGTATCCATCTTATAATTAAAATAGGGCAACATTTAGTGGGTACGTACACCCCTTTAGTGGATATGTACCAGTTAAATGGATGGTCATTCTGCATCTTGTCATCACAAAGCTGAACTGAATATTTGCTTATAAAAAAGGGCCAAGAGCTTTTCTGTAATATTGAAAGGCTTGTTTTCATAGTTTCAAGGGCAACTGGCTTATAACCATTACACCATGAATGTTTATTATAGGAAACTACAGTGGTCAAATCATTTGGTTCTAGAACATTGCTTGTTCTCTTAAAATTGTTAACAATGGTGAATTCAAGATCTACTTACATCAGAGGTGGGCAAATTTTTCCTGCAAAGGGCAGGATAGAAAATAATTTTGTCCAAAAAAAAAAAAAAAAAGAAAATAATTTTGTCCAAACAGCCATATAAAATACAAAAATGAATGGGCATGTCTGTTCCAACAAAACTTTATTTTAAAAATGGATAGCAAGCTGGGTTTGGTCAGGCACCATAGTTTGCCAACCAGTGATTTAGATGATTCTTCCAAACCAGTCCTCTCTGTTCTTGGAACCTATTTCTCTACTGATCATGCTCCCTGCCCTGCCTCGCCCACTTTCATGATCATACCCTGAGCCACAAGCACACAATTACTAATAACTGACACCTCTCCATAACCTCAATCCATCTGCCCCACTCAAGGACCACCACTCTTATCTTTCCTACTTATACCCTCTAGAACTGCGACTCATATAATCCCTTGACCCCATCAGACCCTTCAACCCACTGGTCCTGCCCTCTCTGTACTATCCTTCAGACACTGGTGTCCTTCTGCTCTCCCTCCAAAGACCTTAATCCCATGAGAAATCATCACAATCCCTCCTTTGCATACATTTTCAGCTCTCCCAATCCTCCTTTGCTTTGTCATTCACTTGGCAAAACTACACCCCCTATTTAAATCCAGCTCTGCATCACTTGCCATCAGGGAAATACAAATCAAAACCACAATGAGATACCACCTCACACCAGTGAGAATGGGGAAAATTAACAAGGCAGGAAACAACAAATGTTGGAGAGGATGCGGAGAAAAGGGAACCCTCTTACACTGTTGGTGGGAATGTGAACTGGTGCAGCCACTCTGGAAAACTGTGTGGAGGTTCCTCAAACAGTTAAAAATATACCTGCCCTACGACCCAGCAATTGCACTGTTGGGGATTTACCCCAAAGATACAAATGCAATGAAACGCCGGGACACCTGCACCCCGATGTTTATAGCAGCAATGGCCACGATAGCCAAACTGTGGAAGGAGCCTCGGTGTCCAACGAAAGATGAATGGATAAAGAAGATGTGGTCTATGTATACAATGGAATATTACTCAGCTATTAGAAATGACAAATACCCACCATTTGCTTCAACGTGGATGGAACTGGAGGGTATTATGCTGAGTGAAGTAAGTCAGTCGGAGAAGGACAAACATTATATGTTCTCATTCATTTGGGGAATATAAATAATAGTGAAAGGGAATATAAGGGAAGGGAGAAGAAATGTGTGGGAAATATCAGAAAGGGAGACAGAACATAAAGACTCCTAACTCTGGGAAACGAACTAGGGGTGGTGGAAGGGGAGGAGGGCGGGGGTTGGGAGTGAATGGGTGACGGGCACTGGGGGTTATTCTGTATGTTAGTAAATTGAACACCAATAAAAAATAAATTAAAAAATAAATAAAAAAAAAAAAATAAATAAATCCAGCTCTCCACATATTGTCCAGCTGACTGGGCCTGGAGGAAATCCCAAGGCCACACTGACTGGCCCTTTGAATTCATGACCATAAATCTCAAGTGAGTACTTTTCAGTGCCATTTCCCTCATCTGGTCAATCTCCCAGTCTGACTTTACACCTCTCTCCATGAGCCACCAGCACCAACTCCATCACCATCACAAGCCCATGACAAGGCTTATCATTTCACTGTAAAATTAGAAGCCACCAGAATAAAAGTTCTACAAACACCGCCAGCCAGCCCAGCCTTCAGCCCTGCCTTCCCTCTTCCCTAACCACATTCCTGCTTTCTTCACTTGTGAGCTACTGCCTCACTTGTGTTCTAGACCCCGTGACCTCTTATTTACTCAAAGACACCACTCCCAACAATTCCCCCTTCTCTCTCCAAGGTCTCCACTGAATTCCTACCATGAGTATTTTTAAACAGCTGTTGTACCTCCTTATCACCTATCTACCGGTAAGTCATTCTGGGTGGGGGTGGAGATGAGGGTGGGTGGCCTAGCAGAGGACCTCACTCTGAGTAGGGAAAGCGGAGTGAGGTTGTCCTCATCCAAAAGGCAAAACCAGGGCAAAGGGAGATTGAAACTATAGTGTAGCCCCAAGAGTGCCCCACTCTCATTCCTCTAACTTCCCAGGCAGGTTCTGAAAGAAAAAGAAGTCTAATTGGTGCCAGCTAAATTTATTTGAAAAGGCGAAGAGCTTAGTCTAGTTTCCAACAGCCCGGGGCCTGTGACCTGAGCCCAACTCAGCCTGTGAAGAGAATTCAGATGCTTGTCAGAGAGGCCTATGCTCACTCACTTCTAAGCTCTTGGATTTTATTGCCTTTTTCCTTCTGTTCTATTGAACACTTTTTTTTAAATTGATTGTCTTGATTGAAATCAGAGGAAAGGATATTTATCTTTCCCAACATTTGCAACAGGACAACTCAGATGATACAAAGGCTCTGTGAGGACAGGTATGATGACTGCAGGACCTGGGAGATCATGGGGCACACCCAGGTGGGACAGGGAGAAGGCAAGGAAGGACAGCATCTTGGGCTGAGCTCCTTCCTACTGGCTTGGCTTTCATGCTGGAAGATGAGATGGGAAGAATCCTCTGGGAAGTCAGGTGGGTGGAAGTGACCCCTGAAAAAATGGCAAAGTTGGCAAATTAACTATTGTCACATGTAGCTATGCCCTGCTCAGAAACTTTGGGCATCCAATCCCCACTGATTCAAGGCTTCATGCCAACTTGGACCTCTCATCTTATCGTGGTATCTCTTGCCTACACAGATCCTAGCAATGCCCATGTTTCAGACTTTCCTAGACCTTCACCCTCCCTCCACCTCTGGATTCCCTAGTCTCTATGTATAGAGGGCCCATTTTCTTGATTTACAACCATATTCCGACATATTCACCACAGGGTCAAAGGAAGCCCTTACTACTCTTTACGTAAGAGATTTGAATTTTTTTTTTTTTTTTTTTTGTAGCTATACCCAGGATAAAATTGAGTGCTGCGAATTTCTGAGTCATTTCCTCGGTTTTGGATGTTCACTAGTGCATCTTAGTCAACCCACGCAGAGGCTCTGTCACTGTCACAGATAAATGTCACAAAAATAACAAATGCACTTTGAACTTCAAGGACGGGCCTTCCAGACCAGTAACCATGGCAACACCAGAGGCACCCTGAAGAAGTGTGGTGAATTTCTCCAGGCGCGGGCATGCGCTTCTTCATCTCTTTCCCCCTTCTGCTTTTCTACTCCTTTTTATTTTCCTTTCTCCTCACCTTTTCTTGATTCTTTCCTGACCCTCATATTCTGCAATTATTTTTGCAAAACAGGTATATGCTGTGCCTAGAACGGTGCCAGGCACACAGTGGGTGTACTGTTCGGTGAATAAATGAACGAATGAATGAAGGCGCTAACCGACTCGAGTACACTGTCAATGTCATCACATTATTTATTTATTTATTTATGATAGTCACACAGAGAGAGAGAGAGAGAGAGGCAGAGACATAGGCAGAGGGAGAAGCAGGCTCCATGCGCCAGGAGCCTGATGTGGGATTCGATCCCGGGTCTCCAGGATCGCGCCCTGGGCCAAAGGCAGGCGCCAAACCACTGCACCACCCAGGGATCCCTTGTCATCACATTTTTAAAGCCCCCCAGGGTTACAGGCCAAAGCCTGTTGCTTTTTCTTGATGCCTCGCAGGGGTATCAACAAATGGGTAATTATGCTTCTAGCATCTCACCCTTCCTCCAACAACACGTCTTCCTTGAGATGAAATAAAAATTTTCACACAAATCTGTGTTTTCGAGTACCATCCACTTCTCGGTCGCCGTTTAGCCAAGACCAGAGCTCTGACTCTGGGATGCTTCAGAGCTGGGAGACCTGGGAGCCCACGCGGCTTCGAGCGCCCGCACCTATGCCTGGGAACACCGTCGTCTTCCAGGGCTGCTGCTTCCAGCTCCACACCTACCGCGTGCGGACGTGGCTCAGCAGCGGAGACCCACTTCCGGCCCTCTTTGGTGGGTATCGTCAGGCGTGGCTGTCGTAAAATATGGCTTTTGTAAAGAGCGGCTGCTGTAAAGAGCAGCTGTCGCAATGGGGGGATGAGTCTCCCCTTCCGTCGCGGTGGAGATCCCTTCTCCAAACGTCCCCAGGATGCCCGCCAAGCAGGAGCTCCTGCAGCCCCGAGAGGAACACGCTGACGGGGCGCTTGGTCTAGAGACCATACCCACCCAGAAGCTCCAGCAAACCACTTCTCATGCGTTTACTCATTTGACCTTCTACAGAAGCCCTCGGAGGCCCCTACTGTGGTTCACCCCTTTCACAGATGAGGAGACTGAGGCTTAGATCAATTAAATGACTTGCCCACAGCACACATTATTGAGAGGAGGAGACAGGATGTGAACTCGGGGTCCGCCCGACACTGAAATGTGTTCTTTTCCCCCAAACAAGTCCAGGTGAGGGTGACAAGAATTCTGCGCAGGTGCTTGGGCTTTGTGCCCCAGGAAGTCTTCACCATGGGCGCCCTTGGGGGAACAGATGTCTGCCTTGTGACCACCTTGCACATCGAAACTGCTAGTAAAAAAAAATGTGTTTTTTCGTTTTGTTTTTTTGCTGCTGCACTTTTTGTTTTAAATATGTAGGAAACCACGTATATTTAGCATAAATGAGTGTTGGTGAGCCGTCTTGGGGACGTAAATATAACGCATTTTGTTTCGGGGTTAACAACCGACTTAGGAGGGGGATTTTGGTCTTTAGCCTGTTTATTAAATCAGGCACTACCTGAACTTCTAAAATAGAAGGAAAGGAATAAGCATTATCGAATGTTCATCAGATGCTGCCCACTTCACAGCGTGATTCCATCTAATCCAGCGGCCCAAGGCGGGGGAGGCCCCTCCCTCCCTTTATAGGTGAGCAAAGGGAAGCCTAAGCACAGCCACCGGCAGAGTCTGGATCCCAACCAAGTTCCCATGCCAAAGCTGGATTGCTTCCATGGCCCCTGTAGTTGGCTGGTGTCCTCCCCATGCAGAGCACCCCGGGATGGGCTGAAAATGGGCCATCACTGTCCCCAAGCTTCCCGCAATGAGGAGATAGATACCATGTGTTCACAGTGCCCAGCACAGCCCAGCCCTAAATATCAGCTATATGCTTTTAGCAAGGCTGTCTCCAGAATCAAAAGGAATGCTACTTTCCAAACCACGGATGAAGGGGCGCATGCGTGGCTCAGTCCGTTAAACATCTGACTCTTGATTTTGGCTCAGATCATGATCCCAGGGTTGGGAGATCAAGCCCCACATCAGGCTCTGCCCTGAGTATGGAGCCTGCTTAGGATTCTCTCTCTCTTCCTCTGCCCCTGCCCCCTGCTCATTCTTTCTCTCTCTCTCAAAAAAAAAACAAAAACAAAAACACACCATTGAAGATACTCAACAAGAAGGGCATCACCTCAGGCCAGTGACAAAGACTCTCTCCTTGACAAGAAAGGCAAGTCTTCCCCTCAACCTCCTGCCAGGCTCCTCTGAGCCCTCTTCTCAACTAGGCTTCAACGTTGGCCTATGAAGACTTGAACAAAACACTACCATAGTTTCCAGCAGCTCAAGGCCACATCCTAGGCTGCCAAAAGAATTTACTGTTTGCTCCAGCCAACACTTGAATATGGGGTTCTCGTTTCCCCTTCTCTGTGGGAGGGTAGGAGCCTGCCTTCAATAAGTGCCAGTTAACAAACCCAGATGGGTTTCACATGGACCAATCCCCCCCACTTCTCACTTCTTGTGATTTTTCACTTCCCTGACTCTACTGAGCCCTGCTCATCCCCCTCCCTATTGCCTCATTCTCCCTTTGAAATGCTCAGCTACTTCTGTACAAATGGAAGTTCAGTTCACGCTGGGCTCTTCCCTATTACAGTGATATATCACTGATTAAAATCTGTCCTTACCACTGTAACCAGTGTCCAGCTCTGTTTATCTTTGACACCAGTCAATTGGAGCAGACAGAGCTGCCCCCAGTGACTGTCACTGTCAATGCTCCACTGTCCCTCACCCTACCTGCTGCCCCCCTGTGCCAACCCCAACACTCATCTCAGTGATAACTCTCCCTTGCCTCTACTTCCCCTACCCTCCTGCCTCCTGGCTCCTCTACCCCTCGTCCTGGGATTACACTTCTCATTTCCAGGACAAAAAATAAGAGTTGCCTGAGTTAGGCTGTGACATGAACTAGAAGAGTGTTAAGGCCAGATGGGTGTTCAGGCTACTGAAATGGCACCCCCGAGCCCTCCTCTTTCTGATCTTACGGAGTAGTTTTTAAAGGAGATTGGGAGAAAGCACACTTCTTAGAGCCCAAGCAGGGCCACCATGCCTTAGTGCTGTTGGAGCAGCCTCTCCGGGGTCAGCACCCACCCCTGGGGAAGGAGGGGACTCTGGGGGCAGCGGTGGAGGGGAAGGAAGCCATACTCCTGGGCTCTTGGCCACCTTGTAGAGGAAAGAATTCTTTAGGACAGGACTCTTCACTTATTCTTAGCTGCCTGTTCTTCCAAACCACTTCATCTATCTACAAATGGGATGTGAACCGGGAGTTTCCATGGGAGTTGGGTAGTTTCCAGATAGCTCAGGGTTTGAGCTGTGCTCAAGACCCAGTATGTCTAATGCTTTCAAGTTTTCAGAAGAAGAGTTAGGTATCTTAGGTTTTTTATGTCATTACTTCAGTTGGCGGCCAGGTGTTGAGAGCATAGTCCAGCATGTGAGCCAGGCTCTTCTTTAGGAATTTGGGCTAGAACTTTGAGTCTCTGGACTAAAGAAGGATGTTCATCTGTACTGTGAGTTTTTGGAGTTAGGATATCTAATGTACCTTTAAACTTTAAAATAATACTTGAAAATAAAATAAAATAAAATAAAATAAAATAATACTTGAACACTTTGCATTTTAAGTGTTTTCCTGGCACTATGCTGGGCAAACAGTGGTGGGATAAGGAACTGAATTATGGAATGATTACATACACATCCTGGGGAATTCCAAAAGATACAGAAATTTAACTCCAAAAGCAATGAGGGCAAAGTCATCACCCATCTTGGCAAAATGTTATTAAATTCCAGCAATCCCAGAAGCTACTCTGTCAAGTTTGTTCATCTTTTTCTCACCCTTCCCACTTTCCAAACTTGTGAGCTATTCTTTCCCACCCAAGAGAATCTCTCCTTGCCTGCATCAAGCTTCTCCATTTCCTCAGCCCTACAGATTGCCACTAAAAGGAAGGAAGAAGGGAAGACCTTCCTGTACTCATCTCTGTCACTTACAAATCTAAAGGCATATGTAATGACATCTCCGGAGATGCTGTTTTACTTAAAGAGCAATATAAATCCTTGTTACTTAAAGAGCAATATAAATCCTTGGCCTTTCAACGCAGAGTTTCTTTAATTTCTCAAGGGCTTTTAGATCAGTGCTTTTCAAATTCATGTGCATTGGAAATCTCCTGTAGATCCTATTAAAATGCAGATTCTAATTCAGTAGTTCAGGGGTGGGGCCCAGGATCCTGCATTTGTGATTAGCTCCCAGATGATGGCCAAAGCTGCTGATCCTTAGACCTCACTTGGAGTGGCAGTGTTTAAATAACCTCATTTTTCCTGCAGTGCCCCTAGAAATGCTTCAGTGGAGTTATTAACATGATTTTCACTGTTGCATCTCTTATTAACAGTCAGGCAACCTAAGAAATTCTAGTTGGCCTGTGAATTCACCTCCTTGTAGATTTGAAGCCAGAGCTAGAGTTCTTTGGCCAGTGGGGATAGTCTATAAGAGATAGCGCCATGAAGGGCTCTATCTAAGACAGACAGACATGTTAACAGAGAGAGACACTGGTTAGGACACTTTTCTGTGGGTCTTTCTTTCATGAATCAAGAATCCGAATATTATTTAAAAGAATGTTCTGAATGGATTTGTCAGAAGATCTAAGGAGCCTCTGTTTAGAACACTTCTCAAAGTGGAGCAAGAGGCCAGAGCAGTGTGAATGATGCCTTTCAGGACAGATAAGACAAGAGTCTTGAAGTAATGGGGAGCAACTGGCCTAATCTTCCAGCTGAATCTGCCCTGCTTTCATTATCATATCCTTTCCTACACTTATGAATTAGAAAGGGAAGTTGGAGGATACATCCTATGGAAGGGACCATGGGACCTAGGGGTTGAGGGCAGGGGACCAGGAATCTGATGTTCAGTGAAGAACAAGCCCCAAGAGTCTGTGATCAAACTGCTGGCCAGAGAACGTTAGAAGAGAGGTAAACATCAGCCAGCTGCATTCTTAAACATTAGAAATCAAAACATGATATATTGGAAGGACCTCAGAGACCATCTGGTCCTAAGCCTCCACTTGCAGATAAAGAAACTAACATCCAGGAAGTTGGGTGACTTGCTCAAGGTTATAATATTATTGAGGGTTTGGCTTTTGAACTCACGGTCCTGAGCTCTTTGCAGTTACACATGATGTTTCTCACATCCGTTAACTCTAGTATGTGAGATGACATTTTAAATTTTTTTCCCAGGAATTAATTACACTCTGTTTCTTAAGCTATCCAGGCAATGGACAGGAAAAAAATCAGCCAAAAAAGGCCATGACCATGTTCCCCAGAGCCTAACTGTGGTTCCTGTGGACAGCTGCACAGTTTGAGGCATGCTTAGACTATTCATATAATATGTCTCTCCGACAGAGAACTGATCACCTACCCATGAGCGTATTTAATTCCCATAGCAGCCTGCTAAGTCGAAAATAGCACTCCCATTTTACAGATGAGGAAACTGGGACTCAGATTAAGCAAATTGCAGCAAGTTACATACCTACGGAACTGGGATTCAGACCTGGACCTGCCCTCTCCCAACTCCTGTGCTTCTTCCACCCTCTGCCTGGCCCCTCACCCTGCTGTTTGTTCCTTGAATGTGCCAGGAACACTGCCCAGAAGCTCTGGGAACAGGACTTAGTTCTCTTGAACCCTGGGAGAAAGAGAAGAATCTGGGGAAAATGGCACCCAAAGCTTGACTAATGGCACCAAAGCAAGGCATAAGGAGGACAAAGAAGACAATGATGGCAGAGTGTTTCCTTGGTTTCCAACATTCATTCTAAAGACGCCCCTCTGCTGTTATTTCTATGAAGGGATCACTCAAGGTACTTTCCAGCAACTGTTTTAAACTTTTGTTTTGATGAGCTGGAATGATAGTGGTTATGTGGGTGGTGGGAGCCCCCTTTCTCACTTTTCTTTCCTTCTTTCTCTGTCTTGAGACCAGGACCAATAAGGCACCTGTAAAACAGAGCCTGGCAGGTTTGGACAATATCCAAGCTTGGGCTGCCATTTCTGTGTAGTAACTACTCACATCTCCCGCTGTCTAACAACATGGATTGAGTGCTCTTTGGGAAAGGCAGGTATCTACTATGCCATGACATCTTTGCTCAACACTGACTATCAAATTAGGGTTTTGTTTGGGTCTTCAAGAAGTAGTCCATTTGAGAGCAGGTTTCTATTGGGAGAGAGATTTTTCTCAATTTTTTAGTAGGTCGAAAACCAAAGTATTTGACCCACATCATTTCTTCACCCAGGTAGGGAAATCCCCCTGTCCTTCAGTGACAGCTAAGCTGGTTAGGCTGTAATTCTTAGAGAGAAGGATGTTGTGACATGAAAGAAATGGAAAGTCCAGAGCCTATCCCTCCCAGAACTGAGGAGTTGGTTGCAGGAGGAAGAGAAAGAGATAGATTAAGAAAGACAAACTCTGGGGCTTTGGTTACCTCTTCTCTCAGGACCTGTTTGAGCAGGAAGAGAGGAGCTTTAGCAACACCCAGATCACTGAAGGGAGGCTGGAACCCCAGGTTTGGTAGTCCACTTCTCCGGGCAGATGAACGGGAGTTTCAGGTCCTCAGAGAACACAGCCTTCAGAGCAACAAAACATCCATAATGGTACAACATAATGGCAAGTGGGTGACAGATAAACCTAAAGCAGGGCTTCTGGTTGTCCTGGGCCTGCATGTGGCATCCTGGAATCCCAACAGGCCCAGCTGCTACAAGAAGGGAACACAGCCATGCTGAGAATGCCATCAGCCAGCAGGGAGCTTGGATGACTTCAGCAAAGCCTTGGTGATTCCAGACGTCAAGATCCGAAAAAATGGCCAGGTCCCCAGACTCCCATGGGAGCCATAGCACATCACCCCAAAAGGTTAGATGAGACCAGCAGCCCCTCAGAGGGACCAGTGCAGAAAGTAGTCCGACCTAACCACTTGTTGCAACAGACAGGAGTGTAAATAGTGGACAGAAAAAGAACCCAGTGGTCTCCTCTGCCATGAGATTACATGAGCCAAACCCCTCTTCCATAACCAGGTGCACACATTCACCAGTTCATGCGTGTTGTCCAGGCATAGCTCTTAATGGTGGTCCCTTTCTCTCAAGTGTCGTCAACTGGTATGACATGAATGGTTGTAAAAATAAATACAGAATAAGGTGCATATTGTGATTCCATTTATTGATGAGAAAAAAGTCACCGCTGGGTATAAGGTTTCTTTGAGTCTGTGCATCTGCAGAGAACATGTCTAGAAGGATATTGCTCACAGTAGTTACCTGGAGTTTTGGGTGGAGACATGGAAAGGTTTTTATACACATGTCTGCTTATACCTGGCATGTGTTTTTAAGAATGAAAAAAAAAAAAAAGTGCCCCTTTTGGAAGATAAAGAATAATGGTCGGTGTGTTCAGAATATAGGTATCATCTTGAGGAGGAGCCAATGAGAACAATAGAAAGTGAAATCCTGAGCATTTCTGTTGAAGGCACTGTTCATTTAAAAAAAAAAAAAAACTGGAACAGTTTATATTATTGCAAACAGACTAAGTTCACCAAATCATTCTAAACATAGTTGAGTTTGTTTTTCCTTTTACTCAGTGGGTGTGGGCTCATAAGAAAAATAAGAGCCACCAGAGAGAAGTAGAAACATTTGCTATGTCCATCTGAGTGTAGGGCAAGAAGTTCTAGGGCTGAGTTGCAGTTGGATTCTGACTACTAATCTTGAAGGATTGCTTACTCATTTTTTCCTAATACATAGAAACTATAGTATTCCTCTGCAAGAGCATGACCTGCTTTATTTCTCATTTTAAGGTTTCACTCTTGGTCCACATTGAGGCCAGCAACCTGTGCCAGATCTCAAGTGATCGGAGAGTAGCATGTCACAGTGCTACAGATGGATTACAGAGCACTGTCACAGACCTCCACCTTCGAGAGGTCAGATAGGCCTGGGCAGCTGCCACCCCCCCTTCTCCCAGTTACCTCTGGTCTGCAGAAGCCTCTCCATTGACCCCAGTGGCTACATAAATGTTAGCATATTTGCTATGTGTTGTGACATGAAAGATTGGGGAGCACTCCTGAGAACTCTTTCACAGAAAATGAGATCTTGGGAAATGTTACGGTGTCAATAGAAGCATTATTGCCACAGAATCTAAGAACATTGTGATAAGAGTTGCCCTACGTACTGGCTCTCAAGGACATTTTCATGACTTCATGACAGGCAGGTAGACCTCAGAACCTTCATCCTTCCCTGTCACATAATGACCACAAATCTGAACACCAAGAGAGACTAGGGTCTAGAGAAGTTGGCCACTGGGGAATCCCTCCAAGAACAAGCTCTTCTTCCTGGTGCCCCACATTGCTCATTGCAGGAGGAAGATGTACTTGTGATAAATCACTCAAACTTAAGACTGTGGAGGAGGAAAGAGAAACTGACATTCACAGTCACGGAAAACCAACAATACATCGTTCACTTACATATGCTCCATATATGTTACGCACGAGTCCCTCAGCTACTCTTGATTTGCTGTACTTCCCTGATTCTAAGACACATTTCTTCCCCACCACTTGACATCTCTGAAACTGAGAACACCTTGAAATCAACAGCCTCTTACAGTCATTGTTTGCCACATAGCAGTCATGATACAGTTCCCCTTGCCCAAAAAAGGTAGAACATTAACGAGTCAGCAGCAAAATTTATAGTGACTTGGAGGAAAACCCCAGAATTAATAATATAATACATTCTCAACTGTAGGAATCTAATTACTGTGAAGAGGAGGTGAGGGAAGTGGTGAATCAGACAGTTGTGTTCAGCAACATTTCTGAAGGAGGAAACAAAACTAGCCAAGGCTGCATAACCAACTGTAAAGCCAGCTTACAAGTCAGACCAATGGTTTTGGTTCTTCAATGGATTGTTTTAAGAAACTGCTACATCACTCAGGTTTAATGTCATGGAGGTCCCTTAATTGTCTAATGGGATGCACTTTTGTTTGATTTGCTGTGGACTACTGCGAAGTTCATGTTTTGTGGAGTTACATGTTAACTCATAAGTTTTGTCTGGTAGAGATCCAAATGATCTCTGTCCAATAAAAAATATATATGTTTTATTGCCCTGTAGGACATTAGCCAGTGTTGTTTCTAACCTAGCTGTCTTATTTCAATATATTTTTTCTTTTTTTCCAGTTTCATTATTTTTAAAAATTTGAGAATAGTTGACATATTTTTTCAATGCTCATAAAGCCGTTGTTCCTATAATTCTCCTCCAAACCCTGCTGAGCAGAGAGCCCAACACAGGGCTCGATCCCTGGATCCCAGGATCATGACCTTAGCCAAAGGCAGATGCTTAACCAACTGAGCCTCCAAGGCGCCCCCTTGGTTTTTCACTTTTTGAAAAGTGTACGTATCAACAGCTAAGCGGAAAAGTGATTCAAAAGGGTTAGGCTCAAAAAAAAAAGGGGGGGGGGTTAGGCTCTGAATGTGAAGAAGTTTTCGGAATGCCTTCACCAATTTATTTTATGCTTATCTGTAAAATGTGATTAATATTAAAAATATAACTTTCTGTAAGTTTAAATAAAAATTCTCAGCAATAAGAAATCATGGCTCACAATTTAGTCGTTGGTGATACACGAGGGAGTCAAAGAAATACAAATCCGACCATAGCAGTAAAGGAAGTTATCTACAATCTCAGTGGGGATTGAGAAGGAAAAATAATCAAATGTCTCAAACCCAGAAGTGTGAATTCCTAGACCAGACATATCGGAGGCATGCACTTACTGGAATGGTAGCTATAAATTAGTCTCCTGTGTGCCTTCAATGTCATAGGCTAGGATTGGTGTGGCTGCAATGGGCTGGCGGGTAACCTTGGAGCATCACTATAGGAAGCAGGATGGACTTGGTTTAGGTTGACACCATGGCTTCTTTACAAGGTTAAGTGTTTTTTAACACCAAGAAAATTTGGATTCACACTTAAATCAAACTCCTTATTAATATTACTGTATTTCAAGGTAATCTATTTACTTGGAATTTACCGTACTTGCTGTGTGAAAGATAATTTGCCCTGTTGAAGGATCTAACTAATGAGCCTTGGGATTTCAATTTCAAATGTGTTTTCAAAGCCAAATCAGACCTATAAACACTGAGAACAAACTGATGATTTGCCTGAGGGAAGGGGAGTGGGAAGATGGGCCAAGTGGGTGAAGGGGAGTGGGAGATACAGGCTTCCAATCTTCCAGTGGGAGATTCCAGTGTGGAATGGGTTAGGCTCCAGGAGAAAAGCTACAGCAGAGAGAATACAGTCGATGGTATATAATAGTTTTGTACGTGACGGATGCTAGCTGCACTTGTGGTGAGCGTGTAGCATGGTGCATAGAGCTGTTGACTCACTGTGGTGTACACCTGAAACTAATAACACTGTGTGTCAACTATACTCAAAGAGCTTTAAAAAAACATGTGCTTTTCAGTTGTTCACATTTATGATTTTTAAAAATAATAGAATAACTTTTTGAGCTTGAAAACAATACTGGGTCATTTCAGCAACTTATATGTTTATAAATAATAAACTGCCTTATTTATATGTTTATTTTTTCTGATTTTAAAAAGTTATCTGAAGTATTTGGTAAAGTTTTTTCAGTCAGATATGCTCAAAAAAGACACGTGATGATAATACATTTATAAAGGAAATTACAGTGTTTGAGGAGATCCCATGACAAACTTCATTAGACCCCCTTAGTCATTGTAAGTGCATCTCCTCGTTTTTCTATATTCAGGTTGGTTTTTTTTCTGAGTTTTTCAACTGCTGATTGGCAGACGCTCCCAACTAGTAAATACTATTGAGAATGTGTTTTAATTATAAATGAAATAACAGGTCTGAAAGTTGAACTTAGAATTCAAGGAAGAGCCTGCTTAGTTTTTAAATTTTTTATGTTTGGGGATCCCTGGGTGGCTCAGCAGTTTAGTGTCTGCCTTCAGCCCAGGGCGTGATCCTAGAGACCCGGGATCGAGTCCCACGGCGGGCTCCCTGCATGGAGCCTGCTTCTCCCTCTGCCTGTGTGTCTGCCTCTGTATGTGGGTGTGTCTCTCATGAATGAATAAATAAAATCTTTTTTAAAAATTAAAAAATAAAATTTGTATGTTTAATAAGTTAAATATGATTCTTTAAAACCAAAGGGTCTCTGAAAAATCTTCTCTATAAAAAAAAAGGATCCCCGTCCAACACTCACAGTGACGCCCACATCCACTTTTGAGTAGAACAAGCCTGGTGTGGAGCAAGATAGACGGACCAGCTCCACACCTTTCTGAACCTCCTTTGGTGCAACAGAGTGGGTCCTTAACATAGGACAGCTGTTAGATTTAGGATCTGTACTTCCTCCTCCCTTCACATTTTTATTTTCCTTTCAGTCCTAAAATTTCAAACACTGGGTGTCAGTATTGCTCAAAAACACAGACCTACTCTCAGGGGTAGGATGTAAATAGTCTAAGCAAATCCACTGACTTATCACCCAGGAAAGCTTTTCAATATGTTTGCAAGCTTGACCGCAGAAGCCAAGCAAATTGTTGTTCAGATCTCTGAGGCTGGCATGCAGGTTTCTCCAGTTCTTCCCCCTGACCCTGCACGTCTGCAGTTCTCTTAGAAGCATGGGGAAACAGCTTTTTTCCAAGCCGACCTGCCCCTTCTGGGCCTCCCTCCCATGCCAGGGACCCCTTGTCATTAAACAAATGAGGGACTTTGAACTGTTGGTCCGCTTCCTTAAGAGTGAGTACTTGGTGCAGGTGTAAAAGCAGGAGAAGCAAAGGGATGGAAACACCCTAGAGGAAAAATGAACCATGAAAGAAATTAACCTCAGGCTCCCGGGTCCTGGAGTCATTCCCAGGCACCTGACATTCACCTCCAGGATCAGAAATGCTTCTTCCTTGCTTCTCTCCAGCCCCCCACCCCCCTTAACTCCATCCCCAAACTCACGTAGAGATTTCCATCTGGTTGGTTGCTTACTTGTTTTGTTTTTCTTTTGTTTTTTTTTGTTTTTTTTTTTAAGATTTTATTCATTTATTCATGAGACTCACAGAGAGAGAGAGAAAGAGAGAGAGGCAGGGACACGCAGGCTCCATGCAAGGAGCCCGATGTGGGACTCGATCCCAGGACCCCAGGATCACGCCCTGGGCCAAAGGCAGGCGCCAAACCACTGAGCCACCCAGGGATCCCCGGTTGCTTACTTGTTTTGTTTTCACTACAACGACCTAGTGCTTAGGACTCAGATTATTTTCTACCTGGGTTTTCAAATTGACTCTTTATCCTGCCCCCTTATCTTATCTTACTGTTCTTCCCACCCTCCACCCTGTGGAAGGCCAGGAATTCACAGGTTCCAGTGGTGCTGGGGACGGGTGGTTAGAAATTCACAGCATTGTCACTTGTGAATTTGGAAACTTCTCTGGTCTGTCTGTCTGTCTGTCTCTTCTCTCTCTGCCCCTCTCCCTCCCTTCCTCCCTTCTCCTGCCCATCCCTTTTTTTCCCCCTGTTCTTTCCTCTTTCCTCCTATTTCTTTTCCATAATGTAAAATCAATTTATTCCATCAAAGGGTTTCTCTCTAATTCCCACTTAACTTTCTAACATGTTGACTTTCAAGGGAGACTATTTTGGATGGTATTTGTCATGGTTTAATGACTGTGAGCCAGTTTCTCCATAAGCCAAAGCAGGTATTAGCCACCCACCTTTGCCCCCCAGGAAGTAGCCTAGTGCTCTGTGCTCCTTGCAGGAAATGAAGAGCTGAGCCTGGAATGCGCGTTGCTCTTCAGCAGATCAGAGGTGGCCTGTGCAGTGGGGAATCACACTAGTCTTCCGGCAGGAGGAGGCCATTGTCCTTGGCCTGACCCAGTGCCTGCTGAAGCTGCTGGAGGGAGGAGACCAGACCACCTGGAGGCTGGTCCAAACCAGCAAGGGATCAGATTCTCTGGGAACAGCTTGGCCAGCTCCAGTGTGAGCTGAGGCAGGGTCACCCTCACCTGGGCCATTGGCACTTTGCTGCTTCTGTTTTCCACTGGGCTTCCTGGCCAAGCCTTCTGCCTCAGTTTCTCTGGCCCTCATTGTTCTATCATCTCACCAGGATCATCATGTCGATCATTGATATTGTCGACTTCAGTATCAATAAGCTTTTAAGAAGCTTTTTGGCTAGCCCGCTCACATGTCGGAATCTGACATCTCTGTTTCGGCCTCATCACTGGACAGGTAGTGAATACTGCACACAGTATTTGGCGTTGACGTTGCTGTGAACAATTCCTCTCCACTACTTAATAGTCTTCTACAGATTGTTTTAATGGTTGTATTATAACATATCAGGGGATATCTTAAGATGTATTTCTTGCTGCTGGACACTTTGGCTATTTCCACATTTTCACAACAACTGATGCCTTGATAAGTGTTAGTGTCACAAAATCTTCACAACCATTCTTGTAAACATTTTTAAAGTGCATTTGTAATAAGTGAGTACATGCTCTTGGTAAAAACTTAAAACATAACGGCTATGACCAAAGTCCTCCTTAATGTCCAATCTCGTCACTATCACTCTTCTGGAGATAACTACCGTTACTCATTAGTGCTTATCTTCATGTTTTTCAATGTGCTGACATATATGTCCATGCATCTGACTGAAGTATATGGTGCTAGATGGTTTTTATTTGTGAGGCAGGGAGTGGTGGGCAGATGTTGTCATGCTCTCTGTATTCATTCAACAGACTGTCTTGCAGATGCTTCCAGATAGCACGTGACGATCGGCATCCTCTCTGTAACTGCTGCGCAGGGTCCCATAACAAGGCGACCTATTCACTGAGCTATTTCCCTATTGCTGGGTATTTAGACTCTTTAGGTTTTTGCTAAGACCAGCAATGCTATGTTAGATCTTTTCCTTGTGCATATGTGCACATGTTTCTCTGGGGAGATTCAGAGAAGTAGAATTGTTGGATTGTAGAAGAGGCACATGTTTCGTTTTCACAGATTCCATCAAATTGCCCACCAGAGTGGCTGTGCAGTAAAATTCCCACCAGAGATCCAGTGAGGGCATATGTGTCGCACAACCCCACCCACACATTATCTGATCACACTTTGGATTTTTGCCACTGTGATTAAACATGGTATCTTACTGTGTTTTATTTGCATTTTCCTGATTTCTAGTGAGATTAAGTATCTTGTTCAGTTTATTGGCCATGTTAGTCACATTCCTGAAAGTGTAGTTGGTGGGTCAAAGCATATGCAGTGTATGTGTGTCCATATTTCCGTAGCTCTGTATTTATGTTTCTATCTATCTCTTTAAAGGTTATGTTTTTTTTCCCTAAAATGCCCTTCTGTGATCATTGAACCTATAAAGTATACTCTCATTACAGAGTATATGAATTCTATTTTTTTCATATTTTCTCTAGCACTGAGTTCTGAATCTGTTGTTTTTGTTCTGTTTGACAATTTGGTAGATCAATAGAGCATCTTATTTAGTTCAGATTGCTTTCATTAAGAGTAAGGCTATCTACTTTCTTATAACTTAGGGCATTTGTGTGTGTGTGTGTGTGTGTGTGTGTGTGTGTGTATGGTTTATTTCTTTCTCCCTTCTTTGTGTGGGGATTATTCATCTTCATTTCTGTATGGATTTATAAGAACTCTTTACAAGCCTTAAGAATATTAGCCTATGTCTGAGGGTTCAATAACGTTTGGATAGTTCAAAAAAAATAATATTCCTAATATATTAATATACAATATAATGCATTAATATATTAGTATAATAATAATATAAATTCCTAATAATATAATATAAGATAAGATAAACATTCTGCCATGGAAAGGGCCTCTGGGAAAATCCGCTTGGGGATCAAACAAATAAATAGAATGTTTCAAGAAGATTGCCCTCTCAAAAAAAAAAAAAAAAAGAAGATTGTCCTCCTTTGGTCTCCATATTGTCTCCCAATGTATAAAGCTGGCTGAGATAGTGTCATGATAAAACAGCAGATTTTGAATGCTTGAACATGATTAGACTCCAGATGTTCACTCTTAAAGGATTGGTAGGTGACCGATACCAGGTTCCCCCAGGTTCTGAATGCCTGGCCACTCTTCATAGGAGCCAGGACCGCTTGAGACCCCAGGAGAGGCCCAGGGCTGCCTCTGCTGTCACACAGGCTGGAACACGTGACTGCCACATCCAGCTGGAGGGGTAGCTACTTACAGCCCTTTACTTCCCTCTTTTGGCAATTAATCCTCCCTTTCTCTCCATTAGAGAAAGCGTGCCTCGATTTGACTTGTCTCTTGAAAGGATGTATTTTCTAGGGAAAAGCTCACTCAATGAGAAGTTGAGCCTATCCTTGGTTTTATCTGTAGAACTAGAAAGCTGGTTGGTAATGAAATGCACACACATAGTGGACAGTACATAAACTAACTTAAAGCGCACTAGTGAGCTTGTTTTACAGCACAGACTCTAGTCTAAAATCATCCACAGCAGGTTCAAACCCCAGCTCTAGCCTGATCCTGTTACGCAGCTTTGACGCAGAACTCAAATTTCTAAATGTCAACTCTCTCATCAGCAAAATGGCACTCATATTAGTACCTATTTTAAGTCAGTTGTGAGGATTAACTGGATCCTGACCCAGGAAACATTTTATGTGTAATGTCTCCAATCATTATTTTTTCTTCTATTCTCAGAATAGAGACAGATCTCTGCATGTGAATTACACTTTCCCAGGTAGCAGGAAGGGCCATATGAGGGCATATAGATTTCTTCTGAAACACCATTGCTATAAAGGAGTCCAGTATGGCTCAAAGGACCTTGTTTGTCCTGGATATGACACTGGGATTTTTTTTAAAAATCCCTCTTCAGTTGAGGAGTCTGGCAACCCTGGATTACCCAACAACGGTTACTATGGCTGCAAAGAGGAAGCAGAAAGACCTCACAGCAGTGTTTACTGAAGAAAAGGGAGTCCATGGCTCTGAGAGCTAACTAAATGACTGTGCTTCTGTCCTTGAGGCCAGAAGACAGGAATGACTGCAAAACACACAGAGAAGCACAGCCATGCCCTTTCCAAGGACATCACAGAATGTCCTCTGTGCACTGTCAGAAGCCCTCCACGACTCCGTCAGGATTTCCCTACACGGAAAGGATGGCAGAGGTCTCCTGTCTTCCACACCCTGGGTGATTTTCTGCCTTAAGTTTCACCAGTGTCCTATAGTTGTGTTTACACTCTTGGCATTTGAAGGATATTTCTTCCCGTGAAGGGAAGATGGATGATTCATACTGGCCCAGATTTCTGGATTAACTGCAAGAATTATGCTAATAGGGGGAAGATTTCATAAAGTCATAGATGCCTTCCTGACATGAACAGGGGCTATTTTTGATGATGGTTGGTTATGGTCTATGAACTGGGATATTGATAGTTATTTAGAGAACATGATCTTTAGTTGGGCAGGTTTGGCTTTGAATTGTGTCTCTACCCCCTTAGAGATCATGTGGCACCTGTTTGTATTTATTTATTTGTTTGTTTGTTTATTTATTTATTTATTTTAAAGATTTTCTTTATTTATTCATGAAAGATACACAGAGAGAGGCAGAGACATAGGCAGAGGGAGAGGTAGGCTCCCCATAGGGAGCCTGATGCAAAACTCAATCCCAGGACCCCGAGATCACAACCTGAGCTAAAGGCAGACGCTCAACCACTGAGCCACTCAGGCACTCATCTGTTATTTAATATCTCCTGAGTCTCAAATTTCTCATCTGCAAACTGAATATAACATTGAATATCACACATCAGAGTGTTGTGAGGATTAGAGGTGACAATGTAGATAACAGTGAGCACAGTATGTGGAATACAGTTGCATTTCATAGTGAGCTAAAAAATGACCCCCCCAAAAGGTCCACATCCTAGTCTCTGGAACCTGTGAATGTTGCCTTGCATGGCAAAAGGGATTTTGCAGGGGTAATTACATCACAAATCTTAAAATGGGACAATTATCTTGACTTATTCAGGTGGGCCTGATATAATCCCAAGGACCCTTACCTGAGAGAGATGGTAGATCAGAATGAGTAGGAGGAGAAAGCGATGTGACCATAGAAGCAGAGACTAAAGTGAGGTGGCCACAAGCCAAGGAATGCAGACAGCCTCTAGAAGCTGGAACAGGCAAGAGATGGACTCTCCCCAGAACCTCCAGAAGAAACCAACGCTGCCAACACCTTGATTTTAGTCCCATGAGACATATGTGACACTCTGATCTCTAGGACTACTATAAGATAATAACATTGTGTGGTTTTAAGTAACTAAGTTTGTGGCAGTCTGTCACAGCAGCAGTAGGAAACTAATACAATTTTCTACAAATGGTGATTTTTATTACTAAGCACAATCATGTTCAAAATGTGGAAAAAATTTTAGGATTGCAAATTGCTGCATTAGATGATGAACCTCACTGTTCCTGTTTTATTCTGCTTACATTTAAATCAAGTCTGCTGCTTCTAACCTTTATATTTCAGTATTTTCCCATTATTCTGTCCAGGGATGACAAAGCTCTACTGTCATCCTTTTTACCATTTCCCAAAAAGATGTACATCTTGAGAAACAGTCAAGTGTAGTCCATGCCCTTAGGGATATAGACTACTGACCTCCACCACATAAGACACTCCAGCTACTTGATCTGAGCGTAAAGAGAAATGACTACCCAAATAGGGACTACTACATATCTCAGAGTGCCTTGCAGATAGCTGTGGTCACTGACTAAGTTGTGTCCAATGAAATGGAAATAGAATTGGTGTATTCAGTTCAAGGAAAAGTCCTTTAAAGGAATCTCCATGCCATGCTGCTTTTCATCTCTTTTCTGTTTTTCATCCTCTTTCTCAGAAAGAGACCATGACAGGTGTCATGACAGATGTCATGGTCACCTTCATCCACAACACAGAAGCCAAAAGTTGAAGATGGCAAGGTAACAGAATAGAAGGACTAGTTCCTTGATAATTGTGGAGTCAACGTGCTGTAGCCCAGAATTGTCTGTGCCCACATGAAAATAACCATCTATCTTGTTTGAGTAGCTGGATATATTTACTTGGTGGTGGGGAGGAATCAGTCTTTTGTAATCAAACCAAACCTTTACTCCTATAGGATTTATTACAGAACTTATGATATAAGACTGTGAGTATTACCACTTCTTGGTGAAATAGAACTTCTGGAAGAAGCAGACACGTCTATCAGAAACAGAGAGGGAGAGAGAGCATAAAAGACATTTAATTATACCAAAAATAAAATCATGATTTTCCTAAGCATTGATAAATTGAAGTCGATGATGGTGAGTCTTGAGACCTGATGAGTAGTTAGGATGATGAAGGAAAAGATGAAAACTTGGAGGAAAAAGTCAAAGACTGAGGAATATGGAGAAAGAAGTTAGCCTTGAGGATAGATCCAGGAGAGCAGATATGTGATTGCAGATCTACAAACTCTTATGTGAAACATTGAAGCCAGAAGAAGTTTGGGAGTTTAAATTATTTTGGCTTTTAGAAATAATACTGAATGTTTTATATATATATATATATTTTTTTTTTTAGGTATAAAGATTTATATTTTTATGTATATTTTATATATTTTACATACATTTTACATTATATATATTTATATAATTATAGTATGTACTAGATAACATCCCCAGGAAGATATGGGAACCACTCAGAAATCCAATCTTTTCAGCAGCAAAATATGTGCAATATTCACACTGGTATTTTTTAATAACAAAATACTTTCATAGCAGTTCAGGTTATGTTTTTCTAAGAAATGTGTATGCTGAAAATTTGTTTTTTAAAAGACACATACACAAAACAAACAAAAAACTCAAACAAATAAACAAACAAAAAAACAAAAATACCTTAGAGAAGGGATTGTGAACCTCTGTTAGGATTTCCAGTACAAAGTAAGTGTGTCCATAGAGAAGAGGCAATGATTGAAATAGAGGGAAATTGTCCTTCGCTTGAAGAAAGACTGAGTCTGTGGTTTGAAAGAGGTTATTTAACACATTCTATGTAATGTATTAAATATGTACATGCATTCTGAGCCTGCCAGTGTCCCTGTGTGGGGCAGAGCTGTGGGATTCTGAATCTTGGGTAGTTAGCGCCCACAGGGCTGAGCACCAGGGAGAGAGAGCTGCAGAGAGAGCTCCCCAAAGATCTGCAGAGGCTCAGCCCAGAGACTTTGGTGGAACACCAATGAGAGCAAGCCTGTGAGGAAACTGGGCAAGGCTGGAGAAAGGACCATCCGAAACAAACGGGATTATACCAACCACAGTCATGCCCATTTGGTTGTAGACAAGAGCAGAGTTGAGTAGTCAAGACCGAACACTTGTGGCCTCAAGCCTGAAGTATTTACTATCCAGCTTTTCATAGAAAAAAAATATGCTGCTGTTGGGGCATCTGGGTGGCTCAGTGGTTGAGCGGCTGCCTTTGGCTCAGGTCGTGGTCCCAGGGTCCTGAGATTGAGTCACGCATTGGGCTCCCCGCAGGGAGCCTCCTTCTCCCTCTGCCTGTGTCTCTGCCTCTCTCTGTGTGTCTCTCATGAATAAATAAATAAAATCTTTTATAAAAAGAAAATGTGCTGCCTTCTGATGTAGGGGACAAAAAAAGAATACTTCGAATTGAAAAACCTGGGCTCAAAGCCCTTCTTTCTCACTGTGTGACCTTGAGTAACTCAATATCACCCTCAGTTTTCTGTCCATAAAAATGGGCATCATCTCGGCACCTTCCTCTTGCGTTCACACAGTGGTTGTGAAAGTTGAATGAAGCAAAAGACTGAAAAAGCTCAGAACTTTAACTGACATTAAAGAAACTGAAATATAAAAAAAAAAGAAGAAGAAGAAAGTGAAATACGTCAATGAAAAAATAGTTGATGTAAAGGTTAACTTTTCCCTGAGAGGCAGACACTCCTCAGTTGTTTTGGGTTTTCCAGGATAAAATCAGCGATGTCACTTCCCAATCCCGACCATTAATCCTCCCTTGCCCATCCCCTGTTGTGACTAAAGGAAGTGGACGAGAATGAGATTTTTAGTGCTATTTTTGCAAGCTCTGTGTATAGGCAAATTTTAAGATCCAAATTCACTTAGTCCCTTACTTGGCAGCCTGAAACTGGATTAGAAACTTCTCCAGGGAGGAGAGGATTTCTATACCTCTTTGCCCCTTTCCAGCACGAAGCAGAGGGTCCTACATTTAGAAACACCCGGTAAGTGTTTGGGATGGATGAATGCATGGATGCTATAAGTCATGTCATTGAGGAAACACCACTGACGGTTTTTCTGCAAAGCAAGTACACGCAAGGAAAAGCCCCAAGTCTGGCAGCTTCGCCTTGCCACTCATGGTCAACAAAGCCTAAGGCTTTACCAAAGGTCAAGTTCACAGATCACACCTCTTTGTAGGATTTCTGAGGAGGTCGTCTTGGTTTTATTTATCTGTTTTGGGTGGGTTTTTTTGTCTCTGGCTACAGAGGTTGAGGACATAGAGTTCACGACACATTGTCATTATTGGTCTGTGCAAAGGCCTTTCCTTTGGTTATTTATTGATTCGCTTTTCCCTGCTCACCTCCCCCTAGATAACCTTGGGAATCTGTTTAACTATTAATTTTTATTTCTGCCAAATTTTCTTAATGGGGACTTTTGCATGTATTTTTACTTTACCTGAAGCCGATTGTGTCCTGTATGTATCTCTTGCGACTTCTTACCCTTTCACTCAGCTCTGCCTTCTTAAGATCCAAACATGCTGTCACGTGTGCGCCCATTCCGCTGTTTCTAAGTACTCCATTGGGCACACCCACACATTGACGGCCTGCTCTCTGTATTTTGTTTTCCTAAGGCATAATTGAAAGTAACCAGCCAGTTTAATCAATCCTGTTTCCATGGTTTGCAAAAAGATGAGGCACTATGTCTCCTTGACCATGCCTGGAACAGAGGCCTGAGCACTCCACCCCCACTCCCCTATCAACCCCCCCCCCCAACAAGAGAGGTCAAAAAGAGGTCAGCCTGGGTGTAGGAGCAGCTCTGTTACTGCTGGTGTCCTTGGCCCCTGGCCTAGCCTCTCTGTTTTCTCACCTGCAGCAGAGTCAATAATCCCTGCCCCACCTATCTCATAGGGCTGATAGGAGGCTTAGGGAAACAAAAGGTGGGGGAAAAAAGGCTTTGAATAGGGTTCCTAACCACATACAGGGAATCAGCCCTCATGGTCCCTTCTCTAGCTGGCACCCAAGCCCAACAGGTGACTGGAAAAGCAAATGCACCCACCCCTGTGCCACAAAGAAGCGACACTCCACTCTCAGAGTTTTGCAATCAACTAAGTGTTCTGCCCTGGTCACCCCTCTTGTGTCCCTTAGTCACACATGCCAACCCCCCCACCCCCCCATATGTGACCTTCCTCAGGTTCTGCACACCTCCCTTCCCAACCCCTGCTTCCTCTCTGTCTTCTCCAGTCATCATCTCCCTTCCTCGTACATCACCCCCTACCCCCTCACCACCACCATTATTTCTATTCCCGTGTTTACTTTACAACCTGGTGTCTGGGAGCAAAGTCCCTCCGGGTTCCCATCCCCAGGGAGGGCCCACAAGAGAGCATCATGGCTGGCTCCTATGACTATTATTTTAAGCACTTTTGCTCAGTCCACTTCCACATTCCCTCCCCTCCCCAGCCAGTAACAACAACAAAAACACGAGTTCTGTGTTTCAACCCAAACAATGACAAAGAAGGTACCCAGTGTAGGTGTGGACACAGCCTTCTGACTCCTTTGTGCAAAGATTGGGAGCAGCTTCCGGGGTGGGGGTGGGGGGCTCTCTGCTCAAGGCAGAAGGACTCCAGCCAAATCCCCTCAGCAGCTTTTCCTGACCAGTCCCTTCTCTCGATCTTGCTCCCTTTTTGCTCAGCCCTTCCCAGGAGGACAGAAGTTCCCTTGGCTTTTATGCTTCCTCTGCACCCCACTCATGTGTGTAGCATGGCCATTAGTATTCAGGATTATTGCTGGGTTGGCAGGTCCCTTTTTTCCTCTAAGACTATGAGCTTCTTGAAGGCTGATGCTGGTCACGTTACTCTCTGCCAACACCTGTGAGACAATAAATTTCTGTTGTCGGAGCCACCCGGTTTGTGGAACTCTTTTATGGCAGCCCTGGGAAACTAGTACAGGTGACAAGCATGTCTTTATTTCTGCTTTTTTTTCCCCCCTGAATCTATAGAGTTTAGCACAACTGAGACATAATAAGAGCTCAACACATATTTACTGGTAGTAAAATTTGCACTCCAGAAAACAAAGAAGAGATGTCATTCCTGTAGTTGAAGCTCTCATAATGTGATTGAAAACACAGAGAAGGAAAAAGATCATTCAAAGTACATGCTTCATGCCAGGTCAGAGACATGGGCGGTCAGACTCCTGTGAGTGCCAAGCCCTTAAACTCAGATAGGGTGGGCAGTGCCGGGCAGCCATCCCAGAAATCTCCCAGAGCCTGAATCTCAAAGTAGGAGTTAGTCAAGTGGAGAAAGAGAATTGGAACAAACAGAACAGAACCTAATAGCAAGAGAGAACATGGACTATTTGTGGACCTATGAGATAAGCTGGAGCCTGATCATGAGGGGTCTTGCATGAGTCTGAGAACCAAAGAGTGAACTTAAATAGGGGAGTGACGTGCATGGTCAGGCATGAGTTCTAGAAATTTCTCTCTGGCAAAGTGAGGATAGATTACAGGGGGTATGACTCACCACCAGGAGGTTCACTGTTCTTTGTGGACATTAGAAATTGGAGGAAATCTTTATCAGCCCTCAACCTCAAGGGGAGGCAGCTCCCCGGGGCTGGGCCTTGCCAGGGAAAGCTGAGAAGGTATATAAGCACGACCCCATAGACTAACTCCTACTTTGTCCTTCTAATGGGCAGTAATATCTCCCCACCAGATGTGTTGTACTACTATTTTTAAGTCCAGACAATCCCCACCCTCCTAGAATCTGCCTCTGATTCTTGGAAGTTGGGATAAAACCACATGTTTTTCATCATTCCGCAAAACCACTAGCTTGAAGCACGTAGTTCTGTGACTTTGGGGAAGAAGCCATGGACATCTGTGCTGTGTTTCTGTTCCCATTCATATTTCTCTGCTATATTAAAGCAAAATTGCACCAGGCTATAAAGACCAACAGGGAGAGATGGAGAGCAGACAGGATCCTGAAAGTCCTGGTACCCCAGACAAACCATCCCCCAATGGGGACAGGAGGCTGAGGAGGGGCTCCAGATCCCAGGTCGTTCCCTTCACTGCATGACACACATATGGGGTCTGACCAAAGTAAAATCTATTTTTGTCCTGTAGTCCTGGTCTCATTATTTCTATTACCTCTCAGGGGACATATGGTTGCCCTGAACACTGTGCTCACAATAGGAAGGAAACCAGGCTAAGATAACTCATTCCTCAGGGTGAGGAAGCAGAGCCCACTGGGGAGCCCACAAGAGGCCCAGCCACCTCTGCACCCATTGGCGGGGCTTCTGCATCCCCCAGCATTGTTCCAGCCTGGCCCAGGGCCCCATGGAAGCCAGTTGGATGGACACAGTCTCAGCACCGCAGGTGTTCACCATATTCATCTGCTCCTACAGACCCCAAGTGCTAGGAGGACTCATTTGCTGCCTTTAGGTTATGATAGAGGCTGGTGTTGACATTTGCATGGGCACATTAAGGCATCCCACACACACCTCTATGGGTCCTCCTTCTCTTGGCACTTCAGAGGCACTGCGGGATAGCTGCAGAGCTGGGGGTCACTGCAGAGCAGGGCTGCCACCAGTGTGTGTGGGTAGATCCTAACTACATGGAATTTCCCTGCTGTTACAGATGGGTTTTGATGGACTTTCCTTTCACTTCCTCTTGTAGACCTTTGAACATCGTTATTATGATGCAACAGACATCATTGTCCTGTGTCACTCTGGCATGGCTTGCATTACAGCAACGCGAGGCTTTGTCTCATGCCCAGAGGGGCATCTCTTAGGAGTGAAGGCAAGCAGAGTATAGGCAGTGCCACACCCAGCACCCCCACCAGGTCCTGGGAGTCTGCTTTGCTGCAGAAATTGTTGAAGTATCACCCCTGCCCACCTCACGGGACATTCAGGAAAATTCAGCAAGCCACATATTCTAAGCCCTGGGAGATTAAAAAGGAAGGGAGAGAGAGAGCTGGGGCCATACAGGTCAATTTTATTATTGTTGTCAGGGACAAATATATATATATATATATATATATATATATATATATATATATATATATATAAATGTATGGCAGTAGAATGTTGAGACAAAAAACTCTCAACTTCAATGTAATAAACTTGCAAAGCAGTCTAAAAAAAACACACAACTGAAATGCTATCAATATTCCAATTGAGATATTTCACATTAAGAAACAATCAAGATTTCCATCTCATCTTGAATAAAAAGGCAAAGCAACACTCAGCCCATATTTCTGTATGTCAGCAGCCAGCTCCAGCTCAGAAGCAGCTCTTACCTCTCAATGGAGCCATGTTCTCCAAGTTGCCAGAATCCCACATGGTCTCTTTTAACTATTTCTATTCCTTGCCTGGCCCCTACAGGCATTTGAGCTGTGGGATCATGCTTACCCACTGGACCCCAGAGATCCAAACTGGGGACCCCTGGGCCAAAGCCCATTCTGGTGACACCCAGTCCTCTGGCATGGGGTGACAATCCTGTCAATTTGTCCTTCCTGCAGAAGGCTGCTCTTAGCTTCCCAGCCCTTATGCACAACTGCTCAGGGGATACCACAACCTCACAGCCAGAACTAGCCACTTCAATCCAGGCAGTAGATGTCAGTGCAACTTGCTCTAAGTCCATATGGAACCAGGAATCATTTCTGCCCTCTTCTTGCCATCTCCCATTACTGCTACCAAAAAGGTGCAATGGCAAGAGCCCTGGCACAGCACACAGAGTTCCATCCGGCTAATGGTGAGGGCCCAGTTAAATGGGCACAGTGTGCCCCAAAGGCTAATTTAAAGTTTAATCTCTTTCAGGAAATGGCTGCTTGCAATTTTTAAGGGGCCAGTTTTCCAGAATCTTTCCCATAAAGTTATTTTTTAAAAAAAGACTTAAGATGTAGCCCCTATTAACATCACACCATGTATTCTGGTGTTTGAATAGACTGCAAGGTGGAGCGTGATAACAAATACTGAAGCTTCAGACCCAGATAATCAAAGGTGGTGGGAGGGGGATGGTTCCCATAATACTAAAACATTTGGCCTACTCTGGGCGTGAAAGAGACCAGGAAGAAAGAAGAAATATTTAACTTCTGTTTAGATAGATGTACACTGTGTCTCTCTTGCTCAACCTTGAAATATTAACAGAACCATGAAAAGGTACCAGCTTTGGGAAAATCCCATGGCAGGTAGGCTGGGCCACAGGTTCCTGCTCCAGGGAGGTCTACTGACCTCAAGCATGGGCGGCAGGGAGACGTGATTCTCCCCTAACAACCTGGCCCAAGGCTAGGCCAATGACACTTTTTGTCTGTATCCTCCCTCCCATCATATCACCCACCCTCCCTCCTCACTCTCCACAGCTAACACATTGAACCACTAAACTGAAATGTTCTTAATGGAATGGGATAGAAACTCTCTGTGAATGCACAGCAAATTCTGAATGTCCTGAATTAGAAAATACACCACTCTAATCTTTAGTGCACAATTGGCAAACTGCCTTCCAGACCTTGGGGTCATATTGAACTCCTACCACCTAGAACCCTTTAAAGCATTTCTCAGTTCCTCAAATTTCAGACCCAAGAAGTGAGGCTCAGAAAAGCCTCAGGATTCTTTCTTTTCCTGCCAGAGGCCCACTTTCTGAATTTTGAGGACGTGCCTAGTTCATAATAACTCACAACAGGATGGTCGATCCATGTCAAAGAAGACCAGATGTGCCCAGATGGACCATGACATCCATTTTAACTTTCAAACTAACACAAGATAATCACCTCCCGGGACAGAGCCCAGCCATTTGTCCCAGACACTCACGTGCATGATGTGGGACCCTCGAGGTTCCACTAGAAATATAATTCTGCCCTGGGTGGGGCTTTCACATGAACGGAGGGCTGAATCATCTATGGGCATCTCAGCCCTGAAGACCTTTCATCAGCTAATTCAGCTAAGCAAGGCAAAGCCCTGTGCCCTCCTCCTTCTCAAAGCCATATTCTCCAGTGCAAGGTAAGTGGACTTACCAGGATAGAAGGAAATGGGCAGGATTTACAGGGTGGAGAGTGGAGTTCCAGTTCCTTCTCTGCAACTCAGTTCTCTACAACTTACTTTCCTCACCTGTCCGCTTTCCCCAGCCCATGTGAGGCTCAAATGACCAAATACAAGCAAAAAAACTCCACTGGAGGGATCCCTGGGTGGCTCAGCGGTTTAGCACCTCCTTTTGGCCCAGGGTGTGATCCTGGAGTCCAGGGATCGAGTCCCACATCAGGCTTCCTGCGTGGAGCCAGCTTCTCCCTCTGCCTGTGTCTCTGCCTCTCTCTCTCTGTCTCTCTCTCTCTCTCTCTGTATCTCATGAATAAATAAATAAAATCTTAAAAAAAAACTCCATTGGAAACTCATCTATGAAGTTAGTAACTAGCACTGAGAGTGTATGGATTTGTAGTGATTACCCATGTGCCAGTTGGGCATAAATCCTCCGAGACATTCATTCTATGTGTCTGCAGCATGATTCTCAAGGCCGATAAATGTTTCCAGGGTTTAAAGGCTAGTTTCCTGGGATGCCAAGAGAATAAGGCCAATTGGCAAATCAGTAATATTTGGTAGGAGGCCCTTTATCATGGATAAATGTGGCAAAAATTAATTGTTTCTATTTCATTATGAACTACTAAATAATTACATATAATATACTTATTACAGATAATTATTTTTCATTAATCTAATTATATTACTCATTATTTAATAATTGCTTGCACTAAGCTTATTAAAATAATTATAATTATTGATTTATTAATAATTAATTGCCATGTTTGTTAATGAATGAATGTGAGGTGGGTTGCTGGAGGCTATAGTAAAAAATAAAACAAAATCAGATGGAGAAGGCAGTTCTCGTCATCAGGCTTCCAGAGAACTGTAAGAATACATGTCTTGGAACTAGAATACACATTTTGTTCTAGAATAAATTCTCTGCATAAGTGTTCAAGCTTCAAATAGTCTCACCTGGTTTTTAAAGAATAAATCATCATTTGTGTAGAAATTTTATTTAAAAAATTCATAGCCCCTAAAATATAATCAGCTGTAAAAATTCCATCAGATGAATGTTTTCTCACTACACAAAATTTAGGACATAAAGAATGTGCTTTCCTTGGGGTCTGGGGGAGAAGTTGAAGCCCTGGTCAGCTGGGAAATTAACTCAATCTGGAAAAATGGTGTAGAGAATGATTTTTTATTAGGTTCTTGCACCAGTCAGAGGAATGCTATCTGTGTACTTTGAGCTACCAGCCTCACATTGAACCCTGCCTACTACATCTTCTTCAACAGAGAGGAATGTCTTTTCATCATCCTTTGAGAAAACATCCTTTTTGTTCTCAGTGGACATTTTATCAAATAATACTTCAGATTGAGAAAGGATGCATAAACAAAATGCAGCATGTACACATGCAATGGAATATTATTCAGCCATAAAAAGGACTGAAGTTCTGACACATGGGACAACATAGAGGCATCTTGAAAACCTGATACCAAGTGAAAGAAGCCAGTCACCAGAGGGCCAAAACCGTACAATTCCACGTACGTGGGGTACCGGGAGTAGGCAAATTCTGAGACAGAAAGTAAATCAGAGATTACCAGGGGCTGAGGGGAGGAGGAATGAGGAGCTACCTTGTAATGGGTACAGAGTTTGAAGTGATGACAAAGGAGTCTTAGAAATAGTGATGATGGTTGTACAACCTTGTGACTGTACTTAATGCCATTGTGTTGTAAACTTAACAGTGGTTACAACGTAAATTTTGTTATGTCTTTTTTACCACAATAAAAAATAAATAAAAAAATACAAATAAATAGAACGTTGGAAGCCTTGGGCCATCAGGTTCCACACAGGGCCCTTTGGCTGAAAGAAAGACAAGACCATGTTTCCGAAGCTTTTCTATCGCAGATCATGTGCACACTTCCTCTTTTAGTTGGATATCCTCTCCCCAATCATTCCTGCTGATTCTACTCTCAACTTCTACTCTCAGAGTCACCAATGAAAGCTTCCAGAATCACAGAAAGACTGGAGAATGAGTTTGTGAATTTCAAAACTCTATTTTTTATTTTATTTATTTACTTATTTTTTAAAGATTTTACTTATTTATTCCTGAGAGACAGAGAGAGGGGGGCAGAGACACAGGCAGAGGGAGAAGCAGGCCAAAGCAAGACTTGATCCCAGGATCCCGGGATCACAACCTGACCTACCAATGGTCAACCATTGAGCCACCCAGGTGCCCCTCCATTTTCGGTTTTAATAAAAATTTTAAAATTATCTTAAAAGCAAACTTGCTATTTAAACTAAGCTAGGGGCACCTGAGTGGCACACTTTTGGTTTCGGCACAGGTCATGATCTCAGTGTTGTAAGATCAAGCCCCATCACTTTAAGAGTCGGCTGAGACTCTCTCCTCTCTCTACCCTTCCCCATGTGCACGCACGCTCACTCTGTCTTTCTCTCAAATAAATAAATAAATCTTTAAAAAGAATTAAATAAAGTAAGCTAAAATATAACTGCAATTTTAGGGAAACTTCACTACACATGGTATCAATTCCTAGCCCATCCACAATCAGCCTATTTTTATTCTCCTTTTCTCTTATTTCAGAAAGTAAGAACAAAACAGCTTTTCTTAAATATAACAACCTAGCCTCTCTTCTGATCTTGTTTACTTCCTTGTATTAGATGGTTTTCTAAAACTTGCCTGGAGGTCCCTCAAACTGGCTCTGTAGCCAGGATGCTTAGAGAATGTCTGTGTTCCTTATAACCGCTCATATTAGGTTTGCTTTTTAAGTTCAGGAGGCAGAAAATCCCTTAAAGATTTTTCTTTGTAAATAAAGACGTTTTAAATAGCACTGATTATACATTTCACATGAGATCAGGGAAGCTTTTACCCAAGATTAGTGCGCATGGCTTGAACCTGACTCAGGGTCACCAGTTAACCCATGTTGAGAAGAACCTACATGTGATAGAAAGAAATGAGTGTGGAATTGGCTGTTAACAGATGGTGATAATTACTTCTGGGCGTCAAACGTTATTCTGGCGGTTTCTATGAGGCCATGTTTTTGGGTGTTTTTTGGTTTTTTGGTTTTTTTGGATGTGATTACTATTTAAATGAGTGAGTAGCCTTTGAATAAAGTAGATTGCCCTCTATAACCCTGAGCAGGCCTCATCCAAAAAGTTGAAGGCCTGACTAGAACAAAGGCTGAACCTCCCCCAGGCAGGAGGCAGTTCTGCAGCAGATTGCTTTGGGACTTGAATAGTAATGGCGGTTCCTTCCTAAATCTCCAGCCTCCTGGCTGACCCTGCAGATTGGGACTCGCCGGCCTCTGTAATCCTGTGAGGCAAGGCAATTCCTTCCGATAAATTTTTTTCTATATATACACACACATCCTTTTGGCTCTGCTTCTCTGGAGAATCCTAACTAATAACACGGATCTAAAGACCAAGTCCTGAGTCCTCCACTAAATATTTGCTGAATAATTTCAGTAAGTCCTGTAACCTGAGCCTGGATTTCTTCCTTCTATAAAATGGAGATTTTCATATTCCCTTGAAGTGGGCTGGAGAGAATGTATACAAAGCACAAGATGAGTCGTAGGTGCTAAACAAAGGGTAGCTTTGAAGAGGAAGCACTACAAATGTGAAACAAAAGAAACCACTTCTCCTCCCCGTAAGGAGCTTATACCCTTGCAGGAGAGAGAAATAACAATAGAGGTGTTGTGTACCAATACCAAATAAGTAATGCTACATATTTAGGCTCTTGGATCTGAAGAAAACCAAAAATAGCACCCCCAAATACGCCACCATGGCATAAGGATTTTTTAGAGCTAAAGGCAACTAGCTCTCTCCTCTCTCTAAAAGCAAGATAATAGATTTCCATTTATAAAGGTGTGTCCCACTTCCTATCAAGATGAGAACTGCTGCAGAGAACTCTTAGCACCTGAAAGGCTCTTAATCTGCATAACAAAACTTACTAAACCCCCCTATTTATTTTCCTTCACTTAATTTCCCTTAGGTTACCACCAGAAGCCCCCACCCCTTCTCCTTTGTCCAGCCTAAGGTGGTGTATACGTCTCCAATAGTAACACTCCCTCCTTGGGTCACTTTTCCTTGTGAAGTCCAGTGCAACCTTACATAATTAAATCTGGGTTTTTCTTCTTCTTAACCTGTCTTTTGCCAACTTAATTCATGAGTCCTCCAGCTACTGAGTGTACAAGAGTAGAAAAAAGTTTATCTTCTCTACAGTTTTGTTAAAAATATAGGAGATGATGAGATTAAGGCTTGGCCCACTCTGAACCCATATTCCCAATCTCCAATCTCAAACCTATTCTCCTCTTGAATGGATAGTATAGTGACCTAGAGAAAAATAAAGACAAAGATGTTTAGGAGGGTAACACTGGCAGCTAATTAGATAGAGTAGCTGGAAAAGTATTTAAGAGTAAAATGATCCGTAATTTTGGGTGGATTATAACCAGTTTATTTTTGTTAGATGTTGAAATTAGATCTGTTGACTGGTATAGTCTCTGAGCTTCGGTTTTGCTCATCTATAAAATTCAGTTAGTGGTATGCAATAGGCACACAGAAAAGCTGGAGTCGTTGATTAATGGATAGATGAATGGTTGACCATCACGGAATCAAAAATTGTTTACTGAACCCTAGGCTAGGTGGTTCCAAGGCAAAGACAGTGGAGTTGATAGAGAATTATGTTTGGGGTTTTTAAAAATTTATTTAAATAATCTCTACACCCAACATGGGGCTCAAACCCATGACCCCGACCAAAATCAAGAGTCGCACGTATGCTCTTCTGACCTAGCCGGTCAGGTGCCCTGCGGATTATGTTTTAATGGAATGACAGGGTAAGTGGAGAAAGGAGATGGATTCTGGAAAAACTGAAAGAATCTCAGAAATATTGGGAGCCTCTGAGGGCCTGTTCAAGTATTTAAACTTCAAAATACTTTCCCAACCTCATTTTTAGTGAAAGAAGTTATAGTAAAGAGAGTAAGATAGAAAACCTATATCTCTATGAATCAGAATAAGTCTAGTTTCTACAACACTCAGAGTGACCAGTTGGTCAAAGACCATGGATACTCCTGATGTCAGTGATCTAGAGCTATTACTACTTGCTGTCCTGACCTTAAGATGATTCTGGGTGAGCCCCGTAGACAATATATTTTGTCATACCCGAGCTCAACCATGTAGGCCTCAGAGAGTAGGTAACATAGAGTTTGTTGGTCCAGCCAGTAGCCAAAGAGGAGTCAATTGAGGGCATGCCTCTGTGTGCATAGTATAGGGATTCTCTAAACTCCAGTTCACTGATGAGCACAGAAGAGTTTATGGAAGCCCAAAGAATGTGTGTTCCTTTTCTGACCTTTTCCTGCCCAGATACCAGTGTGTTCAAAGTGAAAGCAAAGAGGCAGCTTGTGTTTTGATTTGGTGCTGAACAAAACAATATTTGCACTCTGATTTCTGTCCTAAGAGTATAGACAAATAGATTCTCCAAACTTAAATACAGAGAGAGGATATCTCTATTACTTCCTAAATTCCTAACTTGAGCTCAGCTCTTCCATCCTCAATGCTGAGGGGTTTTCTTCACTGAGTCATACTGGTAACCTCCAGGCCACCTCTGGAGGTAAGAGGAAATTGTCTTGTATTAACATTTTTAATGTATTTTGAAGAAGAAGTGAAATTCATTTGACAAAAATTAAATACACATCAATTCTTTATTGCTATTGATTCTTCAGGGAAAAAAAGTCCCTACCCTCAAAGATTGTACAACTGGGAGTCAAACATAAAAATGAACTAAGGCTATACACAGAGTACACTTATATTGTTGATTGTAAGACAAGACTGAGACCACTTTGGGACATTATTGAGGATCTACTATGTTCCAGGTACTAGCAGAAGAACTTTCATTTACCTCTGATTAAGTGGCCCGGTTCCAGGGAGAGATATTAATCTGCATTTTACTAAAGAAAGCTCCAGGCTCAGAATAGTTGAGGAACTAGATAAGGGTCCTCTCACCGAGAGTTTTGATTAAAAAATCCAGGCATCATTCTACTACCTCCAACCAAATGATAACTATTACAAGTTTTAATGAAAGAATGATCACTGGATTTTGCTGCGTCCAGAAAAACACAATCTCCTTGGCTTTCCTGAACAGCGCCGCTCCCAGCTGAACAAGCCCAAGGCCTTATAAGTACAACTTGTCTGCATTCCATTGGCATAAATTCCCATCAGACAGCCCTCTCCCTTCCCCGTTCCCATCGTCTGGCTTTTAAAGAGGTAACTGCCCTCCTAAGGAAATTTATTTTCTTTATTTTTTTATTTTATTTTATTTTTTTGCCACTAACAAAGAGCCAAAGCCCTTTCTGAAAACTCTGCTGTCCTGTAACACCTCTGTGGACTCATTCAATGCAGGAGAATTTTGCATGACTGTATATTCCTGTTGGGTTTGTTTTCAGAGTGGCCATAAAGCAAAGTTCAAGGCCAAGAGTGAAAAAAAGTTAAATTGCTGGCATGACTTTTCCTTGTAGTGACACGGAACTGTCAGCTGCCTCTGCTGTTTTGTGGTGTGTGTACGCTTACACATTGCGTGTGCATATACAGACTTACGTGGTATTTATAAGGGCAGATCAGAAAAAGTGAGAGGTGCACGTTGACAAGTTAATGTACACAATGACTTGGCTATTCTGAACGCCGGGCAGATGACATCCAGAAGAGCTCATCCTGCAATCATGCCTTGGCTCTCAGTTGATCATTTTGTTAACGTTAAGATTAGACAGGAAATGCTGTTTTTAGAGAGTCTGGAATTTTAATATGTCTAAAGACTCCTGTTGGTCTTATTTATTTTATTTGCAGGGGTCCCAAAAGGAATTTCACAGCATCCGTACAGGCAAGAAGTAAGCATTTTCTTACTTAGCAAAACCACAGTTGACCGACACAGACACATAGTCGCACCCTGGTATATGCGTGCTGCAAAGATGTGAGATGGGGAGCAGAGAGAGAAGCCCACCCCCTCCCCAGGTGGTGCCACCTACAAATATTAAAAGGAAAAACAATAAAATAAGTGACTCAGTGCAGAAAGAAGTTGGAATGGGGGAGGTTTTGGTGGCTTTGGAAATTATGTAAAGAGAACCCTGGACTCAGGCCAGAGCCGACAAGCTGCAGCGGTAGGGGGGCTTTTGCTGGCTGCAGGACACGGGCCTTGTCTTTAGGATCGTTCAAAAAGCCGAAACTGATTCATCCACACGTATTAACATATAAACAGGAACACTCACACTTAAAAAAAAATGGTTCCTGGAGGTGGCAACGTGTTCTCTTTTAATTCACCCCAGCTCAATACCATTTAGTTAGTTTTATGAGTCCTTCTAATAAATGAGCTGAGGTGATTTACTATAAAAGGGTTTAATGGTGAAGAGCCATTATGCAGAGTCATAGAAATATAAGAACACCTGCTACAGCAAAGGTCCTGGACAATACATGCATGTTTTATTCAAGCCCCAGAGCTGCGGGGAACTTGTTAAAATAAGGGACGCAGACATTCATACGTGGCCCTATGTGCCTGCACTGGAAGTAGGTGAGGGCTATAGTTCGCTCAACTTCATTACCAGGTGCTTTGTTACAATGAAAGCAAGTCTCAGACTGAATTCAGCCATAAAATAAACATTTGGAAGCCAGCAGGCACAAAAAAGTTGTACAACCAGTTCTGTAAACTCAATGAAGTACAGTTCTCTGTCCCACTGGCTCTCTGACAAATTCCTTGCATAACAGACTCGCTTAAGGCAGATGTGACAACATTCTAACAGCAAGACTTAGCTCAACGTCTGGTCAATCAGGTGCGAGAAACTTCCTACAAGACCTGGATACAGGTCTGTTTCAAATCCTAAGACAGAGGCAGCATTCCGAAGGGCACGTACTATCAGCTAGGCTTTCCAGAGCACAATACCCTGTTTATGCGAGGTCAGGAGTGTCTGATACAGAATTTTCAACCATTTACGTATTTTGAACATCTTTAATGCCTGCCAGTGAACATTACTTCTAAGATCCATTATGCTAAATAACAAAGCCGTTGGTTCTTATAGCTGCCTCTAGAGCAAGAGCCTCCTGATAACCTTTCAAATTCCAACAAACATTCCTTGAAGTGTATCTTCAACCCCAAGTAGAGTCCTTCAACGTTCCCTGCACCTGCAGTGTCAATAAAAAAACCGAGAGACTGATACCACGCTCATTGCAGACATTAGAACATTTGTATTAGGGCATTTTATTGTTTCTAGTCAGAGCCCAGGCAGGGACAGGAGCTACACCTGGGCTCTGAATTTAAGACAGCCCATCTTTCCTGTTGCTGTGTTTAGAGTCTTGGGCAGAATCAGCTCATACGCAAGCAGGCCTGTCTCCTCACTCCTGCTCCTTGAACCAACCCTATCGAGAAGGTGACAGTAACCAGGCTTAGAGATTGGTTCCTTTGTAGGCTCATCAGTACAATTAGGTCACAGAAGTGATTTTTTTTTTTTTTGCCCCAAGCAATTTATCTGGACTCCAACATTTTCTTTCCATAACTCTTAATATGATCTGATGTTTTTGATTTGCCGGGAAGGTTCCAGAATATCAGCCCGGTTAACACCAGCCAAAATACCATCATAAATACCACACTTGAATGGGGGGCTTCGGCAAAGACGCTCTTCTTGACCACACTTTAGTCAGGCCCCTCTCAGCCCACTTTCTGACTGGGCCTCATCGTTAGGCTCTGACTTTGGCCTTCCTAGACCAAATATAGCAAGTATAGCAAGAACCCTTGATATCTGACCACCCTGGACTGCCTTCAGTAAGAATCCTAAGTCAATTTAGCAAGAACTGCCCCTACCCTTCCTGTCTCCTCTTAGTAATGTTTTATCTACAAACCCATCAAACTCCCATTCAATTCCTTGGCTACAAATCTCCAGCTGTGTATTTAAAATTGGGCCCCATCATTCTCCCCCATTGTAAGTCTTGACATCTATGACAACAGTCCTGAATAAATCATCCTTACCATTTTAACAAGCATCAGAATAATTTCTTCTTTAACAATTATGGTACCATGACTCAGGCAGGATCAGATTCCCCATTGGACCCCTGGGCCTCTCACCCAGGACCCCAAGTGCATATCTTTGAAGGCTTTGTCTTCAGCGCTGACTCCTTGATCGAGGACCCATTGGTGAGTCCAACTCCTCAGCCAACACTCCTGACAACACTCTGCTGAAGCATGGTAAGGCCAGACTTTGATTCCTAAGACTGAGTGTACTCTCTGAGGCTGGGTTAGTCTCAGGCTTCTTTGTTTGAAAGGTACCTTCTGGCTAGACATTCCTCCTTGGCTCCTTGTTTCAAGTGTAGATTCATTCCCTTAATTGCTGGGCTGGAAGTGCTTCCCAGCTCTTTCTTTCTAGTGGCGATTCACTCCCTGATTCTTGGGCAGGAAATTTTTTTCCTAGCTCTTTGTGAAGCCTCTCTGACCTATTTGATCTTACTTTTTCTATAGGAGTATCTCCATCAACTGAACCTCCTTTTCCTAAATCCCTCCCAACTATATGCCCCATCACTACCATGCTAATTCTGTCCCCTTTACATCTTGTTGCCATGATTTTACTCAGGATATTTTGGAACTTCAGTGCTTTTCCTAGACTGACTCATCTAAGACCTCTCCCTCCCCATCACTTCCATTCCTCCTTCCTCCTTTTACCATTTTTGATCTTCCCTTCAGCTCCCTTGAATCCTTTCATAGGTCCGCCTCTAGCCCCCTACCTCCTCCATCCTTCTGTTCACCCTGCCAGACTTTTCCTTTCCCACTCCCGCCCACAGTCACTTGAACTTTAGGCCTCCTGTCCCCTGTCAGGGGCTCTCAAGGAATTTAAGAACCCCCCAAAGCAACTACAGATCAGAGCAAAAGAAAACCCTACAAGTTTCTTCCGCAAATATTGGTGGAAAGCCTTAGCCCCTATGTTAAACAGGTAACTAACTTTTTCCATCTCCCAGAAATATAATTCAGATTAAATATATATATAAAGGAGATAAAAGATGAGAGCCAACTATTTACATAAACCAGTGAGTCTTGAATTACTGCATTTACCTGACTCAGGGCTAAGGTTTTAGAATGAAAGCTACAAGTTCTCCATTTGTACTTGTTCATGCAAATGCCTATGTACATATGCTATGTATGCATGGTATTTTTCTACCTCTGGATGGTATTACCAAATTAATTTATAAAATCCTATGAAGGAGCTCTATTCAGATTTTTAAAGTTTATTTTTTAAAAGTGCTTCTATAATTTAAATATTCCTAAAACTCCCAGAAAGATAGATACTAATCCAAATGTTTTTCAAGTTCTTGCAATTTGAATAGATCTTTGATAAACAAGACTAGTTTGTTATTACTGGTTTAGCAAAAACAGGTATGCCTCTGTCAGCATTGAGTATGATATATTTTCGTTCTGCTTGGGTTTACTAGTCAAATTAGGTAATGGTGGGACACCTGGATGGCTCAGAGGTCGAGCCTCTGCCTTCAGCTTAGAGGGTGATCCAGGGATCCCGGATCAAGCCCTGTATCAGGCTCCCTGTGGGGAGCCTGTTCTCCCTCTGCCTGTCTCTGCCTCTCTCTCTGTGTCTCTCTTGAATAAATAAATAAATATTTTTAAAAATTAGGTAATATTATATCTACAAGATGGCTAAGGTTATAACAATTATAAATTAAACCTAAGAACAGATGTACAAGTAAAGATGCAGTAAAAATGAATTGCTTGGTATCCATTACTATATATATATATATATATATATATATATATATATATATATATATATATATAAATGACAGCAGTGGAATAAAATAGAAACCAATATATGAAATTGATTTTGTATACTTCAATTTTGGTAAATTCATCTCTTACTCCTACTGGGTTTTTCTGCATGTAAATTCCATTGGACTATGCTGAGAATGTTGTCTATAAATACAGTTTTACTTCCTTTACAATCTAGATGATTCTTTTTTAATTGCAATGTCTTGATACAGTACACCATACAGTACAATGTGGAATTGAAGTGATGAGAACAAACATGCCTATTGTTCTGGATCTTTGGGAGAAAAATTTAGCCTTTTATCATTGTATATGATGTCAGTTTTAGCTTTTTTTTTTTTTTTGCAGATGCCTTTTATTAGACTGTGGATATTTCTATTCCTAGTTTGCTAAGAGTTTGGGGGGGGTTGTTTTTTGTTTTACTAAGAATGGATTTTGCATTTCTACATACAACAAACCATTGAAATTGAAATTACAAGAAACAACACCATTTAAAATAGTATCAGAAATATTAAATACTTAGAATAACTCTGACAAATCTTTAAAAGATCTGTCCACTGAAAACTTTATATTGCTGAGAGAGGGGGGCCTGGGTAGCTCAGTTGGCTGAGAGTTCAACTCTTGATTTCAACTCAGGTAATGATCTCAAAGTCCTGCCATGGGGCCCCACTTGGGGCTCCATGCTCAGCTCAAGATTCTCTCTCTCCCTCTTCCTTTCCCACCTCCCACCACTCACATGTGCTCGCTCTCTCTCTTTATCTAAAATAAATAAATAAATCTTCAAAATATTACTGAAAGAAATTAAAGAAGATCTCTACAAATAAGGAGATATATCACACTCATGGAAAGAAGATCCAATGTTGTTAAGATGAGTTCTCCCTGAAATTGGCCCATAGATCCAGTACATTTCCAGTCAAAATCTCAGCAGATTTGTAAGTGTGTGGGAATTAATAAGGTGATTCTAAAATTTTTATGGAAAGGCAAAAGGCCTAGAATCATAGAAACACGTTTTAAAACAAAGTACTGAGCTTAAAAAGAAGAGGACTAATATGACTAGATTGTGAAACTTACTGTAAAGGTACAGTCATCAAGATACAGCAATTTTGGCATGAAGATAAACTAGTAGATTGAGGGAGCAGAAGAGAAAGTTGAGACAGAGAGGGGGCCCACATATAAATGGAGAATCAATGTTTTACAAAGATGAAAAAGCAAATAAATGGAGGATGAGTCTTTTCTGTTTTTCTACTGTTTCATCTCAACCAATGATGCCAGTGAGGGATCCCTGGGTGGCGCAGCGGTCTGGCGCCTGCCTTTGGCCCAGGGCGTGATCCTGGAGACCCAGGATCGAATCCCACGTCGGGCTCCCGGTGCATGGAGCCTGCTTCTCCCTCTGCCTGTGTCTCTGCCTCTCTCTCTCTCTCTCTCTCTGTGTGACTATCATAAATAAATAAATAAATAAATATATAAATAAATAAATAAATAAATAAATAAATAAAACCAAAAAAAACAAATGATGCCAGTGAGATTGGTAATCCATATGCAAAAAACCCTCAATCCATAGCTTGCACAATACATAAAAGCTAACTCAAAATGGATCATACATCATGTAAAACCCAAAACTGTAAAACTTCTTGAAGGAAATCTTTGTGGTGTTGGGTCAGATCTCTTAGATACACCACCATAAACATGATTCACTTAAAACATAAATTGATTAATTTAACTTCATCAACATTTAACTCCTCTTGCCCTCAAAAGATGCTGTTGAAACAGACAAGCCACAGGCTAAGGAAAATATTTTCAAAGCACATATCTGAGGAAGGGCTTATATCCAGAACATATAAAGAATTCTCAAAATTCAATAAAGAAGAAATAAACCCAATTTTTAAATGGGCAAAATATTTTAACAGACTCTTCACCAAAGAGGATAAATAATTACATGAAAATATGCTCAACATATATTGTCATTAGAGTAATGTAAATTAAAACCACATTGAGATACCATTACACCTTATTAGCATGGTCAGAATCTAAGACTGAACACAAGTTTTGGAGGAATACGGAGCAATTGGAGCCCTCATGTATTGCTAGTGGGAGTGTAAAATAGTATAACTATTTTGGAAAATAGTTTGGCAGTTTCTTAAAAATTTACAGATGCACCTAATATATGGTCCAGCCATTCCACTCCTAGGTATTTACCTCAGAGAAAAGGAAGCATATGTCCATACAAAGACTTGTGCGTGAATGTTCATAGAAGTTTTATTTGCAATAGTCCAAAACAAGAAATGACCCACAGGCCCTTCAATGAATGAACAGATAAACACACTGAGGTATATATGTGCACTGAAGTCCTACTCAGCAATATAAAGGAAAATATTGATAGAGAATCAGCACAGATGAATCTCAAAATTATGCTGAGTAAAAGAAACTGGAGAGAGATGCAGAATGTGTGATTTCACTTACATAAAATTCTGGAGAATGCAAGCCAATCTATAGTGGCAGAAAGCAAATTAGGATTACTTGGTGTGGCATTTGCTTCGACGTGGATGGACCTGGAGGGTATTATGCTGAGTGAAATAAGTCAATCAGAAAAGGACAAACATTATATTGTCTCATTCATTTGGGGAATATAAAAATTAGTGAAAGGGAATAAAGGGAAAGGAGAGAAAATGAGTGAAAATATCAGTGACAGTGACAAAGCATGAGAGACACCTAACTCTGGGAAATGAACAAGGGGTAGTGGAAAGGGAGGTAGGCGGGGGTTGGGGTGACTGGGTGATGGACACTGAGGGGGCACTTGGCGGGATGAGCACTGGGTGTTATGCTATATGTTGGCAAATTGAACTCCAATTAAAAAAAAAGTTGAAAAACGAAACAAAATAAAACAATTTCTTTCAAAAAAAAAAAAAGGATTACTTGGTGTGGGCTAAAGAGATGGGGGAGGATTTACAACAGGGCACAAGGAAATGAAACTCCTGGTAGTGATGGATGCTCACCATCTCAGTTGTGGTGATGGTTTTGTGGGTGTATACGTATAACAAGACTTCTCGAACTGTACACTTTAAGCATGTGCACTCAAATATTGTACATTTTACTGTATGTCAATTATACTCCAATAAACCTCAAAAAAATCTACTACTTTGTGCTCAACATACTATTCCTCCAGTTTAAAAAGCCTTTTCTGTGGTTACTACAAGCTGGTTATTGGGTGAGAGACCCGATATTGATGTCAAGTTACAGCTCACAGCAGGATCATGGCCCTTCTGAGCTAACTGCCTGTTGAGAAAGGCCAGGCATCTTCAAGCTGTTCTAATGAGTAAGCAAACTGGATTGGAAGGAATTGGGGAGGAAGCATGGATAGGTGGAAAGCAGATGCGATAGATGAGGGTTGAAGTTCTAGTGCTCACGCTACTTATGGCCATGCGACTTAGAGCTAACTTCTTTTTTTTTTTTAATATTTTATTTATTTATTCACGAGAGGCAGAGACACAGGCAGAGGAAGAAACAGGCTCCATGCAGGAAGCCTGATGTGGGACTCGATCCTGGGACTCCAGGATCACGCCCTGAGCTGAAGGTAGAGGCTCAACCACCTGAGCCACCCCAGCATCCCTAGAGCTGGCTTCTTAATTTGTCACCATATATCAGTTTGGGGGTACTTGGTCACAAGCATCAGAAACTGATTCAGGCTAAAATTTGGAATAGATAAGAACCAGCAGCTCCAAAGCATCTCTATAGCCCAGACCACGTCTCAATAGTTTTGCCCAGAATTTTCCTCCTTCTGGTCATGAATCAAATTTCAGAGATAGAGCATCCAAGTCCAAGTCACATGCCCGCCACTTGACTAAGGGAGGGACAAGCATCTTATTGGCAAGTACAACAGAGGGGATTTGGAATGCTAGCAGCACTTGAAGGTAGGATAGATGCTTGGTGCAAAAAATAACATGGAACTTGATCAGGTATATATTGCTGCCCATAGTTTTAGTGGCTTAAGAAAACAGTGATTTCTTATCTCTCCTGAGTCTGTGGGTTAGCTGAGTCGTTCCTCTTCTAGTTTCACCTGGCTTGCCCAGGCAGTTCCATTCAGTTAAAGGCAACTTGACGGAAGATTCAAGATGGCCATACTCACATGAAGGAAGTGGGTACTGGCTGTGAGCTGGTGCATCTTGATCCTTCCTCATGTGGCCTCACATCCTCTGATAGGGCCAAATGTGCTGCATTTATAGACATTACAGGACAGTGGTCCAATTGAATGAAGGCAGAACCTGCTAGACCTTTTGAGCCTGGGCTCTGGAACTCACATTCATGTCTCTTCTGGCACATTCTATAGGCTGAGTAGGTCACAAGATTCAATAAATTATGAGGAATGAGGAAATAATATACCACTGCATGGGAGGGATGGCTAGGTCAGATGGCAAAGAGTATGCATCCTAGAGAGGGCTATGGAGCCACTGAACAATCAACCAGTGCCATTAAAAATATTTTATTTTCCTCATTATGAAATTAGAATAACAGTACTTAAATTCTAGAGTTATTTTGATAATTAAGTAAAATAACATAGTTGACTAGGCCTCACAAAAAGAAAATACTTGGTGAAAGCATACCTATTATTAATGTCATTGAAGGCTGCGATGATAGACAGGACTCCTTCAAGGAAACTTTGTTTTATTTATTTTTTATTTTTATTTTAAAGATTGTGTTTATTTATTCATGAGAGACACAGGGAGAGAGGCAGAGACACAGGCAGAGGGATAAGCAGGCTCCTCACGGGAGCCCGATGGGGAATTCGATCCCGGGACTCCAGGATCAAGTCCTGAGCCGGAGGCAGACGCTCAACCGCTGAGCCACCCAGGTGGCCCAGTTTCTTGTTTTAAAATACTTGTGCCAACTTCTTTTCCTTGGTGGAGGCTGCAGGACATCTGAGGAGGAACTGAGTTTTGTTTGAGTATTTTTGGGGTAGAATTTTGCTTATCTGTTCCTTTGTGTAAACTTCAAAATGCAAGTGGTGTAAGGGATTAAACACATCAAAATTGTACTTTGATTTGCCTTCAATTTTTTCCTTTAAGATTTTACTGATTTATTTGAGGGAGAGAGAGCACGAGCTGGGGTCGGGGGTAGGGGAAGGGAGAGGGAGAAGCAGACTCCCCAATGAGCAGGGAGCCCAACGCAGGGCTGGATCCCAGGACCCTGAGATCATGACCTGAGCTGAAGGCAGATGCTTCACTGGCTGAGCCACCCAGCAGCCCCAGCTTGCCTTCAATTTTTGTGTTTAGTTTATACATGATGTATTCATCAGTGTCCAGTCAGCGGAACAGAAACTACTGTAGGAATTTTAAATAGTTGGTTAACAAAATGTGAAGGGCTAGAGAGAAGAAAGAAAGGTGAGATTATTCAGAGATTGGTAACAGCAGGAAGCTACTACCATCCTAAAGCCAACTGAATATAGGAAAAAATGGTGTAATCCAGAATCTGCCACTATTCTGTCGCTGAGACTGCTGGTATACCCACCGCCCCACTGCTGTTGTTGGAAAGTCTTTCGGGAAGCCAGCGGCCTGAACTCCCACCACAGTTGGCCAGTCAGAGGGCTAGAGCCAGAGCTGGGGGATGCTGAGCCGCAGGAGCACCCCCTACCCCTACTGCTATTGAAATTCTACTACCTGAGTGCAAACCCACATTCACCTGCTACTGCTGCCGCTTCCTCTGCCAAAGCCTTCAGCAGAAGTAGAAGAAAAATCGGCCTCTCCTTCTGCCTACCTTGCAGTCTCCCAGCAGTGTCTCCCGTGGGTAGAACCTAAGTGGAAGCCAGCTGGCTGGGGAGTCTGGGAGGTGGAGCTCCCAGGCTTCCAGCCCCTAGAGAGGAGGCAGGACAGGCAGCGCGGGTATGGAGCTGGGAGCCAGCAAATAGCAAGCAGCACCGTGTATGATTTATACACAGCTGTTACACGGAGCGCTGCTGTGTGCACCTCCAGATGTTTTCTATTCGGATCTGTTTGAAGCAAAGAGAACATATGTTGAATGTTTCAAAACTTCTAGCGGAATGCTGTCTTGCCACAGTTAAGCATCTGATAATCAATCCCCTCTTCCTCATGGCCATTTACTCCTTTCCTCCTTGGGCTCTGGCCGGGGATATGGAAATGCTGGCAAAAACTTGAGTTTCACACTCCTCTGTGCAAAATACCAGTGAAATCTTTCTAGTCTCCTGCCTCTTATCCACTTCAAAGTGCCTCATTAAATACGTGACACAGTATGTCGTACGGGGCAACTTATGTGAAGAGATAGCAGGTTTCTCATTTTTCCTTCGATGGGCCCAAAAGGTGTTCCTGGTTTTCTCTTCAAAATTGTCTGTAATCTTTTATCGATGATTGCACACGAAGGATAACAGAACGTGCCACCCCAAAGTATGACTGTAGGAGTTCAGGCTGTGTCACCCCCAAATATGCTGCTTTGGTATATTGGTTATTTTGAGCTGTAGGCAAATGCAGGGAGAGGCATTCTCTGGACTACCCTTATCTACCTAAAGACAGGTGTTCCAAAAGGAGCTCCGTTGTCCTAAGTCTCCTCCCAGGAGTGTCGTCAACCAGGAAGAATGGACTCTTGTCACAGGAGGAGAGCATAGAAGTCAACTCGACACCCAGACAAACTTTGTCATAAACTTTCATACCTCCCATCTGTTCTTTCAGGGGCCCATTTGTCTTTCCTAAAAATCATTTCAGAGGCCTCCTAAGAGGCCTACATTCTCCTTCCCCTCTCTCTGTTAAGATGGCTTTTATTTTATTTTATTTTTTAAAATATTTTATTTATTTGATAGAGCACAAGCAGAGGGAGCGGCAGGCAGTGGGAGAGGGAGGGGGAGAAGCAGACTCCTTGCTGAGCTGGGAGCCTGACATAGGACTCGATCCCAGGACCCCGGGATCACCACCTGAGCCAAAGGCAGACGCTTTACTGACTGAGCCATCCAGGCACCCCAAGATGGGTTTTAAATCTGAATTCTAAATCACTTCTTTGAGTTACCCATTTGTCCCTGGGTACCTCCCACATATACATGAGGTAGACCTGTTAATAAAAATTCATTTTTCTCTTTTTGATCTGTCTTTTGTCTTTGATCACAGAGGTCTCAGCTAGGAACTCAGAAGGGTAGAGGGAAATTATTTTCCTCCCCTACACACATGAAGTCCGCTAGATCCACAATAATGCTAGCGGACTAGCAGGAACTGTCCCTTCCGAAACAAGGTCCTTTCCCCTTGACACCTGAGCAGTGAGTTCTTTAGACTATTCTCAGATTTCCTCTTAGGTTTATTGAGCCTGATTTTTCTTTCATGGGCTCAAATCATGCTGCGGTCTGCAAGATGAGTCCTGGAGCAGAGAGGGGTGGGACAAGTGTCAGAGCCGCTCTGACAACTGCGGCTTGGTCAGGCCTCCGGGGAAACTCTATCCCGACCCTGGAATTGGCTTCTGAGGTAAAATCAGGTCCCGCTCAACAGCGAAGGCAGTTGCAAACACGGCAGGCTTGTTTCGGAAGTGACAGTCCCCTGAAACCCGAAGGCAGCTTCCATACCTGGCTGAGGCACCCCAGGGGGTTCCACCGAGGGCAATGACAGGGGTCCAGCCACATGTGGGGGCGTCTCAGGGTGCACGGGTGGCACATGTCAGAGAAGCTGAAAGGTGGAAGCCAGCTGCATCGCTTTGTCTTTTCAGTCCTGACAACGACTTGATGACATCATCTCCTCTTTAGGAAGAGGGAAGCTGGGGGCCTCACATCTGGGAAGCGGCATCGCCAGAATCAATACCCTGTCTATTCTGCTCACACATGAGTGTGAACAAATCCCCGTGAGCACCCCCCACACACACAAGGGGGCTGAGGGACAAGCCTTCAATGAGCATTTATTTGTCCTGCGCCAGGCGCTGCGCCGTCTTCCTCGGTACCCCGAATGGTAGGCCTCGATGGACCCATTTTACAGGGAAGGAACATAAAGTCTAACATCATAACTGCGCACCGAGAGAGGATTTGAACCCAAGCCTGACTTCCTCCGGAGCCACATTGTTTCCATGACAAGAGTGGCTCCATTTTGAGAGAGCACTGTGCTGGGGAGGACGGGAGCTGGATGGCTGGATGGGACAGGAGTGTGCAGCCACAGAACGAGGGGGTGAGCCTGGCCTGGGTGACGGTGCACTCATCACAATTGCTCTGCTCCTCACGTCCCCCCCTTTCTGCCCGTGTCTCTCAGAGGTGCGGACTAGCAGAGGCCACTTGTTTTATTTTATTTTTTCCCCAGAAGCCAGTATAACTTTGATTTTGGGGGCCCAGACGAGTGTTTCTGCTGATCTGCGCCACCGCCCCCCCCCGCCGGGTGGGCCCCTTCCCCGCAACTTCCAGGGCCTACGTCCCAATCACCCAGTCCTGGAGGTAAGGAAGGCCTTTTGTCCCACACCATCCCTCCCTTTTCAAAAGGTTATAAATCCAGCTGGGCAGGGCCCCGGCCTACTCTTTAATTGCCACCCCTAAAGACCCATTACATCACTGTGCACCCAGGGGACGGTCTCTAAATAACTTCTGACCAACTGAAAAAACACATTAACCTTAAAAAAAAAAATCCTCAGCATTTTAGGAAAAGCATAGCCACTAAAGCAATTTCATGGGCTCACTTTGGGATTTCCCAGCCGCGCTCGGAGCCGCCACAGAGCATGAAGAAGTAGTCAGTGGCATGGAACAAAACGAAAGAAGTAAACCCAAATACATTTCCATTTTCTAAAATCTTCTCCTTTTACATTTGGTGTCATGGGACAGCAGCACCTCCTGCCTGGGCAGCCTGGCGCATCCTCACCCCGCATACCCTTCTCCCCTCTGAGGAAGGACAGAAAGGAGGAAATCTTGGGACTGGGACATTGCTGGTGAGAGATTCCTTCTATTCCGACACGTTGCCCTCCTAACCTAGTTCTGGGTGTGACCTCGGTGGCTGAAGGCTTTCCACAGTTAAGCCAGAGGGAGCTCAGAAGCAGAGAGGCGAGGGGAAGAAGACTGGACGATCTGAGGACAGAGAACCAGCTATTTTTGCCCAGCTTCTCGCTCTAGGTGAATATCATCTATAGAAAAATGTTTGAAACACCATTTAATGCAAAGCCATCCCGGGGAGGCAGCGAACCAGGGATTTCCTCTGGGCAAGGATTTCGGGGGTGCTTGGTACCTGACACCCACGGCATTGCCAGCAGGTGACCAGACGAGCGCCAAGGGCGCTGGGGCAATTCTTCTATTTCACGACAGCTACAAGGCGGGCCATCCCATGAGTCTGAAAATATACATCCCCAGCCACAATCCCTTAGGAGGTTTTAGAGACAGATGGCTTTGTTAACTCTCGGTGAACGTCACAGTCTTTTCAAAATTCTGCTTTCCTGCCTTCAATCTTACTTCCTCTTTCAGCTGTCGAACAGCAAATTGCTGCTGCAGAAATGACCTCCCCACTGTTCTGGAGTCTTCGGCTCCAAATAGGAATGGATTGATGGATGTGCTTGCTACTTGTCTCTGGGCCCAAGAGCCTGTGCTTGGAGGGGCTCCCTGGCTTCTCAGCACCGTCAGATTTCTGTTGACTCAAGAATCCTCCCAGAAGTCTGGGGAAACGTCTCTGGTAGAGCGACACCAACTGTCCCTCCTCTGGCTTATGCATTGGCCACAACATACAGGAAGGAAGTCACAACTTAAAAATATAATTCACATGTAAGCACTCGGCCAACATTTTTTTTTTAAGATTTTATTTATTTATTCATGAGAGACACAGAGAGAGAAAGAAAGGCAGAGACACAGGCAGAGGGAGAAGTAGGTTCCATGCAGGGAGCCCAAAGTGGGACTAGATCCCGGGTCCCCAGGATCACACCCTGGGCTGAAGGTGGCACTAAACTACTGGGCCACCGGGGCTGCCCTGCTTGGCCAACATTTAAATGTTACTCTGAAGTCTCGTGGTGTCCCACACTGAGCTGTATCCAAAGTCAGTGGTAGCCACATGGATCCTCAGACACCTCAGACCATCCCCTCTGAGCTGGGGCCTTCCTGGGAAAGCTGCCCCAGCAGAGCCAGTGGAGGTGCCTTCCGCTGAGGAAACTCTGGCCGTGCCTGGATTTGAGGCCCACATCCATTCTCCCCGCTGTTGCTCCAGGTCCACCTGCCTAGTGGTAAATTCCCCAGGCTTTAGGACATGTCCTTGGGTCCCCTCAAGGAGAAGTTTTGAACTTGCCTGCTGGACTCTCGAAGGAGAGAGGCAAGAGCTTGTCATGGACCCAAAGAGGCTTTCATCAAAGTCTCTGCTCTTTTACAAAATTACCCACATGAGTCTTCCCTTACTGGAGCCTGCCCACTGATGGAGGTCCTCACACGTGATCTGTTCACACTTGGAGCCCACAGCAGCCAGGAGGAGATTTCAGTGTCTCCACCCCAAGAGGAAGTGGGTTTTAATACCTTGAAGTCAATGAAGTTCTCCAAACTGCCTTTCAGTGAACTGTTCCAACTTCTGATATGCATATATCTATTTTCATTTTTTAGATCACTTCCTGGTAATAGCCAGGAGTCACAGAGATAACTGGCTCCTCTTATAACACCCCAGTTGGCCTCAATGCCTCCCCGAAGCCTGCTCCCTGATGCTGAGGCTCTGTTACCCAGAGGTCAGTGTGAGGCCAAGGGGAGAGCCATCTGGCACCCAGGACCCGGGAAGTCATCATTTCAATCCATTGACCATCTGGGTCTATTAAGAGACCTGTGCTTGTAGCCTGGTGCTTCATGAGATGGATTGTTTTTCTGATCATCACCCCATACAAACCAAATTAAATCAGACACCTAGCCCCAATATGCCTGCAAGTTATCGCCCTATGACTCTCCACAGACGCAGACCCCATGGCAACCCTTCTCTCTGCCAGGCCAATGTGAATCGTGCATTTATTTGCTGACTGAAGCTCTTCTCTCTCCTGGTTTCGCACAGTCCTCCCCTGATCAGTGTTAGAAGTTGAATAAACAACCTTATCTTTTGGCAGCCTTTTCCAAAAACATACTGTAATTCCTTTTCTTTATTCCTTCGGTGCCCCGCCCCCCTGGACCCCGTACTGTACCGCACTGGTGCCAACTCCCCACACTTCTCTCTAGAGCATTGTGCTGGAACATGGTACGTGATATAAAAAAAAAAAAAAATCTGAGAGTTTTGCCAAACCAGTAGGATGACGGGAGTTCAGTGGATTATGGAGATCATTTCCCCGTGGATGTTAATTGAAGGCCAAGGTCCACTGTACTTGGTGGTGCCCCCCGTTTGGAACACCGAGGCCAGTGTTCTTCTCACCGCCCCAGCCTCACATTGGCTCCCTTGCAAGCAGGTGGGGGCGGCGTGACAATGAGTGACTTGAACCCCCTGGCAGGCAAATATTTACACCTGCAGGTGCTGCTTCTCCAGCGGGCGAGGCTGAGGGCTCTGCACAGGGCAAGCTCCCTGGGCAACTCTTTTCCTCCTCTTGCTTGCAGCCAGTCCCCGCTTAAACCCGGTTTAATCGACCCTCTTTTTAAAGCCTTCCAAGGAAGGCCTGATAGGTAATTGCCCTTGCTAGAGCTCCTTAAAATGTAATTTCAATCCAGGTCCCTTACGCGTTCCATCTGCGCCTCGTGGGCCCTGACCGATCCATTGCGTGCGACTCGTGTTTCGTCATGATTTCTTGAATGAGTGAGTGAAAAAGATGCAGAAGCATATCTCATTCTCCAGTCTCTTTCTTTTTTTCTTAAAAATTGTATTTAATTTTATTCAACTTGCCAACGTATTGTATAACACCCAGGGCTCATCCCACCAAGTGCCCTCCTTAGTGTGCGTCACCCGGTAACCCCATTCCCCCATCCTCCTCCCCTTCTGTAGCCCTTTGTTTCCCAGAGCTGGGAGTCTCCAGCCTCTTTCTTTCTTTCTTTCTTTCTTTCTTTCTTTCTTTCTTTCTTTCTTTCTTTCTTTCTTTCTTTCTTCTTTCTTTCTTTCTTTCTTTCTTCTTTCTTTCTTTCTTTCTCTTTCTTTCTTCTTTCTTTCTTTCTTTCTTTCTTTCTTCTTTCTTTCTTTCTTTCTTTCTTTCTTTCTTTCTTTCTTTCTTCTTTCTTTCTTTCTTGATTTTATTTATTTATTCATGAGAGGCAGAGAGAGTGAGGCAGAGACACAGGCAGAGGGAGAAGTAGGCTGCCTGCGGGGAACCGATGTGGGACTCGATCCCGGGTCCCTAGGATCATGCCCTGAGCCAAAGGCAGACGCTCAACTGCTGAGCCACTCCAGGCGTCCCTCCAGCCTCTTTCTAAACCTTGTGATCGCAACAGAGCGAGTGCCAGCTTCCATTTCCTTTATGTCTCCCTCTTAGCACTGCCCTCTCAGCAAAAGTTCAGGGAGTGCTGACTCTGGCTTGCTGGTCATGCAGGAAGACAGAGGGTTCCTGGCCCCTGTGGAAGAGTCACATTTACTGAGTCCCCTGCCTTCTTTTCCAGGTAGTGTGGCCTCTGTCTCTGTCCTTGGGGCTCTCCTTTGAACGCTCTTAAGGATTTATTTCTCCTCTGACAGGGCATGTTCCGCAGCCCAGGCATGGAGTGATCACCGAGTTACTTCTGGGCAACAGCAGGCAAACAGGCAGGAGAGATTCTGGAAAAGCCCAGATGAACCCATGCTCTTTGGGAACAGATGCCAAGGCCAACCCCGAGTCCAGGAGCGCCAAGAGGACCCATGTAGCAACTGGCAAGGACAGCAGCCCAACACCAAGGTCTCTTCTAGGGTGTACCCTGAGGGGGGACCTGGTGGCCACACAGGGGGCTCTGCAGGTACATCTGGAACACTCCTAGCTCTTTCCTAGATCAAGCATCAGCTTCCAATTTAGAGGATGTATTTGAAGGGCAAAGGGAGGAAGGAGTCACTGAGAGGGGTGTGGGCAGGGGGAGGAGGTCAGGGCTTGGGAACTGACCCCACAGGTCATGGACGATAAGGAACACACGTGGGTATGGATTCATTGTACTCATTAGTATACAGGAGGTCCTAATAGCTGCCAGTGGGGTAGGCGTTTGAAGGCCACCCCCTTATTCTTCAGTTGCTTTGTGAGTGAGGCTTTTTCTCTCAATATTCTGCAAGAGGCAGAGGCATTGAAGTCATTTGAAGGACCTTGGCTGAAAAGGTGGGAAAGCATGTGTGTCTAGAGCCTGCTCTTCTACATTTTTATTTCCTCCAAGAGTTCCAGTGCCACACAATCACAGGAGGCTGATTTGAAGGGGGGAATTACAGGGGCGAGGCAGCGTGAAAGGTGCATGAGGAAGTCAAAGTAAATGTAAGTATGAGCATGGAGGTAGCACTGCCTACTTGAAAGGAGTTTTTTTTTTTTTAATATTTTATTTATTTATTCATGAGAGACCCAAAGAGAGAGAGAGAGACACACACACAGACAGAGACAGAGAGAGGCAGAGACACAGGCAGAGGGAGAAGCAGGCTCCATGCAAGGAGCCCGACGTGGGACTCAATCCTGGGTCTCTAGGATGACACCCTGGGCTAAAGGCGGCACTAAAACACTGAGCCACCCAGGCTGCCCTTGAGAGGAGCTTCTAGATGCCTGCGCTCCAATTCCGTGAGAAGCAGCCATGGGTGTGGGAGGTCTGCTGGCTCTGGCCGTCAGGACTGCGCCAGCCAGCAGTAGCCGAGCCAAACACAGCTCACCAGGGAGACACCTTGTTGGATGGTGCCGCCATCATTCTTGGCTCCACCTGGAAGTTAATCTGTACCCTCCACACTCTTCCTCGTTCTCGAGGCTCCACCACTGCCACCGTTATTTGAATTCCTAGCACTCATTGCTTCTACCAACTACAGTCTGCTTTTGCACGGTTTTTCCAAGCAGACTAATATTTGGAAGCAATGATCAGCAAGGGTTTCAGAGTTCAATAGAAAGTGTTAGCCCTAAATGAAAACTTGAAGAAAATCTGAATATCATGCAGAAGTATGTCCCATTGGTGCACATAGGAGCTGGTTTCATAACTTCGAGAAATTAGACTTTCCAGTATGGCTGGGGAAGTCGTAAGTGAAGATGAAGGACTTGCAAAGACATTTCCCCCAGTGCCTATAAAGAAATGATCAACCAACCAGGCTATCTCAAGATTGTACTGTTAATTTTAATGAAACAGGCCACTATCAGAAAAAACTGCCCTATGGACATTCCATTCTCAAGAAGAAAGCACAAACCTGGGATGGACTGGCTGATGCCATGCCAGTGGAGATGAACTCTACTAATACTTTTATTAGCATCGTTATTGTTTTTATTAGTGCTCTGGTTATAAATCCCATAAGCTTTGAATCATTTTCCCCAACCATACTTTTCCCATAAGCCTAGTTATTATTCATGCTTGATTTTGCAGATGTAAGGGGTTTTTTTGGGAGGAAGGGAGAATGTATATATGGCATTCGAGTAGAATTCCCAATACTTGACAGTTTGTCATGGGCTATTGACCCATGACACCATTTTCTGGATTCTTGTTTCATTTAACTTTGCTGTTTGTATTAGTTTTCTATTGCTGCTGTAACAAATTACCACAAGCTTAGTGGTTTAAAAACAACACAAATATTTTTTTTAAGCTTTTGTTTAATTATTCAAGAGACACAGAGAGAGAGAGAAAGGTAGAGAGGCAGAGACACAGGCAGAGGGAGGAGCAGACTTCCTGCGGGGAGCCAGATGAGGGATGAGATCTCAGGACCCCCGGATCATGCCCTGAGCCAAAGAAGATGCTCAAACACTGATCCACCCAGGGGTCCCACAAATACCTCATGGTCTGAAGATGAGAAGTCTAAAATGGGTCTTAATGAATTAAAATCAAGGTTAGGTAGAGCTCCGTTCCATTCTGCCTTTTCCTGCTTCTGGAGCCTGTTTTCATTTCTTGGTCCATAGCCAACATGGGCCAGTCAAGTCATTCTCATGTTGCATAACTGACTTTCTTGCCTCTTTCACTTAAAGGACCCATGTGATTACATTGGGCCCAGCTGGATAATCCAGGATAACTTCCCATCACAGAGCTTTGATTTAATCATATCTGTAAAGTCCCTTTTGTCATGTAAAGTAACATATTCACAGTTCCCAAGGATTAGGGTGTGGACATTTTAGGGGGACATTTTTCCACTACGACTCTGTTATTTACCCTTGTATGTGTTCATGCTTTATTGAAGGGAGGGACTTCTGCTTTGTCTTTTTATTTCCCACAACAATTGCCCAATTCAGAGAGTCAGAGTTTTTTTTTCCCCCCAAAGATTTTTATTTATTCATTTATTTGACAGAGAAAGCACAGACATGGGGAGGGGCAAAGGGAGAGAGAGAAGCAGACTCTCTGCTGGGCAGGAAGCCCTATGCAGGGCTCGACCCAGGACCCTGGGATCATGACCTGAGCCAAAAGCAGACACTCAACTCCCTGAACACCTAGGCACCCCAAAAGGATATTTAAAAATTAATTTTCCTTCCTGACTCTTTTTTTAAAGATTGATTATTTATTTATTTATTTATTTATTTATTTATTTATTTATTTATTTATTTGAAAGAGAGATATCTAGAGAACAGGAGCAGGGGGAAGAGGGAGAAGCAGGCTCTCCACTGAGCAGGGAATCTGATGTGGGGCTTGATCTCAGGACTTCAGGATCATGACCTGATCCAAAGACAGACACTTAACACCCAGGCGCCCCTCCTTCCTGCCTCTTGATTTGAATAACACCCAGGTGTGCTTCCAGGTATGGGTTGTGTTGAGCCAACCATGGTATCTTACCTTCTTGCTAGATAGGATACAAAAATAATTAATGATTGCCCCATTTTCAATAAATTTGCCTTGCAAAATATTCAAGACCATTGGTCAGTATCCAGGCTTTTGAAAACATGAATAACACGTATAACTAAACATAGAAATAAATGCGATACAGAATCAAGCACAGTTTTATAGACCAAGGAGAGAGCTGGAATCAATGGAACAGATGACCAGGGAGAAAGAGTCAAAGTAGGTCCATTCTCTCCATATGCTGACTAAGGTCTTGGGGAAAACCAAAGCGGTAGGGAGGGGCCAAGGTAAAGTGTGCAAAGACATGACGGTATAAAAATGAGAACCCAAAAGATATCAAAAGTATGTTTATGCCTAAATATATCCAAAGAGCAAGGGAGTCACACTTTATTTAAAGCCAGACAAGTAACAGGTTAAAATGTAGAGACTCTTGGAGGGAGGCGAGGCAGGAGAAACTGGGATAAGCTGCTTCCCTGGTCTTTTGCTTTGTCAGTCAAATGCTCAGATGAATCCGGGTTCCATCGACACTTCAAGTTTGTCTCCATCTGCCCTAGAACCGCTCTCTAATACCACAGTCCCATGATGTAGTCACCTTTCCCTGTACTTCCCACCTCTCGGTATTTATTTATTTATTTATTTTTATATAAAATCATTAATTAACACAGTGTATTACTCATTTCAGAGGTAGTGATTCATCAGTTCTATGTAACACCCAGTGCTCATCTTATTACGCGCCATTAATGTCCATTACCCCGTGACCTCATGCCCCCACCACTCTCCCGTCTAGTGACCTTCAGTTTGTTCCCTAGATTTAAGAGTCTCTTATGGTTTGTCTTCCTCTCTGATTTCACCTTATTTTATTTTTCCTTCCCTTCCCCATGTTCATCTGTTTTGTTTCTTAAATTCCACATATGAGTGAAATCATGATTTTTGTCTTTCTCTGCCTTATTTCACTTAGCATAATACCTTCTAGTTCCATCTGTGCCATTGCAAATGGCAAGATTTCACTCTTTTTGATGGCCGAGTAATATTCCATCGTGTATACCACATCTTCTTTATCCCACCTCCCTATACTTAAAAGTGCTGTCTCCCCTGCTTGGTATCCCCTCTTGTCTGCCCTATCTTTCCAGGTTTAGCTAGAATGCAACCAGATTGATCTCTGTGAGTAAAGATTCTTCCCCTCCTGGACCCCTAGAGCGCTGTGTTCACAAAGTACAGAGCACCGATCACACGTGGCTTCCAATTCTGCAATGCAAATCCCCACACAACCTCTAAAACCAGAATCCACTGTGGCTGGTTGTATTTTCCAAAGATGAAAAGATCACATCTTCTATCCAGGCACTTCCAGAACCGTGTTACTAACCTGTCAGGATGTAGAGTCTAATTCTCTTTCCTTTGAATCTGGGCGGGGTTGTGGCTTGATTGCAACCAATAGAATGCAGTGGAAATGGTGCTGCATGACTTCCAGGTCACCTAGGCCATTCACTGAGCCTTTGTCTTGCTGCTGAAGCACTTTTACTTTGAGCCCTGAGCTTCCAGGTTAGACGTCCCGGTCACCTGAAGCCACTATGCTATGTGTAAACCGCTCCCCATGGAGAGCTCCTGGATGGATGCTTAGTCAACAGTGCTCGTCTTTAAATGCTCCCAAATCAGACACCAGATATGCGACTGGAGGAGTCTTTAGATGAATTTATGCCCCAGTTTTGCGTCACTCCCAGCTGTCTGGGCTCCAGATCTTATAGAACAGTCATTCCTGCTGTTTCAATTCCAAAGCCCCAGAATCCATGACCATAATAAGAAAATTGTTTCAAACCACTAAACTTTGAGGGTAACTTTTCATGTAGCAACAGTAACTGGGCTACCAGGTATGAGCTGTCTATGTATTTTCACTGAATTTACTGTTTTGGAGTGTTCTTCAGTCAGAAGTTATTAGTATAGCCATTATGTTATCAGGTAAACCAACACCCAGGAAAGGGTGGAGGACAGTCAGCGGCTTCTCCAGAGCCTCAGGCCAGTGCAAGATGAGAGAAAAGCATGATGAGGATCAATTCTAAGACACTTATTTTACTTGAAGCAAGAAAAAATATTTGGGGGAAGTATATCATTTTTCTAGAGGAGAAAAGTGAGCAGAATTTGGGTGCCCAAAGTCTGGTGAAAACAGGCACCACTCCTCCCTGCTTCCTCCCCTGAGGTGAACTGCCCCCTTGTCTAGGGAAAACTACCACCCTGCTGAGGCAGGATGGCTCCTGCAGGAGGAAAGCAGCAAAGAAAGCATCTCAGAAAGGTTAGGAATTTCCAGGCAGTCCTAAGAAAAGTCCTTCCTGTTGCTTCTTATGTCTTTTTTATGCCACGTTATGGGTGACACACACACACACACACACACACACACACACACACACGCACAGCTGACAGTGCACAGGACTTCCTGGGGATTGGACAAAGTCATTGTTGCTGGGAAGAAAAGGGAAGTGCACACTTCTAGTGAGTTTTGCCCTACGTGGCTGACATGTGAGGACCTGGGCAAACTTCCCAGTCCAAGGAGTCTATGTGACAGGCTCATAAAGGAGAGGAGAAGAATCCCCAGAGAACTCACTGAAGTGAAAGTGAGCTAGCTGTCCTCACAGGGGGCCCTGTCCTTATCCTGGGAAGGAGTGAAAGGAAGAAAAGAACTCGGTAGGCTTTGTAATGTTGTCTTGACAGTTAAGTAGTCGTCAATCAATATTATTAAGACATTAAGGAATCCAAGAAATTATTACTTGGACTACTAGTTTTTCTTTGCTTAAGACAGCTGAATAATTTTGCACAGACCAGGATGAGAATATAAAGTTCTTGGATGTTATTCCCCCAATTAAATTAATCAACCAAACAATAATCACTGAGCAGGACACTCCAAAACTGTTCATTTGGGTAAAGAAATTCCAAGGAAGAACTTTTTGAAACCTGTAGTAAGGAGGTGTTTCCTGCCATTTTAGCTGTGGTTTATTATACATTCGAAATCTACTCAACATTCAAGGCTCTACACTTACATTTTAAATATCAGGCTTCCTTTTTTTTTTTTCTTAATAGAAGTGAAATTTCTTTTTCTTTTTTAAGACTCTATTTATTTATCCATGAGAGACACAGAGAGAGAGGCAGAGACACAGGCAGAGGGAGAAGCAGACTCCATGCAGGGAGCCCAACGTGGGACTCGATCCCAGGTCTCCAGGATCAGGCCCTGGGCTGAAGGCAGCGCTAAACCGCTGAGCCACCCAGGCTGCCCCTGGCTTCCTTCTTCTTATCCTAAAATGTGTACACATGAACTGAGTGTTGGTGCATAGGTCCTTCCTAGTGTGATCACATACCGAACACCCTCAATTATCCGATCTCTAAATAGACAAATCTCCAGCATACATTCTGGGAAAAAGTCAATTATGGATCATCTCATTGGGGTACCTGGGTGGCATAGTCAGTTAAATGTCTGACTCTTGGTTTCAGCTCAAGTCATGGTCTCAGGGTCATGGAATCAAGCCTTGCATCTGGCTCCATGCCCAGTGTGGAATCTGTTTAAGACCCTCCCTCCCTCTCCTACTGCCCCCACTACCCGTGCTCACTCTCTCTCTCTCTCTCAAATAAATCTTAAAAAAAAACAACAAACCTACAAATCATCTTGTATTAGTTAAGATGGTGATGGCTGCTATAACATGTAAACCCTCCAAAACTCAGTGGCAAAATTGTAGTATTGATTTGTATAAAATATAAAATTTTATTTATGAAATTTATTTCTCATTCATGTAGCATCCAGTTGACACAAACCTCCACTCGGCACAGTCCTGTGGGGACTCCAGCTGAAAGAGCAATTGCATGAGACTCCTCAACACATGGCTCACAATGCTGCCCACGTCACTGACATCCAACCAACCTGCAGGATACGGAGAGCAAAGAAGCATATTTTTATAGGCCAAGCCTGAAAGTGTTTACATCACTTTTGCCCACATTCTAACAGCCAGAACTCGTCACATGGCCCAAATTGGATGCAAATGTTCCTGAGCAATGTTACCCTGGCTGAGCATCCACTTCCCAGCAACACAGAAGGGAGCAGAGTTCTTTGGTGGACAACCAACCCTCTGCCACACATCTCGATGACACTATAGATGCTCTCCATCGCCAGACCTATGGGATAGTGCCATGGAGGTCAGATTGAGCCCAGTCTCACCAGATCCAGGCTTTGCTGTCTTTGTCTGCATTATATTTAGTTTGCAGCAGTGCTATGGAGCTGGGATATGGTCCCTCCCATGATGACATGGCACAAATGAAGGAGGTTGTGTGCTGGCCCAGCTTGCATCCTAGCACAATGGTGTTTCATGTTTCCAGTGTTCTTTCCTCTGGGTTCTCTCATATGTGCGAGGACTTTATGAAAGAGGGGAGTGTTCCTTCTGTCCTCATTGACAGACGGACACGTTGGCATGGTTGGTGCCTACAGGCCAACTTTGGGAAGCCAGCACCAGGCATCAAGATTTGCTACGGGGCTAGGCTCTGGCCAGGATCTCACTTAGTAATAAATACTAGCCGCTTTTGTTCTTCTGTGAGCAGCTACTAATGATATAATGCCCAGGGCAAACAGGCCTGTGCAAAAACCTGTTCATTTGCATAAGAAATTGGCCCGCTCTGTGGGCCCAACACCCTCCTATGTAGATCTAGATTACTTTTAAGTAATGACAATGTAAACCACCATTTATTATTATCCCATTATACTAGGCACTGTACGAAGTACAGTGCAGGCTTTTATCTATACTAGTAACTGTTCTGTAAAGTGACGTTATTGGTTTTGTTTTAAAATGAGATACCTCAGCAAGCTTAAGTAGGTTGTTCAAAGTAAATGATGAGTGGCTGAGCTGAAATTCAAGTCTAGAACTACAGAACTCTAAAATGCAGTCTCCTTCCGCCACGCTATACGATGAGTACCAGCAGCTCCCCGCTCTCACACCATGCGGTACTTATCGCCCTCTTCCAAGAGCAAATGCTTAGCACACACAAGGCAAACACCAATCCGTTCATCCTTCCCGGGCAAGACTCACCCACAGAAGGCCTCTCAGACTGCTCGGGGCCAGCCTGGGGCCTTCACCTATAGAGTAACCCCCGCATACAGGAAGTTTGATGACAATGGATTCATTGCAAAGTGAGTGTTCATTGTCCAAAACTGTACAACAATAGCATATGATCTGCGGCCACACCCACTCCTTTTCAACCACACAAAGGGTGAGCCACAGAGACACAGCAGCTGCTTTGGATCATTGTGTGATTCTCAATGTCATCATTACAAGACCCACTTCTCCTCATCTGCTTCTTCACCATTAACAGGTGTCCCTCCTCTGTCTCTAGAGATGTTACAAAAGCAGCACTGATTCAAAGAGCGACCAAGTGGTCACCCAGACAGCCTTTTTGCCAAGCCATGGAATACTTTAAAAGATAGTTACTGAAGCCAAGAATCCATATCACTTAGCACCTTCTCTGATGGAACACTTTGTGTGTTTCTTTGGAGACTTTAAGCAAAGGCAGAGCATTTTGGTGTTGGGGATCACAAGAAAGAAAAGAACTCTGCACACTCCCTTCGCGCCATAATTAAAATAATGACTTCATTTATTGGAGTACTTAAGATTGCCAGGCACTGTGCTGAATGATTTACACACATTGTCCTATTCAATCTTCACAATGATCCCACAAAGACTGTAATATTATTATTTCCATCTTACAGAAGAAAAAAACCCCAGTCAGATTAAGTAAGTTCATCACAAAGGACAGCAGTGAACTCCAGCCCAGGTCTATCTGACTGTCCCTTTCCTTGAACCAGCCTGCCTGGAGGTCCCAGAGCTGTCTGTGAAGAATACCTGCCAGAAGGAAATCCTGGCGTGGAGTGGAAAGACTTTCCAGTGCTGTGTGGCAGTGCTTTTGTTGTGCAATTACAAGAAAGGGAACACAGTGTTCTGAAATTGCACAAGGAATGTAAACAAGACAAATGGAATCTCAGAACTGGTGCTAATCCCCTGCTGGAAGTTGTTTCCAGAAAAAAGTCTTTTGTGTAGCATTTGACTAGATGGATTGGCCCCCAAAATGCTGGGGGAAAAAGTGCTGAGAGCAATGGCTGAGTTTTGCAAAGGTGTAGGCACTTAAGGAGTTTTATTTCTTCCTAAGTAAATGTTTTCCTTGCTTATACCAGACCTCAAATATATGCTGAACTATTTAAGAATTCCAAGGAAGACTAGAATTAGCCTTTATGAGGAAAATCCCAAAGCCAGCATTTGTTGATGAAAGTAACTTCAAAATGTGTGATGGAATGATCTTGGCACTTCATAGTGAACCCCAATAATACCCCACTTAAGATTGGTAATGGCTTATGGGGACAGCCCTGGGATAGTTATGTGAAGGACCCCTTCCACGCATCCCTTCATATACAATAAATAAATAGATCAAGGTCATGAACTCCCAAGAATTGCTTCATTGCTTCAAATGAAAACTCTTACATGTAAAAGTACATACATGTTTTTATTTGTAGCTGAAGCTTTAGGAACTAATAGTACAAATGAGTTAATAAGATGTAACCACTTATTGAGCATTTACGATTTGTCAGGTCCTACACATAGTATCTTATTTAATGTTTAATGTTGACAATACCCTGTGAGTTTGTGGACAAAATAATTCTCATGTCCATGCTACAGACAAGGAAACTAAAATCTGGAGAAGTTAAATGATTTTCCCAACATCAAATGACAAAAATAAAACAATAACAAGTTTGATGTCCATTATTCAAGGGAAAACAATCCACAGATTAGGAGAGTAAAACACTCTTCCTGAAGGAATTTGGGCAAGAGCAGATTGTTTAGAGCGTAAGAAAGTAACTCAGAAACAGAACATGATTGGCTAGGAGGTCGGGGACTTCCTTCCAAGGCAAAAAGTTCCTATTTTCTAGGCTAATGTAAGCTAAAGTCGAGGTGGAGGGTTGTAACTGGGGTATGCTAGGTTTCTTTGACTGTGACACATTTCCCTTAAAGCGTGGCTGATTTAGGATTTGATTTGCACGTTGGGCCAGGCCACTGGGGAGGCCTTCATTTTGCAGGTCCCGATATAAGAATTACCTTTATCACCAAGAACATAGAGGTAGTAAGCGGCTAAGTCCAGATTCAGACCCACATCTTCGCTTCCAAGGACAGGCTCTTTTAACTGCTCTGAATAATAGACTTGAAGTTTCCTAGCATGATTGTACAATGAATGACTCATCTGAAAAACCATAGGACCTAGGCATCATTTTGAAGTTCCTATTTCACTGAAGAATCCTAGGAATCATTGAGAGTAGAAAAAAAAAGGGGGGGGGGGTATTTTTCTATGTATTCAGAGATTGCTTATTTTTAAAAAAAAACACATAGGCCTTTCTTAATCCACATTGTTCACTTGCCAAAGTCCCTCAAAATCTACCATCCATCCACTATGTGATGTAAGACATAATTTCATCAAGCCAAAAGTCACTTCTTTCGAGCTCTAAGACTTTGCCCATAATTTCCCATTTAGCACCTATGGGAGCTACATTAGCTCTGTCTGAAGATTTGCCCAGTGACTCTCTTGTAGCTCAGTCTTCTTGGCGTCTGTCAAGAGAGACTATAGTGGCAGCACATTAATAATTTAAGCCTTGTTTCACTGATGTCTCTGTGAGTAAAGCCCTGGCTGAACTTATACCCCTGGACATTTTTAAACCAAACTTTGAAAAACATACTGATGTCACTTCTTCGTGTGGTTATCTTACTGTAGCCAGACCACCTTCTTGCAGATGGAGGTGCACCCCTTACTCCTAAAGGGTGTAACATTCCAACTGACAATCATCCTGGCAAAAGATAAATTCTGGGGCAAGAAATAAGGGCCTAGGATTGAGATGAAGGAATACAACTTCTTTGTCTCTGAAGCAATGGTTCAGTTTGGTGCTGAGTCAAACGATGGAAGTGCCCCGGGTATTTCTGGCAATAGGGATGAGCTGCCCCTTGTCACATGCAAGTAAACCATGAAGACAGCAGGATAATGGTCTGGTAAGAAGCCCCAGGGCAGATACTAGTTTATACAATATTTGTAAATTCATTCCTGAGAAATCGATATCTATATCATTTTCTCTATCATCTATCTATCTCTAAAACTCTGGAGGTAGGGGAGGAAACACATATATTTACATGTATGTGGTTTTATGTTCCTTCCTTTATCTTTGAACCTCAAGTAAAACCTTGTGTGTTTCGTTTTGTTTTGTTTGTTTTTAAGAGAGAGAGAGAGAGAGAGGAGCAGAGGGAAAGGGAGAGAATCCTAAGCATGCTCCATGCCCAGCATGGAACTGGACATGTGGCTCAACATGGGACTTGATCCCACCACGACCCTGAAATCATGACCTGAGCTGAAATCAAGAGTCAGACACTTAACAGACTGAGCTACCCAGGAGACCCTGGAGTAAAACCTTGTTACATGCTGCAGTGTTGTCTCAGCCATGCTGTGAGGAATTAATGAAAATCCAGGCCCATGTAATTGGTAGATAGAGTACAGAACAGAGTGGTATCCTCTCCCTCAGGCTGGTAGCAGGGGTGTTCTCTGGAAAAGGCCTGGTGCGCCCAGAAGAGATGTGATCCTTGGGAGGGTCAATTGCAGTGTGACCAGGCCAAGACGGAAGGCCTTGAGAGACCTACCTCTGAGTTCAAGTCAGACAAAACTTTGGGAAACAGCAAATGAACGGCCAGCAAACAACTGTGAAGACACCCCATGTGTTGCAATAATACAGCTAGGGGCCATATCATCAGGATCATACTTGGCTAAGTTGTGCTCTGCCAAGGACAACCAGCCAAGGGGGTGAGTTAGGGCTGCAACCCAGCCCATCCTCCACTTACTAAGCATGCACACTTGCATGGGGCTGAGTCTACCTGGAGGAAGCAAGGGCATGTTTCCAATTTTCAAAGAGATGTTGTATGCACTAGGGCAGCCCAAATGCCACTGTAGTTTGAGGTGTACTTTAAAAAGTATAACTCTGGAACATAATGAACAGAATGAAGTACAAGTTGGGATGAAGAGGACTCAGGCTCAAGTGAAGTGACCCGTGAAGCAAGTTTGAGTAGAGAATAAATGATTATGGGGCTTGGGCAGTGGGCCAGAGCAGGTGGTGTGTCTCCTGTCACAGAATGGAGAGAGAACTTATATATAGTGCCTTCAGCCAGTATCTGCAGTGCAGGGTGCCTTGGGTGGGCATTCACATCTGCATGTGAATAGGGTCCAGGGGAGCTGACCACAGTGAGCATGGGCAGACAGAGAAAGACCTGTGCTGTACTGTGGCAGCCAAGATGCCTTCATAACCATATAGAAAACCCTAGAAACTCCTAGACTTGTGTGGGTGAGAGTCAGAGCAATACAAATCTGTGACTGACAGTTGGATCTCATATCCCAACTCCCATCACCATCGGTGGCATAACCTAAGAATCATAGCTTATATCCAGGGGTCTGTTGGAAGGTTTTATTTATATACCTGGCTCCCATCAAGATGATAAGTTCCTTGGGTCAGGGAACATGTTCCATTCATACCTGTATCCCCCAAGAATTCCTGTAGTGCGTGCTATACAGTAGATGCTCAATCTATGTTTGTTGGAAGGATAAAGGACATAGAACTACAGGATGTGATCTCTGCAGAACTGGGCACATCATGTTCCTACTAAATGATCTCTGGCTGTATGCTAGTTTGTGCCATCCCATCTGACATTGCCACAAGGCTAAGGTGCTCGGAAAAGGCTAAAAGGTAGGAGAAGAGCTGTACCACTCTTGACAGTCATCCTGGGACACTTGAGCACTGAGCAGTCTTGACTCACCATCTACCAGGACTAGCCACTCCTCTGACTATTGAGCTGGATGTAGACAATTTGCTGAGCCAGGTAAGACAACCAGTGAGAGAGGAGAGAAGGTACAGAAACCCAAATGCCACAGGCTCCCCTCTTGGGGAGGTCTGAGAGAGATCACTGTGGGCTGGAAAAGCTCCCTGTGGGCATGAGCCAGATGGGCAAAGTTGGGGGAGTTAAGGGAGAAAAGGGAAGGGGAAAGGCATTTCAAGTAGGTGGAATAGCATGAGCAAAGGTTTGGAGGTGGCATAACTGATACCCCAAAAGTGTTTCTGTTAGGAATAGAAACCAAAGGGAAGGAAGACTGAATAGATTAAATGCTCTACAGAAGAGTATGTACTTGACCACACAGGCCAGCATTTGCCAAAATAGTCTCACTGGAATACTATAGACCATAGAAGAGTCCCATGGTCAAGTTAAAATCACAGTCCTAGTTCTCTTCCCATTAGGCAATTCACAGTGTGCTTTATTATAGCAAAGACAGAGTAGTTCAGCAGTAAAGAAAGAAATCTGTTTAACTTGGTTTAAAGCCTTGTTGAACATGAAAAGATGTGCAACATCATTAGTAATTAGGAAAGTGAATATTTAAAACATAACACCCTATTAGAATAACTAAAAAAAAAAAAACAAACCTGGAGATGCTAAGTATTAGTGAGGATGCAGAACAGATGGAACTCTTGTACTACTGCTGGTCAGAGAGCAAAATGGTACCACAACTTTGGGAAACAGTTGGGCAGTTTTAAAAATAAAGTACATACTGTCTTAGCTTGGGCTGCCATAACAAAATACCATACTGGGGCGGGGGAGGGGGGGAGGGTTAAACAACAGATATTGATTTTCTCACAGTTCTGGAGTCTTCATGTCCAAGATCAAGGTGCCAGCATGGTCGCTTTATGGTGAGAACTGTCTTTCCGGCTTACATATGGTTGCCTCTCTCTGTCCTCACGTTCAGTCTGTAATAGATGCTTACTAGGCCCAGCAACCTCACTCCTAGGTATTTACCTAATGAAATGAAAACTTATATTCACATGAAATTAGGACACAAATGCTTAAAACATTTTATTCATCATCACTTACAACTGCTAACAACCCAAACCCTTTGAAGGGGACCAGAATATGACACCCCAAAACATGCCACTTTGGTATTAGGATTATTTTGAGGTGGAGGCAATTAGAATGAACAGAAGAGGAAAGAAACCTTCTCAGAACTGTCCCAATCTGATTAAAAACAGAAACTTCTGAGAAATGAGGACTGTCATAAATCCCCTCTCCTGGGGGAGTTTTATGGCTACAAAGAAGACGGAGATTCGGCACCAAAATGGACCTACACAAACAAGCTGTGCTAAATAATCCTTATCTTCCATTAGTTTCCCCATATATTTACCTTCCACAATTTACCACCCCAAAAGCTCAACCCCCTTTGCTTTGTCTTGCTATGTCTCCACAAATTTATTGCCCTTTGGCTAAAGTGGTAGATAAGCTTTGAGGTCTGACTACCTCTTTAGGGTTTTGATTTCTGTGAGGCCCTTCTTATGCATGTGAAATAACACCCCAGCCCCCACCCCGCCCTGCTTAATTTGTCTCTTCTCAGTTCATTTGCAGGGCTCCAGCCACTGAACCTAGAAGGGTAGAGGAAAAAGTGTTTTCCTTCCCCTATACAGCCAATGAATGGATGGATAAACAAACTGATACATTCATACAATGGAATACTGCTCCACCACAAAAAAGAATCAACTACTGACACAGGCAACCATATGGTTGAATGTCAAGTACATTGTATGCAGGGAAAGAAGCCAGACTCAAAAGGCTACATATTGTATAATGCATTCATATGACATCCTGGAATAGGCAACACTTGGAAGAGTAGAAAGCTGGCAAGTGGCTGCCAAAGTCTGAGAATAGGGTAAAGGTTGACCAGAAAGGGACAAGAGGGAAGTTTTGGGACTTAGGGAAACATTTTACATCATGATTAGGGGGATGGCTACACAACTGTGCATTTGTCAAAACTCACAGAATTGGATACATTTAAAAGGTTATTCTTGCCATATTTAAGGTGTGTCACAATAATTTCTTTTAAATGAGGATAAAGGAAAAAATGACACAGAATGAATGTCAAACAAGTAAAAATAAAATGCCTATTCACATCCCTTGGAACTATGTTTACATGGAACACAATTTGTAACTGGGGTTTGATATCATAGATTAAGCATTCCGACAGTCACACCAGGATCCATCATTCATTTACTCATCCCACAAATATTTAGTGAGTACCCACCATATGCATTGTTCGAGATGCTGGGGCATCTGAGGGCAAATGCAAATTAAAAGCAAAAGGCTTAATCATCCCCATTGAAAATAAGGGAAGAGACACCTCCCCCTTCTCCCTGTTCTTTCAGAATTTCTTTCTTTGTCCTTTGCCATGCTATGGGAGAAGATGCAGAGAAGATTATGGAATGTGGGGAGTAGAAATTGGTCGTTGTTAATATGGTGTTCAAAGAGAACCTCAATGAGCAATGGAATTGAAGCAAAAAGTTGTAGGAGATGAGGAAGAAAGTCACGAGGCTATCTAGGGGAAGAATGGTCTGGGCAAAGGGAACAGTAGTTGCAAAGGCCCTGAGGGAGGTACACCTGATCTGAAGTGCTCGAACTTCACTGCCTCCTCTTCTTTTGAGAATGCCGCTTGCTAATCAATCTCCCCATCTGACCCACTTGCTGTGCTTACGAAACCAAGACTCACCCTTTCTCCGTCCACTCCAAAGAATTTGGAGGAACCTGGCCTTTGCTTATGTTTATCTGCACTTGACTCTGCTATGGTGACTTTATTTCTTCAGCATCTTCTCTTGAGAGAGAGATCCAGTCATCTCACTTGTTTGAAGTCATCCCCAGCCTTTCATCCCATAAAGCTTAACTTAAGCGATCTGAGATGTTATTTCCCCAGCTGGATGCTATTGATTGTAAGAGGCTCTATCACTGAATAGAAGCCTTTCAGTGAGAGAAAGAAACAAAAGAAGGTAGTAAATGAGAGGAGTTAGGAAGAAAGGAGGGGAAAAACAGGGAGAGTGGAAGGCTAAATTTAATGTATAGTCTCCTAAATTTAGCATTTGTTTAACAGCAGTTACATGCTGTTATTGTTTCCCCATAAACTAGCAATGAACCGAGGAGTTTGAAACTAAAAACATAATACTACTTACATTAGCACTCCCCAAAATGAAATACTTAGGTACAAATCTAACAAAATATGTACCAGATCTATATGAGGAAAAGTATAAAACTCCAATGAAAGATATCAAAGAATAACTAAATATGTAACAAATGGGGGGATGCTTCATGTACATGGATAGAAAGACTCAATATTTTCAAGATGTCAGTCTTCCTAACTTGATCTCTAATTTCAAGGCAATCTCACTAAAATCCCAGCAAGTTATTCTGTGGCTACCAATAACCTGATTCTAAAGTTTATATGGAGAAGCAAAAGATCCAGAAAAGCCAACCCAGTGTTGAAGGAGAAAAACAAACTTGGAGAACTGACCCTACCTGATTTCAAGTCTTAGTATAAAGCTATAGTAACGAAGAAGGTACTGGTGAAAGAACAAGCAGCTCAATGGAACAGAATAGAGGACCCAGAAGCAGACCCCCACCAAGATAGTCAACTGATCTTTGACAGAAGAGCAAAGTGATACTATGGAGAAAAGCCATAGTCTTTTCAACCGGTGGTGCCAGAACAATGGATGTCCACATGCAAAAAAAAAAAAAGATTCTAGACACAGACCCTTGTACTGTTCACAATTATCAAAGCTTAACTCTGGCTTACTTAATAATCAGAGACTAAATTTTCTTCCAAATCAAATTTGGACCCCCACAGTTATTCACAACCTTGTGAGGACTTGCCGCTTTTCAGACACACTTAAGAGCTTGGCCTTATAAACACACTGAAGACTGACAATGTAATTTGAAGGCATCATGGAGAATCCTAGGGGTTTACTGGCATTTCCTCTTTGGTTAAACTTATAATTTTGTTTTTCCTTTTTGGAGGATAAACATTAAACAGCTTCTACTGAAAGTCACTAGAAATTTTTTTATAGATTTTGGGTTCTGAATAACAGGGTTTTGTGGGGGGGGGTTGTTTTGTTTTAACGCTGCATGAAGTGGTCATAACAATTTCCTCTAGCTCTGAGAACTTTTTAACTTGCTCTGTGTGGCAGGGCAATTTGTAATGCTTGGCGTGTGCTAGGCAATCTTAAGCACACATGACATGTGTTTGTTTCAATTCAGTAAAGCAGTGTAATCTTTGTGAAGACATTTCTAGCGACCATTAGGGATACAAATCTAAGTTAAGAGTGTGTGGTGCCACCAAATAAAGAAACAGAAGTGGCAAAGTGAAGAGGTACTTGTACACTGGCTCAGTCCGAATGGCCATAGGCAATGCCAACCACGTGGGCACCTCTCTTCTGCCCAGCAACTGGCAAAAATTTTTGACAGAGTGTGCATTACAGATCCCAATTCCATAGATGTAAATGCATCAAAAAAAATTAAAGCGAGTCATAAACTAGAGGAAATATGGCAGCTTTCAAAACTCACAAGGCCTTGAGAATTCTATTTTGCCCACAGAGCTGGAGCTGCATCTACCAGCTAAAAAAGTTGTATCTGGGATCCCTGGGTGGCGCAGGGGTTTGGCGCCTGCCTTTGGCCCAGGGCGTGATCCTGGAGACCCGGGATCAAATCCCACGTCAGGCTCCCGGTGCATGGAGCCTGCTTCTCCCTCTGCCTATGTCTCTGCCTCTCTCTCTCTCTATCTCTGTGACTATCATAAATAAAAAATAAAAAATTAAAAAAAAATAAAAAAAAATAAAAAAGTTGTACCTATCTCTCCACTTTCTGTAAGCCCAACTCTTTCGCCAGCTTCAACCTTAGAGATAACAGAATTCAGGTCAGTTTGGAGGGAAAACCAGTCTAAAAAGGAAGAAGAAGACAATAGTTAACGTTTATTTTAAACATCCTGCCTGGACTACCACGAGACTCATTTCTTTCAGATCGGACTTGGTTTCCTGAAGGCTCGTGGGTAAATATGGGTTTTCATGGCTCTACTGAAACATGTAGGCTCCCCTTTCTGGGGCCCGGAACCTCCCTTGAGTTCGCTGTTGTGAAATACCACCTCACATCTGATACAGGAATTAGGAATGAATCCTATAAAAGTTTTGCATGTTCGCGTGTATGGTTATTTTTCTTTGGGGTGTATTCTGTTTCTTTCTTTTTGAATGAAATTATAAAGCCCAAACCTTTTAATCATGGCTACAAACTCTCATACAGCAAAGCCTCTCCCTTCCTGTTTTAGCAGTAAGAGCTTTGGCTTGCTGCTTCTGGAAAAATGCCCAGCTTTCTAAGGACGAGTAAGCCCCTCAGCCTGGAAATACATGGCAAGAACAGACACAGGAGGGCAAAGCCAAACCAGGCCAAGATGTAGGTATGTGGAAGGAAGAGTCACCTTGCAGGGGCTCTGTGGCTCTCCCCGAGAGCCTGCCCCAGCGTCAGAACGAACGCCCTGCATCTGGCAACCCACAGACAGAAGAGAAGCAAACAGGACCACAGGCCTCTGCTCCTCCCATCTTAGAAGCTCTTGGTAGACAAGAAAGAGCAACATGGCTACTGGGGCGGCTAGAAACACTTTCCTCTGATTTCTGGCCATGAAATCCCCCACAGTCAACGCAAGCTTTCAGATATATCTTACTTATTTGGGTTGATTTCTCTTATGAGAAAAAAGACTCCTTTTCCATTACCAGCTGACTCTGCCTGACACACTTGGAGGCCCTTGACTTTTCTGGCCACTGATAGGACTTAGGATGAGCAGCAGTGTGGTCCGGCCAGGATCCACGGCCCTTCCCAGGGGGCACCACTATTGAAAATGAAAATATTTATGTAGAAGAACAGACATTTGATCTAAATAGTCAGCCCTACCTCACAGTGAGATATATATATAGATATAGATATAGATATATATCTATATCTATATATATATATCTTTTGTATCTACTTATGTTAAATAGCCATCTTTAAGCACAGTCTTCTTAAAACAACTACTAACTTTTGAAATAGACGCTGATAGTTCTTGAGCAGATTTGGTCCACAGGTTTTCTCAAGGTCAGTTACTGGCTGGCAGGTAAAGGTTGACAAAACTGTGGTGTAAATTGCATTTCGTCATAACTTCCTCGAGAGTCAGAAAGGTAGTAATATTTTCTTTCATTAAGCACGCACTTTGTAAAAAAAAATATTGCTCCCCAAATTGTTTATTATAAAAGGAAAAAAAAGGAATTACTAAATATCAAAATAAATAGTTGTGGATTCAGAGCATACAATAAATGACAAATCCACGGAGCAAGAGCGTTCAGGATGCTTTGTGTATGAGCTATGGAAGCCAGGTTCAGCTTTTGCTTTCTGCCCATATTACATGCACGAGTAGCCCACAGTTTCCTGTGCTTGTCACTGACCTTGCCGAATGGCAATCTGATGATGCCGTACACCTCACAGGCCACAGCACAGACCACACAGCACAACTGACTGGCACACCAAGTGGCCTGCCCGAGCAGCAGCAAGAGATGAGTCCCGGGAGGTCTGGAGACTTGGAGGAGTCATCGATCCCTAGACACAGGTGTCTGAAAGCATATTGTATTTTAAGCATCCCACATGCTGTCCTTCAGAAGGAGATATTAGTTGTGCTGTGTCTGGAAAGGGTCAGGGATACGCTCAAGTAGGAACTGTCTTCACTGCACCTGCATCTTATACAATAAAAGCAGAGTTCTACCAAATTTACCCGGGTTCACTTAATGTGACTGTAAATACGCACAGGTGATCAAGTGTTGAAAATGATCCATGTTCATTACATTTGAAAAGAAGATATAATCTCTGTTATTGAGGGAACGGTATAAGATATATATGCATAAGTCCTACCTTATTATTTATTAAGTTGTTCAAAGCATTTATATCTTTATTTTCCTTCCATTAGACCTGTCATGCTGAGTGTGTCGTGTTAAAATCTCTATCTTCTATCTTCTTGTATTCTCATCTCACGTGATTTCTGCTTTATGTTGGTGGTTGCTGTATTCTTTGGGGCATAGACGTTTATAATTTGTCTTCATTGCAAATTGTGGTTATCAGCCCCAATTCTATGTATTTTTTTGTCTCATTTAAAGCTTTTTGGCCTGAATTCACTTTAACTAATATGAGTCACTACCTTGTCTTCTTACTGTTTTTATATTTTTAGTATGCTCTTGGCCATGTCTTCATTTTTGTTTTTGTTTTTATTTTTTATTTTTTATTTTTTGGCCATGTCTTCATTTTTGAATCACTGTGTTTGGGGTGTGTCTCCTTAAATATAATATGGAATCCACTTTTGCTTTATGAGCCATTTTGAGAATTGGCTCATTTGTCCGTAGAGCAAGAAGAGAAGATAGTGGCAAAGGCTATTCCATTAACTGATATGACTTATGTGTTTAGTCTCAAAGTTATCATATTATATTATAATTATGCATGTATTAGAGTTACTGTAGTTCCTTCTGAATTGGGCCTATTTTCTTTGCTATTTATTTTTTCCATTGCTTTTGGCATTTCAGAAGGTTTGTATGTTTGTTCCAATGGCTGTCTTTGGTGCCTTTAATCTCCTTTTTTTCATACTGAGACTTTGCCATCTGGTATGTCCATTTGTATCCTTCTTCACTTATTGACTGTACAACTGTCAGTTTTGCTATTTTACCTTCCTGTTTCTCTCCCTTCCCTCTGTTTCTTTGGTGGTTTTATTTTTATTTTTCTAAAACATAACATATGGAGATAGTAGAGTAGTAACTCTTCGGTCCATATCCTCACCCTTGTTTTAGTCTTAGCTATGCTATCAAACATATTATGACATAGATAACGTGATAATTAATATTGTATAGTAATATAAAATTACATCATAAAATATGTTTTTACCCCTGATTCTTTTACTAAGGTTTTCTGGTTATCTCCTGGCTAGATAAAGCTCATCCCCTAGAAGAATTCTACAGTATGTGTGTACAGTATTCCCTGAGTTACTACATGTTAAAACCACTTCCTTTAACCTTGGTATTTGAAGGACAGTTTGGCTGGATAAAAAATCTTTGGCTCACACTCTTTGTTCTTGAGCCTCTTAAGAATGCTGCCCTAAAAAAAAAAAAAAAAAAAAAAAGAATGTTGCCTTTTATTGACTGGCTTTATCAGTTGCTCATGAGAAGTCTGATGTAAGTTTAATATTCTTACCCTTATAAGTAATTTGACCTTTTAGTTAGGAGGCCCTGTAGTAGATTGAATAGTGACTCTTTTTTTTTTTTAATTTTTATTTATTTATGATAGTCACACAGAGAGAGAGAGAGAGAGAGATAGAGGCAGAGACACAGGCAGAGGGAGAAGCAGGCTCCATGCACCGGGAGCCCGATGTGGGATTCGATCCTGGGTCTCCAGGATCGCGCCCTGGGCCAAAGGCAGGCGCCAAACCCCTGCGCCACCCAGGGATCCTGAATAGTGACTCTAAAAAGATATGTCTTTATCTAAGTCCCTGGAACATGTGAATGTTACCTTATTTGAAAAAAAGAGTCTTTGCAAATGTAATTAAGAATTTTGATATTAGATCATCCTGGATTACCCAGATGGTCTCTAAATTTAATGGACAAGTGTTCTAATAAGAGAAAAGGACAAGGACATAAATTTGAGACAGGCAGTGGGGGAAATGCATAGGGATAAAGAAGAGAAGGCCACATGAAGACTGAGGACAGAGTGCAGTATGTGACCACAAGCCAAGAAACACCTAGAGTCACCAGAAGCTGAGAAAAGCAGAGAGGATTCTCAATTAGAGCCTTCAGAGGGAACATGGCCAGGTTAACATCCTGATTTTGGACTTCTGGACTCCAGAACTGTACAAAAATAAATTTATGTTGTTTTAAGCCACCAGTTTGAGGTAAACTATTATTAATACAGGCCCTGAGGAGTGCGTGTATGTGTGTGTGTGTCTTTAAAATCTCATAGTTCACTAGAAAATGTCTCATAATTGCTCTTTCTTGATAAATTTTCCTAGATATGTAGTAGTCTTTTCAAATATTGTTTACATTTTTTTTTCTTATTTCCAGAGAGTTTTCTTGGATTATAGGATACTTCATTGCTTTGTTTTTCTTCTTTAAGTGCTGCTACTGTATGTATGTTGGACCTCATTTGCCTGTTTTTCATCTTAATCACGTTGTCTTCAACCCCGGTTACACCTCTCTTAATTTTATTTCCATTCTCTTATTTAGCTGCCCTTCTTCAATGCTGAAATCATACAACATTCAAATCTATCCAAACCTTGTATTTATTCTTAATTTTTAAAACACTTGAATTTTTCTTTATTTTCCTAAGTCAATCAACTCTTGTTGCATTTCTTCCTATTTTGTGCCCATTTATGGCCCTACTTTTTAAATGTATGATTTTGTTGTTTTCCAAAACATCCTCAGTTGTTTGAACAGAATAATTTCTGTTTGGAGTGCTGTTGTATAGTTTTCTTTGGCTTTGCAATTGGCTTGGGGTGGAGAATTTTTATCAGTTCAACAGTTGTGATTCTCATTTTCTGTGTTCTTCTAACAGAAATTCTTTATGGAATTAGGTTGATTATTTTTTCTTTTCCTGGGCATTTTGTAACAGAGTTCCTAATTCAAGACTATTCTCAGCCTTCAGCTGTCAGAGCAGTGAAGTGAAATGTCTTTAGTGAACAGTGAGGGGAGCAGGACCATCATGCCTTATTTCTGCAAGATCATAAGTTTTCTCCTTGGTTCCTTTCCATGTCTCTTTGTTCTTTTTCCTGGAGATTTTCAGTTTCCTGTCTTATACATTCCATACCCAGCTTATAGTGACAAGTGATAGGAACTGTCTTGGGATATGGTGCTCATTTGTCTACTCATTGTAATTTGAAGTTTTTGAAGGTAATTGGTAGTTTTGAAGTTTGAAGTATTCTCTTTTTCTAACGCTGAACTCAACGGACTGTAGCAGTTTTCTCGCACTCCTGTTTGAATATAAGGTCTGTATGAAGAGATTCGATTTCAGGTAGCTGCACTTATCCTCCAAATATGGAAACTCCCTTAGATTAGTGTTTCTTGACCTCTTTTGAACCCCTTTTCTCTTTTTATCATCACAAAATCTCATACAGTATTGAAATGATTATAAAATTCAAAATCGATGAAATCATACAACTAAAAGCAAATCAAAGCAATGGGACAAAGCACTATTTTCTTTCCAGACACACATTTTCCCCTGCTCAGATTCTGGTGTGTGAATATTTCCTCATCTTCTCCTCCAAATCACTGAACTGAGTAATTTCCAGAGCCATTGTCTTAGTCCATTCAGGCTGCTATTCCAAGAATACCATAGACTGGGTGGCTTGTAAACAACAGAAATTTATTTCTCACAGTTCTGGAGGCGGGACGTGCAAAATAAAGGCACCAGATGGCTGTTTTTTGCCATGTCCTCACATGATGGAAGGGAGGAGGGAGCTCTCTCGAGCCTCTTTTATAAGGGCATGATTCCTATTCATGAGGGCTCTACCCTCATGACCTAATCACCTCCCAAGGCCCTACTTCCTAACATCATCCTATTGGGGGAAGAGACTTCATCATATGAATTCTGTAGAGAGAGAGAGAAACATTCAGTTCGTAGCAACCATAATATTGGATCAGGATATTTTGCCATAGTTGTTTTGATATAGGACTATTTGGTTACTTCTAGACTTATGCCTTTTGTAATACTTTTGTTCTCTCTTTTTCTTAACTTCTTATTGTCTATTCTGTCCATTTTAAGTGGTATGATAGTACTCATACCCAGAATCTATCAATACCATTGACCTAATGGATAATGTGAGAGGAGGAATAATGAATGTGATAGTTGGCTCTTCTCTCTCCCTTCTTCTACCCGTAGTTAGCTGCATTCATCCCCCCTTGGCCAGAACACATCATGTTAACATATTATCATTTGATCACGTCCCCACCCTGGTTTGGGTCCTAGCTATACAATTATATATATATTAAATCTTCATGATCAGTGCTTTTGTTGAAGTTTTGCTACTTATCCCTTGCTGGAAATAGCTCATCCTTGAAGAGAGTTCCCTAGAAGAGCATGTATATGTGGTATTGATTCCCTGTAGGGTCTTCAATGTGAATAAAGGTAGCATTAGGAGAAGCATTGCTTCTGGAGGAGAATCAGATACATAGAGAAGCAGTGGTGGTCCTTGCAGTTCTGAAAGTGAAGAAAAAGGAGACAAGAGGGGAAATCTTGAGACTCTTGAAGAAATGAAAGAAATGCACTTTTACATCATAATGGTCACATTATGGTTTTTAGTATTCATTTGCAATTTGAATATCCCAATTTTTCTCAGCCTGTATACAAACGATGCCATATGACACGTAGACTAGTTGTCCTGATGTTGAGAGCCCAGTCTATGCAACCCTAAGGCTTTCAGAAGCATAACCCCCTGCCACTACTAACACCCATTTTTGAGGTCCCTCCAGCTCCAGTATCTTGGGTTCTCTGCTTTGTGGACCAATCCACTAAATACACTACTTAGACCTTCAGTTTCCCTGGGCCAGATGCCAGCCCCACTGCCTTCCCACTTTTAGCCAAATTCTCATTTCTTATCTATGGCTGCTACATGCTCCACTGATGTGATCCTACACCAGAATGTCTGGGAGTTCCTCCTGGCCACCTGCCTCTGTCCTTTCCAGGGTAGTTCTTGTCATTTTACTTGATCTGCCAACTCAAGCTTGGACCACAGCTCATCAAACCACTACCTTGGGGAATAAGGAGGGGGATACGCCCTCAGGTGGCAGCTTTCCACACCCTCAGGGTACACACTCAAGGGTAATCAGGTGTCCTTACGGGCTCAAGCAACAGTCTTGAAACTACTGAGAATAACTCACCTGTTCACCCTCCACCTTCAGTCTTATTGGTTCCAGTTGGTCACATCCCAGGATCTAGTCTCTGACACAGTCTTCTAGCTCTTTTTCTAGAGCCTTCTCAGCCCCAGTGTTAATCCATTTAGGCAAACAGAGGCCTTGGAAGGGAGCACTCCTGCCCTCACAGCTGGTATATGTTTGGGCTTTGACAAAGCATTTGCCATATAAGTTCCCTCGTCCCATCCATGAGGTGGAATGACATTCTAGGATAGGGTAGAAATATATTAAGAAAGCGCAAAAGCTTAATTGTTTATTAGTCTGTTTTATAAGTATGTTGAAATATACCTAGTTTCGAAATTGCTGAGTCAAATGTCATGCATCACATGAATCTTGTGGGGAATATAGTGCAAGCTGGTCCATAATAGATGGGCATTATATTGCTGACCCAGAAGGAAGCAAAGTAGAACCACCTCAATAATCAAAAATGTATTTCATTCCACTTGGTGGTTTTATAAGGCATTTAAACAATTTGGTAGTTGTTGTTAAAAATAAAAGTAACTACCAGCAGGTTCTGACCTTTTCAACTTCTACCAGAAAGGAATGTTTTCTTAGCTCCTTCTAAGCCACTCAATAATAGAATTAGCCTGTCTCCATTAAGGATGGTCTAGGATCTTAAAAACCAAAACCAAAACCAAAAAACAAGACCCACTAATTTTAGCTACATAGAAACTGGCATCACATGTTTGAGCTCTGGGGTCCTCAGTGGCAGATCCTTGAATTAATCTAAGTCTGGAAGAGGGTGGGTAATTTGGAATCAGTACCCCCAAATATGGATATTAGTTATTTTACATACAAATTATATGGTTAATAAAATGGAATGCCTATATGCCTCAAATTTTTATAGCATTATCTTATTTAATGCTTACAACATCCTTCCAAGTAAGGAGCTAATACCCCATTTTATATAAAAAGAAGCCACTTCTCATAGATATTAAGAGATTGCCCAAAGTTGTCAACAAGTGAGAACGGAACCTAGGTTTATCTGATTTCAAAAACCTAATCTCTTCCCACTACACAACAATGCTTTCCCATATACACTGGGTGTACAGGATGAAGTTCCCATTCTCTGGACATTCTTACCTGGGATTTTCCACTTCCTTCAACATTTCTTGGCAAAGAGTGGCTTCCTTGAGGTGCCTGGATGTCCCGAGTAGGCACTGAGTACACATTCCCAATTCCATCTACTGTATCTTTCTCTAATGCAAAGGTTGGAAATCTAGAACCATGTTTCCTAGTCTTTTTTTGTGGCTGAGGCTTCTGTGAATTAGGTTCAACTAATTATATGCATTTGCATGAGGCTGGGAGTGAGAATTGCAGCAAAATCAACCTTCCCACCCATGTGGCTGTAACCACTGGCAAATGTGATTGTGGAGACACTGGGGCTTTTGGTCACTAATTTAATGGGTGCCAGGAGATAGAATGGGGGCGACAGGGACTTCCTGATTCTTATATTTCAAGGACAGCAGTATGTTTCCAGTCATCACTTCCAACGACAACCTCCTGATGGCCACCCTTCACGGCTGTGGCCGAGGTGCAAGCAACCCTAAAGTCAGCTCCCCCAGCCTTCCAAACAATGCTGTAAACACCTGCTTCTCTCTGTTTAATGTCTTTCTGCTTAAAATAGCTAGAGTGGTTTCTGTTTCCTGCAGTGAACCCTGCTGATACACGCTGTTTTCCTTCTTTCCCACTAACTGCTGGTCTTTGCAACTGCCAACACTTCAACTGATCCTTTAAGCTCTAAAATGAAAGTTTGAATATCCCCATTCACTCCCTATGTCTCTTATCCAGCTTTACTTTTCTCCATAGAATTTATTGTTACTAGGGACACCTGGGTGGCTCAGTGGTTGAGCACCTGCCTTTGACTCAGGGTGTGATCCCAGGATCCAGGATAGAGTCCCACATCGGGCTCCTTGTGGGGACCCTGCTTCTCGTTCTGCTTATGTCTTTGCCTCTCTCTCTCTCTCTCTCTCTGTGTCTCTCATGAACAAAAAAATAAAATCTTTTTTCAAAAAGAATTTATTGTCACTCACAGGTGATTTGTTCATTGAATGTCCACCTCTACTAGAATTTAGGCTCCACTGGAACAAGGATTTAGTTTTGTTCATGTCTATACACTTCTCTAACACTTGGAACAGCCCTAGCAAATAGCAGGGACGTAATACACAGTGTTGAGTGAATGAATCTATTTTTTCTTTTTTTTTAAATATTTATTTATTTATGAGAGAGAATGGAGGCAGGGGTGGGCAGAGGGAGAGGGAGAAAAAGTCTTAAGCAGACTCTGTGATGAGTGAGGACCCCACTTGGGCCTCCATCTCAGGACTATGAGATCATGACCTGAGCCGAAACCAAGAGTCAGACACTCAACTGTTTGAGCCACCCAGGCGCCCCTAGAGAATATTTATCAATAGGCCATTTCTGTTTCTTAGCCATCCCTCATGCGAAGGAACTCACCCTAACTTTTAGCTGCTAACTTTATCCTGAAACTTCGGACAGTAGGCTCAAACATAACTTGTGAATTGAAAATGTCAACACCTTGGAACTGGTGCATTAGAGAGAATTTGGAGATTATGAGCATTCTCAGATCTATGACCCAAGCTCCCAGCAGATGGAACACCTTGGGCATTCTCTTTGCCTGATGATTCATGTGGACGGGTGTTTGGGTGTTCAGACTTTTAAACGTTCTTCTCAACCAAAACTGAAACCGAGATGTGCAATCACTGTGGAATTTTCCGCACCTGCAAAAACAGTTGTGTTACTAAAATCAGCTGCTTTTGCTGCACAGGCTGCCGCATGTGAGGGTGGTGTTTGTCCAGCCACGTGTGTAAGGGGTTCACAGAGCAGCGTGTGCACAGTACCAGCACAGGACCTTCCAGAGAGCCCGCATTCTCCATCCCCAGGCGTTTATAAACCAGAGACAGAGAAACAGACCAAACCTGCAAGGAGCAGCTTGCTCTGAGCAACAGAACTGCACATGCAGCTCCTTGCCTTGATCAGAGGACACCAGAAAATGCTTTCTGAAACGTCCTACATCTTGATCCTTCCACAGCATGACTCAAGTTCTTGGACAGACTTAACATTTCTGTAAAACCAGCTATTAGGCCTGGCCACTTCCTTCCTTCCTGGCACTATTTTCAGTAGCACAGACACGGAGCCCCTGCACCTGTTGCTAGTACAGCCACAGAAGGAAACCTCTACAAACCCTCATTTGTCCCCACGGCACAGCCAGGGATGCTGAGCTGCAGCAGGGGACAGCATCTGGGTCCAGAGGGGCCGTTGGGACTCAGAGGAGGGAACACTTCACCCGGCACCTTCTTGGCACATCCTGGGGCTCCTCTTCGGGGCTGTGGATGGCCACGTTCCTGGGGAGGGGGTGCAGCCAAGAATCCAGCCCTGTTCTTTTGATACTGGAATGGTGGATCCCAGGGGAGACGGAGGAGGTTCTGGGGTTGGGGGGTACTTCCAATCTTACATGTTGGGATGCAAACATGTGATTGAGACACAGCTCGGAGATGCTTACAGTCCTGTGGGCTGTGATGCCCTTGAGGAGAGTACCCTACAGCCTGGGAACAGATGGGAGAGGAGAGCTGGCTCCGGCCCCCTTGGCTGGTCAGTGTCAGGTCCCCCTGGCTCTGATCATCCTGGCCCTGAGTGTGCCATTGGATGGAATTTTAGGATGAGGTAGCTGAACACCACCAGGTAGAAATCGGCTTCTGCTCCCATTCTCTTTCCACACCAAAACTAATACCAAGGTGTTGGATATCCAGCACGCATGCCAGGGACCCATCTTGGGTACCTCATTGCAACCCTCCTCCTAGCATGCTTTTTGTTTCTTCAGTAGAAATTTGGCAGAAGAGCAGGATTCTTATTTTCACCTTTTATCTGGGTCTGTTTGTCCACAGCTAGAATAACAGGGGCTCTAAAAACCTAATGAATTCAACGTTCAAAGAATGGCCTCAAGCAAATGGAATGTCTAATGTTCCATCTCTCTGGCTTAGGGCAGGAGGCCATTGGGGCTTAACATCTTTTTCATTCACATGCAAAATATTTCCCAAAGCCCAAGTTTTAAAATTCAGAATCCTGAAACCAAATCACTAATAACCTTCCCCATTCCTAAAACTTTCCATGTCCAGCGGATTTGTGTGTCTTTTTTATCCATGTGTATTTCTTCTTCTCTATAAACACATTTGAATAGACTAAACACCTCCTTTGGCAGTTACTTCAACAAAACATTGAAAAATCGGCTACGGTTGAGCATGGATTTATTTAGATACTTGCAAACGGTGTTCTGGAAGCCCTTTGCAGTTGAAGGATATGCTGGGTTCTCTCAGCCCTCTGGCTGGGAGGAAGTTGCTGTCACTGGAGTCACAGTTCACAGCTGTACCACGCTCCTGCTATCAGGGGAGAGACCTGAGTGCCAGCTGCAGAGAACAGAGATTATTGTCCCAAAGGCTATCACACTGAATTTGCTACTTACACACACACACACCACACACACACACACCCAAGCCCATCATAAAAGCATATCAGCTCACACAGACACTGCCCAAATGAAGCACGTGTCCCCAGTACTTCCTCTAACCGACAAGGTCTGAGGCTTGAGTCCCTGAGATGCCCCATCTCATCCTCTTTCTTCCTCACGTCAACCCTTGACATTGTATAACTAGCTCGTTTCCCTACACTACTGGTAACACTTAGAACCAATACAGAATTTCTCAGAAATAATTTAGACTTGATTCCATTCTCTGGGGCCTTATTGGCAACGGGTGATTATTTTTAGTACCTCAGTTGCGCATTTCCAAATCCTGGGAAGGTTCTGTAAGTAAGTCTGCTCACAACCACGGGGGTGGAAGATGCCAGTGGGGATGGCGTCTGGGGCCTGCAGAGCTGCGGGGAGGGGTGAGGTGTGAGCAGGCTCCTCTATTTTCAGGAGAGGGAAGGGATCAGGGATCAGGAGCTACCCTTAACCCTCTGACTGCCAGGCCACATGACTTAGGGCCACTTTCTTTCATTATTTTTTCAATTCAATTTAAAACAGGATGGCTACTTAGATAGAAGTCACAAAAAACGGGTCTCATTTGTTTAGAACTCGGAAGATGAGTAGATCTTAACTGGAGAGCATAGTGCTTAGGGGGTTGGGAGCATCTCCTTCCTCTTCAGGACTCGTTTCACTACGAAAGTGAGGCTTTCCCACGAAATTGAAGTAAACACACAGTCAACAAAGTGCCCCTCACAGAAGCAGTCAACCATCAAGATGTGGCATTTCAACCCAACACATCCACCAGTAAAATGCTTCAGTTAATTTCTGTTCAGAGCTGGATAATTTTATGACCACTAATTATGTCTGCAGCCACACATGGAGAAAAGCATAAAAATAGCTCTCTGTCCTTTCACCAAAGGAACCTTTTCAAATATTAACTTAGCAATCTCTTCCACAACACCCGGAGGAAGTAGATAGGCAGGTTAAGTCTGAGTTTTCTGATTTTATAGACATCATGGATGCATGAAAGGTTGGCGCGGTGGCTTTTCCAAGGTCAGGGATACACCTTGAAATGACAAATGGGTGACGAAGTCTGGAGTTCTTTCAATGCAAAAAGACAGGCCCTAAGTACTGAGGACAGCTTCTGGGAGGCCCCAGGTCCCAGAAAGAAGACTGAGGTAGACTAGGAACCCAACATGTATTTCCTATTACTGAAAACGTCTTGCGTGTGGGCCTGGTATGTGACATAAATACAAAATTTTAGCCATACATATGAGCCTATGGGTGAGGAGAGGAAAAGCACAGAAGTGGGTAGAATGGGCACATGGTAGAGAGGGAGATAGTGGGGTGGCTTTGGACTCCCTCCACAGTCACACCAGACTTGGGCTTAACTCATGCTCTTGACTCCTACTACCCATGTGACCTCGAGAAAAGGCATTTTCACTGGAAACGTCCATTTCTTCCATGTGAAATGGAGCTAAGTAACTATCAGGGATACAGCCTCAGTGAGTGAAGTAGAGAGCTCACGGAAAACGCACAGCCGAGCGCCTGGCTCAAGGTGAGCACTAGAAAGAGGAGGAGGCCATTCTGTCCTCACGGTAAGAACCTTCCAGGGTTTCTTATGGTTGAAATGGGAGTAAGTTTGGGTCCCCAAGAAGCAATGATCCTTTGCCAGCCATGTCCCATGGTGGTCCTCTCAAGTAGACACAGACAAAGTCAGGCATCATGCCCATTAAAAATTTAACTATATATCATATTCATTTATTATCAATCCACAGGATAATTTGATTGCTACATGAGCTCATAAAAGCTTTTTCACCTTTACAAAATTAAAAAAAAATGTGCCACAAGGATGTAATAACAACTGCCGATAAACAAGAAAAGGAATCTTAAAATTATAAATTTGCTGTAGAAAAGATAAAAAACAATTATATTTTCTTTAGAATTTTACCTTGAATAAAATATTCCCCTGTATAAAAAATAAAAAAGCTTGCTCTGGTTAGAATTAGAATATTTTTGTCTTCAAATCTGGGAATTTGCATAATATCTCCATGATAGTTTTCCTTTGTACCGCGTGGCATTCAAGCACAGCAGATTAGATTTTCTTTTTCTTTTTCTTTTTTTCTTTTTTTTTTTTTAAAGCAGTCTTAAAAAAATGGGACATCTGTGGAGAAGCTCATTTTCTTCTTCTCCTCCTCAGGGATGTGGAACACAGCCTCTGCGGGGAGGAAAAGGAGGAAATGAACTGGATGGGCTGGGCCGGGAGGCGGGACAAAGGGCCCAGAAGGGGGGGCCGCTGAATGTGTTGAGAAATAGAGCAAGATCACAAGAAGAAGGTCTATCTGTAAGTGCTTTAAGATAAGGTGCAGAAGCAGACTGCAACGTCGCTAGTACTGCCCTATGTACATATTCACAAGAATAAAAAATTCCAGCTAGTTCACATTTTCTCATCCGTTCTGAGGCATCCACTCCACCATGCTGGCCTTGACCGCAGGCAATGCAGCACCTCGCTGCCCGTGTGGGTGTTGGTCCTATGACGTCCTTGAACTTGAGGGAGCAGCCCTGGGAGATCCAGCAGGCTCTAGAGATACACGTCTACCAATGGGCTGGAGTCCTGAGTTAAAAAGAAGCTCCAGTACTGGAGTTGGACACAGCAATCAATGTTCTATTGTCAAGGCTTTTTCCCTTAGATTTGTCTAAAATGGGTGTCAGAGAGAAAAATAAAATACAAACAAACAACAAAACAAAGCCAAGAAATCCCAACAACCACCAGGGGAAGTCAAAGGCTTAACAGCTCTTGACTCGGGCCTGGGTGATATCTGATGTTTTCTTGATGACGCTGGCCCGAGTCTCCCGGTCTGGCCGACTGCTGCTGGGCGCTGGGGTCACGGAGGGAGGGAGGGGGAGGTCTGGTAAAGTGGGCCATGAGCTGTTGTAAGGCACCGGACAGCTCTCCTCTTTGATGGTGACCTGGAGGTCAGGTTTGTTGGAAGTAACGAAGGTCGCCATGCTGGGCAGCAGGTAGGTGCTTCGAGTCCCCATGTTGCTGAGGTACTGTTTGCCTTCAATGTTCCTCTTCCTCCAGTGGGGTCGTCCCTTTCAAAGAGAAGAAGCAAGATACATGTTTGTTCTTGGCCTTCAATCAAACGGCTCTTTATAAACAAAAATGCACCACTATTCCCACGTGTCAGTGTGTTAACTGAGGTTCTTAGGAGGCATGGAATGAACAGAAGCTTAGCGACTTGACATCCCTCAACTGAGACCCACACCCGGCTGTGCACATCCCAAGCAATGGTTTCTCTTCCCTTTTTTTATCAATTCCCATTTGCTACCTCCCAGAAAAAAATGGCCAAAACTGTTCTATGAAGGCAGGAAAACAAGGCAGGAACTTGGTTTCTGGTTCCGCTCTCCTGCAGGCCCCCCAGCCTGATCATGAGGTAGGTCTTAGGTCATCATGGCTGGTTTGTCACAGAGTCTTGCTTCCTCACTCATGGCCCAATCCAATCTTTTGAGTCAATCTGCGCTTTCCGAGAGAGAGAGAAATGAGGAACTCGGAGGGTGAATGCCTTTCCACCGCGTTCAAACGGGTACAGCGTAGAGCTCCAGCGTGCCAAGCAAACAGAGGGTCTCGGCGGGGAGGGGTGGCTACACTCCAAAGAAGGAGCTGGAATTTCTGACCTTGAAGAAACAGGGTTGGAATGTATGTGAGCATCTACACTTCCTGTCTTTTCAGAGTTCCTGGACTCCACTTGAAGTATTTCCTACACTGAAAAATCACGACTTGAAACACCCATTAGCCAGTCAGTCTCTCTCTCTCAAACACAGACACAAAGCAGGCGGTTACAGCCATTTCCTGCCATTGTGTGAGCCCAGCCTAGAGCAGGGGAATGGGGAGCAGGCGACTGCGAATCCAGACTGCACGCACACCTAGGCTCTGGGCACGGATCACAGAGGAAGGGGACTCCGGGTAAACATGGAGATGCTTTTGCTCAGCACTTGCTGCCACCTACTTCCGGTCACTGCTTTTGGCCACTTGGACCAGCTGTTTCTGCTGGTGAACTAGGATGTTGAGGGTGGGGAGCACCTCAACAATTCCTGGCCTCCACTCCGGTCTCTATTTCCTGCCGTCATAGCCTCTTTTTCTAATAGCAACCTCTTCCTCTTTCCCCCCGTTCGGTTCCCAGAGATTAAATTTATAATTCAAAACCCAGAAGTACGGTAATTTTCATGCTGTGTACATTTTACGACACACACACACAAACCCCCGCACCCATACACAAACTCCTCCAGGAGAACTCGTGATCAAACGTAGAGAAACTTAAGGAGCAGCAGGGAAACCGAAGTGCTGGTGGGAAAATGCTTCCCCGCAGCGCCTGTCGGAGCCAGGTGGCGGCCATGCTTACCTCGACGCTCTCTTCGTCACTGGGCACACTATCGGTAGTTTCGCTTTCTGTTCACAGAGAGAAAAACACAGGGCCATCATTCCTGCCGCTCCAACTGCTGTGTGGCTCAGGCAGTGTTTAAAAAAAATATATCAGCACTTCTTTTTTGTTGTTGTTCAAAAGAGAAATGGGTCAGTGAACTCATGATCTTCACCCTCTTTGTGCAAAAGGTCAAACAGACAGTTTGTACTCGGGAGATGCTAGAGTGGGTTGTCCTTCTCTGATTTTGGCCCTTCGGTCGAGGGTCGCTCGCTCTCCAAGGGCCAGGCTATGTGTTCTCATGGCCCCTACCTCCCAGGACTGGGGCCAATCTGCCCTCCGCTCCCCAGGACCTCTGCTCACTCCTGCGTCCACCTCACCCCCTTCCCTCAGGGCTGCTCTATCCACACGCCCCACTCGTGCTTTCTTCCAATCCCTGTCGGGTTAGTTCCATTTAAGTCCCAGCCCAGAGCCTCCCTGGAGCACCCCCCCACTTACTCGGGCCCTCCTTTACCCCATATCCCTTTCAGACTTTTATCCTAGGTTTACAAAGTTGCACCCTCCACCTGGGTTGCTGTGGGGGACAGATTCTAGGGCAGCTCCTGTGATCCTCCTCTCCTGCTGTTTCCTGGCTTGTTGGGATTCCCTCCTCTGGAATGCAGGGGGGGAGGGGACCTGCGACTTGGTTTGAAGCAACAGAACACAGTGAGCGATGGATGGATGTATGCAACTATGTTAAGTAAGCCTGAATCCTGTCTCCTGAGGAGACTTTCTCCCTTGTTGGCTTTGAGGAAACAAGGAGCCATCTTGGGAAGGTTTCCATGACAAAAAGCCAACCAAACAAAAAACAACCTAGAAGCTGCTTCCAGCCAACAGCCAGCAAGAAACTGAGGCTCTCAGTCTGACAACCTGCAAAGAGCGACATTCCACTCCAAACCACATTCCACTCCAACCACGTGAGCTTAGAAGCAGACCTCCTCCCCGCCATTCCACCCCGATGCCTGCCGGATGAGCAAGTAGCCCTGGACCATACCTGGACGGCAGCAGGGCTGCGCAGGCAACGTGCGGAGCAGAGAGCCCAGCTAAGCCATGCCTGCACTCCTGACCCTCAGAAACTGGGCTGGGATAATACATGTGTGTTGTCTTAAGCCACTGAGTTTGTGGTTCTGTTGTTACGCAGCAACAGACAACTAATCCGGTTACCATCCTGATTCGGTCTGCCCGTTGGGAGACGCCGAGCAGGTTGCCTAACTTCACAAAGTGCAATTTCCTCATCTGTAAGATGGGAGTATGAATGTCTCCCGAAGAGGGTTAAGTGATGAATCAGTGTGAGGATGTGTGGGAAAAGGCCTAGCACAGGGCCCGGCCCACAGCTCGAGAAATGATAGCACACCGTTGTCCTCAGCTCGTCAGCCTTGCTCAACCTTGGATTTGCACAACACACTAGATTAACAGAGTCAAAGTTAATAGCCAGCGATTACACATCACCTGTACGTAGAACACAGGATTTTTTTTTAACTTAAAAAACCTAATTTTTTAAGTACAAAGTTTTTAATTCTTTAAGAAAATTGATGGTGTGCAGCTCTTCAGTGTTGATGGCATTGAGAAATGAAAGCACCAGGGGTAGGGAAATACACTGCCCCTTAGAGAGCCCTGACTCTGGGTCATTCCTTTATAGACAAGGGCTAGAGAAAGCATGATAGTGAACAAAAGAGAGAGCCTTGGGCCGGGGCCGTGTCGGCACCTTTGCACGCAGGTCTGGTTAGCCCTCACAGAGATCCTCAGCTGGGAAGCAGCTCCTACCACCCCCCTTATGTAGAAGGGCTCATGTGTGCTCCAGCACCTTCTACCTCTTTCCATCCCAAACCTACTGAGCGACTGACCTCCAGTCTCATATCTGGCCAGTGGCAAAGCTGGGACCATAGGGCTCCAGCCCACATGGAGCCCTTTTGACCATTCGGAGCACTAGCCCCAGAGCAGGATCTCTATGAATTAAAGGTTAAATAACAAATGGATAAACTGAGCCACAGGTTCCTCCCTTAAACAAAGCAAGCGAGAATACTGACCACACGAGGCCTGCCCTGGAGCCTTTTTCCACACAAGGTCAGCCACTGTTTTCCAGCGACATCCCCTGGGCATGAGCGATCCCCCCCCCAGAGCTGACCAGGAGCCCCTAGAGCACAGGCCTGGCCTCTCCTCTTCTCAGGCTGAGCAGACTTCCCCAGAGCACCCCCAGCTGGAGCAACAGCCACCCGGAGAAGGCTTTGCCTGGGCTGATGATGACCCTATCCCTCCAGACAAGCTGACCGTACCAGGAGGCCTAAGAAATGCTTCCACCCCAAAACAAGTGAAAAACCCTGCTCGCATAATCCTCGGGCTAGCTCAGTATCCCAAGGAGGCAGGGATCAGTATCGCAGCTCCCAAGAAGAATGAGGAACAGAGATATTGAGAAACCTGCCAAAGTTGTGGCCTGAGTCAGCAGAGAGGAGAGAAAACAAAACTGCACATCTGATTCCAGGGCTCTGGGCACCGAAACACAACAGCAGCTCTGCTTCCTGAGCGCTCCTGCTGCTCCGGCTGAAATTTCAAGATCCCCTTTCCATTTTTATGCTCAGCTTTCTCGGTGCTCTGAAGCCAGGGTTTCTCTTCCTTTCATACATGTCTAGACCCCCTTTGCTCCTAATTACCTCCCAGAAACGCCATCATCTTCTGTTCCTGTCTCCCTTCAAATAGAAACAAACACACAGACGCCAACGGACATGTGTTGCGGGGAGGAGAGCTGGAAATATGTGGACACCAGGGTTCTGGGATTCCAGCACAGCCCCAGCCCCAGCTGCAGGAGGGCCGAGAAGACGCAGACCCTGGGCGGACTACTTGGTTAAGACCTTTGCAGAGACCATGAACATGATCAGAACGTTCACTGCTCTCATGAGAGACTCCCCAACCCTGGGAAACGAACAAGGGGGGGGGACAGGGGACTGGGTGATGGGCACTGGGTGATGGGCACTGGGTGTTAGGCTATATGTTGGCGAATCGAACTCCAATAAAAAAATATACAAAAAAAAAAAAGAGTTCATTGCCCTTAAGCATCCAGTTTTCAAAACTTCAGGAAACAGTTTGAGGCAAGAAAAGCCATCCGTGGTCTGAGCTGAAATTTTCAGCTAACGCAAATCTTAGTGGAGAGCAGGGCTTCTAAAATAAGATCATCTGCTTCTGAAGTAACTCTAAAGACTCTCCATTATTAGCAAGCTGAGATTTCTAGTTTTTATTGTTTAAAAGAACGGCCCTGTGCGCCTGTGACCCAGGAGCAGGAGATGCCCGAAGCTCCGGCCTGAGGACCCGAAGACCCTCCTCTCCCAAGTAAGCACGGCTCTCACGGCTTCCCCGACGTCACTGGTTCACAGTGCTTTGTTGGGTGTCCACGAGCCCATGTCCCTCTGTCCCCTTGGTTTTCCTTCACTGTTGCCATTCTCAAGATCCCTTCTTATATCACAAATGAACTCACTGCAGCTGCATATCAGCCTGCACTGTTATTTCATTTTCCCTTTCGATGAGTTTGGATTTGGGTTTTTTATTGGTTGTGAATACAACGGAATGAGAAAAAATTGGGAGTCGCTTCACTAGCGCGGCACGACTGAGTGGAAAGTATTTACAGAGCAGTAACAGGTACATGAGTAGCTCCTTTCAACACTGTGGTCCCAGTTCCCCTGAAAGTGACTGGTGAGAGGGAAGGGGATCAACCCTTGGGCGGGTTGATCTCAGAGATCCTTCTTCCAGAGCTGTGGTTCTAGGATGACACTAGTCTTACGTTCACACGCCGCTTCAGCCCAGTTTTTATTGTCAAACCACCTCAGGAACATTCCAGAGAGGGAAACAGGATGTTTAATGTTTAAGCCTTTTTGCATTCTGACATCCGGGCACATTTTCTGGAAGGTTCTTGTTCAACAAGTTTTATTAATAAGATTGACAAGAATTTCTTTCCCTCGATCCTTTCCTCAACTCACTTAGGAAAGCTCAGTCAAAAGGTTCAAGTCAGAGTCCTCTTCATTTCAAAGCACTTCTACCTTAGCCTCACCCAACAAAATGCAAGCCTGCTAGGGTTTCCATAAGGGCCCAAAGTCTTACTGCCAATTGTTGGTCAGTCCACTCTCTCAGTCATAACCAATTAATCCTTTGTATTTTTTTTTCAAGATTTCATTCATTTATTCATGAGAGACACGCACACGCACACACACACACACAGAGAGAGAGAGAGAGAGAGAGAGAGGCAGAGACACAGGCAGAGGGAGAAGCAGGCTTCATGCAGGGAGCCTGATGTGGGACTCAATCCCGGGACTCCAGGATCACACCCTGGGCCGAAGGCAGGTGTTAAACTGGTGAGCCACCCAGGGATCCCTAATCCTCTGTATTACGCTCTCTTCTCCATCCTCTCGTCCAGCCCTCCACAAAATACTACTATGGCTTTCTCTTACTAAACCATCAATAACCTAGTAAAATCCTGGTGCCATACATACAAGAGGCAAGAGCCCACTATATAGCAGACTTTTAAAGATAAAACGACTGTCCACCGGAGTTTCCCAAGGTTGGGCTCGGGAGATCTCTCTCCAGGATGAAAGTTTTAAGAATCCAACGAGAATTTTATATTGTCTTAAAACACCCAATGCAAGTACTTCCACTCAAAGAAACCACCTCTTTTCTTGCTCACCACAAAATTTAAACCATAGAGAAGACAGACTTGCAAAACGGAATGTGGTTTTGTAATACTACTGGATTATATTTCAATGATCAGGAAGGGTAAAAAAAAAAAAAAAAAGAAAGAAAAAAGAAAAATAACAAAACAACAGCCTCCACATACCAGTTTCCTAAGCAAGTGAATGAAATGGTGAGAGGAAGTTGAAATTCAGTTGAATTTCAGTCCAAACAAAGGAAGCTTATCACAAAAAACAGACAAGCAGCCTCTTCTATCAGGGAACATAACGTAAGAAGGGTGAATTACAACCAAAAAAAGCTGCCTTTCGAGGCAGAATGTTATCAAATTCCTTGACCGGAAGACTTCAACCAGCTACTCCGTTAAATTTTCCTAACAGGTAAACTTCGGGTCTGTAAGTTCTGGAAAGGCAGCAGTGAGGAAACATCTTGGCTCCAACCGGTGAGCCTCACTCCAAAAGGTTCTGGAGAATTCAGACAATGAAAACAAGGGAGAGAACGAAAGGCCAGACTGAACAGCCAGGCTCCAACAAAGCTCCTGCTGCCTGCCAGCCTGGCAACTGGGATCCTTCTTTTCAAATCTATGCAAATGTCCTGAAAAGGGTAATGAAATTTTCATTTCTCTCTGCATGGATCAGCTGTTCCTGGGATTCTTCTGCAGAGGCAAAACGCCACTGAGGGCAGACCAGCAAGAAAGACGTCTTTCCAGAACCCTCGAGAAGGCTTCAGGAAGTCTTCAACAAATAAACAGAAAAGTCTATTCTAAAGTTCCAACCCTTGAAAAACAAAACACAAAACAAAAAACACCCAAACCCACATGGGGTGGCATCATGCCCCGCAGCAGCATGATGTAGAACAAAGTCACACATTTTCAGCCATAGCTATGTAAATATAAGCAAAGGAGCCTAGTGTCATCTCAACTGTAAAATTAAGGCATAAACAGGCTGCTCTGTCCCCCCCACCACGCCCCCCATCGTAGGCCGTGGATCTCAGGGCCGTGGATGTGTTCCCAACCACGGAGCCCCGTGGATCGTCCGGGGCAGCACCACAGTGGGAGGGTTAAGAACAGGCTTTTGGCACCAGCCACCTGTAGGCAGAGTCTATCCATGTTGCCAATTGTTCTTCCCTGGACACACTGCTTTGCCCACAACTGGCCTTAGGTTCCTAATTTTTTTTTTAAAGAATTTTTTTTTTTAATTTTTTTATTTATTTATGATAGTCACACAGAGAGAGAGAGAGAGAGACAGGCAGAGACACAGGCAGAGGGAGAAGCAGGCTCCATGCACCGGGAGCCCGACGTGGGATTCGATCCCGGGTCTCCAGGATCGCGCCCTGGGCCAAAGGCAGGTGCTAAACCGCTGCGCCACCCAGGGATCCCCAGGTTCCTAATTTTTTTTTTTTTAAAGATGTAATAATGATGATACCCAGGCTGACAGGGTTCTTCTCCTGATAATTAAGCAAAGTCAGTGGATTCCAAGCAGTTAGCACAGGTCCTGGGGCACAATAAACAGACAACACACAGCAGTTATTTATCCCTGGAGCCTGGCAAAGGCCAAAACGGAACTCTGACGCGTAGGAGCTCAAAGCGTGATGAGTAAACCACTAATGACAAGCTTATCCTGTTTGACAGATTATAAGCTTCCTGTAGCCAAGGTCTGCTCTCACATCCCCTTCGCGTTCCTGGCATGGAACAAAGTGAGGATCTCGAGGACCTTACGTGAAACCGGCCAATCACAGAAGGACAAACGCTGCATGAGTCCACTCTCCTCAGTTTCGGAGAGTGGCCTAGTCCACAGAGGCAGAAAGTGGAGCGGGGGGCTGCCAGGGGCTGGGGACCTGGTGTTGACCGGGGACAGAGTTTTAGTTTTGCAAGATGAGAAAGTACTGGAGCTGGGAGGTGGCGATGGTTGCACAACAACGCAAATGCAATTCCTGCCGCCAAAATGTGCACTTAAAAATAGCAAAAATGGCAAATTTTGTGCTATGTCCATTTAACCACAGGTTAAAAAAATAAGCTAAAGAGATAGAAAGCGGGTGTTCAGGCGAAGAGAAGGGTCGCTTAGTGGCTGACAATTCACAAAGAACCTGTCATTTGAATCAACCTAATTCTACTACTGTGTGCCAGTCACCAGAGCGTCATCCTAAGTGAAGGACGCTCTGTCTGGCAGCACAGAAAGGATCCTGGGAAGTGTATTAGAGCTGCCTGTACTGACTCTTGATAGGGCCTCTTTTTTTCTCTCTATTTTTAACGTTCGCAAGCAATAACATTGACTCAGAATTTATATTTCCTAATTATCGAGTCTGCAGAAAATGAAACGGAGATCATGGGACAGTGTAAGACGATGTAATGGTGGCAGATGAAGGAGCCACCACTTTGTTGCGTAAGGATGGAAGAAACAACAGAATCCGGTTCTGATCCTAGGATTGTCTGAGTCAACTTCTGGGTTGTTATGGGGCCCTCCCCCGGGGAATCAGATCTGGGCTCAGGCACCTGGCCTGATTAGAAGCTGTATTGAACTGAAAAAGAAGGGGAAAAAGTAAACATGGTGGGATGGAATGTGGCTCGAGGTCTCCAGGTTGGGTTCAAGTCCTGACCAAACACTCACTGACCATGTTATGTTCCCTAGAACACATGCCTTCCCTTCCAGAAATTCTGTAGGAGCTGAAAGGGATGGTCTTCGAGGTTCAATCCAGCTTGGTCAAACTCAGATTCCACTGGAAACACCCTTCCGGATTTCTTATAATTTATGCAATAACATAGACTTCGACGAACTACTTCTCCCAAGAAATATTGTTAGTCATGCACGAAAAAGTTATGGGTGATCGAGTAAAGAAATGCTGTGGCCGTGTCTTCTGAGAACAAAAGTACCCAAGAAGATGTTCGTGGAGAAAACAAAGCAAGAATAATCCCCAGGATGGAGAAGTGAAGCAGGTGCCCCCCGCCCCCCGAAGGACTGCCCCACACCCATCCTTGCTCAGCTCCAGAGGTTCCCTCCAACCCTCTTACCTGCGTAGGAAGACACGGGGGAAATCTGCAGAGGGTAGAGCTCACTCATGCTGACCGGCTGCTCGTCACTCTCGGTGGTCACCTCTACAACTTGGCAAATGTCCGGAGGATTAGTGACAATCTCTTGATCGTCGATGTTGCTGTCCAGATGTGACTGTCCTACAACTTCAAAGAGATGACAGCCATCATGCCCTGATGCCTGACTCACGACTCTAGCATGCACTCTCAAGGAAGACAAGCTTTCCCCAGAGTTGAATCATCAGGAATCAGATTCTCAGCCACATGTCATCTGCCGTGAAACTGAAGAACAGCCTTAGCTTTGGGTTTATGTCTCCAGAGAAGCATCTTGCCAGTATCCTGCCTCCCGGGGCTATTTCCAGCGTGCTGGCCAATGGTGCTTACACGTGGCCATGTCCCAAACTCAATCCAGTCATAGCCAAGCCTGCAGGACCAAAGGCTGCAGCCAGAGCTAGCCCCAGGGCCAGACAGACAGTGCTTTGAACTTGACCCACTTCTGTCCTCTGCTCTTCCACCGAAGGAAGGAAGCTGCCGTGCTGTTTTCCAGGTCTGGGTCCACAGAGACATAATCAAATCTTACTAAGGAGAAAGGACCACCCAAATCCACTCCACTGCATCCTTTCCAGCTGAGGGTGCTCTGTTCGGGCTCCCAACCCTTCCCTGCCCTCTGGGCACCATGACCACTGGAGGAAATATCAGAACGACGGAACAGAGCGGCCTAACACAGACCAGCCCCACCAACTCCCCAGGACGCTGACAAGATGAATTCCCACCACCCTGGTTCTGGATCCTGCCTCGACTTGCTTTTAATTAAACTTTTCAGTTTGAGGTCATTGTAGATTCACATACAGTTTGGAGAAATAATAGAGAGATCCTGTGTCCTGTGTGCCTTTACCCAATCTCCTCTAATGGCTACATCTCAGAAAACTCTAGCACAGTATTAGGATATTGACACTGATAACTCTACACTGCTTGTTCAGATTTCTTCACTCCTACCTGTATTCCTCTGTGTGTAGATGTGTGTCTACGTGTGTGTGTGTGTCTACATATGTGCAATTAAGTTTTATGCAATTTTATCACATACAGAGTTTCGTGTGTTTGCCAGCACAGTCAAAATACAAAACAGGTCCATCCTCACAAGCATCTCCTATATACCCACCTCTGTCAGCCTCTCCTCCCCACCGTCTCTGACCCCTGACATCCACTCATCTGTTCCCCACTTCTATAATTTTTGTCATTTCAAGGATGTTTCATAAATGAGCTCACATGGTAACCGTGGGAGATTAGCTCCCCCCCCACTCAGTATAATTCCCTGGAGATTCATTCAACCTGCTGTGTCTACACAGCTCCTTTCCCCTGCTGAGTACTATTCCATGGTGTGGATATACCACAGTCTGCTTAACTACTCATGCATTGAAGGACTTCTGGGTTGTTTCCGGTCTTAGGCTATTCCAAATACAGCTGCCATGAGGGACATGGCACACATGCCATACAGGCTTTGTATGAACCTAAGTTTCCAGTTCTCTGGGACCAATCAATGCCTAAGAGCACAACTGCTGGATCACATGGGAACTTCATGTTCCATTTTACAAGAAACTGCCAAACTGTTGCTTGACGTGGCTATACTGTTTGACATTCCCACCAGCAATGTGTGGATGGTCTAATTCATGGTCATTCTTGCCAGCTTTTGGTGTTGTCACTATTTTTCTACTTCAGCCACTCTGAAAGGTGTGTAGTGGTATCTCATGGTGGTTTTCATTTCAATGACCCTAAGGCCCTCCCCTACTTCAAACAGAACTGACCTTATACTTGTTGGCCATTGGCCAAATGACATACCCCTAAAAACTGGCACTGATAAACAAATGGAAACAACAAAGGAGTAATAAGGTTTTCCCAAGGGCCTCAGAATACTTGGCGATCATAGTCAATGTTTTACTCATCCCTGTGTAAGTGATTTCTAACATTTCCACCCATGAGAACGACAAGCAAGCCATCCTAATCCTTTTATCAATTAAGAAGCCCAGTCACAAAAAAAAAAAAAAAAAAAAAAAAAAAGAAGAAGAAGCCCAGTCACAGAGAGGTAGATTCACCTCTCCGAAGGCACACAGTCCAGATTACGCGCAGCGCTCCCACGTCCCTCACATTTTCTTGACCATCAAGTTAGGCAAAAAGGCCTAACCACATTCCAATCTTCCTGAGAAATCTGCCATCGTGGACAAGTTCTTGTTTTAACTGCTCAGTATTTTAATTGCTCCAGGATTTTTGTTTATAAATGAGTTCCGGTTTTAATTGCTTTTTGGAGAGAGATGAAATGACTAGCACGAGATGGAGAGAACATGACCTGATTCTATTCAGAGAAGGCTTGAGAGGGGAGTGAGAATTCTCGAGTTCTGGAACGAAGAGAGGAAAGGCACCCGCGAGGCTGGGGGAAGGAGATGTGGGGATGTGATAACCATCCACAAAGCCCTGGCATTCAGAGAGGAAGGGAAATGGAATGTTGTTTAGGTTCTCCTGGAGGGGATGAAATTAAAGAAAAGGATGACAGGCTATATATGGCAGGCAGACTCCCAAATTCTTATTTTATCCTTTGGACCGTCCCATTTGAGCATGAAGAGCATCAATTATGTAGTTCACCAGACACAGACTGAGCACCGACACTGACCTCTCTCAGGTTTCTGCTGCCTCTTCTCCCACGGAAGATAAAACGGTAGGAAAACAAGATTTTCCCAAGTCCTAAAAGCAGTGGGCAGATGGAAACCAAACGGGGCCCGCGTGTATGCATGCGTGTGTCTGAGGAGGGGCTGGCCAAGAGCGATACCCTGCCCAGTAGGGCAATCAAGGTCTTCGACAAATTTGACTGACATCAAAACCACTCTAACTTCCAGAACTTCAAAATTCAATTCTCGGTTGCACCGTCCTTCCAAGTAGACAGCAAGTGAGCTGGTCGTTTATGCAATGGCAGCAGCTCAAGTGTCTTCCCATCGTAACAGCCCCTTGCTCTGACCTGGGATTCTCTCCCTCCCTGCCTTTCCCCATAATGCCCAACTCATTCAACTCACAGAAGATTTATTGTGCATCTACTCTGTAGGAGGCCTTGTTGTCAAGTACTAAGGGGGCAGAGGGCCTGGTTTGTGAGGACTCTGGTAGGGCTGTAGGCCAGCACACAATGCTCTGGAGGTGAAGTTTAGGACAGTTGTGAAGGGAGGGGGGCCGGGGAGAGTCCACACCAAACGAGTTGAGAAAGTGGAGTATTTTTCCCCCCAGTTTGAGGAATCAAAGGCTTCAATGAGGCAGTAACGCGTGGGTTGGGTGGGAAGGGGAGGCTGAGCAACAGGCAGTATTCAGAAGGCCTCTTTCTAGAGCCTTTTCCTGACCACCCCTCACCCCAACCCCCAGAACAGACTGACCTCTCCTTCCAGATTGCCTCTCACCCACTTGCCCCCGCTGCTTGTCCAAAATTACAATGTGACACAACCTCGTGACACTTCCCTGACTTTCTACCCCATATCACAAGTTAACTTTTTATTTGTACGCATCACTTCCCAACCAAATTGTGGCTCCTGAGAGAGTTGAGAACCGGGATTAAAACTTTCTGTACCAAGGCCTAGCACAGGCTCAGGACTCATGCCTGAGAACAGCTCAGTGAACCTCTGCTAAACACACAGATGAATGAAACGGACCGAGGCTCACGGACTGGAGCCAGGGTCCCATAGGAGATCAGGACCACTTGCAGATGCCGGATGTGGCAATGAGAGTCTCCCACCAAATTTTAAGACTCGTGGCAAGTGGGCTTTTCAGAACCTAGAGGAAGTGATGAAGACAGAGTGGGCCGTGGTTGCCAGAAGCTGGGGGTAAGGTGAGGAAATGTTAGGGGGTGATAAAATGTCCTAGGCCTTGAAGATAGTGGTGGTTACACAACTGAGTGCTTCTGCCAGAATTCTAGAACTATACACTGAAGAGGGGTTACTTTGTTGTTTTTTCAATTAACATCTCAACATCGGTGGGAGCCCAACTCACAATCTGCAAGCCCAAAGGAGAAGCAAGGAAGTCCCAACATCTGAGATGCTCTTTGGATTGCTTTAGGCACTACCCCTAATCAACTGATCGATCTGTCACTCGTTCTCTCTCTCTCTCTCTTTCTCTCTCTCCCTGAACGACTAACCTTTGCCCCAAGGGACGACCTAGACAGTAACACTGACTCTTGACGGTCATGAGACACACACACAGCAAACTGTTAGCAATCTGCTATGGCGAATCAAGTCAGGAGCAGCACCGTGCTAGGTGCCCAAGTATCCTGACTGATAAGTAATAGAAACAAAACCAAACACTTCCTGAGCACTTCTCTTTGCCTCTCCCACTCACCCCTGACCTCCCACCTGGAAGCCTCCACAACCCCATGAGGAAGGTACGATTATGGTCCTCATTCTAGGCATGAGGAAAGGCGTCACGGAGAGTTAAATATTTATTCAAGGTCAGACGGCCAGTAAGTGACAGAACCAGAAGTCAAATTCCACACTCCCAGATGTGGAGGTGCAACTCAAATTCTCCGCAGAACCACCTCTCCAATCAAAAGAGCTCATTAAGTGCCTACCTGGCTGCTCCTGGCTTTCTAAGCCCATCTGGGGATAAAACCTTAAGAATCTCACTTTAATGAAACTCTGGGCTCACAACAGCAGTAGTGACATTGCTTTTCAGCAGCTCTGTATTGGGTGCCAAGGAAATTCTCCAATGATCAGAGGAGCTAGGAATCCACTAAGCTTCTCTAGCACATCAGGTCAGCCCATCAGGAAAAGAGTCACCCACAGGAATGTAATTTTATCTGGACCTAGTTGCTGAGAATTACAACAATATTATTCATGGCTGCTTACTGATGACCAGTTTGGTTCCTTAAAAGGTCATTCTAACTTTATTAACAATTGCTGACGTAACGTAGGGCTCCACCTGAGAAAGCAGTTGCCCCTGTGCCTCACAGAAAGCTTTGAATACCAGAGACTATTAGAAACAAAAATAAGGGTCTCTGGTGGAGGAGGGGGTGGGGTCCCATGTTGGTCCTACCACTTTACAGCTAAAAAAAGCAGAAACCCAGAGAGGTCACAGAGACTGCCAAGGTCACCCAAGTAGCTGTAGGGTTGAGCATAGAGCTTATCGGTGGGCATAGAAAATCAGGCCATCAGCATGGTAGCATGGAGAGAAATTTCTTCTTGATCTCATCCGAAGAATGGAATCTGTTACTCTTAGCGCTGACAATGTGGCACAGATGGAGGCTACTTTCCTTACTCAAATATATTTTAATATACTTTTGATAATATCATCATAATACTATTTAACCACCTTCTCACTATCCAGTGATTTTTTTTCCATTACACTCATTTTGTGCTCCCAACAACCTGTTGAGGTGGGCAGGATCAGCATTATTATTCCCATTTTATATTTCAAGAAATGCAGTCTCAGAATGGCTACGGAATTTGCTCAAGGTCATGTGGTAAGTAAAAATCTGCAGAGGTAGGTCTAGAACCTATGTCTTTTAACTTCTAAACTCCGTGTGTATGTGTTTTAAATAAAATGCAGCCATGATTTGGGTTAGAGGCCCAAGATCCACAGTGAGAGACGGTCACTAGGGGGCTAATAATTTCAGAGAATGGACTTCTGTCCTTGCATGGGCCAGACCTCCCCAGCTGCATCAACAAGTTGATGATGTAGGTCAGGGCAAAGCAAGAGTGTGACTGGGCAGTATCCACTCTTCACTCTCAAGAGCAAACAGTACCACATGCTACCGTAAAGGGAAGTAAAGGGAAGCCAATCACCTGCTCCAATAAAATCTCGGTCAAGTTAATCAATGTATCTCAAGGGTCAATGGTCTGGGAGCAGAGATGTGGGTGAGACTTCTTGGGGTAGCAGCCTACACCTGCCAGCAGAACTGCCAAACATCCATGTCTTCTGGGCTGTGTGGACAAGCCCTAACAGCCGCTGCACAAGGACAACACACATAGCCCACCTCGCTTTCTCACTGGACAGGCACATGGAAGTCAAAATGTTCAGAATAATTCAAGTTCAAAAGCAAATATAAAAGGAGTCACCAGGGACCAGGTCACCAGGATTCTGGGGACCCGAGAGAGACTCCGGTCCTCATCCTGGGGGTAACAGTGAAATGCTGAGATTGGCATTTTTTTTAAATCTCTCTGTATAGAGAATGAATGGGGCAGGGGCAGAATGGAAGCTGAGCCCTGGCAAGAGCGAAGGTGACTGAGGGTACTATCAGAAAAAGAAAGAAGGGGATGGATTTGAGAAATACGAAGAAAGACAGGAGGAGCTGATGATTAATTATAAACACAGTAGGTAGCAAGGGAGAGGAGACGGTGATAAATATAGAGCCCCATAAATAGATGGCAGGTTTCGTGGGCAAAGAAAAACTTCTCAAGATTGTAAACACCATAACCAAACTACTGCCAGGATACTGTGCCGGCACATGGTAACTGAGAGAGTCCCATGCAGTTCCACCTCTGTGACCAGGCTTTCCCAGGTCCAGTTTGCTAAGGAAAAATAAGGTACACTATCGGTTCTGGGTCTGGGTATATTGTGACATTTGGGTTTTACATCTCACTTGGAGTTTCATATTGCTCAGAGTTTTCTAGGAGTTCTAGTAAAATCGGAGGCTTTGTCTCCTGAGGGGCGAACAGCTCAGCCCTCTCCGGAGAAGGCGAGAGGCACACAGCCCACCTAGAAAGAGCACAGAAGACCTTCACTGCCCCCCCTTACGGGGTGGGGTGGGGGACTTCCATCTAAAGAGCCACCTCAAGCTATTATTGATCTTGTAGATGGGAGTTTTTGTTTTGTTTTGTAAAAACATTGCTTACATTGTAAGCACCAGGAAAAAGAGCAGAAAAGAACAGTGAACAAAGGGGCTGGAAAAAAGATGAAGACACAATTCTACAGCCTAGCGTCACCTCTGGCCATCCGCAAATCATTATGAATTCTGGTGCCAGAGGCTGCCAACCTTGAGTCATAACCATGAGGCCATCATGGGGACCCAAAGGTGGTCTCTACTTCTTGATTCTCTTCTCTTGCGGCTGCAGTCCTCCCTGGTGATACCGGAATTCCTAAGCTTGTCTACAGGAGCTACCCAAGCCTAACTTTTCAAGACAGTCAAATTTGGAAGCAATTACTCACAAAAGTACATCCTATCAGGTGCATCTTGGGCAGACAAAATCCAAATTGCCTTATTTCCTAATTGCCATCCGTCTAGTCACTAAGGATTGCTTGATTTACTGTGGAGTCATGAATAGTCCCCCTGTTTCACAGCAATCTTTGCTTTATTGAAGGGTGGGGTTACCTTTTATCAAGAAACACAATGGGGTTATAAAGCACTGCCTAGGCAAGTCACACAGAACGTCCGCACCTGCAAACTTTTTACGCTGCCTGGAGATGATTTCAATACAGCTCAGCAAAAAGCACTGCTAACCTGGGCAAGATGCCAGCGGGGTATTGTCAGAACAATTCAACATGTTGCTGGCGTCTTCCGCTTCCTAAAACCAGAAGTCACCCCACACAAAAAAGAATTCAATGCTCAAGAAAAGTAAAAATAAGAATAGAAGGTTTTTTTTTTTTTTTTTTTTTTTACCCCTACCCTTTCAAAGGAAAGCCGGGTCAGGTCTTTGGGCGTGCTAACCTGTGCATTTAATCAGACAGGAGAGATGAACATTAAGAGACACTTGATGGGGTGAGCACTGGGTGTTATGTGTTGGCAAATCGAACTCCAGTAATAATTAAAAAAAAATATATATATATATAAATTTTTAAAAAAATAGAACAGAAAAAGAGACAAGTCTTAAGGATTGAGACATCGTGCTCCTTTTGGGTGTGGACAGCCGGCTGAATCAGAAAGGGCCTTCTGCTGTCAAGGACACGAAGGCAAGACCAGGGCCCGGCCCGCCGACAGCCACAAGTGTGCTCATGTGTGCGTGTGTATGCAAGCCTGTGTGTGTCTTCCTGCTGTAATTTGTGGCGAGAATAAAAGCAAAACATAGCAGCAATCAAGCAAGAGTCCCGGTGCCAGGGCAACGGTACGTTCCCTGCATTGTACTGGATTACGCTCACAGTGACCTCCACCCCGTCTGGAAGAAAACTGCGCTGGGTGGCTGGCCTCCACTGTATTAGCTTATTGATTTTCCATCTCTTTCCCTCGCCTAAGAACCTACCAGACAATGTGAAAAACTGCTATCATCGAAAACACTCGTTTCAGTTCCCAAATTAAATCTTATCAACAACATGTGCTTAGAAAAGCAGAAAGAAAACGCCGGGAAGCCTTCTTCCTCTGGGCCCAAACACAGAACTGGCATGAACTCTGGCTTCAGGACCAAATGAACTAAAAGCAAGAAATGGTGTTGTTTTTAAATAAGGCATTTTTTAAAAGGTTGAGAGAGTTGCTCTCAAATTCCACAGTGGCCTTGGAGTCGGAATCCCTGCGTTTCTCACCTCTGTGCACGAATCACAGAGGCTGGGGATGGCTAATGGATGGATGGTCACCGCGGGAGCGGAGACCGAGTGCTGTGAAGGGTTTAAAACTGGAGACAGTGCTACTGTTAACTGTGATCACAAATGACCCCCTTCTTTAAAATACTTGCATGGGGGCGCCTGGGTGGCTCAGTGGTTGAGCGTTTGCCTTTGGCTCAGGGTGTGATCCCGGGGTCCTGGGATCGAGTCCCTAGCAGGCTACCCATAGGGAGACTGCTTCTCCCTCTGCCTATGTCTCTGTCTCTCTCTCTGCATCTCTTAAGAATAAATAAAGTCTTAAAAAAATAAGATAAAAATAAAATACTTGGCATGGATCCACTTGGTATATTATTACATACCTTTGTAAGGGCCGCCAACTAATTAGAGATATTCAAATTCCTTTTACTGCCATCCACTATTAGTTTATTATTAGGCCAAGGAAGAGACTCATTTAATCCAGCAGGTGGTTTTCCAACCAAACAGGGGCATCCGTCTTTGCCCTGGAAGTAAGGACTCATTAAATGAGCACCAACCCCCATAGCACCAATCATACCAAAGGGCAAAGAACAATCAGCCTGACAGAGAATTTACATGCCAAAGACTCCACCAAATGTTTAAAAAAAAAAAAAGTAAAGAAAACTCTGTATTTGCCATTTTATCTGAGGCTGAATTCACCTCGTAAATGAAGGAGAGCTTAAAACCAACCAGCTCACTCGAAATAGCTGAATCTTAAGAAAAAGTGCCTGGAGTCTTGGCAAACATTTTCTTTCTTTTTTTTTCTTTAAAGGGCTCCACGGGCAAGGCTTTCCAGAGGCTGCCTGCTGGGAAGAGGAAGACAGATGAGAACCCAGGGGGGGTTGAAGCAGCTCCAGGCTAAGGGAGCACTGGTCAGGCAAGGCCTTATTCCCCAGGGGAGGTGGTAACACGGGGGGGGGGGGGGGGGGGGGGGGGGGCTGTTATCTGTCCTGCTCTGCTCCCATCCTTCCCTCACGCTGCACTTGCATTCAAGGGATCCCCTGCATACATCCCCCTGCTTCCCAAACTCCAAAACCCAGAGGAAGAGGCGGAGGGGGGATACTGACACTCGTAGCATCTGCAGCCTCCTGTCCTCAGCTGAGGATCCAGACATGAAGGCACCTGGACAGGAGGTCTGCTCTCATCGTTCTGCATGATCTCACCGGTTCTTAGCAGCACCAGAAGCCCTGACTGTCTACAAACTGGAGAAAAGTGTAACGGCCCTATAGGTGCCTTGAGGGCAGAGCCTGGTGCTGGATGCTGTGGCTGGAGGTGGCCTCGCCGCCTGCCGGGGCCTGCACCATCCGGCCGCTCAGCTATGGCTCAGTGCGATCCGGTTGAGGAGAGCCACTCGGGTCACCCTCCTGCCTAAATCCCTCCAAGGGATGGTGTGTACATCGAGTGTGTATGTATGGAAAACATTTGTGCACGTCACTGTCTCTGAAACTTCAATTTAAAAGAAGTAAAAATTTTTTTGAAACGCCCCCTCCAGCAGTTTGGAGATAAAACCCAATGTCCTTCCCATGGCCTGAAAAGTCCGCAGGACCCCACCCTTCGTCCCTCTCTGACACACCCTCGTGCCCCCCTCTCCCCAGCCTCACCCCACTCCACCACTTGGACTTCCCTAGTCTTCCATGTGGGTTCCCACGTCGGGGTCCACGTCTGGCAGTTCCGGGGCCCCCTCCTCACCCACCCACCTCAGAGGAAATGCCACTCCTTCGAGAAGCTTCCAATCTAAATCTGGCCCCAGATAGTCTCTCTTGTTTTCTTCTTCATAGCATTTTCCACAAATGCTAGTGTCGTAGTTATCCATGGCCTTAGTGAACTGTCTCCTTCCAGGGAACTAGGGTTTGGGCCTGTCCTGTTCCCCAACCTATTGCTAGCACGGAGTCTGGTATACAGAAGGTGCTCAAGAATCTTTGTGGAATCCAAGCGTGCCCTCAGGCTACATGTCTCTGCCTCAGTTCTTTCGTGTGTAAGAGGAGCGCCACTCTTTGCGTCAGGTATGCCACGGAGCAGGTTCCACGAGGACCCAAGAGGACAGTCATCCCTCTTCTTGTTCCCAAATTCAAAGAATAACGCTTTTGTCCATGTGACCAGTTATTGAAAGATGGAGAACCACTAATCATGAGCCACTGGGGGAAAAAAAAACCCATTTCATCTACTGGAATCTCCTGGGAAGTCACTCTTGGCCTATTTTCTTGAGGCTGACCCATCAAAAGTTCCTTTATCGGATCCTCAAAGGCCTTTATTTTTCAGCCCTGAAATCTGGGGCTGGAACTCTGCCCTCTGAGATGGTTCCAAGACCTCCTCCCACTGACTATGTTATTTCAAATCACGTTTTACAAATTTTTAGATCCCAGGGGGCTGCTCGTGTGTATAAAAAAATGAGATGTCAAAACAGTTTACCTATGATGTTCACCGTACTATCCACTTCATTTTTTATAGCTGAAGTCAGGACGGCATACTCAGGAGAAAGATCACTTACTCCATTACTAAGCCCCAAAGATGACTCAACTGGTTCTTGCTAGGAAGAAGAAAAGAAAAAAGAATTGAGAACACTTCCTTTCCCTCCCTCCTTTTTCTTAGTTTAAATTCTACCCTCTGTCTACTTTTCTTTTTCTTTCTTTTTCTTTCTTTTCTTTTTTTTTTTAAACTGCTAGGGTCATGCTCGTCCCCTGAATACATTCCCTACTAATTTAAATCAGCCTGGAGCTAAAGCAGCGCATTTCTGCATGGAGTACACTGCCAGGTATTTGCCTACTTTCATTTTCCTTCGAGGACATGGTTCAAGCCCATCTGGTTTGCTTTTATGAAAGGCTTACACCTGTAGACTATAGTCTGGGGGCTGCGCGGGGCTGCAGAACTGTCTGTGGGAAGTAGCGTGAGCCTCGCTTCCAGATCCTTCTTCTCTGAGGGAGTGCTCCAAAGGGGCAACTCCTGGCTTTCTCTGGAAGGAATCATGCCACCTCTTTGGAAACCATTTCTGGGGGAAATGTCTGCCTCAACCACCGAGCCAAGAACAGGAGCCCAGGGGACTCTGTGAATGACTTCTCCTCCCATAAGGTTTGTCTTGCACCTTGGCCACTTGAGCACCAGGCCCTGGGTGGGTGGCAGGTGACACAGGCCAGATGGTGCAGGAGGCCTCCTCCCCCAGTGGAGTCCAACTGGGCAACCCCACACCCATGGCTTCCCACAGAGGCCTCCCGAGAGCCTGAAGGTCCCAGGCAGCCCGGGAGTCTACTTGTTCCTACTGATGAAGCGATGCAACAACTTCCTTGCCCCTTAGTGTAGCTCTTGCTTCTGCCTTATTCAAGTGCATCGGAACCCTCCAACCTCTGGGGGAGCCAACCAACTTTGGGGAGAGCCAATTCCTGAGCTGCAGACTTCCAGCATTTTGATGAGAGAGCTCTTGCTCGGGGTAAGATTGCATTTGCATCTATGAGAGGAATTGTGTCAGAAAAAAAAAAAAAAGCCACACAGGACAAGTCCTTCAGGAAACCAAAATGAAGAGTGGGGGCAGGGGCGGGCAGAAAGAACAAGCTGGGAGCAGAAGATCATCAGAGGTACAGATGCCTGTGCTTTGAAAAATCCAGAGTGGGGGGCACCTCTAAGGCATGTGGGGTGTTCTGATGGGTTTATGTGCTACCTGGAAATCAACGGTGAACCCCCACCCCCACCCAGCCCCACTGTCGAAATCTTGGGAAAGCCACCTAGGGAAGGTCATGATCCCAACCTGGCAAACTCCCATCATGACAACTGTGACTTGGAAGACATCCCTTCACTACATAGCTCAGTCCTGAGAACCTCCCACCCCGCATGGCTCACAAGAGGCACGACAGGGCGCAGAGGACGGGCCCAGGACAGGGAGCCCCCTGCCCCCCGCCCCCAGGTAGCGTCTTTACCCCTTCCTCCTGCAGCGCCTTGCACTACCTCCTTGTATGAGGCCTTCCTGGGGATAACTCGCTTGCCTGTGACTTGAGTCTTCATCCTTTCCCCTCGTCTACAGCCAAACTTCTGACAAGGATCTGCCCTTCCCACCTTCCCCCCCCTCCTTGCACCTCTGCACCCATGACAGAGCCTGGTCTGGCCACCACACCAGCCTTGGCCTTCAGCTCCAGCCCCCGCCTCCAGCCCTGGCCTCTTACTCCAGCCTCCAGCTCCAGCCTCCAGCCCCGGCCTCCAGCTCCAGCTCTTAGCCCCAGCCTCCAGCCCTGGCCTTCAGCTCCAGCCTCCAGCCTCGGCCTCCAGCCCTGGCCTCCAGCTCCAGCCTTGGCCTTCAGCTCCAGCCTCGGCCTCCAGCTCCAGGCTCCTGCAGGGCTGCTATGACCAGCCCGCTATCTGCCCAGCTTCGCAGTCATGCAGGACCTGGGGTCAGAGCCTGGCTCTGTCACCTTGTGCTGGATGCAGGAACTCATTTTACTCTCTTCAGCCTCGTCCAGGGCACTATAGACAGCAGTAAACCAAGGGCAGTAAAACAAGGACATCCCAGGGATGATGTGATAATTAAGTGAGATTTAATAGGGACCTGGCACTTACTATCAAGTAAATGCTTCTGATCATCCAAGCCTTAGTCAGGCCAATAAAACTGTTCTCCCAAATACTGTGACCTGTCCTCAGGTGCTGGGGCTCAACCCCACACTCTGACATCCAACAGGGAGGAAGGACGGCACTACCCCTCTCGCCAATGTGACAGTCCCATGTTATTCTAATTCTCCACCTTCTCGTGGCACCTGCCACTCTCGCTGCTTCCTCGGGGGCGTCTTCCCGTCTCCCCACTCCCCCACCCCGTCGTGCTCCACGTGTCACTTGGCCACTTCCTTTCCCTCAATTAGCCCAAAGATCCATGTACAGAACATCAGAAGGAATGATGAAAAGAACCGCTAATCTGTATGGCTTTCTTTCGTTGTCGAGTTATTTCTTACTCATTCTGCTTCTAGATTTCTTATAAAAGTAATGAGGCAGTCGAGACTTGCACGTATTTAAAAACCTAAATTATTCTGATCTCAACTGAAGGCCTCGGAGTGTTTCACATGATCTACTGTTTAATTAGCGGCAAGTGATACTTCTATCACTTTACACTTGAGAAAACATGACTCAGAGACTAAATTAATTTTCCAAGATCACTCTACTTTTAGCTTGAGGAGATGCAAGAACTGAACTCAGTCTCTGGTCACGCCACACGATCCTATTCCAGGAGCTTTCTGCCTTAATAAACCCTGCACTGATCCCAGTGGAGATTCAGAAGGAACTATTTTTGACACCTTTGTAGTCTCCACCCCAACCCCACCTTGTGTCCTGCGCTACTTCTCTATCGGAATGGTACACTCTCTACCATCGGAGACTGAGTCGGACTCTTTTGGACACTGACTCCTCCTGTCCCACTCCTCCCATCCCCTGTTGCTTCTGAAGTCTTCAGTGCCAACCATCTCGTTGGTCCTATCACTCTAGAAGAACAGTATAGTAAACTGAGCAGTGGTAGGTAGCCAGCATCTCTCCGAAAGCTCTCTCTCTATTCAGGGTGCAAGATGAGGTTCTTCACTGTACTCGGTCAAACCTAACTATATACCTTTTTCTTTTTTTAAGCAAGGAACTCAAATGAAAAGAAGGGGTGCACAGTTCTGTATGGAACGTGTGCGCAGAGGTCTCTGTCTAGCATCCTCTGGTCCCATATGGTGCCCACCCCCGCCCCGTCCCCCTGCCTTGCTCTACCGTAGCCTGGCCTCATTAATCCTAGGCCAGCCTCCCTCTCTCTGGCCCCTTTCTTACTTAGATGTAGGTTCACTTATGAGTCAACTAGTTTTGGTTTCTAACCTGCTCCCAGAGGAAACCAAACCGAGACTACGCCTTAGTGCATTAACTTTGCCACGTATGTACGGTGCATTAACTCTGCTTCCGTGGTGCATTCACTCTGCCAAGTATGTATGCCCAAGAACCTTTTTTCACAGCATGGGATCTAAAGTTTGTCTGCAGTTTAAGGGGTTTGGGGCAAAGGCACAAACTGGCACAAGAGGTCCAGGGCAGGAGCCACTCTCTATAGACCTCTAACACAACACATCTTTGTTTGGTCTCTAAAGCTACGCTTGCGGCAGGGGCGTGAGGATGGGCCCAAGTCAGAGGACAGCAAGGACTACTCAGCCCCCTCTGCTCCAAGTCCATTCCATCTCATCCCTAAGCCACAGCCCCCTGTCTAGATGTCACTTTCCTTAAGGCCAAATGCAACGGCCGCCTGAGCTTTTCCGTCTGCAACCCAGCCCCTACCGCCAGCAGTGCCCTAATTCATCTGTGCAAAGCCAGTCTCCTTGAAGTCAAATGTAAGGACATCTCTAGGTCTCTCTACTAAGTAAAATTTCAGGCTGACAGCTGGGCTTTGTAAAGTAGCCCAGGGGTGGGGCGCCTGGGTGGCTCCGTCGGTTGGGCATTCGACTCTTCAGATCTCAACTCAAGGTCTTGATCTCAGTGTCGTGACTTCAAGCCCAGCATGGAGCCTACTTAGAAAAACAAAAATAAAAGAATAAAAGTAGCCCAGAGGGATTGCACACTCCACACCATGAGGCGGCTAGTAAAACAGGTTGATGCCTCCTGCCAGGTCCTACGACACCATCCTCCCTTCCTTCCCTGGAACTAGACCGCCTTCATTCTCCTCCTACTCTCATTGTGACCTCCCTTTGACTTCTCTCCTTGGCTCCCTTTCCTCTTCGCCTTGTCCTTGGGTCTCTGTGTGTGTCTGATACAGCTTCTCCTTGGAGCAGGCACCTGCTGTCAAGGCCTCCAGTATCATTCCTGAGCATGTGACCACACACCTGCGCCCCCCACACTGACCGGAGCTCTGGGCCCATCAGCTCCCACTCTCTACCTGACATTTGTTTCAGAGAGCTCTCTGTCCTCTCAAACTCAACATGTTCCAAGTTAAACTCCCCGCCTTTTCCACAAAGCATGCTCCACTCCCAACGTTCGCTCCTGGGAGGTGTGAAGACCCAGGGCTTCCTCTTTGATCTACTCCTGTCTTCATCCTCCGTATCCTCTCCAACATCGCCTCTCTTTCCACGCGCCACCATCTTCATCTTCACTTGCCCTCCACTTGCTCTTCTTCTCCTCCCCTCCATTCCTTCTTACTGCCAGGAGAAAGACCTCCCCCGCCCCCCCTTACACAGCAACTCCGTCACGCTCCGATCCTACCCAAGGAGTTCAACACCAAGCCTTATTTTGCAACCTCATCCACAGAGGTTACTCTGTCACCCAGTCTTCAGACTGAGCCCTGAGCGTAACCTCAAGAGCCACCGGGAGCGGAAGGAGGCACCAGTGCCAAACAGGCAGGGCAAGCCCTCTCTCCTGCTCCATCTGGGCCAGCTCTGATTTTATCTGTTTTTGAAGTGGGTTGCCACTCTGTGTTTTCATCTGGTTAAGGTTTAAAAGCGGAAGGCCTCTTCCAACGGATGAAGGGATCCCTCCAGTATCAGCCCTGATGGGTGGCCTTTGGACGGTGACAGGGAGCCTGTTGTTTTTAATCTAGCTCAAGTCACCATCAGAGCCAACAGCTCGATTAGAAAGTTCTGCTAGAAACCAGTACCTGCTTCTCTGCAACTTCTCCCCAGCGGTCTGCATTCAGAACTGACACAGGCCAAGTCTGCTCTCTCTCTACCAGGTGACTTTAGAGACCCTCCTCGAATAGATTTCCCATCTCAGCACCAAGGCTTTGATCTGGAAGCACTTTATAGTTTCAAAGCACTCATGTTTCATCTGCAAACAATCCTGGGAGGCGGGCAGTATTAATTTCTAATCCTCCCCACCCACGGCCTTTTGTTTCCACTGTTGCCTCACATAGACTCCTGCTCTAATGAAGCCGGTTTCCTGACTCATCCAGCGAAGACCAAACAGCAACCTCCAACTTCCTGGCCTTCATCTGATGCTCCCGGTGCTGGGGATTGACTACCATCTTGCTTCACCCACACCCCAAAGCCAGGCTCGGGTCCCAGGCTCTTGAAATGTCAAGAGGCACCAGGTAGAGTGAACAAGCGTGGGTTTGGGGGCTGGATTGACCTGGATTCAAATCCCAGCTTCGTAAAGCACTGCTACATTGGGGAAATTACTCACCCCCCTCCCACCCCGGCCATGCCTCCAGCTCCTCCTATGCAAACAGAAGATGACCTGGCCACCCCAGGGAGAGCTAGATGACATAATAATCGGTGCTCAGAACTTGGTAGAGGCTAAAAAATGTCAGCTACCACCCCCCTCTGTTTATCCCCTTCTCTCCTGACAGATCTTGGCCCTGGGACATTTTTGGAAACACATATGTGCACCGATGATGCACGACATAGGATGGTTCACTGTTGCCTATCCTAGGCTTATTTCTTTAGACGGCCAGTTACCTCCACACAGGCAAGGCCTACTTTAAGTAATAAATGGCTCGCTGAGTTCAGAGCATATTTACTCCTAAAAAGAACATCAAAGAATATTGAGGCAGAGTTCCTGCACCTACCACGTGGCCAGTAGGGTCTCAGTTTCCCAGTCTCGGGGAAGCTATTTGCTGAGGGGAACAACTGCCTGAGCGACCCAGGGAAAATCCTGACACTTAGCCCACATGTGCTAAACATCCTTTCCTAGTTAAAACTTCAACTCAAACTCAATGAAGACTGGGAGGAGCTTGTCTCAATAGCAAATCTTCACCCCTAGTTACCACACGCAAGACAAATGCTGTCAGTGGAAGAAACCTGTCTCATTAATCCTGTTGCACTTCTGCATAGGACATATTAACTCAGAGCTTAGACGTTGTGACAACAAAAAGTAATGTATTAATAGCTCGGTAAGGATAAAGTCCTTCAACTATACAATTCCACACAACCTGTAGAGCTCACTTGGGAATGTTCTATAGCAACATTCAGTGAACACCATGGTGTTAGCTGTCAGGAGCCACAAAACCTGGGAAGGCTACTGGCCTTATCTATGTCTTGCTGCTATACTGGGACAGATGCAAGCAGATTTCAATTCAAAAGTTAGGCTGTGAGGGGCACCTGGGGTGGCTCAGTGGTTGAGCATCTGCCTTTGGCTCAGGTCATGATCCAGTCCCGCATGGGGCTCCCCGTAGGGAGCCTGCTTCTCCCTCTGCCTATGTCTCTGCCTCTCTCTGTGTGTCTCTCATGAATAAATAAATACGATCTTAAAAAAAAAAAAAGTTGGGCTGTGCTTATTTCTGATGAATTGCCTGTCTTCTGCTGAAGGAACAATGTCCCTGTGAGGGATAGGTCTTAGGTATTCACCAAACTGTCATCACTGGAAGACCTTACAATGTACACTTGGCTGGGACGGAACTTGACAGATACAGCTCTTTGGAAGAGGAAAACTCTCACTGGTTTCCCTGGGCCAGTATGGCCCAACTTCACCCAGGGCTGTCCATCCCACAACTTGCTGCACTGATTGGCCATATGGAAGACACTACCATGTCCTCTGCTTATGAGAACACCCCGTGTCATCAATTCTAAAATGCACATCTCCTCGAATGTCCACAGCCCTAAAATAGAATGTGCCTTGTAATCAATTATGGGCCATGGTTTCATTGCAAGCAGTTTTTCTTGCTTAGACCTCCCTAAAATAATGGTGTGTCTTATACTTACTGGCATCTGATATTCAATGGACTATGGAAGATGTGTCTGAGCAAGGTTTGCTGAAAGTGAACATCGGTCACTCCATTCTTCCCTGTCTTCTAACTGACATTATGACATTAAATCTGCATTGCAATGTAAAACCTCTACTCCTGCCTCACACATTTTATTTATTTATGCATCTATTTGGGGATCAAATATGTATTATCTGTTCTGTACCACACATTGAGCTAGATGCCATAAAAGTTGTAGTAAATATGACATAGTCATACTTAAGATGGTAGCAAATTCTTCCAAGTCACGTATTTGTGGGGAAGTTAGTTTAGTTTTCTGACTAAACAACACTAATAAAAATGCAGGCCCCAGAAAAAAAATCCAAACTCTGGGAAACTTGATACAACTAATAACTCGTTTTTTACTTCAGTTGCAAGGAAAAATAAAATTTTTAAAAAGTGATGTTAAGGGAGACTTACAGATTTAAAAAAATGTATAAAGGAAAAGACTTATAGATTTTTTAAAAAATGTTAAGAGACATACCCCCAAGTCACAGTGTGTGAACCTTAGATGGATTTTCATTCAAGTAAACGGACCGTATAAAAATGACATCACTTATGACACCTGGGAACCTGAACACTGACTGGATATCTGACAAAACTGAGGATTTACTAATTCTTCAGATGCTATAGTGATACTGTGTTATTTTTAAAGAATGTCCATATTTTAAGGTGTACACTGAAATAGTTATGGGGAAAAAATGATACGATGTGGAATTTGTTTGAAAATAGTGTGCTGAACCATACAAAATGGTTTTTGTGAATCAAAAATGGCCAAATATCTGTCATTCCTATGGGGTGGAGGGACGTGGATGGAGTTACTCCTGAAACAGAATAGCCAGGAGCTGGTTAATGTGGAAATTGGGGTGATGGTGACAGAGCAAATTCTACTCAGTTGTCTCATCCTGTGTGCATAAAATGTTTCCATGATAAAAAGTTAAGAGACAATTAGGCCTCAGTACTCTGCTGTATTTAAAATAAGTCACAAACTGTAGATATTTTGAGTGAAACTGGACATATCACTGCTGAAATACTCTGCTGAAAATATTTGTTTTCCACTCGGAAGGGAAGGGGAATATGAAACTTTAACACTTGATCTCAGCTTCCCCTCAAACTATCTCTACCCCCACAAGTCTCACTTTATATCAGAAGTCAGTATTTCTGTATTTCTTCTGACTATCTGGACTAACTGGCTTGCTTTTAAACACTGTGCTGTCTGGACGGTTTGGTTCTTCCCTCCGATAGTGATTCTGGATTAGGAATTGGAATACTTGGCGTCACCTTTAAGTGCAGTTCTACACGACCACGCGACTTTGGCCATGAGTCCCACGGCCCTTGGGCCCACGGCCCTCAGCTCCCTTGAACCTCAGTTTCTTCATTTTGTAAACAGAGTGCACTGAACCCTAAGACAGTCTTCTCTCTGATGGCCTGTAGGCCTGGGGGTGTGGTATCTCCTCTTTGCTCAGCAACTGAAGCTCATCCTCAATTTGGCATGGATATATGGCTATGCTCTGGCTATTTAACAAAGGCCTTCCAATCCAGGCACAAAGATGCTCACACGTCAGGGGATTCCAGACTACACAGCCCCCTGAAAGGCTCACATGCACACGCATGCGCATGTGTACACACACCCCTACAGAAAACCTTTGGGAGTCGTGAGAGTCAGTTCTGGGATGGAGCAGAGAAAATCGGCTGGGAACTACACTAATAGGGTGTTCAAAGGTACCCCCCAACCTAATGGCATGTCATGGAATAGATAACGTAACAGGTTGGTGATATGTCTTAATACAAGTATATAATATATAATATGCCTTAAGATCTACTGAATAGCCTGGAAACGTACTCGATATGATCAGATAGCTGGCTATTGGAGCTCGCCTGGAGCTCTGGGCCCCGCTGGCAACAGTCGTGGGGACCAGATGGAGCTCAGTGTGAACTGGGGACTTCATTCATAAATTGTTCAGTGAGATCGGATTAAGCAGGGGATAGGTGTACTGAGTCTGCGCGAGGGGACAGGCCAAAGAGGAGACATGAAAAGCACAGAAAACACAACAGCCGAAGAAGAAAGATCAAATACGTCACAGGGATCATGTTACTTGTTTTTATGAGACAGAACAGGAATTACTAACACAGTCACAACTTTGGCTTTTTCATCTGAACCACCAAAGATTACCTTGATGTGCTTAACTCTGTCTTCTTTCTCGGTCTTTGGTTTCTTTCCTGTGGCAACAACAAAAAAATAGTTGGGGGTCACTTCCTGAGGAATGTACAGAGAAACGTTCTCCCCCCACCTCCTCAGTTCGTTCTGGAACTCTCAATGAACTCCGTATATGCTTTAATCTACACATGGTCAAAATTCCACAGGGTTCTCTGACCGTCTCTGGTGACCTGATGGTCACTTGCCCCAGCCAGGCAGAGGTGGGACGATCATCCACAGTGTGAACAAGTGTTCTAACCTCAGACTTACCACAGATGTGGAAATACAGAAATCGTGGAGGTATGGCGATCTATATTACATGGCCATTATTCTAGTCAGTAAATATCTACCTTTCTTAGAAGGTCGCTCAGATAAGGGCAACATCCGGTACACTCTGAATGCATTGTTTCCCTTCTTTATACTTTTATCCTTGACTTCCTCAATGTCAGGCAAGGAGTTCATGGCACATCGAAAATTCGCCTTCCATGTTTTTGGATCAGGTTTATCTACTCCCGGTTGATGCTTTCCTAACAAAATAGCCAAAAGAATGAAGGTTAAGAAAAACAGGGGAAATAATATAGGGTAGAAGTTTCTGGAAACATAGTCTTGCTGACCAGGTACTGCAGAGACCCCATCATTTTTTTTTAGAGACCCCATTTTTAATTCCAGGCTACTACAGATTTGCCTGGGACCAAGACTGAATTCCTGGGATGTGAGAACTTTTGTCTTAAAACCTGGACAGTTCTGGGCAAACTGGGACAAACCGGTCACCCTGGCATGAGAAAAAATTAATAATGATAGAAGATAGGAGTCGAGGTAAGTAACAGAGAAAGCTTGGCAGGTTGGGGAGGCCAACAAGCCCAGGTAACTAGAGCGCCTCTTTTTCATCTGACTCTCAAATATTAGTAAAAAGGCTATTCCTATAAACAGCTCTCTACTTACATTTTCTTATAAACAAATATATTCTTGACTACCTTTTGGAGAGATAAGTTCCAACCAAATTTACCACTCCAGAACAAATAGGTTCTATATTCCCCTGGCGTACACCTGAAGAGCATAATCAGAACCCCACATTTAAAGGAAATTTAAGGACTAAGTTGCTATAGGATGGGCAAAGTATCACTTCTGAGTGACAGAGTCTGTGGCCCATGTGTCCTGGATGGGATGTGCCTGGGGACACGCCACAGGTTTTTCAGAGCTGTCTTCATGAGGCCATAAGCCATATACATGCAGCGGGAAAAAAAAAAACCAACAATGGTTATTAACACTGTATTGTAGAACTGAAATTTGCTGAAAGTACATCAACGTTCTCACCAAAAATAAAAAATAAAAGGTCAAGGGATCCCTGGGTGGCGCAGCGGTTTGGCGCCTGCCTTTGACCCGGGGCGCGATCCTGGAGAACTGGGATCGAATCCCACGTCGGGCTCCCGGTGCATGGAGCCTGCTTCTCCCTCTGCCTGTGTCTCTGCCTCTCTCTCTCTCTGTGTGACTATCATAAATAAGTAAATAATAAAAAATGTTTAAAAAAAATAAAAGGTCAAATATGAGAGGTAATGGATGTGTTAATTAATGGGGAGAATCTTTACATAGTGCATAAATCAAATCATCACGTGGTATGTTCTAAATATCTTACAATTTTATTTGTCCATTATATCTCGATTTTTTAAAAAAAGAAAGCACTGGGGCACCAGGGTGGCTCAGTTGGTTAAGCATCTGCCTTCAGCGCAAGTCATGGTCTCGGGGTCTTGGGATCAAGCCCTGAAAGTCGGGCTTCCTGCTCAGTGGGAAGTCTGCTTCTCCCTCTGCCCCTCCCACCCCACTCCTGCACTCTCTCTCTCTCTCAAATAGATAAATAAAATATTTTTAAAAAGGCATGAAAGCAACAACAACAATAGCATCTACCTCTATACACGATGCGGTTTTAATACCTGTATGGATCGCCCAGTTTCTAAAGAGTGGTGCATCTTTTTCCACATCCCACCCATGTCTAGCTGCATGCATCCAAGGGATCTGGAAAATCTTCTTTTCCTAAAAAAAAAAAAAAAAAAAAAAAAAAAGAAGAATTAAAAAAAAAAAAAAGACTGCGGCAATAGGGTTTTAGCCACCTTTACAGAAGGTCTCTCCATCCTAGCCAGTAAGATTCTCTACTAAGGGACACTGGGTGTGCAGAGTGTCTATGGCAAAATCCACTAGGAACCAAACCTGCCTCCTCACTGGGCCCCAGATCTTGACAGTCCTACTGGGGAGAGATTCAGAGTCGTATGGAGTCTGGCAGAACAGGAATGCATGCCAAGGTCCAAGGACTTGATTTGGGGATATGCCAATGTGTTCCATTATGTGTGCCATTTCTCCTTAAAGGACCACAGATGACTGGCCACCGACCGAAACTTCTAATGCTTATTGTTATCATTGAATTCCATCATTTGCTAGAGAGGAACTCCAGTTGCCTTAGGTAAATTAAAATTTAGGCAACTTTCCAAAATTATACCCATTTGTGCTGCTAAAGGGAAATTGGGGTTATCTGAGGTCATGGCCACAGAGATCAAATACCTCAAACTACTGTGCAGCCAACAGAAATAGAAGATTCGGTCTAATGTGTCTACTCAGGGGTTAAAACCTGCATGAAACAGCAAGAAGATGTATGGAATGTGTGGCCATGATTACTACTTTTCTCGTAGAGAAAAGGTTTTTGGTACAAATCTTACGGTAGACCCTTTCCATCTCTCTCACAGCCTTGAGAGGTAGGTAACTCAGTTTATACCAACCCTGGCAAACATGGGATTAGACACTAGCGTTTTGGAAACAACTTCTTCAAGCAACAACTTGTGCAACTTCTTTAACCAGCAATCCTGACAGGACCAGCAGTCACTAAGTTCCCACGGCACTTGACTGCCCACCTGTTCACATGGTCTAGTTTCCTTTTTTTGCAAGCACCTACTGAGCTACATATATGTAATAATTTCTGCTTTACAGTTGAGGAAACTGAGGAAGAGAATTAAATTATACAGCTAAGGAAATTATCATAACAAGTGTCCAAATTCAAAACCAGGTCACGTACCCCACACTCAATCACCTAGTCCCATCACACGCTGTCTCCCAGGAGTCAGACGGAGATTTCCCATCCTATGACACATCTGTTGTCTTGGATTCTGTGGAAACCAGGCCCAGGAAAACTATGTGTTTTTAAGCCCTAGAGGTAGTTCTGGTAGATTCTAGGTATGGGGAATCCTTGCACAATACACCGGGAAAGGAAAAAAATGTCAGTAGGGATTTCCCACCACTTTGGTCTCACACAATGAAAGACAGGAAGGGTCCCAGTTGACCCCCAAAAGGACTCAATGCCTCTATAGAAGCCTGAGCTAAAAATACTTCAGAATATTTGAGAGTTCCCCAAAAACTGTCAAAAGGGAAAATTCTGTTGTATTTAAAACTCAGTTAATAAAAAGAACTGAAAGTGAGAGACTTCTCATAAACCCCTCCCCATCCATGGAGATAGCATGGTTTCAGGTCAGCCATTTCCAAAGAGCAGTGTCAGCCAAGGGCTGGGTGAAATTTTATTTTATTTTATTTTATTTTATTTTATTTTATTTTATTTTATTTTATTTTATTTGTTTTTTAATTTTATTTTTTTAATGTAGATGAAACATCAGAGAGCAGTCTTTTAATGCAGTTTTTGATGTTCACATGAAAATGAAAAAAAAACAAATAAATGTATTTTGGTGAAGGAGTTCTCCTGAAAGTGCAACCAGAATCTAAATGTTTATGCCTACAGATGCAGATCCTTTATAGAATTGCTGCTGCACATTTCTGTAGGTCAAAAGAGTTGTGGAGGTGATGCAATCTGAAATCTATCTTAAACACAAAGTTGATTCTGATAAATAGATTTTTTTAAGCATCTGCATGCATGGAGTTGCATGTGTGTGCACACAGATGCACACAACTACCAAATTTAGTCTCACTGAAACTATGCCCAAATCACGAACCCACAAACATAATGACTAAACCTAGCAATTATCCGCCATGGATCCATGGATCCTCTTTCCTGGGCAAAAGGTCTGAATGGACCTTTCTTGAAAGAAGATAGATAAATGGCCAGTAGCACATGAACACACCCCAAATCATTAATCATCAGGCCAATGCATCTCAAAACAATAATGAGATACCATCTCCTACCCCCCAGGATGAGAGAAAAAAGTAATATAAGTAAATAAATAATAAGTTGGTGGTCAGGATGTGGAGAAAGAGGAACCTTCCTACATTGCTGGCGGGAATGTCAAATGGTGTAGACGCTGTGGAAATCATTTGGCTCTTCCTCAAAAAGTTAAACACAGAGTGTCCACAAGACCCAGTAATTTCATTCAAAGACTTATAAACAGATGTCGAAACAAACATTTATATGTGAATGTTCATAACAGCACTACTCACAATAGCTCAAATGTCCATCAACCGATGAATGGATAAAGGAAATGTTGTACATGCACAAAATGGAATATTATTCGGCCACAAAAAGGAATGTGGCATTGACAAGTGCGACAACACAAATGAGCCTTGAACATTATGCTAAGTGAAAGAAGCTTTCTACAAAAGGCCACATATTGAATGGTCCCATTTATGTGAAATGAGCAGAAAAGGCAAATCCACAGAGATAGAGAGCAGATTAGTGGATGCCTTGCACAACGAAAAGATTTAAAATACTTTGCAATGCAAAGTGACTGCTTAATGGGCAAGTGTTTCTTTCTGGGCTGATGAAAATTCTGGAATTATAGTGGTGAGGCTTGCATATAACATTAAGAGTAGACAATGCTGCTGAATTATACATTTAAAAAATGGCTAAAGTGGTAAATTTTTTAAAAACCTCGTGTCACTTTTAACTAGTTTTTCATGTTGCAAAAAATACTAACAAACATATTACATGTATCTTTTTTTTAAAAAAGCACTATGCTAAAGAAAAAGAAAGTGAGATTCATTTTAAAACTGGAAGAGATTCTGACCAGTAAACATTCCGGTCATAGATCATTGTGTCCTATGGGATGGTGACGGCGTTGCTCTGGGTCTGTGTAGCCTCTGTGACATCAGTATGTGCCATTAGAAGCCCTGAGCGTCCCCTCCACACAGGCTGTGCACACTGTGTATGGAAGTACAACATGTTCCAGACTCTACTCATGTTTATAGAGAGAGAAGACTCTGCCCACATGAGGGAAGGAGAGAGAATCATTGCTTGAGTTGAGAAGATTATCTAGAGTAATGCAGAACAGACGTATGTTGACCCCAAGGGGAAACCGGTTCTCTTAACTCCCTCTGCCTCTTCCCTCCCCTAATACTTGTAAGATGTTCCAACGTACTCTATTTTTGTTTGGACTCCTTACCTTGTGCTGAGCCTGCCTGACATTTCCACAAGCACAAGCCTGCTTTCAATGTGAACAGAAGGATAAGGTATGAAGCTACCTGGTGACACCGTACACTTGGGGAGTGGCCTCAGCTCCAGGGTCTAGGCAGCTCTCCCACATGAAATGAGCATGTCAATAACTGAGTGGCGGGGCAGCCTGGGTGGCTCAGCGGTTTAGCACCACCTTCGGCCCAGGGCCTGATCTGGTGACCCGGGATCGAGTCCCACCTCGGGCTCCCTGCATGGAGCCTGCCTCTCCCTCTGCCTGTGTCTCTGCCTCTCTCTCTGTGTATCTCTCATGAATAAATAAATAAATAAATCTTAAAAAAAATAATAACTGAGTGGGAATCAACCAGAGCTACAAGAGAAACCACGAACCTGGTCATGGCTGCCTCCTTCCTTCCTCAAGAAATGGCCCAGAGAAACCACAAGCAAGCATTTGGACCAGTCCAAAACTGACCTGGTCTCTTGGACAAGTCAATGCCAAGAAGGAAAATAAATAAATAAATAAATAAATAAATAAATAAATAAATAGGGGCCACTGTACATAATCAAGGCAATCAGGAGACACTTCAAGTCAGAATAGCCTTCTCTGGATTCTCACTGAAGAAATCAATTGTAAAAACATATTTTTGGGGAATACACAAGGCATTCCAAATATGGATGATGCAGGGATGAGACTGAAAAATTATGATTAATGATGAGTGGTTTATTCAATTGGTGATCCTATTGTGAATACACAGAAAATGCTCTTAAGTCTTACTGACGTGCAGTATCAGGGAGTTGCTTTCAAATGCCATACACATATACACATAGAAATATTTTAAATGTTAGTAATTTTTAAACTGGATGTGAATTTGAAAACTACACAAGAGGGGCGGCCTAGTCGGTTAAGTGTCTGCTTTTGGCCCAGGTCATGATCCCGGGGTCCTGGGACTGAGCCCCGCATCAGGCTTCCTGCTCAGTGGGGAGTCTGCTTCTCCCTCTACCCCTTCTCCACAATGGTGCTCTCTGTCTCTCTCAAATAAATGAATAAAATGTTTAAAAATAAAAGGAAAAAAACAAAACTACATTCGAATTTGCAGGATGCGTAGTGACTCAGCGGTTTAGCATTTGTCTTCAGCTTAGAGCGTGGTCCCAGGGTCCTGGGATCGAGTCCCACGTTGGGCTCCCTGCATGGAGCCTGCTTCTCCCTCTGCCTGTGTCTCTGCCTCTCTCTTTCTCTCTCTGTGTCTCTCATGAATAAATAAATAAAATCTTAAAAAAAAAAAGAATTTGCTATACTATTCTTTCTAGTCATTAGACTATTCAAATCTGCGAGTATGTTTGCAAATACTCATAATGAAAAGTAACAGGCCCAAGCCAAGGCCTTTTTCATGAGCTAGTGATAATGCTGCTTTGCCAGACATCGTCCCTGCTCCTTCAGAGGATACAAGCCATCACCATCCTCCTCAGGATGCATTAAGAATAAGAAATGAGGGACGCCTGGGTGGTTCAGCGGTTGAGCATCTGCCTTTGGCTCAGGGCGTGATCCTGGAGTCCCGGGATCTAAATCCCACATGGGGCTCCCTTCAGGGAGCCTGCTTCTCCCTCTGCCTGTGTCTCTACCTCTCTCTCTCTCTCTCTCTCATGAATAAATAAATAAAATCTTAAAAAAAGAAAAAGAAATGGAAACAAATTTAAGGCATCCATTAGCAACCTATTTGTCTCTTACTAAGATGTCCCAGATATGATGGACTCTCCACTTGAGAGGAACACGACACCCACCAACCCGATGTGCGTAAGCCCAGTTATCTTAACAGAACGAAGCCACAGTCCCCAGCACTGGTCCTCTTGGAGGGCACACACATCGCTCACCTAGAGCCGCCCACGGGTCAGGCAGGAGGCCTAGCACCGAGCCAGCGAGCAGCAGCAATCAAGACGTCCCTGGCCTGCTCTCCAGGGCCTTCCAGCACGGAGGCCTTCACCACCGCGACCGACCGGTCCTGAACAACTGATGTGTAAGTGGGTAACGAAGCCCCACAGACAGTGCCGTTTTCTGAGTTATAACCAGTCCTCAGCAGGAGAAGAGATTTTACAACGACCCCAAGCCACTGAACACACAGCGGGGATTCTCAGTCAGAGTGCCTCTGAACGGAAGAGGGGGCGCCCGGTGGCTCAGCGGTTGAGCATCTGCCTTCGGCTCAGGTCACGATCCCGGGGTCCCGGGATTGAGCCCCGTGTGGGGCTCCCTGCTCAGGGGGGAGCCTGCTTCTCCCTCTCCCTCTGCCCCTCCCCCTGGCTGTGCTCTCTCTGTGTCTCTCTTTCAAATAAATAAATAAAATCTTTTTTTTTTTTTCTTAAAGAAGGAAATAAAAGTAAGGTCTCAAGTGAAACATTTCTGTGGGTAGATGAATGCCAAAGCCTAAGTTAGCAGAAACCTCTAGAAAGATGGCCTGAGGAGGTGCAGGCACAGCGGCCGTGGCAGGCCTGCCCGAGCGCACCCTGCCCAGGCCAGTCGGCCGCCCACCGCAGCGGCCCCCCGGGCACCCATGGGCTCCTGTGCCAGCGTCGTCCTGAGAGGCGTCACGGCCCGCTCTCGCCGAGGGCCAGCACAGCGGCCTGTCAGGGTGGCGAAGGGGTCTCCGCTCCCTCTTCTCCAGGGAAGAGAACTCGCAGGCCAAGGGCCGGCTCAGAGAAGCTCAGCAGGGAGGGCCACCCAAGGGGGCCTAGTGCTCAGCCGCGCACAAAGGAATCCGCTCACTTTCCAGTCCTCGGTCAGAAAAACACGGACAAAGTGGGTGGAAGAAAAGGCTTAATGGGGGGGCCCGGCGAGGAAGCAACCCTAAGAGGGTGCATTAGTTTCCCAGAGCTATCGAACAAGCTGCCACAAACCGGGCAGCTTACGGCCACGGAAATCCATCCTGCCACCGTTGTGGAGGCCAGAACTCTCAAATCTAGATGCCAGCAGAGCCATATTCCCTTTCAGAGGCTGTAAAGACCATCTTTCCCGGACATGTCCAGCCTCTGGTGGTTCCAGGTGCTTCCCTGGCTCGTGGCTGTGTCTCTGCAATCTCTACCTCTGTCTCCATGTGGCCTCTGCTCTCCTTTCTCTTCTGCGGATGCTTGTCATCCCATTGGCCCAGCTGGACAAGCTAGGATAACCTTGAGATCCTTAACTTCTTCTGAAGACCCTTTTTTTCCAAGTAATTACACATCCACAGGTTCCGGGGGTTAGGACGTTAGCACAAACCAACCCACTAGGAGGAGAGTTAACCGCACCATATCAAGTGCCTACTCGTACAGGGGACACGATAACACCGTAAGTCTACCCCTTGCATCGAGTCAGCCCAAATCAGTGGAGATATATATTTTTTTAGTGGATATATTTTTTAAGAAGAAAAAAAAAATCACTTCTTTTCAGAAATCAGGAACTTCTGTTTAAATGTCATAAAAGGCAATGTTATCTTGTTCTTTAAAACATAATCCTACTTAGTGTCTCTATACCTTGGCTTCCAGGTCTGTAGAATGGAAAACATAACAGTATCTCCCCCATTGTGGGGATTACGTGAGTTGATGCGTGTGTCTTGCTTAGATGAGTACCTGGCATTATTAACAAGCATTAGTTTTTATTATTATTATCATTATTGAGCACCTTACATTTCTTCAATTCTCCTTGATGACAGTCCCCCCTTTCCTTCTCCACCTGCGGCTCCGCTAACCATGCAGGCCAAGACCCAACCTGATTTCCTGTTTGTTTCTTTGGAGCAGGCTAATTACAAACCCTTCCAGGATACCAATCTGAAACATTATGGACAGAGCAAGCCTAGAAAAAGAAATGGTTTGCCATAAGACCTTCAAATAGAGGGCAGCTCACCTGAAATGAGCACATCGTTTACGTATTTCTATTTATTCCATCCTGCTTCAGAAAAGGCCCACTGAAACCGATGCACTCAAATACAATACGGTCACATTTAAAATAAGTGGAAAAAGAATAAGTGGGTGAGGGAGAAAGAAATAAGGCTTGAGAGATATCTGAAAAGACAAGCTTGAGCCAGGGAGTGATCTTAGCAAGCAGAGCAATGCAGCAGTATCCCGCACGCTTGTTAGAAGTGGGCCACAATCAGGCTCTGAGCTCTGGAGCGCCATACAAAGATAAAGCCCTACCAGCTGAATTATTCATCAGGCCCTTAAGATTACAATGAGGGGGAGGCAGAAGAGGAAAAGGAAATTTACTCAAAAGAGCTGCAATATTCCTGGCAGTGGGAGAGCAACCTCTCCCTTGGGCCCTCTTAAAGAAGGCGCGGTATGTTCACTGCTTTTCTAAGCGATAAATCTATTTTTTCAGGTGTTCTTTATTTTGACATCCATTCTCTTCCTGAGTCACTCCTAACAGGTAGGATCAGTTCGATCGAGAGTCTGAGGCTGATAAAGGAAGGATTTATATACATGTGTGTGTACATATGTGGGGGGCAGGGGGTCGTAAGGGACAGCGTACTTTTTTAAAGACCTGTAGGCACATAAACAGTGCTTCACAATAAAAAGAGAAAACTTTTTTTTTTAAGTCCCAAAACAAAAGTTTTCTTTACTCAGAAGAATACTGAGAGGAACACCAGTAGACTCCATTCCCAACACAAAACCCACATGTTTCCATGTCCTCCAATGCTAGAAGCCAGGAGAAGCAAGAGAGGAGTTCAGAGAAGGAAGAGGGTGAGAATCATTAAAGAATAACACAGATCATTTCTGGTTGGCTGGTTTTGTCATTAATAAGCATAAGATTTTGAATACGAAAAGTGCAAGTTTCCTTTTCAGCAGTTTCCATGCATATCTTTTAGTAAGGACCTCTCTCTCTCTCTCTCTCTCTCTCTCACACACACACACACACACACAGGCACCCAACACACTTACCTTGTTAAGCCACTTTAGCCCTGGTATCGTATTTGAGTTTATCTGTTCCTCCAGCCACGGGCGCATCCGCATCCTTTCCACCGGCATGGTACCCTTTTGCAGAAGAGAAACATGGTATCAGGCAATTTTGCTAGCGACTGTCACGTCTGAACTGTAAAGTGCTACACCTCTCTCTAGCACTTATCTTCATCCTATTTGCATGTAAATTTAAGTTTAATGTGGGATTCAGAAGCAAAGATGAGGCCCATTCAAGCCTCCACGCTATCAACCCCATGGGCAGCGTGACATCATCCTCTTTTCAACCTCTAGCTGTATCTTCCTCCTTTTACTTGTTTCCTTCTCCAAAAATGAGCTCTGAAAATTCTACTGCGATGAATTTGGGTTGACTTGATCAAAGTCTCAGTCACTCTGTCTTCCAGCTTGCAGAGGACTTGTCTCTCCTCTGTGCCTCCCCAGCTCATGCCAGAGTGCAAGTATCAGTCCAAGAACCATGTGGGACCACAGCCTTGGCCTCAGGAGTCTAATTCCATTCTAGAACTCAATTCTAGAACCAGTACATCTCTCCCAGTTCAGATCCACTCACTGTTGCAGACACCTCGCCTCGGGCTCCTTGCTCACACTGCACTCTCTGCTCCTCCCTCCCTACGCTTTGCCCATCCCTACCCATCCTCCAAGACTCAGTTTCTGCTCTCTCCTTCTCCACAGGCCTTCTCAGACCACTCCAGCCTGAAGAAATCTTCCTCCTGGACTTCCCTAATTCTCACGGATCTTACATTGCTCTTTTGAGAATCAAACATTGCTTCGGAGCAGCTTTTCTATGCTGCCTTTATTCTTATCCAACTCTCATCTATAAACTTTTCCACTGTGTACACCTCTCTCTCTTCCTAACCAAACAGTAGGCTCTTTGAGGGTAGGAACTCTACCTCCCGTAGGTCTTTTTATATTCCTACAAAGCCCAAAGGCTGCCTTCCACCCAGGAGATGTTTAAACAAGATCCAGACCAGCCCTGAAAGGTCAGCCAAGCCGGGCTGCCATTGTGGGTTGGCCCTGACCACTCATACGGAGGCTTCAGGCCATCATTCTTTGAGGTAAGTAATAGGAAGCTCAGGGACAGGCCCAAAGGGGCCCCCAACACAGATGCTCTTAGTGGTTCTGAATTCATCCCATCCCCTCATGCATTCATCCACTCATTCAAGGATCACTTATTGAGAATATTCCAGGAAAGGGCGAGACATCCTCTAGCACCTAGAAACTCCCAGTCTAACAGAACACAGGAAGGAAGAGATTACCACACCACATGAAGAGCCCTGTGTACCGAATGATACTAGAAAGTAGTCGGCAACGGACAGGGTGACGGAGTCAGGCTGGCCCTGCGGGGCCTGGAAAACCATGCCTGAGATTCTGGTCATCATCCCAGAAGGGAGGAGAACCGGAAGTTAATGCAAATGAATGATATGATTAATCTTGTCAACAGTAAAGGGAAGGGCTGATTACAAAATCCAGACCAGGGCTTCACCAACTTGAACGGGGACACAAATCTTGATTTGGTAAGTCTAGGTGAGCCCTGGGATTCCGCAGTTCTAATAAAGCTCCATGGGCCTTGGACCAGACTCTGAGGAGCAAGGCTCTCGATTGCCTTTTATTTTTAATTATGAGCCACCTCCTCTTCTGCGCTCTTCCCGCAAAGTCTGGTCATCCTGGCAGGCAGACCCCTTCCGTTAGTCTCAGCAGGTCAGGTTCCAGATAACCTGTCAGTCCATCCCTTGTTTACATGCTGTGCTTTTCTAACAAGGACACAGCTCAACCGAACTTCAGCCTATCGCTTACCCAGCCAATCACACATGTAAAAAATGGTCTAAATCTTTAATCAGGACTGTCATTAATCATCAGCAGATTTTTTTTGGAAAAACAAAGACAGCAAGTATTGCCTTATCAGAGTAGGGCAGGCTCATTTACAAAGGGCTTCTCTTATTCCAGGTTCTACATTTTGTTTTATTTTAAACACCCAGGACGTCCCCGATGTCACACAGAGAAAAAACTAATCCTTTTACATGAAGATACTTCCTCTATTTATATTTGATTTTACAGCCTGGCCGCACGCCCCACACACTAACTAGGTAATGAATTACCAGTGGTCTCCCCACACGGCACAGAAGAGAACAGGTGCCGTCTGACACAGATTTCCCATGGCTATCACAAGTTGAACGCACATCCTGACTTCTGCGGAAGAAAGCAAAGATGGAATTCTATATTGACCCTAGCACCAGAAATTCATCATTTAGCTTGACACAAAAAATAAATTAGATTTCCGGAGATGAAAAGGCTGGGAGGATAGTCACAGAGGGCTAGAGACCAGATAGTAGGGAAAGATGCTTCCTTGGCCTGCGTCTTCTAGCTCTGTCGATGAAATTTACGGGGACAGATTGGTCTTCCTGCTATAAGGCAAGGTTCCCATAGGCCCCTGGTCTGATGGGCCACATGAGACTCGTGGGAAAGGCATGGAAATGCTTAGAAAGACAAAGAGGTGCTATTTTTTGACAAGAGAACCAAAATCTGCCAGAAATTGAGGCACTTGTGTTCCAGCCCTGACCTTGCCATTACTGGTGTGTGTCCTCGGGCTAGTCACTCAAACCCTCTGGTCTGCACTTTGATCATCTAGGAAAATAAGAGGTTTCAAAAAGATAACTTCTCAAGTGAGCTATGACCCTAGGAATCCTCCTGTAACAGGAAGGCTCATCATCTGCTTTATCTTTTTTGTAAGCTTCTGATCTTGTACACTGGGTTGTTTTTAAAAGTGAAATGCTTGAGGCGCCTGGGTGGTTCAGTAAGTTAAGTGGCCAACTCTTGATTTCAGCTCAGGTCATGATCTCAGGCTCCAGGGATCGAGCCCCATGTCCGTCCATCCGTCCATCCATCGGTCCAGCTCTGTATTCGGTGGAGAGTCTACATGAAGATTCTCTCTCCCTCTCCCTCTGCCCCTCCTGCCGCTTGCGCGTATGCACACATTCTCTCCAAAATAAATCTTTTTTAAAGTGAAATGCTAAAATCTTATAATTCTATAAACCTAAAATATGAAGCAGCTACCCTCAAGCTTGACAAAGGCACTTTCTAAAATCACCTATCATTACACCTTTGAGATGTGAGGTTGGGATCATCTTTAAAACCAGAACATCAGCCTCTAAATCAGTTCAGTACATGGAGAGTACTTAGAATATTACTGGCACCAGTGATGCTGCATAAATGTATGCAAGAGTCCCCCATGAAGTTGACAATGGTATGGTCATGTTCACGGCCAGTAACAGTAATCTTGAATTTTAACCTAAATAACTGATTTTTGGATCTTGGAATAATAACAGCAATGGTTACCATTTACTGAGCATATACTATATGCCAACCCATTAAAACCAGAGTTTTCTGAGTTTCTCGTGTAATTCCTATAACCCTAAAAAATAAGGACTTTAGTATTTCATATTATAGACAACAGGATAGGTAAAGGAATTGCTTAAAGACAATCTGCTAGTAAGTAGGAGAGCCAAGACTCTCACTCGGATCTCTCTGAAATGCCCAACTTCAGAAACCCTAACACCTGCTCTTTTCTTAGTCTAGAAAGCACTCAGTTATGATGGTCTTTTAACTGTTCTACTTACTGAGCCTTTCCCAACTCCTGTCTGTTTTGCATACCACTGACATATTAAATTTCCTAAAATACCACTTAAATCATGTTAATGTTCTGTTCTAGAGACTTCTAAACATCCCTGCTGGATTTAATAATAAAATCCTTGGCTGAGATGAGGGGGGCGGTGCGCTTCTGGTAATGACACAATAGGTAATTCAGACCTAACTCCCAAGGTGAATAACAAGAAAACCTATACAAAACATTTTTTTAAAAATCTGTTTAAAAGGATCAGGGAAGTAACAAGTAGGAGAGCAGGATCTGGGGGAAGAAAGAAACCCAGGAAGGTAAACCTGATGTTTGGAGCACTCTTACCCTAGCCTGGAGGCATCTGCCAATTCCAGGATAGAAGGCTGCAGGGCACAGAAGCTGAGCAAAGCTTCTGACACATTCGGGTGACCAGGAGGACAAGAATTGAAGATCAGGACCTAAACTAGGAATAGGGAGTCCTGGAAACCACACACTCACCCGCCACCACCCCCAAGCTTCGTTTGGGATAAAACTAAATGGAAATAGACTAACCTCAAAGACTGAAGTCGAGCTTTGAATCACCTCAATCCCTGATCAAATTAAAATAACCTGGAACTCCCAGAAGTAAATGTAATCATATCTTGAGGAAGATAACATTATCCTAGGATTTATATTATCTCTGGAATTTTTCATACACCAGCAATATAGCTGAGAACACAAGGATAAAAGGTGATGAAATAAAAAAAAATCAATGAAATATGAACAACAAAAACAGACCCACAGGGATTCAGACATGGGTCTTAAACAGACATAAGGGATACAGAGATACCAAAAGTTTTCGGACACAGCCTTTAACACAAGTATGCCTCACATGTTCAAGGAACTAAAAGACAAGATGGACAATGTTGGCAGAGAACTAGAAAGTAAAAAAAGAAATTCTAGAGCTAAAGGGCAAATAATTAAAATTAAGAACTCAAACGGTGGGTTTACTAATAGATCAGACACCCCGATAAAGAAATAGTAGAAAGAAGATAGGTCAGAAGGAAATAAACAGAATGAAGCACTTAGAGACAAAAGGTGGGAAACGTTAAAAAGAACATAAAATCCATAGCATTTTTTATTTTAGAGGTAAAAAGATCTAAAATATGGGCAGTCTGTAGTTCCACAAAGAGAAAGAATGAGGCAAGAGCGGTATTTGCAGACAGTGACCACATATTTAAATAATTTACTACAAACCCCAAACAGATAAATACAAATAAAACCACACTATAGTACATGTGCTGAAAACCAAAACCATAGCGAAAAATCTTAAAGATGGCTAGAGGGAAAAAAAGACAGGCATCACCTTCAAAGTACAAGTAACAAAAACCACAAGACCAGAGGCCTTATGGTTGCTACTCAACAGAAGCCATGGAAGACAGAAGACAGCAGAAAGGGCTTCGGTGTGAGTCTGTCGCCAACACTGACCACAGCAGCGTCCCATCCCATTTCTTCCGCAGCTGAGACATTTATTAGTTTTATCAGTAACCTTCGAGGGGTCTTGTCACCTAGTAGCCCTCCCTCCACAGCCATGCCCACCCCTCTGACCAACTGATGGAAATGCTGCCCTCCTAATAAAAGCTAGCTCCAACCTCTGTTCATGCATGAAAACTCTCACGTCTCTAACCAGCGGACCCTCTGCTTCTAGGGCAGGTCCTGTCTGCAGGACCCAGTCATCCGGTGTTACCCACAGATATTTATTAAACACATATTATGGGGCACCTGGGTGGCTCAGCCGTTGAGCATCTGCCTTTGGCTCAGGGCGTGATCCTGGAGTTCCGGGATCGAGCCCCACATCAGGCTCCCTGCATGGAGCCTGCTTCTCCCTCTGCCTACAACTCTGCCTCTCTCTCTGTGTCTCTCAAGAATAAATAAATAAAATCTTAAAAAAAAAAAAATAAACACATGTTACTGCAAGGGGCTCTGCTCAATGCGGAGGATTCAGAGATGTGTGAGACAGGATCACTACCCTCAAGGAATTCATAAGTGAACTGGGGGTATGAGACATTAATCCTATAAAGCTACCTAATAATACTATAATTATGATAATAAAAGACTGCACCAGGGACGGCAGAGGCAGTACACGATTAATTGCCAAGTGCATCAACTAGTTGGTGAGGAATACATAAATCACCATTGGATGGGTTTGTAAGGGAAAGCTTTGTGGCACAAGAAGACTTTATAGGATGGGCAGGAATAGTCCAGGTGCAGAGGGGGTGGCAAGGAAGCCAGGCAAAGGTGAAGGCAGAGCCAGGAACCTGGGAAGATGGGTCTCCTGATGTGGGCGGAGCAACTGACTTATGTGGGTGGAGCTTCGTGAGAGTCAGGAGCAGGGCAGCAGGTGAGCAGGGGAGCAGGGGAGCAGGTGCGCAGGTGGGCAGGCTGGTTGGTTACCAGAAATTGTCGCTAACCCACACTGTGGCCCTTGTCACTTAAATATAGTCATCCCCATCTTACAGAGGAGGGAAAGCATAGCTTGAAAAGGTGACTTCAGGAAGAGAAAAAAACATGTCCAATCCCCCAAGGCCCCAGAGAAGGGACCAAGGCTTCACGATCCCCCCCACCCCTCCAAATCGCCCAGCTTGTGTAGAGGCTACTGAAACCACTGGGTGTGAGCTGGAGACCGGCTGTGTGGCACTATGGTGACACAGGCAGCAGTCACACGGGGGCAAACACAGGCAAGGAGGTGAGCCAATGAGCTACTGCTCTGGTCCAGGCTGTGGCTCTTCCTGAACACGAGGGCATCTTTCCCCAAGTGCGAGCTCCGCTTGCATGATGTTCTCCACTCCTCACGCTGACCTCTGTACCCTTTTGGCCAAAGTTAAAAATTCCAGTTCAAAATTATGTGAATTGAGAGGAAGCTGGAGTTGAAAACTGAAAATCCTTGCCATCATCAGCCCCAACACCTCGCTCAAGCGCTTCCTAGGAATCAGACACTGGGCCAGGGGCTTTTTGTGCGTTATTTCATTTAATCTTCAAACCAGCTACATGAGGTATAGGATCTTATCTCCATTTTACAGATAAGAAAATGAAGCTGCTTACCAAGCTGGAGAACCATTAAGTGGTAAAGCTGGGATTCAAATCCGGATCCACCTGATTCCAAAGAAGACACCAAAAACCTCCAGTGTTGGGAAAACACTGGCTCGTGAAATCAATTTACGGTGCTTCAATCTTAATGTATGTGAACACAGAATACATACTATGGGAGTCCCCCAGATGAGAGTAAGGTTGTTTTATTAAGCTTTTTTTTTTTCAATTTTATATTATATTATCCTGGTACTATGGTCAAAAGGGTATAAAAAAGCATTTTCCTCAGCCAAACCATTCCCCAGGTGTGTGCACAGATGTGTGTGAGCCTGTGGGGGGCAGGGCAAGGGCGGGGAGGGTCATGGTGCAAAGTAGGAATTGGAAGAGAAGGATATGGCAAACCTTAGAACAGGAAGGACTCCTGGAAGACAGAAGTGAAAAGCATGAGAGAAGTTTAACAAGTGTGGGGCATGGAAACAACATGTTCAGAGCTCAGATAACAGGGCCCTGTATCTGAGGGTGGGGGTTTGAGACCCGCCCCCATTTGGCTGCACTTAATACTTCGCTGCCTCCGCTCTGCAAACTCTTGGGGCCCCGGAGGATGAAATCAATGGTTACTGGTCGTGAAATCAGGAAAACATTTTAACACTGAGATGAGTGCCAGAGAAAACATCCCTGTCCACATACATGTTACCTGCACTGATGCGAAACCAATTTCAAAAAGTTTTATTAAACTTCTGGAGAGTTAATTCGCAGTGGAAATCAATTGCGTGACATCCACTGTTGTTATCACTGATGCAATCCTCATTCCATGCACTTACTGTTATATTGAACTTTGAAAAGATGTGCATCGGGCTCATTAAATAATTTTAAGTCTCTAGCCCAGTTTTCCTCAAGGTTTTAAGAAACTCAACCATGAATTCTCCTACTACGTGGATTTTTCAAGAGCTCGACCTTGGGGCACCTGGGTGGCTCAGTCGGTTAAGCCTCTGCCTTCGGGTCAGGTCATGATCCCAGGGTCCTGGGATCGAGACCCCGTGTCCAGCTTCCTCTCCCTCTGCACCACCCCCACCAATCGTGCTCCCCCCCTCAAATAAATAAATAAAATCTAAGAAAAAAAAAAAAAGCTCAATTCTGAGTGATGAGGGCAGGACTGCCAGAACTGGCTGCCCTCAATGTATCACCACCCCTAATTATACTTTTCTATACTTTTCCATCCACCTATACTAGCACCCCCAAACTGCCTTGCTACATTATTACCCGAGGAATTAAAAAAAAAAAAAAGACTCCCTGGTCCCATCAAGACTCACTGAGTAAGAATTTCCAGGGCTTAGGAACCAGGAATTCTTTTTATTAACCCAGGGCAATTCAGATATGCAGCTAGCTACCTGTGGATATCACTGCCACTCAGTAAGTACCACCAGCTCAATGGCCTTCCAGATCCTCTATGTATGATAAACATCTCCAAATGAGTCATAGGAAAACGAGGACGCCCATGGCGAATAGATTTCATCATGAATAGAATATAAATACGTATGAAATTAAAATTCTAAAATGCCTTTAAATACCACGGAACAAGTTTCCCATACTGAGAATCATCCAAATTATAGTTTTGCATATTCCCTGTTCTACCCACAATTTTCTTATTGGACGTGTTTTCTATATCCTTTTAGAAGAGATTACCATAGCTACTTTACAAAAATTTCCCTGCCTCTGACCACAAACTAACTCTGGTCCCTGAAACAGTGTGATTTAGCCTCTGATAGGGACTTGCACTGCATCACTGCAACCGAAACTGACTTAGGGCCTCCACATGGGTGCTCGAAAGACACCAAAATACATCACCAGTTTTCCATAACTGTGGTGAGCCAACGGTCATTCTAGGAAACAGTTCTCGATGCGGCCTAAAGAGAACAGGAGTTCTCTCCATCCAGAGGGCAGGCCTTGAAAAAACACTGGACATGCTCTGTCGAGGCAGATACGTGCTCTTCAGACGTGGGGCCCAGAGCCCTGCCATCCATCCCTGCCCAACCAGCCCCGCTCCCCTGTCCCCTGTCCCCAGAGCGCCTACCTACCCCGTGGCCCTCTTCTCTGCCCAACACAGCTGCTCTAGCCCTTCCCCACTACAAATGGGTCTCACTTCCTCCCTCCTGCTGCCTCATGTGGGAAACCCTTGCCTGGGCCCACTAACCCCCAGGCCTGACTCTACCATGACACATTGCTGGTGTATCACCTCACCCGAGCCTTCAAATTTCTGCACATCTTTTTTTGCATCTCCCTCATCAGCTCCCACTGCTGATCTCAGATCTTTCCATCCTCACACTGCCCAACTCACTTCCACACTCGTCAATCCCCGCAAAGCGCAATCCCAGCAAAGCGTCTGGCCTCTCACTTCAGAGAGAGAAGCAGAAGCCACTGCCAGGCTCTTCTTTCTGAATTGCTGACTCCTTCCCCTCCTCAAACTCCTCCAGGCTTCCAGTGTTGGGTGGGCAATTAGATCCACGGGGGCTACACTGGGGAGAAAGGGCTAGCCTGGAAACAGCCAGCCACCGCTTCACAGCTGGTTCAAATGCCATCTCTGCCACAAAGCCGATCTTGACCATCTCAAAACGTCCCTTGAATTCCTAAAATACTGCCTCCAATATACATCCTATGTTCCCGCCAAGCCGGACACACCTGTGTTAACATTGTATGTTAATATGTACATCTGTGCGGTCTTGCATTTTGCATCCAGGAGGCACCCAATAAATATAGACCAGCCCGATCCAGCAATTCTGGACACGTCCTGTACCTGCACAGCCCAACAGCGGAGCCCCCAGCCACAGGTGGCTACTGAACACCTGAAATGTGGCTGGTGTGAAGGAGGAACCGTTTGCCCCCAAAGATGGACAGAGTTTCAAGGCCAGTTCTAGTTTTTCCAAATCATAGTGAGTGGTCAGGTGTCTGGTAAAGAAACAAAATATCTGCATAGGACACCCTTGTGGGGCTTTTGAAAAGGCCACCTGACATTGAAACTATTCTATTTCGAGAAAAGCCTGGGTTTTTTAGTGATTTTTATTGTTTTTGTGATTTTTAGATTTTTTTCTTTTTGCTTGTTTAGTTGTTCTTTTTTATTGGTTTGGGGGCTTTGTTTTGAGAAAACCCTGGTTTTAAAAGGCCAGACTCGCTCTGCAAGCTTAATCATCTTTTGGAAGGCAACCTGTTGGTAAGTAAGGGAGATTCTGTGTGAGAAATTCTTATCCCTGTTCAGACCTGCAAGCCCTTGAAAACACCACCAGCGGGTGGGTACAGAGCACCCAGAATCCCATGCTACATGATAATGATATGAGGAATAGCTGATGAGTATTAAATGCTCCACAGCGCCAAGCAAGTTCTCAGCTTGTTGTATTAGTTTACTCACTTGATTTACCACAATCCTGTAAGTAGATGCTACTAAATATCTCCATTTTAGAGATGAAGAGACAGAGATACGTAAGCTTGGTAACTTGCCCAAGGTCACAGAGCTACTGAGTGGTTGAGTTCACATTTAAACAGAAGGGGCAGGGCACCTGGGTGTCTCAGTGGTTGAGCATCTGCCTTCGGCTCAGGGAGTGATCCCGGGGTCCTGGGATCAAGTCCTGCGGGGAGCCTGCTTCTCCCTCTGCCTATGTCTCTGCCTCTCTCTGTTTCTCTCATGAATAAATAAATAAAATCTTTAAATAAATAAATAGATAAATAAATAAAATAGGTCTTAGGCCTTTACTTGGTCTTTTGACCACAAAGTCAAATTGGGGTCCACATAAAGAGGCGTGGAAGGCCCAGCACCTCCCAGTCTGACGCAGTGTCCACACTGGGAGCCTGGGCTGACGGGGCTCCAAGCCAGGGCAGAGAGAGGCCGGTGGCCAGCAAGCACTGCTCCAGGGACACTGCATAGAAAGCAGCTTCCCTGGGGATGCCCGGGTGGCTCAGTGGTTGAGCAGGTGTCTTTGGCTCAGGTTGTGATCCTGGGATCCAGGATCGAGTCCCACATCGGGCTCCCTGCATGAAGCCTGCTTCTCCCTCTGCCTGTGTCTCAGCCTCTCTTTCTCTCTCTCTGTCTCTCATGAATAAATACATAAAATCGAAAGAAAAGAAGAAAAGAAAAGAAAAGAAAAGAAAAGAAAAGAAAAGAAAAGAAAAGAAAAGAAGCAAAAGCAGCTTCCCAACCTCCAATACCCCTCACCACCCCCCACTACTCCATACTTCCTGCCCCTGTCAGTACCTTCCTGGCTGGTGGAATCAGCAAGACATACTGCATATCCTGTCCAGCCAGAGCTTTATTTTTGTCATTTGTACCAGGACAACAGTATTTCCCCACTCCCAAATAAAACTATTTTTCTACTTTTCACCCCTCCACCTGCATCTCCACTTTAAGAAAGCAACAGGAGAGAACCAGGTTTGTTGTTTGTCACTGGGGGTATTTTACAGTTGTTTGATTTTAGTTTCTGCTTCTGCCATAAGGCAGGGTCACCTGGCCCAGAGCACAGGCCATCTGGGTCTTGGGGGGTAGGGGGGTGGAAGAAAATGTGCCCTGCCCAGCCTATTTTTTTTCCCTTTTCCTTTTTTTTAAAATTTAAATCAATTAATTAACATATAGTATATCAGTAGTTTCAGAGGTAGAGGTCAGCCCTTCATCAGTTGCATACAACACCCAGGGCTCATTCCATCATGTGCCCTCCTTAATGCCTGTCACCCAGAGGCCCCAACTCCTACCTCCGTCCCCTCAGTTTATTTCCTAGACTTGAGTCTCTGATGGTTTGCCTCCCTCTCTGATTTTTTTTCCATCTCTGATTTTATCTTATTTTACTTTTCCTTCCCTTCCCCTATGTTGATCTTAAATTTCACATATGAGTGATTCTTGATGAGCCCCAAGAACTATTTCAGGAGCACACATGAGACCCATAGACAGCTGTCACTCTATCACCTCAATGTACGCCTCACACGAACATTTGTGTAGGGTACTGAAAAACACTCAGATGGTAAGCATTTGGGGTGCTTGTCGATTTCCATCCCGCCAATGTGTATGAAGAGCAAGCACAGGCCATGAGGGCATTTTGCTTCTCCCTCATTTTTAGTAGCAGGACCTCTAACGAGTGCCGAACCTCATGCCTGCAAACGCCACGCCAACCTGCATGCATCTGTACGTCCCTCGGCACCAACTCACCTCCCTCTTGCAACTAAGGGCCAGTTTCAAATCTACCCTTCCCCAAAAGCTTTTCCTGACCAATGCAGTGACTATGACCACAACAGTCATCCCGCTTATATGGATATAACAGCCCCAAGAAATAGGTGGATGTTAATTGATCTCACCTGACTCTTACTTATTAGCTAATTAAGTTGACCCGGAACTTCCTAATAAGCGATTGTGATCTCACAGGGCCTAGCACCATCCTTATTTGTCACTGAATAGCACAGTGGCCACGATGCAGGGCTGACAGGCTCCATGACTCAGGGACAGAATGGTCACCCAACCAGCAGGGTGGAGACCAGGGAAAGCCTTGGAAGCTCCTGTGTCCCAAGGAGCTAGACCCACATCCTTATCACCATGTCCTATATGAGACTAGGACTGGGGAGTTGTGACCCTAAGAATTCTAACCTGCTGTTGCCCTAAAAGCTCAGAAATCTCTTAGTAGCCTCCTCCACTTTCTCCACACAGGTCTAGGAGTATTTCCCCTCGGCAACCCCAGCCACTCCCGGGGCACTGCTTCAGGTACCAAATGCAGAGGGTAGCAGAACCCCAGCTCCTTATGCCTCACTGTTCTCATCTGCCAAATGGGGATAACTTCCTAAGAGTCTGTGGTAGGATTAATCAGATGTGTAAAGTGCCTCATCTACTATCTGGTCAACAGTGGATCTTGAATAATTAATAGTTTCCACAGTCACAAATTTTTGGTCAAGGATATTTGATGGAGCAGGATTTACAACAGCAAAAAATATAAATTGATCCAAACACCAGACAGGAGGGAGATGGTTAAGTAACAGGCGGTAGACTCAAATAATGAAAAACTGTGATTCTAGAAGAGTATCTCATTTGTATGGGAAATCGACCAGAATACACGTTAATATAGAGCTAATATATGTAAGTATATAGCCTATGTATTTTTGTATGTTCCATATATGTAATATATAAGTTAATACAGTTCGGAATATAATACAAGTGAATAAGTGTGTGTGGGGGGGAAGCCAGGTGTGGAGGTCATTTTTTTTTTCAACTATCAGGGCAACAGGCCTCTAGGATGCGCTGGGCCCCGGGCAGCGCCCCCACAGCTGCTGAGTCAGGGTCCTGGCACAGGGTGCAGAGCTCACCCTGCACACGCACCCCAGCTGCCCCCCACGGAGGCTGGCACGGAACTGACAACGCACACCAACACACGGCTGTTTGGCCTGGAACCGGGCACCCAGGGGACAGGGGAGGACCCCAACCTCAGTGGCACCAGACCAGGTGAAGAGGTTTGCTCAACAGTGAGTAAAAAGCTGCCATACATTATAGCACAGGGTGTCTTGAGGGGTACAGTCCCGTGAGGAATCGTAGTCACATCCTAACAAGTGCCAGCCTGCGTTCGCACCAAGTCCAGAGGTTTCCAACAGCCCTGCTGGCAGCAGAGTGCTCTAACTTCAGGTCACAGAGTAAGTATAATATGGCAATAAAGAACATTCTTCTAGAAACGATGGAGTTTCCTTCTATCCTTCCTCCTCCCTCCCTCCCTTCATGGAGGATTTAATCCAAAAGCCCATTAGGTGGAACAGAACAGAGCCAATGTACTGTTTTGCACAGTGTTGCCCCAAAAGCCAGGTCCACCCTGAACCTGTGAATATAACCTTATTTGGAAATAGGGTCTTTTCAGATATAATCAAGTTAAAATGAGGTCATACTCGGTGGTCAGGATGGACCCTAAATCCAACACGAGTGGTATCCTTATAAGAGGACAGAAATCTGGACACACACACATATAAGAGAAGGCCATATGAAGACAGAGACCGGGATTCGGGGGAGATATCTAGAAGCCAAGGGACGCCAAGGACTACAGCCACTGCCAACAGGAGGAGAGCCGCATGGAGCAGATTCCCCCTTAGAGCCCCCAGAAGAAACCAACCCTGCCAACACCCTGAGATTTCAGACTTCCAGCCTCCAGAACTGTGATCACCCAGTTTGTGGTACTCTGTGATGGCAGCCCTAACAATCTGCAAATAGCAGACATTTGGGGAGCAGAGCAGAAGCATGCTAGTGTGGGGTGCTGGCATAAAGAGGGTGTCCCCTTGGGTGGGAGAAAGCAGCGGTATGTAGCGTGGGGAGGACTGCAGCCCATGTGGCGCAGTGAGGATAGATGCTGGGGGAGGCAGGAGCCAAGAGTGGGGTGTCAGGGCACAAGTGGAGTGGCTAGGCTCCTGTCCAGGGGCAGCCATCCCATCTGGGGTGCAGGAGCCCCAAGAATGAGGTGGGGAGGGCAACCTCACCACCTTGGGGAGGCTGGAGATTGGAGACATAGAGGAACTGAGTCAATGAATTAATACATTAAGGATAATGAGAGCCAGGCTCCTCACTTTTGGAGAAGGAAGTTCAAACAAAGAAAGAAATCTAGAATAACCCTGGGCCTCGGTACAGAATAAGGACTGAGTTCATAGCTCATCATCTATCTCGATACAGAAATACATGCAGATGTAAAAATACATGTATGTGTACTGTGCACAGATTCCCCACCCACTATGAGGGTCTGGGGACAGCAACAGGCCACTGGTGATGGGTACACATCATGCCCGAATCTTAGTTTCCTTTTGTTTTTTTAAAAAGATTTTTAAATATTATATTTCATATATATTCAATTATATATAAAATTCATATATATAAAATTTCATATATATTTAATTATATATAAATTATATATAAAATATATAATTGAATATATAAAATCATATTCAATAGAAACTCCATCATTTCTATTTTTAAATACTTATTCATGAAAGACACAGAGAGAGAGGCAGACATAAGCAGAGGGAGAAGCAGGTTCCATGCAGGAGACGTGGGACTCGATCCCAGGACCCCGGGATCACGCCCTGAGCCAAAGGCAGACACTCAACCCCTGAGCCACCCAAACATCCCAAATCTTAGTTTCTAAACACCATTCTCCACTAAAAGGAATCAGGGCTTTGTGGGAAAATGGCTGGTGGCAGGTCTAGGGCAGGGAAAGCAAAAGATAAGCCTGAGCCATTTTAAGGGGGATCAGAAGTACAGAACTGGGGACCCAGCAAGAGGACCCAGCAGCTCACACGAAGGGGCTCCGTCTAGCCAAATCTGGGACAATCTGAACACCGGAATAAGGACAAAAGGGTCTTTTTTTTTTTTTTTTTTTTTTTTTTTTTGTAGTAAATATTCACTATTTTTAATAGTATTTTCTCTTTGGCTCAAGAGTTAATTATACTGGACAAAAGGGTCTTAAGGTCTGGGCTCAAGAAAGGCCCACGCGACTGAGGACTGAGGGCTTTGCTTCTCATTTCTCACTGACGATTCCTCAACTTGCAGGATTCCGGGAGCCTGGACAGCCTTCAGCTCTGCTTGCTCTAACCTGGAGGAACGTCTCAGGAACCACTGTGGCCTTAAGTTGTGAGCGGAGCCCACATTTCCAAGAGAGTGACTGTCACACGGTGGGAATAGGAAGTGCGACCCCATGGGTCAGGAGCAATCCCAGCCCTCATTGGGGCCGGTGCCCGGCAGCCCTTCTGTGCTCTCTGCACCCCTGTCCCCCATCTGGTAGCTACCCTGCAGCCAGAACAGCCCCGGGAAAGGACAGATAGTCTCTTTCAGTCCCCTTGGGTGCCACAAGCACTGGCTCCAGCTTCATCTCCCTCTACTACCCTCACTCCCCAAACTCCAGCCAGCGGGTCTGCCCCAAGGCCTCCCCCCACCTTGTCCCCTTTCACTGCCTGACCTCACATTCCTCCCCTCCTAGCTCTAAGGCCACTTCCTCTGTGAGCCTCCTTAGTGTCTCTGGGCGGGGCCAGGCCAGGCCCTCACATCTGTCTGCCCCCTCTGAAGACCATCTCCATGCGGCCCAAAAGCATTTCTGCTGGCTCACCTCTGTGTCCCCAGGTCCTGGAGCATGGCAAGGGCTGAGGCTTAATAAATAAACCATGGGCTTTCTACGTATGCCAGGCATCAATGATGATGACAGAGGGAACACAGATGGGCTTGCGAACTAGTCAAAGAAGGCGGATACACAAGGAATTAGAGTAAGGGGAGCGATGATTTGCCATAATAAAAAAAGGGATATATAAATGCTGTGGGGAATCCCATCTAAGGAAGCACAGGGGCAGACCATTTAAAAAATCATTTCCTATAAACAATGCTCTAAGTCATCTTAGGGTTTCAAGATATAATGTGGAACCTGTATAGAGGGCAGCTCACTAGAAACATACGGATGCCCATCAGCACCACGTTGCCCGTTACCGAGAGCGCAGAGATGGTCAGCACGGTGACCAAAATCATCCATTGTCCAAAATGGAACACTTCTAAGTGTGAATGGGGCCTTATTAATAGTCATCCCTTGCCTGTGCACAGAGGTGAAGAGGGACTGTCCCTGGAAAAAAAAAAAAACAGGATGTGGTGATGTTCTGGTTATGGGAGATAGTTGCTCTTTTATTCAAAATCCTTGGACCAGGTATGTATGTTTGAAAATGCAGCCAGTGGGGGGATATTAGAGAGACAATATGGTGCACCTACCATACGAACAAGAATGTCCCCAGCAATATCCAGAGCAGGACCCCTAATGCAACACAGCGATATTTCTGCAGTTAAAATGTGAACACTCACACTGATCGGGATTAGCAAAAGCTCCGAAGAGCTTCACGCCAATTCAGGGCAGATCATACTGCCAAATGAGTCATGATAAAAAAAACTTCAGTTTTCAGAGCTTTTTGGATTGCAAATAAGAGATATGGGATCTGTAATTAATCTCAAGTTATTTCTACCCTTGGAATATATTAGTGTTCCCATATTATACAAGGAAATCATCTTCTTCCTTAAACTGTACTTTCATTATAAATTAATCTGGCACATACTACGCTTAAATTAGTGAATAATAATAGCACAGTTTTAGTCCCGAAATGGAAAAGTTTAATGTAAACTTCTTTTGCACATTAAAAAGTAGGGAAATACTTCTGCTGAATATTTTTATAAAATCTAAAATCATAAGTAGCCATTTAAAAAGGATTATTAAAATTTTTTTTAAATATATAAATAAAAAGGATTATTGCATTTATGGTAGATCTAGCCGGCAATATGGATAGATCTTCATTTTACCTATCTAATATATAAAATATTTATTTATAAAATAAGAAAAACCTTAAGATGCAAAATGTCTTTCAAATATCTTCCCTAGGCTTCCCTTATAATGACATCTGTAGTGACATTGTTCCTTCTTGTATAACATTTTAAATATTTCATTTCCAAAATTAAATGTATTACAGAAAATACTTTGATGCGTATCAAGTGAGAACAAGTTTATTGGTTTTATTATGGTTTGTGTGGTATGCATGAGAACTGCATGAGCCATGGAGATGAGTACAGGAACCCCCCTCCCATTTCCTAGAAGCCCTACTGCTCTGTGGCAAAACCATCGTGGGAACCAAAAAGACTGAATACTTACTTGTAGTGGCACAAATGCACATTTATTCAAAGAATTGTCTGGAAAGTTTACCTGTTCCATTGTTTTTAGTTACTTAATATAATTTTGAATGAAAGAGCACAGCTATCATTGCGACGTGAGAAGTGCAATGCACACTGCATGGTTCAGATCCTGTGGGACATGGGCAGAAATTCAGTTCAAAGGTCCTGGGGCACACAATTTCTCCTATGTGAAGTGTAAAGGAAGAAAACACACTAAGGCTAATGATGGTCAAGGTGAAGAGCCCCCAGAGACCTTCCAACCATAAAGGTCAAAGCAGTTTACATTTACTGACTTGAACTGTTTATAAATATACGAGTTAAAAAGTCAACACTTAAAAAAAATAAAAAGTCAAAACTTGCCTCCAAGAAAAAAAAAAAGCTATCCGATTCTTCACTAGATAATGATGGTGGTAGGGATGGATGGCAAAGACTACTTATAAGAGCACCCATGATGCACCTGGTATTAAACTCTATGCTTTATATACATTATCTCATTAACCCTCACAGCAAGCCTAGGGGGTAGGCGCTGTCATCACCACTATTCTAGAAGAAGCGGTGGCTTAGTCCTTGCCAGAGCGGATTCCCCACCACTGAGCTCCGTTATCATGAGAACCAAGTGTCCAAAAATAGGCTCTCAACCTGGAAAGGTCAGTACTCATCTCCATGTGCCCTCTGGGTCCTAAAACATAAATGCTAGAAAGCTGGTGTGTTTCCCAAGCTTCACTTGAACGGGCTGCCAGGTCTGACAGTCGCCTCCCTGAGTCAGAAACATTTCAGGAACAGGAGCCTTAGCGCCGGTCACCTAGGGCTGCAGGTCAGAAAGAAAACAGAGCCAGAATGGTAGCATTTCCCGACACTTTCTGTTTCATTTGGTGTCTGTTCTCAGGGAGGTACAATGAAGGATACAAACCACCCACAAACAAGGATGGAACAAGAAGATAAGTGAGCTGTCTGGGGCTTTTCTAAAAGAGGAAGTATTTTGACCCTGAATGACCCCTGGGCTACACTGCTGAAAACATTTTTGTTGGGGTGTGTGTGTGTGTGTGTGTGTGAGAGAGAGAGAGAGAGAGAGAGAGATCTATTGCACCGGATTCAGCAGCAAAGATAAACAGGGGTTTAAAATCTGAAGTCCCTAAACAAAACTTTATAGCCCCTTCCTCCCCCCCACCCCCTCCCCGCACCTGACACTGTCCATCAGGTGCTGCTGGCAACCAGGTGATGACAAAGAGGCAAGAAGAGGGGTCATATGGGTACAAGATTTAATGCTGCCCACTACCAACTTCCCCCCACCCTGGCTTTTTTCTTCTTCTTTTTTTTTAGCCTGCAGCCTGCAGAAGGGAGAACTGGGGAAAAGCCTAGTGCTTCTTTCCTAAAAATGACTGCTTCGGAATTGCACAGCTTCATTAGGAATGTACAGACCAAGGCTTTGGGTTCAGGAAAACCATTCTGCACCTATTCTATCCGATGCATCAAGAACGAGGGTCAAGGACATTATATCCAGACCGTAGGGACTCATCACAGGATGACTCTGTTCATTCTCTCCCACCGGCTGCCCGGAGCTAACAGAGTGGAAAAGGCAGCCGTGTGCGATATGGAATCTGGTTGATCTGCCTCGTTCCAAACTCTGGCTCTGTCTGCTTATGAGCTGTGTGACCTTGGGCGGGTTACTCACCCTATCTGTTCTCACAGGCCTTTGCAAGGCTTAGGTGAGGAAACACGTAAAACATCTAGAACAGCTCTTTCTATCTCACGTGGGTTATAGTATAAAAAGGAACAAACTCTCCAGAGAGCAGCGTGGCCACGGGGACCAGAAAGTTTCAACAGCATCCTTTGACCCAGTCGTGTCATGTCCAGGAACGCTTCCCAAGCAGCTTTAACAATTGTGTGTGAAACGATTTTTTTTCTTAAAAAAAAAAAAAAAAAAGTAATAATAATCTACAATCATTGTGAAATCTGTTACAGATGCAAAGGTAATATTCTTTCTCACAAAAAAAAAAAAACAGATAAGAATGTTGTATGCAGCTGCACGGATAAATGACTCCCCAGATACATCTAAATTATGAAAATCTAAGAGCAGTTTTAAATCCATCACCTTTTCCGAGTATTTTCTAGAAGAATTCATAGTAGGCAATAAAGACCTAAAAGCGCAGAAATCACGCTGTGACTGCTGGGTGTGCTTGGGCCCAGACCCCAGTACCTAGATGGCATGGAGTCTGCAATTCAGCAAAGCAAGAATCATGGACAGATTTCAAAGCATATGGACTCAGGCTCATACTGCATGTTCAAACCTTCTTTCCATATGGAAAACAGGAAAACAAGCGACCCTAATTTTCCCTTAATCAGCATGTCCTCTGAGCACTGCCTTTGCAGCACAGAAGTAAAGCACGCTGAAAGGCACGGCTTCTTTGGGGAGTTAATGAAGAGTTCACTTAAGACTGTCCCTCCTTCCCTGAATAGGCTGGTGTCCCTGGAGCCACCCATCTAACTCAGCAGAACGAAGGCTGGGAAAAGACACTTTGGTCCTTAACTTGGCCCAGGAAAGTAGGGGAGACAGTGCACGTCAGAAACGTGTGGACAACAGAGCGGGTCAGTGTGCCACACAGGCACCTGTCAACCCCTTCCAGGGCCACACTGGTGTCCTTCTCTCTCCCTGTTGCAGCAGAACGTGCTGGAGAGCTCAGGTTGGGGGGTCAAGCACACCTGGATTCAAACCTCGGCACTCACAACCTGTAACTTCTCCACATCCTCTACTACAGCACTTGGCCGAGCTCCCCTGAGGAAGAGCTGCGTAAGGAGGAAGACCATGGGATGACTGCTTCTGTCTCCTCTAAGACTTCCCCAAAGAAGATCTAAAATGTGGAGCCAGGCCTCCATCTAATACCAGAATGGACAAAGGCAGATTCTCTCACAAGGAGCAGGAGGGTAGCCAGGGTCCATCTTCTAGAACACTAGTGTGGTCTCCGCCCTGCAGGGTGGCGGCCAGGTTAATCTTCCAAACCATCAGATCACCTGGCGCAGAGTCCTCCAGCAGCTCTGCAAGGCCCCCTGAACAAAATCTGAGCCACAACTCAGCCTGTCCCACTCTCTGGACTTCATATCCCACCGACTGTTCCCAAAGCTTGAACAGTACTTGAAAACAGGCATATCTCTGTATATACAAAGTTCCTGTGAGCAGGAATCTCCTCCTATTCATCTTTAAACCTCCCCAGGCATCAAGCACAGTGCCCTGCAAATAACAGTATGTGGTAATTATTTATTGATAAGTGTTGGAGAAGGTCATGGAAAAGAAAGAACCGCCAGCTGAACTGGGAGCTGGACCCCAGCAATGTGAGGCTCCTTGCCTCGTCCCCCTGCCCTTGGAATAGGAGTTCTCCTTGCCTTTCCTGCTCCCAGAAGCCCTTCCAAGGACACAGCCGTGAGATAGTGATGTGATGTTGAGAACACCTGCATGGTCTATGTGACTGAACCGAGGTAAGGCCTCTCTATATAAACTTCTAAGGCTTGATGGGCAGGTGCAGAGATCCAATCGTCTTGCTGCCTCCAAGACAACCCTCCTATGCAAGTTCCCTTTGCTTATTAAAACTGCCACATGCCAACCTGGAGCAGCCTGCCTGGAGTGTATAGGGGCCAATTTCAGATTATACCAGGGAAGCTCCCAAGAGGGCTGCAAGCAAGTGATAAGAAAGTGGATGGATCCCTCCTGCAGAACCCGTAGTGGGGGCAGGGGACAGGGAGGGAAAAGCAGATGACATGAACTATATACATTGTGATGGAAAAAACGTACTATGAATCAGTGATAAACAAGCCAGAGGAGTGGGGGGAATGATTACAAAAAGCATGCAACCCAAAAAAGAACAATTTTACTCTTTTCATGACACGATGAATCCCAGAGGAATTGAGCTTAGGATGTTAATGAATTTCTGACAGTTGATTCAACTTTTCATTCAAAAAGCCTTACTGAAAAAAATTAAAATTAAAAAAATAAAAAAACAAAAACAAAAAGCCTTACTGAGCCAGGTACTGTAAAGAGCCCTCTGTGCCAAGCACAATGACAAGACTTTGGGGCAGGGGGCGGGATACAAAGGAGAGGAGGCCAAGATCTCTACCCTCAGAGCTGACGCTGCAGTGATGGGCCGAGGCACATGAGCAACCAACTCCAAAATGAGGTATCTTGTCCTGAAGGTAACATAGAGAAACCAACTGAGGATGGGAGAACCTGAGATGATGCACTTCAGGATCTGCCCCAGCCCGTGATAACCAAATGGGGCATTCAGCACCACTGGTTTGCGGGTCATTCTCCACATCAGACTCACCTGCCCCCAACACCCCTGCATCAGCCTCACAATAATGTGACCTGAGTGAACACTGCTGCCAAGGTATTTGGGGGGGGGGGGGGGGGGAGAGGTTACTGTATTGTGTAAATGCCCAGAAGAGCTAACTCTGGAAGACTGCAAAGAATTGGGGGTGGGGTGGGGTGGAGGGGTGAGGGATCCCCAGGTGAAAAGCAAGGAAAAACATTCCAGACAAAAGAAAGAATGGCAAAGGGCAAGAGAGAGGAGGTATGCAAGGTATGTCTGAACCATCAGTAAGAGGGAGAAGCTGTGCCCCAGGGAAAGGGTAGAAGAGGCGGAGAAACAGCTGGAAGGCTCGTCCAAGGCTGGCTAATAAACAGAGAGGCATTGGTCCTTGCACCTTAACAGGTCCCTGTTGACTGACCAGGCGAAACACCCCGATACACCCCAAGGCACATGCAAACGTGGCTGATGTGCTTTCCACCTGCCATCTGGTCCTGTTCCTTACCGGGCAACACAGCACATGGGTCCTATTAGCTCTAAGGTACCACAGATGGGCCCATGTCTGGACAGGAAATCACAAACGGAGAACTAGGTCAATCATTACAATTTAGCGCAACCAAGACTTATCGAGTATTGGTACGGGAAAGTCATTTTGCTGAGCCCTGAGAAACACATGACAGTACTCCAAAATGTATCAGCGGAGTCGAGAAGGCAGCCGTTAATAATAGATGTAGAATGTGATATATTGTCATCGAACCCAGAAAAACCTAGGGCCTTTGGAAAGGGTCTTCAAACTTTATCCCTACAATGAAGTGGAGAGCCCAGCAAATGCCCATGATCTGCTATCAAGGGAGCCAGTCAACCAGGCCGACACGGCCTCCACCCCTGATGAGGGTGCCGGTTTGACTTCAGTCATGCTGAGGGAATGCACATGGGAAGGAGGCTCAACGTGGTGCAGCCCACCTCACCAGGTTCCTCTGCGCTTCCCGAGTCCCTGTAGTTTAGGCTTGACCCTAAGGATCCATGAACCAGCCCTTCCATGTCCTTCCATAGGCATACTCAGGGAATGTGAGCAAGCTGACCTCATGCCTGGGCAGGGAGGAGCCTCCTAACCCAACAGCCAGTGTCACTCCCGAGGGGACAGCGAGATCCCCATCACTCTTTAAGCCAACAGGACACCCTGGCCTGAAAACTTCTGCTGTGCTAACACATGGTTTCGGGGCACCCTGCCAACCATTCTCGTGGTTCTCTAAGTTACGCTTGCATCCGTATTAAGGACAACCATCCACTGTAAACCTGTTCATCACTCTCTTTATAAACCAGATCAAAAAAAAACAAGAGAAAGCGCAAATAAATATTTTGGAACACCTGGGTGGCTCAGCGGTTGAGCGTCTGCCTTCGGCCCAGGGCATGATCCCGGAGACCCAGGATCGAATCCCACATTAGGTTCCCTGCATGGAGCCTGCTTCTCCCTCTGCCTGTGTCTCTGCCTCTCTCTCTCTCTCTCTCTCTCTCTCTGGGTCTCTCATGAATAAATACAATCTTTAAAAAATGTATTTTCATACCTGTGCATTACTTGCTCTTAGGAACACATGAAAGCACCTCAAAGGCAGGCCTGGTTATCATCAAAAGCACAATCCGGTCCTTTCTGCAACGCTCATCACATGTCAGAACGACGAATGCACATGCTCTTACATCTCCTCACAGCTCTTCCGGACCCGGCCGGCCAGCAGTTATTATCTAGCACTTTCTAAAATGTAAGGAGAAAACATTCCAAAGCCTCAATCAGCTCCCCCCTCAACCACCACCCCACGCCCCCGCCCAGAAAACTTGCTCTATGCTCAAAACCAAGTCCTTCCTTATTGGGAAACACAGGGCCACATGCCTTGAGGTAGCTGTGCTCACCCGGGCTGACCCTGTCCCTCCCATGATCCATCTGCTCCTGCCACACCAGACAACTCTCCACGCACCAAGAGCGCAAGGGGTCTTCGGCTCGGTCTGCCTTTGCTCTTGCTGTACTTTCCCACCACAGACGCCCCGCCCCACTCCTCCATTTGCCACCAGCTGACACCGCCATCCTCCCACTGGCAGGTGGGAAATCTGTGGTGAAGCACACCCCATTTCTCTGGGCAAAGACACAGGTCCTTTTGCTTGCTGTGCTTTTATTAAGTACACATTTCACTCTTTTTGTTATGACAGATGGTTATCTACTGCCTGTCTCTCTAAGTAAATGATAAGCTCTTTGAGAACATCAAATTGTCAACGTTACATCTCCACAGCACCAGGCTTCACACACACGGGTTCAAAAATGTCTTTTGAAGGCATTAATTCTCCTGAGAGTTTCTTCCCCTTTTTTTTTTTTTTTAAGATTTTTATGTATTTTTCCTGAGAGACACAGAGAGAGGGGCAGAGACATAGGCAGAGGGAAAAGCAGGCTCCCTGGGGGGAGCCCGAAGTGGGACTTGATCCCAGGACCCCGGGATCATGACCTGAGCTGAAGGCAGATGCTCAACCAGGGAGCCATCCAGGTGCCCCTCTCCTGAGAGTTTCATTTAAACTATGTGCTTGCAGAAAGGAGTCTTCAACTTAATTTCATCATGATCCTATTTGTTTCATAATACCTAAGGTGAATTTTGAGGGCTTTAAAAAAAAAAGCCTGGGCCCCAAACCTGAAGGGAACATTAATTAACCTTATGTCAGAGACATTATGGATCTCCTTCCCAGTTTTTCACAAAGCATCCCCAGTTAGAATCCATATGTCATCTTGCCAGGCTGTATGATTTAATAAAGACCCACTCTGCAAAAGGATCGAATGAAGTGAAAAATTTGAGCACAACATCAAAGCAAACCAACGATAAATTTGCTACTGTGCATTTGTGATATTTCACTGAATTTCCTCATCTCCTGTTGCTCTCATGAGAACAAATAAATGCCTCCTCATTTGGTCGATAATTCAGAATAAACACACAAATGCTTTCATTTTACTTTACAGATCTGTTATTACAGCAATAAATTTGTTTTCATCCACACAAGTAGTAGTATTAAACCATGACTGGATATAAGACCTTTAAATTCTCATGCCCCAAGTGTTATTTTAAGGTTGCTTTTACTCAACTTTTATCCTAACACAATGGGGATGAACCTGAGGGTCTTTTTCATGAGCACCACAGGAGCAGCCACTGCAATTAATTCATTACCATATTCAAGGACTGCTATGCATTTTTTCTTCCTGGAAATTTTAAAATGCTAAATGCAACACAAAAAAACTTAATTCTTTACTACAGAGTTCAACAAGGCATACTGAGTACTTCATCTGGTCACAAGATCCTGGACAGGTCATTTGATTTCTCCAGCTAAAAAACTGAAGAAGCAGTATAATCTCTAAAGGAAACTCCCAATTCTAGTATTCTATGAGAAGATTAAATACTTTTATCTGAATTCCTGTTTACCAATGCACCTTGATTTACTTCATGCAACGGTCATTTAATTCCTCAACCCTCAACGTGTGCTTTATCAGCTTTACAACATCACAAAAGTTTTTAAATGATTTTGTGCCACATGCTACACATACTATAATGGGGGAAGGGGATCCTTGCTAGCTTTTCAGGCCATCTAGCATGTCATCTTGGAATCCACAAAAAAGAATGACATAACCCTACAACTCAGCAACAAAAAAACCCAAACAACCAAATTAAAAAAAAAAAAAAAAAACAGGAAAAGATTTGAATAGACATTTCTCCCACCCAAGGCAATATACAAATGGCCAAGAAGCACAGGAAAAGATGCTCACCATCACCAGGTATTAGAGAAATGCAAATCAAAAGCACAATGAGAGGGGCGCCTGGCTGGCGCCATGGGTTAAGGGTCTGCCTTTGGCTCAGGTCATGATCCCAGGGGCCTGGGGCTGAGCAGGGAGCCTGCTTCTCCCTCTTTCTCTGCCCCTCTCCACTATTCCTTCTCTCCCTAGCTCTCTGTCTCTCAAATAAATAAATAAATAAACAAATAAATAAATAAATAAATAAATAAAATCGTTTAAAAAAGAAAAGCACAATGAGATACTACTTCATAGCCTTTAGGAGGCCTAGTATCAAAAAACAAAACAAAAAACCCCTGAAAAACAGAAAACAACAAATGGTGGCCAGGATGTGGAGAAACTGGAACCCTCACGCGTTACTAGAAGGATGCAAAATGGTACAGCCACTGTGGAAAAGTTTAGTAGTTTTAAAACGTGGAATTACTGTGTGACCCACTGGATTGAAAGAATGGGAGGCAGGAACTCAAACTGAGGCTTTTTACACCAACGATCACAGCAGCATTAGTCACAATAGCTGGACGGTAATAATAAACCAAGTGACCTATCAACAGATGAATGGACAAACAACATGTGGGAATATTATTCAGTCTTAAAAACACAAGAAGTTCTGGCAACCTGCTACAACACCGATGAACATGGAAAGCATTCTGGGAGGTGAAAAAAAAAACAGATACAAAGATACAAATACTGTATGATTCCATTTATATGAAGTGAGAGTAATTAAATTCATAGGAAGTAGAATGTTGCCAGGGCTTGGGCCAGTGGGGTTACAGCTGATTAGGTACAGGGTTTCGTTTAAGATGAGAAGTTCTGGGGTGGATGGTGGTGATGGTTGCACAGCATGGTAAACATGCTTAACGCCACCAGATTATACACCTAAAGATGTTTATCTCGGTAAATTTTATGTTATGTAACTTTTACCAGAATAAAAAAAGAAATGAGACAGGCATTTATGAATTCACTGCTTGCTCCACTGTTTCCTTAGTCCCATCATGGATGATGGTTATTCTTTGATTCCAGGCAACTCAAAGTATTTGCCAGCCAAATGCGTGTGTGCATGCGTGTGTACGAACGCATGTGTGCATGTGTATGTGCACACCCGTGCATGCACGCACACGTACACATGCACACACACAAAGAATGAGAGAAAAAGAGGGGAAAACGAGGATGTTCAAAATGAAATAAGGGCCAATTTCCTGTTCATGGTGATGATACCTCAAACCAAGTGAGGAGAAGGCCTCTCCCGGACATGCAAAGGGCTGGATTCTCCCAGCCTCAACCTGGGGGGAGGGATCAGAGCAGTAAAATTTATTAGCCGCACAGCTAGATACAGTGTCTACCTTGAGTGAAGGGGAAGGAGAGAGAGGAGATAGCCATCAGGACTTACCCACAGGGTTTTTCCTGAATGATAAAAGCTACAACAGTTGAATTCTACACGCCAGACTCAGTGTGGGAGAACTGTACAAAAACAACAGTGAGGACAAAGCAATATGCTGTTTTATGCCTATTATATAATTTATTAAGAATCTGTCTTTTAGGGGACCCCAGGGTGGCTCAGGGGTTGAGCATCTGCCTTCGGCTCAGGGCGTGATCCCGGGGTCCTGGGATCGAGTCCCGCATCAGGTTCCCTGTAGGGAGCCTGCTTCTCCCTCTGCCTCTCTGTGTCTCAGGAATGAATGAATGAATGAATGAATGAATGAATAAATAAATAAGTCTTTAAGAAAAAGAAAAGAATCTTTCTTTTAATAATGAAAATGTATACACCCAGACCAAAAACGTGTCATATTAGCACTGTAGCTTTGCCTACGCTCTGAGACAACGCCACGAGGCCCATGAAGACCTGCAGAGGGGATTCACACATATCTAACAGCACTTCCAGAAGTGGGATCTTAGTTGCTCAACTGCTTGATTCTGTTTCATCTAGCTGTTAAAAGTAGTGACATCCTGACAGTCCTATCCTCGTAGCTAGGCGCGGAGACCCTCTACCTAACTCAAATCCAAGCTTATCACTTTTTCACCTTTTTGTACCTCTCTCTACATAGAGCTAGCACCGAGTAAATACCTGTAAAAATCCGTAACTGAACGAATCAATGATCAAAATAGTCGACTGTTCCAGCTGAATGACTCATCTCAACCCAAACTGCAGCCTGACTTTAAAGAAATTTTTTCAAAAATTTTTTCAGTCTTAATGTATGAAAAGCACCTGTCAGAGAGGCAGATCCCCCCCCTGCAGTATTTTGAATTCACCCTGACTTCTCGAATCACCCAACATGACCACACCCAACAGTGGAAACCTGCAGTTTTCTATCCACACTCCCTACGGGGGCCTCCTTTGCAGGCTCCCCCATTTCTACTTTCATTTTATAAAGGAGAGAAGGAAGGGGTACAGGGCCATCTGTGTGGGTCCCTGGGAGTACCCAGAACACCCCACAAGTCCACAGTGTCCTCTTGGGATGAGAACCACATGTCTGACTTCTCTGCTCCATTCTATTCTACCCTGGGGAACTTAACTTTCAAGGTCAGCTAAACGGTGCACATGAGTTAAGTTTTCCCATATGAACAAAATCCCCACCATTCCCCAAAAAGAGTCAATAAAGATTTACCTTCAGGATTACTATTTTAAAGTGAGATTATACTTTCCTGTTCTTCTGTCAGTTGCAAATCCCCAAACCTACTAGAATTCACTTAAAACTAATCTACAGTGTTTTCATTGGTAGAAAGCAATCAGGAAAGCTCTGACCCACTGAGCAGCTGGGAATTTCTTTGCTGAAGGTTTGGTTTAGTCTTTATTTTTCTAGCTGCTGGCCCTGCTAACATGATTCAGTGAAGGTCGTATTTAATCTCGCGGAGAAAAGCTACCTAAGCAGTTCTTAGGTAGGCTTCAGTAAAAATAAATTGCCTTGGCTCTGTGGAGAAGTCTGTTGCTTCACCCCAACAATTATAGTCAAAGGGGACAAATCAAGTCAACTGTAAAATACTGTACTTGATTTTAAAAGAATTCCACTGCATACCCGTTATAGCTAAGTGCGTGTTAATAATAAAGTGATTGTCACAACTAACCCAAGAAAGTCGCAGATCCCAAGCACCTATCTTCAGTTTACCGGTGAGTATAGCTTATTTATATGTTCAGCAAAGTATTAGTATGCTCATTGGAACTTAAATGTTAAAGAAAGGGGCTGGTAAGATTGTTTTACAGTCCTACGTACAAAGGAGAAGAAGAAAAAAGTGGGTTTTCGCCTCCTGGATGTTGAACCCCTAATTCAAAGTGACAAATCCTAATGCAAAGCGACAAATCTCAATGTTAATGTGCTCAGTACCTATACCATTAGCTTTCTAACACAAAGCAGACCTGTGCCATCCATGGGAACTGGAATTCAGCCTTCTGAGCTAACCTTTGCTTCGGGGCTAAAAATCAAATCAACAAATGTTTATCTAGTTCTTACTGCGTTTCAAGTACTGGTGGGGAATGCAAAGAAATACAACAGGATCCTCGCTCACAAATAACTTGCCACATAGGTGTTACAAATGGAAAAACCCAAGGAATCAACAATTTTCTGAACAGGTCAAGGGGCTAGAGAAGATTCAAGATGTTTGAGGCTGATTATCAAAGGAATGGCACACACAAGGGGTTGCTTTTAAAGAAATTCAAAGCATTTTGTTATCTCAGGCTGAAGAGACCAGTGGGGTTTGTTTGGGGAGGCAGGGAGGTGCATGCAGTTATCACCGAATGATTGCATCACCAAAAGGACTGCTCAAATCTACTTTCCCTCAGTCCTGTTAGCTTTAGTCATTGGATTATAACTTTTCCCCATACTTCTCTTCACGCCTTGCTTCATGTCCTCATTCTGCACCACACCTCGCATGTGAGCCACATGTGGCCACTACACTCTGGAAATAGGGCCAGGCAGATTCAGATGTCCTATAGGTATAAGACATCCTATAGGTATAAGAGACACATTAGATCTTGCAGATTCGGTATGAAAAAAGAATGTAAATGACCTCATTAATACTTTTATATGAATCACATGTCAAAGATAGTATTTTGGACATACTGAGCTAAATAAAATATTAAAATTAATTTCCTTGCTTTCTTTTTACATTCCTAACGTGGCTACTAGAAAATTAAAAATTATGCCTGTGGCTTATGTTCTATTTGTATTGGGCAATATTGTCCTAATCAATACTTTTTTTTTTATAAATTTTTTTTTTAATTTTTATTTATTTGTGATAGTCACACAGAGAGAGAGAGAATGAGGCAGAGACACAGGCAGAGGGAGAAGCAGGCTCCATGCACCAGGAGCCCGACGTGGGATTCGATCCCGGGTCTCCAGGATCGCACCCTGGGCCAAAGGCAGGCGCCAAACCGCTGTGCCACCCAGGGATCCCTTTTTTTTTTTTTTTTTAAACCATGCTTTGGTGCTCCTCTTCTGAACTGGTAATGGTTATAATCAATACCAGCTCGTAACAACACAAAAGTGTCTCCAGTATCTATAAAGGGATGAAAACTATTCTACTTTTTTTTTTTTCAGTTACAAGTCAGGTATCTGGAGGTTTCTGTAGTTGTGAAAAATCTTAGGCCACATTCTTGATGGAGTCACACTAAGTCAGTCGCCAATAAAGGCTGTTGTGTAAGGAAATAAAAATTCTGTAGATTTCTCAGAGCTCCCGTGAGACACCTGACCCACCCGAGACCCAGAAATGTATGCAATATAGAGAATGTCTATGACATAAAGAGAGGGAACGTCAGCATTCACTTCCCCTAGAAACATTTTGTTCTTCAGCATGCCAGGAGAATTGGATCGGTGGCCTTTTGTCTAAATTAACTGCTCTGATCCAAGAGGGTAATTTTACTCCTCTCCCCTCAAGAGGGCCAACTGGTTACAGCCAGGACCAGGGCCCTGGGTTGGTTCCCAGGGTGCCAGGAAGACCTGTCTCTAACATGGACAGTTCAAAAGGAATGAGGCCCAGGTCTCAGGAACACCCCTAGAAAAAGCCTCACATTCCCAAGGGCTGGATGAGAACCCTGGATCCTTTCCATCCACTGTCACAGGAGCAAAGGTGGGGTTTTATTTTTTTCCTTCTCTGTTTCTCCCTTGGGTTACTCTGACGTCACCGACAGATTGTATTCCCCACACCCACGTTCCACCTGTTTTCACAGCGTCTCCTAAGGGTCTGGGAATGGGTGACCATCGCCACATTACTCAGGCTGTTGGCCTCGCCGTGATGATGGATGATAAATTCTTCTTTCCTACCACAGTATCTTGTTTCTGCGGTAATCCCGTACATAAAGATGTACCGATCAAGTGGGGTAACATCTGTGACCCTGCCACACAATGTTTGACAAGACAGCATATCCCACCATCACCAAGGAAGTGGCAAGAGCTGAACTGGGACAAGAGCATCTGTTAGCACCAGCTGCGGGGGGAAGCCCAGATTCTAGAGCCTGGCTCCATACATCAAGGCAGAAAGAACTCAAGAATGGCCACATCCACGCATGCCTGGGTGGCTCAATCATTAAGCATCTGACTCTTGATTTCAGCTCAGGTCTTGATCTCAGGGTTGCGAGTTCAAGCCCTGCATTGAGCTCCATGCTTGGGTGTAGAGCCCACTAAAAAAAAAAAAAAAGAAGAAGAAGAAGAAGAATGGCCACATCCAGGTACAGCACCCTCCTCAGCAATGTTCTCATCTTACATTTATCAGAGATGAGGTCAGAGGGGACGCTTCAGAGTCATCTTGAGGGTATTTTTCAGGTTATAAAAGCAACTGTACTGCTATATTAATTTGGAAAATACAAGTGTTTCGGAGTGGGGGGAGCCAAGCAGCCTCAATCCCACCATCCAAATATTTTCTGCCAGCTTTTTCTTTAATAATGGAAATATATGAACACACATACATTTTCAAAATAAGGGCACAATTAAGGACCTCTTTTTCTCCACTCAACATGTATCACAAACACTTTTCCATCATTAGATGCAAAAGCATGAATTTTATAAGCTAGCTATCCTCATCGTCTGGCTGTACCAGAATTCACGTAAACGTGTTCCCACTGCGGGTATTTCAACTGTTTCCAAATTTTCACTCTTACAAAACCGAATTCAATAAACATCCTCGCACATAAATCTTTGTCCCATCTCTGGTTACTTCATATGGGTACGTTCCTAGAAGTAGAATTACTGGAACAGAGTTTAACATTTTCAAGACTTTAAGTCTATAGCACCAAATTGAATTCCAGAAGGTTTATTTCAACATACAATCCCAACTGCAACACCGAGTGCTCAGTTTCAACGTCAGTGACCTACAGTCCCCAGGAACAGCATTTAGAGTTCAGCCTTAACTGGTGCCACCTGTTCTTTAGGGAAACACGGGATGGGCCCAATCTGTTTTCCTGGTTCCCAGTCACCTCCTACAGTCTGACAAAAATAAAACAGCAGCTAGGAAGACCAGCCTTGGCCTAAGAAGGCAGTTACAGTATTTCTAAAAATTTGTATCATCAGGGATCTTCCTCTCAGGGCCCATGGTTGCCTCCAAAGGCAACTGTGGACTGAGTCTGAGGTCTCGAGGGGGGTATGAATTCTTGCAACCGCAGCTCCAGCACCACGTCCAAGTGATAACTACCCACCACGGCCTGTTCACTTGTCCAGAGCCGGCTGATGCCTAGCGGTCTTCCCATCAGACTTTACCCCCCAAAGGATAAAAAGGATTATTAATTCCAAAGTTGGATGGGGAGGGTCCTCTGGTATTTCAACTTGTCCTTGAGTTACTATCCACTAACTGCAGACCTTCTCCTTGCCACCCCGAAACTCCTTCAGTGATATCTGTAACGACACAGAAAATCCACCTGCCTGATTCCCTCTTTTCTCGCTCTCCCACTCAAAAATTCAGGAGGCACTATCCCACCCTACACCATATTCTTGTTTCATCATCTCACCCCTCCCCAAAAGTGTCACCTTCCAATGCCCTCCCACTGCTATCCCAGCCATCCGGGCACCCACTAACACCCTATGCAGGTGCTAGGACACTCTCCTCACCACTCTAACTCTTCTTGTCCTGTTCAATAATTCTAGGGTAAAGAGAACAAAAAAAAGACTCTCTTCAAAAAATAACATATTAGATATTGCTTGGGAAAGAAAGCAATTTGTATGCAGTGCTTTCTCACTCAAAATGTCGACCTCGAGAAATGGGAAAAGGCAGTAGGAGTCTAGGATGATGGGGCCAGGGCAGTGTACTCTATCTATAAAACATTTCTTTGGATCCTACACACAAACCTGACATTTATAAGCTCAATAGGAACAAATTAAATTGGAAGCTCGTCTTTCCCTCGATCACACTGGGTGTGTGAGAATAGCAACAGATTGCTAAGTTTGCCTGAAAAGAAATTATTTATGAAAATTACACAGCAAGTACTTAACTCCCCAAAATATTGGTTTAATGAAAATTAGACAGAACTTTATCACACAAAATCCTAAATTATTTTGCTGAACTACATTGGCCTTGCCCTGGAGATACACATGCTCAGAATCCTTCATCAGAAGGAATCGCACAAGCCTTGTTTCTCATAAAAATAGGGACAATGAGGCATGCACATAGAGTGTGAGGCATAGGAGACATTCTTGCTAGACTCCAGTTTTCTCTTGTTTATTGAAGATGAATACTACACTGATAGAGGGGACTAGGAGCTGAAATAGAAACAAACCCATAACTCTTTATGGCCTTCCTAGACCAAGAGACATACACATAAAACAAAGTCCTTCATGCCTCTTCAGAATGGAAAATCCAAAGCAGCACAATCATAACACTAATACCAGTTTTGTATGACAAGCAAGGTCAACACGAGCAGAGCCAACTGAGAGTGACCGCGGATTCCCTATCCAAAGCCCCATCTAAAATGTGGAAAACTGGTCTGCATAGCATGGCCTCTGGGACAACGGAAAAATAAAAGATCTGGCCCTGAGAAGAGATCCTTGATTCAGTGGTTCTCCACCTTTGCTCTGGCCCACATATCTGGGGAATGGGGACCTGGGATGCCTGGTGGGGATCCGGGATGCCTGGTGGGGATCAGAGCCTTGCTATGGGGGTGGGGGTGGCGGTTCTTTGCGTGAAAGAGTCAAAGACTCGAGAGAAAGGTTGTAGACAGTGTTAAATCTAAAAGTTCCTTATGGCTTCTCAAAGCCACCCCGCCCCCGCTGGGGTGATTTGATACCCACATAAGCCCCATACGCCATACATAACAGAACGATGCAGCCCCATTTTACAGATGTGAAAAGCAAGGTACCAAAAGGAGAAGTGATTGGGAGAGTAAATGAAAGGGCTGAAAGTCAACTCCAGGCCTCTGGACACTTGAGTTCATGCCCCTTGAACATAGCTGGTTGTCAACAAGTATTTAATAAATTAATGATGTAAAGGTACAGTGTTTGTGTTCATTCAATAACATAACCGCCTGGGTAACTACAATGGTTCATATCCTGGGATTCTTGGCTCCCAAAGTTAACTGTGGCCATCAGGAGTCCTGGGCTAGTTTCCAACTCAGAAAGCCTAAGGAGACTATGAGTTTATCCAAAATGGGCTGCTCAGAGTCCAAAACGTCAAGTGTCTCTACTTTGGGCTGGAATGAGATCAACCAGACCTGAGGATGCTATTTCTCCCAGGTCAATCAGGAGTTCTGACTAGAAGTCTGATGCAATTCTAATAATAAAAACAGGCATCGAAGTCTTCCTAATAAGCACAATATGTTTCAGGGACAGTCTTTCAAAAGATGAAGCTTGTGTGTGTGTGTGTGTGTGTGTGTGTGTGTGAGGGGGGATTATTTAAAAAGGATGCTTGAAGGTAAAATGCTGGCAACTAGGGGCCTGCTGCAGGCAGCCCAAGCTATGGCTTGGCATCAGGTGCCCGAGGGCTGAATTTGCTGCTTGTATATTTCCCTTGGTATATACAAAATATTGGCTTCACATTTAAATCTGGAACCTACATATAATTTATCAATCTTTGTTGGAAAAAAAAAAAATCAAGATTCATTCAACCTTCCTCACTTCCTTTCCTGCCAGGCACCTCCTTAAGAAACACCCTTTAACCCTGCCTGGGGCAAACATTATGCACCGGACATTGATCACACTCGGGACAAAAGCAGGGCACATCTAGGGCAAAAGGGCAGAAAGCCCTGATCTCCTATCCCACCTGAGAAGAACCTGGTGTCCCATACAGACAAAAAGAACGGATTTTATTAACAAAACTGACACTTCACAGCAATTTACATTATTTGCCTATAGTACCTTACGTACTTTTAAATGTTGTATTTTATAAAAATACACTATTTTTTTCACATACACAGTGCTGCACACACAGCAGTCAATAAATGAAAGTGAACCGAGTCCCCTTAATGATGCTATAGCAAAATACTAACATCAGCTAGGAGCTTATCTGTAATAACGATAATGAATTACAGAGTCTGCAGCAATGGTAAGAAAATTCAGACTAAATGACATTGAGCCTGAGAAGATTTATTTATATAAATATACAGATATATAGATATATATATCCTTGCACACACACACACACACACACACACAGAAAGTATACTGGTATCACTGTTATTTCCATATCATTTGGTCTCCATGGATACCATCCAACTTCTGACAGAAAAAATTCACTGACAATATTATATTTCACTGTTAAATTCTTTGATGCTTTACATAAAATAGCTATTCTGTATTTAATTCCTTGCCGTTATCCATAATACTCTCAGAAGAAGTAAATCCCTTTTTGCTGAAAATTCTGTAAGAGAAAGTCAGTGATCAATCCATAGTCCTGATTTCCTGGCTTTTTCGCATTAATAATAGTGACAGATTTCTTAAAGTTAATGCCTTACACATTTGTAGACTGCTGTAACTTCTATAACCTTCTCCCATACACAGTCTCTCCTCTGTTCCCCAAAGCAACCCTATCAGATAGGCAGTTAAGTATTATTATCACCTTCCATAGAAGCAACCCCAGAAGGTAATCACTGTTATTTATCTTTCGGTTGCCTATTATCAGCTCACCGACCACAATACAATTTCCCCAGAGGGTAAGGAAGTTGTTTTCCTGTTCCGAGTAGAACCCACAGAGCCTAGCACTGTGTCTGGGTGCAGAGTGAATGTCCCAGGAATATTTATTAAATGAATAAATAAAGTCCTTCCTCTGCTTTACACCCTTTTTGGTATATAGCACAAAACAGAACCATGTCCCAGATACCCCATTTAGAGTTCTGCTCTCTATCAAAAGGAAATTGTGTGAAAATGTTCTAGAAACAACCAAGCTCGTATCTGATAATCCTAAGAATAAAAGTACAGTGTCCTTGCAAACCTGAAGCAATGGATGCACACCAAAAGTTAAGTATCCAGAGTCTCGAATCTTCCACTACTAGTTGTAAGCTTAACAGCCTTATTAACTGGCTTTGGTATATGGAATATCTGCCTAATAAAGTCTTTCAGAAGGCACAGGAAAGCCGGGCCATAGTTCATAGAGCTGTCAGTACTTAAGGACAACCATTACTTTGCCATAATTTGCTTCCAATTCAACTACAAACTCTCACTTTTGATGCCGGTGACATTTTTACAGGTAAGTCAAGTCTGAAATATGCAAAATTACCTTTTACTTTCCAAGATCAAAAGGAAAAAAAAAAAAAAAGGACAACTCCCTGAGGACGAAGTATATAAATGTTTAATATTAGGAAGCGATTACAAGTCATCACAGAACTCCTGAATCTAAAGAAGCGAAAATCTTGCTTCTTACATAACAGGCCGAGTTATAAATTATAATCGTTCACTGATTGCAGCGAAATTCCGGACTTTACCGTCTATCGATCAACAGATGTTCCAAGGTTACCCCGTAGAAATGCCCGTTTCATTTCTCAATATTCCATGTCTGAAGTCTCCTTAGAAAAGTCGAGTTTTTCCAGGACGTTCTAGGTTCCTACTTCTACCGCTGCCCCCTCCAAAAAAGGAAGCACGGGGCGCTGGGGAAACTGCTGGATCCTGGATCTGCTGGGCGCCCCGAAGTGGGGCAGGGATGGGCCCCCGGGCGCCGGGAGGCGAGCGCGCATCCAAGACCACCCGCCCTCGGAACCACGTCGGCCAGCGGCCCCTCGCTGCACCTGCCCTGAGAGCACCAAGTGCAGGCTCCTAGCCCCCCCCCCAGCCCCCCACGCCGTGTGCAATCGGTCTGAACCCTGATAAGTGACTGCAGGCTCGACAGCAGCCTCGGTGATTCCTGAAAATCCCCAACAGGAAATGTAACCATCCTCCACCCTCCCCAGCCATTCATCAAAAGCAGACCGAGCCACTGCAACAGGGGAGGCCGGGGGGTCGGGGGGGCGCAGGAGGCGCAGGGGGCACAGGAGCGCCCGCACTTTTCCAGCTTTGGAGACACTCCGCGTCTTGGGATTCCGTGACCCTGCACGCGGAGCACTACCCACCGCCCGCACGGAGGGAGGAGGCGGAGGAGGGACGGGGCGGGCAAAATGTCCCCAAGTTGCAGAGACTGTCCTCCGGGGCTGCCGAGGAGTGCGCCCGGGCCTGCCCGTGCCAGGGGGCGCAGCTCCCGCCCCCGCCCCCGCCCCCGCCCCCGCTCCCGCTGCAACAGGGCAAGGGCGGCGAACGTACCGGGACCTGGGGCCGGGGCCGGCGCGTCCTGGCGGGGGGACCCGGTCGCATCCGCAGCCCCCCTCCTCCCCCGAACTTGCGGAGGCTCCGCGGGCCCCGCTCGGTGGCCGGGCCGGGCCGGCGGGGCGGGGAGGAAGTGGCGGCCGCGCACCAACCACGTTCGGCCGGCGGGCGAATGCCGCTCGGCGCCCAGAGCGGGGTCGGAGGGCGCGGGGCGGGCACTCGCGTCCCCACCCCGCCCCGCCCGCGCCGCGGACCCCCGGGGGACGCCCGCCCCCGCGCCTGCCAGCGGGGCGCCGCTCGCTCCCCGGAGGCTCCCCGCCCCCACCGCGCCCGCGCCGCGGCCGAGGCGGGTCGGGCCCAGCGCGCCAGGCCGGCCCGGGGGCGCCCGCGGGGACCCGGCGGCGCCGGGCGCTAGGCCGCGGCCGGGGCGGTGACCCCTCGGCGCGGCGCCCTCCCGGGACGCGCCGCCGGAGCCCCCCGCGCGCCGGGACCAGCGCGGCGACAAAGCCCCGGGGCCAGGCCGGGCGCCGGCCGGCGGGAAGGAGGGCGCGGCGTCCCCCCGCGGCGGCGGCGGCGGCGGCGGCCCAGCTCCCGGGCAGCCGGGCGCGCCGGCCAGGCCCCGCTGGCACCCGCCGCCCGCCGCCCGCCGCCCAGCACCGTGCCCCGGGCCCGCCGCGGGGCGCCCCACCAAGTTTCCCCTCGCCGGGGCCCGGGGCGCGGGGCGCAGGCAGCGGGGCGCACGGCGGAGCCGCCCGGAGACCGCGAGCCCCGCTCCCCTCCTTCGGATCCCGCGGCGACGGCGTCTGTAAACACGCACACGCACACACACACACACACTCACACGCACGCACACGAGAATTTTGTTTTAAAAGGAGGCCCGACTCCGGCGGACCTGCGCCCACACACCCAACACCTGGGGCGCAGAATCACACAGAGCAGGTCTGTGTCCATGGAGCCACCTCTCCGCATCTGCAAATCCAAAAGTGAAATTAAACCTCCACCGACCTCCTCCTCCTCCTCCTCCTCCCTCTCTACCTCCTCCTCCTCCTCCTTGCAGCCTCAGCAGCCCCAGCAGCCTCAGCAGCCCCAGCAGCAGCAGCAGAACCTGCTTCCCCTAAACATCAGACGATCCATCAGAGCGCCGACTGCTCCTCCAAAAATCAGTATTAATATTTATGAACCCCCAGCATTTTCCGGCTGCGACTGTGTCAAACCATCAGCACGCGCGCGCAACACACGCACACGCACACACACACACACACACACATCCCCTCCAGTGCTCAGCAAACATGCCCTCGAGAAAAACACACACGCACAGTCACAACTATTATTTGAAAAATGTTACCTCTCAGTGTGCTTTTTCACACTACCAATACAATCCCGCAAGGTTTAAGTGTTGCTAGGGTGTGTGAAATGGAAATGAAAGCCCGTCAGTTGAATAATCGCAGGAGCAAAACTAAAAGTTACTCCCCAGCTTGCCTGAGAACAGTCCAGATCGAAAGCAAAACAAGGAGAGGAAACTGCGAAGCGCAGAGGCTGGAAATCCCCCCACCCCCCGCCCTCCTCCCTGCCTGCCTCCCTCCCTCCCTCCCTCCCTCGCTGCTCGCTCCCTCCCTCGCCTCCCCCCTCCGCCCTCCCCCCTCCGCCCTCCTCCCTCCGCCCTTCCTCCCCAGTGTTTGTTTCGAGCTTGTGCAACCGGGAGGTGGAGGCGGAGGGAGGGCGCGAGCGGCCGGGCCGGGAGGTGCGGAAGTTCGCCGCGGCCGCTCATTGGCGCCCGGCGCCGCTTTCATCATTTCTCGGAAAAGTCCATTTCATTTTCGCTTCCCCACGTCGCGGCAGCGGGAGCAACAAGCGGCTGCTCGTGAGTCTGTCGTCGGCCGCCGGGACGCTCCCGCCGGCCGCGCTCAGCCTCGGGGCGCCGGGGGCGCAGGGGGCGCGGGGGCGCGGGGGGCGCCGGCCTCCTCTCAGCCCCGAAGCTGTAGCGGCCGCTGGGCGAGGAAGGCAGGTCCCCGAGCCTCCAGCCTCGGGGCTCCCTGAAGGTTGGAGAGGGAGGAGGAGCCGGCGGCGGAGGAGGAGGGGGGCAGGGAGCCCGGGGGAGCTGGCCGTCCACCGGCCGGCGGGGCAGGTGGCAGGGGCGGGCAGCACCGCTCTGGTCCGAGGGGACAAAACCCCACTTTGTCGCGGGCCCGCCCCAGAGGGAGAGAGGGCACGGGCGCCCCGGCCAGACAGCGTGACTTAGACACCAGCTGCAAGACTGGGCCAGCCGAGGCCCTGCGACCTTAACCGGGTGGGAACCCTCATCAGTAGTTGAGGGTGTCCCCCTTGGAGGGCTGCTGCCGGCCCCGGCCCCACCTGGCGCCGCGTGGGTGGAGGGGGGACAGCGGGGGATGAGGAAGGCCTTGCCCACGCCTGCCAGGGCCGCCCCCTCCAGGCCCATGACCGCCGCCGGGGCAACAGGAGTGACTCCTCCCCGCGGGATGAGACGCTCAAGGCTGCGAGTTAATTTTGCCTCCCGACGTCTTCATCGTGGCCGGTCCAGGAGAGAGGCTTCTTCATCCTGGGACCCGGGCAGCCAGATTCCGATATGGCCTCTAACTGATTAGCTGGGCATGCCCCGGCAAGTGGCATGGCCTGAGGCCTCCGTTTTTAATGTGGTGGAATGGGGACAAATGATAGAACGCGGGTGGCCAGGTACAGCGCCTGTCGCCCTCCAGGTGTGTTAGCTCACACTGATGTAATTCATTTGGGACCTACCACCGCGGGGTCCTTTGCCAGGTAACGGTACCGGTTCTCCTCTAACTATACCTGTTTCTTCCCCCCACATGCAGCAAAATCAGCCTCCTCCCAAAGTTCTCTATCCAACCAAGAGAGGCCCTTCTCCGGAGGCCAACTATTTACACGTGAACACGTCTCTAAGAGCATAGCCCAGCATCCCTCTTTGCCACAGAAGTATTGAATTCTGTGCATTGGAAGAAGAAAAGTATCTGAGTGCGTATGTGCTGAGACAGCTGAGCGTTTAGGATTCTGTTTTGTGGCTGCGATCTCAGAACTAGATCCCACTGCACACATTGCTTCCTGTCCCCCCTCCTATGATCCTATCTGACACAGCCGCTTGCTTTCTTATTTCACAGAACATTGCCCACTCCGGGTGGTAGAGTCATTATATACAAAGTCTTTAGGGCAGTTGACACTCCCTCCACCACCTGGGGACCCAAGTTAAAAACCTAGTAGTCCTCCTTGATGTCTTCTTTCCCGCAACATACACCCAATCAGTGGCATCCGACTGACCTGTTGATGTCACTCCCAGATACGTGTGGACCCGGGCCCTTCTCCGTCTCCACTCTGCCAGCTGAGCCTGCCTCCAACCGTGCTCCTTCAGGCTAGCAGCCACACTATGTCTAATTAAGTAGAAAATGAACTACAAGAAAAGCACGATTCCAACCCTAACTCCCTTCCAAAACTTCTCTGGAGACTTCAGAATAAAGTCTTTATTTTTTACAGAGAGAGAGAACTAGAGTGAGTACAGTGGAGGGGAGGCGGGTAGCGGGAGAGAGAGACTCTTAAGCAGGCTCCATCTCCCAACCCCGAGATCATGACCTGAGCCAAAATCAAGCATCACTTAACCGACTGAGCCACCCAGGCGCCCCAGTAAGTCCATATCATTTAACAAAACCTGTAAAATCCATTATGATCTGTCACCAAGCCCTTGAGCAGCCTCATCTCATGCTGCTGGGCCCCACAGTCCTCCCTCGTCAAACACGCTGCCATTCCATTTTGTGAAACAGCCATCCTGAGGTCTGTTGTGTTGTCCTTAGCGTGGTACCCCGCACACGGGCACTCAAATACTTGTCCATTAATCATTACCTGCCCTTATTTTTTTCTCGTGAAATATTTTAGACTTCATCAGAGTATTTTTATTGTTTAATGTATTGTGACCGATATTTATTGTGTGGAATGCAGAAAATGCAGCAAAGCTGAAAGAGGAAAATCAGCCACCTGGAATCTCACCAATCAGGAATTGGACTGTTGATATTTTTTATTTCCTTCTTTAGTTTTTCGAAAGGGCCACCTCCAGGGCCACCGATGCAATCTTTCCATATCCTGTAGTAGGGCCCGTCGGTGCTATTTTCCAGGATGTCCGTGTGACTCCCCTGTGTCCTGTTCTATTTCTCAGCTGGCTCCTCTCCTGCTGCCAGCCCCCTAAATTATGGGTTTTCCAGACATTCCATCTTAAACCCTTCCATTTTCTCATTCCACATGCCTTCTGAGTGCTCTCACTCATGCCCAAAGCTTCAGCTAGCTTTATTTGGTGATAGCCCCAAAGTCTGTAGCTCCTGAGGTCTGGACGCATTACCTCTTAGGTGTTCAACAAAGTATGCATGTCTAAAACTAAACTCATCACATCTTTCCCAACAACCTTGTATATTTGTCGCCTCGCGGACCCACCAGGAGACTGGCAGACGTCACTGACTCCTGCCTTTCCTGAGTACCCCCTGGAGCTCCATGAGGCATGCGAACTGTTTCCAATTTTTCAGGTCCCGAAACACATAAAGCACAGAATGAATTTCGCTCTGTTCCTATGACCTGGGTGACGTATCATTACAGGCCAAAAGGGTAAATACGCCCCCCAAATCCACCTGGTATTCATATACACAGTCAAGAAATATTTCTTAGCACTTCAATGAGATATATACAGTCATAAATCTCTGTGGGAAATGGATCAATATAGCAAAATAGAACCTTTTTGAAAGTCTCTGAAAAAAGTAACCTTTGCCATACCATAGAAATCTGACCAGACACCTGGTCACCTGCCATTGTTCAGACAGTCTTATATCATGAAACCAGAGTGATCTCCTGAGTGAGGCATGTTAATGTTTCACCTGCAGAATGGGACCTTCTAAAGAAAGATCTACCTGCATGCATTGGGACTATTTTCTTTTCAAGGAAGTTGAGTAAGAGCAGTGATTAGTTGGACATGTGGTGATCGGTATCTCCATGAAGGATTTCAACTAAGGAAGAAATTTAAAGATACGTTCAAGGTTAACCCCTTTCAAATGGGTTTCTCATTTATTTTGCTAACAAGAGTATTTCCTAAAATTATCATTCAAATAGCAAACATTTATTAAGTGCCCACGAATTTTTCTCAATACCGGGAATACAGCACTGATCCAAAACCATTGGAAATCTCTGTCTCCTGAGACGATTTCTCACAGTCTAAGAAGTTGGCATGTTAATTTCCATGACATCATCCCGGTCTCCCAGCCATCCCCTCCATCTGTAATCACAGCCTTTAGAAATGCACATTAAAATTAAGAATGTGCAGTCCGATGGCTCGCTCACTAAAGTGTTGAGTATTTACAGTTCTGATTAAATCAGTAGCCTCTCATCCGTCTATCAATTGATGTCTCAATCCTCTCCACCGTATCAATGATACTGTTCCATCCTGGCCACGGAGGCGCTCCTCCATGGTGCTGTAATTCAAGGGATTATAAAACCATAGAAAATGAGTATTCCACACTTGGAGGAGCAGTTGGCCAACACAGAGGCATAGACTATAGTTCTGAACTCCAAAGAATATTACACGTTGAATAAATACACAGCCAAGTTAGATTTTAGTTGAGACGGTAATACTGTAATGACATTGAGAAAGCCTTCAGAGGTCAAGGATCAGAGTCATCAAGTGGACACCTTGATGAGAAATTCTTGACTATTTCCTCATGTAATGGTTTCATCCACTTTACTAGAAACTCTAAAATGAGTTCTATTGCAGTTACTCTCTGAAAATCATGGATTTAAGTTGAGCAGTATATTGCCCAGTCCTTAGTAGTAAATATTAATTTTGTCCTGTTCCTATGAAGTAAGGGGAAAAATATACTTTAAGAAAAAAAAGATTTTTTTTTATTTATTCATGAGACACACACAGAGAGAGAGAAGCAGAGACACACAGAAGGGAGAAGCAGGCTCCATGCAGGGAGCCTGATGTGGGACTCCGTCCAGGACCCTGGGATCATGACCTGAGCCAAAGGCAGATGCTCAACCACTGAGACACCCAGGTGTCCCAGGGGAAAAAATATTCTTTAAAATTGCCAGGCTGGAGGGTGGTGGTGGGAAAAAATAATAAAATAAATAAAATAATAAAATAAATAAAATAAAATAAATAATAAAAACTTAATTAATTAAATAAAATAAAATTGCCAGGATGGGGGGCACCCGGCTGGCTTAATCAGTGGAGTGTATGACTCTTGATCTCAGGGTTGTAAGTTCAAGCCCCACATTAGATGCGGAAATTACTTAAAACGTTTTAAAGTAAATAAATAAAATTGTCAGGATATCTGTGTATGTGTGTAAGAGAGAGAGAGAGACAGGAAAAGGGGAAGAAAGATTTTTCTTGTCTAAAAGGAAGGTTTACAATTTTTGAAGACTTCCTAATTTTTTTGCTAAAATTTCTCTGTTCCATCCCAAATAGCTTTGAAATATTCATCACTTCTCCAAGGTGATAAACTATAAAGTAGTACTTTTATTTTTAAAGTCAGAAGGAAAAGGTGTCAAAAAAAAAAAAAAAAAAAGGAAAAGGCATCCACAGTTCTGTCTTGAGGTTCTTTAGAAAGAATTGCTATTAATAGTTTCAAGTATAAAAAATATTTTAAACAGGAAATAAATTTCAAAGTTTTAACGTAAATTAAGCAAACCACACGATTCCCTGGATCTGGATAGTTGAAGAATTTTTCGTTTACAGCTTCCAGTCACTGGAAGCTCCCCACTTGCCTCATATGAAGCTCGATGACATTCAGCGTGTTCTCTTTCTTCCCAAACCTCCTAGCATTCTGAATGACACACACCTTCACTTGTATTTGGAAATGTTTGGAAATTTCCCCGTCAAAAAGACAGAGGAGTGTCATGAAACAAAGGACTGAGAGCGTTTTTTAAGTCTCTGACTTCCTGGAAAAACTTCAGCTCCACTAAATCCAAAATGTGCGTGACAGTTCCTGCACACAACTCCTTTGCCTCTGATGCGAGTTGGCAGCAGTGTGCACCTCTGTAGTGTGGAGCGCTGCTAAGGTCCAGACACTCAGAGGTGCTGTGAAGGCAGTGAGAGCAAGACAGGCCCCCTCCTCCCTGGAGCTCACGTTTGAGTGGGGGCCATGTCACCAAACCAACCAATGAGACAGTGAGCAGACCTGTATTGGTGTTTTGAAGGAAATAAGAGTTTTGACTGAAAATCCTAGGTGGGATTGATCTAGGTGGTCAAGGAAGGTTCCTTGGAGAAAATGACATGGAAGCCAAGGCTTGAAGAGCAAGAGGATACTGCTCAGTTTCCTAGTGCCGCGTAACAAAGCACCGCGAACCCCAAACCCCCGGCCACTTGAACCAACAGAAATGTGTTGTCTGTCCCACAGTTATGGGAGCTGATAGTCCTAGATCACGGTGTCCCAGGGTCGGTTCCTTCTGAGGCTGAGGGAGGGATTTGCTCCATGCCTCCTGGCTTCTGGTGGTTTGCCAGGAACCTTGGGCATCCTTTGGCTTGCCGGTGATCTCATCTCTGCCTTCATTTTTTTATGGTGTTCTCTGTGGAGTGCACCTATCTCCAAACTTCTCCAGTCACTGGATTAGAGGCTCACCCACTCCAGTATCCTCTCATCTTAACCAAGGACATCTGCAAAGACTGTTTCTGCATCAGGTCACATTGGGAGATACTGAAGGTTGGGACTTCAGGGTGTGAATTTACGGCTGGGGGGTGGGGGCTTGGGGGGGCGGGGAACACAACGCATAACAGGTACCAATTGTGTGCTAAAGCCCTGGGAGCAGAGGAAAGAGTCAGGACAAGAACCCCAAGAAGCCAAAGGGTCTGGTGAATTCTGGAATATGAGGGAAAATGTGACTTCGGAGTTGAAAATGAGGGTAAGCAGGACCCAGGCATAGGCCAATTGAGCAGACACCAGATCTAGGAGTTTGGGTTTTATTATGGGATCAATGGAAAGATTTCCACAGGTTCCATAGTTTTAAAAGGTCATCTTATAAATTTCCCAGGGGTCAGCTCAACGAGGCAATGCAAGGACATCTTAATTTGTTGGTTTCTTAGGAGAATTTACAACTGTTCCTTCATTGTCCTCTCTGCTGGTTCCATGTTGAATTTGCTGAGGAAATACAATACATGTATGATATTCTGAAACAGTTTGGTCTTTTTAATATTCATTTTTTAATTCCTCAGTTAAAATATTTATTTCCTGTTAACTTTCTGATTTTCACTTCCAGAAATGCGGTTTTTACTTCATTCTTTTTAGCCCTAAAAACACTTTCCTTAAAGAAGAAGGAAAAAGAGAAGAAATACTCAATTCTAGATTCCAAGCATTTTCCTCAGACTGTTTTGAGTGAACAGTGATCCTTTTCAGAGATTGTGTCACCACAAAATCACTGTTCATTCCAAAGTTCAGTGGCTCCAAATTATTTCAGTTTTTTGATTTCTAAAAACTTTCAATTTTTTTTCTTTCAGAAACTCCATGTGTAATAAATCGTTTCCCCAAAACTGAATTTTTGTTGGCAGAACAATCAGCATAAGTAAAACTTCATGGTTTGCCCTGAACGTTTTGTAATTTGAAAGCAAATATTGGCTTAAACAGCCCATCACGTATTTTCTCAACCTCAAGCTGTGGATCCTGGTTTCTGCATCACTCCTCTCTTGACAACCAAAAAAAGGTCGACTTTTTTCTGTGTTATGTATTGAGGTTCTGAGTAAAATTTCATTTAGGGAAACGGTGCTGCTGCTTTAAAAAAATTTTTTTTTAAGATTTTATTTATTTATTCATGAGAGCCACAGAGAGAGAAGCAGAGACACAGGCAGAAGGAGAAGCAGGCTCCCAATGGGGAGCCTGATATGGGATGCAATTCCAGGACCCCGGGATCACGACCTGAGCCAAAGGCAGATGCTCAACCACTGAGCCACCCAGGTGCCCCTCAAAGAGTTTTTTTTATTTAAAAACTAACAGCCACAAAAATTGGCTGTTAGTTTTACTTCATTTTCAGATAATTGGAGAGAAAAAAGAAAACATAACCAACTGTAAGTGGAAAACCATTAAAGATTGAAGGAGAGAAAGAAATACGGACACCAGGCGACAGGATACAGTTGGGATCATCCACAGAGCAGAGCCGGCCACCTTAGAGGTACCCCCGTTATAAGCTCATTTGCACTTGACTTGCTCAGTTGTCTCCCATTTTGCCCAGTTTTATACCCCATCTTGATGGGAACTTCTCATCTTTTCAGTGATGCAGAACCAAAGAATCATGACCACTTGTTTTCACGTATGCAGTTGAGGCCATACATAAAAGTTGAGGTTTGGACAGACTTTTTTCCCTCATTGAGAAATTGGAGAAACATGACCCCCAACCCGTTTGTCTTTTACAGTGCTTATACATGTTTTACCACATACGCACTTTTCCTTTTGTTGGTATGTTTGCTTATGTTTAACTTGTTAAGTATGATAGGAAATATTTATACCACATTGAGGGTGAAAGGAAAATAAAGTTTTATATGTATGATGTGACCACCCCCCAAAGATGTCTTGTAAATGAGACCAAACAGAACCACATCAAAACGTGAACAGTGGCTGTCTTTGGATGATGGAACTACGGATAATTTTTTTCCTATTGAAAAGTGAACAATTTTGAAAATAGATTTTTCTTTTATTAATGTAAAACTTTAATAATTTTATAGGTGATTTCAGAAAAGTATTTCTTGATATATGATTATAGAAACTATTTGTGTAAGTTTTAGCTAGTTTTTTCCATAGAACTTCAAAAAAGAAAGCATTGATTAACATAGCTTATATCTTACACTATATTCTTTTAAGAATTTTTAAACCTATGTCTCTTTAAGTTGCATGGAAAATATTTTTTTTTCCTACAAGTGACATGTAGTTTCTCCTAATCTTTTATTTCATCAAAACATTGATCTTTTAAAACAAATTTGTATTTTTATCATAACAGTTCAAATATTGACTCTCCAAATGAACAATACAAGAACAAACTTATAAATTAATGTGTATCCAGATAAATGGCTATTAATAAGTGATACACCCCATGATCATTAATATTTAGATAACCTTTCACTTTGCTTCACATCATGGTTTAAATATGCTATTTGAAAAAATAAGAATTGGGGCACCTGGGTGGCTCAGTGGTTGAGCATCTGCCTTTGGCTCTGGTCGTGATCCAGGGGTCCTGGGATTGCATCTAGCATCAGGCTCCCCACCGGAAGCCTACTTCTCCCTCTGCCTATGTTTCTCCCTCTCTGTCTGTGTCTGTCATGAATAAATAAATAAAATCTTTTTTAAAAAAATGAAAAAGAATAACAACTAAAGAGTCTTTTCTAATTATAAATTTTCGTTTCACTTATATGCAAATTTCAGTTACTATATTCTTAGCAATCAAATTCAAATTCTTAGATCTCAAACATGAATGAGAACTCTAAGAAAAATTTCAAACTTCTATGTTAAATTTGTCCTTTTTGCATTTCGTCTTTCTGGCACTTTCATATTTAGTCATCACATTTCCTACTTTGCTTGCTCAGTTTCCACATACAACCAGATCAGCAGAAGGGGAGAGAAAACATCTCATTTGAGGAGACTGAAGGAAAGAGTCTCTCATACCTCTCTCTCTCATGTGCGCACATGCGCACACACATACACGTACACACAGTAGAAGGTTCTATGCATGCAGATGCTCTTTTGGAATTCAGAACATATTTTACCACAGAAATATAAGAAACTATAACAATGTAAGCGTATAGTTTACCTTCGGTATGAGTTAAAATAAGAATCTGTGGGCTAGCCTGGGAATCCAGTTTTACGACACCGTACACATGGGAAATTTTTATTCTGAAATCTTTTTTTTTTTTTTAATTTATTTTTTATTGGTGTTCAATTTACTAACATACAGAATAACACCCAGTGCCCGTCACCCATTCACTCCCACCCCCCGCCCTCCTCCCCTTCTACCACCCCAACAGCTGTTTTCCAAAGACATCGTTAGAGCATATTGGATTGTGTGGGTCTGGGACTGCCTGCCCTCTGCAAGGCTGTGTTCCTCTATTTGGAAGGGACAAGGAGGAAAGAGGCCTGGTTCTTGACCTCAAGGCATTTGCAGGTGACATTGGGAGACGGCTCACAATGAAATGATTATTTCAAGACAGAGGTGATTGGTGGCTCTACTCCCGGGTAATATTTTTTTTTTAAGATTTTATTTATTTATGAGAGACCTAGAGAGAGAGGCAGAGATACAGGCAGAGGGAGAAGCAGGCTCCAAGCAGGGAGCCCAACGAGGGACTCGATCCGGGAACCCCAGGATCATGACCTGAGCCAAAGGCAGCAGCCCAACCTCTGAGCCACCCAGGAGTCCCGGTAATATTTTAATATATTTATTTACCTGTTTGTTCAGCAAACAGGCTCAGTGTATTTCTTGACTCTATATTAGTTATCTCTCTTTTTGTGGTTTACATAATATTTTCTAATATAAGTATTAGATGACTATAATAGAATATCAGTAGTTACAAAATTGGGAAGCATTTGAATGTCTATCGGTGACTAAATGATTGAACAAACCGTGGTTGATCTATTCTATGGGATGTTAAGCACAAATAAAAAAGAACACATTAAGACTTCCGGATGATTTAGAGAGGAGACCAGGGTGTATTTCAAAGAATGAAAATGAAGATGCAAAGAAATGTTCATATTATGATCTTATTTTTGCAAAGACAACAGTGACCCCCTTCTCCCAAAAAAGTGTTTGAATTGAAAAGAATAAAGGTATATATATATAAAATATACAAAGTTGTTAATACTGCTCAGATTGAGGACAAGTGGGTTACTAATTTTTTTAATTTAATTTTGTATTGAGAAAAATATAATTTTAAAATGAAAATCTGGAAATACAGAGCAAGCAGATTAAAGAGAAAAATTAAAATCACTTTGAGGGACGCCTGGGTGGCTCAGTGGTTGAGCATCTGCCTTTGACTCAGGATGTGATCCCCGGGGTCCTGGGATAGAGTCCCGCATCAGTCTCCCCTCAAGGAGCCTGCTTCTCCCTCTGTCTATGTGTCTACCTCTGTCTTTCTTTCATGAATAAATAAATAAAATCTTTTAAAAAATAGAATAAAATCACTTTGATTTCTATTTTGTTAGGGGTGTGTGTGTGTGTGTGTGTGTGCTACTTGGGATGATTAATTATAAGTAGATTTTTCTCAACTGTTCACTGTGTTTATGTTACTTCAAGGACCTTCTGGCAAAAATGCTTTAATCCAAAGGCACCCAATAGATCCACGATGGAGACACTTTTAAGCAGGCAGGCATTTCGGTTCCCTTGAAGATCTACCTCCTATCCCTGCGGGAATGGCCCATCTTAGCCCTTTCTGTATATCTCTCCTACCTAAATGGAAAGGAAGACTTTATCCTAAAGTGTAAAAATGTGGGAATAAAGCATGCTGTTCTCCTATCGGCATGAGCCCTACTCCCATCAAGGGTGCTTTGCTTTATGCCGATGAGTTTTTCAACACCATCTTAAAGAACCAACATGGCTTCTTCCCCCTGGACAAGCTGGACATACTCATAGGAAGGAAGCAAACAGATAATGGAGACCGGCCTGCTAACTGCATCTTAAGAAAACACATTTCTACTCAATATTACTTGTAAGTCCATGACACTAGTTCAGTAGTCTTGGAAAAAGTGGGTAGCTTAGTCTAGTTTTCTCTGTATTTATTCTGAAGAATTATTCACCAGAAGATAGAGGTTCATTATATCAACATGATATATCAGCAGCACAAAAATGAACTATTCTAGATAGTAAACAACAAAGCATAGCCAGGACTACCAAAGGAAAAGCTCAGAAGACTTCTCCGAGGTAGTAGGATTTGAGCTGACCTTAAAGAATAGGTTTAAAATAGGGTAATTACAAATATGTGTGTGTGTGTGTGTGTGTGTGTGTAATTAATAGCTTTAAAAAGCCTTGCCAGAAGCTTTCAGACTTTAAAATGTCCTCTCATCCCACAGAGAACACCCATCTAATAAACTCATCTGGTCCTATAGTCCAAGGTAGTTCTGTATTTAAGCCAAAGAAATTTTGTTGAATTATACATTAAATGTAGTGGTAGAGTCAGGAACGAGCTTTTTCCATTAAAAATTGGAGATGGGGGTGGGGAGAAAGGCTCCTGATGCAACATGTGGAAGAAATATGTGTGTTTACTAAGCTCTCTAAGGCAGATCTTTAGCCTCTAAAACGATATAAATTGAAAACTATTTCCCTGTGGTACTTTAACTGATTCCTTAGGAATGAAAGAGAGAAGTTCTACTCACCAGATCAGTGTCTGTAGATGTGAATTTCTTGGATCCTCTTAGGGCATGTAGCAGTGGGCAGCTGATACAATGATGGTGGCGAACCTGTTCATGGCCATGTTCAGGATGTGCGAAAGAGTAGTCTCAACTTACTTGTCGACGCAGCATTCCTCTCACAAGTGACTTTGATTACAAGTCTGTGTCTATTCCATGATACCAAACAGCTGGTGGAAACTAAAACCTATTGTCTAGATATTTTGCTTGTGATCATGTAGGCAAAACACCTGTGCACTAACCAAGTATTTTATCCAGATGTTTGATGGTGTGTGCCTATGACCCTTTTGCTATACATTTTATTTCTTCCTGTCAATCAATATAAAGCCCAAATTAGATTAAAATTCAATTTATCTCCAAGTTTAGGCTTTAATTAAACAAAAATAAAGGAATACTAAGAATCCAGAATATGGTGAGTCATGTTTTCTGCTAGAAAAATGTGAGAGATTCTTGAGTACAGAATAACAGAGTAAACACGTGCCCACCCAACCACCTTCTTTCAAAATTCGCCAAGAAATTTCAGGAAGAATGGGTAACAGAAATGTATATCCATCATTGGGAAGGTAAGTGATATGCGTACCCACAATATATGGAAACAGATGTGGAAAAAGGAATAACAAAGATCAAGGAGCAAAGACTGCTCCTTGAGCAAGGAGAAGGAAAGTCAAACCTGAACACCTGCAAAGGGAGTTGGAGGGATATCTATGAGAAGTGGGCAAATTTTCCACACGAGACCCAGAAAGGACACAGGAATAGGAAAAACTAGACAGAGGCATAGGATTAAATTAAAAGTCTATCTAAAGAACAGATCCATCTGGTTCTCTACCTTTATCTAGTTCCAAGCAGTTCGTTGACTTCTCTTTTCCCCAAAAACACTGAAATGGGCAGAGGTGAAGTTCCTTCCAAAGTAAGTGGATTGAGGTAGTCTTTATACCGAACAGTGAAATCTCCAGCCACCTTCCACTGCTCAGACTCAGAACACCAACATCCAGAGAAAAATTCTTAGATTGGAGACTACTTTCTGAGGATGCTACCCCAGAGGAGATACTAGCCAACAGTGATATTTGGAGAGTCTCAATAGAAAACTAACTGGGTCCTCACAGTTTGCCTCAGTGAAGACCACCAGTGAATAAGCTCGTGTCCAAAGAGCTTCTGGTCAGATTGGCTTTTTGGTGCCTTAATCTTAAGAGTGAATGCCTTAAGATAAGCACAATGAAGACAAACAATAAAGAATTCCTGCAACGAAAATGATGCAGATAAGAAAACTAAAAAAATTAAACAACTTTCATTAACATCATTGGAGATATGAGAAAAGATATTGCACCTATAAAATAGGAACAAAATGGTATAAAGGGAACCATTGAAGAACAAGAAAAAGTTCCTAGAAATTAAAAATAAGACAGAATGTTTAAAATTCTATAGAATAATTGGAAGATAAAGTCAAATAAATCTCACATGAAGTATAATAAAATAACAGAGAAGTGGAAAATAGGAAAAACATGAAAAATAAATGCTCAATCCAAGATATCCAATATCTAGTAGAAATTCTAGATAATAGTAAATTATCTAGAATTAGCAGAATTAGCAAAAGCATAAGAAAATCCCTCAGGACATTTTGAGGAACGTGATTTTCCAAATTTGAAAGGTACCCCAATGTCCATCACAATATATGAAGAAAGATACCTGAGGATCTCTATCAAGATTATCATCACAATAGGGGGCACCAAGGTAGCTCAGTCAGTTAAGCATCTGCCTTTGGCCCTGGTCATGATCCTGAGGTTCTGTGATCCAGCCCACATCAGACTCCCTGCTCAGCAGAGAGCCTGCTTCTCCTTTTCCTCTGCCTCTCCCCTGATTGTCCTCTCTCTCTCTCTAAAATAAATAAATAAATAAATAAATAAATAAATAAATAAATAAATACTTTTTCAACAGCTGAAAGGACAATTTGGCAATGAAAAGGTAACAAGGACTATACTTGACCTCCTGCAGTAAGCAACTAGAAACCTAGATGAAAACATGAAACAGCTGTTTTCAGGCATTGACTAGAATCCTTGAGAAAATGAAATAAATAAGCCAGCACTGTGCTGTCTTTGAGAGGCAACTTCCACACTGTGGTTGCAGTGATGAGCAGACCCAAACAGAACCAGGAAAGGAAGTCAGGAAACAAATATGATAGGTTGTTGGGGAGGGGTTGGGACTTGTGAGGCAGAGCTCTCAAAAAGAGGTAAAGGGGTCCAGAAATTTGTAGGTCCGCTTTAGTGTTTGCTGAGTACTGAATAGACATGCAGGAACCAGTATTCCAAAATGCTAGACAAAGAATGGCTGGCAAACTAAATATTCCCAGGGCTCACACAGACCTTGGAATTGAACATTCATTCCCCAACAGGCAGAATGAAGAGGACTTACTGATCATCCAACAAGTTTATGCCTCTCAGGTAGGACTGACCAATCATTCAAGTAAAAGCTACTTTCTGTATGTCTTAGCAAGGCTTAAAAACAGGCCTTAGAGGGATAAAACTGATACTCAACTAAACTACTTGCTCAAGGCCAAAATCTCATTAAGGTAAGACAAAAAGCAAACAAAGTCCAGACATTCAATGACATAAAATACACAGTGTCTAAAATCTAATAAAAAATCTCTAAACATGCCAAGAAGTAAGAAAATGTGACCCATAATCAAGGTGGGGACCGGGGAAGGAATCGAGCAATAGGAACAGGCATGAATAAAAGCCACAGATGACAAAACTAAGCAGACAAGGATTTTTTAAGCTATTATAATTGTGAACATATACTTGAACGAAAATATGAACCTAATGAGGAAATACATGGAAGATATCAAAAAGAACCAAATAGTGAAATTTCTAAGATAAAAAGTACACCATCTGAAAAGAAAGTTTAACTAGATGAACCTACACCCAGATCTTGGCATCCAAATCCATTCTCCAACAGGAGAAACTGGGGTTCCTTGGTGATCAAAATTATCATCATTGGCCATAAGTCATGTTGTTAGCATATATCCTTAATATATGATGTGATGAGAATTGCACTTTACCCCTGTGATCTTCCTTCTTTTGCCTGCCGCATTGTGGCAAGCAAAATAATGGCCCCCAAAATGTTCACCTTCCAAAACCCAGAACTTGTGAATATGTTACCTATGGCAAAAGGGACTTTACAGATGAGATTAAGGATACAGACTTTGAGATGGAGAGATTACCCTGAATTATCTGGCTAGACCCAATCTAATTGTATGACTCCTTGAAGTGGAGACCCTCTACTGGCTCTGTGGTAAGTAGAGGGAGAGAGAGAGAAAGATGTGACAGTGAAAAAAAAAGTGTCAGAGGGATGGAAGGGTCAGAGAGAGCTGCTTGGTTTATAGATGGAGGAAGAAATCACAAGCCAAGAAATTGTAGATGGCCTCTAACTGCAAAAGATAAGGACACAGAGTATCCACAGAGCTGCCAGAAAGGGTCACAGCCATGCTGATACCTTGATTTTGGCCCAGTGAGACTCATGTCAGACTTCTGACATACAGAATCATAGGAAATAAATTTGTGCTATCTAAGCCACTAAGTTCAGAGTAATTTGTTACCACAGCAATAAAAAGCATACATTAAACCTAACCATGAGAAAAACATCAAACCCAAGCTGACATATCCCACAAGACACCCTCTCAAAACTGTCAAGATCATCAAAAACAATGAAAGTCTGAAAAACTCACAACCCAGAGGAGACTAGGGAGACATGATAACTACGTGTTATATGATATCCTAGGTGGGCAGATGGACCTTGGTTAAAAACTAAGGAAATGTGAATAAAGTATGGACTTTATTTTTTTTTAAGATTTATTTTTATTTATTTATGATAGACATAGAGAGAGAGAGAGAGAGGCAGAGACACAGGCAGAGGGAGAAGCAGGCTCCATGCCGGGAGTCCGACGTGGAACTCGATCCCGGGACTCCAGGATCGTGCCCTGGGCCAAAGGCAGGAGCGAAACCGCTGAGCCACCCAGGGATCCCCAAAGTATGGACTTTAGTTAATAGTTATGCATCAGCGTTGATTCATTATTTGTAACAAATGTACCATAGTAATGTAAAAAGTTAATAAGGGAAACCAGATGAGAAATATATAGGAACACTCTGCACTCTCTTTGCAATTTTTCTGTGAGTCTAAAACTGCTCTAAAATAAGTTTTAAAAAATTCACTGGATAGGATTAGTGGCAGTTTAGATACAGGAGACAAGGCAATGTGAAGTCATAGCAGTACAACCTATCCAAAATAAAACATTGAGATGAGAAAAAAAGAAAAAAAAGAACTGAAAGGAATGTCTGGATGGTTCAGTTTACAATCTCAAGATTGTGCTTTCGGCTCAGGTTACAATCTCAAGATTGTGAGATCAAACCTCAAGTCAGTCTCCACACTCAGTGCTGAGTATGCTTGAGATTCTCTATCTCCTCCTCCGCCTGTCCCTCCCCCACTGTTCACCTGTGTGCACTCTCTCTCTTTTTCACCCTCTAAAAAAAGGGGGGGGTGGACTAAAAGAAAAAGTAAACAGAGACTGAATGATCTTTGGGAAAATGCAAAGAAATCTGAGTCATGTATAACTGAAGCCCCAGAAAATGAGGAGAAAGGAAGCCAGAAATAATGACCAAAAATTTTCTAAGTTTGATGAAACCCTCAAATGCAAGAAACTCAGCAAATCTTAAGGAAAATAACAAAAAAAACCACAGTAAGCCATATTATAATCAAATTTTGAAAACTCCCGATAAAAGGAAAAACCTTAAAAGCAGCAAGAGAAGAAAAAATATAGAGAAGAACAAAAATAAAGAAGACAACAGACTTCTCATCAGAATTTTGCAAACCCAGAAGACAATGGAATGGTACTAGTTAATGATCAGATTGAGGAATTCAATTTTAAAAGCAGCACAAAGCAAAAAGCATAATTAAACAAGTGGAACTACAACCAAAAAGCTTCTGCACAGTAAAGAAAACCATCAACAAAATGAAAAGGCGACCTATTGAAATGGGAGAAAATAACTGCAAATCATATGACTCATAAGGGGCTAATATCCAAAATATAAAAAGAACTCCTACAACTCAAAAGAAAATAAAATCAAACAATCCAATTAAAAATGGTCTAAAAATCTGAATAGACATTTTTCCAAAGAAAATACACAGATAGCCAACAGACACTTGAAAAAACTCTCTATATCTTTAATCATCAGAGAAATGCAAATCAAAACCACAATGAGATATTATGTCACACCTATGAGGATTGCTAGTATCAAAAAGACAAGAGATAGCAAGTGTTGGCAAAGATGTAGAGAAAAGGGAACGCCTGTGCAGTGTTAGGAATGTAAAATGGTGCAGCTGCTATGGAAAACAGTATAGAGGTTCCTCAAAAAATTAAAAATAGAACTAACATATGATCCAGAAATCCCCCTTCTGGGAATTTATCTGAAAAAACTTAAAACACTAACTCAAAAAGAAATGTGTACCTCCATGTCCATTGCACCATAATTTATAATAGCCAAGGTATGAAAACAACCTAAGTGTCTATCAATGAATGAATAGACAAGAAAATTATGGTATATATACAATAGAATACTATTTATCCATAAAAGAGAATGAAATCCTGCCATTTGCAAATATATGGATAGACCTCAAGGGCATTATCCTAGGCAAAGTCAGAGAAGAAGAAATACTGCATAATCTTTCTCCCTTATATGTAGAGTCTAAAACAGAACAAAACGAGCTCATAGATACAGAGAACAAATTGGTGATTGCCAGAGGCAAGGCGGGGGTGGGGGGGAAGACATAGGTGAACTGTTCTTTGTTTTTTTTTTTTTGTTTGTTTAAATACACTGATATTAAAAATAAATAAATACATTGATATTTTAAAAACCAGAAGTTGGAAACTAAAGTTTTTTTTTTTTTAATAATCATGTAAGACAATAAGAATAAGATATCTTGGAGTGAATAAAATCAAAATGTTAGAAATCATCAAAGAAAACGATTAATAAATTTAACTACATATAAATATTTTCAAATGCAACATGAAAAATATAAACAAAATAATAAGACAGATAGCAAACTGAAAGCAAATATTTGCAACGTATATAACAAGTTCCTAATTTCTATGAAATAGAAAATAAATAAGGTTTCTTCCAAAGTCTACTTATAAAAAGACCAAAACTCCAATAGAAAAATGAGCAAGTACATAAATAGATATTTCATAGAAGAAATGGGTAACAGACATTTTTAAAGATATTTGACTGTAGCTATAATTAAATAAATGATCCTTAAAATAAGAATTTTTAATAAGTGATTTTGGCAAAGATCAAAAGGCCTGATAAGAAATGGTTTTCTGCAAGTTCAAAGGAAACAGATGTTCTCACACACATGTTTTAGGACAGAAAATTGGTGTAACCTCTTTGGAGGGCAACTTGACAATACATATCTTAATGTAAACTTCCTATACCCTTTAACTGAGCATTTCTGGATTTCTGTATTGCTATCTTAGTAGATATAAGCTAAGGCCTGTGATACTCATTGCAGCATTGTTGTTAATATGAAAATGTGTACATAATCCAAAGCTTAAGAAATAAAAAGCCCTGCAGTGGACATAAAACTTAAAATTTAGTTAAAAAGACAAGATTTACATACTGGAATCAATTGGGAAATAATCCTAGGGCAATGTATCAACTTGCATATTGTATGTAGGCGAATTATGTTGCTGAACCCCCTAAAGTCTTTTTAAAAAGACAGAGTAAAAAAAAAAAAATAATAAAAATAAATAAAAAGACAGAGTCCACCATTGTAATGGGTTAAATATTGACCCCCAAAAGACACGTTCATGTCCTGACACCCAGAACCTATGAATATGATTTATTGTAACCTGGGCCTTTGCAGACATGGTTAAGTTAAGGAAACTGAAATAAGATCATTCGAGATTATTCTGGTGGGCCTAAATCCAAAGACAAGTGTCCTTATGAGAGAGAGAAGAGGAGAAGACACACTCACAGAGCAGAAAGCATCAGAAGAGAGAGAGAGAGAATGAGGGATTGCATGGATTGTGCTACAAGCCAAGGAGTGCAAGTCAGAAACCAAAAGAGGCAAGGAAAGATTCTCCTCCAGAGCCTTTGGAGGCCAAGAACAATGGTCATTTTTATGCTTTTGCTATTGTATATATAGAGAGTTACTAATTATTGATTAATTACCCCTGTCTTTCAAAGTACATAAAGTCAAATAAATGTAAGATCTTTAACCCTCCAACTGTCTACATTATTTCACTTAACACCCAGGTTCTGGGTTGGTCAGAATTTTATCATACCTTTTATCATACCTTTATTATACCATTTTATCATACCTTTTCTCAACTTCATGGGCCTATGTGGTCCCATACGGGATGCTAGGTGATTTATCCCCTCCCCAAGCTGATAAATTATCACTATCGGACAAATTTCCAACGTTGGTGTTTTTTACATCTCTATTCCCATTCAATGCCAGAAAGATCAAGAGCACATAAAGACTAGTTTTTGCTTTGTTGTTGTTGGTTTTGTTTTGTTTTGTTTTGTTTTGTCTATATACCTAAGGATAATTCTTTAAAAACCTTTTTGATATATTTATACTTTTAATGAGGACAACTAAATAAATTAAATGCATTTTCAGAACAACAATAAGGCCGGTGATCTTGATAAACCTGAATCAGTAGAAACATTTTATCTATTTCATGTGGCTCAACAAAAATAGGGATGTACACATCTCAAGCACCCCCCCCACACACACACGTTTCCTATCACAGACTCTAACAAAACTTAAACATGCACTTTAATGATATTATCTGACCTATTTTTCATAGAATGACCCATTTTTCTGAAAGACTTAGACCAAACCCTTATTCCCAGGTTTTGGGCCACCAGAGAAGGAAGGAAGTGTACAAAGCTAACATTTACTGAGTAGCTATTACTTCCCAGGTGCTCTGCTAGATGCTGAAACACCCTATCGCCCTGATAGGTCATTCCCTTTGAGGATCAGGCTCTAATTCCACTTCAGTATTTTATCATCTCCGCCTGGTCTGCTGAAGCAGGCTCCTTACTGGTATCCCTGCTTCTACTTTGGTTTCCTGACAGCCCATTCTGGACTCAGATGCACCGGAGTGTGATTAAAATAGATCGTGGCTCTTTCCTGCCTAAGCCCCTTTAGGCATTTCCCACAGCAATTAGAATAAAATCCACACTCCCTTCAATGGCCTACAAAACCTCTGCATGTAGTCTGGCCCGCACCTACTTAGCGGTCTCTCTCACTTCCTCTGGGACGACCACTCTCTCTCCCACTCACTCATAAAGCTTTGGCTCAGGGGTCAGCACGCTGCAGGCCACAGGCAAACAGCAGACCACCTGTTTTTGAGCAGCCCCTGAGCTAAGAGTGGTGTTTACATTTTTAAAAGGTTGGAAAGAATCAGAAAAAGAACAAGATTTGGTGACACATGGAAATGATATGCAATTCAAATATCAAGGTCCATAAATAAAGTTTTATTGGAACGCAGCCATGCTCACTCGCATATGTATTATTATCCAGGGTGGCTTTTGTGCCACAGAGAGCTAAGTAGCTGCAGCAAAGACTGAGCAGCTCACAAAGGCTTAAGATATTTACTAGGTGGTCCTTGGCGAGAAAAGTTTGCGAGACCCAAAAAGCATCACACTGGTCTTTCTGTTTCTAAGACTCTCTCTGTTCATTTGTGCCTCAGGGCTTTCTATTCTCTGTGCTCGCCTCCTGGAATGTTCTCCAGCTCTCTGTGTGGCTGCTGTGTTCTCATAAGGTCTCATGGGCAAAACCAGCAGAAAGTCACGTACTGTTAGATTGTATCTCTCACCTATGAAAGGGTCAGTCTCCGATCCCTGGATAGAGAGATTGGGTTTCAGAGTCTTCCTTTCCTGTCTGGCAGCAGCAAGGGAACAGAAGCTTTTTGGAGGGGGGGGGGGCTCTCCACTCCACGGACCTGGTGATTCCCTCTGCAGTTGCATGAATGGATGTCCCTTGCCTGACCCACCCGGGGTTCTAAGATGCTGGAGGAGAGATTGTGTGTCCCATCCCCCAGACTTGACAGAACACAGGAGGCTTCAGACTCTTCTCGAGCCATTTCAGTCACATCTCCATCCCGTTATAGCCAACAATGCAGGTGCACAGGCCAGAGTTCTTGGTGTCATTTATGGATGTGGGAATGCAAAGAAGGATGAGATTTCTATCATTACAGCACACTGGCGCACAGAAGACATAGCCCTCTGGATAAAAGGTAAACGCACTGAGGTTGTGGTGTAGTCAAAGTGCACGGATCTTCCATCAGGAGACCTCCTCTCTCCATAGCAGCTGCAGGACCACGCAAGTCGCTGGCGCACTCTGAGCAAGCTTCCTCTTCTGTAAATACCAACTTGCCTAATCCTCTTTCAGATTCCTAAGGATCAAATGAGAAAATGTTTATAAAACTACTTTGCAAACTAAGTCTTAAAGAATAGAAAGTATTTTGTGAGCCCTTTCTTAATACCGTAAAACAAGAACACCATATTCTGTTTAATAAATCCCACTGTGACAACTCCCACAATTTTGTGTGGATTTTAAGACTTTTTAATTCAATTGGTATGTTCTTAAATGTATTATTTTGTTCTTAAAATAGATAAAGAAGGGGTGCTTTGGTGGTGCAGTCTGTTGAGCATCCAACTCTTGGTTTCGGCTCAGGTCATGAGATCGAGTCCTGCGTCAGACTCCACGCTCAGCCCAGAGTCTGCTTAAGAATTTCTCTCTCTCTTTCCCTCTGCTCCTCCTACTCATTCTCTCTCTCTCTCTCTCTCTCTCTCTCTCTCTCTCAAATAAATAAATACTTTCGAAAATAGTTAAAGAGAAGATACATGTAAGATCTTAGGGGTTGTCAACTTAAAGCGCAAATACCTTCAGTAAGATGCAGGGGCAGCCTGTCTAAGGAGAGATGAGGATGGGAGATTCTAAAAAAGAAAGCCACAGAGATAACAGATCAAGGTCAAGTGGGGAGAGAAACGCGTGGTACCTCCTCTCACATTTATGTGGCAGTTTTCATTTAAAAACAATATATTTCTCAAAGCAATGAGGTGGACGGAGCTTGCCCCAGGCAGTGTTTCAGGGTAACCGAGTGGACCGAATCCCACACGGAGCATTCTGACAGAGGCTACCCAGAGAAAGTGTGAATTGGAATAGAGAGGAAAATGCAATAAATCCATAGACAGTGGGGACAGTGCCCAGCCATGAGCTGGTTTTAGCATCACCCTGTACGTCTGCTACAGCCTGTGTGAGGGCCCTGTCCCTGGGGTCAGGAGATGCGGATCCAAGTGAACATTCAGGAGCGTTCTAAGCCATGTGAAGCTGCTCTCTGGGAGCCAGTTTTCTCATTTGTGAAATTGGGACAATATGCTCTATCTCTTGGGGTTGTTGTTGGTAGAGATAAGCACATAAAGCAACTTGCACCAGAAGCTGACAAGTCTTCTCTGGGGTCTAGGAGATCACTCACGAGAGAGTGGATGAGAATGGACAGAACCATCTGCTTCCTCAGGTGCCATCATACCAGTGACGGTCTTCACTTCACTGAAGACTGAAGCGTCTGTGGTCTGACTGAGATAATCAGACAAAGCTGGTGCCACAAGAATTGTTCGACATGGGGCCCCTGGCCTAGAGAAGCAACCCTAACGGTAGTCAGGAAGGAAAGCCAAAGCCTGAGCCCGAGGAGCCTAACCAAGCATGGAGAGGTAAGAGTAAGAGGCAGAAAGGGGGCCACCACCCAGGAGAGGCCTGAGCAGGGGGTACGCTTTGATGGCTGACATGGGATGTCAGGGCTAGGGTATGGCGGGGGAAGGGGGGGCTCTCTCCTCCATGTGTGAAATGTTACCCCTATCACCCACCCCCCCCACACACCTGCCCACACCTTCCTGGATGGACCCTTGCCCAGTTGTCTGTCACACCACAGCTCTGCTCTGGTTCTCACCCACAAAGAACAGGAAAACAAAGTGAGGAGCAAAGGCTGGGCCAGGTGAGAGGTTGCCCACCCTGGCTAGCAGCTGAAGGTGAGCAAGGCAACTGCAGGCCTCTAGCAATCTGGAAGGTCCCCTTGGTACAGATGTAAGAAACAAACCTTGTCTACACCTGATCTCAGATTTCCAGCCTCCAGAGCTGTGAGCTCCATCAAAGGCCAATCCCCTCGCCCACCTTACAAACCCAATTCCCACTGCACAGACCTCTGTAGAAACTCACTGAGCATCTATAAAGACTTCGAGGTAGTACCAGACCAACTCCGTAGACCTGGGGTCCAGTTTGCGCGTCCTCTCCTCCGTCTCACGTCCACCTTCCCTTCCTTACCACCGGCACTGGCCAGCAGTTAAGATCACCATGCAGAAGCTCAATATCACTAGTCAATGCATAGAAGATGAAAGACAATTTAGGATTACCAATAACGTATAAAACAATGGGGTGTGTAAAAGATAGATATTGGGCTTTGCGTAATCTTTCATTACGAACGTACTTCGTGAATTTCCGAGAAAATATAGCATGTAGCATTTATCAAACTTTATTGTACTAATAGAAAATGTTATGGGCTTCCTAATTCATAGGTTGAAACCTGAACCTCCAGTGCCTCAGAATGTGACATGTGACTGTACTTGGAGATAGGGCCTTTAGAGAAGTAATTAAGTTCAAGGTGAGTCATCAGAGCGGGCCCTAATACAACAACTGGTGTCTTTATAAAAAGAGGACATCCGGAGGGAGACAGAGATACCAAACAGGTGCAGGACCAGAGACATGATCATTTGAACACACAGCAAGAAAGTGGTTACAAGCCAAGGAGAGAGGCCTCAGAAGAAACCAACCTCGCCAACACCTTGGTCTCAGGCTTCGAGCTTCCAGAGCTGTGAGAAAATACATTTCTGTTGTTGAAGCCACTGAGTCTGTGGTACTTTGTTGTGGTAGCCCTAGCAAACTAATGCAGAAGACCTATTAATATCTTAATGATCAGTTTGGAATATGCTGGAATAGCATCCATAATCATTTCAATACTATTTTATTAAAATTTATTGTAGGCACTGAGTCCTTTTTATGTGTTGGTTACCTAGTAGCACTGATTTGTAAGCACTAGCTTTCCCTACCTTTGTGTGAGTTCTTGGCACCAGATTCACACAAATGCTCGAGTGGACATTACACACAAACACTGTGCATTCTCGGGCTGTACTCTTAATCCCCAGCTGGGGCCACCGGGACTGTGGTGGCTTTGTACCATGTCAATATAGCTAAGCTGGAACTATATTTCCCCAAGAATGGGAGCAACCTTTGGAAGGCGGAAGTGACGTGGCGGCCATGGTTGTGGCCCAAGGTCGGTGAAGGCCTGCACTGTGGCAGCTCGCACACAACGCCATGCATCTGCGGGCTCCCTGCTTCTCCAGCATCCCTGAATCCTGCTTAGGTTTGTGAATAACTCCGTGATGAAGTGCACCAGCTGTCCTGCAGGTCTGCTTCGCCATGGACGTCAGGAGGACAGGAGGCATCACAGAGCAGTGTGGGACATAGAGGTCCCATCTCATCCGCGCAGGTTCCAGTGTGTCTCCTCTCCTCACAGCTCCACTTGGGATCCATCCTCCCCTCCTGAAGCAAGCCTCGCCTACTGACTTCAGACCCACGTCTTGAGGCAGGGACAACAGATTGCACAGACTGCTTAACCAGCTCCCATAATCATGTACATTCTAATCCCTACAATAAACTCCTTGTTTCATTCAAAGTGGTTTTGCTTCTCCAATCAAACTTTAATTGATACAGATTTTGGAACTCTGGTGGCTGCTGCTGTAATAAAAACCTAAAACATGTGCACTGGCTTTGGGCACCAGCCTTGAAAAGTCTGTCAGCAAAGACTTGAAGAAACGCGAGGAAAATATTATTGGAACCTGAAAGAAAGGAGACATTTTTATGTAGCGGCTTGAGGGAGGTTTAGCAACATTGACACCCATGGTAACTTGGAAAATAGAAAATGTACCAATGAACTGTGTGATCTGGCCGAGGAAATTTCCAGGCATCATGTTGAAAGTGCCACCTGGCCTCTTCCAGCTGCCTACAATAAAATGAGAGAGTTATAAAGATAAGCTCAAGAGCAAACAGTTAAATATAAAGGTGACAGGACTTGCTGAGTTTGAAAACAAAATGGTCTCTCATTTCCAGATGGCAAACAAATCTAAAATTAAGAAAGGGCTTCCGGATCTGGTTCCAGTAAAGATGGAGCAAGCAGATTCCATTGCGTCTCTCCCACTGGTTGCATCTAAAAACACTAGATAGAACACATAAAGCACTAAGGAGAACTCCGAAAGGTAATAATAATAGCAGGAGGGTGGGGGAATGGGATCAAAACTCCAAGAAAGACCAATAAGGTGGTGAGAAGTCTGGAGTGTTTTTCCTTCCACATCTCTTGGCATGAACTCATGACAACTTGAAACTTGAAATGGTTTAAGTTGCACAAACAGAAAAAGATGCAAGAGAAACCTTCTCTTCCTGATCAAAAGAATAGAGAGGGTGGGGTACCTGGATGGCTCAGTCTGTTGAGGGTCTGACTCTTGATTTTGGCCCAGGTCATGATCTCAGAGTCTTGAGATCGAGCCCCACATAGGACTCTGTGCTCAACAGGGTCGGCTTCAGATTCTCTCTCCCTCTCCCTCTGCTCCTTAGCCCTGCTTGGGCAGGCTCTCTCTCTCTCTCTCTCTTTCTTAAAAAAAAAAAAAAAAAAGGAAGGGGAGTCTGTGCCTGAAAGAGAGAGTCATGAGGGAAATCCTCAGTTTTTCTTTCCTTCCCACCAGCCCTGATTCCATGAAGCATTGAGACAGGCTTCTTGGGGAGGGGGTGAGTGTACTTTGCTGTGGGAGGGGTATGAGTCATTGTGGCCAGAGGGCAGACTGTGGCAGACTTTATCACCCAGAGATGACCATCAGAGTATCTCCCATCCTGTGTGCTCTTTTGACATCTTTTATCATCTCTCCTTAAGAGGTAAAGTCTGTATCTCTTCCCCTTGAATCTGGGTGGACCTTTGTGACTATATCAACTAATACGGTATGGCAGAAATGATGCTATGTAACTTCCAAAGCTCGATCATAAAAGGCAATGCAGTTTGCTCCTGGCTCTTTCTTTGGACATGTGCTGTTGAAGCCCAGCCGCCATGCTGTGTGGACATGTGCTGTTGGGGCCCAGCTGCCATGCTGTGTGGACATGAGCTGTTGGGGCCCAGAGACCATGCTGTGTGGACATGTGCTGTTGGGGCCCAGCTGCCATGCTGTGTGGAAGTCCACAGCACATGCAGAAGCCACACATGAGTGTTTCATGGCTGCCCCAGCTGAAATTCAGTGCTGACAGCCAGTGTTAACCTCAGAATCCAGTCCCAGCCACCACCGGACTTCAAGCACATGGAAGACCCCAAGCCAGAACCGCCTACCAAAGCCAAATCAGCTCCTACAATTATAAAAGATAATAATAATTTTTAAAAAGATAATAATAAATATTTTTTATTGTTTTATGCCACACAAGTTGGGGTGGTTTGTTATATGGCAATAAGTAACTAGAACAGGAACCATAAAAACAGCTGTTCCAGTTTCTTGGTCATCAGCTCTTGGACTTTCCCCAAATCTATTCTCCTACCTCCCACTTGGAACAGCCAGCCCTACATATTGATTGCCAAAGTCTTGTCACCTGTCATTCTCACACTTCTCATCTTGATCCTCATTGAATGGGAAACCCCGTATCCCAGACAGCAACATTAAGAATTGCCTGCAAGATCCACCCTCAAGCCTCACCCTTCAGGTGTGGGACCAGCAGAGCAGGAAGGAGGGCCTGTCATGACTTGGGGATAATAAGCCTACAGAGGTCAGAAGCCTAGCAGCCCCTTGCGAAAGTGAGAGAGAATAGTGAGTATAATTGTTTTAATTATCACACTACAGAAGTCTAAAGAAATGTTGTAGAAAATGCAGAATAAATCCTAAGGGGAAAAGAGAAAAATCAGAAGAAGAGAAAAGTGGAAATAAAAGGGAAATGACAAAAACATAGGAAAAATAGACACAGCTTTCCAAGAAATAGAGGGAAAGATATAAAGCTCAGGCGGTGAGAAGTGGAAAATGACGGTAGACCACAGACAGTGCCTAATGCTTGTGAGGAAGTAGGAAAGTCCTGTCAAGGGCTACAGATGTGTGTGGAGCTCCAAGGTGTTGTACAAAAAATGTGCTCACACTTTACTGTATGTAATCTATACTTGATCAAAAAAGTGAACAAGAGGGGAAAAAAAAAGTCCTAACTGGACTAATGGATACTGATCTTACACCTCTGCTCTCAGAACCGTAATATTCAAGTCAGTTATATATCTAATAATAATAATGCAAAACCGTGAGCCTTGAAGACGAGGCCTAAAATTCTGAGCGTATTTCAGGAAGAAATTTCTCTCTGGATGATTGTGCTTTCAACGGTACATATGACATTGATAGAACGTTGAAGTTGGCTTCCTGAACTCTGTTAGGGTGGTAATCCTTTAAGGAACAAAGCATGCCATACGATTAAATAGATCATGCTGAAAGAAGATGAGAGCCAGGACAGAGGTAGAGAAAAGCCATAACTAAAGAAGCAAGACAGTAGAAATCAACAATCTGTAGAGTGTGGCCCCATTTTACAGAAAGACACCAAACCAAAGCAGCATGTTCTTCCCTACCAACAGCCCTTGAATGAGAAAACATTATCCTACTGATCTGAGACAGACCCTAAGAGAAGATAACAGAATCTGGCTTTACTTCTCATAACACCCTGGTTTGAGATGGCTTTTGATGGAACATTCCAACCAGTGCGCTTGAGCAGATGGGGTACAGGTGGGCCAAAATATTGACTCCCTCATCCTTGTGGGTGGCCATGTGCAGCCCCATGCATTTACCCCAGCAGGCAATATACAAATATTTTCTTTTTCTTTTTTTTACAAATATTTTCTGTCATTATTATTTTCTGTATGTGTCCAGCAAGATGGAGAAAGTTGAGAGTTGTAGTTGAGTTGATCATTTATGGGCAAGGCCTTCTTGTAGGTAACAAGTGTATGCATAATCTACTCTGATTCCAACCTAGTGAAGAAGGGAAATCCACTTCCAACAACTTACTATCCTCTTGGAACCCTTCCTCCAACCTGGGCTTTACTCCCCAATTTATGTGGAAAGAAGTAGACTCAGGTAGTGGAAGGGTAATGGAGTAAAGGCCCATTTGTCACCGATCAGTAAGTGACCTTGGGCAAATTACAGAAGGCATCTCATGAAATCCCTTCACTAAATCAATGAGGAACCTAGGCTGAGGGTGCTTAGTTGGAAATATCAAAGCCATGGCTACTGAGAACACCACGACTACAATCCGTATTCTTTCCAATGCCGGCATGAGGCAGCCACTGCCCTTGAACCAGATTCCTGCCCCCATGCCACAAGTAAGTTACTCATTTAAAACACAAAAGAAAAAAAAAAGCACCATGTCCACTGTCACAAAGGGAAATCAGTGGGCTGTGGTCCAGGAAGACTGGCTGGCTACCAGGCAGGAAGTTCAGAATGGGCAAAGGGCCTTGGCACACTCATCACGTTGAAAGATCAGGGTTCTGTTTTGCTGCTCCAGAAACCCCGGAATTGGCTGCATGGGGGGAGGACAGGCTCACACCAGCTATCCCCAAAGACCTGAAATATAAACCAGAACACCAATTTATTACTTCATTAAGGGGAATAAGTCTTCCCAAAGGCTCCTCTGTCTCCAGCAGCCCCTTCCAGACATCCAGTTCACCTGGGGAGCATGAAATCCCAGCACCCCGGGCTCAGTGAGTCCTGCTCACGAGAGGGGATCCCTGACAGCCTCTTACTTCTCCTGCCCTCCCCAAGCCCCACGGCTGAATTCAGCTGCCTGGCTCCTTGCTTGAGAGCACGTCTTTCAGCCCTGCCTCTCCTATTAACATCTGTCCCTCCCTACAGAGAGCAAACACAACCGATTCCCATTCCCCCGTGGTAATAACACTCAGGACGCTCGGTCTGGGGTAGGTCCTGATGCAACGTTGGTTACTCTCTACTTCCTTAGTCAATGATTTACTGACCTTCCTAAATCTGGCTGCACTCACTCTCTATTGATACATCCCCTCTTAGTCCCAGAGGTTAACTTGATCTAAAAGTTGCATCTTGTTGTCCACCCCCCCCACCCCCGCCCCGCACTGACCTCAGAATCTGCTAGAAGCAACGCCTAGTAACTAGGTTGGGTGCCACCCAAAGAATTCTCACAAACCATATTTTGGGAAATCATGAGGTTAACACGCATTATAGTTGCTCACTTGGGATTTTCCCGCCCTGTGGCACATGGGGCTGATGTTGCCTCTCTGAAACACACTTTAGTATAATGTCTTCACTTATTCTCACCGCTCCCCCTCCCTTAGTCCACTTTCCTCATCGTTTGGCCACTTTCCCCCTCCATATTTATACAAGGTGCTCACACACCACCATTAGCTGTGCTGACAAACTGCCCCACTTCCTGCTGGAGAGCAGCAAAGATGAAATCCTTGCTTTCGGTGCACAGCTCCACTGCCAGCCCTCAGCCCCGAGCCTTCTTGGGGCCTCAATTTCCTCACCTGCAAAATGGTGACAGTCCCTTTTGTCACCTGTCTTCTTCACAAGATCGCTGTGAAATTCAAATAAGATAATATAGCTAAAAATACTGTGAAAGACTTGGCAAGCCACACAAATGTAAGGAAAACATGCAGTCATTTGCAACACAAATAATTAGGCATTCATGTTCATTCATTTAAATGTGGCTTTGTTCCTTTCTTGTATCTAATTAAATCAAGAGAAATGTCAGGTGTAAGATTCTTAGGGACCAGGATTATATTTTTGCAGGGCAAGAGAAATATGCCCTCGAGTGGCCTGGAAATATAATTAAGTGGGTTTTCTATGCTTTAGAATTAAAGCCCTATCTGGAATTCTTATGGCTTTTTATCTTTCCAACCATTTTGATGCTAATGCAGGAAAGTTCAGCAGGGATGAATATTCTAAATATATATTACTTTGTCTAATGAGTATCTTCATTAATAGTTATGGTTCATCACGTGACCGGCTTTTTCAAAAGCAAGAGTAGGCGGATGGCAAGCAAACCCCTTGTGCTTGCTTGGAGAAGAAAATTTGGAGACCCAAATAAGTAAATTTAATTAGAGATTTCACATGGAATGATTGCGGGATGCAGGCACATTTCACCCTGCCTGACAGCAGGAGGGCTTTGTCCTGGTGTGTAGCATTTCCAAGGCCCTTGTTCATGGGAGCCATTTTCTCCTCCTGCATAGATGCTTTTGCAGCTGCTGTAAGGTGTAGAGAGTTCATTTTAAATACAGAATATTCTCCAGCTCCTGTAATAACCTGCAGCTGCTTGACCACTCGCTGCAAGAGGTTGAATGTTGTACATTGTCCCTGGAGCTACTTCAAAACCAAAGCAAAATATTTTCCACTTCCAAGAACCAGTGAAGGGCCACCTATCAGTGGAATTTAAATGTTTCTCCAATTAAGCCCCAGACCTATAGAGTCAGTTTTGAATGTGAGAAAAAAGGGACAACGAGTTAGTAGAGTTGCTCTAAAAGAAGCTGTTCTTGAGATGACAAAGCTCTCTGTTTGGAGCAGCCTTCAGCCTTCCTTCTGAATAAGGAAACACCTGCATGCCGGGAGAGTACAAAGCCCTCATTCCCTCCAGGCGAAACGAGAGGGAAAAGTTTGTGGATTTTTCTGTGCTGTTATCGAATGGTCAACATCTGGAAGTAAATGCCTGACTAACAAGTAGTATGCATCGCGGATAGACAATAAGTTGTTGGTTGAATGAGGTAATTAGTGAACACCATAACTTTAGGGAGGATTTCCTTTATAAAATTTCTTCCATCTGAGTTCAAGTTTTTCCTTCAAATTCTAAAAATATATGATTGTAAGGTTGTAACACCATTCTGGGAGGGGCACCCACAGATGGGGGAAGGGTGTATCCTCCTGGCAAGCCAGATTAGTTGAACCCAACCTGACTTGGCAAGCTAGATTAGTGGAACCCATGGGATGAGAGAGGTCCCAGCAGATATACCTCATATCCTGTGTCTTTTTCTATCCATGCATTTTTATTCCAGCTGCCATTAGACCCCGCATTATTGCTAAACTAATAATCCTGGGATGGAGCCCCACGTTGGGCTCCCTGTTCCATGGGGAGTCTGTTTCTCCCTTTCCCTCTTCCCCTCCCCCTGCTTGTACTCTCTCTCTCTCCATGTGCCAAATAAATACAAGAAATATTAAAAATAAAAATGTTTAGGATTGGCCACACTAGAGTTGGTTACATTCCAAATACTTGCACCAAATATCAATGACATTAAGTTTAAAATAATGGTGTTTAGTTGTGTTCTGGAGGAATATTTGAGTAATGGTTATAGATTCTAGAATTAGAAAAAGACCTAACGGGTATGACTGTCATAGTCTTCTATTATCTATTGAAACCCGCTTTCTTGCTTTTGTTTCTGTCATAAAAATAGAATAGAAACAAAATGTCAAGGTCTTGTTTTTGCCACTGGGTTGTCATAGGTATCAATTTAATTTTTCTCCTCCCAGATGGGACCCAGGTGGCAAGTGGCAACCTTTAGAAAAATATTTGCTTTTCACCAAACCAAGATGTCCTTGACTGAGGTGACCTTTGGGAACTAGGATGTAAGGTTCCCCCAGAGGATTTGGTGCACAGAGATGCTACAGCTGACTTCTCTCCTTGTCCCAAACCTGAGGCTCTCATTCAGAACAAGAGACCTTGGGATTTGTAATATTGTAATGTTCACAGGAAACCAGATGTGGGCTTGATAAAGCCAACCTTTTCTCATATGGGTTTTCTCATATGAGTGCTAGCTAGTATTTACCTATGTTCCTTTAGTGCCAAGCAGCTTTTTGACACAGTGGTGTGAGAGCCTTCAGAGTTTCCCAGAGTTGGACACTGGGATCCCAAGAGCAAATAGCTTAACTCAGAACTGTGACTCAAAAGCATATGTAGAGTGTCTTTAACTTATTGCATTTGCCCAAGAGCTAAAGGGCCTTTTACAGTAGAGTCCTTCAACCATAATGGGGTGACGATTTGGGATCTTTATAAGGTACACAGAGGACACAGAAAAGAGGGAAGGCAATGGAGCAAGGGAAAAAGGAACATTCCTCCATCTACTCCCCTGCTCTTTACCTAACTTCATAGCCTCACCAAGATCACGGTCACGCCATTCTTCAGGGAGCCATGAGATCCAGGAGTCTCTTGGGACAACTCCCTCTTAAAGATGTCCTTGTTATGCTGAGTGGTTGATCCAATCTGAAGCTGCTTGCCTTTTCTTCTCTCTGCATCCTGGCATGTCTGAGCTTCTTTCTAGTGCGATCACTGTGGTACAAATGGAACCTAGCCACGTTGCTATGCCTCTTTTTTCAGCTTCTTTTTATTACAAACTTTTTCCTTCCAACACATTGGCGGGTGCGGTGCAGAAACGTACATGTGCATTTTTTGATGTCGGAATTGAGAAAAAGGATGGAGCATTAAGGATGTCCTAGTTTTGAATATGCAGTATCAGCAGATCCTTTGGTGCATCCCTAACCAGAAAAAGTGAGACTTTTTGTATTACTGCCTCCACCTGTCTCCACTTTGGTGAGCTCAGGGTGATGACCAGTCCTCAAAGACTATCCTTGAGTGAAACTGAGATACTAAGGGACAATTTTTAAATGTGGACTTTCCTACTCAGGACTTCCCAACTCATTCGTGTCCTACCCCTTTTGGGGGAGTACGGATAGATTCACTTGCTAAAACGGTGAAGCAAATGCCCACAGCTGGCCAAGCTGAGCTGTTTCTGAAGCTCAGAGCAGCTATGACTCATGCCTCCTACAGTCCGTTAACTTCTCACTCTGACTCCTACAAACCCACTTATTTTCAAATTTGCTCAATAACCATGACATTCAAAGGCAACCTGCTCCATGCACAAGACACCGAGAAAACACACAGTGTGAGCGAAAGGTCCACAGAAGAAACGATGACCACAGAACAAGGACTTTTTTCTTGGACTGTGGGTGGTAAGAAATACCTACTAATAAGATACAGCAGCAAGTTTTAGGACATGCGCTATCCTGCCCAATTAAGGGAATGCAGTCATCCTAACTGGTGATTTTCAGGAAGTCACACCAGATTTTAATTGAATTTGCAGGCTCCTGCAGGATTAGGAACATAATACTTTGGTGCCCAAGGCAGACTGAGCTGGTAACAATGAACTAAAATAGTTTTCGGCCATAAAGTAGTGATCCTCAAACTTATTCTCCCTGTGACACTTCCAGGACCTGTTGCCAAAGTCACAAAAGGAACATTTAAAAAAAAAAAATTCAGAGAAGATTCTGGTCTTTCCTGCAAGGTTCCAACTGCCAGTGCAATAAAAAATGCAATGAGTGCATAAAACAGAACTGCAGCTGCATTTAAGAGATAATTTGGGGAAGAAATGATAAAAGGAAACCATCAGTTCAATGCAAAGTCTCCAAGTAGCAAGCAAGCACCATCTCCTGCCATCCTTCCATGTGACACCATGAATTTAAAGAGGTCTTAGCTGCCTATATGTAGTCAGAGTAATCAACAGATTCATTCAACAAACATTTGTTGAGTGCCTACTGTGTTTCAGCACAAAGACACAAGGAGTTATGATAACAATAGTTGGCGTGGGTATTCACCCAATAAAATGAACCCCTAGATACATGTTCAACACGAACCCAAATTAAAAATGCATTTTCTATGTTGTGATTTTTTTTTTAATCTCTTTGCTCCGAAAGTTAGATCACCGACTACAGCCTTTCACTTTATACTGCGGTCTGGATGCCTATATGCAGCTCTTAGCAGAAGGCTCACCGAGAGGACTGTCAGAGCGGCTCTGCAATCTCGTTTAAACTTGGACTCATTGTCTGCCCTCCAGATCTGTATGTCAGCTGGTGGCAGTCAATCACCTGAGTCCAAACCCATGCATCGGCCTTATCTCCCTCTACCCCCTCATTTCCAAGATCCTATCACAAGATCATATCACAACACTTTGACGTTTTAAGCTCTACTCGAAAAATACGTGATTTCTTCTGTAGACATCGTCCTAAGCATTCACTGATGGGTACTATTATCACCCTCATTTTACAGATGAATGAACAGGACTACAGAAGTTAACTAACTTGCCTAAGTTCGCACACTAATAAATGGCAAAGCCATTATTCAAGCTCAGGTGTCTCCAATTCCAAAGACGGGGGGGGGGGGGGGGGGGGGGGGGGAAGGGTTATAACCCTATGCCTTTAGCTTAACAGTCTCTGCCCTGGTTTAAGCTTCATCCCTTCTTCTGTCCTCTTAATGTCTCTCTGCCTTTGTTCTTTTCTTCCCCCTGTTAGCTTTTTTCTTTTTTTACATTTATTTTAAAGTCAAAGGTATAAAGGTATAACATATAAAAATAAAATTCACCCTTTGCAGTACAGTTTCGTGAGTCTTGACAAATTTTATGGCTGATTCCAGCACCCCAAAAAGTTCTTCTGGACCTTTTACCAGTCAAGCCTTTTCCTTGGTTCTGGACCTTGACGATTATTTTTTTTTTTTTTTTTTTTTTTTTTTTTTTTTTTTTTATTTATTTATGATAGTCACAGAGAGAGAGAGAGAGAGAGAGAGGCAGAGACACAGGCAGAGGGAGAAGCAGGCTCCATGCACCGGGAGCCTGACGTGGGACTCGATCCCGGGTCTCCAGGATCGCGCCCTGGGCCAAAGGCAGGCGCTAAACCACTGCGCCACCCAGGGATCCCTGGACCTTGACGATTATTAATCTGATTTCTCCCTCTATCTTTTTGCCTTTTAAAGAATGTAACATAAATGGAATAATATAATGTATAACCTTGGGCATCTGGCTACCTTCACTTAACATAAAGCTTTTTATTTCATCCATGTTGCTGTGGGTATGAATAGATTGATCTTTTTTATGGCTGAGTATATTCCTTTGCATAGGTACACCACTGTTGGCTTATCCATTTCCCAGATAAAGAACATTTGAATTGTTTCCAGTTTGAGGCTACTATGAATAAATCTTCTAGAAATATTTACAGGTAAGTGTTTGTATGAATACATGTCTTCCTTTCTCTTGGTTAAATTAATAGGAATGGGCTTGTGGGTCATATAGAAAATGTATGTGTGTGTTTGACTTTATAAAAATCTCTCAAACTAGACTCCTAACTCTGGGAAATGAACAAGGGGTAGTGGAAGAGGAGGTGGGGGGGGCGGACAGAGGGACAGGGTGACTGGGTGATGGGCACTGAGGGGGGCACTTGATGGGATGAGCACTGGGTGTTATACTTTATGTTGGCAAATCAAACTTCAATAAAAAAAAATATACAAAAAAGAAAGAGAATCTCTCAAAACTGTTCTCCGAAGAAGCTATATAATCTTGCATGCCCTGCATTCTTATTAGAACTTAGTATTGTCAGTCTTCCAAATTTTAGCCATGCTAGTATGTATATAGTGGTATCTCATTATGGTTTCTATTTGCATTTCCCTAATGACTAGTGATGTTGAGAATCTATTTAATGTATTTATATGCTATCCATTTGTCTTCTTTAGTAAAGTATCTTTATTTATTTATTTTTTAAAATTTTATTTATTTATTTATTTGTTGTCTTTCAAAAACACTTAATTCAGATTAGTTCTCAATTCTGATTAGTACAATTTATTGATTTATTTTCTTTTATGATTCTTGCTTTTTCCTTCTTACTAGGAAATTTTTGCCTAAGCCAGGATCACAAAAAAAAAAATTCTCCTACGTTTTCTTCTGGATGTTTTATAGTTTTAGTTCTTATATTTAGATCTCTGATCTATTTTGAGTTAACTTGCGTAAGATACAAGGTAAGGGGCAAGCTTTATTTATTTGCCTATGGATGTTCAATAGTTTGAACACCATCTTTGCAAAGACTACCCTTCCCCCACTAAATTATGTTAGTATTCTTATTGAAATCAATCAACCATATATATATGGGTCTATTTCAGGTCTCTTTACTCTGTTCCATTGATCTATATCTTATCGTTATGCCAGTACCACATTGTCTTATATACTGTAACTTATAATACATCTCGATTAGGTAGTGTAAGTCCTCTATTCCTCCTTTTCTAAATCATTTTGGCTACTCTAGGTATTTTGCATCTGATATAAAATCAGCTTATTGATTTTGACAAAAAGCTTGCTGGGATTTTTATTGGGATTGTGTTGGATCTATTGATCAATTTGGACAGAATTGGCATCTTAGCAATACTGAGTTTTCTAACCCACTAACATTATTTAAGCCTTCTTTAATCTCAACAACATTTTGTAGTGTTCTGTGTATGTCTTACTTTTTTGTTAAATTTATTCCCGAATATTTCATTTATTTAAAAGTATGGGAAATGATTTTTCTATTTACATATCCAGTTGTTTATAACCTTGCAGTCTGTGACCCTGATAATTTACTTATTCTAGAAGTTTTTGTAGATTATTTGGGATTTTCTATGCAAACGATCCTATAACATGTGAACAAAGACATAATGTCTTCTCCCTTTCAAACTGGTATGCACTTATTATCATTTTCTTTACTTAGCCCACTCTAAAAATATTGAGCAGAAGTAATGAGAACTGACATCATTGTTTGTCTTCACTTGGGGGAGTAAATCACTGAGACTTTGACCCTTAAGGATAATGTTACCTTTAGGTGCCCCTTATCAGATGAAGGAGGTTATAATCTATTCCTTGTTTCTTGAGAATATTTTTAATTTTATTTATTTATTTTTTCTCACTTGAAAATTTTATTGGTCAGGGAGAAAGGAAGTCAGGCAGCCCCCCAGCTTCCCGCCCAGGGTTCCACAAACTCTCACTGCTTCCCGTTGCCATTGATGGAGCGGTTCACGTGCTTGGGGGATGCCAGGAATGCCTTGAGCTTGAGTCTGGCGCTGAGGCGTGCCACATAGGCCGAGAGCAGAGGGAAGGAGTCCAGGCAGCTGGGGGCCAGGACCTGGTGAATCAGCAGCAAGTCAGCAGGTTGTAGTCCGTGAAGGAGATCTGGTTGCCCACGATGAAGGCCTGGCCCCCCTCATTCTGGGACAACAGTGTTTCAAAAGACTTCAGGTAACCTGGTAGTGCCTTCACATACTTCTCCTTTCCTGCCTCGTAGTTAGTGTAGATGAGGAGGGCATATTTGCAGCAGAGATCCTCCACACAATCGTTCACTAGAAGGCCGACTCCTGCTGGTCCTTCCCGTAGAGCCCAAGGGAGCCGCCCAGGTGTTGCAGGATGGCATTGGACTGGTACAGCGTGAGGTCTCAGTCCTGGAACTTGGGGAGCTGCTCATACAGACAGGAGGCCTTGAGTGAGCCCTTCATCCAGGTTTCCATGGTCACCACCTTCTCCTTCCAGCTCTGGCCCTGGTCAGCCAGCAGCATGCGCTTGGCCTTGCAGCACCGTTGAACAGGGAAGTAGATGATGGTGTAGGGTGGCATGGTTGCAGCGCAGGTGGTGGTGGCGGAAGCAGTGGCAGTGGCAGCGGCAGCAGCAGAGCTCCTATTTTTTATTTTATTATGAATTGATGCTAAATGTTGTCGAATGTTTTTTCTGCATCTATTCATATGATCACATGGCTTATCTTTTACCATCTCTTGGCACATTGATTTATATGGATTGATTTTTCAACCATCTAAAGAGCCTTGCAGGGGTACCTGGCTAGCTCTATCAGAAGAGCATGACTCTTGATCTTGGAGGTTTTGGATTTGAGCCCCATGTTGGGTGTACAGATTACTAAAAAAAAAATAAATGAACTTTCTAAAAAAGCCTTGCATTCCTTGGATAAACCCTACTTAGTCATGATATATTGTTCCTTTTACATATTGCTGAATTATATTTCCTAGTATTTTGTTAAGGATCTTTGCATCTGTGTTGATGAAAAATATTAGTTTCTAGGGTTTTTTTTTATATATGTCTTTTTCTTATTTTGACATGAGTGCAATGTTGGCCCATTTTCTGGAAGAATTTGTGTAGACTTGATACTATTCCTTTCTTAAATATTTGGTAAAATTCATCACTGAAATTGTCTGGTGTGGAATTTTATTGTGGAAAGGTTTTAACTAAAAATCCAATTTCTTTGATAGAAGGCTGTTCAGGCTATCTGTTTCTTCTTGAGTGAACTTTAATATTTTTTTTTTATAAATGTGTTCATTATACATATCAAAGTTATTGGCATAAAGCTGACCACAATACTTTTTCTAAATCCTTATCATATCTGTAGGATTTGTAGTGATGCCCCTCTTTCAAGATTCCTAATATTGCTCATCTGTATGTTTGTTGTTCTTCTTTATCAGTCTGGCTAGAGACTTATCAATTTTATTGGTCTTTTCAAAGGAACAGTTTTTTGTCTTATTTATTTTCTCTATTTGTTCCTCTGTTTTCTAGTACATTGATTTCTGCTTTTATTTTTATTATTTCTTTTCCTCTGCTTGCTTTGGATTTAGTTTATTCTTGCTTTATAGGTTTTATCTTAAGGTGCAAGCTTAGGTTAATAATTTGATAATTTTCTTTCCAATATAAGCTTTTAATGCCATAGATTTCCCTGTAAGCTCTGTTTTAGCTACAGCCTAGAAATTTTATCTATAGATATATAGATCATATCGACTATTTATATTATAATTGTTATAATTTTAATTGATTAAATTATACTATGTCCTCATGTTCTTTGTGATTTATTCTTCATCATAAGTTATTTAGATGGTTGTTGATTAATATTCAAATATTTGAAGTTTTTCTAGATATTTTTCTGTTATTGATTTATAGTATATATGATAAGAAAATTTACCTTGTATGAATTTCTGCATTCCATGCCCTTCTTCTCAAAACTACCCTCTGCATGAGAATATCTCTCTATATTGCCATGTAGTGATCCCCAGGAAAAAAAGTGTGATAAAAGCAAGGTACCATACAACTTATAATTTTTTAAATGGAAGGATAAGCCACAAGATTAATAAATTAATAAACAAAATGGCTCACTATAGCGTGAATTGAGGGAACTACTTAGAGTTAAAGGGTAGAAATTAGATTTTTTTTTTTAGAAATTAGATTCTTCAAATATACTTTGTAGATTTTACTATGGAAGCATGATGATAAAACAAGATTGAATTAGAATATGAAGGGAAAAAGAAAACTCTTAAAATAAGAGACATGATCACAAAATTATACAGACTAATAAAATGGTTTTCCACAATATTTTGTATTTGCTTATAAAAATAAACAAATACTCGACTTAAACCTTCCTAAAAGAAGTATTGGGGGTTAACTTGACCAACTAGTTTTTGCCTGGGAGTCAGAGTATAAAGAGGGAAATCTAAACCCTAAATCTTAAAGAAGACATTTTATAATGAGAAGTACCTATTTGTTCATCTTTCTTCTGAGTAAACATTTTAAGTTTCTGCTTTTTGTAAAGAAAGTAAATCTAACTATCTCATTCCTCTACTAAAAAAAAAAATCTCAAGAACTCCCCACTGCATACTTGAACAAGTGTAATACACATACCCTTGGTAGTATCTGAGATGACTTTAAGTCATCCGTGGATAAATGTTTTCTAAATTTTTAACTGTAATGTGCTTACTGTAAAGTACATTAGAAAAAGAAAAGTAGCACAACAAAACTGAGATTTCAGGGACATTATGCTCAGCAAAATTAAGTAAAAAGTGAGCTGCTTTTAATTTCAAACATATAATATTACAGAGACAACATGGATAAGGCAAAAAGTTTGAAAAGTGTGGGGAAAAAAAAGATGTTTTGGAAACAGTGGCTAACAAGGTGAAGTTCAGGTTTTTCCACGTGGCAACACAAGGTGTTTATCTCTCCAACTTCATTTCTTGCCACTTCTTGCCCAGCATTTTATGCCTCAGTAACAAACACCAAATACCAGTGGTTTTCCACTCTCCAAATTGTGTCTTGCCTTCCTGTGCCTCTCCTTTTCTTCTCACCTGTCCTCTCAACTCCAAATCATCCTTTCAAACAGCTTTCAGGCAGACCGCACATCTGCACTTGCGCTCTGTGTCGATCGAGATGATGCCTTTGTATGCTTTTAACCCACAGGATTATGAGCTCCTGAGGGCAAGGATTGTTTTGTTCATATTTGTATCTCCAGTGCAAGCACAGTGATTATTAACTCAAAATTGTCTTGCATAAAACCTAGAGTCAGCATGGAATATGCTTAGTCATAAAATAGCAGAGCTTTTATTGAATCTCTCCTATGTGCGAGGCAGGGTAGCAGATAATTGGGATCAAAGAATAAAAATAAATCCCTTTAGGTAGCTTATAATGATTTCATTTAATCCTCAGAATGCTTTTATGAGTCAGGAATGATTCTCTATCTTACAGATGAGAAACTTGAGGCTCAGAGCAGCAGCAATATAGCATCATGGTTAGAAGAATAGCTTCTGCCTTTAAAAAGCCTGTATTCAAGGGGCGCCTGGATGGCTCAGTCGGTTAAGTGTCCGATTCTTTATTTCGGCTCAGGTCTTGATCTCAGGGCCCTGGGATAAAGCCCTGCATCCCGTCTCCCTGATCAGCAGAGAGTCTGCTTGTCTACTTCTCTCTCCCCCCACTCACTCACTCTGTCTAAAGTAAATATTTTTTTAAAAGGCCTATATTCAAATCCACTTAACAGCTCTAAGTGTGTTACTCAATCTTTCTAAATCTGCGTCTCCTCCTCTGTAAAATGGAATAATAATAATAATATCTATCTCTTTGGGTTGTGATGAGGATTAGATGAGTTAGTGTTGATAAGGCAACTTGAACGGTGCATGTATACATATATTAAGCCTGTGTCTATATATTACATTTTTAAAAATATAATGTATATATATATATCACAATAATTATAATTATTATAACATAATAATAAAGACTGTTGTGTTGCTTCATGGCCTGCCTCAATAATAGAAGATAAATTCTATCCACAAATAATTTAAAAGCAACTCGAATCTTTATATCATCTTTTGAAAAGGCCATAGAAGATTTCATCCATAACACACAATAGAATGTCTGTAATATGCTTCTCATCTAGCATGAGTCTGCCCAAAGCCCTACTGATCAAAGCATGCAACTACCTCCCATCTTTGCCGATGTTTCAGCCTCTCCCCACCTCAAAAGAAAACCAAACAAACCTCTCTGCTCAAACACAGCCTGCGCTGGCTTTTATTTTTCCTTTTTGCCTCTCCCATTTCCTCTGCCAAATCCATTCTTTCCCCAAGTAACTTTCTGCCCTCTCCACTATAAATCAATTTGGCTATGAACCTGAAACAGCTCTAAAAAATAAAGTCTAGGGCAGCCCGGGTGGCTCAGTGGTTTAGCGCTGCCTTCAGTCCAGGGCCTGATCCTGGAGACCTGGGATCGAGTCCCACGTTGGGCTCCCAGTGTGGAGTCTGCTTCTCCCTCTGCCTGTGTCTCTGCCTCTCTTTCTCGCTCTGTATCTCTCATGAATAAATAAATAAAATCTTAACATAAAATAAAATAAAGTCTATTTTTAAGTCTTCAGAGCTTTCTCAGTTTACACGCTGCATCAGTTTTTTGTGTAGTCTTCGCAACATGGACTGTTAGTAGAGGAATAGAATAGTAACAGCTAGCATTTTGGAGGGGACATTTCTCATAGGTCAAGCACTGTTCTGAGTATTTTATGTTTATTATATCATTTAGTCTGGACCCTCCCCTCCTCTTAATTTTACTCTAATTGTCAGGTGGGACTCAGTTACCAAGATGAAGAAGATGAGAGGAGACTGTAAGTATGTTACCTTTTCTTTCCATGCCTCATTAAGTTAACCCCCCCCAAATCACAAAGCACTGGAGATACAAAGATGAATAAGATGGAGGAGGTAGTGTTTCTCTCCTAATCAAAAGCCCACAATCTTCGCAAACTCCATGAGGATAACACACTAGATTATTAAAAGGCAGAATTGGGGATCCCTGGGTGGCTCAGCGGTTTACTGCCTGCCTTCGGTCCAGGGCATGATGCAGGAGTCCCAAGACCGACTCCCTGGGTTGCTCCCTGCATGGAGCCTGCTTCTCCCTCTGTCTGTGTCTCTGCCTCTCTCTCTGCTGTGTGTGTCTATAATGAATAAATAAATAAAATCTTCAAAAAAAAAAAAAAAGGCAGAACTGTCTCAAATGATAGTAATAGAGCACCAATCAGTGGCTGCCAGAGACTAATGTGACTACAAAGATATAGCAAAGGAAAGTTTGTGGGGTAGTACAATCAGTATCCTGATTGCGATGGTGGTTACCTAAATTTCTGTGTGTTAAAATTCACAGAATGTATTCCTCCCCCCAAAAAAGTCCATTTCACTCTGTGATGAAGAAGAAGAGGAAAAAGCAAAGCTGTTTTAACACTTAGAAAATTTCTCCCATCCTATGTGGATAAAACTGAAATTGGCCCAAAAATCAGAAAGTAAAAAGTCTAGGCTGTCTTTCCTCTCTAAGAGAACCATACCCAGGGTCAAGTTGTGACTAAGCAAAGGCTCGTTTTCACTTTCCACCTCCCTTCCTGAGCATCTGCCTCTCTGCCGATCCTCTCTTGCAACCCTGCAAGCAGGGCACCCGTGGGCTCATCCTGCCCTCCTCCCAAGTGCACAGGATCTGCTGTGGCCAACAACTGGGCCCGCTGCCCTGAGGTTCCTGCACTGGGGAGCTCTGACCATTCTACAACGATAACCCTAATCTATTTATCAGAAGTCATTTCCTTGACAAGAGATTCTGCTCCCAGCTGGTTGCCATAGCAGGAAGGATCTACTAAGCATCTTCCAGTGCTCACGAAATGGAGGTATTAATGACAAAGAATGATCGAATGGGATAGAAACGTCAATCAGGAGTAGACAGAAAGATTTGGGGGAGGGAAGCTTTCACAACCTCATTCCGCTCATTCCTTGCAGGCCCTGCTCATTCTGGACTCAAAATATGAACAAGCCACCACAGAAAGATAATGTTCCTTTTCTTAAAAGTCTTGAGAACAGTGGGGGAGGCCGCCTAGCGGGGAGGGGCAGAGGTCTATGAGAATGCTGTACCTTCTGCTCCATTTTGCTGTCAACGTGAAAATGCTCTAAAAAGTGGAGTCTATAAAAAAAAAAAAAAAAAGAAGAAGAAGAAGAAGTCTTCAGGAGCACCTGGGTGGCTCAGTTGTTTAAGAATCTACCTTCAGCTCAGGTCATGATTCCAGGGTCCTAGGATCAAGCCCCTGGTTGTCTGGCCCCCTGCTCAGTGGGGAGTCTGCTTCTCCCTCTCCCTCTCTCTCTCCCTCTGCCCCTCCCCTCTGCTCATGCACACACACACACTCTCTCTCTCAAATAAATTTTTAACGAAGTCTTCAGAGCCTTCTCAGTATATATGCTGCATCACAATTCTTCAGCTAGTTTGGGCAAAACTGACTTTATTATTCAATAGAGTAATAATAAAATAGTGACATCTAGAATTTTCTGAACAGTTAACATATGACAAGCTCTGTTCTAAGTGTTTCATGTGTATTTTCTCATTTAATTCTCTAACAATCCTAAGAGGTAAGTACCATTATTGTCTCAATTTTACAGGTAAGGAAATTGAGGCAAGAGGTCAGAGCCATGTGTTGTGGATGGATATAGGCCTCCCAGATGCCTGGTCCTGTGGCTTACCTGGGTAGCCTCCTGCTGTGTGTTCGCTTAGGGCTGGTCAGAGATGCAGAGCATACCTGGCCTGAGATCCTGCTGTTCCTGGTGACGTGCATCAGGTTCCATACAAGATCGGTGTGTACAGGCCTGGCCATTTCAGCTCAGTGGAGGACACTGACAGTCCAGAGCTTCCTGCAGAGTTCACTGAGGCTGTCAGACCTGCATGTCATTCCTACCCCTTCCACCCAGCCCTGCTTCTGCCCTGCTTTGGTAAGTGCTGATCTTCAATAAATACCCTGTACCCCAAACTCCATCTCGGCATGGTCTTCTGGAAGACCCAACTCATACAGCACTGGCCAGGGGTCACATGGCAGCTAAGTGGTGATGCCATGAGTCACCCCGGAAGTCTGATGCTCTTGAGATGCACTGCTTCCAAATATAAAAACAAACATCAAATAGTGATAGCAACCGTTGAAACCCTTACTTGGAATATCAGACACTTTGTTTTTAATTATTTTTTAATATTTTTTCTCTTGGCACTTTATTTTTTTTTAAGATTTTTTTTTTTTTATTTGAGAGAGAGCAAGAGCACAAGTGGGGTGGAGAGGGGGAGAGGGAGAGAAAGAAGCAGACTCCCCGCTGAGCGTGGAGCCCAACATGAGACTCGATATCAGGACCCCAAGATCATGACCTGAGCAGAAGACAGACGCTTAACCAACTGAGCCACCCAGGCGCCCTGTTTTTAATTCTTTATAACGACTTTATTGATATATAATTCACATAACATGCAATTCACCTTTTTCAAGTATATTTACAATTCCGTGTTTTTAGTATAGTCACAAAGCTGTGCAACCATCACCACCATCTAATTCCAGAACATTTCATCACCCCAAAAAGTAACCCTGTACCCATGAGCAATCATTCCCCACTTGTCAATTTGGTCCCCCTAAACAATAATTCATGTAGTTAATCTGTTTAGGATATCTGTTTTCTATCATCAAGGTACAAACTTTCCTAATTTGATTCTCTTTTAAAGTATCAAAGCCATAAACATGTTCAAATTGTTGTTTTATAATCTCACTCCTGGGAATTTATTCTTTAAAAAAAAGTTAGGAATGATGGGGGGTGGGATGGGAACCAAATCGTTTGCTGCAGTATAATTTATACAACTAAAAAACTGGACACAACTTTGTCCATTGTGGGGATTGGTTAACTAAATCATGGCAGTTTAGCAAAACGGAGTATTATGCATCCATTAAGGACCAAATAGCAACAAGGAAAACGCCTGGTATCATACTAACCATATCAGCAGAATACAAAATTCTATCTACAACTATGTAAAACATGTACATATGGATAAAGATCAAAAGGAAATGGAGGAAAATGAAACAGTTGCTACAACAGGATGTTGGAACGGTGAATTATTTTTATCCTTCTGAGTTCCTCTATTATGTCAAAATGTGGTCCTTACAATAAATTAGAATTGGAGGGAAATATGCATATATATCTACGCCAGTGAAACTTTTTCATTCAGAAAGGCAGGTGGCATAACATATAATTCTCATCCAGAGCAGAGACTTTGGAGTCACGTGGACTTGGATTTTAATTCTGGCCCTGATACTTTTGAAATGTGACTTGAGACCCTGACCTAAGCCCTATAAGCCTCATTTTCCACAATGACTAACAGGAGCTTATACTATCTACTACACAGGGCTATTGTGAAGACGGGGTGAGGTAGCAGCACCTGCTACCACTTAATAAATGGAAACTACAGCTATTTTTTTCCTGCATGAGTAAGTGATGAAACTGATGGTGATGGGATTGACAAGGGAACACGGGGTGGGGGACAGAGGTTTTTGTTCATGAAAAATACTACTAACACTGCAAACCTTGAGTGGCAATATAACTTTACTCTGAATACCCGGGCAGAAGACTTTCCGTCACCCCTATCAATGGATTACTCCAATTTAGACTAAGTGAACATTGCTTCAAGGGAACATTGGGGTTGCGGGAATTATTCTTTCTCAGTTGGAGACCTCTAGAAATCTGTACCTATAAGGCACTCATCAGTATGCTGGTTGAAAACTTCATCAAAGAAATTCAAGTACTGCTGAATTTGTGTGTGACTCATTTTATTAATGAATACAAAGGTCTCCCAACTGTTCTCATTGTTGTAATTGTTGATATTATCATTATCACCAACAAAGAGCCACTGTGGCACAATAAGCAAGTTCTATCCGTCTTTGTCTGTCACAGAGGAGCTGTGTGCTTCTCCGAGGCCCATGCCTCCCTTATGCACAGGACACAAGCCCAGCCCTTCCTGCCCACTCAGGAATCGGTTCCACTTCCTTATGCCTCCGTGTGCCCTCTCTTCTCATCTGCATCTAGACATGCTGTAGCACATCCCACCATAATAAAAAACAAAAATCCTCTCTTTATCCCATAATCCCTTCTAGATACAGCCCATTTCTCTGTTCCCCTAGACAGCAAAAGCCTTTGAAAGAGAACAGAAGAATGCTGAAAATTACTGAAGCGGAGTGATGGGAGGATTTATGTTACATTATTTTTGCTATTTTTTTTAACTAAAAATGTTTTTTGAGCTATGATTGAAACAGTAAATTGTATCTACGTTGTATGTACTGCTTAATAATGCACAATTTTTAGTAGGGTACAATACATATTTCAGATGTATAATTGAATAATAATATATGCAATTATCCTGATTGTCCAGTTATTATATAAAAACAAAAATTTTTTGGTGTATTGGTCTTGTGTCCTGTAACCTCTCATTAGTATTAGAAAATTTTTGTAGAGTCCAAGAGATTTTCTACATAGACCAAGGGTTAAGAAACAATGACCCATGGGGCCAAATGTGGCTTGATTTTTAGGTATGGTTTTTCTGGAGCACGTAAATACTCTTTGGTGATATTTTGTATATGGCTGCCTTTGCACTACAAAGGCAAGTTGGATTAGTTAAAATGAAGACCAGATAGGTAAGTGTATCACCTGCAAATAAAGACAGTTTTGTTTCTATAACTTTTAGCACAAGGCTGAATAAAAATTGATGAAAGCAAACATCCTTGTCTTGTTCTTGATCTTAGAGGAAAAGCATTTAGTCTTTCACTATTAAGTATGATGTTAATATAAATATTTTTGGGTTTTTTGGTGTTTTTTAAAAAGATTTTATTTATTTATTCATGAGAGACACAGAGAGAGAGAGAGAGAGAGAGAGAGAGACAGACACAGGCAGAGGGAGAAGCAGGCTCCAAACAGGGAGCCCAGCCCGATGCAGGACTCCATCCAGGCATTCCAGGATCACACCCTGAGCAGAAGGCAGATGCTCAACTGCTGAGCCACCCAGGTGTCCCAATATAGATATTTTGTAAAGGCCCCTTTATGACTAGTTTGCTGAGAGTTTTTATCATGAATGAATGTGGGATTTTGTCAAATACTTTTTTCTATTTCTATTAAAATTATCATAGTTTAAAATATCTTAATAATCTTATTCTGTATTTTTTTTTCTAGAATATCTTTGGTGTCAGCATCAGAGTAATAATGCTGGCTGAAAAGTAATTTTACTTTTCCAGCATCCTGAAAGCATTTGTGTAGATTAGTATTATTTCCTTCTTAAATGTCTGCTACAATTCACTGATGAAGTCATCTGGACTTGAAGTTTTTTCATAAAATTATTTTAATCACATGCTAAATTCTTTAGTACAAATAGAGCAATTAGCATATCTCTTCCTGATTGGGCTTTTGTAATTTGTTGTGTCTCTCAAAAAAACTGTGCATTTCATCTTACGTGTTGGATTTACTGGCATAAAGTTGTCCATGATATTCCTTATCATTCTTGTAATATCAGTAGAAAATGTAGTGATGCCACTACCCTGTTCCTGATGTTGATTAATTTGTGTCATCTTTTTTCTTCTTGATCCTTCTAGCTAAAAATATATCGGTTGTATTGTTTCCAATGACTTCCTCTGTTGTTGTTTTTTTATTGTATTGATTTGTCCCAAAATTTTTTTTAATTCAACTTTGGATTTAACTTGCTCTTCTTTTTCTGGTTACTTAAAGTGGAAAGTGAGGTTGATAACTAAGACCTTTCTTTCTAATACAGTCATTCAATTCAAGAAACTTCTTCCTATGTGCTATTCTAGTGTCATGCTGTGCATTTTATATGATGCCTTTTTATTTTCATTTTTAAAAATACTTTCTCATTTCCTTGTGATTTACTCTTTAACCATTTGTTATTTAGATTATAAACATCTGAGGATTTTTCAGTGATCTTTCTGTCATTGATTTCTGCTTTAATTTTATGGTTGTCAGAGAACACACATTGTATGAATTGAATCCTTTCGAATTTATTTGGAGTTATTTTATGGGTCAGGATATTGTCCATTTTGGTATATGTTCCATGTACACTTTAGAAGAATGTATATTGTGTCATATGCAGGCAAACTATTCTGATTATAAAGGAGGTTAATTTGATTGATAGTGTTTAAGTTACTTATAAACTTAGAGCTTTTCAGGTCTTGATGAATGTCTTTATATTGCTAAATCATTATAGAATGACGTTTTTATCCATGGTCTCTGAAATCTACTTTATCTGATATTAATATAGCCATTCTTTTTTTTTAATTTTTAAGCTATTCTGTCTTCTGATTAGTATTAACATGGTAAATACTTTTTCATTATTTTATTGTTAACCTATTTGTATCTGCATTTGAAGTGTTATTCTTTCTTTCTTATGAGAGAGAGAGAGCGAGAGAGAGGGAGAAAGCATGAATGGGAGGTGCGGAGGGAGAGGGAGAGAGAATCTCAAGCAGACTCCACACTGAGTGCAGAGCCCAATGTGGGGCCCAATCTTATGACCCCGAGATCGCCACCTGAGCTGAAACCAAGAGTCAGTTGCTTAATCCACTGCTCCACCCAGGTGCCTCTGAAGTGTGATTCTTGTAGGTAGCATATAATTAGGTCAAAATAAGCATGCCCAAAAGCAAATTCTACTTTATCCATTCAAAATCTCTACATTAAATTTAGATCATTAACATTTAATGTGATTACTGATGTGGTTAGGGTCATATTTAACATTTTTCTATTTGTTTTCAATTTATCCCATCAGTTTTCTCTCTCTCTCCTTCTTCTACCTTCTCTTGGTTTGAGTATTTTTTATGATTTCATTTGATCTGCTTTGTTACTTTATTAGCTATAACTTTGTTTTGTTATTTTTGTGGTTGCTTTAGACAACTAACCACAGTCTGTCTTCTAGTGAAATTATACCACTGTATGTACATATAAGAATCTAAAAATGACATACCTCCATTTTTCCCCTCCTAATCTTTTTGCTATTGATATCACATGGTTCAGTTTTACATATGTTGTAGTCCTATATTACATAGTTATTACTTTTGTTTAAACAATTACCTTTTAATAAGATTTAAATACTTTAAAAAATCTTATATTTTTATCCATGTAGTTTCCATCTCTGATGCTCTTCCTTTCTTTGCTTAGATCCACCTTTCCATCTGTTACCATTTTCCTTCTCTTTGTAGGACTGCCCTTACTATTTCTTGTAGTGTGAGTCTACTGGTTGCATCCCTTCAGCTTTTGTGTATCTGAAAAAAAAATCTTTATCACCCTTTCAGCTTTCAAAGTTAGTTTTGCCAGGTATAGAATTCTAAGCAGTCTTTTAAATTTTTTAAAATATTTTTTAAATGTTGCTCCACTGTCTTATCACCTGCATTATTTCTGGCAAGAAATCTACTGTCATCCTTATCTTTGTTCTACTGTAAGTAAAATGTGTCTTTTCTACTCCACCCCTTCACCTGTTTTTAAGATTATCTCTTTATCAGTAGTTTTGAGCTGTCTGGACATGATGTGCTTTGATGTGATTTTCATCATATTTCTTGAATTGGGTTTGTTGGGTGTTTTGAAACTATGAGTTTACAGGTTTTATTAAACTTGAAAAAAATTTTGCTTATTATTTCTTCAAAAATTTTTCTGTCCAGCTTTCTCTCCCAATTACATGTATATTAGGCCATTTGAAACTTCCACGGTTCACTGATACTCTGTTTATTGTTTTTTATTATTATTTCCTTTCATTAGTATGTTTCATTATTGTTATGTCTTCAAGTTCACTAATCTTTTCTTTTACAATGTCTAATATGCTATTGATCCCAACCTGTATATTTTTCATCTGTAATATTGTAGTTTTCATCTCTATTATAAGTATTTGGGTATATTTATATCTTCCATATATCTATTTAAAATTTGAACATATACAATAGAGACAGAATAATCATGTTCAAGTATTTGCTAATTCTAATATCTGTGTCAGTTCTGGGCTGATTTTGGACCAACTGATTTATCTCCCTATTAGGAGGAGCATTTTCTTGCCTGGTTATTTTTTATTGAATACCAGACATTATATATTTTTCCTTGAAGGATGCTGGGTATTTTTGTATTCCTATAATGATTCTTAAGCTTTATTTTATGATTTTATGTTACTTAGCAATGATTAGACTTTTTTGGACCTTGCTTTTAAGATAAGTTAGGCAAAAATGCACTGTCTGTGACTTATTAAGTCTCCTTACTGAGGCAAAAGCTTCTAAGTACTGTAGCAAATGCCATGTGAATCTCCCATTCCACTTTTGCCAGAGGGAAAAGACCTCATTCCCAGCACTGTGTGAGCACCAGGTACTATTTCTACTAATCCTTTTAAAGGGACCATGTGCTGGCGAGTATTCAGCTAATAATCAAGCAAGACCTTCTGCAGATCTTTGAAATTCTCTCTCTGTGGCTCTCTCCTCTCTAGTATTTTATTCTGTGATCTCTAGTCACCTTAGTCCCCCTAGAGTCTCAGTTCTACATCCTCAATTCAAGGGCCCAACCAGGCTCTGTCCCCTTCCTGTGCTGAGGCCCAAGACTCTCTCAAGGCAGTACGCTGCAGCAGTCATGTGGCTCACTCATTTGTTTCTTCTCTCTCAGAGATAACTGTCTTTTGTTGCCTAAAGTCTTTCAAACCACTGTTTCATGTATTTTGTCTAGTTCTAAATTGTCTCATGCAGAAAAGTAAATACAGTCCCTGTTACTCAATCTCTGCTGGAAGTGAAAGTCTCTATCCCTGCTACTTTTGTTCATGAAAATGTCCATAAATAAAACAAATTAAGAAAAAAAAGGAAAGAAAAAAGAAAAACTCCTTGAAAGAGTCTTCTCTGTTTCCATTTCATTCCTTCCCGGGTTTTCTCAAATCCACTCCAATCTCTTGTTGCAGGCATTGTGGAAATCATGCTCTTCATTGACCTCCAAAGCATGATTCTCTGTCCTCCTTTCACTCACTCTCAGCTTGTAACCAGTTAATCACTCCCTCCATCTTGAAACACTTTTTTTCCCCTTTCATATTCAAGATACACACATACTCTTTTGGTTTTGCTGCTATTAGCCTCTCTTTTGTTGGCTCCTCTTCCATTTTCCCACCTTTAAAGGTTGGAGCACCCCACAATCAGTCTTTAGGACTTATCTTTTTTTATTCGCACTCCTTCATTCATTCATTTCATTCAGTCCCAGGACATTGAATTTCATCTATATATTCACTTTTATTTCAACTCTGATTTCTTTCAGACTTATAGTTTTTTACTTGACATTTTCATAAAGATTTTTAATAAATATCTAAAACTTAGCATGTCCAAAAACAAATTTTTGTCCCCTAATCCACTCTTTCTCAGGGGTCCCCATCTCAGTAAATGGCAATAGTGTCCACTTAATTACCTCAGTCAAAATCTTTAATCATTCTTAATTTTTCTCTTTTGTTCACACTCCATATCTAATTCATCTGCAAAACCAGGGAATCACATCTTGAAAATTCAACCACTTCTTACCAATTCTATGCCTAATACCTGGTTCCAAGCTAATATTTTCCCTCACCTAGACTACTAAAGTAGCCTCTTAGCTGGTTTCTCTACAATATAGTCTCTACAGTAAAGCCATTGTATTACTTTTAAAACATAAGTCATCCTACTTAATGTGTTTTTTTTTTTTTTTTTTGCAGAAATTGATGAGTTGGTTCTAAAATTCATAGGGATTTAAAAAAACTTTAAATAGCCAAAAAAAATCTTGAAAAGACTCACATTTCCCAATTTCAAAACCCACTACAATGCTACAATTTTCAAGCTTGTATGGTACTGGTACAAGGATAAACATATATTTCAGTAGAATACAGTAAGAATCCAGAAATAAAACCATGCATCCATGGTCAACTGATTTTTAACAATAGTAAGATCATTCAATGGGGGAAATAGCCTTTTAAACAAATTATTCTGGGACAACTGGCTATCTACATACATAAGAGTGCATTTGAACCCTACCTCACATCATTTAAAAAACTAACTCAAAATGGTCAAAGATCTAAGTAAAGAGCTAAAACTATAAAACTCGTATTAAAAGGAAACATAGATATAAATCTTCATGTCCTTGGGGTAGGCAATGTCTCCTTAGATAGGATACCTAAAGCACTAACAGTCAAAGAAAAAATAATTGGACTTAATCAAAATAAAAAACTCTTGTGTTTCAGTAGATACCATCAAGATAATAAAAGACAACCTGGATAGTACAAATGGGGGAAAAATCTGCAGATCACATATCTGATAAAAGTCTAGTACTGAGAAAATATAAAGAGCTCTATAACTGAACATAAAAATACATAATTCAATTTAGAAATGGAAAAAGTATTGCAGTAGACATTTCTCCAAAGAAAATATTTAGATGACTAATAAGCACATGAAAAGATGCTCAATTTCATTAATTATTAGGGAAATACAAATCAACACCACAATGGGATATCCCTAACACACACTACTAGATAGGTATCATCAAAGGACAGAAATTGGAACCCTCATATACTGCTGGTACAACTGCTGGGGAAATGGTCATGTAGTTCCTCAGAAGGATAAGTGTGGTGTTACTGCATATCCAGCAATTTCACTCCTGGCTACATATCTAGGAGAAACAAAAACACACATACACACAAAAATTTGTACACAAATGCTCATAGCAGCTCTATTCATAAGAGTCAAAAAGTAGAAACAACCCAGGTATCCATCAACAAATAAATGAACAAAACGGGGTATGTCCATATAATAAAATGTTATTCAGCTATAAAAAGGAAAGAAGAATTGATGGATTCTACAACATGAACAAACCAGAAAATATGGTAAATAAGAAAGACACACAAAATACCACATGTTGTAAAATGCCATTTATCTGAAATGTTCAAAATCAGTAAATCCAGAAAGACAGAAGTACATTAGGCATTGAAAGGGACTGGGAAGAAGAGGCAGTGGCTGCTAATGAGTACTGCTAAGATGTTTCTTTTAGGGATCATGAAATATTCTGGAATTACACAGCAGTGAAGGTTGCACAGTCCTCTGAATATATGAAAACCACCGAGTTGTACACTTTAAAAGAGTAAATTTTACTGTATATGAAATATATCTCAACAACTATATATATATATATATATATATATATATATATATATATATATATATATATAAGCTAGATCTTGTTGCTCGCCCATATGAAACTCCCCAATGACTTTTCATCACACTTAAAATAAAATCCAAAGTCCTTACCCAGCGAGAGACCCTATGTGACCTGGCCTCTGGGCTCCTCTGCAATGTCTTCACACATATTCTTGCTATCTCTCATGTGTGCCAGCCGCTCTGCCCAAGCTGCTGCTCTTTGGCCCTCTCCAGCTAAGGGACTTTGGACTTACTATGTCTTTGCTTGAAACATTCTTCTGCAAGAAGTGAGCATGGCCTCCTTCCTCACTTTATTCCGGAACTTACTCGCTTTCTCTGTAACACCTTCCTGGGCCATCCTAGCTAAACTAATGGTACCATCATTTCCTAGCTCTTTACCTGAGATCATCTGCCTCCCCAGCACTTACCATCACCTGTCCTTATGGAATTTGTCCACTTGCTTAGTGTCAGTATCTCACTAGAATGTAAAGTCCATGAGGGAAGGGACTTTTCTTATCCCTTCTTGTTCTTTGTTGTATCCTCATACCTATTTTCCATGTCTAGGACCTAACAGATGCACATTACTTATTAAGTGAAATAATGAAGAGAATAATGTGCATAGCGGGGTGACAAAATATTTTAAATAAAAAATGGCTTTAACTGCTTCTTTCTGTGAGAGCATGGAATAATTCATATTAGTTAGAATACAAGGCTCACATTCACTTAAAATAGAAAAGGAAGAAAAGACTTAAAACTATAAAACCTTTGTCAGGAGGGTGGGAGGGAAGATGGTGGAAGAGGAGGGGATCTCATTTTATCTGGTCCTTTGAATTTAGCCTGATATCTATCAAATCACTCTGAACACCTATGAATTCAACCTGAGATGTAAGAAAAGAATTGCTGGAATTCTACAAATAGAAAAGTGACCATTTTTTTGCAAGGTAGTAGATGTGAATCAGTGCACCTGAGAGGGATATATTGGAAGATAAACAGTGGGGGTGGGGGGTGGGAGGGAGCCTCCAAAAGCCAGCTACTAGGAAGTGATATCACCCCAGAGTGCAAAACAGGAACGGGTAAAAGGACTATAGCCAGTAAGTCCAGGAGTGGGCTCTCAGCACAGTTTGCCATTAACCAGGGCCCACGACATGATGAGATAACCACTCTCTGCACAAGGGCCGTGTAAGCAGCAGGCCCACAGGGACACCCCCCACCCCCCTTCCTCTTCCTGGAGAGGATCAGCATGGGTGCCCATCACAGGAGTCTGCAGAGTTTGGCACACACAAAAGTGAAGACTGCCTCCAAAAATGAAGAGGGGGCCTCCATCTTTCAGCTCTGGGGCTGGAGATTGGGGCACCACCATTTTTATTTTCATCCTCTAAACCATCCCAAAAAGCCTTCAGGGAACAAAAGTCACATAGTGCAACCGGAAGCAGCTCACATTGAGCCCAGCCCCTAGGCAAGGGGTGGAGCATCTCCACCCAGGCAAAGACACCTGAGAATCAGCGCAGCAAGCGCCTCCCCCAGAAGACCAGCTGGAAGAACAGGGGAACAGCAAGTTTACGGACCACACAGGACTGGAAAAATCCAGCGCTAGAGAAAAATAGTATCTAGAATTCTTGATGATTCTTTCATCTTTCTGTTTAAATTTTCCCATTCTTTTTTTCTCTTTCCTTTTCAGGTAGTTTCTTATTTTATCAACTGTTTGTTTTTAAGTCTTTTTTTAACTTTCATTTTTACATTTACATTTTATAGATATATTCTTCATTTTTTGGCTTTCTTTCACTATATTTAATTATATATATATATATTTTTTTCTTCCTTTCTTTACAATTTTGCGATTAGTGTCTTCTAATACAGAGGCCAAAATATACCCAGGACCAAGTGGATCACCCTGTTTTGTCCACCTGGGATATTATAACCTCTCTTTTTTCCCTTTTCTTTTTCTTTTTCTTTCTTTTTTGGTTTTTGACCTCTTTAGATTTGTCTAATGTGTATTTTGCTTGGGTCATGGCTGGTATTTTTTATTTTGTTCTCTTGTTCACCCATTCTTTTCAGGGCAAAATGACTAGAAGGAGAAATTCACAACAAAAGAAAGAACCAGAAGTAATACTCTCTGCCACAGATCTAATCAATATGGATATAAGTAAAATGTCAGAGATGGAATTCAGGACAACAATTATAAAGTTAATAGCTGGGCTTGGAAAAAAAACATAAAAGACACTAGAGAATCTGTTAGTGCAGAAATGGAAGCTAATTAGGCTAAAATTAAAAATGTTTTAGGAGTGCCTGGGTAGCTCAGTTGTTAAGCATCTGCCTTGGGCTCAGGTCATGATTCTAGGGCTCCGGGATCAAGACCCACATTGGGCTCTGCACTAAGCAGGGAGTCTGCTTTTCCCTCTGCTCCTCCCTGCTCATGCTCTTTCTCTCTCACCTTTTCTCTCTCAAATAAATAAATAAAATCTTTCAAAAAATTTTATATGCTTTAGCCAAGATGTAATCTAAAATGGATGCTCTAACAACTAGGCTATATGAGGCAGAAAAGAGAGTCTGTGACATAGAAGACAAGATGATGGAAATGAAGGAAGCTGAGGAAAAGAGAAAAAAAAACAACTAACAGACCATGAGGGGAGACTTCAAGAAATCAGCAATACCATAAAGTGAAAAATATAGAATTATTGGCATCCCAGGGGAATAAAAGGGGGGGGGGGACAGAAGGTATATTTGAGCAAAACATAGCTGAGAATGTCCCTAATCTGGGGAAGGAAACAGGCATTTAAATCCAGGAGGCAGAGAGAATCCTCCTCAAAATCAATAAAAATAGAACTTCTCAACATATAATAGTGAAGTTTACAAATTTCAGGCATAAAGAGAAAATCCTGAAAGCAGCTCAAGACAAGAACTCCTTAGCCTATAGGGGTAGGAACATTAGACTAGCAGCAGACCTATCCACAGAAACCTGGCAGGCCAGAAAAGGCTGGCATGATATATTCAGAGTACTAAATGAGAAAACATGCAGCCAAGAATACTTTATCCACCAAGGCTATCAATCAGAGTGGAAGGAGAGATAAAGAGCTTTTAGGACAAACAGAAACTAAAAGAATTTGTGACCACTAAACCAGCCCTGCAAGAAATATTAAAGGGGATCTTGTAAGTGAAGAGAGAGCCCAAAGTAACATAGACTAGAAAGAAACAGAGACAATCCACAGAAACAGGGAATTTACAGGTGCTACAATGGCACTAAATTTGTATCTTTCAATAGTTACCCTAAATGTAAATGGGCTAAATGTTCCACTCAAAAGACACAGGGTATCATATTGGACAAAAAAGCAAGACTCATCCTTATGCTGCATACAAGAGACTCATTTTGGACTTAAAGAAACATCCAGATTGAAAGTGAAGGGGTGGAGAATGATTCATCATGCTAATGGACATCAAAAGAAAGCTAGAGTAGCAATCCTCATATCAGACAATTAGATTTTAAACCAAATACTATAGTAAGAGATGAAGAGGACGCTATATCATACTTAAAGGGTCTATCCAACAAGAAGACTTAATAATTGTACTTATGCTCCTAACTTGGGAGCAGCCAATTATATAAACCAGTTAATAACAAAATTAAAGAAACACATTGATAATAAAACAATAATAGTAGGGACTTCAACACCCCACTCACAGCAATGGATAGATCCTCTAAGCAGAAGATCAACAAGGAAACAAGGGCTTTGAATGACACACTGTACCAGATGAACTTCACAGATAAATACAGAGCATTCTATCCTAAAGCAACAATACACAGTCTTCAGTGTACATGGATCATTCTCCAGAATAGATCACATAGTGGGTCACAAATCAGGTCTCAACCAGTACCAAAAGACTAGGATTATTCCCTGCATATTTTCAGACCACATGCTTTGAAACTTGAACTCAATCACAAGAGGAATTTGGAAAGAACTCAAACACTTGGAGGTTAAAGAGCATCCTACTAAAGAATGAATGGGTCAACCAGGAAATTAAAGAAGAATTCTAAAAATTCATGGAAACAAACAAAAATGAAAACACAAGTGTTCAAAACCTTTGGGATATGGCAAAGGCAGTCCTAAGAGGGAAGTACATAGCAATGCAAGCCTTTTTTAAAAAATTAGAAAAGTCTCAGGGCGCCTAAGTGGCTCAGTCATTAAGCATCTGCCTTTGGCTCAGGTTATGATCTCAGGGTCATGAGATCAAGCCCCACATCAGGCTCCCTACTCAGCAGAGTCTTCTTCTCCCTCTGCCTCTGTGTTCTCTCTCTCTCTCAAATAAGTAAATGTTTTTTAAAAAAGTAGAAAAGTCTCAAATACATAAGATAACCTTACACCTAAAGTAACTGGAGAAAAAACAGCAAATAAAGGCCTAAACCAAACAGGAGAAGGGAAATAATAAGGATTAGAGTAGAAATCAATGAGATAGAAACCAAAAGAACACATCAATGAAACTACAAGCTGGTTCTTTGAAGGAATTAATAAGATCAGGAAACCCTTGGCCAGACTTATCAAAAATAAAAGAGAAAGAACCCAAATTAATAAAATCATGAATGAAAGAGGAGAGATCGTGACCAACACCAAGGAAATAAAAAGATTTTAAGAACATATTACGAGCAACTATATGCCAACAAGTTAGGCAAGTTGGGAGAAATGGATACATTCCTAGAAACTTATAAACTACCAAAACTGAAACAGGAGGAATAGAAAACCTGAACAGACCCATAACCAGCAAGGAAATTGAATCAGTAATCAAAAATCTCGCAACGAACAAGAGTCCAGGGCCAGATGGCTTCCCAGGGGAATTCTATGAAACGTTTAAAGAAAAACTAATACCTATTCTTCTGAAGCTGTTTCAAAAAAACAGAAATGGAAGGAAAACTTCCAAAGTCTTTTTATGAGGCCAGCATTACCTTGATCCCAATATCAGACAAACGCCCCATCAAAAAAGAGAATTACAACCAATATTCCTAATGAACATGGGTGACAAAATTCTTATCAAGATACTAGCCAATAGGATCCAATAGTACATTAACAGGATTATTCACCACAACCAAGTGGGATTTATTCCTGGGCTGCAAGGGTGGTTCGATATTCACAAATTGATCAACATAATACATTACACTAATAAAAGAAAGGACAAGAACCATATGATCTTCTCAATTGATACAGAAAAAGCATTTAAGAAAACACCACATGGGATCCCTGGGTGGCGCAGCGGTTTGGCGCCTGCCTTTGGCCCAGGGCGCGATCCTGGAGACCCTGGATCGAATCCCACATCGGGCTCCCGGTGCATGGAGCCTGCTTCTCCCTCTGCCTGTGTCTCTGCCTCTCTCTCTCTCTCTGTGACTATCATGAATAAATAAAAAAAAAAAAAAAAAAAAAATCTTTAAAAAAAAAAAAAAAAAGAAAACACCACATCCTTTCTTGATTAAAACTATCCACAGTGTAGGGCTAGAGGGAGCATATCTTAAAATCATAAAAGCCATCTACTAAAAGTCCACAGCAAATATTCTCAATGGGCAAAAACTGGGAATACAACAGGGATGTCCACTCTCACCACTGTTGTTTAACATAGTACTAGAAGTCCTAGCCTCAGCAATCAGACAACAAAAAGAAACAAAAGGCATTCAAATCAGCAAAGAAGTCAAATTCTCACTCTTCACAGATGACATGATACTTTATGTGGAAAACCCAAAAGATTGTACCCCCAAAATTGCTAGAACTCATACAGGAATATAGCAACATGGTAGGATATAAAATCAATGCACAGAAACCACTTGCATTTTTATACACTAACAATGAGACTGAAGAAGGAGAAATTAAAGAATTGATCCCATTTACAATGACATCAAAAACCATAAGATACTTAGGAATAAACCTAACCAAAGATGTAAAGGATCTAAGGATCTCTAATAACTACAGAACACTTATGAAAGAAATTGAAGAAGACACAATGAAATGGAAAAACATTCCATGATCATGGATTGGAAGAATAAATATTGTTAAAATGTCTATGCTACCCAGAGCAATTTACACATTCAAAGTAATCCTTATCAAAATGCCATCAACATTCTTCCCAGAGCTGGAACAAATAATCCTAAAATTTGTTTGGAACCAGAAAAGAGCTTGAATAGCCAGAGGAATTTTGAAAAACAAAATCAAAGCTGGGGGCATCACAATTCTGGACTTCAAGCTCTTGAATCTTGAAGCTCTTGATTACAATGCTATAATCATCACCAAGACAGTATGGTATTGGCACAAAAACAGACACATAGATCAATGGAATAGAATAGAGAATCCAGAAAGGGATCCTCAAATCTATGGTCAACTAATCTTCAACAAAGCAGGAAAGAATATCCAATGAAAAAAGGACAGTTTCTTCAATAAACAGTTCTGGGGAAATTGGACAGCCACATGTAGAAGAATGAAACGGGATCATTTCTTCACACCATACACAAAAATAAATTCAAAATGGATGAAAGACCTAAATGTGAGACAGGAATCCATCAAAATCCTAGGGGAGAACACAGGCAGCAACCTCTGTGACCTCAGCCACAGCAACTTCTTGCTAGACATATCTCCAAAGGTAAGGGAAACAAAGGTAAAAATGAGCTATTGGGACTTCACCAAACAAAAAGCTTCTGCACAGCAAAGGAAACGAATCAACAAAACTAAAAGGTAACCTATGAAGTAGGAGAAGATATTTGCAAATGACATATCAGATAAAGGGCTAGCATCCAAGATCTCTAAAGAACTTATCAAACTCAACACCCAAAAAACAATCCAGTCAAGAAATGGGCAGAAGACATGAACAGATACTTTTCCAAAGAAGACCTGCAATGGCCAACAACTATGTGAAAAAATGCTCCACGTTACTTGGCATCAGGGAAATACAAATCGATACCACTTCACACCAGTCAGAATGGCTAAAATTAACAAGACAGGAAACAACAAATGTGGGCAAGGATGTGGTGAAAGGGGAACTCTCTTACATTTTGATAGGAATATAAATTGGTACAACCATGCTGGAAAGTAGTGTGGAGGTCCTCAAAAAGCTAAAAATAGAGCTACTATATGAGCCAGCAGTTGTACTACTAGGTATTTACCCCAAAGATACAAATGTATCTGCACCCCAAAGTTTACAATAACAATGTCCACAATAGCCAAAGTATGAAAAGAGCCCAGATGTCTATCAATAGATGAACGGATAAAGAAGGTGTGTGTGTATATATATATACACACACACAATGGAATATTACTCAGCCATCAGAAAGGATGAATACTTATCATTTACATCCATGTGGATGGAACTGGAGGGTATTATGCTGAGCAAAATAAGTCAATCAGAGAAAGACCATTATCATATGGTTTCACTCATGTGGAATATAAGAAACAGCACAGAGGACAATAGGGGAAGGGATGGAAAACTGAATGGGAAGTCATCAGAGAGGAGGAAAACCATGAGAGATTCTTAACTCTGGGAAACAAACTGAGGGTTGCTGGAGTGGTGGTGGGTGGTCACTGGGTGATGGGCATTAAGGAGGGCACATAATGGGATGAGCACTTGGGTGTTATAAGCAACTGATGAATTATTGAACTCTTCACCTGAAACTAATGATGTACTCTATGTTGGCTGATTGAATCTAAATTAAAAAAACAAACAAACCTTTGTCAGTGCTAAGGGTAGATGACCTAATTCAAGACTCTTGGTTAGCAGGTCACATTAATATGATTTTGGATACACAAAGGTAAAGTCCAAAGCTGAGATGGGTATGTAAGGCTAAACTGCTCTATATGACAAAGAATAAAAATGTAATTTCCTTGGAGAGCCTGAAGAAAAAGAGGCCCAAGAAATAAAAACTGGAGCTCCACATAAGTGAGAAAGGTAAGAGGAGCCATGCTACATGGTAGGAGGCAAGAGTTGGAGAATAAGACGTCTGGTAAGAATCTGGCAAGATAAAGCACAGAGTCTCTCCATGGAGGCTGAGAGAGAAAGAGCAAGTTTGGTGAGAACAAGAACTCAGAGCCAGGGGTAAGGGTGTCCCTGGAAAATGGCAGAAATCTTGGGAACTTGACCCCAATTTAATAAAAAAGTGACCACGACTGTCATATCTCAGGAATGAAAGAACAGTGAATAAATCCAACCTTCATTGTCCTCCTTTCCATCTTTTAAGAAACTGATAGAAATAAATAATCAAAGTGTCTTCTTGGAAACACACACACAAACACACACAATTTGATGTGAACCGTGCCCCCTGGGGTCGTGCAGTGAAAGGCAGGAGGCAGTGCAGCAGTGTCACTAGCAGAAGGTGAGGCTTCCAACTCCACTGAATGCTTCGATGATCAGAGAGGATGCAGATGTGCACATCCCACCATTAAAACGAAACAAAGTCAAGTAAGTGCTGGAGTTCTTACTCAATTTTATCCTAGACTATTCCTATTAGGGGAGGATTTATTAAGATAGTCTGTTGTCTTGGATAGGACATCAATTAGTCTTCATTTGACATTGAATTACATTGACACTCAATTACTCTTCGTTAAAAAATAATAAACCTGAAAGTACTGTTTTAATTCTTTGTTATCAACATGCCTACAACAAAATACACAGGAGAGCAAAGAGTAATTCTATTTAAATCGGTGTATATATTTTTTTTCCACTTGGGAAACAGCACAGAACAGCGATCCTTTTATGAACACACCTAGCATTTAGATATGAAGTTATCTTGTAATCTTGAAGTGAGGTCAAGGTGACCACTGTGACTCAACCAAGTCCAGCCATCCTGAATTGGAGGACACTCAGAAAATGCTACTCCAATTTGTACAGTCCTATCTACATGAAGAAATAACTGGCCTTGGGTCAACACAAGAAGTGCTGAAAGCACCTATCATTCTGAAACATGGCTTTCTCTTCCATCTATTTCTTATAACAACAGAACAAAGCAGAAATCAAGCAGCAAAAACATAGCTCAAATGCTGCAGCCAACTATTTTTTTTTTTCACATTCTGCCCACACCTTAAATAAACATGAAACATCATAACGAGCTGCAGCCAGATACTACAGGAAACGGCAAGGCCAGAAGAAAAACCTCCGACATCCGGCCTTCATCTGACTTCTACACGAAATCTACTTTTGCTTCATGACTATAAATGTTGCCTTGCAAAAAGTTAAAATCAGACATGATGTCACAGAGTGACCAGGTCCACGCTATCTTTCTCAAAATTAGTATTTTTTTCTGAAAATAACCTAGCACACATATCGAGGGAAAAAAATTATGTTTTATCAGAGGAGGCCAAAACTAAACTAAGCTAAAAACGTGGTTTTGTATCACTATTGCCAGACACAACACATGGACAGGGTTCAACATGAGTGTACATTCCTTTGGATATTTTCTTAAATGCCTGTTAGCTATATGTGGCAATAATTATAGCGGAGCTGGGTCAGGGTATTTATAAAGCTTTGTTGGGACCTAACATCTCTTTTGTTGTCCAGAGCAACAACCTCAGGAGAAAACAAAAGAATCCTGGTGAGCAGAACATCGGCAGCAAGGAGTGCACATTTTCTTTCATGTATCCGTAGGACACAAATGAATGGGGCCTGTGACCTGGAACCAACTAGCCCTGGCACTTAAAATGGCAGCTTGGGGGCAAACTGAAAGGTTTGGTGTCAATCTGTTTTCTGGGCTAGTAGGATGAGAGATTTTCATTCTGTTTGGCGACTCAATAAAAAGACCTTGAACCAAACTGCCTGCAGAGCCCAAACTTGTGTATTAACTATCAATTCTGACTTTTGCATGCCAATCTCACAAGGATTTTAACTTTTTTGATTCCGATCATTTTACTTTTCGTCTACTTCAATGATTTTTTTTTTTTGAGATTTTATTTGAGAGAGAGAGAGAGAGAGAGAGAGAGAGAAGAGAGCAAGCATGAGAGAGAGTGAGCATGTTGGGGGGGAGGAGGGATGAGAGGGAAAAGCAGGCTCCTCGCTGATCAGAGAGCCTGATGCAGGACCCCAGGGTCATGACCTGGGCCCAAGGCACATGCTTAAGGAACTGAGCCACTCGGGCACCCCTACTTCAATGATTTTTTTTTTTTTAAAGATTTTATTAATCCATGGGAGACACACACAGAGAGGCAGAGACACAGGCAGAGGGAGAAGCAGGCTCCCTGCAGGCAGCCTGTTGCAGGATTCAAATCCAGGACCGCGGGATCATGACCTGAGCCCAAGGCAGGTGGTCAGCCGCTGAGCCACCCGGGCGTCCCTATTTCAAGGATTCTTATTAACACCCCCACTTTGATACTGAATAATGACCAGAATGACAACAGCTGCCTCTTAATAAATGCTCACTACACGGGCAGCCCGGGTGGCTCAGCGGGTCAGCGCCGCCTTCAGCCCAGGGCGTGATCCTGGAGACCCTGGATCGAGTCCCACGTCGGGCTCCCTGCAAGGAGCCTGCTTCTCCCTCTGCCTGTGTCTCTGTCTCTGTCTCTGTATCTCTCATGAATAAATAAATAAAATCTTTAAAAAAAATGCTCACTACGCGCCAGGCCCTATATACGTCAACTCTTCCTAACTGGAACAACTCTACGTAGTAAATCTTGTTCTCCCAGCTTACAGATGAAGAAACTGAGGCGCGGAGAGGTCAGAGAGAACCTGCCCAAAGCCACACCGCTACTAGGGTGGGTGCAGCCAGTGCGCTCCCAAGCGACCTCCTCCTCCTCGGCCACAGCAAACGGGAACTCCTCCCATCTTTCCTCCCATCTGCTGTCCTTCCGCCTGGCTCCTGGTGACACAGTTGAGGGAGACCTGGGGATGACGCTGCTCCCGTACCCACTACCCAGGGTACCGGGTGTGCGGCCTCTCGGATGCCCCGAGAGCCTAACCGGGGGCTGAGGACACACCAGGGGACGCCACAGACAAAGCCCCCCGCCCGGGGGAGCTTACTACCTTCCGGGAAGACGAGCAGCAGCGAGGCCGCCAACCACCTGCGCTGGTCCTGCCTGAAGGGAGCTGCAAAGGCGCATCTCCCGGTTCAGAAAAGCAAAGTCTGGGCGCACCATAAAGGCAGGCCGCAGCCGTATCTGCGCTGCACACCCGCCGCCTTTTTGTGACAGAGGGGAAAAAAAAAAAGAAAAAAAAAAAAAGGAAAAAAAAGCTACTCCCAAAGCTTTTCCAGGCGGCCCGCAAGCCCCGCCCACCCGAAACTTCCCAGACTGGCCGAGGACTGTTACCCAGGAAACGCCTGGGCAGGAAGTAGGGCCGCGCGGGCAGCGTCAGGAGGCATCCTGGGAGTTGTAGTCCGCGCTCAGGGTGCGCAGGCGCAGGGGTGGAGGCGGCGCGGGGAGGAGGCACCCAGGAGCAAAGCCCCACGGGGATTGTAGTTTTTTTTTTGTTTTGTTTTGTTTTTTTTCCATGAATCACACTCATGAAGGGCGTCCGAAAATCAGACCTTGCGCTTGGAGGACTTCTCATTTCAGACGGCGAAGGTGCCCTCCGCGGGCTTGGTTTGGGAACCCGTGTGGGTCGCCCTGCATTCAGCTTGTAGACCTGACGTGGATTATGGTAGCCCCCAAGTGGAGAGAATGGGGCGCAGGACGGGCCCCACAGTCTGCGTGCAAATAGGAATGTGCAGCGATGAGAACATGCAGCCGGGCCAAGGGGAGGAAGACGCCCCCAAACACTCAGAGAGAGGACGGACCTCAGTATCCACTTCCCGAATCAGAAGAACATTTTTTTTTTTCCAGAAATTGTGTAAAAATGGATACAAAAAAAATATGTATTTGATACCCAGGCTAATGCAAGGATGGCACAGTTCTGGAAGGATATGCATCAAAACGTTAGGATTGTTTTTCTTTGGAATTACCTGTTTTTACACTTTTATGTGTTTTTTATGTGTTTTATGTGTTTACAGGGTCTAAGTATTCCTTTCTGGTAAAAGGTACTTCAAGTTTGAAAAAACTGTACAGAGCAATGTTTTAGACATCCAGTATCCTTCCTTCCCCCTTCATTTATTTATTCTTTTATTCCTTCATTTCTCCCCTCTTTCTTTTCCTTCATCAAAGAGGAAAAAAAAAAAAACTTTACAACTAGAGATGCCCTTCATGGAGCCCTTTCTCCTCTGCAGAGAAATACACACACATGTACACACACAGGCAAATGCACCTACGCACATTCATTCTGCAGTGTGTAAACGTACAAAAGTTTGTTAGTATTTGTTTTTCAGATAATGGTGTCATACTTGCTGTTTATATCATTCTGTCATTGGCTTTTCTCATTACCCTGCATCCTGTTTTTGAGATTCATCAAACACAATCCGTGTAGTTCTAAATAATTCATTTTAACGTCTATGTACCATTGCATTATATGAAAATGACACAATTTAATCATCTAATCTGGTAAGGGATATTTACTCTGTTTTAAATATTTTGCTCCTGCAAACAATATTGTTATGTACATTCTTAAACAGGTGCATGAGTTTCTCTCAGGCATTCACCTGTGACTGCAGTTGCCGGGTCTCGGGAATATACCTATTTTCAGCTTCACAGGATTCTGCCAAATTGCTTTACAATGTAGTTGAAGCTCTTTGCACTTTGTCAAAATTGATTGTGAATTCCCTGTGACTCCCATTCTTGCTGTGTTGCCATAACGTCATTGTTGTTAGCTCCATTGACTTAAAATAGTATCTATTATTTTAACTTATATTTACTTTGTCAGAATTTTTTAAGTTTTGAAAGTGGGTCTTTTTTTTTCTCCTTCTCTAAAAGAAACATATATTATTTATATAGTAGAATAATTTTTCTTAGCTTTAGATTGCATTCTGATAATGATGTCTATATATTGTTGTTAATATATATTGTCTATATATTGATGCTCTCCCGATATTCTAAGCTTTATGTTCTATTTTATATTGCTTGTATATTTTAATTATTTTTAATTTTATTATGTGACTTTTCGCTATCTGTATGTATGTCACAGACTAAACAACACTTCCTTGATAATGTAGACAACACTGTATTTCTAATGAGGTCTAGAAGGCTGCCTCAAGTTTCTAGCGATTACGGCAACAGTGTTGTGTACTGTGTACTCTGTACTCAGAGTATGTGTACATATTGCACCTATAAGGCCATAGAAAGCCCTCAACCTTTTTCTCCTAAAAGGCTCCTCACCAGAAACCAGCTTTTCCTACTTCTGTTTACTTCCAGAATTTCTAATTATTTGGCCTAGGTCTTTTGGCCCTTCCCACTTCCATCTAAATCAGTTTATTCTTTCTCTTAATTTTTTTTTTCAGGCATTGACTCTGTATCTTGCTGTCATACATAACATTTTTAGGAATCGGTTGTATTGAGATAAAATTTACACATAGTAAAATTCACCCTTTTTATTGTATAGTTCATAAGTTTTGACAGGCATATGTAGTGATATATCCACCAACAAAATCAAGATAGAGAACAGAGCCATCCTGCCCAAAATATTCCCTCATGCTCCTTTGTAAACAACTGCTCCAACCTGAAGCCCTGGCAACCACTTATCAGTTTTCTGTCCCTATGGTTTCGCTTTTTTGAGACTGTGATTGCATTAGTCTGCTCTGGTTGCTATAACAAATTATTATGGCCTGGGTGGTTTAAACAACAGACATTTATTTCTCATAGTTCTGGAGGCTGGGAAGTCCAGAATCAAGGTGCCAGCAGATTCTGTTCCTTGTGAGAGCCTGATTCCTGGCCTGGCTGTTTACCTTCTCACTGTGTCCTCACATAGAGAAGAGAGTGTTCTGGTCTCTCTTCCTATTTTTGTAAAGACATTAATCCCATACTGGGGGAACCAGGGGCATCTTTTTTACCTCATTTAAACCTAATTTCCTCTCAAAGCCCCCACCTACAAATACCATTGCATTTGGGTGTACGCCTTCAACATAGGAATCTTGGGGTGGGAAACACAAAACATTCAGTTCACAGCAGTGTTATAAATAAAATCGTATATTATGTAGCCCTTTGAGACTCAGTAAAATGCATTTAAGATTCAACCATATAGTTGTATGTATCAGCAGACTTTTTTTTTATTATTATTGCCAAGTAGTATACCAATACATAGATGTATGGGAATTTGTTCGTGGCTTCATCAGCTGAAGGAGATTTGTGTTGTTTCCAGTTTGGGGCAAATATACACAAAACTGCTATCGCCATTTGCATACAGGTTTTTGGGTGAAGGTTAGCTTTCATCTCTCTTAGGTAAATACAAAGGAATTGGTTTGGTATGTCATATTTAAAAGTGTTTAGCTTTATAAGAAATTGCCAAAGCGTTTCCAAAGTGTCTGTCCCATTTTGTGTTCCCACCTTTGTGTTTGACAGCACCTGCTGGTGTCCTTCCCCCACCCCCACTCTAAATGTGTGTACTGATTCCTCATTATCATTTTAATTTGCATTGCCCCAATGACTAAAGATGATAAACATTTTTTTCATGTGTTTATTTGCCATTCGTAACCCTCCTTTTTTCTTTAAAGATTTTATTTACTTATTTTTTTGTGAGAGTAGGGGAGGGGAAAAATCTCAGGCAGATTCTGTGCTCAGCACAGAGCATGATGCACAGCTCAATCTCACGACCCCAAGACCATGACCTGAGCCATAACCGAGTCATGCTCAACTGACTGAGCCACCCAGGTTCCCCCATAACCCTTCTTAAATGAAGTGTCTGTTCAAATGTTGTGCCCATTTTCATGGATATATAAATATATACACATCACGGACTTATTTGTCTTATTATTGAGTTTTGAGAGTTCTTTATAAATTCCTCTATCGTATATATGTTTTGCAAATATTCTCATAGCCTGTGTATCTCTTTTCATCATTTTCTCTAGAGTGTCCTTCAAAATGCAGAACTTTAAAATTTTGATTAAGTTCTATTTTTAAAATCTTTATTTTATGGACCAATCTTAACAGATTGCCATTTCTAAGAAATCTAATTGAATTTACAAGGCTATTCTCACATATCTTCTGAAAGTTTTAGAGTTTTAAAGGTTTTACATTGAGGTCTATGATCAATTTTGAGGATTATTTTTGTGTGTGGTATGAAGTATGGATCAAGAGTTTTGTTTCTGTTTTAGTTTTTTTGCATATTGATATTCACATGTTCCAGCACCATTTGTTAAAAAGTCTATAGTTTCTCCATTGAATGGCCTTTGTTGAAAATCAGCTGCCCATTTATGTGTGGTCTAGTCATGGATTCCGTTTTGTTCCATTGATCAGTGAAGCTTTACAATAAATCTTGAAATCAGACAGTGTAAGTTCTCAAATGTTCTCTTCTTTTTCAGATTTCCTTTGACCATTCTTGTTCATTGACTCTCCATAAAAATGTTAGAAAATCTTGATTTCTACACAAAAAAAAAATTGCTGAGATTTTGATTGGGGTTGCGTTGAATCTATAGATAAGTTTAGAAAAATTGATTCTTAATAAAATTGAGTCTTCAAATTAATAAAATTTAAAAAAAGAAATTCTGCCTATGGATAATAGCTTTGACCCACATCTTTTTAGTCCCAGCCTGTGTGACCTTCCATCTTGACTGCCCGCGGGGTTGGCACTTGCTTAGCTAGCCCTCACAATTGCATAAACCAATTCTTTGTAATCCCCCTTGCCCCTCCTCCCTCTTCCTTTCCCTCCTCATCCCTCTCCTTCTCCTTGAAATTTTATATCTCACCTTTTATTTAGGTTTTCTTCATTCATTTTATAGTTTTCAGCATATGGATCTTGCACATTTTGTTAGATTCATACTTAAGTATCTCATGTTTTTGGCAATATTGTAAATGGTACTTTAAAAAACTTTAATATCCAATTGTTGTTGTTGTTAGTATATAAAAATATTACTGGTTTTTATATGTTAACATTGCATCTCGTGATTTTGCTTAACTCATTTATTATTTCCCATAGATTTTTAAAGGCTTTTGGATTATTTAAACATGGACAACCATGTCCTCTGCCAATAGAAATAGTTTTATTTCTTATTTTCCAGTATATGTGCTTTATTTTTCTTGCCTTTTTGCAATAGCTAGGGCCATCAGTATATTATGCATTAGAAGTTATGAGAGTGGACATCCTTGATTTGTTCCTATGACATTAGGGGAAAGCACTCAGTTTTTTTATCATTAAATATGATGTTAGCTAAGGATTTTTTTTATAGATATCCTTTATCAGCTTAAAGATCTTCCAATCTATTTATTGTCTTCTAAGAATTTTTATCATAAATCAGTGTTGAATTCTGTCAAATGCTGTTTTGTATCTATTGAAACGATCATGTGGTTTTTATTCTTCAGTTCCTTGTTATGGTGAATCATATTGCTTGATTTTCAGGTATCAGACTGGCCTTACTCTAGGATAAACTCTGTTTGGTAATGATGTATTATTCCTTTTATTAATTGCTGGATTTTACTTGCTAATATTCTGTAGAGGATTATTGTGTTTGTGTTCATGAGAGATATTGGTCTATAGATTTCTTTTTTTTGTAAAGCCTTGTTCTAGTTTTGGCATCAGGGTAATGTTATTCTTATAAAAAGAATTAGGACATCTTCTCTCTTCTTCTATTTTCGTGAAGAAACTTGGTGTAGAATTTGCATTACTTTTCCCCAGTGAAGCCATCTCTGATGGTTTATTTTATGTGTCCAATTTAACTAGGCCATGATAGCCAGATATTGGTCAAAGATTATTCTAGATGTTTCTGCAAAGGTATTTTTCAGATTAACATTTAAATCAGTAGACTTTGAATAAAGCAGATCACCCCTCATCTGCTTATTAGATGGGTGGGCCTCATCTAATAAGTTGAATGCCTTAATAGAAACAAGACCAACCTTTCTGAAGAAAGAGGAAATTCTGGCAGCAGACTACCTTTGGACTTCCCTGGGTCTCCAGCTCTGGCCTATCCTGCAGAAATTGGGCTAGCCAGCCTCCCAATGTACATTATTATAAATTGTTTCAGGGCACCTGGGTGGTTCACTTGGTTGAGCATCTGCCTTTGGCTCAGGTCATGATCCCAGGATCCTGGGATGGAGGCCCACATTGGGTTCCCTGCTCAGCGGGGAGTCTGCTTCTCCCCCTGCAGACCTCCCTACCCCCACTATGCTCTCTCTCTCTCTTGCAAAAATAAATAAATAAAATCTCAAAAAAAAAAAACTGTTGCATCACTCATTTGCAAAAATAAGGTAACTAATCATAACACTCATCCCCCAAAACAAAAGCTGTTCTCAGTTCTATGACTTTTGGAAAACAAAGAAGAAAAGAAAATGTATTTGGTGTCACCATTTATACCTTCAGAGAAAAATATTAGTCATGTATTTCATAAACTGATACAGTTTCTTACAAAAATGTTTGTCACATCTCCAGATAATTCTCTTAAGTTGGGAGGTTGAAGATTACAGTGCAGATGTAAACATCTTAATAAATTTTGACATGAAGATCTTTTATTTCTTGACATTAAATAGAAAGATATCACAAGAGAGAAGTCTTATTACTTAAATGAAACATAGCAATAATTCATCTTATTGGGACTGTGCTTTAACCTAATTAATAAGCTTCTTCCTGGGGAAAGGGAAAAATGGCTTCTGGTAAGATGACCACTTGGGAATTTGAACCTATAATCAAAGAATATACAGTTGGAGCTAAAGGATAAAGTTGTTATCAAAGAAATTGGATAAAACCTAGGAAGTTCAGGAAGGACAAAGTTGGATTTTTTTTGGAAATTTAGATATTAACAAACTAGTATAGAGTGCCACATAGAGCCACTGACTTGTGATTTTTATTTCTTCAATTATTTATAGTTCATCATTAGTGGTGTTGATGTTACCTTTATAATTTTAATTAGTTACATTATTATATGGTTTAAGAAAATAATTAATAAAGGGCACCTGGATGGCTCAGTTGATTAAGCATCCGACTCTTGATTTTGGCTTAGGTCATGATCTCAGGATTGTGGGATTGAGCCCCACACTGGGCTCCAGGCTCAGCACAAAGTCAGCTTCCCTCTCCCTCTGTTCCTCTCCCTACTTGTGCACTCTCTCTTTCTCTCTCTCTTTCTAAAGTGAATAAATGAAATCTTTTTTAAAAAGAAAATAATACAACATAGTAAATAATTACAAAATATGTAAAATAGTAGTAGTTAACTCTCACTTATCTGTATCAAGGGAGGGAAAGGCTGAGTTCAAATCACTGAAAACTATGAATTCCTCCAGCTGGGCAGAAGCTGTGATCAAGTTTCTAGTGACCTAGACAAACTTTTAGAAGAATATAATATCCCACGTGGGTTAGAATATGGAGAAATGGATCTTCTTTTACACTGTTGGTGGAAGGGTGTATTGGTATTGTTTTCAAGGAAAGTTGTCAATTAAAATTTTAAATATTCTTCAATTCAGAACTTTGCTTCTTGTTATCTATCCTAGAGTAGCACTTGTACATGTACACAAAGAGGTTTGTACAAGGAACTATTGAAAACAACATATAAATCAGCATTAGGAGAAAACTAAATTATAGCATATCTATAGAGTAAAAATATATTGCAGCAATCAAAGAGAACAAGTGAAATCTGACACAAAAAATTCTCAAGGACAGACAATTTAGTGGGAGGAAGGAAAGGGAGAAGTAAGCTGTGTGATTAAGTACATAGTGTGCTATGGTTTATGTCTTGGAAAAAAACTATATCACTTATATGAACAAGAAGTGTATGCATAAAAAATGCATTTTAAAAGGTCTAAGAATTCGCTTAAGACCTATAACAGTGTCTACCTCCAGAGAGAGGATTGGGATTGGGGGTGACAGTCAAGACAGATTTTGCTTAATATTACAGTGTGATTTTTATAACTGGAATGCCACCTTCAGGTATTATTACTCATACATCTTTAAAATTTATCAAATAAAAGGCATGCAGAAGAGAGAACAAAGCATTCAAACAGGTTAGGCAGAAAAAGAGAAATACAAATAGCAAAAAGTGTGCCAAAAGCATTTTGAAAATGTATCAAGAATTAATGATAGTTTTTTTTTTTTGGGTTGATGAAGCTATGAATGATTTACTTTTAAATTCTCTTCCTGCTTTTCTACATTTTTCAATTTTTTTTTACAATAGAAATTCATACAAGAAATTTTTAAAGGGCTAAGAAATGGCTGATAAATCCCAGCAAGGATGCTTCCATCTTGAATCCTTACTCTGCCAGGGAGGGTAATATAGTCTATTTGGAGTATGAAGAGATTTCTAATGAAAATTCCCATGGAAAAGTGATATCTGACATTGAGTGGCCCTCTCCTGATGTCATGTGACAGGCCAACACACTGCTATGCTGGAAACCAACTAAAACAAAAACAAAAACAAAAACAAACCCACCCAAATTTGTAGCATTTTCTGATTTCCATGGTATTATGGGTTGAATTGTGTCCTCCCAAAATATATGCTGAAGTCCTGACCCTCAGTACCTCCAGATGTGACCTTATTTGGAAATAGAGTCATCATAGATGCTCCATACTGGAGCAGGGTGTGCACTTAATCCGATATTACTGATGACCTTATAAGAAGAAGAGAAGAGACGCAGATAGACACGCAGAGAGAATGCCAGGGCCCACACAGGTGGAGATTGAAGAGCTGTATCTACAAACCAAGGAAAGCCAAGGACTGATGGCCACTACCAGAAACTAGGAAGACACAAGGAAGATTCTACCCAGAATGTCAGACGAAGCATAGCCCTATTGGTACCTTGACTTCTGGTCTCCAGAGCTGTAAGAGAATATAGTACATGTATATGATTAATATTATAAAGATAATATCAATTAGTTACATCATTACATTGGTTAAGAAAATAATGCTACATAATAATTAATACTTAACATAGTAATCAGTAACTCTCAATTATGGTACCTGGTGGTACTTTGCTAAGGCAACTCTAGGAAACTAACAGCCAGGTATTTATACTTCTTTCACGACCATTTGATATGACTTCACTGAACACAGAGTTTGGAAGGGCTATGCACTGCTGGTTCTCATGAGCCAGTATAAGCCAGCTCCAGCACATTCCTGAATAGCAGACGTAGGCTCCTCTAAGTCATAGAGAGTTCTATCAGAGAAGAATTGGACATAACTTGATGGTTTGACCAAACACTTTCAGCGCAGAAGTATCCTCCATGGACATTGTCTTACGTTGTGTGCACCTAATTTTTCTAAATCTGTATGTTGATTTCAAGAAGCACATTAACCTATTTCAGTTCTAGAGAAGTAAGTGCAATCATGAATGTGAAAGTACCTGATAATCTTTCAAGTATCAATGACGACATGAGGGAATATAGGTCAAGTTACTGGGTTGAAACCAATTCCTATGTACATTCTGACTGTTGCTGTCAGGAAGTTTAAAACCACTTACTACTAATATATCCTGGATCAAGAGAGACAAACACATGCACACACAGTGATCTTGGATACACACAGGAGTGTCAGGACACTGGAATCTTCCTGCAGAACCTCTCTTCTTGCTCCCATCCCTCCAGTGAGGACCTGGGGCTTTGGAGTCAGCGAGGCCTGCGCTGAAATCCTGACTCCGTCGCTTACAGCTTATGTGACTGAGGAGAAACTATCTAGCTTCTACAAGCCTCAGTTTCCTTATCTGTAAAATGGTGGTGATTGTACAACTTAATTCAAAGGTGATGATAGAACTTTTTTTTTTTAATGATGATAGAACTTAATGCAAAGGTCTATTATGAGGATTAACATATTTAATGCAACACCTGGCATATAATAATAATAAACAGGGAGTAAATAATAATTAAACTAGGGCAGCGACTCTCTGATCAAGAAGTGCTTAATCCAGGGGGCTGAGCAGCACAGTTCTCAGAGTCCAGCTACAGAGGCTCCTAGGACAGCAGCATAGGAGGGAGCAAGGTGCTATGTACCCCACATGCTCCGCTGTGTGGTGCCTTGAACCTAGGGAACATCCCCCACCTCTGATCGGTTTGAACCCTGCCTCCCTGCAGAGATTTTGAGGCCTGAATCTACCTATGGTTTAGTCACGCCTCACCAAAGCGGATGTGCGCAATGTTGAGAGGAAGCAACAAATGTGAAAGATCAAGATGAAAAAAGACAACATCTTATTATTATTATTATTATTATTATTATTATTATTATTATTATTTTGGACAATATCTCTTTAAAAAGTCAGTGAATGGGACGCCTGGGTGGCTCAGCGGTTGACCATCTATCTGCTTGTGGCTCAGGGCATGACCCTGGGGTGGCAGGATGGAGTCCAGCATCTGGCTCCCAGCAGGGCGCCTGCTTCTCCCTCTGCCTGTGTCTCTGCCTCTCTCTGTGTGGTTCTTATGAATAAATAAATAAAATCTTTAAAAAAAAAAAAAGAAAAAAGTAGAATCCTCTGTCTTGACAGGCTCTGGGAGCCAGGCTTTGCCCAGCTTGGGACAAGTACATAAGTCCCCCCCCCTCCCCCCGCCCCTGCCCTCCCTTATCCATCGGCGACACGTTCTGAGACCTCAGGGAAATGCCTAAAACCGTGCATAATAGTACTGAGCCTCACACACACTGTGTTTTTTCGTGTGCACTCACTCCTGTAATAAAGTTTAACTTCTACATTAGGCCCAGCTGGAGATTAACAACAGCTAATCATAAGACACAACTATTACAACAATATGCTGTAATAAAACTATGTGACTCTGGTGTCTCTACGTCTCAAAACGTCTTGTTGGAGGCCCTGGGCCTCCCCTGGGGCACGGGAGGTCACCCAAGGCGCAGGACGAGAGGCGGTGCACGAATGACGCATGCGCACCGGCCCTCAGCTCGGGGCACCTGCTTCCAGAAGGCAGGGACCTCCGCAGAGCCCTTCCGCTTCTGGAGGAAAGAGCCGGACTCCTCCCAGGTCAGTGTCCCCCGCAAGCAGGACCTTAGCTGCCTCCGGTCTGTTCAGCAAAGCCAGCGCCCCCCAAACACGTCTCCATCTCCATTCTGGGGTGTGATGGAGCCACCGCTTGTCCCACCGTGGGCCCGAGACACACAGGTAAGGGGGCTACCTGCGTGACACACTGGGAGGGAACGGGCACAAAAGCTGAGGTCCCCTGGATCACGAATTCCACAATAGGATCCTCTTTCCATCGTCGCCCCCTGAGGAAGGGCGCGAGAGCGCCTCCGTCACCAAAGCTTCCTTAGCGTCCTGGTGAATTTGACAGGAAGATGACCTTCACTTCGTGACAGTATGTGTGACAGAATGAAACGGCCTCGAGGAAAAGGAAAAACCCACAACTCAAGGCATTGCTGTCGGCTTCAAAACCGAGGAGCTTTCCAGAGCCTCCTCCTGGGGTGGAGGTCGGGAGGAGGAGCTGCGCACTGCGCTAGTTTTCAGGGCGCCGTGCCCTGCTTTGGAAGCAGTACCAGGCCCTGAACGGCCCGGATCCAGTGCACACAGCTAGTCTCCCATCTGTAAAATTTCATCTCCCGTGCCCCGTCCTCCTCCCGCCAGCCCTGTGGAATGCTCTGCCAGCCAGAAGGCAGTCTCATCCTTCACCTCTTCCTTGGTCCAGGCTGTGCCCGCCCGGTGGGAACCTGCTCTGCCGCCCCACCCACTGCCTCTTCACCCTCCGGGTCACACCTGAAGCCCTGCCTCTTATGCCAGGACTTCCCATTCCCTTCAGGGGGACCTTCTCCCCTACTTGGCGTTATACTTGCTCATTACCTCCATCGCAACATTTATCAATTTCTATTATAATCATTTCTATTTCTCCTGGAGAGATAAGCCTCTTAAACATAGAGGTGATTTGGGTTTTCTTTTTCCTCCTCTGTGTGTAACACAGACGTTTAAATACTATTGAGTGACAACCAACAATTGATGAAGTGGTGAGCAGTTTACAAGGTATGGTCAATCACGATATTGCTACTGATTCTGAAAGTGACTCAGTTTTACCTATTATTAGCAGTCATCATCATCCCACTTATTTTGCAAATGAGGAAGCTAAGGTTCAGGGGAACTTGGCTTGAGCTATTCAGCTGGTGGATGGCCAAGCTGGGGCTTCATAGCTTGGATCTGCAGGCAAGAAAGCAGCGAGGCAGCAGAGCAGCGGAAGAATGGAAGCCTCAGCTGACGTCCAGCTCATCAGATCTTTTGACTTACAGCCCTGGCAAGAGAGCCAGGAAGCTGAGTGTTTAGGATCCACCAGATTTCAGATTTTAACCGTATTGTATTTCAGTTTTCTCTTGTATAAAATGACAGGGTTACACAAAATAAGTACTTCTCAGTTATCTGATATTTTATGTCCACTAATATTTCTAATGGAGAGATACCCAAATTTCCCTGATTTCTGCTGCCCTGAGGCCAAAAGAAACACCTAACAATTGTGTTTATTAAGCAGTTAGGTCTAAACAACTTAATAGTAGTAGCTGCTGTGGTGTCCAGCTGTGTGTCCCTCAAAAACTTAATAACCCACACTGCCTCTGGAGTCACCCCAAGATGCTTCTGCTCACAATTTGGGAATCACAGTTCTAATCAAAGAAGGGCTCTGTTCTGGTAGAAATAAAAATTTTTCTTTTTAAAGGAAGAAGTTTATACCATCATGATCCAAGTTTTATAGCCCTGAACATTACAATGGTATTATTAAGGGTATATCTTAATACCATAGTTTTAAAATAAAGGTAATTTTGTTAATAATCTGAAACATTGAAAAATATTGCTGAGAATATAGTTTACTGGTATCGCTATAGAGCACAAACTAAATTCTAATATTATCAGAAATATTATACCTCTAACACTTAGAAATAAAAATCATTTTGTTAGAAAGTAAATTATAGGGGCACCTGGGTGGCTCAGCTGGTCAAACATCTGCCTTCAGCTCAGGTCGTGATCCCAGGGTCCTGGGATCAAGCCCCGCATTGGGCTCCCTGCTCAGTGAGGAACCTGCTTCTCCCTCTCCCTCTGCCTGCCACTCCCCCTACTTGTGCGCTGCCCCCCCCCCCCGTTAAATAAATAAATAAAAATATTTTTTAAAAGAAGTAAATTATAGTAATACGACAATCACTTTTATAGCTGTCATTATAAATTTACAAATAAAAAAATCATCACCAGAAAACATGTAACAATTAGCTAACCTTATTGTTGAGAAAGCTGCAATTGCATTTTACTGAATAGCATCTCTGTTCTTGGGATAAAGTTTAAGACAGCAACTAGAAGAACTTTTTTAAGCAAAAAATGATTTTATTTTTAGGGATGTCATCATAAAAAAGCTATTCTCACATGCTAAGAATAACATTCTTTTTCATTTAGTGTGTCATGTTATCTGTGCTTTAAATCCAAACAATTGCAAACTCTTCATAAGCTACTGTAATGCTAGTTCAGCTAATAAATTGATAAAATTCCCTTTCTTTGTAATCCTAAGTCACAAAGCATTTGTTGCAATGCTAATAAGAATAAATGGACATGAATGGGCCACCCAAAGGTTCTCCCATTCAGGATCATCTGCAAAGAGAAAACGTCCATTTAATTGTGTTTCTTGCTTATCCGGGTCAGTAGGTACCAATTCCAACATGTCCAACTGCACAGAGACTGAGCCTAGAGCAGCAGAAGGTGATGTATGAAAACACAGGTACCAGAGGAAATTGGGGGAGAGGCAGAGCAATAATTAATAGCTGGCAGGTGTGGTCTGCAGGATGTAGGAGGTAGCTGGTGGGCTAGAGGAAGAGAATTAGAAGCAATGATGCTCATCCAAAGTTATGTTGATGAACAAGCCAAAAGGCCACAGATGGGTACTCAGTCAGTAGGCTGATCAAAAGTAGCAAAAATAGCATCCTTGGCGCATGGATATGGAGACTGAGGAATTAATTTTATTCTTAAACTTAATTTAGTTTTAATTAATTTTTATTTTATTATTTTTTAGTATTTTTTAAATTTATTCATGAGAAACACAGAGAGAGAGAGAAAGAAAGAGGTAGAGACACAGGCAGAGGGAGAACCAGGCTCTATGCAGGGAGCTCAAAGTGGGACTCGATCCTAAGTCTCCAGGATCAGGCCCTGGACCGAAGGTGGCACTAAACCGCTGACCCACCCGGGCTGCCCAATTTTTATTTTATTTTAATTAATTTTTAAAATATTTTATTTATTTATTCATGAAAGATACAGAGAGAGAGAGGGGCAGAGACACAGGCAGAGGGAGAAGCAGGCTCCATGCAGGGAGCCCGACACGGGACTCGATCCTGGGTCTCCAGGATCAGGCCCTGGGCTGAAAGCGGTGCCAAACCGCTGAGCTACCCAGGGATTCCCTATTTTAATTAATTTTTAAAGATTTTAAAAATCTTTTAGTTTTTTTTACTGTGGTTAAATATATATAACATGTCCCATTTTAGCCATTCTTAAGTATACAGTTTAGTGCCATTAAGTGAATTCACACTGTAGTGTAACTATCACCACCATCCACCTACAGAACTTTTTCATTATCCCAAACTGAAACTCTGTACCCATTAAACACCTCCTATTACCCTCCCTATGCAGCCCCTTTGCCCCAGACATCACTCTACTTTCTGTTTCTATGAATTTGGCTATTCTAGGAACCTCATATAAGTGAATCATATAGTATTTGTCCTATTGTGTCTTGCTTCTTTCATTTGGCATAATGTCAAGTTTCATACATATTGTAGCATGTATCAAAATTTCTTCTGTTTTTAAGGCTAAATAAGATTCTATTGTATATATATGCCACATTTAAAAAAAATCAATTCATCTATCAATGGACACTTCAGTGCTTCCACCTTTTGGCTATTAGGAATAATGCTGCTATGAAGACAGTTTTACAAATATCCATTTGAGTCTTTGCTTTCAATTCCTTTGAGTATATACTCAGAAGTGAAATTGCTGGCTCATACAATAATTCTATGTCTCTCTCTCTCTCTCTTTCTTCCTTCCTTCCTTTCTCTTATTCATTCATTTATTTGTCCGTTTTTTTGGAGGGACTGCCAAACCATTTTCCACAGTGGCTATACCAATTCACATCTCTACCACCAGTAATAGGAGTTCCAATGTCACCACATCCCCTCCTACACTTGTTATATTCTGTTTGTTTATTTGTTTGTTTCTTTAATAATAGCTATCCTGATGGGTGTGAAGTTGTATTTCATTATGGTTTCGATTTGCATTTCTCTAGTAGCTAGTGATGTTGAGCATCTTTTCATGTGCTTCTTGGATATTTGCATATTTTCTTTGGAAAAACAGCTATTCAATGCTTTGCTCATTTCTAATTGGTTTTTTGGTGGTGGTGATTGTTGTTGAGTTGTACAAGATCTTTATATATTCTAGATATTAATTCCTTATCAGACAGATGATTTACAAATAATTTCTCACATTCCATAAATTCTTTTTTTACTGTTGATAATGTCATTTGATGCATAGGAAGGGGTTTTGTTTTTGTTTTTTGTTTTTGTTTTTGTTTTTGTTTTAAGTAGGCTCCATGCCCAGCATGGAGCCCAATGCGGGGCTTCAATTCACGACTCTGAAATTGAGACCTGAGCCAAGATCAAGAGTCAGATGCTTAACTGACTGAGCCACCCAGGCACCCCAATATACAGAAGTTACTTATTTTGAATAAGTAAACCACTGGCGCAGTGGTTTTTTGTTGTTGTTGTTGTTGTTGTTTTTGCTGCCTGTGTTTTGGGTGTCAGAAAACTTTTAGTTTTTAATTGTAAAAATATCCCGTCTTCTACCTCATATGTACCACTGGGCCAGATCCTTTTAATGGCTAAGATTTGGTCAGAGGTAAATGCATTTTGAGGTGGAGAACAATTATAATTTCAGAAATGGAATGGAAAACTAAGGTAATTATTAATGTTCCAAATGCAAGTGGAGAGGGCTCAGTATGCCAGCAGTTTACCAATCAGCTCTAGGAGTCTGTTTTAGAATTCCCAAATAGTGCAGGAGTGGGGTTCAGTACACGGAAGCCTTTGAGACCAAATAGACAGGTGTGGAGATGAGATTGAGGTAAGATGAAGTAGGATAAGATGGGATAATAATATGAGTAAGGCTTTTGTTTAGAAAACTGAAAAAAGGGGATCCCTGGGTGGCTCAGCGGTTTAGCGCCTGCCTTTGGCCCAGGGCGCGATCCTGGAGTCCCTGGATCAAGTCCCGCGTCGGGCTCCTGGCATGGAGCCTGCTTCTCCCTCCTCCTGTGTCTCTTCCTCTCTCTCTCTCTATGTCTAAAATAAATAAATAAATAAATAAATAAATAAATAAATAAATAAATAAATAAATAAATAAAAACTGAAAAAGTGGAAGCTTTACTCTGCTGAGGGATACAAGGTAGTAAGCACACTGGTGGAAGACCCCCTGCTTATTCTGCCCAGAGAGAGGGGTTTGACCTCTTCCTGAAATTGTTTTTTATAATAAATTTATTTTTTATTGGTGTTCAATTTACCAACATACAGAATAACACCCAGTGCTCATCCCGTCAAATGCCCCCCTCAGTGCCTGTCACCCATTCACCCCCACTTCCCGCCCTCCTCCCCTTCCACCACCCCTAGTTCGTTTCCCAGAGTTAAGAGTCTTTATGTTCTGTCTCCCTTTCTGATATTTCCCACACATTTCTTCTCCCTTCCCTTATATTCCCTTTCACTATTATTTATATTCCCCAAATGAATGAGAACATACAATGTTTGTCCTTCTCCGATTGACTTACTTCACTCAGCATAAAATGTGAACTTTAGGGCAGCCCCGGTGTCTCAGCGGTGCCTGGATGGCTCAGCCTGTTAAGCGTCTGACTCTTGATTTTGGCTCAGGTCATGATCCCAGAATCCTGGGATCAAGCCTGGAGTCAAGATGTGCTCCCTGCTTAGTGGGGAGCCTGCTTCTCCCTCTGCCTCTGCCTGCTTCTCCCCCTCCTTGTACAAGCACTCACATGCACACACTCTCATTCTCTCTCTCTCTCTGTTAAATAAATAAAATCTTTTAAAAAATTCAAACTTGGGGGATCCCTGGGTGGCACAGTGGTTTGGCGCCTGCCTTTGGCCCAGGGTGCGATCCTGGAGACCTGGGATCAAGTCCCACGTCGGGCTCCCGGTGCATGGAGCCTGCTTCTCCCTCTGCCTGTGTCTCTGCCTCTCTCTCTCTCTGTGTGACTATCATAAATAAATAAAAAATTTTAAAAAAATAAAAAAATAAAAAAATAAAAAATTCAAACTTACATTCAAGTTAATTTACCTTCTGTTGATGAGGGCAAGTTGCTCCAGGTGTGAAAGTTTAGGGCAGAAGCTCCTACCTACTCCTCAGGAGATTTAACAGAAGTCTTGCCCCCTGAGGGTCCCAGTTAAGAGCAAGGCCTCCTCTTTAGGTTGAATCAGCTGAATTTCCTCCTGGGCATATATGCTTTGCCTTCCTCAAGACTTCAACTCTGGAAAGACACTTAATCAAAGACTTATTTCCTTTTAGGGTCCTTCCCTGCTTATCTTCCAGTCATTTGTGCTAAGAGCAAACTGCCCCATCCCTGTGCTGCACCTGGAGAATTGAAAGCTACTCCCAAGGTACAGACTTTCTACTGCTTCACAAACACACCGCTTCACCTGGATAGGATGTGGCAGGAAAGTCAATAGTGATTATCGCTTGCCTCTGAAGGTCTCTAGATGTTCTGAATCTCGCAGGGCTTTATTACTTTGCAGTCTCCTAGGCAGACAAGAAGTATTTCCACTGAGGACAAGATAACCAGCCTGATGTGACCTACTTGCTAGTTATGTCGCCAGCCTGATCGACAAGGTACTTCTGCTCAGACTCCCCTTGCTCACTGGTAGAGCAGACATGTGTCCACTCAAGAAAGCTGACACCAGGAGGCAGCTGACTTCACCAGTGTGGGATGGCACACTCTGTGTGATCATGAGGCAGCAGCGATCCTACCACATGGGCAAAAGTGGAGGCAGTGGGAAAGCTTGAACAGGGATGACGTGGGACCCTTGATATGAAAGGTGTTCTTTGTGCTATTTAAGTGATATCAGGGAAGACTTATGATGGGAATTTACTAAAATCAGTCTGTTATAGAACATCTGTGGCTTGTAGATTTATTCTCTTCTGGCAAAACTTCTGGGTAGCTAGTATGATTGTGACTGGAGGAGCCAAGTGCCTATTAGGGTAGGAAAATTTTTCCTGTACTCTACAAGGTTCTTCCAACTGGTCTAAGAATTAAATTGACAGATACAGATCAACAGGAGAAAATCAAATTTGATTACATATATATGAGGAATCCACATCTTTGGAGATATCCAAAGACAGGCAAAAAATGACATATATATATGTCATTCTGGACTAAGGAGAAGTAGATAGTGGTCTGAGGCTTCAGAGAGAAGGAAGGCAATTCACAGAAAGAATGGAAAGAGCAAATGTTTAGTAAACCAATGCTTGTTAGGCCATCCAGAAACAATGGGACATGGACAGGACTTTGATCAAATAGGCCTTGCTGTTATGCTATATGTTGGCCAATCAAACTCCAATAAAAAATGTACAAAAAATAAAACAACCAAATAGGCCTTGCTGGTTTCCTCCCTACTATACCTTGTTTGTATTATACTGTAGTTATCTATGGTGGTAACTTCCTTCCCGGAGCCAGCTGGTCCTCTATCTAAAACATTTTAAGCAGTTTGGGGGAAGGTCAAAGTTTCCTCCTGATCCTTCTGTTCTTAAAAATAATCAGCTTAGGGGATCCCTGGGTGCCTCAGCAGTTTGGCGCCGCCTTCGGCCCAGGGCTTGATCCTGGAGTCCCGGGATAGTTCTGCTTTGGGCTCCCTGCATGGAGCCTGCTTCTCTCTGCCTGTGTCTCTGCCTCTCTCTCTCTCTCTCTCTCTCTCTCTCTGTGTGTGTGTGTGTGTCTCTCATGAATAAATAAGTAAAATCTAAAAAAAAAAAAAACTTAAAAAAAAATCAGCTTAATCATCCACATGTCAAAGAGACACATTTTGAAGTGGCAAATTTTGCTTCCCTACGTGCCAGTCTAGTGAACCACCTGGGCTCTATCATTTATTTGCTGCTGGACCATTGCTGCTTAGATCCCTATACCTCGGTTCCTTCATCTATAAAAGGGGCTAAGACTATTATTATTATTATTATTATTATTATTATACCTAAGACTTATGGTTGGAGATAATATATGTAAAGTCCCTTGAGGAGAGCTTGTCACATAGTGAGCACTTGATAATTATCATCTACTATTTAATAATGATAATAATGACAATAATAATAATAATAATAGACTCAAAGATTGCTACTTCATATCCAGCTATTCCAAAGAACCAGAAAGGGGAGCCTGGGTGGCTCAGTCAGTTAGGTGGCTGCCTTCAGCTCAGGTCATGATCCCAGCATTCTGGGACAGAGCCCCACATTTGGCTCTCTGCTTAATGGGGAGTCTGCTTCTCCCCCTTTCTCTGCCCCTTCCTCCCCTGCTCATGCACACTCTCTCTCTCAAATAATAAATAAACAAAATCTTTTAAAAAATAATAGAATACCAGACATTGGAGATGTGAATAGAAATGACATTGATGTGATTTATTAAAAATTCTATTGTAGGGTTCCAGGCTGGCTCAGTCAGAAGAGCATGTGATATTGATCTCAAGGTTGTGAGTTCAAGCCCCACGTTGGGTGTAAAGATTACCTAAAAATAAAATCTTTTAAAAAAAATTCTATTATTGTAAGCACATTTAACTTGAGATCTACCCTCCTAACAGATTTTTTAAAAAGATTTTATTTATTTATTTGAGAGAGAGAGAGAGAGCGGGCATGAGCAGGGAAGCAGCAGAGGAAGAGGGAGAAGCAGGGATCCTGATGAGGGGCTCGATTCCAGGACCCCAGATCATGACCTGAGCTGAAGGCAGACATTTAACCAACTGAGCCCCCAAGGTGCCCTTCCTAACAGATTTTTAAGTGTATTTTACAGTATTTTATCTATAGGCACAGTGTTGCATAGCAGACCTCTGGAATTTGTTCACCTCATATAATTTAAACTTTACACCTATTATCAAGTCCTCATTTCCCTTCCTTCTAGCCTCTGGAAACCACCATTCTACTTTCTACTCTCTGTTTCTATGAGTTTGACTATTTTAAAAACCTCATGTAAGTGGTATCATGCAATATTTGTCCCTTAGTGACTGGCTTATTAAATTTAGCATAATGTTTTCAAGGTTTATCCATTGTGTCACATATTACAAGATGTCTTTCTTTTTAAAGGTGGAATAATATTTAATCATATGGATATACCACATTTTCTTTATCCATTTATTTATTTTGAGTATTTAGGTTATTTCCACATCTGGGCTATTGTGAATAGGAACATGGAAATGCTAAAATCTCTTTAAGGTCCTGATTTTAATTCTTTGGGTAAATATCCAGAGTGGGATTGACTGGATCAAATGGTGATTCTATTTTTAATTTTTTAAAGAAACTGCTTGCTCTTTTCCATAGCAGATGCACCATTTTGCATTCCCATCAACAATGTACAAGGGGGGATCCCTGGGTGGCGCAGCGGTTTAGCGCCTGCCTTTGGCCCAGGGCACGATCCTGGAGACCTGGGATCAAATCCCACGTTGGGGTCCCGGTGCATGGAGCCTGCTTCTGCCTCTCTCTCTCTCTCTCTCTCTCTGACTATCATAAATAAATAAAAATTAAAAAAAAAAACAATGTACAAGGGGTCCAATTTCTCAATATCCCCAATAACATTTGCTGTATTTTCTTCTTTTTTTCTTATAATCACCTTCTTAATAGGTATAAGATTATATCTCATTGTGATTTTGACTTGCTTTGATGATTAGTGACATTGAGCATCTTTTCATACACCTGTGGGTCATTTTTGGAGAAATGTCTATTCAAGTCTTTAGCCCATTTAAAATTGGCTTATTTGGGATGGTTTTTTGTTTTGGGTTTTTTTTTGTTGTTGTTGTTGTTGTTACTGAGTGGTACGAGTTCCTTTAATATTTTGGAAATTAACCCCTTCTCTGATGTATGGTTTGCAAATATTTTCTCCCATTCTGTAGATTGCCTTTTTACTCAGTCATTGTTTTCCTTGCTGTGTAGAAACTTTTTAGTTTGATATAGTCGTATTTGTCTATATTTGCTTTTGTTGCCCATGCTTTTGGGGTTGTCATATCCAAAAAATCATTGTTAATACCAATGTCGTAAAGATTTTCCCTATGTTTTCTCTTGGGAGTTTTACAGTTTCCGATCTTATGTTTTAAGTTTTACCTATTTTGAGTTGATTTCTGTATATGGTGTAACATATGGATCCAATTTCTGATATGGATTTCTGCATCACTAAATTGGTTCTTTTTCTTTGTCATTCAGTTTATGCAGTCCCCTTGACTTCAACCACACAATCACTTTTTTTTCCTTTTAAAATTCCTTTTCTTCTTGTAAGATTCATCTTTGTCCATTTCTCTCCGCTTTGCTTCCCACACTCCTCACTACCCCAGATATGATACCCCTGCACCCCCCCTGCAGCCAGCACTGAGTCAACAGGAAAAATTTTACATGTAATACTCTGAGATTCAACCCTCAGGTTATAATTCCCCTGCTCTTAGTCACTCATATCCTTTGGTTCAGAGAAATGCTGAGTCTAGAGTCTAGTGCCTTCTAATTGATGACCTAAATAATATCCCCAGTTTTTAAATATAAAGTTTATTTTAGTAACAACCATGAGTCATTACAGAAGCTAATGAACTTGGGATCCATTAAATCATCCAAGCATATAAAGCCTGTTTTCCAAGGCTCCTTTTTCTTAGTTCAAGACCACAAGAATTGGAACATGATGGAACTTGATTTCTCAGCCCACATTTGCCTTATGTCTAGATAATTATGAGTTATAAATCAAGTTAACAAATTGTTAAGTGATACACATTCTATTCTCCTATCTTGAATCTTAGCAAATATACAGAGAGAAAGCTGGCCCCCAGCCCTGGGCAAGTCCCCTTCCCTTTCACCCGAGTCCTGTCCCTCACATAAGGGGCTTTGCATCCCCCTATGTGGACTCCCCCATTCAAGCTCCAGCCACGCATCCCCACTCCCTTCAACAGCAGTACCTTGGGCATCTGTTGGGCAAGCACTCTCTGTCTTTTGAATATGGACCCAGGGAAGGGGCCCCACAGGCTCAGGGCCATTTGGACAGGGGCCTGACTACCCAGAGTGTGGTCTAAAAGAGAAGGGGCAAGCTCCAGGTAGGAAGGAAGACCAGAGAGCTACCTCCTAACCGACAGGGTCCAGGCAGGGGCCTTCTTGCCCAAGTCAACTGCTCAACCCAACACTGTGTCACATCATCTCAGCCCACTTCTCATTTAAGGCTCAGCCACTGTGGACAGTTCCATGGAAGCACAGACCTTCCCTAGGCTTCTAGCACACACTTGAGCTACTTCAAGCTCCAGCTCACCTTTCTGCCCCACACCATCTCCAACATTGTAGGAGTTAGTCTACGCATAAACACAGATGAGATATATCTTTGAGTTACAGAGGAAGCTTCAACTTCTACAGGACAGGAGCAGGTGGGCAAGTGCTCAGGCCTCCCATTTCTTCAGGTAGACAAATCTAGACAGCTTTCCCTGAGCCTCTTTTGAGATCCTGATAGAAACAAGCCCACTGCTCACAGTACCCGCCTCAAAACACACCCTTATCTTGGCTTTTCCTCCTTCCTTGCCTCACTCACCCTGCTGTCTCACTCTAGCTTCCTGGAGTCACTTCCCAAATAAATTCCCCACACTTAAGTCCATGCCTCAGGCTCTGCTTTTGGGTACTTAACAAAATAAAGAGACACATCTAAGATATAAAAGAACCAGCCTCTTCCAAGTACAACCACATGATCAACCCAGGCTCACTGGAATCCTTCATCAACAATCATTTAAGAACTTGTCTAAAGGTAAAAAGTATCCTCCAACACATTTCTATCATAACCTAATCTCCTTTCAAAGACTTTTTTGTTGGTGGTTTTTTCCTTTGAGGAGTGGTCCCTTTGGTCTTTCCTCTACTTGAATGTCTAACGTCCTTTTATAAAGCCTCGCTCCCATGGCTAAATTTTTCTCAAATTGACAATTGCCTGTTGGGAGGCGGGATGGAGGCAGCTGCTTATGGAAAATGAATAAGGAAGGGAAGTAGACCAGAAGCAAAAAACTATTAGTAGTGTTGATATCAAAGATTACAACGAACAAGATAGAGTGCAAATAACCCTTTTATACAGGATTGCATATACCAGAATTTTCTGGACAGTCCCCACTTCAAATTTTTGACATGAGATTCATAAACACATTCCTCTGGTCTGACTGTTATCTAGATTTAAGCATCAGAAAATAGGGTCACAGATCATCCACAGCCATGACCAGGCCAGGGGCTGCTTTCTGTTGCCTGGATGCCTTGTCTAGAGCCAGGGCCTTAGGACTGGCTTCCTACAGAGGGCACAGTACCCAGTTCCTGGAAGCCCCTGGAAAGGAGCTTTTTGACAAGACCAACAAACACCACTTCTTACCTATTCTTGTACTAAGCCCAGCTTACTACTGGCCTCTGGAACCATCTTGTTCTGCACCAGCTTTTACTACCAGGCTCTGAGTAGAGACCATAGTGCCCAGACATTGGCCCCTGTGGGAGGGAGCTACTCATGGCCTAAAGGTGAAGTTGGCCATCTACTATTTACCTCTCCAACTTAAAAACTAAAAATGGCGTGGATGGCAGACAGAGGATCAACCAGGTAAACCATCAGTCTTAGAGCCGAAAGGAATAACCCCTCTCTTACCGGGTGAGACTCTGCCATAGGATTACAGCCTAAAGTAATATATTGGGCTTGCCTACAGTTTTGGTAAAATTAATTCTAAAACCTTAAATGGTTGCGTATTGCCACCATTTGCTATTTAATAATGTTTTTAAGGGGTTATTTTGGACTTTAAACTGATGTGGAGGGATCTTGTAGTGTAAACTGATTGATTTCATTATCTGTGCTGACCCCCAGTGGTGGAGGTAAGAAGGGACACCCAAGGCGTGAGCGTTGGCGTTAGTGCATCCAGGAAACAGAAGTTTACAGACCTAAGAAGAGACAGTAACCAATCCTTATAATCAATGTGCAATAACCTTGTAGATTTGTTCTTTCCCTTCAGAAATGAGAACATCATCTCTGTAGTTGCGAGTAAACACTTTTATTTACAAGTACTGAAAAATCAAAATTTTGACCTCCAGATACAAGGCCGTAGAAAAATGTTCTAAAAATTTCAGGTATTATTCAGCAGCAAACATTACTGAAATGAACCATGGGTCAGGCATTTGTCTAGGCCCTTGGAATAGAAAGACCAATAAAACAGGGACTTTAGCTAGAGGAACTCATAGTTCTTTCCCCATAATGAACAACCAACAAATTATTATATTCAGTGTGACATGCTCTGTTATAGCAATAAATTTGCTTTTTCCAATAAAATTATTAACAGCATCAAACATCAGAGATATTAGGGAAGAAAAAAATAACCTGGCAACTATAGGATTGTCGGAATAAACCAATAGAAAGGGCATACTTTTAAAATATGCCAAATTACAAATTAAATAGAAAATAGTTGGTAATGAAGCAAACAGCAAAAATTTTAGCAAGCTGTATTATGAAAAGAAAATGAATGCAGTGACCTGAGCTTTGGATGTCTTTGTCATGCAAAATGGAAAGTGGAAAACAGGCAATATGCATTTATCTGAATATATTAACACATTTCAGTAAAAAGTAGGCTGAAATACATTCATCCTTAGATGAACAAAAGGAATAATGTTTTAGATTTGAGCAACCTTAGCTGAAAGGATAGAAGCAATTTCAAGCTATTTTCAAAGAAAGTAACAAACTAAATTGGGACAAAATTTAGGATTAATTTAATTTAATTAGAATTTAATTACATTTAATTAGTAGTCTGGGGGTAAATGTTACCTAAATAAATGACAACCAAGGAATGACAGACATGTTCTAAAATATCAAAAACTAACAGGCTCTTGGTTTGGACAAATATCACTCAGGAAGGACCAAAATGGAAATTTCTACTTTTTAAGAAAATGTTAGGCTTTTAGGTAAAGATGATTGAATGCAGTAGATCACAGGCTCTACCTCCCTCAATACCTAATAGATATAAACTACCCAAAGAGGAACAGCAGAGTTCCTCTAGAGTAACTAAACATGGTATAATGTTAGGCTATAACCTTCAGAAGGAGATTCTGGTTAATGAAAGAGAAAGAAAACTTTGGCAAGGCTCTGCCAGATGTCAGACTCACCCTCATCCATAAAATGAGTTTATGGGCCACTGGGCAGTGCAGGTGCAGAGTCCAGGACCACAAAACCACAAGGATCTCCAAGAATGTTTGCCATTGTCTCAAAATGAAAATAAAATAAATAAAATAAAATAAAATAAAATAAAATAAAATAATAAAAAAATCTCAATACTGTTATTTTAAATTTTTTAAAAAATATTTTATAGGAAAATTTTTACTGTGAAATATGTGATCTGATATGTTTGCTATGATAAAGAACAGGAGTATCTCCAAAAATGAGGGTTCAGAACCCACCATAATTTCTAAATGGCCCTGCTAATATGCCCCATACTGAAGAGAAAGGGACTGAGGGAATGCCTTTATCTTAAAGGCCAGGAGTGATTTCACGTTTACTTCAGTTATCTATTTTTCTGTTAAATTCAAGAAAATATAACTACTAAAATTAAAAAAAAAAAAAAAACTGGCTAGATGGGCTCAACAGTAGAGTGGAAATGACCAAAGATAAAAGCAGGGCACTTAAAAGCAGTGAATAGAAATTACTCAACCTGAACAACAGAAAATAGATTGGAAAAAAAAGGAATAGGGCCTCAGGGTCCTGAGGAACAATAACAAAAGTTATTTTTTATATCATCGAAGTCCTAGAATGAAAGAAGAAAGAATGGGGAGCTAGAAAAACTTATGAAGAAATAATGACTGAAAACTTATTGACTTATTTCACTCAGCATAATACCCTCCAGTTCCATCCACATCAATGTAAATGGTCGGTATTTGTCCTTTCTGATGACTAATATTGCATTGTATCTATAGACCACATCTTCTTTATCCATTTATCTGTCGAAGGACATCTCGGTGCCTTCCACAGTTTGGCTATTGCGGACATTGCTGCTATGAACATTGGGGTGCACGTGTCCTGTCGTTTCACTACATCTGTATCTTTGAGGTAAATACCCAGTACTGCAGTTGCTGGGTCATAGGGTGGCTCTATTTTTAACTTCTTGAGGAACCTTTACATTGTTTTCCAGGTTGGCTGTACCAGTTTGCATTCCCACCAAAAGTGCAAGAGGATTCCCCTTTCTCTGCATCCTCTCCAACATTTGTTGTTTCCTGTCTTTTTAGTTTTAGCCAGCAGAATAGATTTTAAAATAAGAAAAGAAAACATAATTCAACTACACGCTGTGCATAAGAAACTCACTTCAAACATAACAACATATGTAGGTTGAAAGTTAAAGGATGAAAGAAGATACAACATTCTAATATTGACACCAGATAACAGATAAAGTGGACTTCAGAGAAAAAATTAAAAGAAATAAAGAAGCATATTATATAATTATGTTTTAAAATACACCAAGAAGACATAGAGATATTAATAGTGTGTGTACCAAGCAATTTGGTGTGTACCAAAGTGCTTTAAAATTCAAATAAAGGCAAATATAAAATTTTTACTCAAAATTAGCATTATAATGATCCCATTTATTTAGAATTATTTTAGTCTATCCATCCTTCCGTCACCCATCTTTCTATCTTCCTATTTATCTGTATATGTTCCCAGAGAGGTGGGTGGTATAATATTTCCTATATTTAATGATGGTTATTTCTAGGGTAGGGGGTTGAGAATGGTTTTTTACCATCTTCTTTGTCTTTTGCCATATTAGTCTGCTGTATTTTTTTAAGATGAACAGTCTTAAAAGCAGTAAAATCACAAAAAGAAATAGCTACATTAAAGTAAAATAATGTAGAAATTAATGAGTTGAGTGTTTGAACTTTTTATTGGCATTTCTAATTAGATTTAAATTAGATTTTGGAACACTATCTCACAGAAAGCAGATGTGCTCAACTTATGTTTACCGTGCATTTGCTTGTGGTTCACTTTAAGCAACTTGCTTTGTAAAGGGACATGAACTGTACCAGATTTTAAGTATACATAAATGCTTATTTATTGGTTTAATTAAAATGAGATAAAGTCAACTCTTCATTTGAATAAAATAGAGCATCCTGATCTGTGTTCTGGGGCACCATGTGTTCTAGGTATATGGAGATGGCTGATGCTTTCAGCCATCAGGAAGGCTTGGTGGGGCCTGGGGCCCTGGAACCCCTGAGCCATTCACCTCAGGCCACAAGCACTGTTGTCCATTTACCCCTGTGTGCTCTAAGAATATTATTTTCTGTGCATACTGTGTTGAAAAAAAAAGGAGCTGAAAGATTTATTATTCTTATGCATAAGTCACATTGGCAAACAAAGGTGAAATTTCTCCTAGATTAACTAAGAAACTTCACCAATATTGATGTCAATATGCATATTACTAAACTGATCAACTGATTTTTAAGTAAGACAATGAGCTAGAATTGCAGAATTATAGTAGTTATAGGTTCTGTTTCACAGAATGTAGCAATAACCTTTTAAGTCTAGGTATCTTAAGAGACTCTATAGTTAAGCAGAAATTAATACAAGATTAATTAATACTACTCTGAATGCTTTCAGTGTACCAATTTATCAAATCTAACTAGATGATTCAGGAGAGTTCCTGCTTTTCTGCAATACAAAGAGAAGAGAGAATATTTTATTTTATTTTTATATTCCTCAGATTATTAATGTTCTCGAGCAGCATTCTCAAGGCTAAGTACACTAGTTCCAAGCAGCACCAAGAAAAAGCAGCCTTGAGAAGATTAGATTTTAAAATAGAAAAAATTAAAAGAGCCAAGAACATTTCAGACACTATTAAAGAAGAAAGGGGAAATTTACCCTGCCAAATATCAGAACTTCTATGAAGCCACATCACTTAAGGGAGCATGGTATTGCCATAGAGATAAGCCAATTGACCAATGAAACTCTCATAAAGCAAAATAGATAGTCTTCAAACAGACTTCCACCTATTTGATCTTTGATATGTGATATAGGTAGCATGGCAGGTCAGCAGGGAAAGGAGGGACTTTTTCAATAAATAGGATTAGAAAAAAATGGTTACTGATATAGGGAAAAAGAAAATTATATTTTTATCTTTATCTACAAAAATTAATTCCAGATGGATCAAGGACTTAAATGTCAGAAGCAAAACTTTAAAATGTTTAGTAGAAAATATGGGAGAATGAGATACAAAAAGACATTTAACCATAAAAGGAGAAAGAAATTTTTTATTGTAGTAAAATTAAGAACTTCTTTCATCAAAAAGCAAACAGACAGACTATAAATTGGAAGAAGATATTTGCGGTACATAAAACTTTCAAAAAGGTTAGTATCATATCAATGCAGTATAAGGAGCTTCTATGAATTAATAAAAAATGATAACCCAGTAGAAAATTGGCAAAAGAAATTAATAGGGATTTCACAGAAGAGGAAACATATGGTTGATAAACATATAAAATTTTGCCCAACCTCAGTAATCAGGAAAATGAACAAGACATTTTGCATCTATTCTATTGGCAACTATTAGGCAGATAATACCAAATTTGGAGAGATTGTGGACCAAGAGATTACCTATTTATAATTTGGTGAGAGTTTAAATTAGAACCACTGCTTTGGAAAATAATTTGGATTATCTCATGAAGTTGAGCATTCTCTTATTTTATGGCAGAGTAATCCCTCTACAATAAGCCACAAAGACACTGTTGCCCATGTGCATCAGAAGACATTAAAATAATAACAATAATAATAATACCCAGTGCCATTCATAATAGCAAAAATCCAGAAATAAATCCAAATGTTCATTGATGGGAGAATGGGTAAAGTAGCAGGATAATGGATAAATAAGTTAGACACTTAGAAACAATGTTATTTATTCAATCATATGTATGTGAGAAAATATTTTTTTAAGCAACAGAATCATAAACATAAATTCGGGATAGTGGTTACCCCTGGACTAGAGGTTATAAAGCAGAGAAGAGACAGGGGAAGAGTAGTCACCTATAGATGTGAGGGTCAGAATTCTAATTCTTAAGTTGTGTGGTGGGGTGTCAGGTGATTGTTGTATTATTCAAGTACATTCAAATATATTTATATAGAGGCCCAAGCACAGTCCAGGATGAACTATGAACCAACATGTCCTAAACCAAGAATTATGATTAATGTGTTTTGTGTACTTGAAATCATTTTAAAAAGGAAAGTAAAACAACAGAATCTTTTTTTTTTTTTTTTTTTTTTTTTAACAACAGAATCTTAAATGGAATGTAGGGCTTCTTGTCATTTTCTTATTCTACAGATCTCTTTGTTGCCTCTTTAGCAATGTTTTTTTACATTTAACTTTTTAAAAAGATTTTTACCTATTCATTTGACAGAGAGAGAGAGAGAGAGAGAGCACAAGCAGGGGGAGCAACAGAGGGAGAGAGAGAAGCAGGGTCTCTGCCGAGCAGGGAGCCCAACATGGGGTCCAACCCCAGGACCCTGGGATCCTGACCCAAGCTGAAGGCAGACACTCAACCACCCATCCAATCAGGTGCCCCAAATTTAATTTTTTGTAAAATATCTTACATTTGGTTCTTCAGATTTCTTTTCCAAGTCTACTCTTAAATACATAGTGTTTGCTATCTATTAGTTTCCAGGTGAGAAAGTTCAGAATACATTCTTTTCAGGGTTCAGCTTCTGCACTATGTTGTAAGTATTAATGTTTCATGTAAAGTATTATTTCCTTTCTAATTTTAACTGTCACCTAGAAACAAGGTGGCATTATACTCTACCAGTGTTTGGGCTGATTTTTAATGTAGTCTAGGATAGAATAAAATGCTGGCTTCTAACAACACAGATTCATCAATGGCCAATCACATTAATCTGTTAGTTGCTAGCTATCTTTGTATTTTCCCACTGAATTGGAAAAGAAAGTACAAACTTTGTGAAGTTTGCCTAGTTGTGCAACCCATAACATTTAGGGAGCTTGTTTTGTTTTTGTTTTTTAAACTTTTGCTGTGTAACTGTCACACTTCATATCTCGTGTGAAAGACACCCTTCCTTTAGGGATTTTCCCTTAGTGCCTTGTGGCACACAAGAGCAGACCCACCATTTAGAAGCATTTAAGTAGCTTGTGTATTAATATGACAAAGAAACAAAATGTTAGTGTACCTTTTAGCTCCTGAACACAAAACCACAGTGACAGTAAACTAGGTCAAGGCATGGTAACAGAGAGAGTTAGTCTTGGTCTTTGAGAGTAAATCCCCCTTACCTCCTAGTCATGACTCATTGACCTAACCAGAAAGTTCAGATGGACCAATGCTGCAAAATAGCAAACATCATGGTGTGTGATCACCGTCGTGTGCTGCTGATACTTGCAATGGGCACTAGACCTATCTTCTTGTTGACAACAGGTAGGTAGAAAAATGCCTCCTTGGAGATTTTCTTCAGTCTTTCCGATCGTATTGGGATGGACTTAGTGTTCAGGAAGATTGTCAAACAACAAAGGAACACAGCTTGGAATTTATTTCTTGGCAGGCATGGGTTAAAGTAGTGGGTCGGTCATTTGTCCTTGTAGCCTCAGGTCATCCTTGGGACACATCATGGTGCCACTATTGATTTGGTACATGGTAGAGAGTAGTTTGCTCATCCTTGTGTCTAGGGAGAAAAAGAGACATTTGTAGCATAAATTTATAAAATGAGGGGGACTGACATTTGCTTGTTGTGGGAGGTAGGGGTTTAAGACATAAGAACTTAGTACTTGACAGCCATATTAGCTAGTGGCGCTCGATAAAACCCCTTCCAGTGAGGTTTAAGCAATGTGAAAAATGATGTACCCAAATGTGAAAATATTGTTATTTCATGATCAACTGGGTCAATTGGTAGAACCTCTCCTACTTGTGAATGAAACATTGCATCTCATATGTATTGTTATAATCTAACGTAGCGCCATTTAACTAATAATGTTAATATTCTGTCAGAAGTGCTGAGAAGACCCAAAGTCCTACAAATTAATACTTCACATGAGGAGAATGCTAGTCTTTTATAAGTTGTAGATTTCATGTTCGTATGGCCAGGGCCATTTTTAACATATATTATGGCAACTTTCTTTTCAATATGCAATTTTCAGATTTTTATTGTTCCTGTTGGATCTGGATCTGGATGATGTGAGTAGTGGAGACGCTGTTGGTGTTATAAAGCTTTATGAACTGTTTACAACATCCTGTAAAATGCCCACTTGCTCTTAATGGACAAGGCATTTCAGGCATTGGAATAAGGTCTTTTATAACATTTGCTGACAGATATTTGTATATGAGTTGCTTCTGTCCATCCTGGAAATATACAAACACTAAAGCATACATTTATAAGGATAGCATTTTATTTGAATAGATTATCTGAATAATTATAAATATCTGTCAAGGAAAAGGATGAGTTGCCTTCTTTGTCTTTAGAGTTTTCCTCATACTGTGGGCCTAAAAAATGGGGCAGTTCTTATAGTACTATTGAGCTAAACTGGCAAAATTATGGAGCATGTAACTCACATCTAATTATTCCTAGAATTCCTTCTTTGTTCATGTGTGCCAGGCCATGAGTTGAATTAGTGGGGAGTAGAAAGGAATACTTTGACAATACCAAGTGGCCATCTAGGAAGTGCCAAAGATGGTTTGGTTACAAAGTCACTCTGACAGTGTGCTAAGTATCTCCTCCCTTGAATTTAGGGTTGTCAGAGAAGACTAGTTATGTTTTATAAACCAATGGTCTAGCCAGAGATTGAGGAATAGCATTTTGGATTAGAGATCCGGCAATATAATAGTCACGTAAGACAGTGATATAAGGACCATTTGGATATCTTAGCTCCTCCAGAAGTGAGGCACCTAAATGGTATCATAACCACCACTTGCCATAATTACCCCAAGCATAGCCAGCGCCATTGCAAATGTTAACAGTTTTTTGGGTTTTGTGTTTTCTAAGTGGTTGTTGTTATTGTTTAAGTACCCACTTAAGGAAGAGCATCAGGTTCTGCTGCTTGGGGGTGCCTCTGTTGGCCAGGTAGAGGTGGGGCCTTGGCTGTTTCTATAGGGTTTCTATAGGGTTTGGTTTGGTAAAGTGGTAATTATCTAAACATTTTCTGTCTTGCTAGGCATCTGCTTTCCTGGTCCTTTGGCTAGAATGAGCAAGCTTCTTTGGAGGCTTTTTTCTTTTTTTTTTTTTTGGTGTGCACCTCTTGGTGTTTATGGGTAGCTAATTTTTTCACTGTTTGATCTAGGATATATGAGACAAAAACAAAATCCAGGGAATTCACTGTCACATCATTCCCTGAGTTCTGAGCTTGTTCCCCAGACTTCCTTTTCCTGTCCACTTTGAAAGTCTTACATTTGCTTGATAATGTCCAGGCTTTTTGGCTACATCTATTAGGAGGAGTAGGGAGAAATGTTTCTACTCCATCTTGGTCCCTGTAGTGTTTTTGTATCAATGACATGGGAATTCCACTGGAATTAAGAAACATAGCATGAATTTCAGATGTCTCTCGAGACATGCAGAGTGACCTAATCTAGATCAGAGCTTTCTTCAGTGGAAACCCTGGGCCTGGGTCATTGTTTAAAAATCAACTTTATGTGGTTTAATATTCATACAATAATGAATGTTTTACATACAATTGGATGCACTCATTTTAAGACTACAGTTTGGTGAATTTTAACAAATATATATACACCTGTGTAGCCATCACCACCATTAAGATGTATTCTCATTACTCCCCAAATTGCCCTAATAGATAGAACCGTAATCCCTGCCTAGAGCAAGTATTGAGATGATTTCTCTCAATACAGTTTAAGTTCTGCCTGCTATAATCCTTTATTTAAATGGAATCTGGGCAGCCCGGGTGGCTCAGCAGTTTAGCATCACCTTCAGCCCAGGGCATGATCCTGGAGACCCGGGATTGAGTCCCATGTCGGGCTCCCTGCATGGAGCCTGCTTCTCCCTTTGCCTGTGTCTCTGCCTCTCTCTCTCTCTCTCTCTCCCGTCTCATGAATAAATAAAATATTTTAAAAAATAGATGGAATCATAGGGGCACCTGGGTGGCTCAGGCAGTTAAATATCTGACTTTTGATTTCTACTCAGGTAATGATCTCAGGGTTATAAGATCGAGCCCCACAGCACGCTCTGTGTTCTGTGTGGGGCCTACTTAGGATTCTCTCTCTGCCCTTCCCCTCTTTTCCCTCTCTAAAAAAATGTATATGTATATATATTGATTTTTAAAATGGAATCATAAATAGGTACTCTTGTCTAGCTTCTTTTACTCATCAAGATTCTTTTAAGATTTATCCATGTTGTGTATATTGGTATTTGTTTCTTTTTATTGATAATGACTATTCCATGGTACATCGTACACTCCTCCTCAACTTGTTATCCATTCACCTCTTGATGGACATTTGTACTTTCCATTTTAGGTCATTATAAATGAAGGTGCTGTGAGCATTCATGTGCAAGTCTTTTGGTAGACAAAAGTTTCCATCCGTCTTGAGTAAACATCTGGGAGTGGAATAAGTGGCTCACACAGTAAACATACAGTAATTTAACTTTACAAGAAACTGTCAAACTGATTTCACAAGTGGCTGTCCAATTTTGCATTAACAACAGCAGTACGTGAGAATTTTGATTACTTCACTTCCTTAGGCTAGGCTCAGCCTGTGGCATTTCTTACTAAAATTAACCCATGCTCCCACCATTTCAGCTCTTTATTTAAATTCCCTTGCACAGAAGGGTTGAGTCAGGTCAGACTCTGGGGTCTTCCCTCACATACACACACTTGAACCACTCTCCCCATTTGACTTTTTAATTCTGGATTTTGATTCTTTCTCAAGCTAACCCCACTATTTGTCAGCATAGGAGTTCCTTCTTGAAGGGAAAACTAACACTGCCTGGTGTCATTAAGAAGCCTAGCCTGAAAGAGATGTAAAAAAAAAAAAAAAAAAATCATTTGGAGGGTCTAGGGTGGTGGAGACCAGTAGATCAGTCAGCTATTGGTAATCTAGTAGGAAGTAATGAACACGATAATTTTGTAGCTGTTTTAATCCTAATAGACCTTGGAAGATTTGTAAGTCACCTACTTTCAAAATGCGGTTTGCCTCATGGAACCTGATAATACAGAATTGTTTTTTTCATTGAAAATGAGAAAAAAAGACTTTATTCGAAAGAAATATTCCCCCAATTAATTCCATTAGTTCAATTTCAACTAATTCAGAAATAATTTTTACCAATCTCCTTTTCTTTACAGTAATAACCATGCAGGAAATTAAATTTTATTTGGACAATCCCTCAACCCACTCAACACGGGCTAATATTTTTTTCAATTCTCTAATTGTCACCTACTCATTAGACAACCTGCAAGGATCCTACTTGGTGGATACTTCTCTCCTTTGACAGGCAGCACAAACCAATCTATAGACGTTTTGATCAGGACATCACTGCAAGAGGCCCAGAGCAGGGAGCCAGATGAGGTTGGTCTTATTTGGGCCTTAGTTTCCCCATATTTAGTTTACGAGTATTTCTAAAATTAGATTTCAGGCCACAGGACTGTATTCCTCGGGATGCCCGTTATAACCTTAAGATGTCTGCAGGACAGACAGAATGGAAAGTAAGAGATGCTTCCCCCAGGGCAAAACGTTTCCCCGAAGGACAATATTCTTCTAGGGGCTGGTATCTGAACTGTCCGCCCTGATTCTGTAGACTGTCAGCAAGGAGAAAAATCACCTTGTGAATTTAAGTGAATCGGCCGCGGATTCCCTGGAGTGCCCACCAGGTGTTACTCAGCCTGTGTTAAGGCTGAGCCTTGAGTCCTCCCTTGGAGCGGGGTACAACTAATCAGGCATTGCTGGAAGATTCTCCTATGTTCTCCCAGTTTCTGCCCCCTGGTGTCCATGCCCCCTATGATGCTCTCTGCTTGAGTGTGCATGAGATCTGGGATATAATGGGATTTCATCCTATGATTGGGACGGGTTACCTGGCAAAATGAAGGGATTCTGCAGATGTAGCTGAGGCCTCTAAACAGTTGACTTTGGATTAATCAAAAGAGATTATTCTGGATGAGAGTGACCTGAGCAGGTGCACATCTCGAAAGTGGATCTGGGCCTTCTCCGAAGGGAAGAGATGTTTGAAGTGAGAGAGATCCTCCTGCTGGCCTTGAAGAAGGAAAGAGCATGTTCAAAACTGCCTGTGGAAGGAGCCACGTGGCAAGGACCCCAGGGTCGCTTGTGGTTTCTGGTCAATGGCTAGCAGGAAAACAGAGTTTCCGTACAAGGAACTGAGTTCCACTGATCACTTTGACGAGCTTGGAAATGGTTTCTTTGCTAGTCAGACACTCAGACAAGGACACGGCCCAGCTGGTATGTTGACTTCAGCCTGGTAGGACCCCGAACAGAGAACTAGCTAAACTGTGCCTGGACTCCAGACCGTAGGAACCATGAAAGAATAAATGCGTGCTGTTGAAAGATGCTAAGCTTGTAGTAAGGGGATCTGCAGCAGCAGAAAATAGATACAGAGCAGGGACCAGAGAGCACTAATCTCCCCCAGCTTTGTGCCCCTAGATTTCACAGCACTAGCAAAGGGCCCTGGACATAACAGGGCAGAGAGTCCAACCTGGTATGGAAACCATGGAGGATCCTTTCGATGGAAGTACATGAGCCCTGACATAGGACAGAACTGATTGTCTATGCAGTCCTCAGCTGTGTGCTTCACAACCACTGTGCAAGGATGATATTATTTGTTAGAATCCTTTTATTTTATTTTATTTTATTTTATTTATTTTTTAAAGAATCGTTTTACGAATAAGAATGCCCAAAGTCCTTTAGTTGATGAGCACAGGTATCAGGATTCCTAACCAGATCTTGATGACTCCAAAGTCAGTGAGCTTTCCATTTTACAGGGTTGCTTCCCATTCCTTATCTCATCTCATCAAAAACTATGTTTTTGAGCTCCTGAGGCCCACATTTTCACTCACCTCGCAAGTGCCCAACTGTGGCATGCTCATGCAGTTTTACTCCTTGCCTGAAGCAACTCCTTCTAGCCCATACTTTCCTCATGGGTCCTCTCACTCATATATGTTTGCTGCTACTCACACACACCTGTCACGGACAGATGCTCCTGGCTTAGATCCCCCAGTGATACCAGCTGCTTTCTGGATCTTATGGTAACAGGTGAGAGAAGAATAGAGCTAGAGGGAAAATCAGGGAGAAAAGTAAAAAAAAGAAAACTATGAATAAGCATCTGCCAATTCTCAGCCCAAGCTGGCTCCCCAACTCTTTAGCATTCCACCTCCATCCTGGGACTTGTTCACCCTTCTTCAGTTTGGCTTCTTTAAATGATGCCATAAAGTATAGTTCTTGGCCATCTTGAGGGCAGGTTCTGGAAAATGAGTCTCTGCCATTTGTTCAGACTGCTTTTTAAGGATCTGAGATCATCTGTTCTGCTCTTTCCTGCAGCCATTCCCAAGGAAGGGCCCAGTCCTTTCTAAGCTTCTGTCAGCCTGACCGACTCTCCTTACATATGCTGCTTCAGGATCTGAAAAGGCCAAAGCTCTAAGAAGCAGGGATAAGGTGTTTTCACAATCTGTTTTACAGATGGATGCTCTCTGCTAGATTCTAGTGCATGCCTTGCCTTGTGTTCTTGATGTGTCTTTTGGAGAAGTAAGTAGTAGAAAGAGCAAAGAATTGAGAGTCAAAAAAATACCTAGTTCATGTTCAGGCGCCACCATCACATGCTGTGTGACCTTAGGCAAGCTGTTCAACCTCTGAGCTTTCATTTCCTTAGTTACAAATTAGGGTAATGACACCCACCTCATAAGATTCGTATGAGAATTACAGGAGGTGATGTTTGTAACGTGTCTGGCGTGGAGAAACTGCATAACAGAGCTAACTACTAATATAAGCACATGTGGCAAAATGATGTTAGGAAACATTAACTGATGCATTCCCATCATCTACATCCCCACTTGCTCTTATTCTTTTATGCTCCCTATTCCCACAATGTCCATTTGGCTGTTAGATGTGGGATCTTTGCAGCCTCAAGGAGAATTGTCACAGCAGAAGAAAGAGGACATTATATTCTCAAGTTCTGACATCCAACAGCTGAAGCTGACACAGAATGAGATGGCTGATCTACTTCTTCCCTCCTTTGCCCCCTGCCACTAGGTCAAAGTCCTCCAAGGAAAAGGGAGGAGCTCTAGGGAGGAGGATGCCAAAGTGATTCACTGGTGTGGGTTCCTGCCCATTTCCTGCTTGGAACCCTGAGAGAGAAGCTCCCACAGTAACCACCACCCACCCCATCAGAGTAGCTATTGGAAAAGCAGTCTCACCGACACCATGCTTGTCCCAACAGCACTCAGGAAACACCTAACTAAGCTTCTTCTGCGGTCTGAGGTGCGGTTGACTTTGATGGGTGCAAAACATGCCATCCCAAAATAGGCCTCTTTGGCATAGGGTTATTTTGAGTAACTGCAGACACAGGAGAGGCTCTGAAAATGGAATGGAAGTTACTCTTTTGCAGGAGACATTTGCATTTATTAAGGAAACCTCCATATGTACAGAGGTCTCCCTCTGCATACAAGAAAAGAAGGATGACTCTTAATCATAAGAGACTTATCGGTGGAGGAGGCACAGACTTTAATCTCTATAACAGTCCAACTCTTGTTTACCTTTGTTTTTCCTGATAACCTCCCCCATAACCAGCCTATCTCACTTTCTTTTGTTGTTAGCTGAAGATGGTATTTAAGCCATCTCAGGGAGTTATTACCCACTTTTCCCTGGGTATCTTCCATTTAGACATGAGATATATGTGTTAGTAAACTTCTGGCTTTCTTTCTCTTGTAAATCTGACTTTTATTACAGAAGTCTCAGCCAAGAACTCAGAAGGTTAGAGGGAAAATTATCTTTCTTCCCTTACAGGGGCCTCAGGGATTCGAGGACATAGAGTAATAGCTGAGTAAACCATAAAAGAAGTTCAGTGGGAATGCAGATATCTGGTTGGATGCCAGAGAGCAGAAGTGATGAGGACCACCAAGTAGGACCCACTGGGCACCTGCAGCAGTGGAGGACTGGATACCTCCAACCCTTCAACCTCTTCCTACCTCAGTGACATGATGTTTCACAAACTCCCAGGCAAGGAGAGAGCCCTAAGTTGGCTGAGTTAACTTTGAACAGATCCAGTTTTCCCTAAACTGATGAGCTTTCCACTACCAAGTAGAATCGAGGTTGAAGTAACTTGATTTATTAAGAGTACTAAAGTTAATTTGTATACCCACAAAATGGAGGCTGTCCCAATGAACTGAATCTCTAAGCAAGTGTGTACATATGTTGACACACACACACACATACACACATCATCATCATCATAGCATCCCTCCCTGCTCTGCTCACCTCTAGGAGTGATCTCTTCTTTTGTCAAGGGCCCTGCCACCCTATACTTTCTCAGTATTCCTATACTTGGGGTTAAAGATGGTTTAAGGCAAACTCACATGTTTATTGCAGCTTCTTTTTTTTTTTTTAAGATTTTATTTATTTGAGAGAGAGAAAGAGAGAGGGAAGATGAGGGAGAGAAAATCTGAGGTAGACTCTGCCTAAGTGCAGAGCCCCAGGCAGGGCTCGATCCCAAAACCTTGAGACCATGACCTGAGCCAAAACCAAGAGTCAGAGGCTCAACTGGCTGAGCCACCCAGGTGCCCCTGCAGCTTGGCTTTTTTAATATATACAATTCTAGGTCAAAGTTATCTAAGAATTAGAAAGTAGAGCTTTCTCTCTCACCTCGGATATTTGCCTTTCTATCTAATCAACTGCTAGTTTGAGCCGTAGGAGAAAGTCATTTTTAAGACTACTACCCATTTCCTGCATGAACCCTGAGAGAGAAACTCCCACAGTACCCCACCCCCCATCAGAGTAGCTGTAGGAAAAGCAGCCTGATACCCTGCTTGTCCCAACAGCACTCAGGAAATAGCTAAATAACTTCCTCTGCGGTCTGAGGCGCAGTTGACTTTCAGGGGCTTAAAATTTGACCCACTCTCCTTACACGTGCTTTGAAAAAGATTATCAATACTATTTGTTCACTAGCAAATTTCCTCGGTTGAAGATCATACAGAGCATCCTGGTTGATGAGCAACCATGTGGTTCAGCTGAAGCTAATGTGACCGAAGAATTTATCAGGGTGGCAGTGACACCAGGATAATATGGAGAAAGCAGCAGTTGACTCAGCTTTTCCTTAAAGGTTATTTGGTTACTTTTGCTAGGATACATCTGTTGAAAGATAAACTGAGGCTTATTACATTTTTTTTAAGAGTTTATTTGAATAGAAACGGATTTGAATGAGGCAGCAGCAAACCAGAAGTGGTTAGGAGCCCCCTAGGGCGGGGAAAGATTTTCTAAAAGACACAGAAGCAAGGCAAGGAAATGACTTGATTGGCTCTAGCTTGAGCAGTTGCCTTACTTGGAAAAGTTGGCTGTTTGTGTTTGATCCTCCTTAGGCTTGGATTTCTTTGTCCTGAGGCATTGCAGGCTAAGGTTGGGTGGGCTTACATAGGCTGCCCAAGGCATTAGAGTCACCTCAGTCCAAATACTGAATCTTTTGATTATAACTGGAAAATATCCTGCCTGGCAAGAGCTGAGCTGGAGACAGGTATCAAGGTGATCAGTGAAGACAAGCCAAAGGGAAAGTAACAGTGGAGCCTTTACATGCTTACTGGGTTGGAGAAGCAAGAAGCCAACTGGGAAATGGCCTCATCCCCTACTGGAGAAGAGGCCAATTGGGAAAGGGACTCATCCCCTGCTAGAATGGGGACAGCACAAACAGGAAGCTGCAGACAAAAGGCTCCTGCCAGTCTGTGGAGGAGGTGGAAGAGATGTGGGGGAAGAGTAGAGTGAAAATACTAAGTCAGAGTGAAGGAGAGTGTTTTCAAGGTCCCCTTCCCTGCAAGCCTAGAAGGTGGTTTCTGCACCTAGAAGGTGCCTGAAAAAATGTCTCAACGATGGGCTCCCCAATAAGGAGGCCTCCAAATGGAGGTGCTAGGGCTGGGAATGCAGATATATGTAAAAGCATCGCCAGCAAGGAGGGCCTGAGGATCCCTCCAAAGACTCAGTGCGATGCGTACAGACGCTGTGCACTGGCTTTGCATGAAGTGTGCTATGGGGAGGTCAATTTTCCCCCACGAGGTCGGGCAGGTAAAACCTCTGTAGTTGGCTAACATCAGGCCTGAGGGATCACATGTAGGGTTGTGATCTGGAGTCACACTCCTCACTCCTCAGCTTGACTTTCTCATCCACAACCCAAGACCTAATTGGATGTCATTGGAAGGAGGTTCATGATGCCACACAAGATGTCAAACGTGCATATTTTAGTAGGTCTTTTTGAACATCCATCTGCATTCTAAACCCTCATTTATTCATTTGCTATTTTTCCATATACTTCCTGAGAGTAGATATATAATAAATGTTTCCTGTATTACTTTGACCTTTATTACTATTTTCCTTTAAAAGCACAACATGAAGACGGTCCTTCTGAGGCCCTGGTTTGTTAGCAATGAGGACAAATGGCCGGTTTCACTCACCATGTGAAATACAGTGAGAAATGAGCATTCCCTCCAGAACAAGTGTGCCATGTGTCCCACATGGGTGTCAAGAGTGGTCCCTAAAAAGCTGACCTATTCTGACTTAGCATAGGCTTGTCTCTCTGTGGTCTAGGGGAAGGAGGCTATACCAAGAGCAAGCAGTTGACCTGCCCTAGGATCAGAGAGAAGCAACTCGAGTTTTTAAACCATTGACTCATCCAAGTTCCTTTTGCTTTCTTTTTTGACAGATAGAGATTAGGAGGCTAGTCAAAGGCTACCTGGGAGAAGGCAGGGACTAGACTTCACACATTCCAGAATTTTCTTTGACTCAGCTTGTCTTATTGACTTGAAAGGAAGGGAAATAGCCTCTTATCAGGTGCTCACTGTTTATTTCACCAACGTGACAAACTCCACAGGGGCACGAAATGTGTCTTTTATCTTTCTTATCCTGGTCCCTAACACAGTGCCTGGCAAGGAAATTATAAATACTCAATAAAAACTTTTTGAATAAAAACTTTAAGTTCTCCAGGGACGGTCTGCATATTCAGGACTGAACCTGCTTGTGGGGCAGCTGTTGTCATGCACGACCTCTCTGAAAGTAGCTCAGCATGGTGGTTAAACAGATAGACCTTAAAGCTAGACTCCTGGGTTCAAATCCTGGCCCTGATCCTAACTTCATTGGGCCTTTGGTCAAGTTATTTCAGTTTCCTCCTTTGTGAATTGGGCTGTCTCGTAAGGTGAATAAAAGCAGCACAGGGGTTAATACTTAAAACCACTTAGAATAGTGGGGGCATAAAGTTGAGAGCTATAGGTGTTGATAAGTAAATAAAGTACTTTTCCTAGTTATACGGACATTTCCAATGACAGCAAACTGATGGATGTCTAAATAGCCTACCATTCATGGTTCTGTTGTACTTTGTCAGACAACTTCTCTGTCATTATCTTTTTTTTGTTGTTGTTGTTTTTTAGAGAGAGAGAGCATGTATACACATGCATGGGAGCAGGGTGGGTGAGGGGGGAGATGGGAGGGGAAGAGAGAGAGAGAGAATCACAAGCAGGCTCCATGTCCAGCACGGAGCTTGATATGGAGCTCCATCTCATAACCCTGAGATCATGACCTGAGTAGAAATCAGGTCAAACGTGCATATTTTAGTAGGTCTCAGATGGTAGATTCTAACCATCTGAGCCACTCAGAAGCCGCTCTGTCATTATCTTTTAATAAATTCTCATGCCACTCCTCCTGGAAGGAAGATATTATTGCCCCCAGTTTAGAGAAGGACAAAGTGTGCAGTTTAGACTGGGGAAGATGCAGCTTGTTATTACCTCGACAGAACCTGACTACATGAAACCCAAAAGAAGAGGGGTAGATGTGGGAGGCAGAGTGGGGACGGGGAATTCTGAACTGAAATGAACTGTGACTATGTTCTGCGAAAAATATTTCTTAGTCATAGCTTAGCTATAAGTTTCACATGCTGAAAAAGTGGGTGGCCAAACAACCATAATATCACCAGAGACAGAGCACATGTCAACTCAACATTTCCTGGAATTTTTTTTTAAGATTTTATTTATTTATTCATGAGACACAGAGAGAGAGAGAGAGAAAGTCAGAGACACAGGCAGAGGGAGAAGCAGATTCCATGCAGGGAGCCTGATGTGGGACTCGATCCTGGGATTCCAGGATCACGCTTTGGGCTGAAGGCAGGCACTAAACCATTGAGCCACTCAGGGATCCCCCATTTCCTGGAATGTATTGCTGCAATTTGAAATTATGTCTCTCTCCAACTAAGGTAGTTCCATCAATGCAGTGACTGGACATTTACATCAGGACTTCAACATAAAGTAGATGGCCTTATGGTTCACAGATAAACTTTTACAATAAGCTTCCATCAGTGATTTGAGTTTTAAATTTGTAAAGAGCATGAATATGATTGATGAATATGATTTATTGTGGCTCTGAGTCTAGCCTTTCTTTTTATGTTCTCATTGGATAAACCAAACCAGTTTTGGTTCAACCATCTTAATCTTTCCATTCTGCTCTATTCTTGAGGGTAAATGAAAGGATGTATGATGGGATAGAGGGAGAACAGGAGTAAATCAGATTCTGATCTTGTATGCTTATATACTAGTATTAAAAATTCAAATGAAATATAAATAATATTTGACTGGTTTGAACATCAGAGAGATTATCTAGAAAGTTCATATTCAATTTCTCACATTAAAGATTTTGAAAAAATATTTTCAGAAGGCTAACAAGTTGATCAGTAGGGAGAAAGTACCAAACGAAAGTAAAATAGAAGAATGGAGTTTGTCCATTAAAAACAAATTTGTTATATTTAAGTCATTAAATTTTTATCAGTCTGGGTTGGGTCAAGGGAGTGTTGAATCAAACCACAGCTGATATGCACACGTCAGGCAAATCAGACTTTTTTTTCCTCACTCCAAAGTCTCAAGTCCATAGCAGGGGACAGAGAGCTGTGAAGGGTGGAAAGGAGAGCAGGCGATGGGGAAGGCAGGGTGAGAATGTGCAGGTGCAGAAGGAGATTTCAGTCCACAGACTACCTCTACTCCTCACCCCAGCAGCAGTCCAACTCATTCTTACAGATTTTTAAATTGTAGAAACTCTCAACAGGCACCACTTGCAAAGTTTATTTTTCAATCCTTTCCATCTGAATTTGCATTGGCAGCATTGGTTCTGGAGGCAAATGTTCAGAATAGAGACAGAGCAGTGTTGGCTGGAAACAGGGAGCTACTATTTCTACATGGTATTCATTTTTTTAAAGATTTTATTTATTTGAGAGAGAGAGAGAACACAAGCAGGGGAAGGAGGAGGGTGAGGGGCAGAGGGAGAGGCAGACTCCCCACTGAGCAGGGACCCTGACATGGGGCTTGATCCCAGGACCCTGAGATCATGACCTGAGCCAAAGGCAGACACTTAACCCACTGAGCCACCCAGGAGCCCTTCTACATGGTATTCTTGACTATATCATGTTCTGATTAAAAATTGGAAATAAACAACAACAAATATACACACACACATACAGATACACACATACTACGGTTTTGAGCAGAATCAGGTTTTTAAAATTAAATATGGTAAAAACAGGGCACCTGGGTGGCTCAGTTGGTTGAGCATCTGCCTTTGGCTCAGGTCATGATCTTGGGGTCCTGGGATTGAGCCCTGCATCAAGCTCCCTGCTCAGTAGGAAATCCGCTTCTCCCTCCCCCTCTGCCTGCCACTCCACCTGCTTGCTTGTGCTTTCTCTCTTTCTCTGTCAAATAAAACTTTATAAATAAAGAAATACATAAATAAAAAATAATAAATAAATAATAAGGGAAAAGGTCTTGGAAAACTTGAAGGTCTAGAAATAAATGCTATAAAGAACAATAGGATCTGGGCAGTCCCGGTGGCGCAGCGGTTTAGCGCTGCCTGCAGCCCAGGGCGTGATTCTGGAGACCCTAGATCGAGTCCCACGTCAGGCTCTCTGTATGATACCTGCTTCTCCCTCTGCCTGTGTCTCTGCCTCTCTCTGTCTCTATGAATAAATTAAAAAAAAAAAGAACAATAGGATCTGGAAATATTATAAACTTACTTCTTTAGATGGTTGTTAGAATGAGATATGGATATGTTACAGAGTATTACATTTTATTTCCTCCCTGGCTTCACCATCTTCTAAGCCTCCAAACCCAGGTCACCTCTCCCCTCTCCCACCATGGCTTCTTCTGCTGTCCATCCACCTTTACCAGGTTGCTTCTGCTCTGGCCAGTTATTTTTAGCTTGTGAGAATGATCACTGCCTATGCTGCCCACAGGTACTGTGAGGAGTTCTTTTTTTTTAAAAGATTTTATTTATTTATGAGAGAGAGAGAGAAAGAGAGAGAGAGAGACAGGCAGAGAGACAGGCAGAGGGAGAAGCAGGCTCCATGAAGGGGGCCCAGTGTGGGACTCGATCCCGGGTCTCCAGGATCACGCCCTGGGCTGAAGGTGACGCTAAACTGCTGAGCCACCCAGGCTGCCCAGATTCCACATAAAACAAAAAGCATAAGGAGCAGATCAGACAATAGACTCTTTCAGCTCAGACAAGCGCCTTAATAGCTTTTATACCAAGTATAAATTTAGCAAACACATTTTCTTGAAAGGGAGATGCTTGCCTTTTCTGAAGGTTCCTAAACATCTCAGTTCTTCGGGTCTTTTTTTTAAAAATCTTAATTCCAAGATAATTAACATAGAGTGTTATATGTTACTCGGTGCTAATCATAAGTGTACTCATCCCCTTCACTCATTTCCCCTACCCACCTCCCCGCTGGTAACTACCAGTTTGTTTTCTGTAGTTCAGAGTTGGTTTTTTGGTTTGTCTTCTCCCCCCTTTGTTCATTTGTTTTTTCTTAAATTCCACATACGAGTGAAATCATATGGTATCTGTTAGGTCTTTTCAAATCAGTGCAGTAGAAGGTAGAGATTCTGGGAATGAAAATTTTTTTGTGGATATTTGTTGGCCTGCTTACTGTGATAATTAACTGTAATCATATTGTAAAGGATAAGGATGGAACAAGCAGAAAATCAATCAAGAAACTCATACTCTAGTTTGTTCCTTCAATGAAAAAACCTGGTACTGAGAATTATATATGGCTCAAGCTCCAATATTAAGTATGTTACGACTCCTCAACTAATACCTACCGAGGTTGAGGCAAGGAAGAAAGTCAAGTACACAAACTAAACAAAGTCCCGTAACATGGCTTTTGGAAATGTGTGGTACCCTCTCCACCCCTCCCCTCTGTACTGATCCTGTTCTCACCACTGACAACATGAACATTTGTACGCTTCCACCTGCCCTTGATTTAATTTCATCTTTGAAGGCAGGAGTGAAAGGTGCAATAAAAAGGAGTCATTGATGCCATAAATGGAGCTGGGAGGCCATTAAGGTGGGCTTTATGCACACTCCTCACGGGGGCGGGGGGGGGGTACCATGAACTCTTGATCTGGACCAAATATTCCAAGGACTCTGCACAATGCCTGCAATTTGGTATCATGATGAACTTTTGCTCAGTGATAGTCTTAGCAAGCAATTATGGTTAGCCAAGATTAGTTTGCTGCTGCCAACACCAATCAAAATTCTTTGCAAACAACGTGCAAATGTTTTCCAAGCATTCGCTTTTGCCTTTAATAAATCCTGACTTCTGTTCATTAGTGGGCCAAAATTTGAGTTGTTACCCGAATCTGTGCTCCCAAATTGCAATTCTCAGACCCCAAATAAATGTGTTTGTGTTATTTCAGTATTGCTTCTTTTCTCAGATGACAACAGGTAATACACTGACATGCTTCCAAAGTCAAAATGATATAAAAGTGAACAAGTGTGAAATCTCACTTCCATTCCTTTCCCCATCCACCATTTACATTGGTTTCACCTTTAAAAAAAAAAAAATCCTTCTGGTATTTCCTTATGCAAATACATATTATCTCCTTCCTCCCTTTTTACACAAAATACAGCCTATTACCTGTAGTGTTGTTTCATCCTTTTCTACTTAATCATATATGCTGAAGATCTTTACCCATCAGTTGTGGAGGCTCCTTCTCATTCTTCTACAGCAAATCAGGTTCCATTATGTGGATGTATTGCAGTGTATTTAACTGGTTTTCTTTATAGTTAAGTTGTTACTTTTCTTTTAACCATTAAAAGCAACATTGTGATGAGTAATTATGCATATCATTTTGTACATGTACAGATGTATGGGTAGTTTGACTTTCAAGAAATCAGAATGCTACTTCAAAGAGTAATTTGCTAAGTATTGCCGGATTCTCCTTCACAGGGAATTATACCATTTTGCACTCCAACCAGTGGGAGGATATATTTCCTCATTGTGTTGCTGAAAGAATGTGATCAAACATCAGGACTTCTGTCAATCTGACAGAAGGACAGAGGATACCTTAGTTCAGTTTGCTTTTCTCTTATGATGATGGAGATTAAGCTCTTTACCTGAGTGTTACGGACATTTGGCCTTTCTTTTTCTGTAAACTATGTTCATGTCCTTTGGTCATTTTTCTACTGAATTGCTGTTTTTCTTTTTTATATCTAAGACTTCTCTATATAGTAAGGAGATTAGAATGGGCTGGTTTTCTCAGCCCATTATAGAACTGTAGCTTCAAAGAGTCTTAAAGTTATTCCTGCCATCCTCTATTCCTTGGAAACAAGAATCTCCTATTCCCAGTTCAGATCATTTAATTTAGCTTTCTGACTTAAAAAGTGTTCTATGTTCATTATAAAAACACTGGAAGGAATTTAAAACTGCACGTTTGCACTTTGTTATATTACTTCTCTAAGTACATGAAATAAGGGAATACTCCCCAGAGGTGGCCGCCAGTGACATTAGTGGTTTGACATACATTTCCCCTGAGTTCTTTATCCCCCTCTATTAGCCCTATTTAAAATTTATGTGGTGGATAATGTTTTATCTCAGCAATATCCTTTATACTCTGTTACCATTCCGCAAAGCAAGGGAACAAACAAAAACATGGTCCTATGCAGGGACCGTGATCTATGCAGATCTGGTATCCTTGCCAGCATTACGGTCATCTGAATGGGGGCTCAGCACAGGGCCTAGGAAGAAGAGAGCTCTATCCTATTCAGTAACTTGCCACAATCTCAAAGTATTTGATCACAGGATCCTGCTGCATCCTCTTTGGCCCTTCCAAATCAAGCTGTAGCTCTTGGTTAAAAATGTTTTGTAACTCGAGTTAGTAGCAGAATATCAGAAACCAGAACAACAAAAACTTGAACACACCAGTAATTTGTAAGTTAAAACTTGCAGTTTGAAATAAAAATTCATAACAAAAGTTTACAAAATTGTCACACAGGAGCACGTCTTAAGATACCATTACATGCTTCGTTTACTTAGAAAAAGTTCCACAGGTGAGACAAAGAGTGGTCATTTATAAATGTGAGTTTCCTTTGAGAAAAAGAGAGCTTATATGAAATGTCAGACTGCAAAACCAGAGAGGCACTGGGATGGAGCACGGACTCAGGGCCTGCCCATTGGGGCCGTGCTGCTGCTTCCTGGTGTGCCAAAGAAGCAGGGACACCAGCAATTTCCAAGGACCTGTGTGCCATGGGCCTTTCATTTCAGTGAACAGTACATCATTATAACAGTACCATTTCCTGTACCTTTGATTGTAAACTTCAACAGAAAATAACTTATCATGCTTAAAAATTGTACTACAAAATGTGCTGTGGTTGCTGTTGTGACTCTCAGCGTCTTCGGAGACCGTCCATCTCAGAAGTTTCTGATTTGGTTTGCTTTCTTAGAGGTTCCTGACCTGGGGGACATCCTCCACACACACCAGTCCATACAAAAAAAAAAAAAAAAAAAGAAAGCTAGCGGTGCTTTTTCCAAAGCTGGTCCAGGGCCCTGCCCTCATCACACAGGCTGTGCCCACAGTGTCTCTGCTCACGCTCAAACCATCTTCTAATTAGAGTGCCTGGTTGATTGATCTATTGCTTCTCCATGGCATTTCAGTGTTTATTATGTAAGTTGTATTTCAGTATGTTCCTGCAGAATTTCTTCAATTCACGCTGCTATCAGGTGATCAGCAGTTTGAGGTTCTTATACAATAGCTCTTCATGTATTTTGCTGGTATGTGAAGCTCAACAGATTGGCCCAGCCACAAACTACAGGAGATGGATGTTGGTGGATGAGCTACATTTCAGCACCTTGTGATTCTAACTCTGCCTCCCTCCTTTAATGTTGCATTTAGCATTGTAAGAGTCTATGGGGATTTGTTCACACTTCCTTTCTGGCAAATTAGTTTCTTTTTCAATATTAAACATGACTTTTTGCAACAAAGACATGCTTCAGCCAAACACCACAAAACCATGCACTCAGACAAATGATCTAAAAATACAGTGACTTATATCCCTATCCTGATTCTAAAAATCAAGGTAGGTCTTTTAGATTTTGATCATGCCCATGGAGCCGTGTCTATAATTCGACAAAAACCAGGGTGCATACTTTCAAATAAGAACAGATCAAGATCACTGAAATTCATAACTACAATGCTTAACTTTTTTCCATAATTACTTAAAAATTCATAACACCATCACTAAAACTTGCTAATTATCAGGGCAGTTAATTTAGAAACATTTCCTCTCACAATGATTATACCATTACCCATTTCTATTTATTCCTAATTAAATTTAATTTTAGCTACCTGGTTCTGAGTGTGAGGTAGCCTCATAGTTCTATTGCTATGAAAGGAGCATGTTCTGAAGTAGCACTTCAAGTATTCAATTAGATTTAAATGAGAGGAAAATATAGGATCAGTTAAACCATTTCCTCACTTGGCATATGAACCAAACCAAACCAAACCAACCCATCCATCTTCAGTGATAAAGATACAGTTCTTTTGTGAGCATAGACACAATACATGGAATCTGTTTCTTTCCATGAAAAGCAGAGTCTAGAGAAAAGGACTCAAATTCTGTTGCGACCTTTCGGTTAACCCGAGTAAGAATGTGCATAAACTCAAGCTTGTGAGCGTATAGTTTCAGCATCGCACAAAGTGACTGGATGAACCAGGATCCATCCTTTGAATTTCGCCAGGAATAGTAACCTACAAGGCAAAATATAGCCAACATAGCATGAGTATCTGATTTTAATAGATTTAATAGAGTATCTGATTTTAATACACAATCATTAAGGTAAAAACAAACAAACGTCCACCAGCATTACTAGCCATAAAAAGAAAATAACCACCACCTCTCATTTCAGGGGAGACGATGCTGGACGAGGGGAAAGTGTGCTGTGCATACACCTCTGCTTTAGGCAAGGAAAAAAGTTGTGGACTACCTTCCCTGCTGAAGGATGGTGAGCTCTCTTTTTCGGTTTCCCTTCTCACAGGGAGGAAGGGAAACATGCAAAAGATCAGAGGCCAACGGATAAGAAGCACCACTGTTAAGTAGCATGGTGTTGTAGTCAGATCATGGTTTATTCAAGAAATATATCGCTTACATATGCACAGACATTTGGGTGTCCTAAATTTGTCTACAAGGCATCTGAAAAATATGATAGAGACATCAAAGAGTATTCAAAAACTACAAAAAGGGGAAAGCAATGTATTTATTGTACTAATTTTCAGATTAACTATCAGATTTATTGCTTCTAATTTAGAAGTACTTTACCTGGAAAAATGTCTTGAGGTTCAAAAGAAATCCTATTGAGCATATTTTAAAATGTAACATTGTTTAACCTCACATTTATTTGTCCTCTATTTGCAAACTTTGTGAAACCCTGAGTCAGCTATATAATAAATAAATTGCAAGAGCAATCAATATTTATTGATCTGAGGACATAAAAACATAGAATGACCTGGTTCTTTTCCCTCATGACACTTTGCCCTCCTACATGCTATTCAGGTTTATTTTTATTATTATTTCCTATCTTCCAAAGGATTCCTGGAAAATGTACTAATCTCCTATTCTAAGAAGTGGACAAGCTCTGCCAAATACCAGACATGACAAGAAGGCACATATTGTACACCACGTTACAAAATTACAATACATTATTCTATATTAACAATATAGTCTCCTATCTGGCATTAAGTTCCTGAATGACACAGTGGAAGTAAGCTTTCTTATAAATGCACATTTTACAGCCAGACAGTTGCTAAAGACAACTTCCTGATGCTTCTCTGTAGCTAAATACGGATCAGTTAGCTGTTCATGAATATCAAAATCGCGATAGCCTTTGGAACACTGGTTTTGTGTTTAAAATCTCCATGTAATGTTCATTATTTGTAACTGTCTTACCAGGGGCTGTAGAGTAAGCATACAAGAAGTCCGCTTCGACTGGTATTTTCTGACAGGCCATGTCATCCTCAATTCCACTGTCAGTCTCAATACCACAGTCTAGTTCTGTACCTCGGCAGGCCTAGAGGTTAAAAGATAAGTGTTTAGGGGTATGTGGGTAGCTCAGTGGGATAAGCGTCTGACTCTTGATCTCAGCTTAGGCCTTGATCTCAGGGTCATGAGTTCAAACCCCATGCTGGGCTCCACACTGGGCACGGAGCTTACTTAAAAAATATCAAGGCTGTGTAAAAATGGAGGTTAACTATGAAGAGTCTTTTTGATCCAAGTCTAGCATGAACATTTATTCTATATCTAATGAGTGATAGTTTAAATGAATAAAAAAGTCACAGTAGTTCAGTAGCTTCAGTGGAAAAAATAAATCCATTGGTTAATCCACAAATGAGCAAATTAATCCCCAATTAATTCTCAGTAATTAATTCTATTGTTTAGTCATAGATTACCTGAATAATGAAAAGTTTGGGTTTTCCAGTCAGACTTCTACAGTAATCTCCTCGGAAGAAACCTGTTACTTTTCTCAGGTCAACAGGTCCATTTGTTCCAAAAATTATTCCTTCATCCCCATGGCTTAGAAGCACGCAAACAAAACTGCTCCTTTTGCTATGATCTTCTTTAGAGACTGGAAAAATGTTTACAAGTAAGGAAAATAAACAAACAAAACCAACACAGCTTCATTTACCAATCAATCTCCAATTAAACTGTACAGGAGTAAGGTGAAGAAACTTGAGGACAGAACTGAGACATCACTGCAACCCAAGTTGGGGCGGTCAATATACCTCAAAATCACTTTAGGAAATTAAAAAAAAAAAAAAAAAAAGGGCAGCCCGGGTGGCTCAGTGGCTTAGCGCCACCTTCGGTCCTGGGTGTGGTCCTGGAGACCTGGGATCGTGTCCCACGTTGGGCTACCTGCATGGAATGGAGCCTGCTTCTCCCTGTGTCTGTGCCTCTCTCTCTCTCTCTGTCTGTCTCTCATGAATAAATAAATAAAATTAAAAAAAAATCACTTTAGGGAGGTGACACGAATAACTTTTATTTTACGTATATAAAATGTAGAATTATGTAGAGTATGGTACCACAGTTCTTTATAATTACAGCTACACTGTAATATAAAATTAGACAATGAAGGTAGGTCACTCTTTTAATTATTTCTTACCACTGTTCATTAATTCCAAAATTTCTTCGCATGTGAGATCATTTTTATTTCTGACTTCATATTTCAAGTTTGTGAATGTTTCCCTGAGGTTTGCTGCATCTACATCTGTACCAGACCGAGGTGCCATTCCTTGAAAACAGAAAGGATTACTTATAATTGCACTAAAAAAAAGAGAGTAACTGCTCTGAAATAAACTATTCAGCGAGTCACACAATCCACAATAAATTATTCTTTTCAACTGATAAGAAAATTTAATGATTCTGATCGTGGTAACACAAAGTCTCTTTAGTTTCTTAGATTATAAGTCATTTCATAATATAAAAAAAAAGACATTTCATAATATAAGCTATATCAGTGTTACAATCATAAGGATATCTTTCAAAAAAAAGGATATCTTTCATGGCTGCTTAGATAGTGAAAAACACAGTTGAAATGCTTAATGAGAGAAATCTGGTTAAATAAATTATGATTCATAATAGATTATGATGGAATACTGTATTACCATCAAAATTTCTGTAGACAAGGGGTGCTTGGGTAGCTCAGTCAGTTGAGCGTCCGACTCTTGGTTTTGGCTTGAGTCATGATCTTGGGGTCATGTGATCGAGCCCCACATTGAGCTCTACACTTGGCTCAGAGTCTGCTTCGGATCCTCTCTCTCCCTCTCCTTCTGCCCCTCCCCCTGCTCACTCTCAAATAAATAAATAAATTTTAAAAATAAAAATTTCTGTAGACAAAATTCTGCCATGGGAAAAGGTCACTTATTAAACAAAACTTGTAATACAAGAGGATGCTTTTGCTTAAGAAAAATGATATATATAACACTACACACATCTCACACACTCATGGGAGCTGAATTTTTTTTTATTTTTAAGTTCCCAACAATTTAAAGATCCATTACTACTTTAACAACATTTTTTTTCTCAGGAAAAAAACCCACAAACCACTGCCACATCAATACTGTTTACCAGACATCCTGCTATGAGTAATTTCCGTCAACCCTTCCAAACACCAAGGAGACAGTGAGTGTGACCAGTTACCTTTGTACAGATATGGGACAAGGAGTACAGTGAAATTCAGGAACTTGCTGAAAGTAATAAAGCTAGCATTAGGCCTGTACTCTGGGGTCTTGCACTTAGTAGCCTCTATAGTAGCTTTCTCATTAAGTGTACAGATTGTACAATGCACTCAAATTTTAAAATGCTAAACAGTTAAGGAGTACACACCTTAGAACTGAGTCAATTATTTAAATGTATGAATAGAATAAAAGACTCAATGCCAATGCCTTCAAAATATTGTTGATAGAGCATCTCTGAGTAGTGTGACTATGAGTGGTTTTAAGTTTTTTTTCTTTTGCTAATCTGTCTTTTCTGAATCTTTTATTATGATGATATGTAATTTTAATACAATTTTAAAAAGCCTATCAAAGTTTTGACTCTGGAGAGGCTGAGGATACTAGGCAGCTATGTGACAAGGTGAGTGAATTCCAGTCCTGGATTGTGAGCCATTTAATAGTAGAACAGAAAATACAAGACTGCCAGGAGATCACTGTGAGGACCTGACCTTCACCTTTCAAAACAGAAGACGAGCTCACTGTAATGCTAAAGCCAGACTCCTGGCTTAGGTAATTTGTTGTTATGGTTGTTAAACAATAGGTTCAACAATGTAAAAGTCTATAGGAAGTGGGCATTGTAACTAGCAATGTGATGTAGAGTATCTGATGGTTGAAGGTAGCATCTCAACTTAGAGCCAAAAGCAATACAAATGCTCCCATTCAGATTTAGACATCCATTTTTCCAATTGCTGTTTCCTCATAACTAATCTAATACCAAGTTCTGCTTATATTTCCAGTACAATCTGGGTTCTTCTGGCCATTTTCACCACCAGCCAGGTAGATGGCCACCTAAATTGGACCTACTGCTTCTAACTTCTTTAATTAAAAGTTAAGTGTAAAGTGATTAATATGCCAATTCGAACAATTAACATAGCATCAATATAAAAATAAGAAATGGAGATACAGCCCAAATTTACCATATGGTAAATTATGCAAATTAAGCAAATAGAATATTACATAATCACTAAAAGATCTCAAAATTAGAGAGAGACACGAAAAATGGTTATATTACATTACATAGAACAAGCAGGATATAGTACTGCTTGCATATTAGGAATGAAATTAAGCTTTGAAAGAAACTAGAAAGAAATCAAGTAATACATCAAGATATTAATTAACTTTTGGGGACTGTAAGGGATTTTATTGTTTATATTCGCTAAAAAAAAAAAAAAAAAGTCTGAATCGTATTCTAGATTTGAGTCACACCCAGTATAGACTGAGAAGGAGATCTGGTGAACATAAGAGAGCAGTTTCAGTACATGTGGAAAGAAGTGATGACGGCAAGCTTAAAGTACAAGTTTTCAAAATTTAGAGGAGACAAAAATCAGATCAAAGCTTGAGAGGGAGCAGGGTAAAAGAAAGATCTCTTTAAGATGGGGTTCTGTCATTTTTGTGGGGAGAAAGGAAGACGTCAATAGAGCAAATGAAGATACAACAAAGTGAAGTAGTGCAGGAGGTGACTTCAGAGCTCCGAGTGGGGACTGGGAGGTGGGGGTGGAGGGTGGTCAGGCACACCAAGGCCAAGTCCCAACTCTGCTACTAAATGATCTGTGTGACTCTCTGCCAGAACTTTAACCTTTTCAGAGTTGTTGTTAAAATTAAATGAGATAATACCTACGAGGTACCTTGCACAGTTCTTGAAAGAAAAATACTAGTCATTATTTGTTGTGATCCTTCTATTAGAATGAAAGAGGAAGCAGGAGGATAAACAAGCAAGGGTTAGACAGAAGTTGGGACAGGAGAGCCAACATACAGATGGGAGGCTAGCTTTTGGAAGAGGGAGAAATTCTGATGATGGGCAGGTCAAGAGTTCGTGATGTAGGGTGTGTGGAGTCCTGCTCTATCTTTATATCATGGCTGTTCTGCATTACCGTTTTCTAACCAAAAACACCAGTTCTATTTTTTTATATTATACCAAATACAAAAGGTACAATACTTGAAGAGGACTAAAAATCATGTTAGGATACATACCAGTACTTTTATGAAAGTTCTTATTATTAATTATTATACATAAACCCATTTCTGGATAATCCATTTTATAACTGTTGTCGAAGGACATTCCCGAGTCCATTGATTTACTTCCATGTAAGATCTTTCTGTTTGGAAATCAAACAACAGGTTACAAAGGTAGAAATGACCAATGCTACTGTTCACATTAATACAACTTTTACAACACATAAGAACAGTTCATATCTGTTGAATGCATGTCAGGCTGTGTGCTACAGGCCTTTCCTGATTTAAATTTCATGATAAACCATTTCACAGATGGGGAAATGACCGCAGTGGGGCTCAGGAACATGCTGATGCTTATGCAGATGCTGTGTCAGAGCTAAGGCCTAGCATACCTGTGAGACTTCAGAGTTCACGCTTTTAATCTCCACATTTTAGGGTATTCCTCTAAATTTTTATAAAATTTCAAATATATTTCATAGTTTTAAATTTTTAAATTTCTTGTAACTTTGTGAGATATTTATCTTTCAAAATCTTAACAATTACCCTGAAATGATGGGAAAATGGAAATATGACAAAATGGAAATATGACCCAAAGCACAGTATTTATCACAATTCCTAAACTGTCCCTTAAACACTATGAGCTGAACAAATTAATAGTTAATACATAGAATCACTGCTGTAAATAATTGGAAATACTCATCTGAAGGTCGCTTATCTAAAAACCTCTGTTATCTAGACCAAGGTCAAAAAAACTTTTTTCAAAACAGCCAAACAGGGCAGCCTGGGTGGGTCAGCGGTTTAGCGCCAACTTTGGCCCAGGGCATGATCCTGGAGGCCCAGGATCGAGTCCCATGTCAGGCTCCCTGCATGGAGCCTGCTTCTCCCTCTGCCTGTGTCTCTGCCTCTCTCTCTCTCTCTCTGTGTCTCTTATGAATAAATAAATAAATAAAAATCTTAAAAACAAAACAAAAAAAAAAACAAAACAGCCAAACATTAGGTAGTCGAGGCTTGTAGGTCATACAATCTCTGTTGAAGGCAGCTACTCCATTCTGTTAGTGAAAGTAGCCCAGGACAACATGTAAATAAATGTGTGTGGCTATGTTCCAATAAAACTTGACCAAAGTAGACAGCAAACCTGACCTCTGATCTAGCCCAAGGAACAGGAAAACCAGGTCTAGAAACAGCTAAACATCAGTATCTAAAGTCTACATCCTCAAGCATTTAACCTGAAAGTATTTCACATTATATACAATTCTACAAACACTGTTGGAAGGAGATAAAATGGTAAATTAAAGCAGTCAAGGTCAGAAACAACTGTATTTAGCTAAAGGTGAAGATCCCCACATTTTACAGTTAAGAAAATTAGCACTCAGAAAGCCAAGTGACTTACTGAAGATTATATAAATTAGGGATCCCAGAACTGTAATTCCCTAACACCTCCTATTGCCTCTTTAGGGCTTCTCTACCAGCAACAGGATAGCCACATGGGGAAGGTGCACACTGATGCAGAGCAGAGACTCAAAAAGTCAAGGGACATGAGGGTAACTTATCATAAGATAAAAACAGACTTAAATCTGTTTTGGGCTCCCATGTAATTTGCTATTAGATTATACTCTGTGATATGAAAAGGTAGGAAAATGCACACATCACTTAAAAAGGTTTAAAAAAAAAAAAACACCTAAACCCTCTAAAATGAGATTGTTTTTCAAAAGTTTAGTTTCTAGTAAATCTCCTTAGCTAAACAGACACAGCCAAATCTTTATTGGTAACCTGTTCCTCATTCTATAATTATCTTGTTTAGTATGAAGATCACTAAATAATTACTTATTTTTGTCCAAAATAATAATCCTGGGTCTCAGAAGAAACTTTCAGAGATCCCAAGTAGATAGTGACATGAATTACATTAAGGGTATCTGCATTTTATCTTTATCCTTTCTCCATCATCTGGTTATGGGAAGCATTAAAAAGCAAAATACTGCAAAGAGGAAGAGAGAAAACAGAGGGTAGAAGCTCATCGGAAAACCAGGCAATTCTTCCCTAAGACTCAGAATTGGCACTTCATTTTAGTCATAAAAAAGAAACAGAAAGTCCAAAATCTCCAAACACAAAAGCTCCCATCCTGCAGATGGATTTAGGAAGGCACAGAAGCATCCAGACTTGCGAGTTCTTCCTCTCCTGTGGCATCCTTCTGTTTCCAGGTCGGCGATTCTGACTGTGGGTCAGGCACTGTACCTCATGTTTCCCTCCATCCTCCGCGCAGTTTAGTGAAAGTTTGACATTGAAGACAAATTCAGGGAGGATAAGTTAACGTGTGCAAAGCCACGTGGCTGTTGAGGTAGGAAGTCAGCTGGTTCTCTCTGGCTTGAAAGCCCTTTCTGCTTCCCCGCTCCTCAATGTTTGCTGCATTACATAACACCTCTTTCTCTGATTATAAAGGACAGCATTAGAAATACTCACGTTTCTGCATTTTTAAAGGATTTTGCATCCACTGAGTTTTCAGTGTTCTCCATGGATACTTCTAACTGGAATATAGAGAAAAGACAGAAGTTAATCAATCCATCATCTTAAGACCCCTGCATTATATTAATTACTCTAACGATTATTTATATGGACATCCTCACATTAGCATTACCACTCCTCCCCCAGCTTCACCTCTATTGGTAAAGGTTTCTGTAAGTCAAACCTGAGAACAATAATCCTTTCTAAAAGTATGTGTGATAGGGTCCACTTCTTCCTCTCTCTCTCTTTTTTAAGTGAGCTCTGCAGTTCATGTATAGTGTACAGGTATGAAGCGTGCTGCTTGATCAATTTTTGACATTTACATGCTCCCACCAGATCAAGATACAGATTGCAACTTGTTTCCACTGCGACAGATCAGGTCATTCATTGACAGAAATTCAGCCTTCCAACTCAACACAGTTAAAACAGAACCGAGGAACTCCCTAGCACAACGGTCTACCTCACGTAGGCTGTTCTACGACGCTTTTGATTCCCAAGAGCTACAGCTCCAGGGAGTTCCAAAGCCTCCACATAACCTTTACTCTGAAACTAGGCTTGAGAATCCCAACTTCTCGTGTGGGGGTGTAGAATGGCCAGGGAAAACTGGAAGCAGGAACTCCAGTTTCGTTTTCGTGCTTCCATCAGATGGTTCCAGGGGGCCTTACGCAGTGAGCAAGTCCTTACAATCCAAGCAGCCACCACTCATTGTGCGCTTCTACGGCTCGCACATTTCCAAGACTCCTGAAAGTCAGGAAACCCTACTTCTGGTGATTAAGTGACTTTGTCCACAGTCACAGAGCTAAGTGACTCAGGCCCTCTCCTTCCCACTCTGTCCTGTTGCCTCTGCAGCAGCCAGCTCCTTACTACTTGTGTTCCGTTGTTCTCCCATGTCTTCTCTGGCCTTCCAGAAGTAAAGGTACTTCCCATGGCACTCTGCCTCCCTAAATAGAGAGAGAAAAACAAGACCAAAAATTCTTGACTTTCTTTAGCCTCCAGAAGCCTTGGCTAGCTCAGAAATTCGAATCCAAATACAACTTTAACCTAACTTATATGCTAGGATCAAAATTCTTAACAGAATACCCAAGCCCATCAACAGGACTCACCCAACCACAAAAGCCACACAAGACCGCACAAGTCCTAGCCTTCTGTCCCACTTTACACTGAAAAAATTGTGATAAAACGTACATAAATCTACCATTTTAACTACTGTTAAGTGTACAATTCAGTGACATTAACTATAGTTACGTTAGTACATGACCATCACCACCACCCATCTCGAGAACTTACTTTCTTCTTCCCAAACCAAAAATCCCTACCAAAGCCCACTGTTTTCAAGGCCTCCTAAAAGCAAAGGAAACCTCTTTTGTTCTCCAAAAGCTAAGTTCCTTCCTGCCTTCTCCCTAAATATTGCGTGAACCTATGGTGGAGAAAGATGGAGACAATAATATGGAGGAAAGGAAGCATCAACATTTCATCTCAACCATAGAGGAGAGCAGTGTTTTACTTTCTCTCAAGCCAGACTTCGTTTTGTTTTCTAACAAAGACTCTGTTTTTCTACCATCTTGTTTCCTATAGGCTTCCTAGAAAACCAAGGGAGGATGGTGAACACTACTGAGATGAACCATCTTTTAGTCAGTAAGCAAATATTTAGTGAACACATGCTTTTTGCCTGATGCCATTGTAGGCACTAGGGCAGAGTGGAAGACAAGACAAAGCTCTTACCTTTAAGAAACTTTCACCCTAGAAAGGAAGAATAATTATAGATTGGTAATAAGATTTCTGACACTAACTGGGACTATGAAGAAAAGAAAATAAGGTAAAGTAATGGAGAGACTGGGAATATGAGCTACTCCAGATAAGGTGGTTGGGGAAACCATCTTGTAGGTGCCATTTACATTGAGATCTAAATGACACAGAGGCTATCCTTGCCGGGAAGAACCAACAAGTACTAAGTCCCTGAAAAAATTTGGTGTATTCATGGTACAGAAAGAAGACCACTTTGACTAGTGCATGGTAAATGAAGGGAAGGCAAAAAGAGAGATGAAGAAGCAAAGGTGAGATCACATAGGGCTCTCAGGAGCCAAGAGCAGCTTTGGTTTTTTTCTGGTTGCAAGGAGACACCACTGGTGTGTCTTAAGCAGAGGGGGCGGCATGCTTTAAAAAGATCACCCTGGATGCCAAGTGGAGAATCAACTGTAGAAGACAGGAAAAGAAGCACACAGGCCAACACAAAGCCTTATAGAATAGTCCTAGAAAGAGATGATGGTGGCTGAGATTAGAGTTGAACACTGGATATAGGTAATTAAGAGTCTGAAACTCAGGGAGAGATCAGCACTGGAGATACATGGGGCACTCTGGTTTTTATAGGTCCAGCATAAGGACTAAGAGAGGTGACTGAGACAGGGGGAGCCACTGGTGGGCAGGGGAGGATCAGATGAATATGGTATACCAAAGCATATAGAAGTCTTTCAAGTAATGTTCCATGCTTTAAATATTGCTAAAAAAGGTCAAGTCTGTTGAGGACAGACCACTGGCTTTGGCAAGATGGGCATGAGTATAGTGGGGATTATCAGGAAAAATCGTTCAAAAGCTGGAAATGGGCAAAAGAAATAATTGTATATCATTTAAGTGTGGTGCTGGGCTTGGTCTAGAGGAATCTTGAGGATTAGCTGATTTTATAGAGTGTCTTATTTTTTAAGCTTTTATTTAAATTCTAGTTAGTTAACATATAGTGTAATATTGGTTTTGGGAGTAGAATTTAGTGACCAATCACTTACAACACCCACTGCTCATCACAAATGCCCTCCTTAACACCCATCACTCATTTAGCCCCATCCCACATCCACCTGCCCACCAGCAATCCTTCTGTTCTCTATAGTTAAGAGTTTCTTATGATTTGCCTCCTTTTCTCCTTTTGTTTCCTCCCTTCATGTTTTGTTTTTTAAATTTCCCAAAAGAGTGAAATCATATGGTATTTGCCTATCTGACTAATTTCACTTAGCATAATATGCTCTAGCTCCATCCATCGCTGTTGGAAATAGCGAGACTTCTTTTTGATGGCTGAGTGACATTCCATTGTATATATACCATATCTTATTTGTTCATTCATCAGTTGATGGACATTTGAGCTCTTTCCATAGTTTGGCTATTGTTGATAATACTGCTATAAATATCAGGATGCAAAAAAAAAAAACCCATCAGGATGCAGGTGCCCCACTGGAATCAGTATTTTTGTATCCTTTGCGTAAATACCTAGTAGTGCAATTGCTGGGTCAGAGGGTAGCTCTATTTTCAACTTTTTGAGGAATTCCATACTGTTTTCTAGAGTGGCTGCACCAGTTTGCATTCCCACCAACAGCATAAAAGGGTTCCCCTTTCTCTACATCCTTGCCAACACCTGTTGTATACTGTGTTGTAATTTTAGTCATTCTACAGGTGTCAGGTCATATCTCATTTGGTTTTGATTTGTATTTCCCTGATGACTAATGTTAAGCATCTTTTCATGTGTCTGTTAGCCATCTGAATGTCTTCTTTGGAAGTTGAGTTTGATAAGATCTTTGTAGATTTTGGATACTAACCCCTTTCCTGACCTTATAATGACTAGGTTATTTTACAACTCTGCAGAAAACTATGTCACAGAAAATGGATAGACATGCTAGTGATTCTTGTGTATAGCAACAAAAATTAATTTTGTCTTTTAATGATACAACTGATTTCCAACCTGCAGAAAAGATGACCCTTCCAAATTACATTTTATTGCCCTGTAGGAGATTAACCGTTCTGCTTCTACTAGCAAATTCATGTCATTATACCCAACCATCTATGTTTGCTCTTCAAATTCTTCTTTAACCTGGTCTTAATACCTTACTGGTTCTCTTATTAATTATGTGATGCATATTTATTTTACATTTACACAACAGTCAGATTTTAGACTTTGCAAATATTATAGTTTAAAAGGATCAATGTTGGGCAGCCCAGGTGGCTCAGCAGTTTAGGGCCGCCTTCAGCCCAGGGCCTGATCCTGGAGACCCGGGATCGAGTCCCACGTCAGGCTCCCTGCATGGAGCCTGCTTCTCCCTCTGCCTGTGTCTCTGCCTCTTTCTCTCTGTGTCTCTCATGAATAAAGAAATAAAATCTTTAAATATATAAAAAAAAAATAAAAGGATCAATGTTGCTGCAGTGGGTTGGGAAGAAAATGGGAGAACAAAAATGAATAAAGTTACACAAGTAAGTAAGCAGTTTTGTAGTGAAGGGAAAAGGAGAAATGGGATAGGAGCTGGAGAGAAATGAGGAGTTAGAGATATCTTGCTCTGTTTGGTTTTAAAGATGGGCCATAGAAGGCTTGCTTTCAAGCTGATGGGAATGATCTGCAGAAAGTGAGAAATTAACAAGGCAAGAGGAGAGAAAGTTGAAGGGATGAGAGGTTTGCGAATCTAGCTCACATACGGAGAGGCGTTAGTCTCAGTTAAGAACAAATGAGGGTTCATCTCCCATAACGAGAAGGAGGACAAACTATTGGGGCAAAACATGTGAAGGATGGTGAATGGGATGGAAGGAGGATGAGGTACTTCTTCTAAGACTGCTCCTATTTTCTCTATATTTAAAAGATAAACTATGAGACAAGAATCCCCAAAAGTCTTAGACATACTTTTACATGTATTTACCCACGTATTGTAACCAAGTAATCCCAAAGACCAATCATGCACAATGCCAGCAGAGGTGTGGGAGATAGGCATTCTCATACACTACTGGAAGGGACATAAATTGGTATTAATTCTTGAGAACATTTTGGTATGTCCTCCTATCCCTCAATAAAAGCTTACAAGGTTGATCTGGTAAAAATTACACGGCCTTAAAAAACCACCCCAGAGGTTGGGAGAGAGGAGACAAGGGGAAAGGCAAGAATATTGAGAATTGAGAATAGTTAAATTGTGGTAGATCCATATACTGATTAATACAAGTATAAAACTTTTTTAAAGAACTTATCAACTATATAGAAAATGCTTCTATTAGAAGACTAAGTAAAAATAGGTTATAAAGTTGTATAAAAATAATATAATCTAAATTAAACACAAGAAAAAGTCCCAAAGTAATTATCCAGAATCTTTACATATCAACCTATTTTTAACAGTGGCTCTCTCTGGGTGATGGGATTACTGGCAACTTATTTACTCCTTAATATTTTCCTATATTTTCTCTGACATCTGTACTGTTTTTAAATTTAGAAAATAGCAACAAAGATTATCTTATAAAATAATATCTATCAACAATGGTAGATTGCATCAACCAGAATTGTGTTGGCCAATCTCAACTCTCAGCCCTGTTTCAAGAGTGACAAAAATAGGGAAATGCTACCACTAAAAAGTAGCAATCTTTCCTTGACTGTTTTGTACCATATTCTAGTCTCCCTCTTTTTCTTTCTCTTTCATACAGAAGACAAACATATTAGGTACAAGAAAGCTCAAACATTCTTAAACCATAAATATAGAGACCAAATGCCCTAGACATGCCAATTCTAACTGAGCAGATTATAATGCAAAATAATCATCCATCCATGGCTGAAAAACAAGTGTGGTTAATGAATTGAGAGAAGTATTACAGAGTGGCTAACAATTCTGAAAACATGCCTAGAGGCAAACACATAACAATTGATTTATTGTTATTATATACAATCCATAAGAAAATAATATTATCTATGTCTCAAGACTTCATGGCCAGCCTGTAGTAAATTTGGAATGAAAACAGAGTGAGAAAGAAGACCTAATAAAAATAGAAATTTCTAAAGCTGAACCTGAAGCTCCTGCCAGTGTCCTTTCTGGCTCTAGGGTTTGCCTCACATTGATCCTATGAATGGGTTTGCCAAATGTCGGATACACAGTAGGTGTTCAGGACCCCCTAAATGCTGATAGGTTCCCACATATAATTGAGGCCTTTAAGATCTCCTGTCAAACCACTTCTTTTGCCAACAGTGCAGTGATTCTTAGACTGAAATACTAACTTCTAACAACCTTTTATCTCTTGCCAACAATAATGCTATTGGATGAAACTGTTTTATCCTTATAGAGAGTTTAAATTTAAATAGTCATCTGCTTTCCAGAGTTTTAAATATTTGGTTTTTGGCTCATATCAATGTTAAGAGTTCATCAAAATAAGAGATGACTTTAAAGTCGTCACTTCCTTTTCATACATTTATTGAACTTTAACCAAATCATTTTTAAAAGTTAAAAAAAGTTTCATATACATCAGGCTTAATACAAGTAATTATAATTTAGTAGATCTGATATTAGGCATGAGATGGACAATTTTACTTCAGTAAGGTAGTTGGTGGCTAAAAGGCGAAAACAGGAGTTCTTTAGAATGGGATTTAAAACAGCGTCATACTATTTGATAAGGATTTCTCAGGAACACATACTACGTGTTTCATCGCTTTCATTATCGGTATCTGAACCACATATATTGCAACAGTATTAACTGATCTTCATATACTATCACAAACTTACAGAATGGTAAATAAAATCCTCATTGCATCAGACATGTGCTCATTTGCTCTCTCCTGTCACCATCTGCTTTTTCCATGTGAAAACACCAAACACTCTTGGGAGAAGCACTTTGGTTCTTGCAGAAATGACTCAAGTGTCACACTTAGCATTACCTCACCTCCATTAGCTAATGCTGGGCTGAATACAAATCATTCTGGGGATGGTGATCTCATCTTAGAAGGATTAAAAAAAATCATCCCTTAAGGGAAACATTTAACGCTCTAAATGATACAAAACATAAATGGGAAAACATACCAAAAGGATTTAAAAATCTATCTTCACAGAGCAATGAACTTAACACTAATTGTTTCTGACTGTACTGATGTATATAATTCTATCAATTCAGGATGGAATTCTAAACATATTAGATCCTGGAGAATTCTTAATAGACCAATTGGCATTAGATGGCAAATTTGAATTGGGTCTTAGACTCACTTCTCTAGTTTCTAGACCCCTTTAACATTGCCACTAAAGCTGCTACAGACAAATCTTCAGAAGCTAAAAAAAAAAAAAAAAAAAAAGGTTGTCAGTAGAAATTTAAACATTTCGTGCTGTGTTTTCCTAAACAAGTGAAAAGTTGCTTTTCCTATTTATATTCTGGTTAGCCAACTAAAGGGACCATTGTATATAGCAATAATGCAGTAAAGCAGAATAAATGATCTACAATGAAGGCAGGCAATGAAGGCAGAATGAATAAAAATTCATTTCTAAAATTGAAATTTCTATATGAAGTTCTAAAGTGTTAAAAGTTAAAAAGCCCACAAAACCCTGTTATTAAAAACAAACAGTTTGAAAGCGTGCCTATGGTAGAGATTTCAAAATAAGATATTAAATTAGTATAAACAGTTTGCTAAATTCCTACTCAGCTAATCTGTCACCCAGCAGCAGGCTGCTTTTGGGAAGGAGCCTCCCTAGTAGGCTGCTGTCCTACAAGGAAACTGAACTAAAGGATAAAGCCTGGTTTCAAAAGGGTTTGAAATCTCCAAATGAGACATCAGAACGAATACAGCTCACTTATGAATCATCTCCGTGAATCTATCTAAAACAAACAAAAATCATGACTTAAGATTTACCAAAACAGACAGCCAAAGAAAAGGCGGCTAAGAATCACAATGCCCTATGTGATTGGAGTGTTGTGTACAAGTGTCCTGTAACAACAGTTCTTCTTAATGCTGGCTCATTTGGGCTAGACTCAGAACAAAAGGTACTTTTACTTATTTATGTATGCATTTATTATTTACTTATGTATTTCTGGCTTGTCCTTCCAGCGATGGTCTGAGACATAATGATCCCCATTTTGCAGTTCAGCTAATTGAGGCTCAGAGCAGGTAAGTAACTCATGTGGCAGAGCCAGGATTCAAACCAGGATCTCTCTGCCTTGAGAGCACAGACTCTCACTCTTCTATATGACTTACTACCCTATAGGAGGGGTAAGCTTATCTGTAGTTTCAAGGAGGGAACTAAAACCCCACAACCTAGAAGGTCTAATGAAAATGCAAAGGACATAATAACATGATGGAAACTGAGTGAAGCAAAGACGCTGAAATAGTAGTACAAAGTGCACTTACTCTAATAAAATAGGAATGACAGTTCTAGTGTTTTTGATGCCACTGGGTGATCTACTTCTAAAAGTAAAATATCTGGTTTCATGTTATTAAGATATTCTCTATATGTTTGTAAAGTAAAGGCGAAGCCTTTCCATTAAGACTTCTGGGAAGACTTACACTTTTGCCCAAGAGCTTGATAAACATCAGGATTATGTTTATGACTTATTAGAGAAGATAAAGTCACAAAAGCAGTCACATATCCAAATTTAGTAAGTGAAACAGAAAGAATATACTTTTCACATTAGTTTGGATAAGAAAAGATTTCAGTTATAATGTACTAAAGGTTTTTTTTGAAATGGTTTCCTGTCTGGTCTCTGAATGCCTCTGGGGAATTAAAAGAATCACCAAATTGGATATTGCCGTTGGACCTGGTAGTCAATCTTTTAATATTTATTTTGTGATTAAGGTAAAAACACACTGAGTGGCAAGTAAAGGTAAATACAGAGTAAACTAAACTATGTTCAGTTGTGTCCTACAAACAGACCAAGCCATTCTTTCCTTTCCTCTGGAAGGGCCCCAGGACTAGGAGGAGACAGGCTAAAAATGTTCCCCACTATTCAAAGCTGTATTTTGTATTTCATATATATATGAAGGACCTTCATTCTATATTTGCCTGTTATAAAAATGATAGATAACCTACAAGGCCCCCCCCCCCCCCGGAACCACTGCTCTGTAAAAGCGGATTCTGGTTTACAACCACTTGGTTAAAGAAATCCTGCCTCCCAGAGGTTTGGAACTGTAAAAAGTCAAGAGCCAGTTATTTTTATACATTTGTCATTTGGGCTGTAATCATTTACTGAACTGTGTGCAGAGTACTGCAGTAAACCTGAGGGTAGGTGTCCTCATGGGGGGCTCACACCTGTACTCTCTGCTATCTGGAAGTGGCTCCCTAAGGCAGATACCACACAGTGCTGGGTAGGGACCAGAGAATTTTATCTTACTCTACCCTAATTCAGAAGCTCTATGAACTATTTGCAGGGAAGAACAAAATAGGCAGAGGAATAACATTACATAGTTACAAAGCACAGTCAACAGACCTCTCATTTTATACTCACCACAACCCTGTGAGGTGTCTATATAATTTATGCCTAATTTATGAATGGGCTAGTAGTAAGTTTTGCCCTTGGGACTTGGCCTAGAGTGGCCTGACAACAAAGTGTCTGTCCCCCTCCAGGACATTTGTTAAATGTGTACAAAACATTATCTAACAGTCTAAGAATTCCCATCTCTCGTTCTGGGCCCAAACACCAGTGCTTCACATTTAAGGCAGAGTTTAAAGATCTAAACAGTAGGCACCAAAATTCTTTTAAAGCCATACGTGGAAAAAAAAAAGACTGTTTTTTAGCACTGAAGGGGGATGAAGCAGGAGATTGTGTTAAATTGGGTTTGAAAGCAAAACAGCAGAGAAACTTGTAATTGCCTATATCAGATAACATGTCAGTCTCTTAAAATGGCAGGAAGTAAGGCCTTTTTTTTTTTTTAAAGGAGAGCAAACACAAATCTGATTTAATTGAATACAATGTTTCATTTCTTTTTTACTGAGAAGGGGTTTTACTGCCACACTCCAATAGCCTGTTCATTTATTAAAACACGTTCTAACTTTCAAAGCCTTCTTCTGCAAAAGAGCAAAGCAAAACCAAAGCTCAAACATCACATTGTGATAGGGATGATTTAAGCTTTAGACTTCATTCCTGGAGAACATGTAACTTCAACACATTCAAAGCGGCGGCTGAGTACATTTTGATACAGGCTGGTCTAACCACCTTGCTTAGTGCCTGTGATTATCTTGCGAATATTCATACTCACGTTGGTATAGCGACTCCCTATTTCACTTCTACTATTCCCTTCTGATTCACATCTTTTAATTATAATTTACTAAGTAAACCTAAAATAGGCTTATTTTTTCTAGACTGGGCATAATTATTAAAAAAGCACAATACTGTAGTATGGGCATTAACTTGGGCCAGGCCCCTCTGTAAAGGGGGAAAACAATTAGGAACAACAAGATAACAAGATAAACATGGTCCCTCCTGGAATCTGCTTACAAAGTAGTAAGGAAAACAGTAAACAAAACAACTGCAAAGCATGGGCCAGCTGCCGTTTAAGAAATGCAGGATGCTAAAGGAACTCACAGTAGGAAGACCTAACCTTGAGGTACTTAATGAGAACAGAAACCTAAGTAGGAGTTCCTCAAGCAGATGTGATGTGTAATGATGGGAGAGAGGGAATATGCAGTGTTCCAGGCAGAGAACAGGTTCTAAGATCAGCCTGGCTGGTCAGTAACTGAAATGGTAGTATCACAAAAGATAAGGCAGGGGAGGGGATCAAGGAGACACAACCTATGCTTGGCTTTGTTAGCCTTGTTAAGGGCCTGGATTTGTTCAGTGGGCAAAGGAACAGCCTTCTAGAATTCTATTTTATAAAGCTCACTCGGCCTGTGCTGCGAAGAATGGGATGGAGTGGGGGAAAGGGTCTGGAAAAGCCAAGGAGGCTGCTGTGGCCAGGTGAGAGCCTGGGGGGGAGGGGGGTTCTCAAAAATGGACAGACGTGGACAGATCTAGTGCCTATTTTAGGGGGTTCAGAAGGAGGCTTGATGGCTAACGGGGAGAGGTGGCTGCGGTTCTCGGCTTGGACGCCACTTAGGGAGGACAGGGAAGGAGGCAGCCTGTGCCCGGCGAAGCCCGGCGGGACAGGGTGAGAACGGCACTCTCCAGGGGACTTCGGCAGCGGATGCGAGCCCGGGAAAGGGCGGCGCGGCCTTATGCAAGCCTTCGGGTCTGAAAAGTAAATGGAATTCAATGCTGGAGGCTAGTTCCCCGGAAAACCGAGTCGCACAGCCAAGGCAGGAAAATCGAGGCCCGAGACCAGACGGGCTTCCCGCGCCGCTCGGCACCCCCTCCCAGGCTCGCCGCCGCCCGGCCCCGGTGCTCCCGGCCCGGCCTCTCGGGCCTCCAGGCCGCCGGCTCCGCGTCCTCCAGCCGGATCTCCGTCCCCCGGCCTCCCCGACCCCCGCTCGGGTCTCCCGCCCAGCGGCCTTCCGTGCACCTTCTCGCAGCCGCGGAGGCGCCGGAACAAAGGATCCGCCGCCCGGGAGCAGCTGCAAGCCCAGGCGGGTCGCCGGGGCGGGCGCGGGGCGGGCGCGGGGCGGGCGCGGGGCTCGGGAGGATGGAGGAAGCCGGCGCCGGGCGCACAGGCTGCGGCGGGAAGACGTGGTGGTTGCACTCACCGCACAGACTCCGGGGAGCAGCCAGGAGCCGCCTCCTCTCCGCACCGGGTCGCCTTCCAAACGCCCAGCCTGCGGCGCTTAAAGGTGTGCTCGCGGCTGCCCTGCCCCCGCTAGCCCCGCCCCGGCCCCGCCCCCTCGCGCTCCCTCTGCGGGACACGTCCCGCTAGCCCCGCTCTCTCGCGCCCCACCCCCCCAGCTCGCTCCCTCATAGGCCGGCGCACGCGTCTCCCCGCCCCCGCCGCCCCTAGGCCATAGGCCGGCGTACGCGTCTCCCCGCCCCCGCCCCACCATGCCGCTCCCTCATAGGCCGGCGCCCTCGTCTCCCCGCCCCCGCCGCCCCTAGGCCGTCCCTCATAGGCCTGAGCGTCGCTTCCTGTGGACACGCCCTCCCCGCGCTCTGGCGTCGGCCACGCGCTGGGTTGTAAGACGGGCCCCACCTGCTTCTGCGAACCCCGTGGGTTTCCGCCGGTCGCCAGTGTTTCTGAAAGTAAAAGGAGGGACGCCTGAACGCCTCGCGAGGCCCGAGGAGCAGAGAGTAGGGAGTCAGAGGCCGTCCTGACGCCCGCTCAGACCTCCGGGAGGACGAGGAGCCGGCGGCGACCCGCCCCCCAGGTGCCCCGGGCCGCGCCTTACCTGCCCCGCCCCCCCCGCCCCTGAGTCCTCGCCTGCGCTGCGGATCTCCCGCCTGGTTTGGCTCACGAACTGCGTGCAGACCCGAAAGCAAGCACGGAGTTGTTTTCTTAGAAGAGTGTGTCAGCACAGTCGAGCACGAAGTTCCGCATCAGAGGTCAAGAGGTTCCGAGAGGTTCAGGACGTCCTTCCAGGTCCCGGACCCACGTTAGGCACTAGCCTCGCCCCCAGCATTTCTACCCATTCGGTTAAGAATCGGGGGCTGTAGTTTGTACATGAATGAATACACATCGTTAAGTATGCGTGGCAGCCCTTTGGTGAATGCTTAGTACCTTTTTTTTTTTTTTTTTTTTACAGATTTCTTTGAGAGAGTAGAAGCAGGCTCCCCTCTGAGCTGGCTTGATCCCAGGAGCCTGGGGTCATGACCTGAGCCAAAGGCAGACACCCAGGAGCCCCTACATTTTCTCATTTTATCCTTTTAACAAGTCTTGGAGGCAGGAATCCCAGTCCCTTCACGGGTTTAAGAAAGTTACGTCGTTTTTCCTTTTTGCTAAAAAGAGAAATACCGAAATCAGATTTGGATTCCAAGGAGGAGGCTTGGGCCTGCCTTTGTCCCTCCCAGATTGAGAGAGGGACAATCAGTGTGTTTGGCAGGCCTTTTTCTGCTGCAGTAAAACTGAAGAACAGGATCCTGTGCAAACCCTCCCCAGGGGCTCAGCATGCAGGAATTTATTTATTTATTTAAAGATTTTTATTTATTTATTCATGAGTGAAACAGAAAGAGGCAGAGACATAGGCAGAGGGAGAAGCAGGCTCCATGCAGAGACCCCGACGTGGGACTCGATCCTGGGACTCTAGGATCATGCCCTGGGTGGAAGGCAGGCATTAAACCTGCTGAGCCACTCAGGGATCCCAGCATGCAGGTATTTTTAAGGAAGGCGCTGGTATAGTCACAGGCATCCTATCATCCCCATTGGGATGCCCACACCCCTTCTTGGGTGAAACTCTCATGGCAAAATGATACTTGAGTTAAAGCAGCAGCAGCAGCAGCAGTTTTCTGTTTTCCTGCAAATGATACTAATTAGTCTAGTGAAGTTTTATCATGGTAAAGTGGTTTGCTAGAGGCCATGTCTTTTGACCGAATCCAGTCGTTTCTTGTTACAGGATCGTCTTGGAAGTGGCGGACTTTGATCTGGGGCCTTGGGGAAGAAGAATTTGGGAAAGGCAAGTGAGGCATTCCAGGTGAGAGGAATATACATGCAAGGGGGGGAAGATTGTAGTGAGCCGGGGACGGGTCGCAGTCCTTAGTGCTCATTTGGTGCAGAGGCTGAACACTAAGAAAGAAAACGATTAAGTGGTTTAGGTTCTGGAGAACGTGAAGTGGTTTAGAATCTGGTCCAGATTCTGGAGTTTGGACTGCTTGAGGTAAACCAAAGTGTGAATCGAGTGATGTTCTGAATCATTGATGAGCCTTGGTATGAAAAGTTAACAATCTGGTTTTAAGGGAGGTTAGTTTGGCAGAGTTAGGCTATGGGGGGGGGGGGTACCCAGTGGGGATGGTAGTAAGAGGGAACTAGGAAAGAATAATATACCACCCTATGTTTTCTTATCCCTCATGGAGATTTTTGGGAGGTTTACATTTGAGTTACTTCTTTTCAAGCATAGAGAGGCAAAATGACCAAAGTAGGGAAAAAAAATTCAATTAGTATATTTAATTTCTTCAGGTGTTACTCAGCTGGGATGTACTCTTATATAACAATGTTACTATAAATAAATTTTAAATCTTTTTTTTTTAAGATTTTATTTATATATTCACTGGAGGCACACAGAGAGAGATAGAGACAGAGACATAGGCAGAGGGAGAAGCAGGCTCCATGCAGGGAGCCCAACATGGGACTCCATCCCAGGTCTCCAGGATCACACCCTGGGCTGAAGGCGGCGCTAAACCGCTGAGCCACCAGGGCTGCCCTATAAATGAATTTTAATCACATACTTTATAACGACTATTCTAGCAGTGGGAGAAGTAGTATCCATGTATTCCAAAAGGCCATAAAGGAGATTATGTTAAGAAAATATTGTCAAATACTAGGACGTTGCTAAATCCTGGGACTGGGACATAGATGCCAGAAAACACAAAATCCTGTTACTTCAGTTCTCAGGGCAGAAGGAGAAGTTGGACTTGGGGAATAGGAGTGGACTTGTGATAGACAAAAGAGGAAACGGAAGCTGGAAGTGCACCAGGGAGAACCATGGCAAGCTCCCAGCTTTCCCTAGAAGTCGGGAATCATGGAGCACGTGCTGTCTGTTCCAGCTGCTTCTGGGACTCAGGCCATCACGTGTCGGAGCTGGGCAAGTCTAGGCATAAACTTAGGGAAGCCAGGCCTGCTGAAGTTAGCTGTGTCATCTCTCTGCCTCTTTCCCTCTGCCTCTTCTCCCACCACAGTTCTTCGAGAAGGACTAAGCCAGCCTTTTTTCTAGCCCTGATCACCTTTAGTTGTAAAATGGGTATTGAACATGGTTAAATGCAATGTTAAGAAATAACATTGGGCAGAGGGGGTGCGCATCTGGCTGGTTCAGTGGGTAGAGCATGTGACTCTTGACTTTGAGGCTGTGAGTTCAAGCCTCACATTGGGCCTAGAGTTTCATCTGACAAAAAAAAAAAAAAAAAAAAAAAGGAAAAGAAAGTAACATTGTGGTGCAATGTAAAGAAAGAGCTCTTAAACCTACTATTTTAAGATGAAACATATTTTTCTTTGGAAGTTGGAAACTTACCAAAAAAAAATAGTTACGGTCCCTATGTGAAAAGGGGCTTTTTATGTACAGTTCTATAAAAGACAACAGTCTTTCCCCACCAGGAAATTAAAAGCATTTCTAAAATGATGACCTGTGTTTTATCCCAGAGGGTAAGGATGAGGAATATGATAGTCCAAAACCAGAATGCCAGATGCCTTCCTGGTCTCCATTTCCTTTGCTTTTGTTATTCAACCCTCCTGCTCCAGTAGTCCTGCCCCCAGTTGTCATCTAACCCTCAACCCAGCTGTTACAATTTTTGAACAGTGCAGACAACATGAGGGCGTAACATATATTGAATTCCTCTTCTTTCTCTCTTGACACCATGGTGTCCTCAGTCCAGTAAGTGTCAGACTGGTTTTCCATTTGTCTCCAGGACTTTCATGTATGGCGTACTCCCCATGATCATACCAATAATTTTTACAAAATCAAAAGTTTTCCTGATGTCCATGTCACGAAGTGTGAACATCCACGGGGTTATTCCCAGTCAGTTCCTGGTTAGATACTAGAGCTACAAATCATACCTAATTGCATTCTGTGTTTATTTCCTTCACTAACTTATCAGTGGGCTTTATTAAAAGTTAATACATTTCATAGAAAAAAATCAGTTTCTCACTTAGATGTCTAAGTGTAGAGGATTTTTGTCTGTATGTGAAGCAGATTAAAATAAACTGAATACTCAGAATCTAGCAATCTGGAGTTCCATGTCACTTTGTATTGAAAAAGCCATTTCATTAAAAATTATCCCATCTCTTCAATTCCAGTGAAATTTTATCCCGTTCCTAGGCATATCTGTTAGGAAGTTTATGTTGACATCTTTAGAAATATGTTTATTTCTTGGTTTACAATTTTCATGCGGATTTGTTATAACTCTGAGAGAATAATCTTTCCCAGGTCTGATATATTTGAAGTCAAATGTGAAATCTAAGTGTCATGATAATTTATCATCTCAATCTTTTAGGATGAACCTATTTTTTCTTCCCGGGAATATGTCCTATGCCAGTGACTTTGTGTTGCAAAGTTTTCTGCAGAAGTTCAAGAGAATATTTATCAACCTGATAAGCACAAGTACTGGAAAGGCACTGTCAGAGGTAAATAGGAATTGTTCCCTTGAATGCCTTAGTCTATATTGTTATTTCACTTTAAAAAGCTAATATATATGTTTTCTACATAGATAAATTACGATGTTACTAATGAAGGTGATACGAATGAAGAGGGAGACTACATCAGTTATTGATTTCTGTGTGAAAAACCAGACCAAAACTTCTTGTGTTAAAAAAAAAAGTTAATTTTATAGTTCTGTGGGTTGACTAGGCAGGTCTTTGGCAGATCTCACCTGAACTCACTCAGGCTATCTTATGCATTGAATTCAGATGTCTGGATAATCCAAAATGTCTTAACATACCTGATAGTTGGTGTTGGCTGTTAGCTGGGATAATCTGGTTCTTCTCCAGATGTCCTTTTTTCCTCAATGAGACTAGAGTACTAGCATGAGTCTCAGATCAGGACTCCAGCATTGCCAAATCCAGTGCAAAAGCCCTTACTACACCTCTTTTTGCTTCACTTTGTTGATGTGACATTGACTAAAGCAAGTCATGTGGCCAAGTACAGAGTCAGTGAGTGGGCTCAGCATCTCTTGATGGGAGGAATGGCAGAGATTTTGTGGCCATTATTTACCTATGATGGAAGCTTTTCTCCTTTTCTAAAAACCTATCCTTTTTTTTTTTTTTTTTTTTGGAAGCAACAGTAATCCCCAGTCATAAAAGTATTGCCTGGCCCTCTTACCTTAGTGTGGCTAACATGGAAGCATTGTGTGCAAACAAAAACACATGTCATTAATAAACAAGGATTAAAAGACTGTCATTTTGGGATGCCTGGGTGGTTGAGTGTCTGCCTTTGGTTCAGGTCGTGATCCCAGAGTCCTGGGATCAAGTCCTGCAACAGGCTCCCTACAGGGAGCCTCCTCCCTCTGCCTATGTGTCTGCCTCTTTCTCTGTGTCTCTCATGAATAAATAAATAAAAATCTTAAATATAAAAACCTGTCATTTTACTCTGACTAATCACAAAAATACAGTCATTAAATTAACAGACATAGGTTAAAATTTGTTCATTCCTGTCTTTATACAAGCTTATGATTACTATTGACATTCTAAACAAAGACTAACCAATATTCCAGGTCCCATTTATACCCTGAGTTGTTCTCCCAACTAACAATTGTGTTGTGAGAAAAGAGCAGTGGATAGAAACAGAAGAAGAGGGAACTGCACAGTGGTGTCTAGAAATGAACTCTGCACTAAGAAATAGTAGCACAAGATGATGGCTGAAGTATTAGCACTACTTGGGCAAGATCGTGCTTGATGCAATAAAGTGTTTATAATAAAAACCATAATATAGGGGATCCCTGGGTGGCACAGCAGTTTGGCGCCTGCCTTTGGCCCAGGGTGCGATCCTGGAGACCCGGGATCAAATTCCACGTCGGGCTCCCGGTGCATGGAGCCTGCTTCTCCCTCTGCCTGTGTCTCAGCTTCTCTCTCTCTCTCTCTCTGTGACTATCATGAATAAATAAATAAAATCTTTAAAAAAAAAAAAAAAAAAAAAAAAAAAAAAAACAAACAAACAAACAAAAACATAATATAAAAGTCACTTATATTTACTTGAGGCCTTGTAATTTACAAAATGTTTTCCTATGTCTTATCACATTTATCCTTGTGATAATTACATAAAGTGTTCAGGATGATGATGATCCACATTTTGCACTTAAGGCTTTGGGCACTTCTAAAATCAGCACTGTTAGATGGAAGAGCCAAGATCTAAAGGTACCTGATAAGTAGCCCCATTCTTATTTTATATTAAAATTTCATGCAGAAAGAAAAAAAAATATATGGCAGTTAAGGAAATACCATTAGGAAATGAGTTTTGAGAGAGATCTGGGTGGCTCAGAGGTTGAGCATCTACCTTCGGCTCAGGGTGTGATCCTGGGGTCCAGGATCGAGTCCCCACATCAGGCTCCAGCAGGGAGCCTGCTTCTCCCTCTATGTCTCTGCCTTTCTCTTTGTGTCTCTCATGAATAAATAAATAAAATCTTTAAAAAAAAAAAAGGAAATGAGTTTTGAAGTTTTACCAAGACAATGTATTCTAAATAAATACATTGATGTCCTTGTTTGTTTTAGGACTGATAGAAATCTTACATGGGATAGAATTTCATTTGTCTGTAACTTCTAAACCAATGGAGAGAAAATGGGAAGCAAAACTGAAGCAAATTGAAGAACGAGCATCTTGTTATGAGAGGAAACCGTTGTCCTCGGTATACAGACCAAGACTGTCCAAGCCAGAAGAACCACCCTCCATTTGGAAATTATTCCATCGGCAGACTCAAGCTTTTAATTTTGTTAAAAGCTGTAAAGAGGTAATTTTCTCATCTACTTTTTTTTTGGGGGGGAGGGAGCTATTATAACTTAAGATTTTTTAAAAAAAGGTTTGATTGTCTTCATTTCACTTCACATGGTCTACCAAAAGAATTATTGTGATCTAAATATACCACTACAAAAAAATATTATACCACTACAAAAAATATTCCTCTGAATTGCTGGCCATTTACTTTATATTTGCAATGAAAAAGAATGACCTATGTAGTGCCAATTAGTTTAAAAAATTTGTAATGAGGGCACCTGGGTGGCTCAGTTGGTTGAGCAGCTGCCTTCAGCTCAGGTCATGATCTCAGGGTTCTGGGATTGAGTCCTACATCAGGCTCCTGCTTAGTGGGGAGTCTGCTTCTCCCTCTCCTTCTACCCCACTACTAATGCTCATGGTCTCTCTCGCTCCCTCTCTCTCTTTCTCTCTCTCTCTCTCTGGCTATCTCAAATAAATAAAATGTCAAAAAAATTTGTAATGACATTTTTTAAAGTTTCAGTTGAGATATAGTTGATAGTTTCAGGTGAACAACGTAGTGATTTAACAATTATGTAGATTATAAATGCTCACCATAAGTCTAGTCATCATCTATCACCAAGTTAACTACAAAATTGATGACTATATTCCCTGTGCTGTACTGTTCATCACCGTGACTTATGGTGTCTCTCTATCCCCCTTCACTCCAGCAAACACCAGTTTGTTCTCTGTATTTGAGTCTGTTTCAAGTGTGTTTTGTTTTTAGATTCCACGTGTAAGTGAAATCATATGACCCTTGTTTTTCTCTAACTTATTTCACTTAACATAATATCCTCTAGGTCCATCCATGTTATTGTGAACAGCAAGACTTCCTTTTTTTTTTATGGCTGAGTAATATTCTTTTGTGTGTTTATATACTGCATCTTCTTTGTCTTCATTTATCAGTGGACACTTAGGTGTCTTTCATGTCTTTGCTATTATAAACATAGGTACATATATATTCTTTTGCATTAGTGGTTTCATTTTTTCACACATACTGAATTCCTAGAATTGCCTTCTCTGTAGTAGATTAATTAACCATATAATTGTGGGTTTATATCCTGTTGCACTGATTTATGTGTGTACTTCTTGATTATTTTAGCATTGTAATATACTTTGAAATCTGGGGTTGTAATACTTTCAGGTTTGTTCTTCTATCTGAAGGTTGCTTTGGTTTCTGTGGTCTTATGTGGTTCCATACAAATTTTAGGAGTATTTGTTCTAGTTTGTGAAAGACATTATTGGTATTTTGGTAAGGATTGCATTGAATCTATAGATTGCTTTGGGTAGTATGGATATTTTAGCAATATTACTTCTTCAGATCCATGAGCATTGTATATCTTTCCATTTGTGTTGTCTTCAATTTCTTTTATCATTGCCTCATAGTTTTCAGAGTACAGGTCTTTCACCTCCTTGATTAAATTTATTCCTAGGTATCTTATTCTCTCTAATGCAACTGTAAGTGGGATTGTTTTTTTAATTTCTTTCTGATAGCTCACTATTAATATATAAAAGGGCCCTCAATTTTTGTGTGTTAATTTTGTATCCAGTGACTCTACAGGATTTATTTACTTGTTCTAATTGTTTTTTGGAGTCTTTAGGGTTTTCTATACATAGTATCATGTCATCTGCAAATAGCGATAGTTTAATTCTTCCTTAGAAATTTGGATGCCAAAAAAAAAAAAAAAAAAAAAGAAATTTGGATGCCTTTTTTCCCTTCTTTTCTGATTGCTATGGTTAGGACTTCTAGTACTATATTAAATAAAAGTGGGAAGAATGGGCATTTTTATGTTTCCCTAATCTTAAAAGAAAGGCTTTCAGCTTTTCACTATTGGATATGATGTTGGCTGCAGGCTTGTCGTATCTGGTCTTTATTATGTTAAGGTGTGTTCCCTCTATATTCACTTTGTTGATAGTTTTATCGTGATGTTAAATTTGGTCAGATGCTTTTTCTGCATCTTTTGAGATGATCATTTGATCTTTATCCTTCATTCTGTTAAAGTGCTGTATATGTTGATTGATTTGTGGGTATTGAACCATCCTTGCACCCTGGAATAAACTTCACTTGATCATGGTGAATGATGCTTTAATGTATTGTGTTGGGTTTGCTAATATCTTGTTGAAGATTTTTGCATCTGTGCTCATCAGAGATAATGGTCTGTAATTTCCTCTTTTTGTAGTGTCTTTGTCTAGTTTGGTTTGAGGGTAATGCTGGTAGCCCTGTAGAACAAATCAAGAAGCATTCCTTTAAAAAAAAAAAAAAAAAAAAAAAAAAGGAAGCATTCCTTCCTCTTGTATATTTTGGAATAGTTTGAGAACTCTTTTTGGTAGAAGGGCACCTGGGTGGCTCAGTGCTACCTTTGGCTCAGATTGTGATCCTGGGGTCCTGGGATTGAGTCCCACATCAGGATCCCCACAGGGAGCCTGCTCCTCCCTCTGCCTGTGTCTCTATCTCTCTCTGTGTGTCTCTCATGAATAAATAAAATTTTAAAAATAAATAAATGTTTGGTAGAATTCAGCTGTGTAGCTATCTGGTCCTGGACTTTTATTTTTTGGGGAATTATTAAAGAAATTTTTATTGGGAGTTCAATTTGCCAACATATAGCATATAACCCAGTGCTCATCCCGTCAAGTGCCCCCCTAAATGCCCATCCCCCTGCCCACCTCCCCTTCCACCCCCCCTGTTCATTTCCCAGAGTTAGGAGTCTCTCATGTTCTGTCTCCCTCTCTGATATTTCCCACTAATTTTCTCTCCTTTCCCCTTTATTCCCTTTCACTATTTTTTATATTCCCCAAATGAATGAAACCATGTAATGTTTGTCCTTCTCCGATTGAGTTATTTCACTCAGCATAATACCCTCCAGTTCCATCCCCGTTGAAGCAAATGGTGGGTATTTGTTGTTTCTAATGGCTGAGTAATATTCCATTGTATACATAAACCACATCTTCTTTATCCATTCATCTTTCTTTTTTTCTTAAGATTTTATATATTTATTCATGAGAGACACAGAGAGAGAGAGAGGCAGAGACACAGGCAGAAGGAGAAGCAGGCTCCACGCAGGGAGCCCGACATGGGACTCGATCCCAGGTCTCCAGGATCACACCCCAGGCCGAAGGCAGTGCTAAACCAATAAGCCACCAGGGCTGCCCCTATTCATCTTTTGATGGGCACTGAGGCTCCTTCCACAGTTTGGCTATTGTGGACGTTGCTGCTATAAACATCAGGGTGCAGGTGTCCCAGCGTTTCACTGCATCTGTATCTTTGGGGTAAATCCCCAGCAGTGCAATTGCTGGGTTGTAGGGGAGTTCTATTTTTAACTCTTTGAAGAACCTCCACACAGGTTTCCAGAGTGGCTGCACCAGTTCACCTTTCCACCAACAGTGTAAGAGGGTTCCCCTTTCTCCACATCCTCTCCAACATTTGTTGTTTCCCGTCTTGTTAATTTTCCCCATTCTCACTGGTGGGAGGTGGTATCTCATTATGGTTTTGATTTGTATTTCCCTGATGACAAGTGATGCAGAGCATTTTCTCATGTGCTTGTTGGCCATGTGTATGTCTTCTTTGGTGACATTTCTGTTCATGTCTTCTGCCCATTTCATGATTGGATTGTTTCTTTGCTGTTGAGTTTAATAAATTCTTTATAGATCTTGGATACTAGCCCTTTATCTGATATGTCATTTGCAAATATCTTCTTCCGTTTTGTAGGTTGTCTTTTAGTTTTGTTGACTGTTTCTTTTGCTGTGCAGAAGCTTTTTATCTTGACTAAGTCCCAACAGTTCATTTTTGCTTTTGTTTTTCTTGCCTTCATGGATGTATCTTGAAAGAGGTTGCTGTGGCCAAGTTCAGAAAGGGTGTTGCCTGTGTTTTTCCTCTAGGATTTTTTTTTTTAATTTTTATTTATTTATGATAGTCACACAGAGAGAGAGAGAGAGAGAGAGGCGGAGACATAGGCAGAGGGAGAAGCAGGCTCCATGCACCAGGAGCCTGATATGGGATTCGATCCCGGGTCTCCAGGATCGCGCCCTGGGCCAAAGGCAGGTGCTAAACCGCTGCGCCACCCAGGGATCCCTTCCTCTAGGATTTTGATGGATTCTTGTCTCACATTTAGATCTTTCATCCATTTTGAGTTTATCTTTGTGTATGGTGTAAGAGAATGGTCCAGTTTCATTCTGCATGTGGCTGTCCAATTTTCCTAGCACCATTTATTGAAGAGACTGTCCTGTTTCCAGTGGATAGTCTTTCCTGCTTTGTTGAATATTAGTTGACCATAGAGTTGAGGGTCCATTTCTGGGTTCTGTATTCTGTTCCACTGATCTATGTGTCTGTTTTTGTGCGAGTACCACACTGTCTTGATGACCACAGATTGGTAGTACAACCTGAAATTGGGCATTGTGATGCCCCCAGCTCTTTTTTTTTTTTTTTTTTTAATATTCCCCTGGCTATTTGGGGTCTTTTCTGATTCCACACAAATCTTAAGATGATTCGTTCCAACTCTCTGAAGAAAGTCCATGGTATTTTGATAGGGATTGCATTAAATGTGTAAATTGCCCTGGGTAGCATTTTTTCACAATATTAACTCTTCCAGTCCATGAGCATGGAATATATTTCCATCTCTTTGTGTCTTCCTCAATTTCTTTAAGAGCTGTTCTGTAGTTTTTAGGGTATAGATCCTTTACCTCTTTGGTTAGGTTAATTCCTAGGTATCTTATGCTTTTGGGTGCAATTGTAAATGGGATTGACTTCTTAATTTCTCTTTCTTCAGTCTCATTGTTAGTGTATAGAAATGCCACTGATTTCTGGGCATTGATTTTGTATCCTGCCACACTGCCGAATTGTTGTATGAGTTCTAGCAATCTTGGGATCTTTTAGTTTTTCTATGTATCATGTCATCTGCAAAGAGGGAGAGTTTGACTTCTTCTTTGCCAACTTGAATGCCTTTTATTTCTTTTTGCTGCCCTATTGCTGAGACTAGGACTTCTAGTACTATGTTGAATAGCAGTGGTGAGAGTGGACATCCCTCTTGTGTTCCTGATCTTAGGGGAAAGGCTCCCAGTTTTTCCCCATTGAGAATGATATCTGCTGTGGGCTTTTCATAGGTGGCTTTTAAGATGCTGAGGAATGGTCCCTCTATCCCTATACTCTGAAGAGTTTTGATCAGGAATGGATGCTGTATTTTGTCAAATGCTTTCTCTGCATCTATTGAGAGGATCATATGTTCTTGTTTCTTCTCTTGCTGATCTGATCAATCACATTGATTGCTTTACGAGCATTGAACCAGCCTCGCATCCCGGGGATAAATCCCACTTGGTCATGGTGAATAATCTTCTTAATGTATTGTTGGATCCTATTGACTAGTATCTTGTTGAGAATTTTTGCATCTGTGTTGATCAGGGATATTGGTCTATAATTCTTTTCAGTGGGGTCTTTAGTTTTGGTATTAAAGTGATGCTGGCCTCGTAGAACAAGTTTGGAAGTATTCCATATCTTTCTATCTTTTGGAACAGCTTTAGTAGAATAGGTATTGTTTCTCCTTTAAACATTTGATAGAATTCCCCTAGGAAGCCATCTGGCCCTGGACTTTTGTGTTTTGGAGGTTTTTGATGACTGCTTCAATTTCCTCCCTGGCTATCAGCCTGTTCGGGTTTTCTGTTTCTTCCTGTTCCAGTTTTGGTAGTTTGTGGTTTTCCAGAAATGTGTCCATTTCTTCTAGATTGCCTAATTTATTGGCTTATAGCTGCTCATAATATGTTTTTAAAATCATTTGTATTTCCTTGGTATTGGTGGTGATCTCTCCTTTTTCATTTGTGATTTTGTTAATTTGAGTCTTTTCTCTTTTGTTTTTAATAAGGCTGGCTAATGGTTTATCTATCTTATTAATTCTTTCAAAGAACCAACTCCTGGTTTTGTTGATCTGTTCCACAATTCTTCTGGTCTCTATTTCATTGAGTTCTGCTTGAATCTTTATTAACGTTCTTCTTCTGCTGGGTGTAGGTTTTATTTGCTGTTCTTTCTTCAGTTCCTTTAGGTGCAAGATTAGCTTTTGTATTTGATTTTTTTTCCAATTTTTTGAGGGATGCCTGTATTATGATGTATTTCCCTCTCAGGACTGCTTTTGCTATATCCCAAGGATTTTGAACGGTTATATCTTCATTCTCATTAGTTTCCATGAATCTTTTTAATTCTTCTCTAATTTGCTGGTTGACCCATTCATCTTTTAGCAGGATGGTTCTTAACCTCCACATGTTTGAATTTCTTCCAAATTTCTTCTTGTGATATAGTTCTAGTTTCAAAGCATTATGGTCTGAAAATATGCAGGGGACAATTCTAATCTTTTGGTATGGGTTAAGACCTGATTTGTGACCCAGCATGTGGTATATTCTGGAGAAAGTTCCATGTGCACTTGAGAAGAATGTGTATTCAGTTGCGTTTGGATGTAAAGTTCTGTAAATATCTGTGAAGTCCATCTGGTCCGGTGTATCATTTCAAGCTCTTGTTTCTTTGGAGATGTTGTACTTAGAAGATCTGTCATTTACAGAAAGCGCCATGTTGAAGTATAAGTGTATTATTATCTAAATATGTCTTAACTTTGTTTTTTGTTTTGTTTTGTTTTGTTTTAATATGTCTTTACTTTGGTTATTAATTGATATACTTGGCAGCTCCCACATTCGGGGCATAAATAGTCATGATTGTTAGGTCCTCTTGTTGGATAGATCCTTTAAGTATGATATAGTGTCCCTTTTCATCTCTTACTATAGTCTTTGGGATAAACTTTAATTTATCTGATATGAGGATTGCTACCCCTGTTTTCTTTTGAGGACCATTTGAATGGTAAATGGCTCTCCAACCTTTTATTTTCAGGCTGTATGTGTCCTTAGGTCTAAAATGAGTCTCTTATAGACAGCAAATAGATGGGTTTTGCTCTTTTATCCAGTCTGTGAAACCCTGCACCTTTTGATGGGATCATTAGACCCATTCATGTTCAGAGTTACTAGTGAAAGATGAATTTAGTGTCATCATAATACCTATTCAGTCTCTGTTTTTGTGGATTATTTCTTTGGACTTCCTCTTTCTTTTACAGAGTCCCCCTTAATATTTCTTGCAGAACTGGTTTGGTGGTCACATAGTCTTTCAGTTTCTGCCTATCTTGGAGGCCCTTTATCTCTCCTTCTATTCTGAATGAGAGCCTTGCTGGATAGAGTATTCTTGGCTGCATGTTCTTCTCATTTAGGACCCTGAATATATCCTGCCAGCACTTTCTGGCCTGCCAGGTCTCTGTAGAGAGGTCGGCTGTTAACCCAATACTCCCCATATAAGTTAGGAATCTCTTGTCTTGCTGCTTTAAGGATCTTCTCTTTATCTTTGGAATTTGCAAGTTTCACTATTAAATGTCGGGGTGTTGAACGGTTTTTATTGATTTGGAGGGGGGGAATCTTTCTATCTCCTGGATCTGAATGCCTGTTTCCCTCTCCGAGTTAGGAAGTTCTCAGCTATGATTTGTTCAAATACACTTTCTGGTCCTCTATCCCTTTCAGTGTCCTCTGGAACCCTAATTAAACATGGATTTTTCCTTCTGAGGCTGTTATTTATTTCCCTTAACCTTTCCTCATGATCTTTTAATTGTTTTTCTCTTTTTTCCTCAGCTTCCTTCCTTGCCATCAACTTGTCTTCTGTGTCACTCACTCATTCTTCTACCTCATTAACCCTCGTCATTAAGATCTCCAGTTTGGATTGCATCTCATTTAATTGATTTTTAATTTCGGCCTGATTAGATCTAAATTCTGCAGTCATGAAGTCTCTTGAATCCTTTATGCTTTTTTCCAGAGCCACTAGTAGCTTTATAATTGTGCTTCTGAATTGGCTTTCTGACATTGAATTGTAATCCAAGTTCTGTAACTCTGTGGGAGAGAGGACTGTTTCTGATTCTTTCTTTTGTGGTGAGTTCTTCCTTCTAGTCATTTTGCTCAGTGTAGAGTGGCTAAAAACAAGTTTTACTTGTTTTTTTTTTTTAAACAAGTTGTACTTGTTAGAAGCATGAATTCTTCTCTGTAGTGTTCCAGCTGTTCTCTCTTTGAATCTTAGGCTGAATTCGTAGGTTTTCAGGATGATTTGAAACTTACCTACATAATTTGGTGGGGACACTTGACTTGGGGACCTGCTCTTCCGCCATCTTGTCCCGTCCCTTTTTGGGGAATTTTTTGATTACCAATTCAGTTTCATTATTAGTAATCCATCTGTACAGATACTCTATTTCTTCCTAATTCAGTCTTCATCCATTTCTTCTAAGTCTTCCAGTTTATTACATACACTTTCTCATAGTAGTCTCTTATAAACCTTTGTATTTTTGTGGTGTCAGTTGTAACTTTTTGTTGATTCCTGATTTCATTTTTGAGTCCTCTTTTTTATTCTTGATGAGTCTGACTATGTTAATTTTATCTTTTTAGAGAATCAGCTCTTAATTCCATTGATCTTTTCTATTGTCTTTTTAGTGTCTATTTCATTTATTTCCACTCCGATCTCTATTTTCTTCCTTCTGATTTGGGCTTTGTTTGTTCTGGTTTTGCTAGTTCCTTTAGGTGTAAGTTTAGATTGCTTTTTTGAGATTTTTCTGGTTTCTTGAAGTAGGCCTGTATTGCTATAAAATTCCCTCTTAGAACTGCTTTTACTGTGTCCCATAGATTTTTGAACCATTACATTTACATTTTCTCTTGTATCTAGGTATTTTTTGATTCCCTCTTTGATTTCTCCATTGACCCCATTGACCCACTGGTTGTTTAGTAGCATGTTGTTTATTCTCCACGTGTTATTTCCAGTTTTTTTCTTGCAATTGATTTTTAGTTTCATTATTGTTGGAAAAGATGCTTGGTAGAATTTCAGTCCTTTTAAGTTTATTGAGACTTGTTTGGTGGCCTACTATGTGATCTATCCTGAGAATGTTCTATGTACACTGAAAAGAATATGTTTTCTTCTGTTTGGGGATGAAATGTTCTGTATATATTTTAAATGCATATTGTCTAATGTGTCATTCAAAGCCAGTTTTACTCTGTAGATTTTCTGTCTGGATGATCTGTCCATTGATGTAAGTGGAGTGGTAAAGTATCCTACTATTACTGTATTACTGTCACTTTCTCCCTCTTTGTCTATTAATACCTTATATATTTAGGTGCTCCTATGTTGGGTGCATAAACATTTACAATTGTTATATCCTCTTGTTAGATTGATCACTTTATCATTTTGTCATGTTCTCTCTCTTTCTTTAAAAGATTTATATATTTATTAGAAAGCATAAGAATGGAGGGAGGGGCAGAGGGAGAAAATCTCAAGCAGACTCCTTGCTCAATGCAGAGTCCAACATGGGGCTCAATTCCAGGACTCTGAGATCATGACCTGAGCTAAAACCAAGTGTTGGGTGCTCAACTGATTGAGCCACCCAGAAGCCCCTATGTTATGCCTTTGTCTCTTTTTACAACGTTTGTCATACATCTACTTTGTCAGATATAAGTATTGCTACTCCTGCTTTTTTTTTCATTTGCATTTACAGGGAATATCTTTTTCCATCCTTCTTTTTCAGTCTATGTCTTTCAGTCTGAAGTCTCTTGAAGGCAGTATATAAATGCGTTTTGGTTTTTTAGCCATTCAATTGTGCTTTGTCGTTTGATTGGAGCATTTAGTCCATCTACATTTATTTTTTTTTAATTTTTTTTTTTAGTCCATCTACATTTAAAGCAGTTATTTGGATGCCTGGGTGTCATAGCGGTTGGGCAGCTGCCTGTGGCTCAGGTCCTGATCCCAGGATCTGGGATCGAGTCCCTCTTTGGGCTCCTGCAAAGAGTCTGCTTCTCCCTCTGCCTATGTCTCTGCTTCTGTGTGTGTGTGTGTGTCTCATGAATAAATAAATAAATCTTTAAAAAAAAAGCAGTTATTGACAGATATGTACCTATTGCCATTTTATTAATTGTTTTCTTGTTGTTTTTGTAGTTCTCATTTCTTCCTTCTTGCTGTCTTTTCTTGTGATTGATGACTTTCTTTAGTGTTATGCTTGGATTCCTCCCTCTTGATATTTTTGTTTATCTGTTACAGGTTTTGGTGTGTAGTTACCATGAGGTACATGTATAACATCTTATGTATACAGCAGTACATATAGATGATAGTTGATGATGTTCCAACACATTCTCAAAGTACTACATTTTTACTTCCCACCTCCATGTTTAAGAGTATGTTGTTATGTTTTACATCTATTTATTTTGTGTATCCCTTAACAATTTTTGTAGATACTTTACTGCTTTTGTTTTTTAACCTTCATACTAGCTTTATAAGTGATTGATCTGCTTTTACTATCTATTTTCTTTGAACAGTGAAATTTTTCCCTTTAATAATTTTCTTCTAGTTGTATTCTTTTCCTTTCCTTTTATTTTTTTTTATTTTTTTATTTTTTTAAATTTTTTATTTATTTATGATAGTCACAGAGAGAGAGAGAGAGAGAGAGAGAGGCAGAGACACAGGCAGAGGGAGAAGCAGGCTCCATGCACCGGGAGCCCGACGTGGGATTCGATCCCGGGTCTCCAGGATCACGCCCTGGGCCAAAGGCAGGCGCCAAACCGCTGCGCCACCCAGGGATCCCTCCTTTCCTTTTAAAGAAATCCTTTTAACATTTGTTGCAAGGCCAGTTTAGCAGTGATGAACTCTTAAATTTTGTCCGGAAACTTTAGCCCTGATTCCTTCTCTTTTACGTCTTCTGTTTCTTTGTTGAAGTTCTCAAAGTACATCCACTCTTCTCTCAAGTGTGCAAAGCATTTTCTTTTTTTAAGTTGTAAGTTCTTTTATTTTTTATTTAAATTTAATTAAGTAACATAGTGTATCATTAGTCTCAGAGGTAGAGGTCAGAGATTCATCAGTCTTATATGACACCCAGTGCTCATCACACCACGTGCCCTCCTTAATGCCCATCACCCAGGGACACCCCCCCCCCCTTCCAGTGACCCTCAGTTTGTCTCCTATAGTTAAGAGACTCTTATGGTTTGTCTCCCTCTCTGATTTTGTCTTGTTTTATTTTCTAAGTCTGGTAGGCATCTTTATGACCATTACTTTGCACTGTCAGGTAGGTTGTGTATCTCTTCTTCTTTTTCTGAGATTTTGTCTTATTCTTTTGTTGGGAACATAGTCCTCTATCTCCTTATTTTGTCTGACTTTCTGTGTTTGTTTTTATGTATTATGTGGGTCAGCTCTGTCTCCTGGTCTTCAGAGTAGTGGCTTTATGTCACTTGTGTCCAATGGGGCCCAGAAGCACAACCACCACTGGTTACAAGAACCAGTCACTCTAGGGGTGTTCTCTTGTGGCTGCATGTGACCAGTCCTGTCGTGACTGGACTGCTGCTGCTTGCACCCTGGTTGCAGGGGCTTGTCCTCAGCCTTCCTGTCAGCAGTAACTGTGGCCTTGGCTACTCTGGGTGCACTAGTGGGCAATCCTGGCCCCCCAGATCAGCTGATTCTCATGACTGGCTGCAACTCGTGCAGTCACACTGGTGGACAGTGCCGGCCCCTCTGTGCTGTTGGGAGACAGGCCTGGGTGTGGCTGTAGCTGCTGCAGGTGTGCTGCTTGGCCTGGGTGAATCCTGACGCATCTGGCTGAGGGGCCTGGCCGCAACTGCTGTGGCCATCTGGTGGACTGGGCTGGGTCCTCAACTGCCTGGGGCAGGACTCGCTTTGGAAGGGTGCCAATACTGGCAGAGGCTGTCTGTTGGGTGTGGTGGAGTGGTTGTTGCTTTTTGGGGATGCTGGTCCCAACCAATGCTGTCTGCCGGGTATGGTGGGATAAGAGCCACTTTCCATGAGCACCTGTCAGGGCAAGCAGGTTAGATGGGACCAGTGTGCTGGGGAACACAGCGGGGGCAAGCAGTGCTGGGAAGGTAGGCAAAGAGTCAGGACTGACCCCAGCTAGGCCAGAGGACGGCAAGGGAAATGGCACCTGCTAGCACTCGCATGTCTAGAGGAAGCTCCTACCTATCTTTGTTCCTCTGGCACTTGTCCAAAAATTAGTCAGTGAATCTTCTTCATGTGTATGATAACCCAATCACTCTTCAAACTGCTGCTGCTGGGATCCCTGGGTGGCTCAGCGGTTTGGCGCCTGCCTTTGGCCCAGGGCACGATCCTGGAGTCCCGGGATCGAGTCCCACATCGGGCTCCTGGCATGGAGCCTGCTTCTCCCTCCTCCTTTGTCTCTGCCTCTCTCTATATATATGTCTATCATAAATAAATAAATAAATCTTTTTTTTTTTTTAATTTTTTTATTTATTTATGATAGTCACAGAGAGAGAGAGAGAGAGAGAGAGAGAGAGGCAGAGACACAGACAGAGGGAGAAGCAGGCTCCATGCACTGGGAGCCTGATGTGGGATTCGATCCCGGGTCTCCAGGATCGCGCCCTGGGCCAAAGGCAGGCGCCAAACCGCTGCACCACCCAGGGATCCCTAAATAAATAAATCTTAAAAAAAAAAAACCAACAAACTGCTGCTGCTGTGTGCTGGCTCTTGGACCAAGTAATGTAGCGTGCTGGCCCTTGAAGAATAGAGTCTGTTTCTCAGAGCCTCTGAATCTCTGGGAGGAGTTAAGTCCTGCTGATTTTCAGAATGAGACCTAATAGGGATTGGGAACCCCAGGATTCCTTCTCCCTCTTCCTGCTGCAGGTCCCCAGGCACAGGGGTGCCCCATGTGGGGCATGATCCTTTTTCTCTTCTGGGAGGACTTCCATGCCTGTGCTAACCGTTCTGCTTATGGGCCTCGGTACCAGGGTTTGGTTCCTATTTTCATTTTAGCCTCTTCTACACTTCTTGATGTGGCCTTCTTTTTACATCTTAAGCCATGAAAGATCTGTTCTTGGGGTCAGTCTTCGGCTGTTTTCAGAGCAAGTTGCCTTATGTGTGGTGGTTTCCCCAGCGACCGTGGGAGGCGAGCTCAGCATCCTACTCAGCCTTGTCTTGCTCTCATGTGATGACAGTTAAAAGAAGCTGTGCTTACAGGAAGAATGACCATATCCCCAGAATTGAAAAACAATAGAATGACTAGATCTCGTGGAGAACAAAACCAATACCCCCAGAAATAGGAGGAAGTGACTGAGTGTAGTATGAAACTTTTAAGGATGAAATTAGGAAGGAAAATTGAATTGAAGCAATAGGAAAATAAAATGTCTCAAATATTATAGAGATTATAAGCCCTGGGCCTTAAATCATACCACCAAAGCAAACATGGATTTAACTTTCTGCGCTCTCCTTTTGTGCTTTGGAGTAATCAAGTGGATTTATAGTAATAATTTCCAACATATTAGGTACATGGGTTAAGAAGTGGTTGCTATTTGCTAGTCTTGAATGGTGCGATGCTCAAAATAAATGTGTATTGCACATCATTTGTTTGGCACTGTGAGGAATATAAAGAAGTACGAAAAGGTGCATATGTGAAGTCTAACATAGATATATCATGATTCTGATCTTGGATACTACATAAAAACTCAGCTTGCTTAAAGTTTTTTAGACCCTTCCTTCCCTTGTAAAGAGACACTAACTCAGATCTCATCAGAATAGTTTAGGAAATATAATAACAGCTTTTTGTGCTCATTTTGTGTAAACCTAATTAATTCAAGTGTTGGAAATTAAAATCCTGACAGATTCATTTGATCTTGAATAAAAAAGAATAACAGTATGATTGATGAATTTAATAATCAGCAATTTGTAAAAATTTATCTCAGGAAGATTTTTAATGTCAGTAACTTAATCCCTTATTGAAATCTCACTTCTGAAAATGGAAGTTTATTTCCTTTATAGGCTTAAGTGCTTCTGTTAACTAAATGGAAAGAAAAGAACTTGTGTATCCCTTTATTAGAAGAAACTCTTTGTGTCAGCAGTTACAAATGGTTATATCAAGTGCCACAGCAGTTAACCTTTAAAAAAATGTTTCTCGGGATCCCTGGGTGGGTCAGTGGTTTGGCGCCTGCCTTTGGCCCAGGGCGCGATCCTGGAGTCCCAGGATCGAGTCCCACGTCGGGCTCCCGGCGTGGAGCCTGCTTCTCCCTCTGCCTGTGTTTCTGCCTCTCTCTCTTTCTATGTCTATCATAAACGAATAAAAATAAATCTTTAAAAAAATGTTTCTCATAGAAAAGACTATTACTTGTTAAAAGGTAAACATTTTAAAACTTAAGCTTTTAATATTAACGTGCAAATATGCTGCTTAAAAAATTTGTTTCTGGGGATCCCTGGGTGGCTCAGCGGTTTAGCACCTGCCTTCGGCCCAGGGTGTGATCCTGGAGTCCTGGGACCGAGTCCCATGTCGGGCTCCCTGTATGGAGCTGTTTCTCCCTCTGCCTGTGTCTCTGCCTCTCTCTGTCTCTGTCTCTCTCATGAATAAATAAATAAAAATCTTTAAAAAAAATTTTGTTTCTGGGGTGCCTGAGTGGCTCATTTAGTTAAGCGTCTGACTTTGGCTCAGGTTATATGATCTTAGAATTCTGGGATCAAGACCTGTGTCAGGCTCCCTGCTCAGCAGAGAGTCTCCATCTCTCCCCCTCCGCCCCTCCCTCCACTCATGCTATCTCTTTTTCTCTCTCTCAAATAAATAAAATCTTTTTTTTTTATGGTGAAAAAAATTATATTTAGATTTATAGCCAGCAGGACTCAGTTTAGATGATCCCAGTTTTGTTGATGGATCCCAACATCCAAAACATTGTAGTCAGGAGCCAATCGAACATATGCTCTCTTCTCTCCATCAGGCCTGATGGATCAAGGTGTTGACCTTGGCCACATCAATGTCATAGAGCTGCTTCACAGCCTGTTTGATCTGGTGCCTTTTGGCCTTGACATCCACAATGAACACAAGTGTGTTGTTGTCTTCTATTTTCTTCATGGGTGACTCAGTAGTCAGGGGGTACTTGATGGCGTAGTGATCAAGCTTGTTTCTCCTGGGGGCGCTCTTTCAAGGATATTTGGGCTGCCTTTGGAGACTCAGGGTCTTGGGTCATCGGAATGTAGTGATTTGAAGATCTTTTTTTTGTGATCTTTTTTTTGTGATCTTTTTTTTGCACGCCTTTCAGCACTGCTTTCTTAGCTTTCAAAGCCTTTGCTTTGGCTTTGGCTTTGAGAGGGGCAGGGGCTTCCTTCTTTGCCTTTGGTGCCATCTCTGTGAAAGGGCAAATAAATAAAATCTTAAAAAAAATTATTTCCCACATGTTTTTATATGTATTAGAAAATTTATTAATTTTAGCCCAAGTCATTTATAATAACATTTAAGTTGTTTTGAAAAATAAGTTTAAATGGGGCACGTGGGTGGCACAGTCGATTGAGTGACTCTTGGTTTGTGCTCAGGTTGTGATCTCAGTGTTGTGAGATCAAGCCCCAATTCAGGCAACACACTCAGTGCAGAGTTGGCTTGAGATTCTCTCACTCTCTCCCTTTGCCCCTCCCTCTAATGCATGCTTTCTCTGAAATGAATAAATATCTTTAAAAAATAAGCTTAATTTCATAAACTAGCAAGTAAAGCTATAATTGGAGGTCAAGCTAGAGTGATTGCAAAGTGATTTTTCTCTTTTTTCTTTTTGATCTGGGTATTTGAATTGTTTATGCCTTTGAACGGGTGTTACTTGAGTGAATAAAACTAAATATAATTAGATTTTTTTAATCATTAGATGTAATGATTATTTTTCTTGTTTTTAGTAGTAAAGATGTTCAGATTTCAGTTTTCCAAGGTGATAAAATTCTTCATGAATATTGAATAGATAGTTGATTTTGGATTTGTGCTTTATTAATTTTTTAACATTATTTTTGATTTTTAAAAGGATGTTCATGTATTTGCTTTGGAATACAAAGTGGATGATGGACAACGTATTTACCTGGTGACAACCTATGCTCAGCTTTGGTTTTATTATAAATCCCGGTAAGTCTGTAAAGGACGACACATTAAACTTACATTTCCTTCATCTAGTAATATTCGTGAAATTAATTTTGGTAGAATTAAGTGCTGTAGTTCTCAATCCCACAATTGGTTACTTCTTTACTAGTAGAATTGAATTCTGGAGCTTTCTTGTCATAGCAGCCCTGAATGATTTTACCAGGTGCTGGGAGAAAAGTGTGCAATTGTGTGTGTGTTTTGAGTTCCTGTACATGTGATGACACAATTCCCCCATCACTTTTTGTTCAAATTACAAACCTTTTACTTCTATTGGATGCCATCTGGCCTTCACTTAGAACAAGTCATCATTTATTAACTGAGCCAATATCTATTCTTATTTACCCGTGTTAAAGTCCTATCTCTTGTTCCATACATGAGCATTGAAAGTTCACTGAAGTCAGGTGATTCAGAATATGTCTTTAGCTGATTTTTAAAATACCGTTTTCCTAATGAAAATACAAAACTTAAAAACTCTCATAAAAAACTTACTGAATCCTAAAAATATATGTGATCCTGGGATTCCAGTTTGAGAAAGGAAGTTCTTTTCTCAGACAAGATTTTTTCTATCATGACACAAAAAACAAAAGAAGTGTCATACAATGTCAAAATTATCTATGAATAAATAACAGCATGAGGTTGACCATATGTTCAAGTTAAATAATGTTACAGAATATGATTGTTACATCTATGATGGAAGCTCTGAATAATATGATCCATTATCCTACGGTGAGCAGTTCACTGTGCCATGTCTTCATCATGCCATAGTTATATGTCATTAAATCACACTTAATGCAGCATCTTGAGTTATAAGATCAACTACTGTGACTTAAAAGGTATAAGATGTAAACCTAACAATCTTGAGTTATTTCAATTCAGAAGAAATCTCTTACACTGCTATGAAGTCATTCCTGAAAATGCTGTGTGCAAGCTTTATTTTGATTTGGAATATAACAAACTTGCCAATCCAGAAGCTGACGGGAAGAAGATGGTTGCATTACTTATTGAGGTAAATTTCAGATTCAGGTTTTTCTCTTTATATCTGTATCTCTCTTCATTAACTTATTCATTCAGTAAGTGAACCCAGCCTATGCAATATTTGGGTTCTGTGTTTCACCTTCTCTTCCTTTTGACTTTCCTTTCTTAATATGACTTCCCTGAGTAAACTTCTAAAACATTAGGTCTATACATATTGTGATGTTAGCACATTTCTGTAAAAGATAGGCTTGAGAAAGGTGACAGTTTGGAAACTTTCTATTTTTAAATTATATATTAACTCTCTGTATAACAAGTAGCTGACTCTGGTAAAAGTTAAGCAAAGTCATTTTTATTTTAAAAATCAGGTACTGAGATGAATTTCAGGAAAACTTAGATGAATAATTATATGCTAATTTTTATCCTAGAAGAAATTCTGGAAAGTATTTTGCCTTACACCATCACAAATGAGGAAACGAAGGTCTAAAAAGGTCTAGGTCTTAACTCCTATTCCAGGTCCTACACTATTGGTAAAAATTATGGCCTAGAAATATAGTTACTATTTTTAGCAAAGAGAAAAGACTGTAATTCTAGTATATGTTTTTGATTTAGCAGTGTCAACCAGGAAGTTACTAACAGAAGAAATAATATGGGCTTGTTCAACTAAAGTCTATTAATGTTTGTTTATAAAACCTTCAAGATTTTAGTACATATTACCTATTGTTTGGGTTCAAAGTAGATATTAATGTTTATTGATTAATTTGTTTTGTCCTTTCCCTTTTAAAAATTTTTTTAATTTAAGTTTTTATTTTGAGAGAGAAAGAATGAGTGAGTCAGGGAAGGGGCAGAGGGAGAGAGAGAATCCCAAGCAGACTCTGCACTGAGCACAGAGCCAGATGTGAGTCCCCATCACCCAACCCCGAGATCACAACCTGGGCTGAAATAAATAATTAGACGCCTAACCGACTGAGCCACCCAGCATCCCTTAATTTTCTTTCTTCTTTCTTTCTCTTTTTTTTTTTTTTTTTTTTGGAGAGAGTGTGTGGGGGATGGGAAAGAGAAAAGAGGGAGAGAGAGAATCCCTGAGATCATGACCTGAGCCACTGAAATCAAGAGTCAGACACCCAACTGAGTCACCCAGACACCCCTTAATTTTTTTTTTTTAGATTTTAACTACAGATGACATGTCTTATAACTTTAAAAATGTATCTCAAAATGTTTTTGATAAAGAGTATCTGCTGATTATGTTGAATCACTCTATTTTAAAAAAAAATTTGGAAAAATGTATGCAAATACTTAAAAAAAATCATGAAATGTTAGCTTTCTCTTGATTTCCCCTCCCCTTAGGTTTATTTTTTTATTATGAAATATAATTGACATCTAATACTATTAGTTTCAGGGGTATAACAATGTTTCAACGTTTATATGTATTATTCACCATGGTAAGTCTAGTTTCCATTTATAACCATATAAACTTATTATAATATTAATGACTATGTTCCCTGCATATATGCCTGCGACTTTTTTATTTTATAACTGCAAGTTTGTATCTCTTAATCTTCTTCACCTATTTGTCCCATATTCCTACTTTCCTCCTCTCTTGAATCCACAGTTTGCTCTCTGTGGATTTTTGAGTCTGTTTTGGTTTGTTTGGTTTTTTAGATTACACGGATAAATGAAACCATGTGGTATTTAACTTTTCCTGTCTGACTTATTCCACTTAGCATAATACTGGTGCTAGCAAATGGCAAAATTTTATTCTTTTTCATGGCTGAGTGATTTTATATATATCACATCTTCTTTATCCATTTATCTATCAGTGTACACTTAGGTGTCTTCCATATCTTGGCTAGGGGAAATAATGCTGCAGTAAACATGGGAGTGCATTTTTTGAATTAGTGTTTTTGTTTTCTTTGGGTAAATAGCCAGGAATGGAATTGGTAGTTCTATTTTTAACTTTTGGAGAAATCGCCATACTGTTTTCCATAGAGCCTGCACCAATTTACATTCCCACTAACAGTGCCCAAGAGTTCCCTTTTCTCTACATCCTTGCCAGTACTTGTTATTTCTTGTCTTTTTGATAGCTGTTCTGGCTTGTGCAAGGTAATACCTCATTGTGGTTTTGATTTGCATTTCTCTGATGATTAGTAATGTTAAGCATTTCTTCCTGTGTTTGTTGACCATCTGTATGTCTTTGGAAAAAGGTCTATCTATTCTGGTCCTCTGCACATTTTAAAAATCAGGTGGGGTTTTTGTGTGTGTGTGTGTGTGTTCAGTTATAGGAGTTCTTTATATATTTTAGATATTAATCCCTTATCAGATCATTTGTAAATATCTTCTCCCATTTAGTAGGTTGTCTTTTTGTTTTTGTTGATGGTTTCCTTCACTGTGCAAAAGCTGTTTAGTTTTATGTAGTCCCAGTTGTTTATTTTTACTTTTGTTACCCTTACCTGAGGAGACAGATCCAAAAAATAATGCTAAGGCGAATGTCCAAGAGATTATTGCCTATATTTTCTTCAAGGAGTTGTATGGTTTCAGGTCTTCAGTTTAGATCTTTAATCCATTTTGAGTTTATTTTTGTATATGATGTAAGAAAGCGAATTATTTTGCATGTAGCTGTTCAGTTTTCCTAGCACTATTTATTGAAAACCCTGTCTTTTATCCATTGTATATTCTTTCCTTCTTCATTGTAGAATAATTGGCCAATTAATTGTGGGTTTATTTCTGGGCTCTCTATTCTGTTTCATTGATTTATGTGTGCACTTTTGTGCCAGTACCATACTGTTTTGATTACTATAGCTGTGTGGTATAGTTTGAAATCTGGAAGTGTGATACTTCCAGCCTTATTCTTTGTTCTTAAGATCGCTTTATCTATTTGTGGTCTTTTGTATCAATTTCTACACACTGGGCTTACTTGCTGGGTATAGCAGTGTGTGCACCTCTATGAGTAGGGGGAGAGGCAGAGGGAGAGAGATCTTCAGCAGAGTTGAAGGCTCCATCCCATAACCCTGGGATCACGACCTGAGTTGAACAAAGGGTGGGTGCTTAATCCAGGCACCCCAGGATTATTTTAAGTAATATTATTTTCTAATATTATCTTTAAGTAATATTATCTTAACTAATAAATAGTTACATGGAGATTAATTTCACTTATTGGTTACTTTGTATAACAAGTGTCTAATCCAGTAAGCACTTTTTCTTTTGAGTCTCCTTGTGAAGTGGAATAAGTTAGATTAGCTCTTACCAGGGCAGCCCGGGTGGCTCAACAGTTGAGCGTCTGCCTTCAGCCCAGGGCGTGATCCTGGGGATCCAGGATCGAATCCCGCTTTGGGCTCCCTGAATGGAGCCTGCTACTCCCTCTGCCTGTGTCTCTGCCTCTCTCTCTCTGTCTCTAATGAATAAATAAAATCTTAAAAAAAAAACAAGATTAGCTCTTAACAGATGGTTAAGAAGTAACTGACTAATAATAGCTAGTGATAACATGTCACCCCTTGAGTCTATGACCTAACTGACAAATTTTAGTAAGCCCCTTCTGCCAAATGGAATCAACTCTGGTGCCAGTGCATTTTTAACACTATGCTGACAGGTAACATTGCTCAAATAATCATATTTTTAACTTATGGAGTTTATGGTTCTAATATTTAAATGTCTTGAATTTTTATTTAAAATTTAGGAAGGTTAACTTAGATAATGAGGATTAAATTTTGTTTGTTTAACTTATGGAGTCACTGCATTTGTTCTGTATAGCTCCAAAGGACAAAACTTGAATTTATTCATTTATCAAAAATGTTTAAAAAAAAATGTTTCAGCCTCTATTAAGTATCAGGATGCATAGACATGAGGAATATAGTGGTTTAACCCACAGAGACATGGTTTCTGCCTTCATAGAATTTATAGTCTATTGGAGAATAACAAATGAGGATAAGTCTGTTTGCCATAATAAAAACTTAAAGTGGCTTAAACAAGATAGAAAGTTATTTCTCCCTCATGTAGTATCTGGATATGGCTCCATTACGTTAGAGACTAAGCTTGTTGCTCTACTCATTCCTGAATGTTGCCTTTTTTTTTTTTTTTTTTTCTGAATGTTGCCTTTATGTACATTGTCCACATGACTCACTACCACAATGTCTGCTTTCCAGTCAGCAGAACATGGTGAAGGGACGGGCGTGCCTCTCCCCTCTAGGAGTATAACTTAGAAGTCACCTGCTTTCCTTTTGTTTACATCCCAATGGCCTGAACTTGGTCTTGTGGCCACACCTCATTGCCAGGGAGTCTGGGAGGTGTGGTCTTTATTTTGGATGGCCTTGAATCTGGGTAATCAGTATCCTGTCTCTACAGAAGCAGGAGAGAACAGATAGTGTGATGTAGCCTCTGTAATGGAGAGGAAACTGTGGTCAAAATAATCACACAACTGAACATAGGATGGTAGCTGTCTAAGTGCTATGAATGGTGATAGCGTATGAAGGGGGAATTTGAGGTAGAGAAGGAAATTGAAGAGGCCTCTGAAAAAGTGAGAATTTATTGAAGAATACAGAGAGCGTGGAGGGGTTGCTATAATAGTGCCAAAATAACATCAATTAATACAATTTATAACTGTTGTTATACAAACTTGGCAGTTTGGTTTTTTTTTTTTTAAGATTTTATTTATTTATTCACGAGAGACACACAGAGAGAGGCAGAGACATAGGCAGAGGGAGAAGCAGGTTCCCCACGGGGAGCCCGATGTGGAGCTTGATCCCAGGACCCCAGGATCACAACCTGAGCCGAAGACAAACACTCAGCCACTGAGCCACCCAGATGTCCTGTGTTTGGCAATTTATAAGCATTTTGCTAATGTCAAGATGACATGTATGGTGGTTCTTAGTGACTTCATTTTGCAAGTGAGAAGACTAAAGTTTCAGGAGAAGTGACCTGTTTTGTGGCTGCCCAGCTAATGCTTTTAAGCAGGTACCTATGCCAAGCATAGTACTAACTCTTTACTCTCATCTTGTCATTTACTCCTTACAACAATCCCAAAAGTTAGGTCAGATTATTATCCCATTTTGCAAGCGAGGAGTATAAGGTTTAGACTTGACCAAAGTCACAGAGCTGGTAAGTGGCAAAGCCAGTACTCAAACCTAGGTCTTTCTGATTCCAAATCTTGTGCACCTGTACCTGCATTTGCTGCCTGCTTATGATGTATAATGTACAACTGGCAGGAGCTAGCCCCAGAGGGCTATATTCTTAGAGGTAGATTTTGGCTCAGTACATATGAGGAACCTTCCGAAAACTAAAGCTATAAAAAGTGGAATTAGTAACTTTTTCAAGTGAAATATCACTTGTAGGTGATATTTAAAGAGATGCTTAAAAAGAAGTATTTCTATTGTGATTTTAGATGGGATAAATATTGAAGATAAAGTGTTCGAATTTTAGGAAGTCTTTATTCCTGAGAGCCTATGACGTTTTGGACATAAACACATATAATAATTTAAATATTTTTATACATCAGTAATTTGGTGAAGTTGTTACATAGTAAGTATTCAGATAAGAAAATAAAAAATGAGTTAGAGTTGTACCAAGATATCTGAATTTTGCTCATGGAAAAATTGTAAAACGGTTTGAAATGTTGCTTATATTTTCCTTATGTTTCTAGCACGTTTGTAAAGCACTCCAAGAGCTATACAGGGTTGATTGTTCAGCCGAAGATGTTTTCAACTTGGATTCCAGCACTGATGAAAAATTTAGCCGCCATCTAATATTTCAGCTCCACGATGTGGCATTTAAAGATAACATTCATGTTGGTAAGTATACTGTTTTTTAAAAAGTCACAGGATTTTATTAAAATCCTCATATTTTCCTTTTCCTCTTAAAGTTTTGTAAATATTTGCTGGGTTTTGTGGTTAGTAACCTATCCTAAATAATGAAATGTGATTTTTCACATCTTCAGGATTTGCCTTTACTTCTAGACCGACCTTCCCCTTCTAGACACATTTTAGACACATTAGCCTACTCAGGATGTCCTTGGCATTAGTGGCTCTTGCTAGAGCTGTTGGATGGCCATGCATTGCCTGGTACTTGTTTCTACTCCAACAGAAGTCATTGCAGCAGTTTTCTGAGTAATGCACGAGAGGTCTAATTCAGGTCCTACGTGAAATGCATCTGAGCTGGATCCTTGCCTTAGCCCTAGCTTTTAGTTCATAAGTACTGGGCCTTGGGCTCCAGGTCACATCTGGAGAGGCTTTTTTTATTGTTTATTGCTCCAGGCTGAACCTCAGGATTGGAAAAACATCTCTGTTTGTAAGCTTGAGAGTATAAGGATAGTGTTTGTCTGGGACTGGACATGGAGAGATGCAGGCCCAGGCATCAAATGAAGTCACTCTAAAGGGGAAATAGGCAAATGGGAACACTGAGAATCAAGGTCTAAATAGAATCCCAAATCCCAAGTGTTTATCATAGCAGCAGTTGAACAAGTATTTCTAGGTCTAAATATCAGATGAATGACTGAAGTTCAGGTAATAGGTAATCCATTTCAGAACTACATTTGTTTGATAGTTTCAGGAGGACATGGGGGAAAAGACGAACATAGTCGCTAAAGGACTGGCATAGGAGACAGGAACCTAATTGCTAAATTAGATTAATGCTAGGTCACAGTGGCCTAGTTTGCCAAGTATGAGGGCCTCCTATTACTGCCCTGTTTTATGTTGCATGGTTGACGTGCCTTCCATTTTTCTTTCATCCCTTAGATACTGATAATTGTAGACTGTATCCTTATCCCTCTGTTCGCTCTATCCATAACCTTTATTATCATCCACTCTCATGACTGATCACCATCCATGTGTTGATGACCTAAGTCTTCATCTTCAGTCAAGACTGTCCTCCTTGCTGCCAGACCCATACAGACAGCTGCATCTTAAACATTCCCACATGGATACTTCAAATGCAGCTTGCTTGCTTGCTTGCTTGCTTGCTTGCTTGCTTGCTTGATTTATTTATTTATTTATTTATTTATTTATTTATTTATTTATTTATTTAAGATTTTATTTATTCATGAGAGAAACACGGAGAGGGAGGTAGAGACATAGAGAAAGAAGCAGGCTGCATGCAGGGAGCCTGATGTGGGACTCAATCCTGAAACTCCAGGATCACACCCTGAGCCGAAGGCAGGCATTAAACTGCTGAGACACCCAGGTGTCCTAAACTCAGCATTTCTAAGCCACATTCCCCATTTTCCCTTAAATTTGCTCTTTCTCCTGTGATAGGTATTTCAGTATCCACCATCTACCCAACTACCCAAGTGGAAATGTCGATGTCCTCCCTGAGCTGTTTTCTCTCCAATTACTCATTTAGTTAGCTGCTGGAGTGTTGGGATTATACCACCGATGTGCCTCATGCCCTTGAAGGATTGCTTACTACCTTCTGGAAAATGTCTAGCTGTCTCTGTGTGCACAGAGGCCCCCTGCGCTCTAGCCTCTCACACCACCTAACCCTTGTGGTGTAGACCTTGACGGTGTTTTTTGTTACGTTTTGTTGTAATGATGCTGGTGCCTGACCTCAGCTTTGATTGCCGAGGCATTCATGTCAAAGTCCACTATCTCAATAAACACTGCCAGGCCTCTTCCCCACACAGAGGCCTTTTAGATTCAGAAATCTTGATTGATTTCAGTAACAGACCTTTGGGGCCACTTGTTTCCTATTCCTTTAAATTCCTGCTCTTGGGGCAGCCTAGGTGGCTCAGCAGTTTAGCACCACCTTCAGCCCAGGGCCTGATCCTGGAGACCCAGGATCGAGTCCCACGTCGGGCTCCCTGTGTGGAGCCTGCTTCTCCCTCTGCCTGTGTCTCTGCCTGTCTCTCTGTGTGTCTCTCATGAATAAATAAATAAAATCTTAAAAAAAAATTTTTTTTAAATAAATAAAAAATAAATTCCTGCTCTTATGTTTCAGATTCACCAATACGGTGTGTGCCTGGGAAACCCTAGGGCTCCACCCTCAACCCCAGTCAAAGCAGAACCCCAGCCTGTGGCCTGTGCAGGTGCCCGCTACCCTAGGCCTTGCTGTGTGGCCTTAGTTCTGCAGTGTAATTTTCAGGTCTCGTAAGCAATATACCTTTATTTTTTTTTCAAAGTTTCCTGATGGTCTGTTGCTGCAGGGCATCCCGCAGCTGTAATGAGCACCGCAAGGACCAGTCCTGGCCCAAACTAGGCCTTCTCACTCTATCTTGCATTTAGTTCCTGCGGAGCCATATATTCTCTAGTCCCTGGGCCTTTGCACTTTTTGACATGCTGTCTGAAAGGCGTACTCCAATGACCTGGTCTGTTAAGACTCAGTGTAGATATTGTCAAATGAGAGGCCATTTCCATCACATCCTGAACCCTAAGACCAGGGTAGCATTTGTTCTTGGTTTCAGAGAGGCCAGGGCTTCTCGCACCAGAGCATTCAGCACTTCCCGAGGTAGTTTCCTATGTTGTTGTTTGGTCTTTTTTATTTATGTTCCACTTAATGTTTCTTGATGGCCGGGACTATTTTTGTTTTGTTTTGTTTAAAGATTTTATTCATTCATCTGAGAGGGAGAGAGTGTGAGGGGGAGGGGCAGGAGGAGAGGGAGAGAATCTCAAGCAGACTGTGTGCCAAGTATGAAGCCGGACTCAGGGCTCCATCTCACAACTCAGAGATCATGACCTGGGGCCAAAATCAAGAGCCAGACACCCAACCACCTGATCCACCCAGGCGCCTCTGGCATGGACTGTTTCTCATTCATTTTTTATTTCAGAGGTTAGCATATAATAATATCTTTATCAGTAATATTAGTAATGGAGCAGTAGTACAACAACAGCAATGAAATATGAGTAGGAATTTGATAACTGTTTGCTGAATGGAAGACTGTGAAGTGGGCTCTAGAGCCAGGCTCTCAACTCTGCAGAATCTTAAGTAAGATATTTCTTTAATTCTGTTTACTCCTCGGAGTCTGCTCTAAGGCTCCTGACCATAAGGCTAAACATTGAGATCTGTTGCTAGGGAAGAAGGAGATTAGAAATTTGTCAGGTAACTAGCAGCCTCTGCTACAGACGTCCTCTGAAAGCAGATGACATTCAAGCTGGCTTTAAATTTGATTCCATCACATAAACAAAGAAGGGCTTTCCTGCCAGAACAGCACACACAAAAGTGTGGAGATAGATACAGGTTTGAGGCTGACTGGGGGGCAATGGGGTTGGAACCTTCTTTCCTCCGGAATTATGAACTGCCAGAACCGGAGCTGCAGAGGTGACAAATTAGTCCAAGATTTCCCATTCAGTTCCCGCCCCTGCATGCATGTCTTGGTGACATTTCCAGTTCTCATTGTCAGCCCTTTAGACAGCAGAATTAGAGTAAGGGTAAGAGCTCATAGAATGTTTGCAGAACGTGTAAATTTGATCTACCTAAAATACACCTCTGCCAGCCTGCCATAGGGCCTGAGGTCCTATGATTGATACCTTCTTTTGAGTTATTCCCAGCCAATAAAATCCCTGTCCCCGTATTAACAATAAGGGCGAGGGTGACCAGATTGGGGAAGGGAAGTAGAAAGCAGAGCAGTTTGCTGGAAGCCTGTGTCGGAATTCACGGTGGGGATCCTGTCATCGTATCCTGGCCACGTTAGCACCCTGCCGAAGGTGGGAGGCCGACCTGCCCTGCTTCTCGCTACCTGTGCAGGTGGTTCTGCAGCCATGTCTTCACTTCTCGTACTGCCTCACGTCAAGTAGGTGGCATTTTACATTTCCAGGAACATGAACTTTACCACTTTAAGTTTGTATCGCTTTGTTGGCCTGTGTGCTATGTCATGATTTCTTTTTACTCAGTATTTATCTTCATTTCCTTCGCTCCAGAGATAATTTGCCTGTTTATCATTGCAAGGATCCAATGCTTTTGCTTTCATTTGATGTACGGTGTTTTACAAGCTGCTAGGTTTGTTTCAATTGAGCAGAGAGTACTTAATTGGGAGAAAGAGAAATTTGAATTTAGAGTGTCTGAGTCATGTGATTGAAAAGTTTAAGCTGCCTGGTAAGTAAAGTGCCAAACCCAGACAATAGCAATTTTAGAAATTAAAATTAAGTTTCTGCATTTCTCCAGTTTTGTTGTACATAAAGCAACTTACCCAAATTATTGCTTGAGTTTATGTATGAATAATATATGAGAGTTGAAAAAGTCCTGGATTGTCATATCATCTTTTCTTGGTAAAGATAGGACCACTAATAGTTCGAGCTAGATGCTCAACAACTGAGCCACCTAGGTGCCCCTGGATTATTTGTTTTTTGAGTGTTGAGTTTGATAAATTCTTTATAGACTTTGGGCACTAATCCATTATTGGATATGTCATATGGAAATATCTACTCCCATTCCATAGGTTGCCTTTTTGTTTTGTTGATTGTTTCCTTCGCTTGTGCAGAAGCATTTTATCTTGATGAAGTCCTATTAGTGCATTTTTGCTTTCATTTCTTTGCCTCTGGCAATGTGTCTAGTAAGTTGCTACAGCCGAAGTTAAAGAGGTTGCTGCCTGTGTTCTCTAGGATTTTGATGGTTTCCTGCCTCACATTTAAGTCTTTCATTCATTTTGAACTTATTTTTGTATATGGTGTAAGAAAATGGTCCAGTTTCATGCTTATCCATGTTGCTATCCAGTTTTCCCAACACCATCTGTTGTTGAAGAGACTCTTTTTTTTTTTCCATTGGATATTCTTTCCTGGTTTGTTGAAGATTAGTGGACCATTAAGCTGTGGGTCCATTTCTGGGTTTTCTATTTTGTTCCACTGATCTATGTCTGTTTTTGCCCATACCATACTGTCTTGATGATCACAGCTTTGTAATAGAGCTGGAAATCCAGAATTGTGATGCCACCAGCTTTGGTTTTATTTTTCAGGATCACTCCAGCTATTTGGGGTCTTTTGTGGTTCCATACAAATTTTAGGATTGTTTGTTCTAGCTCTGTGAAAAATGCTAGTGTTATTTTGATAGAGATTGCATTAAATGTGTAGATTGCTTTGGGTAGTACAGACACGTTAACAATGTTCTTCCAATCCATAAGCATGGAATGTTTTTCAGTTTCCTTCTGTTCTCTTCAATTTCATCAGTGTTCAGTAGTTTTCAAAGTACAGGTCTTTTACCTCTTTAATTCGGTTTATTCCTAGGCATCTTATTGTTGTTGGTACAATTATAAATGGGATTGATTCCTTGATTTCTTTTTCTGCTACTTCATTATTGGTGTATAGAAAAGCCACAGATTTCTGTACAATGATTTTCTATCCTGTGACTTTGCTGGATTCATGTATTAGTTCTAGCAGTTTTTTGGTGCAGTTTTTTTTTTGTTGTTGTTGTTTTTAAGTAGGCTCCATGCCCAGTGTGGAGCCCAACAAAAGGCTTAAACTCTCAACCCTGAGATTAAGACCTGAGCTGAGGAGCAGCCTGAGTGGCTCAGCAGTTTAACACCACCTTCAGCCCAGCGCCTGATCCTGGAAACCTGGGATCGAGTCCCACATCGGGCTCCCTGTGTGGAGCCTGCTTTTCCCTCTGCCTGTGTCTCTGCCTCTCTCTCTCTCTCTCTCTCTCTCTGTGTGTGTCTCACGAATAAATAAATAAAATCTTAAAAAAAAAAAAAAAGAGCTGAGATCAAGAGTCAGAAACTTTTTTTTTCCAGTTTGAAACCATACTTTATTTTTAATGTAGCTAGAAATCCAATAACTATATATATATATATTTTTCAATAACTATATATTTTTAAGCAAAAAAAACCTCCTCCTTTACTTTTCCTTCTTATAGCATTGTTAGCACAAGAAAAAACACTTCTTGTTTAGAAATGATACGGAGTTTCTATGAAAATGAATGTACTTCATATTTGTGGAACTTAAAAGCACAGGACACATTTCCAGAAGACCAATTTTACTTTTACCCATTTATAGTAATATTTGCAGTGTTAGAATGTACTTAATATATAATTAAGTAAATCAAATAAGGAACCCAAAAGAAACTGGTCTTGAGTTATTCACAGCACACATTAGAAAATTTGAGAACACACATTAACAACAAAACCACTGGCAAGCTCAAACGCAAGTTTATATGCTGAGTATTTTTAAAGGGTTTAAAAAGCATGCTCAGTTAGCATACAGCCTTTTCTCACTTATATAACAGATGCATTTCTATCTGCATGTGTACAGCAAAAGGTTAGAACCTTAATCAACTTACTTTTGATATTAGAAATGTGTATTTCAGAAATGTATTCCTTGGAATTTTCTTCACTGCTCCTACCACTGAATCTTCAAATAGGCAAAGTACAGAGGGTCTCATCCCTTGAAACCGTTTTTAAACATGGTTAAAATGAAAGATAGGTAGAAACCCAGCAATTCCTGTACAGCGCCTGGACTTAGTCTTAATTAAATGTAGGAGTTGAATGTACAACGGAAAACTATCATTTCTTTATCCTTGGAAGAGAGGAAGGGAGAGAGAGGAGATTGGGAAAAGGTGCAGTATTTAAGAGCTGAATAGGAGCAGGACGACTCATAATGCCATCAACTCCGCAGCGAAGAACCATGGATCTCATCAATTTTATAATTCATGTTGGATCAAGAAATTTGGTTCCTTTCCGTAGATCAATGAATTCAAACCTCATACTCTCCCAAATATGAAGATGAATAACGTAAGATAAACTCCAATTGCAACAGGTATTTCCTAAGTTGAAGACTGAACACCAAAGGGAATCCCTCCTTCCAACATCTTTTGACATGGCAAGATTTCGCCTAAGTGGAAACCTAACATTTAGATATGAAATCGCTTGGGCCAAGTAAGAAACTACAGCTGTTTTGAGTATCACCTTACATAATCACTATATGTATTACATATTAAACCCAGCATTACATATGCTTGCACGATTATGCTGTGAATGATAATAGTATTGATGATGCCAGTGAAAGGGGCTATCTTTAGCCCAAAAAGAGTACTGGGGCGGGGATGGGAGGTGGTGAAAACAATTAAAAAGCACACAAAGAAATGGGTATTTTCTGACCAGGAAAGGTCACTCTAAACACAGAAATATAAAAAGAAAAGTATTCCCTTATTTCCTCTATGTGGAAATAATGCAAAACATTTATTTTCAAGAGTCAGATACTTAACTCACTGAGCCACCCAGGCAGCCCTGGGGGAGTGTTTGATGAGCTATTTATTATACATGACACCAAGCTACCCGTCAGTGGGAATTGAAAAAGTAAAAGATTGCACAAGAGGAAGAAAGTGACAGGAGAACTATGTTTGTAATAACTCCATTTTAAAACCAGAAGTCGGAAAAAAAAGCCTTACCACAATAAAATTGTTTTGAGTTACAGTTTGTAGAAAATAATTAGATTAATCCTAATATTTTTTTCTTTTAGGTAATTTTGTGAGAAAAATTTTGCAGCCTGCTTTTCACTTAATTGCCAATGAAGATGATGATAGTACTTCAGAGACACCAGGCCTTGGATTTTCCCATTTTCCTGAAACACCAATTAAACAAGGGATTGCTTTTAGCAAAATGTCCTCAGATAAAGATAGAGGAGAGAACTGGACATTGGATTTAAGGGAATGGGAGAGGCTGGGGTCAGCTAAGCAACGCAGTCCTGATCTATCATTTTTAGTTGTGAAGAATAACACAGGAGAAAAGCATCTTTTTGTAGACCTCGGTAAGTAAAATTGACGGCTATTAGGCTGTCCTTGTGTCCCTCCCCAAGAGACCTGTCAGTGCCCATTTGTCCCTTTGTTTAGGATTCTTGTGACCATCACTCCTCCATAGTGACCATGGAATCACTAGCAGAATGTGATCAATGAGCGAAGGTGCAAGGACCAGGCTGGGCTTCTGCCCAGAGATCTTACAGAAGTCTCTGGGGGACATAAGCCCCAGGCTGCCCCAAGTTCCAAAAGAGACTCATTGTAGCTGGCACTGCCCCTGAAATATCCAGAGGATTTGTGTCAAGGGAGGCTTGACCAGGGACAGTTGGACCAGCGCTCTCTAATTCTGGTGAGAGGTGTTTAATTAGACAAAGAAAATATTAAAAACAGACACAATATAAAAATGGTACTTTTATGTGGCAAAATGGGGCCAGTGGTTTCTTCGATGAAGAACTTTGCATTTAGTGGCATGGGTCATTTCATCAGCTTTTTTTTTTTTTTTTTTTCTTTTTTAGTTTGCATTGAATCTATAAATCAACTTGGGGAGAATTGACATTTTTACGGTATTTAGTTGTTCCAGTTCATGAACATGACTTGTCGTTCTACTAATATAAATGTTCTCTTATTTCTCTCAGTGTTTTATAGTTGTCTAATAGAGAAGTTACACATCTTTTGTTAGCTTTATTCTAGGTATTTGGTTGATTGATTGATTGATTGATTGATTTTGCTTAAATAGCCAACATTTATTTCTCACAGTTGTGGAGGATAGAAGTGCAAGATCAGGGTGCTAGCATGGGTGGGTTCTGGTGAAGGCCCTGCCCTGGTTTACAGATCACTGTCTTCTAGTTGCGTGCTCACGTAGTGAGGCGAGAGCAACGTTTGCTTTTTTTGATGCCTCCTTCCTTTGAGATTTTGGTATCAGAAATCCTCACTGCCTTGGAAGCTCCTCAGCAGTCTCCGACTTTTTTTCCTAGAGGATTTTCCCAGCTTCTCTATTTGTTTAAAGAGGAGGGTTACCCCCAAATAATCTTGTTTCTGTTTCTACATGTGGCATTCTTTCATGCCAACTCCATTTTATTTTATTTTATTTTATTTTATTTTATTTTTTTTTAAATTTTTATTTATTTATGATAGTCACACAGAGAGAGAGAGAGGCAGAGACACAGGCAGAGGGAGAAGCAGGCTCCATGCACCGGGAGCCCGATGTGGGACTCGATCCCGGGTCTCCAGGATCGCGTCCTGGGCCAAAGGCAGGCGCTAAAACCGCTGCGCCACCCAGGGATCCCCCCCAACTCCATTTTAATTCATATATTGCTTTTATTGTGTTTACAGCTGATAGGAAATAATTGTTTCTTTTTTTTTCATTTTTATTTTTGTTTATGTGAAAGTGAGCTTTTTATTCTGCCTTAATTTTTTTATTGAGGGATAATTAACATACCATATTACATTAGTTTCAGGTGTACAACGTAGTGATCTGGTATTTGTATATATTGCAAAATGATCAATAACTCTAGTTAACGTCCATCACCATTTTACAGAATTTTTTACTTATAGTGAGAATTTCTAAGATTTTCTCTTAACAACTTTCAAATATGCAATACAGTGTTACTAACTGTGTGTGGCATGCTGTATATTGCATGCTTACATATAAGTGAAGTTTATGTTTTTTGGCTCCCTTTACCCATTGGCCTGCCCCCACCTCCCCACCTCAAACAACCACCAGTCTATTCTCTGTATTTATTGCCTTGGGTTTTTTTTAAATGTTTAGATCCTATATATAAGTGATACAGTATTTGTCTTTCCCTTTCTGATTTATTTCACTTAGCATAATACCCTTTAGGTCCAGCCATATTGTTGCAAATGGCAGGATTTGGGGTGCCTGGTTAAGCATCTGTCTTCAGCTCAGGTCATGATCTCAGGCTCCTAGGACTTAACCCTGCATCAGGCTCCTTGCTCAGTGGGAAGTCAGCCTCTCCTTCTCCCTCTGTGCTCACTCTCTGTCTCTCAAATAAATAAAAACTTAAAAAAAAATGACAGGATTTTCTCTCTTTTTAATGATTATTCCATTTTGTGGAGATAACTATATATTTTTTTTTATTCATTTTCTTTATTCATCTGTTACTAGTTTGTTTCTGTATCTTGGCTGTTACAAATAATGCTGCAGTGAACATGATGATACATATATCTTTTTGAATTAGTGTTTTTTTATTCTCTTCAGATAAATACCCAGAAGTAGAATTGCTGTATCATGTGGAGGTTCTATTTTTAATGTTTTGAGGAACTTATGGAAGTTTTTCAAAGTGACTGCACCAATTTACATTCCTAATAGTGCACAAATGTTCCTTTACTCTACACTCTTGCCAACACTTGCTATTTCTTGTCTTTTTTATACCAACCATTCTGACAGATGTGAGGTGGTATCTCATTGTGGTTTTGATTTGCATTTCCCTGATGATTAGGGATGTTGAACCTCTGTTGGCCATCTGTATGTCTTCTATGGAGACACATCTATTCAGATCTTCTGCCTGTTTTTTAATCAGATTTTCTTTCCTGTGGAGTTGTATGAGTTCTTTATGTATATTGGCTATTAACATCTTATCAGATATATGACTTGCAAATATTTTCTCCCATTGAGTATATAGCCTTTTCATTTTGGTGATGGTTCCCTTTCTCTGCAGAGGCTTTTTCCTTTGATGACATCCTGTTTATTTTTGCTTTTGTTGCCTTTGCTGTTAGTGTCAAATTTAACACACCATTGCCAAGATCTATGTCAAGCTTACCACCTATTTTCTAAGAGTTTTATGATTTCAGGTCTTATATTCAAGTCTTTAATTCATTTCAAGTTAATTTTTGTGTATGGTGTGAGAAAGTAGTACAGTTTTATTCTTTTGCATGTGGCTGTCCAGTTTTCCCAACTCCTCTTACTGAAGAGACTGTTCTTTCCCTATTGTATTCTTGGCTCTTTTGTTGTAAATTAATTGAACTTATATTCTTGATTTATTTCTTTGCTTTTTGTTCTCTTCCACTGCTCTGTGTCTGTTATTGTCAATCCCATACTGTTTTAATTCCTGTAGCACTGTGATGTAGTTTGAAATCAGGAAGCACGATGCCTGCAGCTCGCTCTTTGGGTTGTTTCAGCCATTCTGGATCTTTTGTATTTAGTACAAATTTTAGAATGTTCAGTTCTGTTTTTAAAAAATGCCATTGGAATTTTGATAGGGATTGCACTGAATCATAGCTTGCCCGGGGTACTATGGGCATTTAAACAATATTCTTCCATTGTACGAGCTGAGAATATCTTTCCATTTATTTGTGTCATCTTCAGTTTCTTTCATCAGTGTTTTTTTTATAGTTTTCTGAGTAAAGGTTTTTCACTTCCTTAGTTAAATTTATTCCCAGATATTTTATTCTTTCCAATGCAATTGTAAATGGGATTTTTAAAAATACGATTGTTTCTTGATTTCTTTTTCTAATAGTCTGTTATTGGTTGTGTAGAAATGCAGCAGTTTTCTGTGTTGTTGATTTCGTATCCTTCAACTTGACTGAATTCACTCTAAAATTTTTTGGTGGAGTCTTTGGGGTTTTGTTCATATACATTTCTATACATATACATCTGCAGATAGTGACAGTTTCACATCTTCCTTTCCAATTTGGACGCCTTTTATTTCTTTTCTTGTCTATTGCTCTGGCTAGGACATCCAATACCATATTGATGAAAGTGATGAGAGCAGGCATTCTTGTCTGGTTCCTGATCTTAGAGGAAAACCTTTCAGCTTTCACCACTGAGTATAATGTTAGCTATGCATGTTTCACATATAGATTTTATTATGTTGAGGTGTGTTTCCTCTATGTTTACTTTGTTGAGAGTTATTAACCATAAGTGGTTGTTGAATTTTATCATATGCCTTTTCAGCATCTATTGAGATGATCATTTGATTTTTATAAAGCCACTTTGCTTTTATGAAAGACCCATATTAGTTTGGCAGCAGCTTTTTTTGTAAAAGGGAAAATCTTCTTTGGAATCTTTCAGTTAGTGAAAACAAATAGTAATATAGGTCTTTTGTAAAAGTAAAGTGTTGTAACATGAACTTCCAGAAAATGGGGGATACCTGTATGGTTGAATTTGGTTTGCTGTTATTTTGTTTTCTTATTTTGTTAGTTACTTTGTTGAGAACTTTTGCATATGTTCATCAAGGATATTAGCCTGTAATTTTCTTTCTTCTCTGTTTATTTTTGATGTCAGGGTAATCCTGGCCACGCAAAGTGAGTGTGGAAGGGTTCCTCCCTCTTCTGTTTTTGGGCATAATTTGAGGAGGAGGGTATTCTTCTTTAATGTTTAGTAGAATTCCTCTTTAAAGCTGTCTTTTCCTGGGTGTGTGTTTGTTGAGTGGTTTTTGATTACTGATTCAATCTCCTTACAAGTAATTGGTCAATTTTCTATTCATGATTCAGCCTTGGAAGGTTAGCTGTTTCTAGGAAGTTGTGAACCTGTTCAGGTTGCCCAGTTTGTTGGAGTACAATTGCTCAGTCTTTTTCTATGATCCTTTGTATTTCTGTCATGTCCTCTTTCATTTCTGACCTTATTTTAGTACTCTCTTTTTTCCCTTGTTGAGTCTAGCTACAGCTTTGTCAATTTTGTTTATGTTTTCAAGGAACCAACTCTTGCCTTCATTGATCTTTCCTGTTGTTTTTTAAAGTCTCCATTTCATTTCTTTATTTTTATTTATTAGAGAGAGAGAGAGAGAGAGAGAATGAATGAGCAGTGGGGAGGGGCAGAGGGAGAAGCAGATGTGGGACTTGATCTTAGGAGCCTGAGATCATGACCCGAGCCGAAGGCAGACGACTGAACCACCTGGGTGCCCCCATTTATTTCTGTTCTAATCTTTATTGTTTCCTTTCTTCTACTACATTTGGGTTTGCTCTTCTTTTTCTGGTTTCTTGAGGTGTCAAGTTGTTTGAGATTTTTCTTGTTTCTTGACATAGGTCTTTATCACTTAGAATTGCTTTTGCTGCATCCCATAGGTTTAAGTTTCTTGTATTTCTTTTTTTTTAATTATTTGTCTCTAGATATTTATCTTTTGATTCCTTTGTTGTTGTTGTTTTTAAAGATTTTATTTATTTATTAGAGAGAGAGAGAGAGAGAACATGTCAAAGAGGGAGAGCATACAGAGGGAGAGGGAGGAGCAGACTGCCCACTGAGCAGGGAGCTGGATGCAGGCCTCGATCCCCGGACCCTAGGATCGAGACCTGAGCTGAAGGCAGGCGCTTAACTGACTGAACCACCCAGGCGCCCCTCTTTTTGATTCCTTTGTGACCAATATTTTTTCAGTAGCCTGTTGTTTAATCTCCATATATTTGTTAATTTTCCAGTTTTCTTAGGATTGATTTCTAATTGTACGGTATTGGGGTCTAAAAGTTGCTTCATATGATTTCAGTCTCAAATTTGTTAAGCCTTATTTTGTGGCCTAATATATGATCTATGCTGGAGAATACTCCATATGCACTTGAGAAGAATGTATTCTGTTGCTTTTGAATGGAACGTTCTGTATATGTCTATTTCCATCTGGTCTAATGTGTTATTTAAGGTTGATGTTTCCTTGTTATTGATTTTCCGTCTGGATGATCTATCCATTGATGTAACTGGGGTACCGAAGTCCCCTACTATTGTATTTCTGTCTATTTCTGCCTTAGGTGTGTTAATATTTGATTTATATATTTAAGTGCTCCTATATTGGTGTCTAAATATTTACAAATGCTATATCCTCTTTTTGGATTGACCCTTTTTTCAATATGTAATGTTTCTTTTTGTCTCTTATTGTAGTCTTTGTGTTGAAGTAGTTTGACAGAAGTATAGCTACCTCAGCTTGCTTTTGGTTTACATTTGCGTGGGACATCTTTCTCCATTGCTTCCCTCTCAGTCTCTGTGTGTCCTTATGTCTGAAATGGGTCTTTTATCAGGAGCATATGGCTGGGTCTTGTTTTATTTTATCCTTTCATCTACTCTGTGTCTTTTGATTGGTGAACTTAGTCCACTTACCATAATTATTGATTAGTATGTACTTATAACTATTTTGTCTTTTTTTTTTTCCTGGCTGTTTTTTAATTCTTCTTTTTCTTTCTTATTTCTCTTCCTTTGTGGTTTGATGACTTTTTTTAGTGACATGCTTCCTTTCTCATTATCTTTTGTGTATCTACCATAGATGTTTGTGGCTACTATGAGGTTTACTGCGTAATGAATTACATTTGTAACAGTTTGTTTTACATTCATAACAGTTTAAGGATGACGCATTCTAAAGCTGTACATTTTTACACTCCACCCCTCTGTGGTTTACATTTTACATATCATATTTTACAACTTTTTATCTTGCATATCCCTTAGGTCATTATTGTAGCTGCAGTTATTTTTACTGCTTTTGTCTTTTATTTATTTTTATTTTTATTTTTTAATTTTTTTAAATGTATTTATGATGGTCACACAGAGAGAGAGAGAGAGAGAGAGGCAGAGACACAGGCAGAGGGAGAAGCAGGCTCCATGCACCGGGAGCCCGACGTGGGATTCGATCCCGGGTCTCTAGGATCGCGCCCTGGGCCAAAGGCAGGCGCTAAACCGCTAACGCCACCCAGGGATCCCTGCTTTTGTCTTTTAACATTTACACTAGCTTCACACTTGATTGATATACTCCTTTAATATATAGTTGCCTTTACCAGTGAGGTTTATACTTTTAGATGTCCCTATAACATTTCTTAATAAGACCGCTTTAGTGGTGATAAACTTTTCTATCTCTTGCTCGTCTGGAAAACTCTTTATCTGTCCTTTAATTATGAATGATAATTTGCCAGGTAGAGTATTCTTGGCTGAAAGTTTTTTTTCTTTCAGCACTTTGACTATATCATGCCACTCTCTCTGGCTTGCAGCATTTCTGCCAGATTTGTGCTCATAGTCATATGACAATGTAATTTTTTTCTTGCTGCCTTTAAGATTCTCTCTCTCTCTCTCTCTCTCTCTCTCTCTCTCTCTCTCTCTCAACTTTTGGCATTTTAATTATAATGTGTCTTGGTGTCAGTCTCTCTGTTGCATTTATTTCTTTGGAACTTACAGTTCTTCCTGGAACTGTCTTTCCTTCCTCAGGTTACTAAAGTTTTCAGTTACTATTACTATTTCTTCAAATAAGTTTCCCGGCCCTTTCTCCTTCTGAGATTCATATAATGGAAATGTTAGTCAGCTCGGTGTTGTCTCAGAAGGCCCTTAATCTGTCTTCACTTTGTTAATTCTCTTCTCTTTTTGCTGCTCTGTTGGGTGAAGTCCTCTGTCCTGCCTACGAGTTCATTGATCCTGCTCCCTTGAGTTTGCTGTTAAAACCCTGTTGTGTTTTTTTTTTTTTTTTCAGATCAGTTTTTGTCTTTTTAGCCCTGTGACTTGTCTTTGCTGCTTTGTTATATTTTCTTTTTGTTGAAGTTCTTACTGTGTTCATCCATTCCTCTCCCAAGTTTGGAGTGCATCTTTATGACCATTACTTTGAACTCTTTATAAGATAAATTACTTATCTCCATTTCACTTAGGTTGTTTAAGAGTTTTATCTTATTTTGTTTGGAATGCAGTCCTCTGTTCATTTTGCTTGATTCTCTTTCTGCATTAGATGAAATAGTTTTACCTCCTAGTCTTGAAGGCTTGGCCTTGTGTAGGAGGTGAAACTTATCCTTCGACCCTATCCTAGCTCTTGGTTGGTTCTCAAACTTTTTAATTATCCAAGCAGCCTGTTTTATTGTTAATAGCTCCCAGTACTTCAGGGTCTGCCACAACCAGTTAATGTCCCAAAGGGGAGGATCTCATTCAGCACCTAGATTCAGGCTGATTGAAAGCCAGACCTTCAGGCAGCAGCTTTTGAAGAATGAAAATATATACAGTTGTATGGAAGCACAAGTATTAAGTCCCATGGACTGCCACAGCCAGGTAATTTGGAGGTGTCCCATGGGTGGTAGTCCATATATCAGAACCTGATGAACATATAAGCTCCTTTCTGAGAGATCCTGGTGTAGAAGGAGAGCTCAAAGATAGTGACCCCTGGCCTACATTCCCTGAGAGCAGCTCTGGAGCTTCTTGACATGTGCTGAACTTGAAGACTGTCCCTTAGGCCAAAGCTCTAGGACAAGCAGTTAGGCCTCTTTCCCAGAAAGGCTGGGGGGCAGAGGGAGCGAGGGAGGGTTCAGTGTGTCTATGTAGTCCCCTGGTAGTGGGTGCCATCAAAGAACTTTATGATTATTACAATCCCGTGAGCCCCAGGAACCAAAGCCACCTGGCCACCAGAGCCACGTGATTGAGGGTTATCCCCTAGGAGGCAGCCACAAAAGGCAGGGTACCAGATGTCAAAACTGGGACACAAGATGCATTTATAGGTTCCCCTCTGAGAGATGCTGATGCTGTGAAGCACAACAGAAGAGAAGATGAAAATAGTGCCTGCCCTCCCAAGGCCTCAGGAAAGGTTTCCAGTTAGCCCAGAGGGGTATGTTTAATTAGAAGCCTGTCCCAGCAGCTGCCCCTATGATGATAAGCTAGTAGGCCTCTTTTACAGAGAGACTGAGCTCCTGGGTCTGTTGCTTCTCGCTGTGCCTTCGGGACAGTTGCTGTTTGAGAACTCTTTAAAAAAAAAGAGAGAGAGGGATCCCTGGGTGGCGCAGCGGTTTGGCGCCTGCCTTTCACCCAGGGCGCGATCCTGGAGACCCGGGATCGAATCCCACGTCAGGCTCCCAGTGCATGGAGCCTGCTTCTCCCTCTGCCTGTGTCTCTGCCTCTCTCTCTCTCTCTCTCTCTCTCTGTGACTATCATAAATAAATAAAAATTGAAAAAAAAAAAGAGAGAGAGAGAGAACTCTTTCTCTATTGGTGACAGATCTATAGGACCCGTGAGTCTAAGTCCCACTGGCTACCAGCGCCAGAGCTCCCACACAGGGAAGTGCAGGATGTGTTTCAGTCGGTTCTCCATGCTGTGCCTGGGAGTGGTAATACCGAGAACTGTCTCTCCAGTTTTCACAGTCCTATGGACCCAGGAACACAAGCCTCCCCGGCCTTTAGAGCTAGGTGATCAAGGAGGGATCATCTGAAAAACAGACCACCAGATATAAAAACTGGGGCACCAGTGAGGCAGAGGGGGCATGCAGAGGTGGCACCCAGTGAGAAAGGGGGTGGAGGGGAGAGAAAAAAGAAAAAGAGGAAAGATGGTGTCCGCCGGCTGTAGAGAGGCAGAGAAGATAGCACCCACCACTCCATCTCTGGAGAGCATCCCTCAGTCCAACGCTTTGAAGTTTGGAAATGAGTCTCTTTCAGATAAAGTCTGGGCACTTTCAAAGGCTGCTTCTGCAGCCTTCACCAGGCCTTGGGGTGAGTGAGTGGGCACACAAGCCCTTAAGAGCCCTTCCTCAGTTTACCATAGCCCTGCAGGTCTCCGAGGCCCCAGCCCAGTTGGTCTTCAAAGCCAGATGTTTCTGGGGCTCATCTCTTAGGTGCAGGTCTTAAAAGTTGGGGTAATAATGTGAGGTATGAATCCTTTGCCTTTCAGGGAGAGACTCAGGGTTTTGAGTTTCCTCCCAGTTGTAAGTTGTACTGTGGGGTGGGGCTCATGGTGAGATTGTATCTCAGCCTTTCCTACCTGCTTTGATGTGGTTTCCGTCTCATTTGGTGAACGAGTCAATCTGCCAGGCCTTAGGTTTTTATCAGAGGGAATCATTCCAAATATAGCTATAGATTTGATGTGTTCACATGAGGGGGGGGGGGTTCAAGATCTCCCTACATTGCCACCTTGAACCAGAACCAATTGTTTCTCTAGTAATGCTATATACAACATTAATTTAATATTTGCTGACTATAAAAACAAGTCACTGAAAATGTGCATTCATAATTGTTTTATTTTTGACAATAGGAGTTTATACAAGAAATAGAAACTTTCGGCTGTATAAATCATCGAAGATAGGAAAGCATGTGGCTTTGGAGATTGCTGAAGATAATAAATTTTTTCCTAAACAGTCCAAGAATATTTCTGAAGAAAATCAGTATTTCCTATCTTCTTTGGTCAGCAATGTCAGGTATATAGCACCAGAATCAAACTGTTATGTATTCGTGGATGCTTATTAAACAGCGAATGGCATTGTATATAGTACTAAAATGTGAATTGTGTGAATTCATCCTAACTTAAGAAAATGAAAGTTCTTAAAATTCTAGGTTAACTTTTTTTTTTTTTTTTAAGATTTTATTTATTCACTCATGAGAGACACACGGAGAGAGAGAGAGGGAGAGGGAGAGAGAGAGGCAGAGACACAGGCAGAGGGAGAAGCAGGCTCCACGCAGGGGCCCGACATGGGACTCAATCCCGGTCTCCAGAATAATGCCCCGGGCCGAAGGCAGGCACTTAACGCTGAGCCACCCAGGGATCCCCTAACTGTTTTTTTATAAGAAAGAAAACTCAAATGACTTGTATTCCGTTTGGAAATAGAGTTACAATTAATACCTACTTTTCGTATATGCACATTCATACATATAATTTACATACCCCTTCATTCAAAGAATATTTTGTGAGATCATTGTTATATGATTATGTTAGTTGTTGTATCCACTCAACATTATATCATGAATATCTGCCAAGGTGATAATCTGCAACAGTTAGTTGTAGTTAAAACTTTTAATGCCTATATAGTTTTCCATTATACTGATAAATTCTGTAATTTATTGTCAGTTTTGTTGTTGAACACTTAAGTTGCCACATTTTGGTCATTTTCTTTTTTTTTTTTTTTTTTTTTTTGGTCATTTTCAAAAAGTGTGAAAGACAGCTTTCAACAGAACTGTTTACTTTCATTTCCCTGTATTCTGGGCAGCGTTTTTTGTTGGTTCAAACAAGCCATGTGTTTATCCTTCAGACTAAATTGCCATGCTAAATTAACTTGCTCTACTTTGCCTTCCTTAGATATAGTTGTCAGGAGAAATCCCTTAGAAATCCTTTTTTTTTTTTTTTTTTTTTTTTTAGATTTTATTTATTTATTCATGAGAGGCAGAAACACAGGCAGAGGGATAAGCTGGCTCTCTGCGGGGAGCCCGATGCAGGACTTGATCCCAGGACCCCGGGATTACACTGAACCAAAGGCAGACGCTCAACCACTGAGCTACCCAGGAGTACCTCCAAATAAATACATTTTAACAAAACATTTAAAATACTTTGCTTGGAGGGGAATTTGTGTCCAGATGTCCACTTGACAGCAGTTCCCCAGGAGGGTGGGAAGATAAGTTGTTTCTCTTCATATATTTCTGGACTGAGTTCTTACATAACATTTTTCAGAAGTAACATCAGTCTTACTTTCCTTTCCTTTAAAATGGAAATGTATTAACTCCTATCTTAGGGAGTTGTGAGGATTAAGTGAGGTAAATCTGTACGCATAAAATTACTCAACCATGCCTGGCACATAGTATCTGCTCATTAAATGTTAGTTGTTAGTGGTAGCAGTGTCTGCGATTCTGGAAGCGCTGTGGGAGTGGTGTGAAAATTGTATGACAGTTGCTGCTCACTGTTGTTGCCACAAGAATGGGATCTTACGTTGTCTTGTGTGGGAAAAGCACCATGGCCTGAAATCAACCTCTTATTACCAAAATCCATTTCCTTTGTGGTTTCAGTATTAATTCCACAGAAATGGAGAATTCTACTGAATAGGGTTTCCTTAAGTTTCTTTTGTGTGTCCGAGTAAGTATCACGTGTAGTTCTTCCTGAAACGAAGGTTAAAGTTTTTATGGTTATGAATATGTCTTCAGCTAATTTTAACTCATTTTTCCCTTGCTCTCATCTCTCCTTCCTTCTTTTTACCCTCCTCTTATTCACATTTTTCAAATCATTGTAATAAAAATTTCAAAGGCTCTGTACGTTTGAAGCATAGAATTATATACTTCATTTTGTGGCTTCAGTGGTCCCAGAGTCCTCTGATTCACACTGCAGTTGAAGAAAGTATTTTAAATGATCACCAGACTATGATTAGGATTGGATTTTATAGGCAAATGTGACTTAATTATCCAGAACAATTAGCTGGATTTTAATGTGGGACTATTTGAAATTCAGTTTCCTTTCTGTAGCAATATATCTTTGATTCTTACATAATGTTACTTTGTTTTCTTTCACATATTTTCTTCAGATTCTCAGATACTTTACGAATTCTGACATGCGACACATTTCAGAGTAAACAAAAACGAGTTGAACATTTTAGTACCAGCACCAAAGGTAATTTTAATAAAACAATTTCCTGTGAATATTTAAGGATATAAGTCTATTTCGCCTTTAAAAATCTTAAATTTTCAGGATTCATATCTACTGATCCTTTTTTTTTTTTTTTTTTTAATTTTTATTTATTTATGATAGTCACAGAGAGAGAGAGAGAGAGAGGCAGAGACACAGGCAGAGGGAGAAGCAGGCTCCATGCACCGGGAGCCCGATGTGGGATTCGATCCCAGGTCTCCAGGATCGCGCCCTGGGCCAAAGGCAGGCGCCAAACCGCTGCGCCACCCAGGGATCCCTCTACTGATCCTTTAAAACAACTTAGTTTCTATCCAAAATGGAAACCGTGTAAATAAAAGATGCTTTTTAAAGTGTATTCACTAATTTTCATTATATGGTGATTTGGGGGGAAAAAGAACCCACAAGAAAATAGAGTAGATTGTTTGTAGAAAGAAACCCCCATTTTAAAAGAGAATACTAAAGGTTCTCTTCCCCTCGGTCCACAATCAAAGATGGGCAGACACTGTTTGTTTCCACTGAACCCAGAGGAGCTTTCCATGTATTCCCTCATTTTTTTAATGGCTGCATAGTTTTTTCATGAAACATGTATGTTCTTCAGTCTTATATTGAAAAGCTTATAGGCTTTTTCTAAGATCCCATACATTAACACTCCAGTAAATATTTTTATACACATTTTTTAGGTTATCATTATTTATAATAGCAAAACACTGGAAACAATCTAAATGTACAACAGTAGAGGATTGGTTACATATTATAACATACTCTGTAGACATTTAATTTAAATTTACAGAGCCACTATAAAATTGAAAATGTCCGCTTATAATGTTAAGATAAAAAGTGGACTCTAAAATTATTTGGGAGGTGTGATCACAGGTCCATTAAAAATGTGGATAACATTTTCTTAAGCTTATTTTCTTCTAGTTGTTCAACAGTTATTTCTCGACATTGATTTGGAGTTCATTTCTCTCCTCTCTACTTCAATATATTTTCCAAAGTTTCTTCAATTATGTGCATTACTCTTAGAAATATAAGAGTTATTTTAAGAAAAGTAGATAATTTTGTTTTAAAAAATTAAATATCTTAAGTAAATTATTGTAAATTAGTAGAGTCTTAAATATAAAATATAACCGAATTGTCAGAGTCCTACAGCTAAAGATCATGGGAGAACACATGTGTTGTGAACTAGTGGAGTTTGGTACTAACTGCAGTGTGGAGAATTCCTACCTTGGGGAACTGGGGGGCATCTCAGTGAAAGGGTATTAGAAAAGCTTTACTATAGGATGCAGGCTTGAGTTAGGTGCTTTCAAGAAGTGTCCAAGTAGGCATGGATTTGTTTTGAATTGGGTCTGTCAGAAACAATTCTATGATTGAGCATCTTCATAAATTGTATCTAGAAGGAAGGTGGACTACAGTGAGTCTAAAGCTATAATTGATAAAGAAGCAGCAGTTACTCATATGAGATAAGATGGGAGGTATTGGTCATTTTTGCAATTTGGAAAATGTTTGTGTGTGTGTGTATGTGTGTGTGTGTGTGTTCAGACATTATTACAGAATGGTCTTGTTTTTGTCAGGAGCCATCCTGGCCATAGAGTGGTCTTTATCTGATGTTGAAATTCTGTGAAATAATTTATGATTGGCAAAAAAGCACCAGGTGTGAGTGCTCAGCCTGCTCGTGAGCACACCAATGCGTAGCTGATAGTAGGAGGCCAGCTCCTGGGTGTAAGGGGTTGCTTTTCTCTTCATCAATGTGAAGAAAGCAGTTGAAATGATTATAGGTGCTTCTTATGAAAATTAGTTAACATTTGACTGAATTGAGAGGTTTGAATTTTCCATGCTTATTTGTAGGGCCAGCAAGAACCCAAGGCTTCCTAAAAGCCATGGGAACCAAAGCGCTGCAGGAACTCCAAAACCCATAATAGTACTAAAGAACAGCTTAAATTTTACCTCTTCAACTTTTAGCCACTGTAATTATTAATTTTTCTCTCTGTTGCAGCAGAAAACATTGAAGGTTTCCATTGTTCACCCTACCCTGAGGTTGATCGATTTGTTCTTTCTTTGGTGAATAAGAATGGCATTCAAGGAGGTAAAGATAATCCTATTCTTTATTCACTGCAATATGACAGTTTTTTTTAAGATTTTTTTTATACATTCATAATAGACACGGGGGTGGGGGAGAGGGTCAGAGACACAGGCAGAGGGAGAAGCAGGCTCCATGCCAGGAGCCCGACGCGGGACTCGATCCTGGGACTCCAGGACCACACACTGGCCCAAAGGCAGGCGCTAAACCACTGAGCCACCCAGGGATCCCCATGGCAGAGTTTTAATACCTTCAGAAACATTATTTGCATTTTAGGAATTCGGCGTTGGAGCTACTTTTTCCCAGAAGAATTACTGGTCTATGATATCTGTAAATACCGCTGGTGCGAAAACATTGGAAGAGCCCACAAGAGCAATAATATCATGTAAGTAGTATTTTTACTAACAAGCTCTATGTATTTAATCAATATTACCTTAAATGTTTATAATTTTTATAGTTGAGAATATGATTTTGTTTTTATAATAAATTCAGTTATATCAAATACCATATTTATGTTTTACAGTATTGAATTTGACTATCTTAATTATCACCTTTACTTGTACTTTATTTGGTAAAATAATCCCATAGTATAATCTCGAGAAGAGAAAGGTAGACATGAGCAGGCCTAGGAAGAGATTAGAGACAGACAGGTGAGCAAAGAAACGAAGTGTCTCCCTCATCTGCTGCTGTTAGTCCTCAACATCTAATGAGTATAAGTTGAAAATGAGCAAACGTGGGTGAAAAGGAAATTATTCAGTGCCAAGAGTTGGAGTGAAGGTTAACATGTTCAGGACAAAGAATGATATTGAATGTTTGCTGTATATGCAGGTCCTGTTTTCAGAGTTTTCCTTAAAATCCCCCGGGAGGGACGCCTGGGTGGCTCAGCGATTTAGTGCCCGCCTTCCGCTCAGGTTGTGATCCTGGGGTCCTGGGATCCAGTCCCCCATCAGGCTTCCTGCAGGGAGCCTGCTTCTCCCTCTGCCCATGTCTCTGCCTCACTCTGTATGTCTCTCATGAATAAATACATAAAACCTTTCAAAAAAAAATAAAAAAATAAAATCCCCCGGGTGAAAGGAGAGGAAGTGAAGGAGGAAATAGAATTTTAGACAAGGGTATGCTTAGAATAGGGAAAAGACAAAAACCCAGTAGTTATCAGTTTTGATATGGGTAATTTTGCCATGTTTTATATTTAGTATCGAAGCTGAGACTTCTGTGTATCAGGTGTATACATGTGTGCCAGACATGAGAGAAGATCAGGAAGCTTCGTTACAAAGCTGGAAACATGTTGGGTAGCACCATTCAGTGCTGTCCTTCTGTATGTAGGTTAGCTCAGTTTAAAAATAAGATATATGCTCAATACCTAAAAGCTGTCACATAGAAGGAAAAGATCACCCACAGGCCCAGAACCAGTGATAACTATGTTATGACCTTGGTATATCTTTCTAGTCTGTTATCCTCTGCAAGTCATTATCATAAGATGATCCTCTGTTAACTTTTGAGATTCTCAGGTTGCGGCATAACTTCTTTCTGAAGGACCACCAGCTTATATTTTGAATCCATAACCTCTTCTTTTTCTTAACTATGAAATAACCATACAGGGCTCAGTGGTTGAGCACCTGCCTTTGGCTCAGGGCGTGATCCCGGATTCCTGCATCAGGCTCCTTGCATGGAGCCTGCTTCTTGCTTCGCCTCCCTCTGCCTATGTCTCTGCCTCTCTTACTGTGTCTCTCGTGAATAAATAAGTGAAATCTTTAAAAAATAAAAAAAAATTAAATAAAAACATTTGTTTGGCCAATCTGCTGGTATAAAATGATATTGTGGTTTTCGTCTGAATTTACCTGATTACTAGTGAACATGAGGACTGGATCGTCAAACCATACTCCCACGAGACAGAGATCTTACCTAGGGTCAGGGTTTACTAATACTTTTAAAGATTCAAGGAATCAAAAGGCACAGATGCTAAGGATCACTGTGTTTCCCGAGAAAGACGTGAATTCTCTTCCTGGCCTGGGGACAGTCCGGTGTACAGCTGGGGAACTGCAGCATTGGGGTGTTTATTAGGATTGCTCAGATTCTCTGTCACTTTTTAGATTTGCTTAGTTTGGTATCTTTTTACTGTATTTTGTTTTACCAAAATTTTTAAAAATTTTATTTATTTATTCATGAGAGACACAGGCAGAGGGAGAAGCAGGCTCCATGCAGGGAGCTTGATGTGGGACTCAATCCCAGGATCACTCCCTGAGCTAAAGGCAGATGCTCAACCACTGAGCCGCCCAGGTGTCCCTTTACCAAAATTTTTAATGTTACTGGCAGAAATTATTCCTGATATTCCTAAGTTTTTAGTATATTCTGTATTTGTAGTTACGTCTGCACTTAATTTCTAATAACATTTGTGTCTTTACCTTATTTTTTGATCAATCTTGCCAGAATTGTGTTAGTTTTCACATTTGGGCCTTGTTGATTCTTTTGAATTTTTGTTTTTATTACTTCCTGCCTTTTATTTTATTAGGGCTTATTCTATTGTTCATTTCCCAAGTTAGTTACTTACTGGTCTTTAGCCTTTTTGTTTTGTTTTGTTTTTTGTAAATAAGCCTTTAGGATTCTAAATTTCTCTACAAAGATTGCGTTAGTTCTATTTTACATTTTAATATATATTTTCAATTCCAAACATTTTCTGATTTCCATCATGATTTTTCTTTGAGTAGTTGGTTATTTAGAAATGTTTTTCATTTCCAAGTTATGGGTTTCTATTAGCTAATTTTCTGTTACTCTTTTTAAGATTTTACTTATTTGAGAGAGTGAGTACACAAGTAGGGGGAGGAGCAGAGAGAGAAGGACAAGCAGATTCCACACTGAGCGTGGAGCCTGATGGGCTCAATCCCACAACCCTGAGGTCATGACCCAATTCTATACCAAGAGTCAGATGCTTAACCAACTGAACCACAGGTGCCCCTCTGTTACTTATTTCTAAATAATTTGCCTTTTGGTCAGAGATGTGTAAATATTTTTAAATTTAATAAGATTGACATGGTACCTAGCATAGTCAGTTTTTATAATTGTTTTGTATGTGATTGTAAAGAACTGCTTCTAATGAACTGAGGCAGTGTTCAAATATGCCTATTATATCAAACTTGTAAATTGCTTTTAATTTTATTAAAAACTGCTTTTTTGTCATTCAGATTTTATGTACCCTTAACTGAATTTTTTGATTATTTTTGTCAATTACTAAAATAATGTTTTTTAAAATCTTGATTTATTGTAGATGAGTGGTTTATCCTTGGGAGTCCTGTCAGTTTTGCTTACACATTTTGAAGCTGTTTTATTTGGTGGGTACGGGTCAGGCAGTAGGTCTTCTCGTGAGGAACATTAGTCAGTGTGTATTTTTTTGCCCAAAAGTCCATTTCGTGTGCTATTTTAACAACTACGGTTTTCTTTTCATTGGCGTATATATATATTTTTTAAAGATTTTATTTATTCATGAGAAACACAGAGAGACAGGCAGAGACACAGACAGAGGGAGAAGCAGGCTCCATGCAGAGAGCCTGATGCAGGACTCGATCCTAGGATCACACCCTGTGCCGAAGGCAGGCACTAAACCGCTGAGCCACCCAGGGATCCTCCATTGGTGTATATTTATTTCCATCCTTTTACTTTTTATCTTATCTCCATCTTGAAGTCTTAGGCACATCTCTGATAAGCAGCATGTAGAGAAATTTTGTTTTCCATCCAGTCTAGATACTAAGTAATAACTTTTTCCTTTTTTTTTTCAATGTAAAGGATTTTGGTTGATCTGAAAAATGAAGTTTGGTATCAAAAATGTCACGACCCCGTATGTAAAGCAGAAAACTTCAAATCGGACTGTGAGTTATTAATTTTTACATGTACACTGTGAAAACTGGGTATCTACATAAAACAGTAAAACCGTTTCTCTTGTTTAGGTTTTCCTTTACCTGCCGAAGTCTGTCTCCTGTTCCTGTTCAAAGAGGTAAGCGTGGGTTTGAGTTTCTCAGTCTGACAGCATCAATGAGCTCGAGTAGTATCTAGATGTGTCCAGAGGGTCGGTTACAAATAGTAAATCTGAAAGCAGCTCAGCTGCCTCAATATGTTAAGAAATGTAAACTAAAACAGCTAAAAGACCACTTGGCTGAACAGGGTGGTAAAAACTGAAGGGTGGTAAAGATCAACAACATTGACAAAAACATAAAGAGGTGCTCTCTTAAATTGTGAAGCCTAATTCCTGTCATTTTTATGGATACCAGTTGGTGATATGTACTGGTGAAAACATTTGTGATAGTCGAAGTAGGAAAAAAAGCCTATAAAGTAGAATATATACTTTAAAAATACACACACGAGCACATATAAACAGAAATCCTGGAAGATTCGCACCAAAACACTCACATCAGTTGTCCCTGACTGGTCAAATTCTAGGGGAAGACGAGTTTATCCTCTTTGGCTTTTCATGTATTTCCTAATTTTTTTCCTCAGCGAATGTGATTTGGGTAAATGAAAGTCTCTAAAAGGACAGTGTTAAAAAAAAAAAAAAAAGGACAGTGTTAAGGTGGCAATGTGGGACTATCTACCAAAAATTAGAATGCATACACCCGTTTTTTGTTTTTTTTTAAGATTTTATTTATTTATTCATGGGGTGGGGGGGCAGAGACACAGGCAGAGGGAGAAGCAGGCTCCATGCAGGGAGCCCGGTGTGGGATTCGATCCTGGGACTCCAGCATCACACCCTGGGCCAAAGGCAGGCGCTAAACTGCTAAGCCACCCAGGGATCCCCCGTATACACCCTTTGACATAATTCTACCTCTAGAAATTCTTCTTACGGATAGTTGTTGAAAGAACCACAAAGAAGAGTATTTTGGTACACTTTGTAAAGCAAAAATGAGTAACTTGTTACCCGTCTGGGAGTGGTTACACGGGTGTTCATACAGTTTCTTGCACAGCAGTGGCGGCATGTGGGTGCACACTCCCCATGTGTGCTGACACGACACGGCCACCACCGCACACCCCTAAATGCGAGCGTGTACCGAAGAGTGTTTCAGGGGGAGGTGTACTGATCCGTGTTTGTTGGTAGTATCATTGTGATGCATGTTTATGGTTTCAGTGGATTTTTTAGTTATTTTTTCTGCTTCTCCAGTAATACCTCAAAAATGCCAAGTTGAGAGTATTTTGTGGTCCATAGTATTACTACCACTTGGATAGAACCTTTTTTAATTTTCTAAAACAGGAAATTAGTAAAAGATGGGACAGTATAATGAATACCTATGTACCCATCACTTTGTTGTAACAGTTGATATTTTGTCATTTCTGCTTCCTCTGGCTTTTTCGCTTTTAGTATTTTAAAATGAATTCCCAATCAGTGTTAGGTCCCTGTGTTTCTGTACCATTAATCATCTGAGTTTTTTTAAAAACATTTCTATTAATTTTCCTTTTCCATATAAAAATGTTGCCCAAGGACAGTGAGCTCTCCTCTCCCCGAAATTTGCCATCATTACCACTCGGCACATTTGTTTCCTCCCGCAGCTGTGCGTGTGCACGCTTTTACCATTGATGATTTTTGGTCTCCATCCATTCAGGCTGCTCTAACAGAGTTCCCCACACTGGATGGCTTATAAACCACGGAAGTGTCTCTCACGGTTCTGGAGGCTGGAAGTCTGAGCTCAAGACCCTGGCAGATTCGGTGTCTGGTGGGCTCTGCGTCATAGCTGTCTTCCCGCAGAGCTCTCTGGGGTCCAGTTTGTAAGGTTACTGATCCCAGTCAGGATGGCTGGGACCCTCAAGACCTAATCACCTCCCAAAGGCCTCCCTCCTATTACCATGACCTTGGGGGTTAGGATCTCAGCCTAGGAATTTGGGGTAACATATTCGGTCCCTAACGTATCTCTTGAGAGGGATCTACAGCCATCAGAACCCTGCACCTCTCCACAGTTAAGCATGTAGCTAGAGAATCAGGATATTTCCAAAAGAGTACAGTAACATTTTTAAATTCAGGAAATTTAATGTTGATGCAATACTGTTAGCTAATAATACAGAGCCACACTCCTATCCTGACATTTGTCTCAACCGTTTATAAGTTTTTAAAATTTATGTTAATTCTTAAAATACTTCATAAATAGGAAAATCAGTCTTTTTAAGGTAGCAGATATATTTTCCAGCTTGCCCGCAGCTGGACTATCTACTTTTTAAAAAATTCAGTCTGCCATTTCTCTAGCCTCATCTGTGTATATTGAAAAGGACGAGCCACCGGCAAGGGTGGCATTTGCAGATTTAGTTTCAAGTGTCTGAGCTACGGTGGCAACCACATTTGAGTTAAGGAACTCCTTCCCGTGGCGGCTGTAGTGGAGACAGTATCATCCAGCACATTGATTTTGGTGTCTGTTCAGGAACCAGTCTTCTACTTAATACCCTCATTTAACATAGACTATGGAGTGAAAGCATCACATCTTCTCCTTACTAACCTGTGTTTTTTCCCCATCGCCCTCTCCCCTCCTTTCCCCTTCCAACTAAAGGAAGAAGAGTTCACAGTAGCTGGAACGATGAACAGTGAAACCCAGAATCCTAAGCTACCGTCAGGTGTGTCGTCAGGAGCCGCTTCCGACGCTGCCTGGGATGACAGCATTGATGAGACTGACTTTGTGGAAGCTACTGAAGATGCTGAACTAGCCGAAGCTGCCGAGAATGTTCTTCTCAGCTACTCTGGGGGAGTGGATGAAATTCCTGATGAACTGATCATGCAGGTATTACAAGAGTAGCTCGTTAACTGTGGACTCTCACGTAACCGGCTGTGATCTGGCCTGAAAACGGTTTAACAACCTAAATGTATTAAGTTATAGCACTTTGCTTCTCAATCCTTGTTTTTTACAGAACTAAGCCCATTTTATTGAAGGTTAGCTTAGAAATCTTACTGATTGACCAGAGTTGGTCTATGTTCATATCAGCTTAATTTTGTAATGTCTATTTAGAGGCTAAAACTCTTACCTTACTAAACATTTTTTAATTGAAGTGTAACTGACATACTGTATCCTATTCAGGTGTATATCCTGGTGAGTCGAAATCTTTATACTTTACAAAGTGACCCCCATGGTAAGTCTGGTTACCATCTGTCACTGCACCATGTTAGTACAGTATTACTATTTCCTGTGCTGTATATTACATCCTCATGACTTATTTTATAACCAGAAGTTTGTATGTCTTAATCATTTTCACCTATTTCACTGCCCCCCCCCCCACAGCCCCTCTTCCCTCTGTAACCAACAATTTCTTGTATCTAGGAGTCTATTTCTGTTGGGTTATTTTATTTTTTCATTTTTTTTAAATATCAATTCGTAGCCAACATTAGTTTCAAATGTTGTGTTTGGTTTTTGAGATTCCACATGCAAGTGAAGTCATGGACTTTTTTGACTTCTCTCAGCACAATATCCTCTAGGTCCATCCGTGTTGTTACAAATATCAAGTTGTTATTCTTTTGTACGGCTGAGTAATATTCCTGGGTGTGTCTGTGTACACATTTTCTTTATTCGTCTGTCACTGGACACTTGGGTTGCTTCCATATCTTAGCTGCTTCAATAAACAACAATGCTTACATTCCTTTGAATTAGCGTTTTCATTTTCTTCAGGTACATACCCAGAAGTGGAATTCCTGGATCATAGAGTAGTTCTATTTTTTCTTTTTTTTTCCCCTTTAAAATATTATTTTTGTTGTTTTTACTTTTTGTATATTTTTTATTGGAGTTCGATTTGCCAACATTACAGTATAACACCTGGTGCTCATCCCATCCAGTGCCCCCCTCAGTGCCCATCACCCAGTCACACTACCCACCTGCCCTTCTATTTTAAGTTTCTGAGGCACCTCCATTCTGTTTTTCCACAGTGGCTGCAGCAACTTCCATTCCCAACAGTGCACAAGGGTTCCCTTTTTCCTGCATCCTCACCAACACTTGTTATTGCTTATCTTTTGGATACTAGCAGTCTGATGCATGTGAGGTGACACTCATTGTGGTTTTGACTTGCATTTCCCTGGTGACTAATGGTATTGATCCATCTTTTCACAGGTCTATCGTCTATATGTTTATCTTCTTTGGAAAAATGTCCATTCAAGTTCCCTGCTCATTGAAAAGAATTATATTGTGTAGTTCTTTATATAATTTGGATATTAGCTCCCCCTTGAATGTATGAATGATTTACAGATATTTTCTCCCTTTCAGTAGGTTGCCTTTTCATTTTGTTTCCTTTGCTGTGCAGAAGCTTTTGAGTTTGGTATGATTCCATTTATTTCAGCTTTTATTGCTCTTGCCTAAAGAGACTAGTCCTCTAAAAATACATTTTCTTGGGGGTGGGGTGGTGTAAGGGCAGAGGGGGAGAGAATCTTAAGCAGGCTGCACGCCCAACACGGAGCCAGACTCCGGGCTCATTTGCTCTTAACGAGCCTGTAATTTTTCTGTAATGTCTTTATCTGGTTTTGGTTATCAGTTATGCTGGCCTTTGTAAAATGAATTTGGAAGCATTTCTTCTTCAATTTTTTGTAATAACTTGAGAAGAATAGGTACTACCTCTTCTTTAAATGTTTGGTAGAATTTACCTGTGCAACCACCTGGTCTTGGGCTTTCGTTTTTTGGTGGTTGTTAAATTACTGATTCTGTTTTATTACTTGTAATTGGTTTATTCAGATTTTCTATTTCTCAGTGATTCTTAGAAGGCTGTGTATTAGGAGTTTATCAATTTCTTCTACATTGTCCTGTTTGTCAGTGTATAACTGTTCATAGTAATCTCATGATTTTTTGTGTTTCTGTGGTGTCAACCATTTTCTAATTTTATTCATTTGTGCCCTTTTTCTTAACTGAGTCTAGCTAGAGATATATCAATTTCATCTTTTCAAAGAAGCAGCTTTTAGTTTCACTGATCTTTCCTATGCTTTTTTTATTCTCCATTTTTCCCCCTCTGATCTTTATTATTTCCTTCCTTCTGCTAACTTTGGGCTTTGTTTGGTCTTCTTTTTTGTAGTTCAAGTATAAAGTAAGATTGTTTACTTGGGAGGTTCCTTGCTTCTTGGTATAAGCCTGTATCACTAGGAACTTCCCTTGTAGAACTGCCATTGATGTGTCCCATAGATTCTGGAAAGTTTTTTTTTTTCTTTAAGATTTTTTATTCATTCATGAGAGACACAGAGAAAGAGGCAGAGACACAGGCAGAGGGGGAAGCAGGCTCCATGCAGGGAGCCCGATGTGGGACTCGATCCTGGGACCCCAGGATCATGCCCTGAGCTGAAGGCGGCGCTAAACCGCTGGGCCACCCGGGCTGCCCCTGGAAGGTTGTTCTATTTTCATCATCCCATGGTATTTTTCAGTTTCCTCTTTGATTTCTTCATTGATCCATTGGTTGGTCAGTATCATGTTGCTTATTCCCCACATTTGTATTTTTTCCAGTTTTCTTCTTGTAATTGATTTCTAGTTTTATACTTTTGTAATCAGAGAAGATGCTTAATATATTAGATTTTATTTTGCCTGAATTTGAGATGTGACCTTTCTTAGAGAATACTCCACCTGCACTTGAAATGAATGTGTATTCTCTGGTTCTGGGATGAAATGTTCTGTGTATGTTATGTTCATCTGGTTTAAGGTGTCGTTTAAGGGCAGTGTTTCCTTATTTTCTGTCTGCACGACACTGATTTAGTGGGGGTATTAAAGTCCCATATTGCAAGTGTATTGTTGTTGATATGTACTCAACATAGTGCTATGTTTACAAATGTCATATCCTCTCATTGTATTGACTCTTGATCATCATGTGACGCCCTTCTCTGCCTTTTGTTACAGTCTTTGTCTCAAAGTCTGTTTTGTCTAAGTATTGCTCCGCCAGCTTTTTTTCCCATTCCATTTGCAGGGAATATCTTTCTCCATTCCTTTACTTTCATTGTGTTTAGGCCCAAAGTGTTTCATTTAGGCAGCAGATAGGTTGTTTTTAAAATTTGTTTAGCTACACGGTCTTATGATTGGAGCGTATCAGTAGGATGTACTTACTGCCATTTTGTTAATCATTTCCTGGCTGTTTCGGTTCTCTGTATTTCTCTTGTGGTTTGATGGTTTTCTTTGGCGTTTGGGTTCCTTTTACTTTGTCTATTTTAAGGTTTTGGTTATCACAAGTTTTATATATATATATATACACACACACACACACACACCAACATATATAACTTCTGGTCCTTGGGGGGGGGACAGCTGGGGCTAGCCTGGGCCAGGTTTAATCTGGTAGTCTGGCTGGAGTGGGTGTGGGCCAGCAGGCACAGGCCAGTGTCCTGGTATACTCAACACTAGTACCTCCCCAGTGAGATGGCTGGAGTTGGCATGTACACAGGTTGGGGGGTCCCGGCCCACCATGCTGGAGTTGCCCTGACACACATTGTGCTGAGGCAGTGCTGGTGGGACAGCTGGGGCAGGTGCAGGCCTGGCAGTTAGTTGGGAGGTCCTCTCTTTGCACACAGCCCTGCAGTTGCCAGGGTCTGGAGGCTTAGGGCTCAATGGGACAGCCCTGGAAGAGGGGTTAGAGGGCCTGGACCCTGCTCCAGTCAGGCTATCCAGGAAGAGGGGGAAAGTAAACAGTGGTGCTTATCAGCCCGTCAGCCCCAGAGTTCCAGCAGTTCTCCTATAGCTTGGCAGATATTGGAAGGATAGTAAACGGGCTTCCTTCACTGTCCTTTAAATTGATGTTCTGGTTTTGGGGTCCCCCTCCATTGTGCCCCAGGGCTGGTGAGTCCGCATGCAGGCCCCTCAGTGCTGTTCCTCCCTGCTGTGGGCTGGCACTTCAGGGGTGGGGTTCCCATCGCCACCCTATGTCCATCTCTTAACCTTTCTCCGGGGGGGGGGGGGGGGGGAGGGTGTCTCTCTATCATTTGTGCAGAATGTCAGCCCTCAGGGGTTCTTCAGGAGGAACTGCTCTGTGTGTAGGTGTATGCAGATTTAGGGAGCTCAGGGTCGTTCTACTTGTTCAGGTTAGAACTCTTACGTGTCAGCGTCTGATTAGGTGTCAACACTGTAGAACTTACTACTCAAGATACTAACCAGAGAAGATAGTTATAACCAGAGAAGATAGTTATAGCCCCTAAAGCTACTTATACCAACTTGCCACCTAATGTGGTCCCTTCAAATCAATTGACTATGAACAAAGTAATAATCAATTTTGGTGACAACCCAGCTTGAACAAGTAGACAAGTTAAGCTAACTTCTCAATTTTTATTTACAAAAGTACAGTATCTGAAGGCAACAGGCAATAGCAGGGGACTAGTCTTTATACAGTCACAGCTTAGTAGTTGGGTCTCCTTTCTGGTCAAGGAGCTTCTCTAATCGATGGTTGATATTTTGCAGGTGGTTTTCAGCTCCCAAAAGGGCTCTCGCTGTCACTAACAGAGCTGGAAGGCTGGATGAATCATACTGTTGAAGGAAAATCATATTTAGATTATCAAGTTTAAAAAACTTCTATAATCTTATTTGTTACACAGCTCAGTGTTAAGTAGAGCTTTGCATGAACTTTTTTTTTTCAATTAGGATCATTAAAAAAATTGGGTTAATCCTTTTTCTTAGGGCAGAAGTAACAAGGTTATAAGGGAACTGTTCTAGAAAGTGTAGGCTGGTCTCCTCTCAGAAGACCAGTTGGTTCCAAGAACGGCGGCATCTAAACTATTTAAAACAAAATCATTCCTCATACAGATTGAGACAGAGTTTGGGCAAGTCCGCTGACCTCAAGCCTATTTTAAACCCAGAAAACTCTAAGGCAGCTGCACTTTTACTGGAAGAACTATGGGAAGGGCAACACCAGGCCACAGAAGTTCAAGAGGAAAAAAGTCGTCACCCAGAAAAACCGATGGGGAAGGTTAAAGGCAAAATTAGGATCTAACCCAACATAAAATAGAAATCAAATCGTGAGGCTGAGCTGCATGCTGTAACCATAGCTGAGGACAAGGGACTGTGCTCCCCCTGCAAGTGTGCTCACACTGAGGATAAGGGTGTAATTTCATGTTTTCAAGGTGTTTTCCTTACTATTGACAAGAGCAGCTTTCAGCAGATTCCTACCACCACATAATCGGTTCTTTCTAGACTATAACCTGTTACTACTCTGGACTCCAGTCAGAGACACTGAGAGCCTGATGCAGCCCAGCTGGCAGGGCCACTTGCTCTCAGGCAGGCGACAGCAGGCGACAGGGGGGAGCACTGACACTTGGTGGAAGATCTCTGGTTTAGGAGAGACGACATGCACACAAATACCAACTGCCGGAAAGGAAGACACTACCAGAGAGCACAGAAGGCCTGCGGGCACACAAAGAACACATTAGAGTAGTGTACCCCACAAAGTCGAATCCCGTCCAAACTCCAGCAGGGCCACGAACATCTCTAGTCCCCAACCCCAAGTAAGCTTTAGACTAGTTGGCAAACTAGTCACAGAAAGCATTCATTGAGAAGATCTAATTTCTATTTTCAGATCTAATACACAGACAAACTTAAGGCTTTTAAGCTAGTGGAAAAAACTTAAAATTGAACATAGGGAAGAATATAAATATGATAAGATACATGTATTTACATTTCATATTAAGTTATATTCGTTTTTTTTCCTATAATTTAAATTTCTATTGATCTGAGCTGGTTAGCCTAACAATAGCATCATCTGCAGCAAAAATCCAAAAGCCACAAGTTGTATTAAAATAACCCCACCTTTCCCTACTGTGTCCCTTCTGTGTGTCCCAACTTCTAAAATTACACCTACCAGGTAAAGGGGAGAATGGTTTTTTTCAGGTAAAAGAAAAGCTACCATGAGCAAGGGTGGAACAAAAGAAAAGCCGTGTGGCCTTCCAGTGATGAGTGTACGAAGCAAAGTGGTGTGAGCGCGGCATACAGAGGACACCCCTCTCTTGCCCAGTCGTTTCTCTTAACGCGCAAATATGTTCATAAAGTCAGCGTGTCCAGACCATCCTCTATTCCTCTAGCCTTAAGTAGCCTGAGCCGATGGATTCGCAGCGCTGCTGTGTGGGCAGACTGGAATCTGCACCCACATCTCTCCCCAGAGCTCCCGCGGAAGTACTCCACCGTGCAAATGCCCTGAACCTTCTCAATCACAGTGAATTTTAAAAATTGCAGTTACCGTTTCCTTTACGTGAGGTTCTTTCTCTCGAATAGCCGAATAATCTTGATGAAGCTGTTTCAGGTTAGATAAGAAGCCTGCGGCATCCCTAAGGGAAGATTTTCTCTCCGTGAGTTCATCATGCTTTATCTGGAGTTGCTTCATCTGTGGTTCTAACCTGCAACACAAGAGTTTCCCCTAAATGAAGGCCTCCAGGAAAGTGTAACAGCCTTGGGGGAAGAGGCCGAGTGTGCAAGGGAAGGGGCTAGGGCTTTGAAGAGGCCTTCAGTTATGAAATTATGAATGTGTGATGGGGTCTAGATTTCAATTTAAAATATAGACAAAACTAGGGCAGCCCCGGTGGCTCAGCAGTTTAGCGCCACCTTCGGCCTGGGGTGTGATCCTGGAGACCCCGGATCGAGTTCCACGTGGCTCCCTGCATGGAGCCTGCTACTCCCTCTGCCTGTGTCTCTGCCTCTCTCTGTCTCTATTAAAAAAAAGAAAAAAAAAACTAAATATAGACAAAACTCTGAAATATGATACAGAGTAATTAGAAATGAAACCCTGAGAAGAAAGATGCCTCGCACATCCTACAACCCAGTTGGCCATTTAGAGGGACTCCAGGGATCTCCAGCATCTCCTGCATGACAGCAACGTGGCCAGCTCCTCCCACCCTTGGGCGGGGACGTGGGCCCCCCCGGCATAGCAGCGGAAGCACAGCAGGGCCTGGCCTTTGCCCAGTTCCCAACATCTAGTAAAACCGGAGGAAAAACTTCCAGAGCGCCTGGGTGGAAAATGCACGGGTAAGACTACTTTCTGTCTCAGTGTCTTAAGTTTCTTACCTATAAAATAAAAAAGAATATCTTGAATTTTATGGACGGGGAAGGGTAGAGGCTGCCAATTTTTTTTTAAGATCAAAAGCAAGTATCCTGCAGTATAATTTTAGAAAAGTCCTTTAACAGTTGTGTCTGTTGAACAAACGCAGCATTGTGGAAAAGCTGATGAGGGTTGTGGTCAGGGGTGCAGATTTCGCAGCCCGTCTGCAGACACGAGATCCTGACTCCCTGCTTCCTAGGGGCGGGACTGGGGGTGAGTTCCCTCCCCCAGGCCTGAGGTTTCCCACGTGAAAGTTAAAATCCCAATGCCCCACATGTTTTTTCTAGGCCTTTTCAAGATATACTTTTCAACTTTGAGAATTTTATCTAGAAAAGGAACGGAGAGGCTGGTCTTTAAAAAGGTCTGGTTCTTATCATACAGACATCGTAACCCACAGACTGGACTGGAAGCCCACGGGCTGGACCCCCCACCTCACCCCGTCCTACCCTCTGCCCTCTCTCCTTTAAAACTCGGCCCTGTAACTGCAGGCTGTCTTCTCTGACGAGACCACTTTCTCGCCCCGTTTTTTTTGCAGCTCCTGGAAGCAGACGGCCGAGCCTTATTTCTCCACTGCGTTCCCGCAGCCCTCAGCTCACACGGCAGGTGCCGGCCTCGGGAGGTGACCACGGGGACAGCCCGGGGGGACACCCCGGCCGCTCTCCAAGCCCCGCACGTGGCGAGGGCCTGCGCCAGCACCACACTGACAGCAACAACCCTGTGAGCTCTACAGGGCGCTCGCCGAACTTGGCGTGTTTACGCACTTGGTTCTCCAGCACCCGGCCGGTACGTGAGGCTCCCTGTTGGCAGGCGTGCTGGAGGCTGCTCCGCCGCTAGCACGGCCCCAAGGCGGCCTGGCCCAGAGCCTCTGCACGTGGCCACCAGCAGGTGGCGGGAGGTCAGCGCTCAGGGCTCCTCGGCCGACAGCTCCGGCTCGCAGCGCCTTCCCCAGCTGCCAGGCTCAGGGACGCCGGGATGCGGGCCCATGACAGACCCCAGGGGCCAGTGGCCGGGCCGTGGCTAAATCCTTCCCAGCAAGTTCTGGGCGGTTCTGGCGTCACCTTACCGAAGCAGTTCATTCTGGAGTTCAAGCAGATGCTGCCTCTTCTTCTCAATATCGGAAATAACCTAAAGTGACACGAGGATTTGTTAAAATCTCTCCTTAAATCTGTGCGCGATGCTTGCTCCCCGGAACCAGGTGTTAGAGATGCGGTGGGAGACAGACTCCCCGCAGCCCCCAGAACTGGGCTCGGAGGGGCAGAGACCCGGCATCACAGCGCATGGGGCTGGGGGGCGATGGGTGCTGCCGGGGGGAGCCGGGGACGGGACCGGTGGGAACGCAGGCAGTGGGGCCAGGGCTTCACCCCCCGTGAGCTGCCCAGGACGGCCTTGGCCGCTTCTGTAGGTGTGCCGGGAAAACACGAGGAGGACAGTGCCCTGAGCCAGCCCGTATTTATCATCTTTTAGGGACGACCAGACGTCCCACAGCTGGACATTCAGACTGTTCCCACTTGCTGGTAAGTAACGCAGAGGTGACCAGTAAGGAATAAAACTGAAGGAAAAAGCCTGTAATCACTGAAACAACAATGTGTGCATCGCAAATCCACTGCTATTATAAATGTCGAGGGGGAACTGCTCCTTCACGCCTGGATTCATGCAAGTTTACAGCTCGGAGGTCACCTGGGTCGCCCATAAACTGATGGGTGTTCACTGGCTTGTTTCTCCTCACATATCCTAGGGATATGTGAAGCATTTCCAAGAAGATGGTACAAGATCGAAGTAGCGGAACCAGGGCAAGAAATGTCCTTCACCCCACCCCTAACGCCGTAGTCTTCCCATGCCGTCCCTTGACATGGGACAGTTCTTATTCTACAAGGTTTTACTCTTTGACAGTCATAAAAGCCATAAATATATGTTACTTAACAACTATTAGTTAATACCATGGAAGTGGTTATTTGGGGCTTGACAGCCATTTTAGGCTGGGTGGGATCCCCACCCCTCAGCATGCATTCATAGTGCACAACCACAAGACCCACCAAATAAAAGCCTGACTGAAAAAAAAAACAACTCTTCTACAAAGCGAGGGTCCTAAAGCCCAGAGGCAGGACGTTACTTAGCTCTGCAGGTGTCAGTGTTGTATGTGACTACGCTTCTTAATCACACCAGTGATTTACCTTCATGTTATTCCTTTTCAGAGTTTTTGACATCTGGAATTCTTTAAGCTGCACAAAAGAAAAAAGCATTTTAAGTTTGGAAAATACACATGAATATTTATTTACTGACAATACATCATATTTAGTTTAAAAACAGCCTGTGAAACATGAGTACTCAGTTCTCACGAGTTCTTTACCACGTCACCAGCAAATGCAATTTTTTCAGAAATAACCCTAAGCTGTCTCAGGATTAGCAAAACAAATCTAGACCAAGAAATGTATGTCAATGAACTTACCATTTTGAGGAGTTCTTCTTTCACATCAGAATGAAACTCTTTGATGGCTTCCTTACAAGTTTTAGATTCTACATTTTGCCTGTAGCAGGGAGAAAACAAAGCTTAAACGGTACCCTATGAAGGAGGCTGAAAAGTGTGTTTCATTTGCTTAGCACATGAGCAAGCCATGACGTGGCGTGCACCATCTTGAGTGTCTAGGATGGCACGGCTAAAGATAGTTCTCGGGCTTAGGGATGCCTGGGTAGCTCAGTGGGTTAAGCGGCTGTGTTGGACTGAGGTCGTCATCCGCGGTCCTGGGGTCGAGCCCCACGTTGATCGTGGAGCCTGCTTCTCCCTCTGTCCTCCTCCCCCTGCTTGTGCACTCACTCTCGCGTGCTCTCTCAAATAAGTAAAATATTTTTAAAAAAACATTCTCAACAGAAGAGAAAGAACAGGAAACATTTTCCCCTAAACCTTCAGGTAGGTGATCAGCTTCACTTCTCGACACTGGCGACGTCCACAGGTGAAGGCAAGCGGTGTGGAAAGCGTTACAGCCGGTCCCTGTCCCCCTGTCCTGCCACCCGGTCCAGTGAGCAGCAGGCTTTGGCCTCTCCCTGCCTGCCACCAGCTGGAGGGGTGAGTGAGGAACATCTGGATTAACCAACAAGCAGGGAGAGGCCAGCTGGACCGAAGCAGCCAAAAGTCAATTCTTCAAGCCCTTCCACAGCTGACCCTAACCAACTTGTTATCAGGAAAAGGGAGCCCAGGTCTCCCCGTGTGGCTCTCACGGCCACATGCAGACCCACAGTGTGCAGCAGCGGCGCCACCTCCTGAGACAGCAGCTAACCCCCTACTCTGCCTCGGCGCCACAGGATACTAGAAAGGGCCCTTTTAGTTGAAAGTAATAAACATTTTGTATAAGCGACGGGTAATTAGAAAATGGTTTCTTTCTTGGGGGAACTCCACATGCAGGAACAAGTCCCTCGGCAGAAGGGGACCGAGCTCAGCAGAACACTGAGAAGAGGCGGCCTGTACTTTCTAATACAGATATCTAAGTTCTCATCAAAAAAAGAGTATTAAAAGGTATTTCTAGTGACACCAGCAGGACAGCAGAATAGGAAGCCCCAGACCAGATTCCCTCCACAGGGAAACCAACTTAACTATATACAGCCCACAGAGCCTTATGAGAATTCCAAAAACCAATTAAGAAGTTGCAGGCAAGTTCGAGGTGAAGAACTGTCCTACTGAAACAGGGAAGAAAAGCAGTTTCACAGCAACTTCAACAGCCCATCTCCCACGCCAGCTTGGTTCTTTCGAGAAACTCAGGGCATGGTTTCTCCCTTGGGAAAGACAACAGAATGTGTCTTCAACATTCTGGCTTTTAAGGGGGCTGCCTGAGGGAGTCCTTTGCATCTTGCCTGATCTGGAATGCTAACAGAACCAGCACACTCGGGGCAGCCCGGGTGGCTCAGCGGTTTAGCGCCGCCTTCAGCCCAGGGCATGATCCTGGAGACCAGGGATCGAGTCCCACGTCGGGCGCCTGCATGGAGCCTGCTTCTCCCTCTGCCTGTGTCTCTGCCTCTCTCTTTCTCTCTCTCTCTCTCGAATAAATAAATAAAACCTTAAAAAAAAAAAAAAAACAGACTTTGGATGCCTGGCTGCCACGGAGAAGAGAGTTCAGTGGTTTGCTCTAACAACAGAGAACCGGAAACGCTACACACAGGAGCTCAGGACAAATGGCCCAGGTCATGCCTTCTCCCCTGGGAGGGAAAGAGAAAAGGAGAATGTTATCCAAAGTTTGGAATGGTTTCTCTGTCACTCGAAGTAGAGGAATGGTGGGAACTGAAATAGCCTGGATGCCTCTGATGATAGAGATCAAAAATGAGCTGAGCAGCTTGTTGCCGCACCGGAGCTTACAGTGCCGCAGAGAGACACCAGAGGGAGCTCTAGTCTCGAGAGATTATAAATCCCAACAAAAGAAAGCCCAAACCTCCCTAGTTGGGCAACCACATGCACAAGCCCAGAGAACAGACATCCTCAGAAAAGGATTAAAGGACCATCCAGACTGGCAAAGGAGATGGCTGCTTTTAAACTGTACAAAACACAGCAAAAAATAAGGCACTAGAAGAAACAAGAAAACATAACCCAGTCAAGAGGGAAATAAACCCCCAGAAACAGGTCCTAAATAAAGAAATGGAGGCCTATGAATTTGCTAACAACTCAAAAATCATCTTAACTTCAAAATTCAAAGGCAAAACCAGAATCTTGAAAATAGCAAGAGAAAAGTTGTCACGTACAAGGGAACTCCCATAACATGGTCAGTGCATTTCTCAGCAGAGACATTACAGGACAGGAGGGTGGAAGGACATACACAAAGCACTGAAAGACACAAGCGCCAACCAAGAACACTGTACTTGGCAGACTTATCCTTCAAAAACTGAGAAATATGGGCAGCCCTGGTGGTGCAGCAGTCTAGCGCTGCCTGCAGCCCAGGGTGTGATCCTGGAGACCCAGGGTAGAGTCCCACGTCAGGCTCCCTGCGTGGTGCCTGCTTCTCCCTCTGCCTGGGTCTCTGCCGTTCTCTGTGGGTCTCTCATGAATAAATAAAATCTTAAAAAAAAAAAAACCTGAGAAATACTTTCCCAGATAAACAAAGGCTGGGTTCATCATCACTAGACCTGCTTACAAGAATTACTAAAGGGAGTCCTTCATGTTGAAACAAAAGGACAACACAAAGGCATATGAAATTATAAAGGTCTCTGGTAAAGGTAAATACATAGATGATCACTATGCTAAGAGGCAAGATATTGCCATTTCACTAAAATCTCAGAAATCTCTAAGTCTTTTCTTCCTTTTGAAGAGATTTATGAATGGGAAAAGGATAACACAGTGGAGACAGTCTTGGGTAGGTGAAAGACCTGTGCCAATTTTAACAGCAAATTGATTTTGGAACATACAGTACCAGAAAAAAAAAAAGGGGGGGGGGGACACTGTACAGAAGAATAAAATAGACAATTCCCACAAAGATAATAAGTTAGTATGACAGGCTGGCTTCTTTCCCCAAGATCAACTCCAGAAGAACCAAAGAGGGAAATCTGCCCCCACCCCCTGTGGGGAAAGCTGTGAAAATTCCCAAGGTGAGAGAAAGACGTATTTAAAATGGGTGAACTGGTGAGAGGGGAGGTGGCTGTGGCCTACGACAGGAAAGGGGACAGGAAAGGAGATGTCAAGGTTGGCCTCTGCTGCTTCCCCAGCATGCTCCTCACAAGCTGTGCCTCCCTAACAGCTGCAGCCAATCAGACCTCTGTCCCTGTGTCTTTAAGAGTAAAACCTGGGCTGTGTTTGTGGGGCCTGGAGACAAAGTGGAGACAGCCTTGGTCTCCTCCTCCTTCCCTGCTAAACCCTCAGGGCTGGAGAATGATAATCTGAGGAGTGCAGCAGCTCTGAATGCTACTTATCTCTGGAGGACAAAGGTTAAATCCTGACCTGACAGGTTACTTTGCAGGATAAGTGACTGAGGCTTCCTACCCTAGGCCTTATCCACCCTCATTACTGGCACTTCTGGGAATGAACAGGAATCAAGGTTTGGGTCTTCCCTCATACCCACTGTCTGTCTGACCAAGCAGCTGACAGACCCAGGGGTAAATAAGCTCATAGGCTGGAGTAACAACACACTGGAGGAATACAACTGCATCAAAGAGAAAAACTGTTAGATCAGAAATTCTAAGAGAAGCAGGTATTTCATAATAGATGAACCAGTATTTTGAAATTAGCCTAATAAATATTCTGAAGAGGACAGTAGTAACATAAAACAAAAGACATAAAAGAGAACCAAATAGAAACGTTAGAGAAAAAGTTATATGGCTACATACTGAACTCTACAGTAGATGGGATAAATGACATAATGGAGATTGCAGAGAAATAAATTAGCAAACTTCTAGTTTCTAGACTGAGGACGTATAGAAAAAACAGAAAACATGGATATAATATTAGCAAGAACAAACATTTTTTTAACTTTGGAATTAAAAAAGAACCACCTTAGACTGGAAAGGTCAGACCCAATACAGTGAAACCAAAGCATATCACAGACAAAATATTCTAAAAGCTTAGAAAGAGCAGATCACATGTAAACAAGACTTCAAAAGACACCAAATTTTCCAAGTCAACACTAGATGCAAAAGGCAAAGGAATAGTGACTCAGAAGTATTTAAGGAAGTTATTTAGAACCTAGAATACTATATCCAGCTAAAATGTCATTCAAATTCAGTGTCATGACCATAATAATCCAAAGGATTTAGAATTTTACAGCATAAAGAGCCGCACTCAAAAGAGTTGGAATGAAGCACTTAGATAAGAGATACTACCAGAGGCTGGTGTAAGAAATATGTGAAATAAAGGTGATCAGATAAATACCTTAATAAGGGTTGTTGCTATCTTAAGAGAGAAGAGAAAAAATACTATCTTACCCCAGAAGTAAAAATCTCTAGGGTAAGGGAAAGGGAGAGGTGACCAAGAATTAAGGGAGCGTGCCAAAGTTCTAATCTTATTAGTGGAGAGTTACAAATTCTATTTTTTAAAAAAGTTCTAATTAAAAACATCAAAGTAGAACAACAAAAAAAATCTAAAGTAGTAAAAATATATCAACACATTCTTCCACATATATTAATAATTATAATAAATGTAAATGGACTAAGTCAACAAATATGGACACATTGGATTTAAACTTTATTCTTTTTTTTAATATTCTATTTATTTATTTGGGGAGAGAGCATGCATGCATGCACAATCAGGGGAAGGGGCAAAGGCAGTGGGAGAAGCAACTTCTCACTGAGCAGGACCCCGTAATCATGACCTGAGTCAAGGGCAGATGCTTAACCAAGTGAGCCACCCCGGTGCCCCTAACCTTTACTATTTCTTATAAAAAAATTTTTAAGGTTAGACAAAGGCTGGAAATAAAAGGAAGGAAAAAGATATAAATTCTAGCAAATGCTAGCAAAAGAAATCTAGTGGCATAAAACTAGAATCAGATCAAATAGATTTTAAGACAAAAAAGCATTTTTAGGAATGGATAGGGTACCACAGGATAAAATGTTCAATCTACAAGACAGAGCAATTTTAAACATGATGTCCTAATAGAATAGTTTCTAAATATATATAGCATTAATTGGTAAAAAGAATCAGGAAAAATAATACTGATTCCACATAGATCCAATAGTTAGGTTCTCCACAGATTACGTGCTAGGCCATAAAGAAAGCCCCAAAATTACAAAAAATACCACTAGTCCATCAAATTTGATCATGACATATTTAAGATATAAGCTTAACACAAAAAAATAAATTAAAAAGTCACATATTTGGACATTCCAAAACATACTATTATATCATTCACAGGATTAAAGAAAACAATTATAATAGAAATATAAAAATATGTAACTAGATGATGAAAATACATCAAAAGCCTTGGGATGAGCAAAAGTTGTGCTTCAAGGAAAATTCATTGGGTGCATATATCACATCAAGAGACTTACTCATACTCTAGGATGGTTTTCTCAAATGCAGACAAAACAACATCTAATTCTGTGATGTCACTGGCTTTCTTTCCTTTCAGACACCAAATATGTACACAGTCGGAAATATCTAGAATATTAAAATAAGTCAATTTAATATACTGATTATATCTGGGCTCTAGACCCAGGGTTCTGAAAGTCGACAACAACAACTGTCCCACCAGATTGCCAAAAATACCTACGGTTGAAGAGGTACACGGGAGGGGACAGGACTCACTTCTCCCCATGCCAATGCAGTCTCACAAATCCCCGTCTATACTGTCACTAACTGCTGCCTCCTCGGTTCTCCCATTTCTACTGCAAGAGCCTGAAGTGCTGCTGACTCAGAACTACCCACCGCACCTTTACTTAACAGTCTGCTGCTACCCAACACTACTGGTAACAGAGCTCCTTGTTAATTGTATTTTCTTTATTTTAATCTATGTAGTAGGCCACTTCTAGAACACAAAGATCCCTCAGTGTGCTGATTCAGCCTCAGTAATGTGGATGAAACATGAAACATGCAATAAGACGGGGCTGTAGGATACTTAATGATATGGATATGATCCCACTTTGGATGAGAAGTTTCGGTAAAAGGATTGAAGGGTATATACCAAAAAGCAGAGTGGCTCTTTTTGGGTGACAGGACTGTAGGTGATTTTATCTTCCTTTCTACACTTTCCAAATTTTCTAAACATATAGGACTTATCTTTTAAAAGAAATGAAGCAAAGAGAGAAAATGGTTCATTTTCCTCCCATTTTTCAATAAGCTTTTATTTGTATCAATAAAAATGCAGAACAATGTGGGTGAATCTCAAAAAAGTTATGCCGAATGGGGAAAAAAAAAAAAAAAACAACCTTTATACGAAAGGGTACAAACTGTGGTGTATGAAAAGTATACTGTGTAATTAAAAATTGAGGTGATAAAATCTAGGAGCATAAATATATATTGTAAGAATCTTTCACCTTTGTTGCAGGTTGAAAATTTTCACGACAGATGTTGGAAAAAATCAGTTACTACGAAGTCACATTTTTTTTAGCTTTTTAAAATACCACTTTTATATACTTACCATTTACTACTTTAACAACAACAAAACGTTTTTAAAATGAAATCCTTGAGTGCTCAGCAAAGTATAAAACATTATTCTGTACCTGAGTCTACGGCTTTACTTCTTGATTTCTTCCTTTTGCCACAAAATATCTCCTTTTTCTGAGTTTTCTACAAAAAAAAAAAAAAAAAGAAAAGAAAAAAGGCAGCAAAGATGTTTAAGTCTTCCTTCTCTTAAAACAAGTATTTGACAACAGTATTATCAAACACTCTCAATTCTACCTATTACTTTCATTTAGTTCTAAAAGTTATTATGTATACCACTTAAAGTAATATAAAGAGACATTGAAAAAACTAAGCTGCCCCAAAATAAAAAAGTAAATGAACTTATAGTTGGCTTTTAATAATGATTGCCTTGGAGGAAGTTGAATTCTAATTAGTTAAGGTAATAATGTGTGGAATCAGTTTAATCTCTGCTCCAGGCTATGAAGAAGGAACAGCTTCTGAACAAGCTCCCCTGCCACAACCAACCACCAAAATGGGGTGGGGAGACACCCTTATTTAGGTCTAAGACACCAGGCATGCAGGGGAACCGAGAAGGGGAACCCCTAGGAATGCCTGATCCCCTGCCGCCCCCACGCCGGGGGACGCCTTTGCCAGAAGCATGGCCAGCTAAGTCCCAGCACAGCCGGGTACTCCTACTCCTGCTAGGGCAGTGGAAACCAGACGACAGCAACAGAAGCACTTGGAACAGGACTGCTTAGAAAAGAGCATCAGGGGCGCCTGGGTGGCTCAGTCAGTGAAGCATCTGCCTTTGACTCTGGTCATGATCGCAGGGTTCTGGGTCCAAGCCCAGCTTGAGGCTCTGCGCTCAGTGGGGAGCCTGCCCTCTCCCCATCCCCCTTGCCCCAGTTCATGCTCTCCTCCCACCCCTCTAATAAATAAATAAAATCTTTAAAAAAAGAGCATTAGGAGTGTAGGAAGTTCCTGGATCCTGCATTCATGCAGAATGAGCCTACATCAACTTCCTAGAAAGTGGCTAGTAGCATGAGATTAAGAATGTAAAGGGTAGGGGATCCCTGGGTGGCTCGGCAGTTTAGCGTTTGCCTTCGGCCCGGGGCGTGGTCCTGGAGTCCCGGGATGGATTCCCGCATCGGGCTCCCTGCATGGAGCCTGCTTCTCCCTCTGCCTTTCTCTCTCTCTCTCTCTCTGTGTGTGTCTCTCATGAATAAATAAATACAATCTTTAAAAAAAAGAATGTAAAGGGTAGGGGCACCTGGGTGGCTCAGCAGTTGAGCGTCTGCCTTTGGCTCAGGTCGTAATCCCAGGGTCCTGGGATCGAGTCCCACATCGGGCTCCTGCAGGGAGCCTGCTTCTCCCTCTGCCTATGTCTCTGCCTCTCTCTCTGGGCCTCTCATGAATAAATAAATAAAATCTTAAAAAAAAAAAAAAGAATGTGAAGGGTACTAGAAACAGAGAACACAATTGGAGGGGGTGGGGGAGGCAGAGGACCTCAAGCAGACTCTACCCAGCAGAGAGCCCAAAAGGGTCTTGATCTCACTATCACTACCCTGAGATCATAGCCTAAGCTGAAATTAAGAGTCAGACACCTAACCAACGGAGCCGCCCAGGCGCCTCCATTCACTGCAGATTTTAAATGGCAGATTGGTCAGTGAAATTGAAAACAAAGCAATAAAAATTTATCCAATCTGCAGATCAGAGAGAAAATGGGGAAAAAATAAAGATCAGAGTCACAAGAGCCTGTGTGACAATACCAAAGATCAAAAATATACATAAGAATTCTCAAAGAGTCAGAATGGCATAGAAAAATTAAATTTAAGAAAAAAACAACTGGAATTGTCCAAATTACAGATCCAAGAAGCTCAGTAAACCCTAAAGCAAGATAAAAACATACTTAAGTATACCATGTTTAAAATGCCAAAAAACAAAGATAAGCCAAAAATCTTGACAATAGCCAGAGAAAAGGGACAGAGTAAATATACATGAGAACAGTAAGTCTCACAGCCTTCTCGGAGAAACAACAGAGAACAGAAAACAACAGAAAGACATAATTAAAGAGCTGAGAGGAAAAATACGTCAACCCAATATTCTACACCCAGTGAATACATCTTTTAAAAATAGGGGTGAATAAACACACTTTTAGATAAAGAAAATTTGAGAGAATTTGTTGCCAGCAGACCTGCATTAAAAGATACTACAGGATAGTCTTTGGGCTGAAGAAAAAAGGTATCAGCAGGAAATTCAGATCTTTAGGAAGGAGAAAAGACAACGGGAAAAGAAAAATCAAATTAAAAGGGGGGGCACCTGGCTGGCTCACTTGGCAAAGCATGAGACTCTTGATCTCAGGCCCCATGTTGGGCGTGGAGCCTACTTAAAGAGAATACATTTTTTAAAAATTGAGTGGGTAGGGTGCCTGGGTGGCTCAGTGGTTGAGCGTCTGCCTTCAGCTCAGGTCGTGATCTTGGGGCTCTGGGATCCAGTACTGCACTGGGCTCCCTGCAGGGAGCCTGATTCTCCCTCTGCCTGTGTCCCTGCCTCTCTCTGTGGGACTCTCATGAATAAATAAACAAAATCTTAAAAAAAAAAAAAAAATGAGTGGGTAACAAAAACTATATTTTTCTTAAAAATTTTTTCAAAGATTTTATTTATTTGAGAGGGAGAGAGAGATTGCAAGTGAGAGCATGAGCAGGGAGGAGAAGCAGCAGCCAGCCTCCCCACTGAGCAAGAAGTCCGACGTGGGGCTCGATCCCAGGACCCTGGAATCATGACCTGAGCTGAAGGCAGATGCTTAACCAACTGAGGCACCCAGGTGCCCCTTTTCTCATAAATTCAAGGAAAAATGACAACCTTGTACGGTTAGGTTTACAATGTATGTAGAAGTAAAACATGTGACAAAAGTAGCACAGAGGGTGATGGACAGATAAACAGAATATATGGTTAAGTAATTAGATTTATGCAGTGGGAAGCAGTTAACTATCAGGAAGTAGCATGTATGAGATGGTAACATACTGACTGAGTAGACTTTGCCAACTGAGGTGCATACTTTTAACCCAGGAGCAACCACCCTTAAAAAACTAAGAGGCATAGCTAAGAAGCCAGTAAAGAAAAGAAAACAGAACACCAAAATATATTCAGTTAATCCAAAATTAGCAACAGAAGGGGAAAGTACGAAGGGCAGGTGGAAAACAATATAGAGGACTGTAGACTTGAACCTAATTTTTTTTAAAGATTTTATTTATCATTTGTCAGAGTAAGAGAGAGTACAAGCGGGGGGAGACACAGAGGAAGAGGGAGAAGCAAACCCCCCACTGAGCAGGGAGCCCAATGCTGGACTCCATCCTAGGACCCCAGGATCACAACCTGAGCCAAAGGCAGACACTTAACGACTGAGCAATGCCCTGACTTCAAGCTAATTATACTTAAAATTACATCAAAAGTCAATGGGCTTGTGGAGAGGCAAGAGAGGGGCAAAAGAGATGAACAAAAAACAAAGAGCAATATGGCAGGCTTAACCCTAACCACATCAGTAATTACCTCAAAAGTCAGTGAACGAAACATTCCAATTACAATGCAGAGACCGAGGATAACTATAAGCTACCCTACAAGAGACAGACTTTAAAGACAAAAAGCAAGAGCATCATGGATGAAAAACACATCCTTTGTGTACCCTCCTCAGCAAGAACAATTTGGCATCCATCCGCAGATAAAAGTGTCTACAGGAGCTGAGAGATCCGAGAAGTCTCAAAGGCGGTTTGTGAAGACTAGAGAAGGTGACAGCTACTTCGAGTGTTGAAGACAGGATCACAAAACTTCAAGGAACATGAAAAAAAAGAAATCAAGGAAAACTTGACACCCCAAAGGTCACCACAATAATAATCAAACCCAAAGCCACGGAGACCTGCAATTTACCCGATAAAGAATTCAAAATAGGCTCCGCAACAAGATGGCAGATGATAAAGAAAGGGAAGGCACAGAGTTAGTTGTAACAGAATTTCACAAAAAAATCAAAGACGCTTTTAAAGTGTTTGACCCTGAGGCGAATAATACAGTGGATGTGAGAGAGATCGGAACAATTATCAGGTCGCTAGCAAAGGAGAGCTGCATGACCTGACTGCAGAGGTGTTAGATCCATCCAAACGTGGATTTCTAACTAAGGAAGAATTCGTCAAGTATATGACTGAAGAAGGTGAGCCTTTTTCTCAGGAAGAAATGGAAGAAATGTTGTCCGATGCAATTGACCCAGAATCGAATTCCATTCGTTACAAGGACTACATAACCATGATGCTGGTAGACGACGGCTAGGTGCCCTGAAGACTTAATTTCTCATTGGAAGGATGACTGTAGAGATAGCCTGGCTTCGTTAGTTTTACATCTTATAATTCCTACATATGCTAACTAATACCTGGTGACAACTATTTCAAGATACTTTGTTTTTTAAAGATGAACATAAATTTATTTTGTACGTCTAGCCTTATAGAATGACAAGCGACTAGTTATTTTAAAGCCGATTCTTTAAAACATTTTAGCATTAAAAAAAAAAAAGAATTCAAAATAGCTGTTTTAAGGAAACTCAATGTGAAAGGAGTTTGTCATAGAAAGACAATTTAACAAAATCAGAAAACAACACATGAGCAACATGGATGAGACTTGAAGGCATTATGTCAAGTAAGCCAGACAGAAAAAGACAAAGTACGATCCCACTTACACGTGGAATCTAAAAAGGCTGAACTCAGACAGTAAATGGTGGTTTCCAGGGGCTAAGGGGGCAGGGAAATGCAGAGGTGTTGGTCCAAAGATTCAGTTATGATGAGTAACCTCCGGGAATGGAACGTCCAGCAGAGCGATTAGAGTTAACAGCACCGTATTACATACCTGAAAGCTGCCAAGAGAGTGACCTTTAATGTTCTCACTGCAAAAGAGAAGTGGTAATTATGTGAAGTGATAGGGATATTAATTAATGCTCCTGTGATAATTATTTTGCAATATGGAACTGTATCAAATCAATGCCTAAAACTTACAACAATGTTACATATCTGTTGTATCTCAAAGCTGGGGGGACAAAATCTACAGAAACAGGTCGTAAGAAAAAGGATGAAAAGAGATGTGCCATGGCAAGGAAGCGTAAGGAAGCTGCTGTGGTTATATTAACATCTGACGCCAGGTATTTCAAGACAAAGTATTATAAGAAATTACAAGGGAACATTTCATAGCAATAGAAGCCATTCATCAAGATCATGTAACTTTAAATAAATATGCAATTAAAAACACAGCTTTTGTACTTTAGGTAATAGTATTCTACCAAAGTTAATTTCCTGGGTTTTTTTTTTAATAGTTTAAGATTTCATTTAAGAGAGAGATAGAGAACGAGCAGGACAAGGGGCAGAGGGAGCAGCAGACTCCCCACTGCGAAAGGAGCCCAACAAGGGGCTCGAGCCCCGGCCCCGGAGGGTCAGGACCTGAGCTCAAGGCAGACACTTAACCGACTGAGCCACCCAGGCGCCCCTAATTTCCTGGTTTTAATCACTGTGCTTTGGTAATGTAAAAAGTAGGAATTAGATGAAGGTGGATAAAGAACATGTGGGAACTTCCTCAACTATTTTTGCAACTCTTAAGTCTAAAATTAAGAAAAAAAAAAAAAGAACAAAGCTATAAAATTCATGATGCAAAACTCAAACTAAAGAGAATTCACAAAGTTGGGATATTAAAAACCACCCGGGGCACTGAGGTGGCACAGTTGGTTAAGGACCTGCCTCCGGCTCAGGTCATGATCCCCGGGTCCTGCGATCGAAGCCCACGTCAGGCTCCCTGCTCAGCGGGGTGGCTGGCGGCTTCTCCTGCTCCTCTCTCTCTACCCTTCCCTCCTGCTGCTCGTGCTCTAATATAAATAAAATTTTAAAAAACCCAAAAATCTAAACACTCTTGCTTTGTGATCAAGTAGACTATTCCCCCAGCATAAAAAGACCAAAGGGAGACATAGTATCTGAACATGTTGTCAGTCAACTGGACCTGAGAGGACATTCCCAGGAGACCTCAAGAGCTGCAAATTCAAGTTCACGTGGGCTGTCCACCAAGACAAAGGAAAGGTAAAATGTGGATAACCTGCTTCTGAGTAGAAAGAAGAGTCCACATTTGTTGACATGGGCAGAAGCAAACTCTGGGAGAACACGTAAGAGCCTAGTTAGAAAGTCACCTGTGTGTGTATTCACTGCGTGAGGAAGATGGAAAGTGGAACATGATGTAGCAGGAACACATTAAAGTTTTCTTCGAACATGAGAACGAACTATTCAAAGCATTAAACTAAATGAATAAAATGACGTATTAAGAGCTTGACCAAAAGATCATAAATGCCAAGAATTTAAAGCAGAGCACTTATGACCCAGAACAATCTTATCTTAGCTATTCTTTTCCCTAATGATCAAGAGTTTATACTAAGATTTAGCTAGAAAGAAATTCATGAAAAGTTAAAAGTTTTCACTTAAGCACTTAACTTAAGCACTTAAAAGTTTTCTGAATTGCAACCGCTCACGAGCAAGAGATGAACTACACTACGCACACTCATGAGTGAGCGGCAAGCTCCCATTCAGATGGTGGCCTAGAACATGAGCACCCGGCCTGGCCCCACTGGGGGTGAGCAAAGTGCAGGTGAGGCGCTGAGGAGCCTAGGCCAAGGACAGGGTGGCTCTTTCCAGGTGATGGAATCGCAGGTGATTTCCTCCCAGGGGACAGCAGACCCTCTCTTACCAACTGACTCGGATCTGTCCCTTTTTCAACAACGGACTTGGCGCTCAGGGGTCCTATGTTTTCAGGAGTGACCGACTCGGCTGGTTCCTCTGGAAGCTCTGAAGGCCTACACGGTGCATCTGGAACAGGTTCCTGTTGTCGGGTCCTTATTTTCTCTGCTGGTTTAACTTTCCTTCTTATGACAGCTTCTTCGGTGCTTTCAGATTCATCGCTAATGGGCTTGGCTTTTCTTCTTGGCTGTGGCAAGGTTAGCAGCATGATTGGGTCGGAAAATGCAAGTGCTTGTTACCACCTCTACTGTGATAGTGGAGAGCCTAGCAGAGTGTGAATTTCTCGTTTCCCACCTTCCAGCTTGAACATAATAGGAAGGGGGCAACGAGATGAGCGGGCTGCGGGGTACCGCAGTCCCAAGAGCTCCAGATGTTAAACACAACAACAACAACAAAAAGAGTTCCAGATAAATGCTCCCCTCAGCCCGCTCTGCCTTTGTCAATCATGGTCTAAACAGATGACATGAACGCTATAAAATCGGTCTAAACAGACGACACGAACACTATAAAAATCTCTCGACAGAGAGATTTAAGGACTTAAGATATGAATATATATTTCCCTTTATATGATAAAACTATCTTCTAAAATGTCATATTCTTTCTCAATGTAAAATATGGTTACAGCGCATTTTCTCTACTTGCATCCATTTGAAATAGGAAAAGAAATATGTTGCACGATAGGAGAGAGAACACTCCTACATACCTTTTTTGCACTCACTTCTATAGACACGTTTTCACCTTCTTCCACTTCGTAAGTGTGGGACCTGGACCAAAGAACAAACCATCAGGGTCTTGCTCTTATTTCATTGCTTTCACGGGTCTCGTAGAAGTTGCTCATCCACTATTAACACAAGCTCGATTTAATGAGGAGATTTCTCACTGGTCCAGGGCGGGCCTGCCTCCTTCCCAGGTTTAGGGGTCATGTCCCACCTTCCTGGACCCAGGCCGCACCAGGTTATTCTTGGGGGGCAAGCAGGCGTCCCATTCCTGCACCCCCTTGTGGTCACGCCCAGAACTGCGCCCTCCCCGAGTTACCAGGCCCAGGTACACAGGTACACACAGGCCATCATTTCAACTAAACGCTCATCTCCAGACACTAGGCCCATCATTAGGAGATATAAAAGGGAAGACTTTCTTTTTCCTTCGAAAAGGAAAAAACAAAAAAACCTTCCAATGAGAGCTCATTTTTTCATTCAATTCAACATTCACCTAACAGCAACTTCAAAATGCAAAGTACAGTGAATAAAATTACTTTAAAAAATGAGGCACCAGGGATTCCTGGGTGGCTCAGCGGTTTAGCGGCTGCCTTCAGCCCAGAGCGTGATCCTGAAGTCCCGGGATCGAGTCCTGCATCAGGCTCCCTGCATGGAGCCTGCTTCTCCCTCTGCCTGTGTCTCTGCCTCTCTCTCTCTGTCTCTCTCATCAATCAATCAATAAAATCTTAAAAAAAAAAGAATGAGGCACCTTCCTTTAGGTTCAGTGTCTAGTAGGAAGGCTGAAGAGTGGACAGGGCCTGGCCATTGCTGCCCACCCAGGGCTCCAGGACCCAGCGCGCTCTGCTGCGCAGCTGCCCGTGGGTCGGCCCCACCACACTCTGAGGCCATCTCTGCCCTGTCCTGACTCTTGCACCTTCAACTTTCATGGAAATATCTACTAATAAGCCTCTTCCATTCTAATTCTGCCTCAGTGTACTTATGGGGACTGGCACAGGCTTTCTCCACCACGCACCCAGATCACGGGGAGCCCGTGGAAGGTGGCAGGCATAGTAGAGAGAGCAGACCAGCAGTTTGGGAAGATCGGCCTGGGGGGCGGGGGGGTGCATGGGCCAGTGGGAGAGAGCCATCCGGGAGACAAGGGCCAGCAGGTGGGTGCTGCTGCAGCAATCCTGGTGGGAGGAGCAGGGCCTGGGCCATGGCAGGGGTATGGAGAGAAAAACGTGGACTCTCTGGGTCGCCAAAGGCCGACAAATCAGACTGGACTGAGAACAGACCAGGAACGCCTCCCAGGTGACAGCAGGACCCCTAAGCTAAGGACACCACAGGAGCTTGCTGACACCGGGTGAGACAGAAAAGGATGCAGCTTGGTTTTGCCGAATCCAGGCTGCCCCTGGGCATCTGGGGGCCTAAGGCCAGTCTGCAGGATACGGGCCCCAAAGAAAGGCTGGGCAAGACCACCAGCCTCGGGGGGGGGGGGGGCAGTGCCATCTGGGTAAGGCCAGGAGAGCAGTACCGGGGGCGGGGGGCGAGGAGAGCTGCAGGACCGGGCATGTCAAGAGGCTGAGAGGCGAAGAGCAAAGACCCAGAGGTCCCTGGGGAGGAGCTGGGGCCTAGATGCTGGAGCCTCCCTGAGTCCTGGGATCGTCTCTCCCCAGTGCAGCCTCTACACCCACATACAGACCCGAGCTTACCCAAATAATGTCTCTTATTTGGGCTTCTCACGCCCTCAAACCCAAGATGGCCAAGAACGTCCACGTGGTTAAATATGATGCACACCCCGCCCGCCCTTCCCTCACTAGCATCGGACCCTCCTGCCCACCCCCCAGCGCACAGGCACACGCACTCCCTCTGCTGCACACGGGCCTAGCTTCCTCCCTGCACCCCGAGCTCCCTTTCTCCTCTCCTTTGCAAGCTCCTACCTCCTCCCGCACAGGTGGGTCTGCAAGCGGTGCCCCTGCCCCTGTCCGGGCCTTGCTGTTCCCAGGCTGCAGCCTCCCCGCGAGCTCTCCCAGTGCCCCCGGCGCCCTACCACCGAGAGCCAAACTTCAGCCTGAACTCCAGCTCAGGCCTCTCCCTTGGGGCTCCTGACCCAAGTACATGACCCTGGACTCTGACATCTCTGCACCATGCTTGCCATCGCCTCACGATGACCAGGGTTACTCAGTCTTCTAGCAACCCCAGCTTGGTCCGAGGCAGGATCACTGACCCTCACATACAGACCGCAGCTCCTCCCCAGCCTCCTGGAGCCAACCCCCATCACTACGCCCACTGATTAACGTCCTATTTCTTAAACTCCTTTGCTTTTCCCTCTCTGTCACAATCACCCTCGTCCTCCCGGCCCTAGGCTACTGAAACAGCCTCCAAACTGGTCTTCTCCAGCCCACCCCTGCCTCTCTCAAATCCATTTTCCACACAGCAGTCAGAGGGATAGTTTTTAAATGCAGACCAGGCCACACCACTCTTGCTTAAAATTCTCTAACTGTGGAGCTTAATGACAAAACTCCTTACTAGGTATAAAAGATGGGGTTAGGTGTGGCTACAGATAGTAGAAGACACACCTCCCAAATGGTTTAAACAAGACACTTTATTTCCCTCTTGATAAAACTTGAGAGATAATTCATGGAAATCTGCACAATCCCACCACGACCAGGGACCCAGATTGCATCCATCTTACTGCTCCACTTTCTCAGGACACCGCCTCATGGTCCACACTGGCTGCTCAAGCTTCCACTGTCACACCCCATTCCCACCATAAGGAAGAAGGAAGGAGCAAAGAATCTTCCCGATGAAGACACTTAGAGAAGCTGCAGATGCTTCTTTGGCCATGATGTAAAGACACTTTAGCTGCAGGAGAAACCAGGAGGTGCTTTCTTCATTCTGAGACAGCCACGGGCTCAGCTAAAACTGAACACCCTATCACTAAGAAGGGGAACACCCTGGGGCAGGCAGCTAGCAGTCTCTACCAATCATGACAAAGGATAACCACCTTGCAGTGTGCTCCCCTCTTCAGTCTATTTACTGAGTCATCCCACAGACTCCTTCCAGTCCCACGGACTCCCTCTGTCCCTCCCATCGCAGTTCCCCTCTGCCTGCCATTCATCTGCACAGAATGTTCGTTCCTCACTTCATTCCACCAACCTAATTCCCATCACAGTGTCACACCCTTTCCCACGAGGTTCATCAAGGATTCTTCATTAATATCTACAGCTCCATAAGCTTCAGGAGGAAAAGGATTATGTCCATTCTCAGTTATTATTGTACATCCATCCAAAGCCTAACACAGTGCCTGGTATGTAGTTGGTGCTCAACAAATGCTGAGAAATACAAATACTAGAAAGCTACCATTTGAAAGGTTACTGTGTGCCAAACCAGTTTTAGTTTTAAGAACTTAAGATCAATTTATCTTAAAAGAATCATATAATACAGACTATATTATTATTTCACTTTCCAGATGAAGGAATTTGGAAGTGAAAGGTCTTGCCCAAGGTCAAATACTTTAGAAGTGGCATAGCAAGGATATGAACCAGCACAACACACACTAGGTTGTGGGCCAGTCACCTTAACCATGGCACTACACTTACGCTGCAAGAATGAATTCAAACATTCATTGAACACCTACCAGGTGCCAAGTGGTGTTCTAGGCAAATGAAGTATCTAAAATAGGCAAATTCATAGAATCGTGTTCTTTTTAAACTATTCCAAAAAAACAGAAATGGAAGGAAAACTTTCAAATTCATTCTTTGAGGCCAGCACGACCCTAATATAATACCAGAGCCAGATAAAGACACTACAAAAAAAGAAAACTACAGGCCGATATTACTGATGAAAATCCTCAACAAAGTACTGCAAACTGAATCCAATAGCACATTAAAAAAAAAAAAATCATTCACCACAATCAAGTGGGATGCATGCCTGGGTTCCAAGGGTGATTCAGTATCTGCAAATCAATCAAGGTGATACCTCATGTCAATAAGAGAAAGGAAAAGAACCACGTGATCATTTCAATAGATGCAGAAAAAGCATTTGACAAAGTACAACATCCAGTCATGATAAAAACCCTCAACAAACTGGGTTTAGAGGGAATATAGCTCAACATAACAAAAGCCATATATGAAAAACTCACAGCTAACATGGTCCTTAATGGGGAAACACTGAGAGCTTCTGCCCTAAAATCAGAAACAAGAAAAGGATGTCCATTCTCACAGCTTTCATTTAACACAGTACTGGAAGTCCGAGCCACAGCAATCAGACAAGAAGAAACAAAGAAATCCAAATTGGTAAGGAAGAAGTAAAGCTTTCACCATTTGCAGATGACATGATACTATATTTAGAAAACCTTAAAGACTCCACCAAAAAACTGCTAGAACTGATAAATTCAATAAAGTCACAGGATACAAAGTCAAGGTACAGCAATCTGTTGCATTTCTATATACCAAGAATGAAGCAGCAGAAAGAGAAATTAAGGAATCAATTCTGTTTACAGTTGCACCAAAAATAATAAGATACCTAGGAATAAACCTAACCAAAGAAGTGGAAGACCTGTGCTCTAAAAACTATAAAACACTGATGAAAGAAATTGAAGATGAATGGAAAAGCATTCCAAGCTCATTGATTGGAAGAACACATATTGTTAAAATGTCTACACTACCCAGAGCAATCTACATATTTAATGCAGCCCCAATCAAAATACCAAGAGCAGTTTTCATAGAACTAGAAAAGGCAATCTTAAAATTTGTACGAACCCCAAAGACCTTGAATAGTCAAAGCAATCTCGAAAAAGGAAAGCAAAGCTAGAAACATCACAATTCCGGGCTTCAAGTTCTAGAACAAAGCTGCAGTCATCTAAACAGTATGGTACTGGCACAAAAACGAACACACAGCTCCACAGAACAGAACAGAAAACCCAGAAATAAACCCATAATTATATGATCAATTAATTTTTGACAAACCAGGAAAGAATATCCAATGGGAAAAGGATAGTCTCCTCAACAAATGGTGTTGGAAAAACCGGACAGCTAACATGCAAAAGAATGAAACTGGACCATTTTCTAACACCATACACCAAAATGAATTCAAAATGGATGAAAGACCTAAATGAGACCTGAAGCCATCAAAATTCTAAAGAACAACACAGGGAGTAACTTCTTTAACAGTGGCCATACCAACTTCTTACTAGGTACATCTCCTGTGGCAAGGGAAACAAAAGCAAAAATAAACTATTGGGACTTTATCAAGATGAAAAGCTTCTGCACAGCAAAGGAAACAAATCAACAAAATTAAAAGTCAACCTTTGGAATGGGAGAAGATATTTGCAAATGACATATATGATAAAGGGTTAATATCTAAAACATATAAAGAACTTATGAGGCGTGCCTGGGTGGTTCAGTTGGTTAATTGTCTGCCTTCGGCTTGGGTCATAATCCCAGGGTCCTGGGATCAAGCCCCACATCAAACTCCCTGCTCAGCGGGGAGCCGGCTTTTCCCTCTCCCTCTCCCCTTGCTCGTGTTAACAAATAAAACCTTTAAAAAACATTTATTTCTTAAATTAAAAAAAAAGAACTTATAAAACTCAACACCCAAAAGCCAAATGATCCAATTAAAAAATGGGGAGAAGACTCGAATAGACATTTCAAGTGCATATATATTTAAGTGTATACACGTAAACATTTCATGTGTGTACATAAATATATGTGTATATATATAAACATATATATACACACACACACACACAAACACAACAGAATGTTAGCCATCGAAAGGAATGGAAACTTGCCATTTGCAATGACATGGATGGAGCTAGAGAGTATTATGCTAAGTGAAGTCAGTTAGAGAAAGACAAATACCATATGATTCTGTTTATATTTGGAATTTAAGAAACAAAACAAAGGAGCAAAGAAAAAAAAAAAGAGCAAGAGGCAAACCAAGAAACACTCCCAAATACACAGAACAAACTGACGGTCACCAGAGAGGAGGGCAGTGCCAGGACGGACGAAGTAGGTGGTGGGATTACGTAGTGCACTTGTGAAGAGAACCCGAACCCGGTGACTGCAATTAACATAAAAACTTAAAAAACAAAAGCTTCTCCCTCCTTCCCTAACTCAAAGCTAAACCACCTTCACAGGCATGTTTCCGAGAATAATCAGTTGTCAATTAAAATTACTACAGGGCTTTTTAGACTAAATTGGACTTTTATAATTGAGGTATAATTGACATGTTAGTCTCAAGTGTACAACATAATGCTCTGCTACCTGTATATACTCCAAATGATCTCCACAAGAAATCTTTAACATCACCAGACGGAGCTACAAAATTTGTTTTTCTTGTGACGAGAACTGTTAAGATCTACTCTCTTAGCAACTTTCAACACACAACACAGTACAAACTACAGTCATCCTGCTGTAATTACATCCTCAGGACTGTTTTTTCCCTAGAAACTCATACCTATAAATAGTTATTATACATAATGTTAATTTTTGAAAACAAGTTTTTCTGTACAGTTCTCTGGAGGAAAAAAACCTAAGTTGGCTCCAAAGATCTTTAAAAAGCTTTAGTTTTATAAGCTTATATTTAAAAAGCTTCTCAGAAATCCAACTGGCCACCAATAAGTGACAGCTTAAAATATAACCATACCTTTTCTTTGCTTCTTTTCCTTGAGGATTCAAAGGGCTGGATGACCCGCAGTGTCTGGAGAATTCTTCTTCATCAGCGTAGATAGCAGTGCTGTGTAAAGGAGGATCTACGAAAGATTTTTTTTTTTTTTTTTTTTTTTAAGTACAACTTTAAAAGCTGGCAGCTTGGGCAGTATTTACATTTGTTCCTTTTCAATGGCAATCTCAGTTTTAATTACTTTCTTTTTTGTTTAATGTTTTATTTACTCATGATAGACACAGAAAGAGAGAGAGAGAGGCAGAGACATAGGATGAGGGAGAAGCAGGCTCCACGCAGGGAGCCCGACGTGGGATTCGATCCTGGGACTCCAGGATCGCGCCCTGGGCCAAAGGCAGGCACTAAACCGCCAAGCCCACCCAGGGATCCCCTCGGTTTTAATTTCTAACGATTACAGAGGCTACTTACCTCCCAAATGTTTTTGAGCTCGCAATGAGAAATTTATACCGTTTCACTAGTAAATACGTGAACATTTAACAGTTATGACCTGTATTACTGTACTTATGTACTATATGGAAATTTTTTTAATGAGCTAAAAGAAATCTAAATAGGGAGGCTGACATTCTCTGTCTCCACCTGATGGAGCATCACGGCTCTCCTTAAGAGACCACTGCTGGGAAAGACACAGACAGGACTCAGGATAAAGAACACTCTTGTACCTGCTCAGGTCAAAAGGGACCTCAGCACCCCAGGGCCAGGGCCAGCTGCCCGCATGCTGGGAGAGCTTAGGGGAGGGAGGGGGCAGCCAGGAAACTGCTGTTCCTGGGGCCAAGCTCCCATTTGTTCAGGCTCAAATTTTAGCATGGCGTGTAGATTTAAAACACATGTGTGCAAATAACAGCTGCTTAAGCAATGAACCTATCAATGCCTGATTTTTAAGCTAATGGCTCTGCGGTGCCCTCAACTAGGCAAAGGAATTTATTTACTACTGCAAACAACAAAGAATAAAAGAGAAAGAAACCAATCCTGAACCTCCATGTGTAACCAGTCATCCAAACCAGACTCTCATATAAAGAGAGAACCCAATTTTATTTAAGATTTGATCTATTCATTCATGAGAGACAGAGAGCAGCAGGCTCCTCTCAGGGCACCCAAAGTGAGACTTGATCCTTGGACCTGGGATCACATACCCTGAGCCAAAAGCAGACACTCAACCGCTGAGCTACCCAGGCATCCCGAGAACCCAATTTTAATAAGATATATAATCCAACTTAAAAATAGATACATGATCTGAATAGATAGCTCCTAAAAGATATATAAATGGCCCATAAGCACACAAAAGGATGTTCGACATCATTAGCCACTGGGGAAATACAATTCAAAACCACAATGAAGTACCATTTCACATTCATTGGGCTGGCTATCATAAAAAAAAAAAAAAAAAAAACACAACAACAACAACAACAAAAACAGGAAAACGAAGTGAGGATGTGGGAAAACTGGAACCCATGTGTATTGCTAATGGAAACGTCACACAAATGTTGCAGCCTCTGTGGGAAATGGCATGGCAAGGCCTCAAAAAAGTGCACATATGATCCAACAACTCTACTTCTGTATATGGACCCCGAAGAAGTGAAAGCAGGGACTCAGATGTTGGTGTGCCCGTGTTTACGGCAGCATTACTCACCATCATCAAAAGGTAGAAGCAGTGTCCATTGACACATAAACAGATATACACAGAGGATGGAATATTATTCACTTTTCAAAAGTAAATTCAGACACTTGCTACAACAAGGATAGACTTTAGAGACATACTGCTAAGTGATAAAAAAAAGACACGACTAGAAAAATACTGGAGGGATCCTCTCATATAAGTATCTCACTAGAGTAGTTAAGGTTCTAGAAAAAGTTGAGCTGTGGGGTGTGAAGAACAAAGAGCTATTGTCTAACGGGCAAAGACTCTCAGTTGGGGGGAAATGGGAAGGTTGTGGATGTGGGTGGTGAGGGCAGCTGCATGACAGCGTGAATGTACTGATACCACAGAACTATACTTTTAAAAATGGTCAAAATGGTTAATTTTATGATTATGTATATGTTATCACACAAACACAATTGCGAATCCACTTCACACTCATGGCCAGAATCAAAAAGTCAGGTGATTACAAGAGCTGACCAAGCTGCGAGGAATCAGGAACCTCATGCATTGCTGGGTGGGGGGGTGGTTCACTCACACTGGCCCCAAAGTGGAAACAACCCAAGTAGACATCAACTGATGAATGGAGAACAAAATGAGGTATATTCAACAACAGATTATTGAGCTAAAACATTTTCAGGAGGGGTGCCTGGGTGGCTCAGGGTACGATCCCAGAGTCTTGGGATCGAGTGCCACATCAGGCTCCCCTCAGGGAGCTTGCTTCTCCCTCTGCCTGTGTCTCTCATGAGTAAATAAATAAAATCTTTTAAATAAATAAATAGAACATTTTTAGGAATGACATACTGACACTCACTACAATACAGACAGACCTTGAAAACACTATGCTGAATGAAAGAAGTGAGTCACAAATGAAGAGTGTATGACTCCATTTATACAACAGGCACACCCAGAGTCAGGAAGTAGGTGTATGGTTGCCAGAGGCTGGAGGGGAGGAGGGGTAGGGAGTGATTGTTAATGGATACAGAATTCCTTGCTGAGGTGACTAGAAGTTTCTGGAATACACAATGGTGATGGCTGTACAATTCTGTGACCACATGACAGTACTATTGAATTGTATACTTGAATATAGGGAAATTTTTGATAATTGAACTACATCCCAATTAAAAAAATTATGTGGGGGTGCCCAGGTGGCTCAGTCGGTTAGGCATCTGACTCATGATTTCAGCTCAGGTCTTGATCTCAGGGTTGTAAGATCAAGCCCCATGCTGGGTGTGGAGCCTGCTGAAGATTCTCTCTCCCTCTCCCCCACTTCTCCCTCTCTAAAAAAAAAAATAATAATAAGATATAAAAGTAAAAAGTTACATGGTTTCTTTTGAATTCAATCTTTTACATTTAAATTTCCCTTAAGTAATTAAAAAATTTAATCAAGCCATAACAAAAGATGTATTCTGGTAATGATTACTTTTCATCTTATAAAACAATATTCTTTTATTAACAGAAGATTGGATTAGAAAATATTAGACCCTGAATTAAAAATGTGTGAGAGGGTACAGGTGTTCAAAATTGCCCTTAAAACTTATTCCAACAAAAATATCTGATCACTGCTGATCTAAATGTGGGGGCACCTGGCACCTTCTGTTCATTTTTGGTCTCTGGAGTGGCCAGTGACACGGACAGAAGTGGTCCCATTTGGACAACTCACATACACCTGTTCAACCGGGTCGCAGCCCTGTTTTCCTTACACTCCAAGGAACCCAAGTGAAGCTCTCCCTGTGCTCTCCTGAAGCAACCTCTGCCTCAGTGTATTAAAAAAAAGGGAAAAATGCCCCTCTTCTTCTCCCTAAATTAAAGCCCCTTACTGAAGGACTCTATTGGTGGTATGCAGTGAGAAATAGAGTTCATATCCTTCTTGTTAACAGAGCACCAGAACAGGTGTCCAACAGGACTGGCTTGTGGACAAAAGCTACTAGAAGAGTTCTACCTTGATACGTGTTAATAAGAGTTCTTAGTTCCAATGTAACTATAAGTGGGAAAAATTAAGCCAAATTACCAAGTACTACCCGGAACACTAGAGTCACATGCAGACAACAGATTTTTATATGTGGAGATATTCCCGTATTTTTATTAGTAACGGGCCAAAAGCTTTTAGGATGAGGATTTAAAATACTAACCAAAGACGTCATAAGGTTCGTCATCCTTCTCGTTTTCACCCAGCCTGTTGATGCTGAAGACACCAGAATTATCCGGAAAATCAAACACATCAGTGGGTTTCTGTTTTGGGCCAGTTTTCTAAAGGCAAATAAAGTCAAAGTCATTGAATTGGCTATAGCAAAAAGGAACATTACGAAGCTGATTTAGTTAGCAAGGATAATCCTGATGTAGGAACAAGAGAGGGGCGGATGGGGCTAGGCAGGGAAAGATAAGGGAAAGGCCCCAGAGTCAGGCTCCTACCCATCTTAAGAAAACAGAGATAAGACCATAAAATCAGAAAGAAAAAAAAAAAAACACCTGGCTCCCTAGCTCCCAAAGGTTAGGGAGTATCCCTCCTGAATGGCTACTAAGTAATCACAGAAGCCCCAGATGCAGAGAAATGTTGAGAAAATATTAACCCGGGACAAGGAACACTTTGTGCTCATATTTACCAAAAAACATCTTGTTTGTTACAAGTCCACCAGGTTTGTTTTAAATATAGACATGATATTCACAAATCCACCTACACCTACAAGACATTTACCAAGTTCCCTGGGCAGTTTCCTATAAAAAACAACCATTAAAGCCCTAAATCCCAACCCTGGCGGGACCCCTCTCATTTTTGAGGGACCCCTCTCACTTTTGAGCTCGTTCTCTGTAACTCTGCTTAATAAACCTCAATCACTTGGCTCTGCTGTCGGCGAGATTCAGTCTTCGACTCTGTGAGACAAGAGCCGAGCACTCCCGTGTCACTGCTGCCTAAAGAAGTGATCCTTAACAACTTCTGGGGGGACGGTCAGAGGGACACAGACCCCCTTTGACAAATGAAGGGAGGAACTGGCAACCTTTATGCTAAGGGGACAGAGAGTAAATGTCCTAGGCTTTTCGTCTGTTCCAACTACTCAACGGTCTGACAGCAGATGGTGACAAGGCAGAAAGAATAAACACAGCTGTATTGCAATAAAACTTTATGAGTACGGAAATTTGAATCCTTTTCCCTGATCATGAGATATTCTTATTTTACTTCAACCATTTAAAAATGTGAAAATCGGGACACCTGGGTGGCTCAGCAGTTGAGGCTCTGCCTTCGGCCCAGGGCATGATCCTGGGGTCCTGGGACCGAGTCCCGCATCGGGCTCCCTGCACGGAGCCTGCTTCTCCCTCGGCCTGTGTCTCTGCCTCTGTCTCTCATGAATAAATAAAATCTTTAAAAAGAAAATAAAAATAAAATTGTGAAGATCATTCTTCGCTCACAGGGTTGTACAAACACGGGGCAGGTTAGATTTGGTCCATGGACCATAGTTTGCTGACTCCTGATCTCGGAACGCTCTGGGCCCTCTCCCCAGAAATATGTCCATCTACCTGGAAGTTCATAAGGATACACAGAGGTAAAAACTCTCTCAACCAAAGGAGAGACAAGGGTTTATGATTTAATACAGTAACAAGCCCCATGAAGTTTGCTACCTCAAATACCCATGAATAGAGCAAAACCTCCACAAAATGAGAAAAATGTCCATCATAACTCTGGAAAATGTGGAAGGGTGCCATTGACAGGTAAGAAAATACGAGGAAATTCTGGAAGACATAAAGGAGGCGGAATAAACCTGAGTGGAATGCCAGAGAAGAGTAGCTGACCGACCCTCCATCCTCCCTGAGGCAAACGGGCCTCTGAGAGATCGGGAAAGCTAAGCAGTCCACCCCGGGAACTGGGGACTTCGGCCAGTGCAGGCTGGGAGCAGGGCCGAAGAACTAGAGAAACCCATGCCAGGTACGCAGGATTTTAGCCACCCAGGGCAGACTGCTGAGAGACACCCACCCACAGAACAAGCAAGCTACGGCTGGGGTGGGAGCCCAGAGCCGAACCCAACCCTGCAGGGGGGGGTCCCAGGCCTCCCACAGGATGAGAGCCACCCTCTGAAGGCAGGGGCAGGGGTTAGGGCAGCAGGTGCAGAGAGAGTACGTAAGGCAGGAGGGCAGGGCGGGGGCAGACAAAACCCCCGACCCCCTGCACCCTGAAAGTGGCCACTCTCAGACATCATTAACGTGGGTTTCCACTGCCAAGTGGACAAGCTACTGGAAAATAATTTGAAATGAGCTACACAGACGGCTGAAGAAATGTACCTGCCCTTAACATATTTTTTTTTTTTTAGATTTTATTTATTTATTCACGAGAGACAGAGAGAGAAAGGCAGAGACGCAGGCAGAGGGAGAAGCAGGCTCCCTGTGAGGAGCCCAACGTGGGACTCGATCCCAGGACCCCAGGATCACGCCCTGAGCCGAAGGCAGATGCTCAACTGCTGAGCCACCCAGGCGTCCCTTAGCATACATTTATTTAGGGCAGCCCGGGTGGCTCAGCGATTGAGCGCTGCCTTCAGCCCAGGATGTGATCCTGGGGACCCCGGATCGAGTCCCACATCAGGCTCCCTGCATGGAGCCTGTTTCTCCCTCTGCCTGTGTCTCTGCCTCTTTCTTTCTCTCTCATGGATAAATAAATAAAATTCTTAAAAAAAAAAAAAAAAGAAAAACACAAAAAAATCCGTTTAAGACCCTAAAGAGAAACTATAATATGGACTAAATGAATAGCACGAACTCATAAAACTATTAAAAACAAATGGAGAAGTGGTTAAGTGAAAAGAGCAAAACAGAGTTGTACACTTTTATAAGACATCAACTATCCAAATGAAAAGAGGAAAAAAAAAAAAAAAAAACCTAGGCCCAGAAAAAAAAAGATTTAAAATGTTAACAGTGGTCAAAGGTGGAAGGAAAAGGAATATGCTTTTCATCACAATAAAACACTGAGTTTCCCAAGCGAAATCTACAAGATTCGAAGCTTCCCAGGAAAGGTATGTTATATTTTGTATCATCAATTATGAGATAATCACATTAAAATACAAAGATAACTTACATCTTTTGTGGCATGTGTTCTTCTTACAGTGTTCTCTGAAGATCTCACACTATTAAAGAACAAAAACACACACAAGGGGAAATATTTAAAATAACTGGGGAAACACCATAACTTGGCAACCCTTTCTAAGCATTTTTTTCCCCAAATTATATTCCTCGATCGTTGCATGAATAGCACACACCCAGTGAAAGTCAGCTTCTGGCAAAGTCCTTTTAGAAAACAGCACCTGTGTCTCACAGGATAGTTTTTACAGGTTAGATCACATCAGCAGTGTACAAAATCACACATCTCTCTCCTTCAGGGACGCAGATACTCTTAATCCTGCTGGTGTCCTTGCCCCTGTGGACAAGTCAACAGCAATGACTGACAGTTGCTGCAGAACTGAGCAAAAGGGAGGCACGCTGGCATTTATGAAGCACCTGCACCTGTTCCGTCGGCACCTGGCTCTCGCAAGTACGTTTTCTCACTTAGCTCTAACAGTCCTACCAGGTAGGCGTGAGTCCCGTGTTGCAGACGTATATTTGGCCAAAGTAGCATAGGGCCAAGGAGGAGAAACCTGCATTAAAATGCGCGTCAGTTCAAATCCAGAGCTTCCCTCTTTCCACCCCCTCATGCCCCTCCACTGGGCATTAGGATAAAACGATAGAGTCGTGTATCTTCGAGCTTAAAGTAAACAAGATGTGAAAACAGTGACTAAGGGGCACCTGGGTGGCTCAGTCGGTTAAGCGTCTGCCTTTGGCCCTTTGGCTCAGGTCATGAGCCCAGGATCCCAGGAACGAGCCCCCCCCCCCCCATTGGGCTTCCTGCTCTGCAGGGAGTCTGCTTCTCCCTCTGCCTCTGCTCCTCCCCCTGCCCTGACTTTACACGTCACACAAGCACCCACTTGTGAATGGCAAAATCAGTTTAGTATGTCTGCATCATATTTGAGTAACGTTTTTATTTGATAGAATTTAAAACCTACAGAGAAAGTACAAGCGTAAGAACATCCTGCATATCCTTTGCCCAGATTCACCAATTATTTACATTTTGTCTCCTATGCTTTCTATGTGTACGTGTAAACTAGAGACGAAGTGCACCTTTACCCCTAAATAATTCAGTGTGACTCTAAGAAACAGAACATTATATTGCATAGTCACGGTACAATTTCCAAATTAAGAAAATTAACACTGATGGGATTATATAATCTACAGTCCGCATCCAAATTTCATCCATTGCCCCATAATATCCTTAAAAAAATTTTTTTCCTGCGTTTTCAAAAAGGAAATACAAAAGAATAGAAGATTGCACTGGTCATTGTACTATACATGTGTAGTATAAACTTATGAACAGTGATGTAAAATGTCATTACTGTGAATCACAAACAAAAACGCTGAATTCCTGGGACACCTTGGTGGCTCAGTGGTTGAGCTTCTGCCTTTGGCTCAGGGTGTGATCTCGAGGTCCCGGGACTGAGTCCCTGCAGGGAGCCTGCTTCTCCCTCTGCCTGTGTGTCTGCCTCTGTATGTCTCTTATGAATAAATAAATAAATCTTAAAAAAAAAAAAAAAAGCTGAACTCCTTAGAGCAGTGGTTCTGAAATTTCAGGCATCGGAATCACCTGGAGGGCTTCAAACAGTGCGTGGCCCCAGCCCCCCAGAGTTTCTGATTCAGTAAACCAGGGAGAGGGTCCAAGACTTTGCATTCTTTTTTTCCCCAAAGATTTTATTTATTTATTCATGAGAGACACAGAGAGAGAAAGAGGCAGAGACACAGGCAGAGGGAGAAGCAGGCTCCATGCAGGAAGTCCGACGTGGGACTCGATCCCAGGTCTCTAGGATCAGGCCCTGGGCTGAAGGTAGCGCTAAACCTGGGCTGCCTGAGACTTTGCATTGTAACAACTGCAAGCGAACCACACCTTAAGAACCACAGCTTTAGGGATCCCTGGGTGGCTCAGTGGTTTAGTGCCTGCCCTTGGCCCAGGATATGATCCTAGAGTCCCGGGATCAAGTCCCACGTCAGGCTCCCTGCATGGAGACTGCTTCTCCCTCTGCGCCTCTCTCTCTCGTAAATAAGTAAAATCTTAAAAACAAAACATCGCTTTACTGGATTCTCAGCTCCAAAGAAGTCAGAACAGGTATTCATTTTATGATTCTAGGGTTCCAAAAAGTGACCGATCGATGGTCACACAGCCAAGTAACAGGACTAGAAACCAGATTGCAAAACTTCTTATCCTCCTCTCCACTGCCTCCTGCCTCCTCTGTGCTTAAGAAAAGGTCAGGTTTCCTCCTTACCTTATATTGAAGAGGAGCAAGGTGAGGTTTCCATCTTTGGAAACCTCTGTGATACCATGTGTAAGATTTTTGGTGTAAGTGCACCAGTGTGGTTTTTTTTTTTGGTGGGGGGGGGTGGCGGGGGGTGGATGAACAGATTTCAGGAGTCTCCAAGGCAGGAATGTGATCTGTATATGCACCCGCATATAGATGTTGAGATGGGGAGAGAAACAGGAGAGCGGCAGTAGGGGGAGAGAAACAAACACTACCTGGCCTACCAGAATAAGCTTAACTCGAGGCAGGTGATGTTCCGGGCTCCCGCATTCCTTCCCGATTCTCCTCCCCTCCTTGGGAGATCTTCCCTTCTTCCCCACCAGCCACAGGAGCCTAGTCTCAGTTTATTCTACCTGGCTGCTCTGCCCTGCTCCAGCCTCTCCCCTGCGCTCTGCCTGCCTCACCTTCCCCAGTTGGCTCACTTACAAATGCCCCCTTCTCCAGTCTTCCCAGGGCCCAGGAGGAACTCCTGCATGTCTGCGTGACCTTGTGCACCAACCACAGCAAGCCAAGCCCCCTTTCAGCCAGGAGCCCACAGGGCGTTAGGCTACGCTCTAGACACAGCCAGCCGACAGGTGTCAATGAACCCATTAAAAATGAAATTTGGGGGGTCCCTGGGTGGCGCAGCGGTTTGGCGCCTGCCTTTGGCCCAGGGCGCGATCCTGGGGACCTGGGATCGAGTCCCACGTCGGGCTCCCGGTGCATGGAGCCTGCTTCTCCCTCTGCCTGTGTCTCTGCCTCTCTCTCTCTCTGTGTGACTATCATAAATAAATAAATTATTTTTAAAAAAAATGAAGTTTGAGGGAGCAGTCTGGCAGCCTATATTTAAATATTTTAGTATATGCGCTGCCGAAGCGAGCACTCAATGCATGCCCTTTGTGATCAACAGAAAACCCAACTGCTTGGCCCATCCTGGAGCGCCCCTTTTAAAAAATAACAAGCGGCGGCCAGGTCCCCCAGCTGGAGGTTTGGTTCCGCTTTAAGGTCCACGTTACCCAAACAGCAGGGTTTTGAAAATAAGACCACTGACTAGCAGCCCGAGTGCAACTTTGCTAAAATGTACCGTCTGGCAAGCAGCAGGTACCAAAGGAGCTCCCGCTGGGTATTTTGTTACAAAATATTTTGAGCCGACTTTAGGCCACGCCCACGCACGTAAAGCTCACCTTAGCTAACCTTCTTTCCCCCGCTCCAGGCAGTTTTGGGCCCTCACTCCTCCGCGCCCCGCCGCAACCCTACGCGCTCGGATTATTTCCATTTTACGGACCGAGGCCGCGGGCGAGCTGCACGGTGGCCGGGCCAGGGAGCCTCGCTGCGCAGCGCGAACAGCCCCGAGCGGCACCGACCCTGCAGGACAGGACGGAGATAGAGCCTGTCCCCGTGCGCGTCCCCCACGGGGGCCGCGGGGCTTACCTGCCCCGCTCGGGGGTCCGCACCCGCCACGACGACGCCATCCGCGGCCACCGCTTCCCGCGCGCAACCGGCCACTCAAACTCCCCGCCAAACCCCGCGCCGCTCCGAGCAGCCAATCAGGGCCGCGCACGCTCGCCGAGGGCCCGCCCCCCACCCCCGCGCTCCACGCCCCTCCCCGGACCTGGGAGCTAGAGCGGGCGCGGGGCTCCTCCCCGCCCCGGAGCGCGAGGGAAAACCCGGCCTGGAATAGCGGGGAAGCTGGAGTCCGCACCTTACAAACAGCCGCTGATGTTTGGTCCCTGAGCCGTCTGCATTTGCCGGGCTTTTCCTCCCACCCCCGCGGGCCGCGCTGGTTTCCGAGGCTCCGGAGCCGCGTGGCCCCGCCCACGGGGCGGGGAGGGGGCGGGGCCGCAGCTGAGAAGAGGGCGGGGCCTCCTTCGGGGACGATCGTATCGCGCAGGCGCTAAGGCTCCCGCGCAGTGGAGCGAGGCGTTGGCCGCAGGGCGCGGTGTGGCTCCGCCGCGGCCCTGCACCAGCCTGGCTTGCTCTGAGCGGGGCGTGCTATTTCACCTCTGATCCAGTTTCCTCGTTATAGATGCGGAGGGCCCCTTCTGGAGCTAATATTCTATTCTTTTCTTTGGGTTTAAAAATGTATTATTCTGCAAAGGAATGTTGGGCCCATGGGACGCCTGCGTGGCTCAGTGGCTGAGCATCTGCCTTTGGCTCAGGCCCGTGGTCCCGGCATCTGCATCCTGCTCCCTGCACGGAGCCTGCTTCTGCCTCTCTCTGTGTTTGTCATGAATAAATAAATAAATCTTTAAAAATAAATAAATCTTTAAGAGAATAAATGTTGAGCCCTTACCACACCATAAACAAAAATGAACTAAAAATGGATCAAAGACCCAAACTTGAAAACGATACAAGCCTTAGAAAAAAAGCAGAGCAAAAACTTCATGCATGACGTTGAGATTGGCACTGATTTCTTGGATGGATGTGATGGCAAAAGCACAGTTGGGGATGATGAAAGGGTTCTGCAGATGGGTCGTGGTGGGCGGCTGCCTCACGTGAACATACTTAAGTAGTGCTGCTAAAGTGGAGTTGACGGTGGTCAAAATGCCAAATTTCATGTTGTGTGTATTTTAACACAATAAAAAGTTATGACCTATTTCATGCATACAAAGGAATATAATACATATAATGCAAGAATAAAAGGAAACCCCCATGGGGTGCCTGGGTGGCTGGGTCTGTGAAGCCTCTGCCTGGTGATTTCAGGCTCAGCTGATGATTGCAGGGTCTGGAGATTGAGCCTTGGAACAGCTCCTCACTGGACATGGAGTCTGCTGAAGATTTTTTTTTAAGATTTTATTTATTTATTGTCTCTCTCACGAGAGACAGAGAGAGAGGCAGAGATACAGGCAGAGGGGGAAGCAGGCTCCATGCAGGGAGCTCCATGTGGGACTCCATCCTGGGATCACAACCTGGGCCAAAGGCAGACTCCCAACCACTGAGCCACCAAGGTGTCCTGTGCTTAAGATTCTCTCTCTCTCTCCCTCTGCCTCTCCCTCCAACTCTCTCTTTAAAAAAAAAAAAAAAAAAAAAAAAGGAACACCCATGTATTCACCACTGGATTAGAAAATAAATCATTATCATTCCCCCAGCAATAAACCACTTTTTTGACTTGTGTCAAACCCACAAGACTTACAACCCTTTTCCCAGAAAATGGAGCTACTTTGATAATTTCCTAAATAATGTACTAATTACTGTATGGTTCTAAACTTTACATAAATGATATCTGGTATGTATTCTGCAAGTGCTCTTAATCAAAGCTGTGATTTTTAGATTTATCTACATCAATGCATGTAGCTGTAGTTCATTCTTTTTCACCATCTTTGGAATGAATGCTTTCAGTGAATATACCACATTTTATTTCTACATTCCCCTGTGTATGGCTACATCAGTTGTTTTCAGTGTTTTTTTCCCTGTTACTCACAACCAGTGCTCAACATTCTAGTGCCTCCCATGACATATGCCTAAGAGTTTCTCTAAGGGTAGACTCAGTAGTAATATTATCGCTTTATAGGATAAAGACATTTTCAGCTTTATATGATAATGTCAATTTTTAAAAATATTTTATTCATGAGAGACACAGAGAGGCAGAGACATAGGCAGAGGGAGAAGCAGGCTCCCTGTGAGGAGCCTGATGTGGGACTTGATCCCAGGGCCACAGGATCACACCCTTTGCCAAAAGCAGACCCTCAACCACTGAGCCACCCAGGTGTCCCAATAATGTCAATTTTTACACCTTCTTTGTACAATTGATACAATTTATATCCCCCATCAGCAGTATTTAAAAGTCGCCTTGGCTGCATATACTTGTCAACACTTAGAGCTTTCAAGACTTGTACCTAACTAGTGAGTTGAAATGCTATCCTATCATCTGTTCAATTTGCATTTTGCCTTAAGTCCATCATCTTTGCATTGTTTGTAGGTCCTGCCTGGTTCCTCCTCTGTGAAATCACCACACCCCGGAATTATTTGGGTAATTGCCATTGGAGAGAAAATTACCTTTGAGGAATTGAGGGTACTTGCGGGGAACCTGCTGTGGAGCCTGAGAACCGAATCTCATGGGCCTGGGCACACGGGGGACGCGGGAGGTCCTGAGTCCCACACTGACCCTTGACCCCGTTGTTCTCCAGACACGGCTCCTCCGAGCCCCCCTCCTGGGGTCAATACCCTATTCTTTTACCTTTTGAAATAAACATGCTTTTCTCTGCTCCCCAAAGGTAATCATTCCTATAACCAGTCTGCTAGCTCTCTCAATAAAAACCAGGGAGACAAAGCCTCGGGGTCCAAGTCTGGTTTGAGTCTGAGTCTCAGGCCCCCTGCTCCCCAGATTAAAATGCAGTGAGACTCCGAGTCTTTCTTCATATGGTCGCCTCCGATGACTACCCTGGTTCCGCAGCAGGTGGATCCTGATGATGGGCACAAAGAGGCTTCCTGAAGCCACAGAAACTGTCACCCTTACGAGAGTGGACAGGAAGCTCCATTTTCTGGGGAAAGGGTTGTAGGTCCTGTGTTTGTGGGTCTGAAAAAAGAAACTGTCCAACAGTCTTGACAGGAGGATGTCCAGTTCTCTGGATGAAATAAAAACTCAACCCAAACAGGTTTGAAAAATAAGAGGAATTTGTGAGCTTGTGTCACTGAAAAGTCCAGAGGTAGGATGGCTGTCAAACTCAGTTTGACCTGGTTTGAGAAGCCATGAGGACTCTGAATCCATTTTCTTGCCCTCCTTGTACATCAGTTTTTTCCTCAGACTGGGCACCATCATCATCACCATCACTATCATCATTGCTTGGACCTTTGGGCATTTACTATGATCCAGGAATTGTTCTAAGTGTTTAGTATTTATTAAACCATTTAAACCTCTCAATAACCCTATGTGGCTGGGAGCCTGGGTGGCTCAGTCAGTGAAGCGTCTGCCTTTGCCCCAGGTCATGATCCCTGGGTCCTGGGATCGAGCCCCACATCGGGGTCCCTGCTCAGTGGGGAGTCTGCTTCTCTCACTCCCTCTGCCTCTCCTCCTCTTGTGCTCTCTCTCTCTCATTTTCTCTCTCTCTCTCAAATAAATAAATAAGATCTTAAAAAAAGTAACCCTATGTGGTAAATGCTATCATCCCACTTCAGATATGAGGAAATGAAGGAGAAGCCCCACAGGTGGTAAGTGGTGGTGCCCGCACTAGATCTTAGGATTCGGCCCAGAGCTGGACCTGGCAGCTGCTCCAAGTCTCACATCTGTACTCGACCATTCAAAGAAAGGGAGTAGCTATGTCCAGCATCCCAGAAAAAGGCCTAAGCTCTACTCTACTCGGGCCAGCTTTGGTGGCATACCGACCTGAGCTAGCCAGGGGTCTCCAGGGAAACAGAAAACAGAATCAACAGGAGGTATACACACACACACCACACACACACAATCTCCCATATATGTGTATGTATGGATATTTATAAACATAAAATAAATCTCTTTCATGTATATGTATTTAAGATTTTTTTTTTTATTTATTCATGAGAGAGAGAGACAGAGAGAGAGAAGCAGGCTCCATGCAGGGAGCCCCACGTGGGACTCGATCACAGGTCTCCAGGATCATGCCCTGAGCTGAAGGCGGCGCTAAACCGTGAGCCACCTGGGCTGCCCTCGTGCATATGTATTTAAAAAAAAAAGAAAATACCCAACTGCTAAGACAGGGAGAAATTCAGCAGTCTGGATGGAATATTTATACACATCAACAGGAGAGAGAGATTTATTTTAAGGAATTACCTCATGCAATCAATCGTGTAGGCTGCCAAGTCTGAAATGAGAGGGGCAGGCCAGCAGTCTGGAAATTCAGATAAGAGTTGATATTGTAGCCTTGAGTCTGAATTCTGCAGGGCAGCAGCCTGGAAACTCTGGCAGAACTTTTAGGCTGCGCTCTTGAGGCAGAATTTTTTCATCATGGGCAAAATCTTAGTCTTTGCTCTGAAGGCTTTCAATTGATTGGGTGAGGCCCACCCACACATTAGAGAATAATCTGCTCTACTCAAAGTCTACTAATTTAAATATTAATCACATCAAAAAAACAAAAACAAAAACACCTTCACAGCAACATTTAGACTGGTGTTTGGCCAAACATCTGGGTGCTACAGCTTTGATATATAGCGTGAACATTCACATGACCTCTGAACCAATTCCTGTGGCAAGAATTGGAATATATTCACTAGCTTTCTGGAAGCACATGGATCCCCACTAGAACAGGGATGGTGGATGGGGCTTGAAAATTGAGAAAGTGGGAAATGGATGCTGTGGACACTGAAGTCCCTAGAGAAATGTGCCCTGGCCGGTAGAGCTAGTCATAGGGAAGGCAGGATTCCAGCCTAGGTCTTCTACCACCAAACTTACATTTGTTCCACTCCCTCACATCATGCTGCCTTCTCAGTGACCCCGTCAGCTCAGAGCAGTGCTTTTCAAATCGGGTGAAGGGGAGGGGAGAGCAAAGGAGGCAGATTCCAGGATCTCCGGGGCATGTGTAGCGTGATAAAGCAGGTAATACTGTAACAAGGAAAAGATGCCCAATTGCTCTGTTCAGAGGTTGGGTGGAAGCCTTGACTAAGACTTTTAGGGTCGAATGGCAATTTCAAAGCTTCTGTGGTTATTTGTACCACTGGGGCAAAGACCCCACTTCATGAGCGCCCAAATGTATAGAGCCAGGTGTAGGGCCCAGTGTGGGTGGGAGGAGGCACACACCAGGGCTCATGATAGGATGGTCAGAGAATCGTGGGGGCTGGCGGCTGGCAGCTGCAGAGGGGACGTGGGTCAGTCAACTCTCTGTGAAGACAATGGCAGAGGACTTTTTGAGGAAGCCATGGCCCATATTTTCTATTTTCAGATGGTGTCTGTGTTGTGTGTGCTCTTTCCACCCCTGTGACCCTCTTGTGAATGTTTGTGAAAGCCAACAACCTTGTCTCAGTGTGCCTAGGGAGGTGGTGAAGAATTAGGGGCAGTGGCCAGGATGAGGTGAAGCAAGGGTGTTGGGAGGAAGCCGCACACACGGGAGTGGAGGGAGCAGGGTGCCGCCTCCTGGAGGTACGTGGGGCCATGTGAGCAACTGGAAGAGAAAAGGTGATAGGGGAAAAGCTGGAGGACACCTGCATGGGTGGGTGGGTGGAGGCCCTGGGTTATACAACATACTTTTATGTTTGGAAAGTGAAACACACACATACACAGACACACTATTGCTTTTAATATCCAGATGCAGAAAATAAAGAAGTACAAGACATCTTGGACCCTGGGATGAACAGAGGGTTGGGCATGGACACGCCCGTGTGGAAATGTATCTTTCCTGTGGATTTGGTTAGTGTATTATTAGTTTCATGTTTTAGAATTATTAGATTTTTAAATAAGAATTTAAGTGAACATACTATTATTTATCTTATAGGTTTATCATGAAGATAACAGATAAAGGATATGGAGTCTATAAATGTAAATATATATATATATAGGCTTATCACCTGTCAAATGGCTAAAGTGAACAAGTCAGGAAATGACAGATGTTGATGAGAATACAGAGAAAGGGGAACCCTCTTACTCTGTTGGTGGGAATGCAAGCTGGTGCAGCCGCCCTGGAAAACAGTGTGGAGGTTCTTCAACAAGTTGAAAATAGAGCTACTCTATGACCCAGCAATTCCACTACTAGGTATTTACCCCAAAGATACAAACATACTGATTCAAAGGGGCACCTGCACCCCAATGTTCATAGCAGCAATGTCCACAATAGCCAGACTATGGAAGGAGCCCAGATGTCCATCGACAGAGGAATGGATAAAGCAGATGTGGTGTATATACAATGGAATATTACTCAGCCATCAAAAAGATGAAATCTTGCCATTTGCAATGATGTGGATGGAACTAGAGAATATGATGCTAAGCGAAATAAGTCAGAGAAAGACAAATACCACATGATTTCATTCATACACGGAGTTTAAGAAACACAACAGATGAACATAGGGGAAGGGAAGGAAATATAAAACAAGATAAAAACAGAGGGAGGCAAATCGTAAGAGACGTTGAACTCTAGGGAACAAACAGGGTCGGTGGAGGGGACAGGGGTGGGGGACGGGGTAACTGGGTGATGGGCATTAAGGAGGGCATGTGATGTGATGAGCACTGGGTGTTATTTGCAACTGATGAAGCACTAAATTCTACATGGACCCTAATAATACACTATAGGTTAACGAATTTACATTAAAAAAAAACAACAACAAAGCAATGTTGGGGCAATTCCTAAAACTCTTGGAAAAAATCTGTGTTCTTACAAAATAAATCACAAATGGATATTCCATTTCTGGCATTAAAGAAACAAACAAACAAACATCATTTCTTATTAGGCTTCTGCTTTTTTTCATGTGAGCCCTTCTGTTGAATTTCCTGTTCAGAACCACGGCCACCAGAGGGCAGACGAAGACTGGGCCGGGAGGTTTCAAAAGTAATTGGAGACCAGAGCTCGTATTTTCAGACTTCGTAAGAAACAAGACAGATGAACATAAGGGAAGGGAAGGAAAAATAAAATAAGATGCAAAGAGAGAGGGAGGCAAACCATAAGAGACTCTTAATTCTAGGGAACAAACAGGGTTGCTGGATGGGATGGGGTAAGGGGGGGAATGGGATCACGGGGTGATGGGCAACAAGGAGGGCACATGATGGGATGAGCACTGGGTGTTGTTATATGCAACCGATGAATCACTAAATTCTACTCCTGAAATAATAATACAGTATATGTTAACTAAATTGAATTTAAATTTAAAAAATTTTGGGGGGACGCCTGGATGGCTCAGTGGTTGAGCATCTGCCTTTGGCCCAGGGTGTGATCCTGGGGTCCCGGGATTGAGTCCCGCATTGGGGTCTCCCTGCATGGAGCCTGCTTCTCCCTCTGCCTGTGTCTCTGCCTCTCTCTGTGTCTCTCATGAATAAATAAATAAAATCTTAAAAAAAATTTTTTTTATTAAAAAAAAAAAACAGTCTATCCAAGATTAGTAAGACTAGGGGCACCTGGGGGGCTCAGTCAGTTAAGCATCTGCCTTCAGCTCAGGTCATCATCTCAGGGTCCTGGGATTGAGCCCTGTGTCAGGCTCCCTGCTCACTGGGGAGCCTGCTTCTCCCTCTGCCTCTGCCCCTTCTCCCGCTTGCACTCTCTTGCGTGTGCACTCTCTCTTTCAAATAAATCAATAAAATCTTTTAATATTTTTATTTAAATATTTTATTCATGTCAGAGAGAGAAAAAGAGAGTGGAGAGAGCATGCATGGGGGGCAGAGGGAGAAGCAGACTCCCCACTGAGCCAGGAGCCCCCCAGTGTGGGGCTTTGTGGGGCTCAATCCAAGGATCCCAGGACCCTGAGGTCATGACCCGAGCCGAAGGCAGACACAAGCACCTGAGCCACCCAGGCACCCCAAGACTACACATCTTCACTACCTGTTGCTCAACCCAGTTTTCCTTGCCACGTGCAGTATCCTCTGCTATCGTTGGTCAGACTCATCCCTCTAAGTCTCCCGGAAGGCGAAGGATGTGATTTCCTATTGTGGAAAGAAAATCCAGCAAATAAGTTCTTTCTCAAATTTTCCTTTCGTTTTTTTTTTTTTTTTTTTTTTAACTCCCCTGCAGAACCTGCTCATTACAGGCATTACCCACTAAACGTGGCAGGTCTCTTTGGGAAGAAACTCAAGTCGTTATCTGTTTTCAACAGACCAACTGCTCCACATCTGTAACCATGACACTGAAAAACTGAAAACATCCCGGGAGGGCAAGGCTGGGGTGGGGAAGGATGAAACCTCCAGTGTCTGGATGTTCCCTTTCAGAAAAAAAAAAATAAAATAAAGAGGAAATACAATTCAGCAAGGAAGTTTTATTCGGTGTATTTTGAAGTTGGAGGGCAGAAAGATTTTTCCATTGTGGCAAACTTGCGGTGACGTTAGAGCCCTCCGTGTGTCACAAGCTCCCTGACATTTCCCTGGCTCTGATCCCCCACTGCGAAACTTATTTGCTCTGCAACCAACGTCCTACTTTTTCCAGACCTAACTGGCACTGCTCCTAGCCAAGCTGAGATCACATGGCTAATAGGTCTGACCACTGCATCACGACCTGCAATGTCACATGTTTCAGATTCCATTCCCCCGGCTCCCTGCAGGGCTGGGTCTGGTGCAGGAACCCTGGCAGGAGCATTCTAGCAAAATCCAGGGTTTCTCTAGCTGACTCCAACCAGAGGAATTAATGTTATGACTCAAACTTGTAAAAGGGACACATGAGCACAGAAGCTGAGAAAGAGAAATGAAAGAACATCCCAAAGGAAGAGATTTTCTTTCTTCTTTCTTTCTTTCTTTCTTTCTTTCTTTCTTTCTTTCTTTCTTTCTTTCTTTCTTTCTTTCTTTCTTTCTTTCTTTCTTTCTTTCTTTCTTTCTTCTTTCTTTCTTTCTTTCTTTCTTTCTTTTTCTTTCTTTCTTTTCCTTTCTTTCTTTTCTTTTCTTTTCTTTCTTTTCTTTTTTTTAAAGATTTTATTTATTCATTTATGAGAGACACATACACAGAGAGAGAGAGAGGCAGAGACACAACAGGCAGAGGGAGAAGCAGGCTCCATGCAGGAAGCCTGATGTGGGACTCGATCCTGGGTCTCCAGGATCACACCCTGGGCTGAAGGCGGCGCTAAACCGCTGAGCCACCCTGGCTGCCCAGGAAGAGATTTTCATATGAAAATAAGAGAAATAAAGTTTCTATGGTAGAAACTGGTCTCCATGATTTGCTCTCAAGCTGTGATTAAAAAAATAAAGTTTCCAAAAACAGTTTTCATCCTTGTAATGACCTTGTGCAGGTTGACACTCCTTTTGGGTGGCCTGACAACCAACACACACAAGTCTGCTGGTGACTTTGGTCATAGAGTTCAGGGCAGCTGGTGGTCTTACCTCAGTGATCTTTTTCTGCTCAGCTGGGAATGGGATAGTAAAAGAGCCAAACTGCCATCAGTCAGACAGCCCAGGTCACACAGTCTTCCCTCTCAACTCCCCGACGTGACACAAAAACCTTCTTTCTGTAGGAACCTTCTGTAGGAGTAAACAGCTCCCCCAGCCCCCCCTCTCCCTACTGCCCTGTATCTCACAGGCCATTTCACTCACCTCTTTAACCTTGTCACTTAGCATAAAGAAAATCATTACCAACTACCCTCCCTTTCCACCTCACACCACTGCCAGGTCACAAACATGCTTGACTCTTTATGCCCTGGGTTTGGAGAATAGGAGAAGACTTCCTAGAGGAAGTGGCATCTACAATCTAATTGGAATAAAGGAATAGGAGCCAGCCAGGCCAGAGGGTGCTCTAGGGAGAGAGCCTGTGCAAAGGCCCAGTGGTGAGCAAGAGTGTGATGCATTCTGGGAGCTAGAATAAGTTCAGTGTGGCTGGAACAGAGTTGGGGAGGTGGCCAAAGATGAGGCTAGGGACACAAGCAGGGGTTCTCTGGTTCCTTGCTCCTCAAAGTGTCATGCGCAGACCAGCAGCATTGTCATCCCCTGAGGAGCCTATTCCAAATGCACAAGTTCAGGCCCAATTTCAAATGTACTGAATTCAAATCTACATTTTTAAGATCCCCAGGGGATCTGATGCAGAATAAAGTCTGAGAAGCCGTCCCCTCTAAACACAGTAAGCAGTTTGGATGTGGGAGCAACAGGAACTTTCTGAATGATTCAACTGGGGAAATCACATGGTAAGATTTGTGATTTAGAAAAATTCAAGCCTGCTGCAAAGTGGAGGAAAAGAAGATGAGTCAGTAGAGATGAGTACAGAGATACGACTGGTGCAGTTGTCCCAGGGAGGGATGGCTGCCACCCCAGCTGGGCAGTAGGAATGGGGAGCAGACAGGCTGATAGGGGAGGGGAGAAAGCATCAGAAGGATAGGCATGGTGAGCGGAATTCCTCTCAGGTGCAGGGCCTGCTGCTGAGCTGGGGAGCTGGGGAGCTGGCCTGAGGAGCTGGGGAGCTGAGCAGGGGAGCTGGGGAGCTGGGGAGCTAGGGAGCCGGCCTGGGGAGCTGGGGAGCTGAGGGGCTGGCCTGGGGAGCTGGGGAGCTGGGAGTTGGCCTGGGGAGCTGGGGAGCTGGCCAGGTGGGGCCGGGTGGGGCGGGGAGCTGGCTGGAGCTCAGCAGGGGGGCAGTATCAGTGGGTGTGGGAAAGCGCAGGCCTCCTGGGGGAGAGTCCCTCTGTCTGCACACGTCGCTCAATGCAGAATGCGAGCAAACCGGTTTCACGCATGCTTCACACCTGTCCCACTCCACACCGCCGGTGCCCAGGTGGCAGCCCCCTTTCCCGCTCACGCCTCCCTTCCCCAACTGTCACTCCCATGACTCACCCTCCCATTTGAACCAGCCACATGCAAAGCAGGAAGTCTGCCCAGGTCCTGGAGGGGAAACCCAGGAGCCTTAGTATTTAGGAAGGACAGCGTCTGCTAGGGAAAATCCACCGGCACAACCGCTCTCCTCCCCCCATTAAAAATCTCAGCAAAAGTGAGTGGCATTTAAAACTTGTTTGTGGATCCCTGGGTGGCTCAGGGGTTTAGCACCCGCCTTCGGCCCAGGGCGTGATCCTGGAGTCTCAGGATTGAGTTCCACATCAGGCTCCTCTGCCTGTGTCTCTGCCTCTCTCTCTCTCTCTCTCTCTCTCTCTCTCTCTATGTCTCATGAATAAATAAATAAAACTTGTTTGTGAGGTCCCTGGGCGGCTCTGTGGTTGAGCGTCTGCTCAGGGTGTGATCCCCGGGTCCTGGGATCCAGTCCTGCTCTGGGCTTCCCGCAGGGAGCCTGCTTGTCTCTCTCTCTGAGTCTCATGAATAAACAAATAAAATCTTAAAAAAAAAAAACCCACGTTTGTGAAAAACCCCTCTGTACTGTTTGAAGCAGGTCAACAGTGCGGAGGAATTAAAGGTCAAACAGGAAAAATGAGGGTTTCTTTTTGTGCTGAGATGGATGATAGGCAAGGGGGTTGATTTCCCCATGTCTGGTGCTGAGTGAGGGATTTGCTGATTTGGGGGTCTCCGCCAGGACCCCATGGGGAAAGGGGCTGCCCTGGGGGCCTCACCCCTGCGGGCTGGGCTCACACCTGGGGCTGCTCAGCGGAGAAGGAGGGACGCATGTGGAGTAACTGGAGCAACTGGAGGGATGCTCAGCCCAGCAGCCGGGGGGGGGGGGGGGGGGGGGGGGCACCTCTCAAGGTGCCCCCAGGACCTGCTGCCCTTTGTCGCCCCCCCCCCCTCCACCGCCCCACTGCCTGGCAACTGGGGCAGACTGGCAGGCTTCCCTTCTGCTCAGGCTGCCATGGAGAGAAACACCTGCCAGAAAGATGCATGAAAATCCCAGACACGATGGTGTTTATGGGCCTCGGCACAGAACTGCACCTGGCACCTAGCTGATGGGAACAGGTCACTGTGGACTCGGCCCGGGGCCTACTGGGTTTTATGGGGGGGCTGAACGGGGACCTGAGGAAGGGACACAGCACAGTGCACTGGGGCGTGCAACGCGGTACCCCACCTGGGATGTTTCCAGAACATCGGAGGGATCTCACAAACCGACCACATGCCTGTGACACAGCTTCACGCACATCTTCCTCCTAAAATAAGAGCGGCTGGTTCTATTACACTTCTAGTCCCTGATGGTCTTGGGCTTGCCCACATCGCAGACGGCAACTCTATACAATTTTTGATAAGCCCTAAAACCAGAACAAAACTCTGGGACGTAGTATTAGCTCCTGCTCTGATGAAGAACAATCATGGGATAGGAACCAAAACCATGTGTCCTGAGGCTCAGAGGCAGAACAGCCGGGGCGGAGAAATAATCCAACGACACGTTTTGTCAGGAAGTTCACTGCCAAAGGTAAACAAGAAGAAACACCGGCAGCATGAGGTTGGAAGCTCATCCTGGAGCCAGCCTGCCTTGCTTCAATTCTGTCCGGATGTGTGACACTGACCACGTCGTTTGTGTGCTTCGAATTTCCTCGTCGTAGGATGGGGACAAGTAGGTAGCATTGGGGCTGTAACATAAAACAGGTCATCTGTGCAAAATGCTAAGAATAGTATAGTACCTGGCATGTGGCAACATCTGATGCATCTTGTCGTCGTTGTCATCCTCCTCCTCCTCCTCCTCTTCTTCTTCTACTTCTTCTTCTTCATTATTATTATTATTATTCCAAGTAACCAAAAAAGTGGACGTGAGGCAAAAATAGTTACCAAATGCCAAATATACTTAAAAACAAATGACGTTTCGGAGTTCAGATCTCGAACGAGGGTGTGTCGCCGCTGGGGCCTGCAGGGGCAGGAAGAGCTCTGAGGGCAGAGCCGCTGCTGTGGTTTGGCACTACCCTGCTCGTGCTTCCTCACTCAGGGCCCATGTCCTGCTCTCTGGCTGTTCCTGAGAGAAGCTTCACACACACATAGGGGGTCTGGACAGAAGAAACGACTGCCTCATTCTGAGTCAACCACCCTCTTCTGCTCCAGCTGGGCCTGACACACAGACCACTGGGCTTTGGAGGCGTGGGCTGGTCTGTGGGAGAGAGCCACTGAGTATCTACCACCATTGACAGGCACCGACCCCAGACAGGGCACCACGAGAGTTAAGAATTGAAAGGCTGTGCTTAAGGATTAATACCCAGAATATATAAAGAACCCCTATAGCTCCATAAAACACACAAACAACCCAATTTGTAAAAACAGGCAAAGGACTTGAAGCGACACTTCTCCAAAGAAGATACACGAATGACCAATAAGCATAGGCAAGGATGCTCACCCTTACTGATCATTACAGAAATGCAAAGCAAAACCACCCTGAGATGCCCATTGGGATGTGTGTTATCAAAAGCAGAAATCCACACAGGAGGTTTATAGACAGGATGTGGACAAATTGGAACCCTTGTGCATTGCTAGTGAGAATATCAAGTGGTGCAGCCACTGGGGAAAACCATATGGCAATTCCTCAACCAATTAAGCATAGAATTACCATACACATGATCCAACAACTCTCCGTCTAGGTACATACCCAAGAGAATTGAAAGCAGGGACTAAAGCATATTTGTACGCCCGTGTTCACAGCAGTACAATTCTCAAGAGCTATAAGATACAAACAGCCCGAATGTCCATCAACAAATGAACGGATAAAGGAAACGTGGTGTGTGCAGACGATGAACTATTATTCAGCCTTAAAAAGGAAGGACACCCCGGCGTGTGCTACAACACGGATGAGCCCTGAGGACGGTATGGTGAGTGAGAGAAGCAGTCCCGAAGACGGATACACTACCTCAGGATTTACCTGCAGTGGAATTCAGAGACAGGCAAGAGATGCTTTGTTCAAAACTGTGTTTGTTCCCATGAGATTTATTTAATGATCACCCACTGAGGGAGGGGTAAGAAAGGTCATGCCCAGTGTGAAGACACTCACGCTTCCTCCATTCAGGGGAAGAGGAAGAGAAAGGAATGGAGGAACTCAAGCAGAGGGCGGAATGGATGAGGAGGCCTTCCCGGAGATATGTGCACAGGGCTTGAGCTTGGGAGGGAAAAACCCAAACATTTCCATACCAACCATGAGATTTAAGAAGGGAGGCGGGAGGCAGATTTCAACCCCACAGACTATATAAGGAACTAGGGGCTGATTAACATCTACAGAAGAGGAAATCTTCACAATGATAGCGTAGTGTGGAAACAAGAGGAAAAGGAAAGAGAAAGTTGGCTGCTATAAATAAGACAGCTTCTAAAACAGTGCTTAGTAAGGGAATTACTAAAATATACAGGATTAAAGGCACCACAGAACCACCAACCATAGCCAATGTCCCCGGAAACATAGCTTCCCAGCAGAGAATTTGCATTTCCAAGAATATCCGTATTATTCACACCATGATTTTCTTCTGCATGACACCGCCCGGGCTGTTGCCAGAGAACATGGCCTGAGGCCCCTAGTCGGCCTCTGTAAGTGTCGGGGAAGATGCTGGAAGGCGGATCGGAGCCCCGCCACCCCCCTCGCCCACACCCCAAGGCCCTTCCAGCTCTTCACTTGTGGCACGTCCAAGGCTGCCTCAAATGTTACCCCGACAGAAAAAGAGAGGCTTTCACTCACTTGAAATGCAGAAATATTTATTTTGGTTTCCTTCATTGTTTTTGGAAATTCTGTTTTGGTTTATAAAACATAGAAATAGCCAACACTTAAAGCAAACATTCAAAACCCCAAGGTGACAAATTATTGACTTTTTGTGCAATTAAGAATACACGTATGAAGTTAGGCTCCCAAATAGTGTTACTACGATGACAATTCTTTAGTGCAAACCCTGTTGTGCTTGTATAATACACGTACTCTCACAAACCCCAAAACCAAGTGCTTTCCATGTATAAATGACAACTTAATTCGATCACACGTGGCAAAGACTTTCAGTAAAGTGAAATGCAGCTAATTTCCCACATTAACTTTTTTTGTTTTAAATCCCTTGAGAAGTTAATCCCAGGAAATGAGTTTTCCAGATCGCTACACCGTAGAATTTTGGCTTGTCAAAGACATTTCATAAAAACCAGGTAGCATTATAAAAGCATTTGTTTATTACTGTCCATTTCAATAAGTACCCGAGTATATCTATTCCCTTACTATTTTTAAAGACACTCCCTGCCTGAGAATTTATTTGGGGGACGGGGGTGTGTGGAAAAAGCCAGTTAATCACAACACAATCTTTTGATATGAAAACCACATTAAAAATCCATTGGCCATCACAAACGAAGAATGACTGGTTCGGTGAAGATAAAGTGGACAGTTAATGAGGCGTCACAGTTAAGCATGGTTGATCCAGGTAATTATTTCCTTCTTGAAATGCTTGTCTTCACTGCAGAGTCTAAGGCAGATTTTTTCTAACCCCTGGGCTGGGATGGGGGTGGGGAGGATCGGGTCTGGAGAAGAGTCTGAGAACATTCTGCTCCATGGGCCCCAGAATCCATTGGCTCAGGTGAGCAGCCATTCATCCGAGACTTGGTGTCTGAGCTGTTCTGAGCTCGATCTGTTCTCTTCTGCACCGGGAACCTTGTGCTCCGAGGGGACCACAGGGACTGCAGTACATGGGGGCTCCGGAACCCGGCATCTTCTAGAAGGGTCGTCCGGGCGCGTGGGAGGCAGGGATTAAGAAAGAATCTCTGGTCCACTTGTGACGTTCTCCAGCTGGGACAGTTCTTGTTTTTAAGGGACAGCTTCCCTCCAGTGCACTGTACTTGTCAGAGCAGCAGACGACTGCAGAATTTGCAGCGAGTAGCAGACATCTCAGAAATAGCAAAGTCCTAACCCCTTGGTTAGAAAAACAGGGAGACAGAAGTGTTCACCCGCCCCCCTTTTTTTTTTTCTTAAATTGAGGAAGTCTCAAATAACTTAGCACATTTATAGTTTCCCCTTTGCAATTTTAAGGCTCATTTTGGAAATTGTGTATCGCCATAAACATGGTCTGCAACACGGGGTGACTGTAAGGCAGTGTTCCGTTTCCTCTAATATTCCTATGACAAGAACCCCGAATGCACAAGTCAAACCTGGACACTCCCTTTCCTATGTGCGCGCTAGTCCAAATTACCAACGTGAAGGCCATCAGCGGGAGACTGGAGGTGTGTGGTTTTTTCCTCGCGTTAAACTTTGATGGTGGAATAAAGTTCATCTATCTGTGACCTGAAGTAATTCCGAAGCTCGGGCCGCTTCGCCTTCATTGTTGGGGTCAGGAGGCCATTGTCAATAGAAAATAATTCAGGGTGGAGAGCAATGCCTTTGACCTACAAATAAACACGAGTGTGGACTCAGGCTGAGTCTACAAGCACGTAGGTCCAAGGGGATGGAGACCCCGTGGCCAGGCCCTCCTCGGACTCAGGCCGGTGGGCTCGCTCAGCACAGGGCAGGGGCTGCTCCTCGACAGGCTCCGGGCTTGGACACCCACCTCCAGGAGAGAAGGCCCACCCTCGGTTCCAGAAATCCCTCCCCTGCCAACCGTCCCCCAGCTTACTCCTCGTGTCCCCATGCCTATTCACATGAAATCCTCAGGTCAGAGACTGTTTCGTTGGGGTGCATGCCAGGGGATGAAAATCCTACCTGTTCAAAGGGTTTCAGGCCAGAATCCTTCCCCAGCCTCACCATGTCTTCCAGGACGGCTTTTCTGACGTCCTAAGAAAGGGGAGGGGACAACACGCCTGCTGTGTTGGAGGGCTCTGAAGGCGGCTGGATGCTGGGCGAGGGGTCGGGGATGAACCACACAGCCGCCAGCCTTACCTTGTTCCTGCACAGTTCCTCAAAGGAGCCTTCTAGTCCTTTCTTTCGGGCCCAGGGACCTAACGTCTCAACATCTGGTACAACAATTGCTATGAGAAATGCCTTTAACACAGACAAGTGAATTATTATGTGGCTTGATCCAGACAGATGTTCTAAAATAGCGATTCTTTTAATCATTTTGCACGATGGACTCCGGGGAGAATCTGCTAGAAGTTACAGACCTTCTCTTTAGGACAGATTACCAGCCCCCAGGAGTCACTGAGCCCAGGTTCAGAGCTCTCTGCTCTAATAACAGACGGCGCGGCATCAGGAATTTTGCAACTAAGTGTTTTATTTATTTATTTATGTTTTTTTTTAAAGATTTATTTTTATTTATTTATGAGAGAGAGAGAGAGAGAGAGAGAGGCAGAGACACAGGCAGAGGGAGAAACAGGCTCCATGCTGGGAGCCCGACGCGGGACTCGATCCCGGGACTCCAGGATCGCGCCCTGGGCCAAAGGCAGGCGCGAAACCGCTGAGCCACCCAGGTATCCCCGCAACTAAGTGTTTTAAAAGGACCACTGGGAATCAACATCTAATGGAACCCTGAGGTTTATTTACTTTTTCATATATATTTATATACATATATTTTAATCAAACAGGGTCGAATAAGCAGACAAGGTATCAAGTAACTGCTTCACAGATTCATTTTTTAAAATCTCCAATGTCTTATTTTTTTTTTACAATTTAGTAACAATACAAACTAAATAGAAATCAAAGTTCCAGGTCAAAGAAAAACAGGTGCACTCCCAAAGAAAAATAGGTGCATTTCTTATAAGATGAGAAAATATTCTTCCAGAAGTGTTTAAAAATCTCAAGATTCCTAAAGAGATTAGCTTTTAGGAAACTAGATCCCCCTCTCTTCCTTGCCACCATCTGCCCAACGTCTTGGCAAAGACATTCCACTACAGTAGGACCTTGGTTTTCAACTTCACGTCTATACGGGCTCAGACTCCCCACTGCTCAAGAATGACTTCGGAAACACAGCATAAAAACGTTGAGTCTGGGATGCCTGGGTGGCTCAGTGGTTGAGCGTCTGCCTTTGGCCCAGGTTGTGATCCCAGGGTCCCTCACAGGGAGCCTGCTTCTCCCTCTGCCTGTGTCTCTGCCTCTCTGTGTGTTTCTCAAGAATAAATAAATAAATAATCATTAAAACAAAACAAAAAAAAACATGAAACTTCGGGGCTTTCTTAAACATAATATCACTATTATCACTATTTCCTTTCATAGTTTCAGTATCTCACCCACTCCCTAATGCCTTTATCCAACTTCCCTTGGTACACCAGACCACTCCAGCTAGGTCAAAGAAAAACATGGGATTGGGATTTAAAGAGAAACACCTTTCTGGATGAGCAGTGCCAGGCAGGAAACCGCAGTAATACTCGGCACGGCACCCAGAAGGCCAGCTGAGTGGCACCGCAGACCTCCAGAGTACGAGGCCCCGCCGCACCTGGCCGTCACGGCCCTCTGCGCAGAAGGCACATACCTGCAAGCTCTCTCCGTGGACGAACACCTGAGCCACAGGTTCACTTCGCACGTAGATATTTTCAATCTTCTCAGGCGCTATGTATTCTCCTTGTGCCAGTTTAAATATGTGCTTTTTCCTGTCGATGATCTTCAAGGTGCCATTCTGTGTATCAGAGGGGAGGTGCTGGGGGTGGGCCCGGGGCTGCTCCACCCTGCCCCCCGCCCTGTGGCAGGCACACACAGTACAGGGCCCTTTTCACAGGCTTTCCTCTGGTCCTGAGAATACTGCACAGGGGCCAGTTATCAGCCCCTTATACGGAGACAGAAACCAAGGCTTGGAGAGACCAAGCGGCTCGTCTAAGGCCAGCGAGCCAAGCAGAGAGAAAGGAGCTCCGGAGCCCATGGCTGTGTGCTGCACAGCTGCCTCCCCGAGTAGGGGTCGCGTTCCTTGAGGGCACAGACACAGACTCTCCTCCAGAGCACTCTGCGCAGAGCAAGGGCTCAGTAAAGCTCCTACAGAGAGGCTGATTGCCACCTTCCTTTGTCATCATTTCAAGGCACGGGAGGGGGTGGGAGGGGTTTGCTCCCAGCCCCTGGGCCAGGGTGCCAGCTGCCCACGTAGGGACTGCAGGAAGATTACCTCTGCACTAGATGAGCCAAACACCATCGTGTCCACCTCTGGTGGCCAAAACCCCCCAGCTGACTGTCATGCCGTCCCACTCCCGGGGTCGTTTCTATGCTTGCAAAAGTCTGCTGTAGGCAAGTTTCTATGGTTCCCTCACTGCATGTTGGTTCTGTGCTACTTCCACAGGGAGCAGACTGAGGTCCAGGGAAATTATGAAATGTGTTCATTAGAGCCAGAGCCAGAATTAGAACTGATACTTCATCCCTCCTGAACTTGAAAAGAGGGACTTAATGTATTTCTAAATAACTTGGGTTTCTGAAGTCTGAATTAATTGGGTGGGGAGCAGGGAGGCATTGTCAAATCAGTAAAAATCTCCGGGAGTATTACACACTTTAAATCTAGAAGAATTGAACAACATACAATAATAAAACTTACATTAGCCATTTTAGTACTTGCAATTCAACACAGCGACTTCAAAAAAGCTGTGGGTGTCACCATGGCAAGCAAGATTGGTCATACCCATGAGTAGGGCTTCTTGTGCATGCCTGTCCCTCTTCCGACAGACTCTGGCATTTGTCTACTGTGACAATTCTGAGACTACATGCAAAGGAGTTGGCCTAAGGGATGCTTATCCTATTTTTAACGGGATGACAAACCTATGAAACATGTATATTTACAAATTCCTGCCCCCACACCTTGCCGGCCATCTACCACAGTGTCCGCCAACCCTTGTTGAACCGAGGCCTTAACACCGAGGCCCAGCGCTGATACGTAGAAAAAGCCATATGATCTCTCTGGATTTTGAACAAGGAGCAGCAACGGGAATTGATACCATGCATCAAAGCCAAACATACTTGCTACCGTTCAGCTGAAAACCCCACCCCGGCACGCAAAGAGTGTAAACTTGTTCCCTGCGGGATGTGGAAGGGCCATCCCTGTGCCCGCCCTCAGCGGGCAAAGGAAAAGCGAGGTTAGTACGTGGCAGACGTGCGGCAAACAGGGTATCTTTTTCCCTGCGGCAGAAGAAAAGCACCTGTGGACGGGGGCGAGAGGGGAGGAGCACTTACTGGGAGCCACTTTCCAATGTCCCCTGTGTGTAACCAGCCATCTTTATCCAGAACTTCTGCTGTTTTTGCTGGGTCCTTCAAGTAGCCTTTAAATACATTTGGCCCTTTCACGCACACCTGAAGAGAGAAAGATCGTGAGCGGGGTGGGGGGAGGTGGAGGAAGGAGATCGAAAGGGACAAATGGGGACGCCTGGGTGGCTCAGCGGTTGAGCGTCTGCCTTCAGCTCAGGTCGTGATCCCTGGGCCAGGATCGAGTCCCGCATTGTGACCCTCACAGGGAGCCTGCTTCTCTCCCTGCCTATGTCTCTCCCTCTCTGTCTCTCATGAATAAATAAATAAAAAATATATATTAAAAAAGGGACAAACATCCAGCCAGGAGCCAGGTCAGCACCAGGGACCAGATATGCAGCCTGGCGACCGCAGCTCACACTGACATGTGATGATATTTAAAAGTTAAAGAGATGAGATCCTCAGAGTTCTCATCACGGAGGAAAAAATCTTTGTTTTTTTCTTTTCCGTTTTTCTTGTATTTATGTGAGATGATGGAATATGAACGAAACTTATGGTGGGGAATAATCATTTCATAAAGTACGTATGTCCAATCATTATGCTGTTTAGCCTTGAACACAGACAGTGTGTACGTCAATCGTATCTCTCTACAACTGCAGGGTGGGGGGTGAGGGGAGATGATCTGCTAACAGCATTTTTGGAGAATTCTCCAGGGAAAACTGGTGTGTGTGTGTGTGTGTGTGTGTGTGTGTGTGTGTGTGTATCTCAACCTTTACAAGAAGCCCTGAATCCCATGATCCAGAAGGAGCTACCAGACCCACATTGACTGGGATCTTGAAGGTACGTCCAAGGTCCCTGTTTCCTTGTCCTAACAACCTCAGCAGCAATCAAGGGCTAATGTAGGGCTAATGCAGGGCTAATGCTTGCCCAAGGTTCCGGCTCGAGGCTACAAGGGGGATGAACTCACCCTGAAGTAATCAGGCTCCCCCTCTCCTAGCCTCTCCCTAATAGGTATCCTGGGCTATTAGCTGACAGGAGCTGTGCCCCAGGCCTTGGGCACTGGAGCCTTTGCACGCACTCCAGCCCAAGTCCCGGTGCTGTCCGGAAGAGACCTTGGTGGTCTCCCTCCCACATAAAGGCACCTTCAAAAAGGAGCCTGTCTGACCCAGGATCACCAATAGCGTCAAGCTTCCCGGCCACACTGCTGGGAAGTGGCCGCGCACGGGTCATGGCCGGGTGTCCAAAGGTGAATGACCCGGGGGTTGTGTTCACTCACCTCGCCCTCGCCCTTGGCAGCCAGGTAGTTCATTTCTTCCACATCAACAAGTTTTATAAGGTTACAAGGCATCGGGGAACCGACGTGGCCTGCATGGTAAACGAAAGAATGATCATTCCTGGGAGGACTACTGATATCCTTCAGCCACATTAGTTGTATGTCCAGCAGGTCTGCTCTTAATAAGAACAGTTGGTATCAACATCTGTTTGCTGCGAGGATAGCCTGTCTCCCCCAGTATATGAACACACAGAGTTTATTCCTAGAACAGAGACAAACATTCAAAACTCTCTTAAGGACCTTTCCCAAGTTTGATGCAGCAAATTATTTTTCAAAAGTATGAATAATGTGGCTTTTGAGGGGATGCCTGGGTGGTTCGGTGATTGAGAGTCTGTCTTTGGCTCAGGGTGTGATCCTGGGGTCCTGGGATCAAGTCCTTCATCGGGCTTCCCATAGGGAGCCTCCTTCTCCCTCTGCCTCTGTCTCTGCCTCTCTCTGTGTGTCTCTCATGAACAAATAAATAAAATCTTTAAAACAAAATTTGGCTGTTGATTGTAAAGATTTCTACAAAATACCCGGAAGCAAGCTTTCTAAATCTTTTACCAGGCTCCTACGATCTGAAGCCCCTGCTCATTTGCAACCTCTCCCTCACACAGACTTAACATCCCTACTTGCTCAAAGAAGAGAAAATACACAGCTTTGCCAAACCTGGATTATTCTCTCAATGTCACCTCGCTCTGACCAAGATGGCCTGGGTGAATGTGTTTAGATTTAAGTTTATTAAGATAGCATGGTGCTTACTTTCACAGCTAACTCAACTGTCCTGCTGAAAGTTGTCAGGATTGGGTTGTCTTTTAACCCAAACAAACAAAAAAAGAACACAAGTTAGATAGGTTTTAAGAGCATCACAAATAATTCCTCCTACGTTTTTGTAATGTTTGCATAAAGTGATCACTGTTCTGAATTTTCGAGGCTGGTAAGAAACGAGGGGTTAAAAATTAAACCATGAAGAAGGTTCTGGGACTGTTAGTCTGAGTCCCAGCAGAACTGGGTTACGAGGGTGTGGGCAAGAGAATCCATGTTTCTAGATAGTGCTCATATTCGTCCTATACTAAATCAATGGGTGGAGTTCGCTTCTCAGAGTGTGGAACGTACCAGCAGTGTGCCAGAGAGGAAAGCGCAGAAACTTTGCAGCCAGATCTGGGTTGCAATCCTGGCTCCGAAGCACTAATGCTGTGCAAATTCTTATATATGGTTTACAAGCTTTTTAACCAACAATCATTTCCTCTCAGAGGTAACAGGACTTATGTCACAGGGACACGCTGCTGGGATGAAATGGACTTGAGGCACGTCTTAGGCACCGAACATAGAACCTTGTCCAGGATGGCTGCTCAATGGATTATTTTTGTATTTGCCCCTCTTCATGCCTTTGCGGAGCAATGACTTGTTCTTTCTCTCTGTGGCCTCAACCCCTAGCACAGCGCCCAGTGTAAACTCAAGTCACGTCTGCCAGCAAATAACGAGACCCCGACCAATTCCCAGAAAGCTCGGTGGAGCCAAACGTTCTGAACCTGGTGAAAAGGGCATCGGCCCCTCAGTGGCCTGCGTCAGAATCTGGGGATCCTGACCGTCACCCGCTTGACAGTCGGGGCCCCCCAGTGCACGTGCTCCTCCACGAGCATCCCCGATTTACAAGGCTGCCCGCCCCGAGGCCTGGTCACCCGGGACACAGAGCTCATGCTGGCCAGGGAGCCAGTGATGAACCCAGTTCCAGCAACTGCTGGTGGCGTCCCGAGATGCCAGGAGGAGCGTCCCTACCTGCTGTCCAGTCTCCCGGCACGGTCAGGCAGCAGCCGGCAGTGCACTCCGTCTGTCCGTAGCCTTCGTAAAACTGGAGACAGACATTAGTAAGGACACTGATTGGTAAGTTCTACTCGCTCCCGAGGAACAGCTGGCCATGGGACACCTCTTTTTAAATGCTCTGTGTGGTGAATCTGTTCCACACTCCTGCCACTATGGCCAAATGTTGTCACCCCAGCACCCGACCCCAGCCGCTGCCTGTGGCTGTCTGCTATTTACCCTCCTGCGGACAGGCGACTGGGGACAGGGACACGACCTGGCAGGTCACAGCGTGCACGGCCCACCCAGGAGGCCCCTTGCTCTGCCCATTCACTGCTGGGCCGCACACACGTCCTGTCACCCAGTCTCTGCTGCCTCCCCGCCCCCTTTAAGGCGGGTGCCCCGCGGGGTCTGCAGGCCAGCTGGTCACCTGCCACCCAGCCCCATGCCCTCGGGCCTGATTAAAGGCAAGTTCCACGTTTGGATCTTTACCCGAGAGGAGATTACATGGTCCATTGTGGCCACGGACGCATCCTCTCCTGCCAAGGGTAAGAGATGGACACACACTCCTGTCCCTGGGCAACTGGGGAATAACAAGGCCTTCCAAGCCAACATAAAGCCCATGCGCCTAAGGATCACTTCCGGAAAGGAGATGCCTGGGCTTGAAAAGGCCCAAGACAATCAGCCGTGGCGACGCCCACCTCACCTGACAGCCGAGCGCTGCTCTCAGAAACGTCAGCACGGTGGCGGACACGGGCGCGGCTCCTGTGATCATCAGCCTGACTTTTCCTCCCAGGCTCGACTAACAAGGCAAGGAGAGGGGTGCGTGAGGGTCCGAGGGCTGCCCAAAGACCCCCTCCCCTGCTGGGAACCCACTGCCCTGGTCCACCAGCTCCTTCTCCGCAGGCGCCACCCTTGCCCAGAGAACTCACAGACGTTCAAAAGTGGAAGGCCTGGCTGGAGCTGGTTTGTTTGTGTGTTTGTTTCTCTTTTTTTAAAGATTTTATTTATTTATCCATGAGAGACACAGAGAGAGAGAGAGAGAGAGAGAGAGAGAGAGGCAGAGACACGGGCAGAGGGAGAAGCAGGCTCCATGCAGGGAGCCTGATGTGGGACTCGATCCCAGGTCTCCAGGATCACGGCCTGGGTGGAAGTTGGCACCAAACCACTGAGCCACCTGGGCTGCCCTGGAGCTGGTTTCCGCCTGAAGCTACACCCTTCTCTCTCAACGGGGTATGAAAAACAAGCCAACGCCTCTACCTGGACATATTTTTAAGGAATTAGAACAAGAGTGTAGTGGATTTGGGGGCAAGCACAATTTGGGGAGATTTTTTTTTGGACATAGTATTATTATTCCACATTATCACTCGTGTCTTAAAAAATGACATCAAGAGTAACATACTTGTTTCAAAAAGGAAAGTTAAATGAAAATAAATTAGAAAGGCTCAGGGTCCCTGGGTGGCTCGGTTAAGCATCTGACTCTTGATTTCAGCTCAGATCATGATCTCAGGGTCATGAGATCAAGCCTCGCATTGGGCTCTATGCTCAGCACAGAGTCTGCTTGAGGTTCTCTCTCAAATAAATAAATCAACTTAAAAAAAAATTACAAAGGCTCTAATAACCTGGCTCCTCTTCTGCCCTCCAGTGTCACCGTGTTGTTCAGATTTGTGTGGCATACTGAGGTATGTACACAGGGGCTTTATCCTTAACTTTTAGAAATGTGCCAGAATTAATAAAAATGTGCCATTCTCTCTCACCTTCACACCTCACTTTAAAAAAGAGCCCTCATAGAAACTCTGAAGCCCAAATTAGTTTACGCTGCAAACAACAGTTGTGAATCTGTCACCTGTATCTTGTGGAAGATGAGTTTATCCCACAGGCTGTTGTTCCTAATGATGCCACTGCGAAGCTCTGCTTCTTTCCTTTTGGAGGCAAAGTCCAGTAGCCATCGCTTCAGCGTGGTGTTTGCCTGCCCAAAAATCTAACGAGTCAAGAAAAAAAAAAGAAGGTTTCAAAATGACTAGGATGGCTCAAATCAAAAAGTCAGATACTAACAAGTGTTGGTGAAGATGTGGAGAAACTGGAGCCCTCATCCACAGCTCGATGATGGGAGCTGCAGGGTGGGCAATATGGCGCACTTGCTTTGGAAAACAGACTGGTAGTTCCCTCAAATAGTTAAACACAGAATTACCATGTGACTCAGCAACTGCGCACCTAGGTAAGTACCCAAGAGAAACGAAAACACATGTCCACACAGACACCTGTCTATGAACGCTCATAGCATCATTACGCATAATAGCCAAAAAGTGACAACAACCCAAATGCCCACCAACGCATGAAAGGATAAATGAATGCGTTTTATCCATACAGTGGAATGTTACTTGGCCACTAAAAGGGATGAAGTACTGAAGTACTATCACATGCTACCACATGGATGAACCTTGTGAAGGAAGCCAGTCACAAAGGACACGGTACGTGATTCCATTCATAGGAGAGTCCGGATTGGGGCATGTATAGATTCAAACAGTAGATCCATTTTGCCTGGGAGTGGACGGGAGCAAAGGACAGCTACAGGGCAGATAGAGTGTTTCTTTCTGAGGTGATAAAAATGGGCTGTGGTGAGGACTGCAGATCTCTGTGAATATACTAAAAATCTTTGGATTTCACACTTCAAATGGGTAAATTATATGGAATGTGAATTCTATCTCAGTCAAGTCGTTTTTAAATAGTTTTTTGAAAGGACCACTAAAAAGAGAGAGAGAGAGAGAGAGAGAGAGAGAAGGTACTCACACATAGTAACAGAAGCCCTGTATTACAACAAAGGGCATGAAAACTTCCCACTCCAAATTTATCCTGAAGACTGGCTGCTCATGCCACCCACTGGTCTTGCCCGGGGTGTGTGCTCCATGCCACAGTGACCCTTCCATGGAGGAGGCTGGCATTCTCTCTGCCCCTGGCTTAGCATAATCACTTCCTTCCATGTGGCTAAGTAAGTAACGTTACGCGTGCATGGACATTATAATTTATAGGACCTTTTTATAGATACTGTTCTCATGTGATGCAATTAGTGACTTTATGAGCTACGCAGCAGGGGGAGGAGGTAACAGTCCACCATGCAGATGAGAAAACAGAGGCTGCAAAGAGTTTATGTACAAATAATATGACCTCCCATATCACACCTGTATTGGGCCTTCCAGTTTACAAAGTACGTTCACAAGTTTTCTCTCATGATCCTTACCAAGGGCTCACTGAGGTAAACCGCTCTTCTGCGAGACCAGGAGTACAGAAGGTACCTGGCTGCCCCAATTCAAACCGGAGTCTCAGACTCCAGGTCCAGGGCTCTGCCCCCAATCTGGTGCTTGGAACTTACTCGGTCAAACATCCGGTTCAGCAGTCTAGGGACCACAGGAAAGATTGTGGGTTGAAGTGCTTTGAGGTCATCCATAAGCAGCCTGATATCTCCTTGGAAAAATCCTATTTTAGCTCCATGACACAGCATTACACACTAGGGCAGTGAACAAAAATAACCCACATGTCATCATCAAAGCAGGGACTGCACAACATACACACAGACACACAAAGTTTCCGTTTTAGCATTTCGGACTAGTTTCCAGAAATCTTGAAGTTCCTACATGTAGGCAGCTTTTCAAAATATGTTCTTGCATTCCCTGGTCATTGCACAACATTAAAGTGTAGTGTTTCTCTTGATCATCCTGAAGATAAAGAAGCTGGTAAGAAACCAGACTATGTTGTTTTTAGTGGTGATCATGGAGCTTCTGCTGTTTCAGCTTTATGATAAATAGCTGGTGAATGAATCGACATGGTGTTATGTAACCCAAATATTTTACTCTCCTGGAAACTTTAGGCCTAATTTATTCTCAAAACAAAAACTTAGCTCCTTGCAAACCCAGCTACTTACCAAACTTATTGAAGTGTCTTTAATTTAAAAATTAAAGATTTAAAAAATCTGAATCTAACAAAAAATTTCTGAGAAGCCACTGACTACGTTGCCATTGAGACACTGGGGCATCAAACACCAGAGTGGCTTGACATTCGGCTATAATCTACTGCATAGATTTGTTCCTGTCCGATGCAAATTGCACCCAGAAGCCATATGCACTTGACAAACAGTCTGCTTATTTTAAATTTTAAAAAGAAAGAGAGATTCAAAAGATGATGCCACGGAAGTACAAATGATCTCAAGGCTTGAAAGCAGAAGCCACTAAAACGGTACACCATGGTTTATGGTTTAAAAATTCAAGCTGGGGAGGAGGGGGCTTTTGTTCAGGGTGGCCTGCCTCCCAGGCACACTTCCAAAACTGCAATTAGGTATATATGGTCCATTATCAACTCATTTTGAGATTGCTTCGGAAACTCACAAGATCCCCTGAGGTGTGCAGTAGCAGAGGGAACAGATGGAAGACAGGATCTCGTGGCTGTTGATCCTTTAGGGTAAGTGCATCCTACAGGCCAGCAGCCAATCAAAGGGCCACTTGCTCTCCATTAGTCACCACTCGATTAGTCTAGGTCACTGACACCTAGCACAGTGCCTGGCACATAGCTGATGCTCAACAAATATTTGTTGAATGAATGAACCCTCTGATTTTTCCTAGAAGTATATGATCCAAAATTGTCCGAGAAAGAAAAGAGATGATTCTTGTCACATGGTTGTATACCAGGAGCCCAGGTCAAGGTCAGCTAAAGATCATCAGGCTTTGGGGCACCTGGGTGGTGCAGTGGTTGAGCATCTGCCTTTGGCTCAGGTCATGATCCTGGGTTCCTGGGATTGAGTCCCATGTTGGGCATCCTGCTCAGTGGGGAGCCTGCTTCTCCCTCTGCCTATGTCTCGGCCTCTGTGTCTCTCATGAATAAATAAATAAAATCTTTAAGAAAAAAAAAAATAGATCATCCTGCTTTTTCAAGGGCGCTTAGAATACTGGTGAAAAAAGCGAGTCTTAAGCCAAACTGTGCATCATGAACAAGCACAATGAAAAGAGAGGCTTTTTACAGAAGCAGAAGCTTTATGAGTCTTTGTAGGATGGTGTCTGTAAAAATTCTACCTTCGCAGTTAGTCTTTCTTTTTTTTTTTTTAAGTTTAGCACCATTTATTAAGTGATCTCAGCTGTTGTTGTAGCTGCTGCGTATCAGCCTGTTCTTAAAACATAAAATGCTCTTCCAATTCCTCTTGTCCAGGAGAGAAGGATCTTCCAGGTAGCACGCCAACAGAACAAGAGACTCCGATGATGCCAGCTTCAATGATGGTGCCATCCAGAGAGGGAGAAGGTCATGGCACATTCAACCGCGGCTTCCAGAGGTTTTGAAAAAGGAGCCTTTCGGGGCCCAGCCTGCCTGGCATTTCGATGCTGTCGGTGTGGGTTTTGTACTCCATAATGGTGTTGGGAGGTGGGTTAAGCACTTGCCGAAGCATATCCCGGATGCGGGCTGTGGTTGCTTGGTCACTGGCAGTCTTATTCCATGTTGAAATAATGTCCTCCTGAAACCGGACAGAGACCACAGTCCCATAGATCTCCTCCCCAACCATGAACTGTTCCCCCAACATGGCCAGGATAAGACTCTCCCAGCAATGGGAGAATCCGCAGTCAAATAATCCACTTGCCATCATTTTTATTTGCGTCATCCTCCCACATGGGCTTAATTCCTTCTTTGAAGAGATGGGAGTCACCGTGGCCTGTCAGGTCCCCGGAACGTACCATGTGGCTATAAAACCTCCAGAACTGCTCCACAGAGGCAAAGGTGCCAATCTGTTTGATATTCTGTTCATAGCACTGTGAGCTGGTGGGACAGCCGGGGGTTCTTCTGGAGACCAGAAAGTATAGTTGTACTGCAGGGGATGCTCTGCTGGCCCAGGGACAACAGCCTTCCTCTTACTGCTGCCCTGACTTTTGTCTCGTTCCGTTTTTCCCTTCTCACCATCTTTCTGTGTGCTGTTTTCTTCATTCTGATCATGGTCCCCACTGTCATCATCTTTCAATGCGTCGAACTTGTTCATCCTCTCACCGCCGCCATCGCCACTGCCTCCCAGTTAGTCTTTCTGCAACTGTGCTCATGAGCACATCCTTCAAAAGTCTGAGCTTCCAACTTAAAAATGAGTGACTAAAGTTCAAATACGCAGACTCCCCCCACCAACATTTATACTTTTTTAAGTGACCGGCCCCATTTCTACAATGGGGCTGAGCAAAGAATGCTCTCTAGGGAGGACAGTCTGCACAAGAAACTTACCTGCAAGAGCTGCTCATACATGTGTGCAAGTGGTAAAAACGATATGTGTGTGTCACTGGCATTCAAGGCAAGTACTTTCTGTAAAACACAATGACTTAGCAGAACACAAACAAGCCAGCAAGCACAAAAAAACCCACAAAACAAGGCCTACCTCTACAACTCTTTCAAACATATGGGCGAGAGGCAAGAAAGATATCAAAGTATCATCTGGGGAAGGACTGATTATGTTCTGTAAGCAAAGACATCAGCAAGCAGAAAAGCATTAGATTCCCAGTAATTTCACGTTTTATTTCAGAGAGCACATAATACCTTAATACTACATAGAAACAGCTTTTGCTTATCACCTGTGGTCATTTCTCACCAAAGAATGAAATGAAAAGCAATACTTTAATACTTTAATCGTTCCATTAGAGTGGAGGTCATGCCTTACGTTAAAGTAAACCAGCTTGGGGCTTTTAGTCAAAATCAGGCAACTTTTGTCCAAATTGGAATATTGAGGGATCATGTGCTTTAATCATCTAGTATTTCGAAGGTATGGTAACCTGCTGCCCAGCAAGTTCCATTTCACCTTAAGTAAGAAATTAAAGGTCCATTCCAACATAGCATAGCATTTTATGTTGTGGAAATAGATCTATTCTTGGGAGGCCTGGGTGGCTTAGCAGTTCAGAGTCTGCCTTTGGCTCAGGGTGTGATCCTGGGGTCTGGGATCAAGTCCCACATTCGGCTCCAGCACGGAGCCTGCTTCTCCCTCAGCCTGTGTCTCTCATGAATAAATAAAATCTTAAAAAAAAAAAAAAAAAAAAAGGAAATAGATCTATTCCAACATAAAACAGCATATTATGTTGTAAAGGAAAAGTAAGAGAGAAGGTAAGAGAAACTGGTTTCCAAGTCTTTTTCATTTGTGGTATAAATGCACTTTGCGTATTGTAGTTTGACATCTTTACCTGAACGGCCTACTTTACCCCATGAAAACAACATCTCGATCTGTTTAGTGCGAGCTCTGATCTCGCAGCCCCTCCTATAAAATGCTGATTGTGATGGAGGTCTGCCTCTACACTGAGCTGGACATCTGGTTTCCATTTCAAGGCTAAGAATGGGCTTTCCTTAGGGCCAGGCACTGGTGAGGGTTTGCAGGGAATGTTCATATTATTAGCATAAAGAATTCTGGCCAAGCAGGGCTGCCTACAGCAGCTGCTGCCACACCGACAAGGGAATGAAGGCCCCATTAGGTGCCTGTGCAACCGCTTCCGGGCTGTGCCCATCCCCGCGTGGAAACTGGCTGTCCTTCATAATAACGCGGTGACAGATGAAAGCATCAGTCCTGAGCTGGGTTTGCTCAGGCACGTGATATAGCCTGAACATGCCATAATCTTAGATTAATCTTATTCAAGTGTGATTCGCATCCCGATTAGTACATCTCAGCAAGGAAACATTATGTGATGAGAAGCCAGGCTCCGTAATTTCTGCACATTTCAATTTTCTGATTTGGCATCCCCAAAACGTGCATTAGCAAGATTAGAAGTTTTACAAAGTTGAGAATGCCCTTGACAGTATAATTCATTTTAAATAAAGTCTGTAATCATTTGCCTCAGCGAGCCACTGGTGTATTTTAAGTTTTCTTTGAAGGCTAATTAATTAGGAAACTTAAATTCCGCTTAGATGAGGTACTAAATGTTGAATTCTGTTTACAAAGTATATTCCAAAAAAAGGTATTTGGGGCTAGGAAAGTATGGATATAGGCGAGAGTGAGACAGGCCTTCTGTAACCACCAAAGATGGTGGTTATTATGCCCAGGCTCCCGTTAGGAAAATCAGGGCCCACAGAAGAACTCTCCTAGAGACTGCAAAGGCAAATTATATAACATACAAAGGATCTGGGGGAAAGGCATTATATTGTTCAAGAAGTACCTTTCCTAAAACTCAAGTTCAAAATACTTGAACTTGGTTGGTGCTGTGGACCAAATTATATCTCCCCTGCTCCCCCAAATTCATGCTAAATCTCTAAACCCCAATGTAACTGGATTTGGAGATGGAGCCCTTAGGGAGGTAACTCAGGTAGTAACTCATGAAATGAAGTCATAGGGTGGGGACCTGATCCAATAGGGCTGGTGTCCTTGGAAGCAGCTGAAGAAACACCCAAAACCCCTTTCTCGTTCTCCAGGTGCACAGAGAGTAAAGGGCAGGCAAGGACACAGTGAGGAGGCGGCTACCTACATGCCAGGAAGAAAGCCCTCACCGGCAACCGAGTTTGCTGATACTTTGATCATGGACTTCCAGCCTCCCGCACCATGAGAAAATAAATACCTGTCATTAAAGCCACTCAAGCCTGTGTGATTCCGTTACGGCAGCCCGGTGGACTGGGACACTAGGTGGGCAAACTTTCAGATTACAGGGAACCAACTAAAGTTCAAGGCTTTCTCATACAATGCAAGTTCAATCGACTTTAATAAAAAAGGATAATTCAGAAACCTTCTATGTAGCATTTAACATTTCATCTGTCTACTAAAAAAAAGTATCTTCCCCACACTGGAATGGTAAATAAAAAGCACACGAGAGTCATTTCTTCTTGCTCCTTTCCTAGAAACATTTACGGGGCAGTATCCAAATTAAGTTGTATCCTATAAAAGTTGTAATAATTCCTGTCTGTCATTTCAGTTTTGCGGGCACAAGCTGGAGCTGGAGATTCGGTCCACAAGGAAAACTATATGAGAGCAGGACCGTATTAAAGCTCAGATCTTAACTCTATTTTAAATGGTGCTCCAAATACAGCATGGCCCTTGCACGGGGTGCTACTTTACCACTCTCGTTCTTGAGGCCTAATGCCAACCAATGAACATGAAGAAAGACGACAATATCCCAAAAGTTTACCTCTGTAACTTTCACAAAAGCTGAACAATCGCTCACTATATTTCGATGAGTGATCATTGCTCCTTTGGGGTTGCCTGAGGAACACACATGAGCAGAACAAAGTTAAACAAAGTTCATCCCAAAGTGACAGAAATTAAGGAAGCCCAGAACCCTGTATAACTGGGGTCTCCAGAGCCTCTAGCCTTAGGCATACTCGGGACAGCCAAACGTTGGAGGTCCTTAAATTCCCGAACAATCTGCAACCTTTCTATGGAACTTCTTATCTTCAATGACCTTTTTTTTTTCAATGACCTTTATTAACACGGGTGACTTTTATTTTATTTTATTTTATTTTATTTTATTTTATTAATTATTTTTAACACGGGTGACTTTTAGAGGGTGTGCATAGCAGTAAGGGGAGAAAACGCAGGGATTTTTATTTCTGGAAAAACAAGGTCAGTTTGTCCCAGGAAATGGGAGGAATCTACTGTTGCCTTCCGTAAGTGTCTGAGGACATACACGGCATGCTCAGATTCTGAGAAGCCTGACATGGTGACAAGGAAAGAGCACTTGAACCCTCATCTTTCCTCTTTTGATCCACTTGTATGTAGTTCAACTAAGTCACCTGCCAGGTCGCCATCCAAGTAAGGGAGCAGGGGGTACAGACCTCCAGAGGCCACTCAGAGGCAGATGCATGTCAAAACTTACCCGTGGTTCCACTGGTGAAACAAATTACTGCGAGATCTTCAGGTGCAGGGGGCTACAGCACATAAAAAAAAACCAACAACACAACAAAGGTGGTCTAAGTCAGAAGACCGTAAGATTAGCTAACCCCCAAGATCTGTACTAGTCTTGGAGACAAACAGCTATTGCAAGGGCTGTACCAGGGGCGCTGACACTGTGAACCTACCTTGGGCCGCTGTCTGTTGGCTCTTCCCAGGTCCTTAAGGAGAAAGAAAAAAAAAAATCTTGAATGGAAACATTTTCTAAATGTAGAGAGTGAGGTGACATCCAGTCGCTTCAAGTTGACTTTACCGTGGGATTCACTTTGAGCTGTCTCAAAGCCAGGAGACACCTCCAATGAAAGAGACTGGCAAGTTTAATGAACCAGAAATGAAATATTTATGCCTTGTTCTCAGAAGCTGTTGTCCAGTTGTCTTCTCTCATACACAGAACCATATAAATGGTATTAGGACTGGCCTCTGAAACAGGATTTACTCAAAAGACAGGAATCAGAATCTTTTACCAAACCAAAGAATGGCAGATATTCTGCATTCTCCCGAAATCTGAGCGCAGCGTGGCTATGTGGTCACCCAATTCGAGATAACTAGTGTCTTCTTCAGTCTGGAGAGAAAAAATTTACCTGCCAGAGGCTCAAATATCTGTATCCCACATGAAGTGGGTTAAAAAAAAAAAAGATTTGGGAACCTCAATTATAAAACAGCCTATGACAAAAGATGGAAGACCACTCTCCAATGGACATGAAGAGCAGCAGGTTCATTTCTGAGGGGCGCATTTCCCAGTGGCCAGTTCCCCATCACCATCAGGGGTTCATTTTGATGCTCTTCAGCTCACTGCACAAAGGCATCTCAGTGGCCACTTTAATTACTATTAATTTCTTTAATGAACTATTTATATTCTTTTCCTATTAAAACTGAACGGCTTGAATGAGCATATGGAGCAAGCATGCCTAGAATTAAGTGGAAATCTGATGAGTGTGCTCAGGACTCAGGGAGTTTCTGGCCAGTATACAGATTTAAACTGTTTTTAATCTTAATTACATTTTAAATTATATATATATAACAGACCATTGATTCAAAACAGTAACAGTGAAGTCCAATTAGAAGTCAACTAAGAGGGGGGCAGCCCGGGTGGCTCAGCGGTTTAGCGCCGCCTTCAGCCCAGGGCCTGATCCTGGGGACCTAGGATCGAGTCCCACGTCAGGCTCCCTGCATGGAGCCTGCTTCTCCCTCTGCCTGTGTCTCTGCCTATCTCTCTCTTTCTCTCTCTCTCTCTCTGTGTCTCTCATGAATAAATAAACTAAAAAAAAAAAATTTCAACTAAGAGCTGAAGGACTGGTAATTTCATTTTTTAAAAATTTATTCATGACAGACACAGAGAGACAGAGGCAGAGACACAGGCAGAGGGAGAAGCAGGCTCCATGCAGGGAGCCCGACGTGGGACTCGATCCTGGATCTCCAGGATCACACCCCGGGTTGAAGGCGGCACTAAACCACTGGGCCACTGGGCCACTGAGGCTGCCCATCCATTTTTTTTTTTTTCAAAAGAATTTTTATCAGACCCAAATTGCCATTCACCTGCTCAAAAAATTCTCACATAACTTCTTAAGATCTCTAATCCTTAAAAAATTGATATTAAGTAAAATGAAGTGGGGTACTGGGGTGGCTCAGTCAGTTAAACACCTGACTCTTGATTTTGGCTCAGGTCATGATCTCAGGGTCATGGGATCGAGCCCCACGTTGGGCTCTGTGCCACTTGTGGGGCCTGCTTGAGATTCTCTTTCCCTCTACCCCTCCCCCTGCTTGTACACATTTTCTTTCTCTTTAAAAAAAACAACAACAATAGTTTCATGAGATTTGGCCTTTATCAGGAACAAATATTATCCAAATGAGTGCCTTATTTGCCAAGCCTCAAACCTGTTTAATGATGTCATATAGAAAAAGAGTACAGCATTCATAAATAAATAATGGATTTGCTATCTTCAGGCTCCAAATACCGGAACCAAAAACCAAAAACTTTACCCAGAAGAAAAACTGAATTCTAGTTAATGATTAGCATGCTAAAGAATTTATGGGGGGCAAAAAATGCAACTTAATGTAAATGCATTAAAAAAAAAGATTCATGAATGAATGGAGGAACGAGTGATACACAAGTGATGAAGCAAAATTATTAAAACACTAGCTGGAGGGTGCTTGGTAGGTGTATGGCAGTCTACTGTACAATTCTTCCAGCTTGTTTGCATGTCTGAAAATTTCATAATAAAATTTCAAAAAAAAGTAAAAATTCCAAACGCCAATCTTTCTCTTTTTCATCCTATAAAAATATGTATAAATATAAACTTGATCATATGATCAACCATAAAGCCAATTTTAAATTCACTTCTTAAATATTAACCTTTTGCTTACAAAATTTTTAAAGACCAAGTATGAATCCTATTACACAGGTAAGTGTAAAACAATGTCTTTTATAAAATAAAGCCTTTAATAGAAACTATATGATCTTCACTTACCTAAATTTTTAAATCTTAAAATGACATTATATGAGCAGTCAAAAAACACCAAAAAATTCCTGCGTGCACGTGTGTGCACACGTATGTGTGTCTGTGTGGTGGGGTTAGGGAGGAGGAAGAAAGGTGGGGAAAAAGATGACATTATTGTGAACGGTAATTGTAAGTGAAAAAGCAAGTGTGAGGAAACGCTAGATAAAAAGCTAGCAAAAAGCCCAAGTGAACAGTATAGCACATGGGTTCTTACGGAGTCCGCTTCTCTGCTACGTGTGCGTTTGTGTATGAGTGTGTACACGTGTGAGGCAAAGGCTCTGTCAGAACGAATCAGTTTCCCTAATGACTCCTAAGTCCCTCCAGAAAGGTATTACATAGGTCCTAGCTTGTAGCCCCCAATTCCTTGTAGAAGGAGAAGTATAAATAAAAATGGAAACTCTATTTGTAACAGTTCCAGAAAAGTATTTATAATGTTCCCGGAAGGAGAACAACTTACTGTATTTAGCCTATTCCTGTAATATGTACCTGACAAGATCCTCCTCTTACCAGCTTCTTGGGATTAAACTCTCTAATCCAAATCCAACTGGGAGAATCAGCTTCTTACACGATATGATGTCAAACAACCAATTTAAATATGGGCCCCACTCATTCTCCTAGAACAGTTACCTTTAAAGCTTTGATTAATGTGAATCTTAAGAAACTTAATATAAGAATAAACCAAATCAAACATCTTATGCTGGAAATTCTCCAGGATGCTATAAAAGCAACTTGGGAAAAAAAATAATGAGGCAGATTTCTGTAGCTGGCTCCATTTTAGAAACGAATCACTAAGTAAGTGGCACGAAGGCCTAAAAAGGACATACAAACTTAAATCTCCACCTGAATCGGAAATTCGCATTTCTTGGTGTGGCTTGTCACTACTCTAGGATAAATATGTGAGCATTGCAACTTGTTTTATGAGGGTATTTTCTGTAAGATGTGATGAATTCACAGTGGGGCACACATGTAGAATTCTTCTTTCCAGTAATGAGACAGGAGTTTCTGCTCTTTGATTTTTTATGGGTTGCTGAGAGGACCAACCAGAGCTGGGACTGCATGGTAGCACTGGATGCCACATTTGAACCAAAGTAGCCTCAGGGACACCCATCAGAGAAATGAGCAGGGTGACTCACCTCCATGGCCTTCATGCTTATGATTTCCACGCCACACCTCTTGCCTCGTTCCAAAAGATCGATGCCATAGGAGTCCATGAGGACTATGATTTTAAGGCCTGGTATTAACTTATTTTCTACACCGTCTAATAAGAGGTTGGCCTTATCTGGCTTGTCAACAAAAATCAGAGAGAGTTCAGCTGGAAAGGAAGAGATACAATGAAGAATGAGCTCTGAGATATTTAAAGCCTGACTGTGTAATACCTGACACCAGGTTATTTTAAGGACTATTATCTTTAAATAGAAAGACAGATGTGCATTTAAACATAAAATCCCAGGGGCTCCTGGGTGGCTCAGTCAGTTAAGCATCTGCCTTCACCTCAGGTCATAAACTGGGGTCCTGGGATGGAGTCCCATGTTGGACTCCCTGCTCAGTGTGGAGTCTGCTTCTCCCTCTCCCTCTGCCTCCACCCCTTGTCTGTGTGCACGTGCTCGTTCTCTATCTTGCTCACTCTCTCTCAAATAAACTTTTTTATTTTTAAAGATTTTATTTATTTATTCATGATAGACACACAGAGAGAGGCAGAGACACAGGCAGAGGGAGAAGCAGGCTTCCAGCAAGAAGCCCCATGTGGGACTTGATCTTATGACTCAGGGATCACGCCCTAAGCCAAAGGCAGATGCTCAACCACTGAGTCACCCAAGCATCCCTAAAATCAATCAATCAATCAATCAATCAATCAAATCAAATCTTAAAAAAAAAACCATAAAATCCCTATCAATCAAATATAACTAAATGTGAAGTTACCAAATCTAGCTGATAACTAGGCCAAGGTCCACCCAGAGACCACAAACATACCTTTGTTAATTATGTAGGTGATTGCTTCTGTTCCAAGGGTGTCATAGAGGGGAACGACCACCATAGAGTACGCAAAGCATCCCTGCTCGATGATCACCCACTAAATGAACAGTAAAGGCCGGGGAGAGAAAATAAGATGTTATCACAGAACCACTCCAAGGAGAACCACACTCTAGAGAGATCCAAAGTGGAAATACTAGGGGCACCTGGGTGGCTTAGCAGTTGAGCATCTGCCTTTGGCTCAGAGCATGATCCCAGGGTCCCAGGATCGAGTCCCACATCGGGCTCCTTGTGTAGAGCCTGCTTCTCCCTCTGCCTGTGTCTCTGCCTCTCTCTCTGTCTCTCTCATGAATAAATAAATAAAATCTTTAAAAAGACAAAAACAAAAACAAAGTGGAAACACTAGATGTAGCAAAATTAACATCTGTGTGTCTCCTACTATGTGCCAGGCACCACGAGGGACTCATAATGAAAAGCAAACACCTGCCCCCTTCTTAGAAGGAAAAAGCAATTTGCTGGAAGAATTGAGGCAAATGTGTGAAAAGATAATTAATGATACAGGAGAGTGACCGACTGGGACACACGCATGACAAAGCCCACATTGGGATCACCTTTGCAGGGAAGGTAACTGAGCTCACCCTCTGCCAGGGTAGCCTGGTTTGGACAGGTGGAGAGAAAGCCAAGGAGACTCCAACAGTGGGGACTCCATGACCAAAAGGAGGTGAGCACTCTGGCCGGCACACATGCTCTGGCAGGGAAGGCCACGGGTGGGCAGGAGAAGCCCGTGGCCATGTGGGTGCCCGGCTCCATTCCCCAGGGAATGCACAGCCTCTGAGGGCTTCTCAAACAGGGGCACTGGGGTCTGTGGAATATCAGCCTGGGGTGCCTGGGTGGTCAGTCGGTTAAGGGTCTGCCTTTGGCTCAGGTCATGATCCCAGAGTCTTGGGATCCAGCCCCACTTCGGGCTTCCTGCTCAGCGGGGAGCTTGCTTCTCCTTCTCCCTCTGCCCCTCCCTCTGCTTGTGCTCACTCTCTGTCACATAAATTAATAAATAAAACCTTTAAAAAAAAAAAGAGTAGGATCTGGGAACTGGGGAAGGAGGGACACACTTGTGTAACAAGAGAAATGTGTTGGCAAAATCTCTCCAGAAAAGTGGTGGAGGAAAGATGTGGCATAGCAACAGATCACCTTGCCTCTAAACTCATCAACTATGTGGCAACTAATCTGCTGAGAGGCAAACATGGCGAGATCAGCCTTTCACTCAAAATCCTTGGCGGCACCATTATCTCCAGGTGCAGCTCTCGGGTCCCCCGCCGTACTCCCAATATGTGGTCCAGATAAAGGCTTAGCTGCCGTGGAAAGGGAGCATGACGCACTCACATTCACGTGGCCTCGACCTCTTTTTTCCCTTTTTCTTTCCTGGCACCAATTTTAGTCTACGAACACGGGGGTCAGGTCCAAGACTGTCAGCAGGGTACATGTGGCACATGTGGTCCTGTCTTCCCTGTCCCTCCAAGCTCTACCATAGTAAAATGCCTCATTCCCCAAGAGACATGCCACCTGATGCAAACAGGTGGTTGTTCCTGACATTCCCTTGGCTGCCCCACCCTCATATCCTTCAACACTCCACTGGGAGGCCACTTCCAGGAAGTCCTCCTTGACTGAGCTCCCATAATCCTTTTTCCCTGTGTCCACCTTACCACGCTACAGGGAAAGCGTCAGCTTATGGGCTGGTCTTCCCTCACATGGTACCTTTCAGGGAGGATCCAAGTCACTGTTGTGATTTGGTGCCTCGCAGTGCACGGCATATAGCAGGTGCTCAATAAACATTTATTAAGCTAGTTGATAAATATAGGAAGGAGCTTACTCTGTGAAGTAAGGGAATACCTGTTCTTGTGGTAGATTCATGATAAAATTCCACTAACACAAAAATCTGGGATGTGTTCACTTGAATGAGTTTTATTTGAAATGAAAGAAACACTAGATTTCATGAGCCTGGTCATGGTCCAGCTGTGGAAACTGCTGTGTTTCCCTTACCAATATAGAAAACTGCAGGAAATCTAATTTATAAAATAGTCAGTAGCCCAGGGATTGTGCTAACACGTCTTTTGGATGCAAGAATCAATTCAATTTCTTCACGCTTAGTGCTTGAATTCTTCCAAGCCAAATTATGCCGCTAATTTGTTCACTAGCACCATATACAACAGCTCCAAAAGAGCTTTTCATTTAAACTGACCTTTCACGCAAGGGTTTACAGAAGCAGCACGCAGGGGCCTTGACAGCCAGCCGGACAGCACGTCTACATTAAGGCTGACTCATCACGGTGACGCGCTCTCCCTGCTGCCCATGGTATTTTAAACTTTGTAACCTGATCAGAGGGAAAGCTCCTACCTTTCAGAAAGCAAAGAGGAGAGTCTGCAATGGACAAAAATGTATCCAAGTTTCTTCATAATTTATTGAGGCTATTTTTCTAATCACAGACATAAATAAGCCTTAAGGTAAGAAGATTCTTTGTTAGCTATCTGTTCAAATAACGTGTTAGTTTTTGTTTTGGGACCTGGTTTAAAAAAAAAGAAAAAAGAAAACCAATAATCAAAAAAGTGGTTTTTCTCCCCCTTAACATTAGAGGCCAAGGAGGCCCTGGTGTGGATTTTCCTGTCACTTTCTAAGGAATAATACAGAGATATATTTTCAGTAGAGATCAAAACACAAAATCGTGTCCTGAGCAAAGGTAGGTGTGAACCCCAACTGGCTCTTACGTCTGAGAACTCTCAAACTGCCTACAGATGGTGTCTAATGGTCAATACCTCAGGTCTGTTCTGAGCGAAGATGCCAATGAACTGATCTGGGGCAGTCTTGAAGCCCTTCTGGATTAGCGCTGAGCCCACACACTCGGCTATCTCCGCCACCTAAAATGGGGAGGAAAATAAGCAGGAAAAATCAGGTCAAACTCAAAGAACAAAGCTCACTGGGTGACAACTGAGTCTAATACCTCGGCCAGCGAGCAGCACCGCACAGAGGAGAGAGGAGCAAACAGGCATTCTTTTAGTTCTACATTTTTGTAAAACACAAGGCTCAATTCACCAGAACTCACTATTAAAGAGAACTGATCATAGGGCTCCTTCTGCAAAGTAGATGAATCGGAGGATTCCAACAGCTGCAGGTCACAGATCATTGGATGTCAGGGCTTCTTACACATTTCTATTTTAAACTTTAGTTTTATGAATTATAAAAGTAATACAAGGATGTAGAATTATTATTATTGTTGTTATTATTATTATTATTATATTTGTATTTATGAAGAGTAGCAATGCAGCCAAAACTTGTCATTTGCTATAAACACAGAAATAGTCCAGGGGGACACCTTCAAAAAACTTGTAAGAGTTTTAAGTAAAATTAATAAGTAAGTAAAATAAACACTATTATTGCAAGTAAAAATAGGTAGATTCCTATGAATTAGGGAGGACTATAAACCTGCCCCTCAGTCTCTCCCCATTCCTACCTTAAATTAACTACAAAATAAATAAAAATTTTTATATCTTAAATTTGGAATTATTTTCTTTATTTTCAGTTAGTGAATTCTCAAGAGCACTTTGAAATCCCACCCATGCCTGTAGGGAATAGAGCCACGCCTGTTCCTGCCCAGAACCCTGTTGGTCCTGGCACATAGTACCACCGCGCTCTGCCTATGGGAATGAGAGCTCACCCAGGTGAGGTGACGGCACGGGTGGCATGAATATGCTTATTGTTTTTGCACCCACAGCCTGTTTCACAACCTCTGCTCGCAGGTCAGGGACGGGAACCCGTGAAATGCTGCCATGGTTTGCAGAGCTACTTAGGAGAAGGTACAGGCATTTTTATCTCTAGAAAGAGGCTCCGTTCCTTTCTCCAGAAATCCTCAAAGGGGTTCCTAGCCCCACAAAGGTCAGTCACTAGGATGAGGAAAGGACCTAACCAAGTGTACAAATCCAGAGTTGCCTTCAACTCTAGCTTGAAATCTTCACCAGCCTTTGGCTGAAATGTGCAAAACACAGATTAACACCTTCAAAAACTGCAGTGATTTTCAATCTGCTTTGAAAAATCCAATCTGCCATGGACTTGTCTTTTGCCTTCCTTCCAGCATATAACAGAAGGACTCCAGGCAGCACTTGGGGACTCTGTGAGGCCTTGAGACCATCGTGCAACATTACGTGTCCAACACACATAAACTGTTTATCTACCACTTGTGAAAATGAGGAACCTCAGCAACTCTTTTTTTTGGGGGGCAGGGGGAGGTCTCCGGTAAAGCAAAATTAAAGTGGTGAAATCCCTCTGGTCCCTGAGGGTACTCAGCTCATCACTTTTCTCACAGGAAAGGAGCCTGTTTTGCCTCTCTGCTCTCTACCAAGAGCTACCCAAGCAAAGCCTTTGCATTTCATTCGTCCTCAGATGCGGGAATGTAAGGAAACGTGGAGTGTGTTTCAGTCTCTGGAAGGGCCAGTGAGCTCTGGGGCTACTCAGGGCTCCTAGGGACAATCCCTCACGTATCCTCCCCAGCACGCCAACTGCCCAGAGCACCTCTCACACCAAACATGGATGGAGGAATTTCATTTGTATTCATGAAACCACAGGACGACCTGGCCCTAGAGCAGGGAGCTATTTCCTGGACAGCTGTGCTAGAAACAAAAGGCAAGAGCGGACACATCAGGGCTCCCAGACACCCTTGGGCTCTTACTTCCATGGGGAGAAGATGCCCTGTTATCACAACAAACATGAAAAGCAATGTCTGTCATCAAGCAGCTGCAGCTGTGGATCAGTTGGGATTATGGAGGGACAAGAATAAATACACTGGATCCCAGCTTCCTTTGTGTTATACAGCAAAGCAGGTGCCGCCCCTGAACATCTGTGCTGCTCGCCATGGCTGCCCTGGGGTTCAACATCACACCTGTCCCACGTTGGTCAGGTTCATATGATGCACAGAAGAGCTACAGACCAGATGTGGACCTCACTTCTGGTCCTGTTTCTGCCACGAACCAGCTCGGACCCTGGGCAAGTCCCATCCTTTTCCTTGGGGGATGTTTCCCTCCTCTATAAAATGAGAAAGTTACTCTAACTTTGTCTAGTATCCTGCCAGGCAGAGGAGAATTTCTACCGTGCCATGGGCTCTGTGAGGAGAGTCACCTGCTTCAAGCACATTTCTAGAATGTTATCTGAGAATCATGCTCAATTCCCCCATGCAGCCACATAATTCCAGAATAAAGTGCATTTGGACCACCAATTAAGCTACTTAACCAGTTTTTCCCAAATCTTTGCATAAAACTTCTCCCTTTGGATGCTGCACGTTTACCCCAGAGCTCTGAGTCGGCCTAGCACACAGACTTTGCAGCAACCATACAGCCCTCACGGTCAGGGACTCCAAGATTTCAGCCCCAAAGCGTGCAGGAGGACCCACAGAGCCAGGAAACTCACCTGTTTGTAGGAAAGCCATTCGTAGGGCTGGTCTGGCTTCCGAGAGCCTAAACAAGGGCCATCATCTTAAAAAAAAAAAGAAAGAAAAGAAAAGAAAGAAAGAAAAATACAGTGAAAAACAAAAAATGGGATTAACGTGCATAAATATTCTCATTTGTGTTCTACTTCATCCTACAAAATATCAGGTAGACATTGGGCCCCAGATTAGAAATAAAGAGTTCAGATTGGAGATGTGTTCTCCTTGGGTTCTAGTCTGATTTTTTGTTTGTTTCTTAAATGGGATAAGAAAAATAAGAGAATATGAGGCAAATACAATTTTTAAGGACACTCAATTTGAATTCTTCTGTACCCTAGTGGTTCGGAAAGGGGGAGTAGCTGAATGATAAAGAAATCCTTTTCAGAAGACTCCCACAAGATTCCTAAAGTGTAAAGCATTCTAACTCAGGATGTACAAAGGAAAATACAGGGATGCCTGGGTGGCTCAGTGGTTGAGCATCTGCCTTCGGCTCAGGTCGTGATCCTGGGTTCCTGGGATTGAGTCCTGCATCAGGTTCCCCTGCATGGAGTCTGCTTCTCCCTCTGCTATATCTCTGCCTCTCTCTCTGTGTCTGTCATGAATAAATAAATAAATAAAATCTTTAAAAAAAAAAAAAAAGGAAAAAATAGGACTCTTAAATCCCCAAATTCTGATGACTTAGAATTTACTCACACGGGTGAAGTCTTAATTGCAGAGAAACAAAAATGAAGAAAAGATGCAAAATAAAGAGAAAATAAGGGGGTATCTGTGAAAGTCAAAGTTAAGAAATATCAGGATGTGTCCTGATTCTAATCTGGGTACCGAATAAACAGGATGAAAGAAAACCCATATTAAGTATTCATACTGAGGGCTAGGACAGTAATAAGTATCACTTGAATCATTTATATTTGGAATCATGCAAGTTTCTTTCTATAGATTAACCCCAAGCTAACTTTATGCTCAGTTTATAGTTGATGAAGGAAAAGCTACGTCCACCTAAAAAAAAAAAAAAAAAAAAAGAACAAAGAAAAAAAGAAAAAAAAAGTCTCCATGTTCCGATGATCATAGCTGACCACATACAAGAATGCCTCTTTACTAGACACACAGGTTCTCCTGCCAGAGGCCCCTCTGTGTTAAGTGGGGCCTCCCCTACAAAGTAGGGCATTTTGTCATCTCCCCTCTAACAGGGTATCAGCATTTGTTTCTAGACTGTAAGATCTGTGGCTTCCCCATTCTAGGTTTAAGTGTCAGCAGAGGTGTTCTGATTTGGTTTGGGGGCCTGGAGGACAGGTTTGGGAAAGCAGAGCATGGCCCCACTGGCAGTCCTGAGGAGACTGGGCCTATCACACCGAGTCACACCCTGGAGAAGAGAAGTGGGGCATGTATGCGGGTCGGTGGTGAGGACAGGGAGGACCCAGGCTGGACAAATTCACTGCCTCACACTGACTTCTTGGCTCTCTCTACTGCAGCCTTGATGAAAACAGAAAGAACACAAAGGGCCTTATTCTCAGACCCTCTGCCATTCACAGGGACTGTGATAAAGACCAGGCCGGACGTCATGAGTTCCATCAGAAGCTGTTTTCACACATTGGCCATCTGAAATAATGTTATTTCATTCTGTAAAAACAGGGATTGGAGATGTATAGGCAGCAGCGGCCAAATCAAGTCTGCCACCTGTTTCTGTAAATACAGTTTTATTGGAACATAGCCTTGCTCGTTCATTTACATATTATCTAAGACTGCAGCCGCAAGGCCTCACAGAGACCATATGGCCCTGGGAGCCTGCCATATTTACTCTCTGGCCCTTTATAGAAGTCTGCAGACCCCAGCTCCAGGATGGTGGGAACTTAAACAAATACTATACCCAGGCCCTACAAACAAAATTTTGGATATAACAGGACAGGAATGGGGTCTGGGCCTCAGCACTTTTTAAAAGCTCCCCAGGTGATACCGCAGTACAGCCAGGGACGAGAATCTACAGATTCACAGCCAGAGGGCTCCTCCTTATAAGCAGCTTCCTGTGTACAGTTTGTTTTTTGCTCTCCCATAAAGCCTTCATCTTATGGTAGTCTAGGAAAAAAAAAAGCTTAAAATAAAAAGATCTTCTGGAAAAAAGAAAAAAAGAAGGCAAAATGGCCTACAAAGGACCTTCCTTCAATCAGTATAGGTTAAGAGTGAACTTAAGTTTTCTTCAACTTCTCTGAAACATTCATGTAAGACTTCATATTCCAAGCAGAGAAAGTGCACACACACAAAAAAGTTACTGTCTTTAAGTGAGAGGAGAGTCAGAAGTATCATGTAAGTCACCATACTACCAGGATGAATTCATTCCCTGATAACCATGAGACAAATGTATACACATCCACACACATCACTTGGTGGTAGTGGTAAAGATTCTATATACATACACACACACACATACACACATATCTATACTTATTTGATATATAATGTATATCAAATTATCTATAAATATTTTATATTTATAAAAATATAAATATTTAGTTTATATTTAATCTATACATATAGATTTAATCTATATTTAATCTATAAATATTTTGATGTGGCCTTTTGTTAAGCTGCTCTGTGTATGCATATTTACTATCACAGACAAACCCTGACCCTGACACTAACTTTGAAGAAGTTCATAATATAGGGATGCCTGGGTGGCTCAGTGGTTGAGCATCTGCCTTTGGCTCAGGTCATGACCTGAGGTCCTGGGATCGAGTCCTGCATTGGGCTCCCTGCATGGAGCCTGCTTCTCCCTCTGATGTGTCTCTGCCTTTCTCTGTGTCTGTCATGAATAAATAGATAAAATCTTTAAAAAAAAATTCATAATACAGAAGTGAGGTTTGTTTTCCCCTTAGAGTGGGGCTCGATGAATCTGCCACAGGATTACTGGGCCCTGTGCAGATACTAGAGTAACCCAATTCTACTAGCATCAAGTAAAAAACACAGCACTCTTGAGCACATTATCATAACGCAACACGTTGTGGAGACAGAGAACAGCAACAGCACATAGTCCCTGACTGTCAGGTAACTGCAGCCCAGCTAGCAGTAGAGCCAGCCACCAAACGATTTAAATAAGGAATCACGGATCCCAAAGACCATTTCTAGAGAGTGATCTGGAACAAGCCAAAATAAAGAGGCTAAAACAAAAGAGGGGGGTGTGGGGAGCAGAGAGTGCTCTCTCCCTCACTGAGGATACGTTGATGGAGCACCTACTGTGTGCCAGGCTATGTGCCAGTGTCGAGAGAAGAGATGGCCGCCCTGTTCAAGGAGCACTGGCCAGTGGGACAGAACATCAGGCAAATGCCTCTGCTTCCTGGAGGGGCTATTACAGAAATAGGTACAGGGTGCTGGGGAAAGCAGGGAAATGCCTCACCTGGAGGTAGGAGATGAAAGCAACAGAAGAAGAAGGTTTTCTTTTTTTTTCTTTCTTTCTTTTTTTTTTTTTAAAGATTTAATTTATATATTTGAGAGAGAGAGAGATCACAAACAGGGAGGAAGGGCAGGGTTCAAAGAAGTGGGCTCCCTACTCAGTGGGGCTCAGTCCCAGGACCTGAGGATCATGACCTGAGCTGAAGGCAGATGCTTAACGACTGAGCAACCCAGATGCCCTAGAAGGTCTCACATAGCATAGTAAGCACCTGTGCTGAAGGTAGGAAATAAGAAGCTTTACAATCAGGAAAAGGACAAGTGCACAAAGGTGTGGGGTTATGGGAAAGGGGAAGGGTCCTGGTGTTGCAAGAAGTTCAGTGTAACTCGAGGAAGAGTACCCAGAAGGTACACTTCCTGGAAGGGAGAGAGGCCGGAAAGGCAGGCAGGAGGCCTGGGGTGGGGTGGGGTGGTTCTCTTAGGCCAACGCTAGCGAGGAAGTGTGGTTACTTTGGGAGCCAACGTTTCCAAAGTGTCTCACAGGACATTGCTTCCTTGGGAGGTCAGTGTTTATTTCTCAAAATACGGGTCTCATGGTCGAGTACATTTGATAATGTTGGACTGGGCCCAATTAAACATGTCTTTTGACCTCAGGAAATGTCAGAGCCCAATAATGAGCTAAGGTATATGTAACTATCCATAAAATACAAAACCTACTGAAAATATATTTGACTGCTCTGTCAGGGGGATATCTAGAGGGGTTCTTGTGCTTTGGGGCTCATTCTGGAGAAGTTTGAGGAGGAGACAGGGGGACTTGAACAGGTGGAAGTAGATGGAAGATGAAAGCAAAGGACTTCCTCAAGAAAGACCACTTGTTCTGAATGAAAATCATTAAGCATTCGTCACACAGATTCAGCAAATGCTTACTTGACACCTGAATGCCCCGCTGGAAGCCTTCGTATATGGTTCTCACATCGTCGTAAAAATATACCAAGGGCTCATCGCTATCCAGTAGCGGGGATCTCCGAGCACCATCGCTACCCTGTGCAAAGAGACAGACACATGAGCACGTTAGAAGAAAATGTTAAAAATAAAAACCCTAACATGCATGCCCACCATGTGCTCCAGGGAGCCCCTGTGGAGTAGCTGCTCAGTATTTGCTGAATGAACAGAAGTGCAGCATTTGCTAATCGGACCCATTCATCTGGGGTCAGGTGCAGGCTTCAGAGAAGGAAGGCTAAGACCTAATGGGTGTCAGAGGGCCCCTGGGAAAAGGGAACAACAGAGCAGACCTCTGAGCACTGGTCTGGCCGGATAAGGTCAAAGAGAGCAGAAGGACTGGGAACCTGTCACACATGCTGTGACAATTCTCAAACCTCTACCATCGGGACACGTGGGTGGCTCAGAGTTTGAACGTCTGCCTTCTGCTCAGACTGTGATCCCGGGGTTCTGGGATCACGTCTCGAATCAGACTCCCTGCAGGGAGCCTGCTTCTATGTCTCTGCCTCTCTCTCTCTCTCTCTGTGTCTCTCATGAATAAATGAATAAAATCTTAAAAAAAAAAAAAAAAAAAAAAAACACCCCTACCATCAATGTCACAGGGACTGAGTTTGTGTAAGCTCTCGTAGAAACACACCATTCAGTTTTACTTCCATAACGCCGATGTTCCTTTGGAGATTACTTCCACTGTTTTATCTCTGTGTCAACAGCAGTATAGCCTGTTAGGAACTCTGGATTCTCACAGAGCATCTGACGGTTAACAAGCACCCAGCAACAAAATGTATGGAGGTGCAGGGACATGTCTATACTGCTTTGATTTGCTTCACTGACAGGTACACAGACTGGGTTTCACTGTGCACCCTCTCTACAGGGCCTTCACTGGTTGGTGCAGAAAGCACACCTGCTATCCACCGCAACGCCTGACTAGCAGCGGAAGTCATCACTGGAGGTAGTAGCTTTCAGCCTGTGAGCTGTGCAGCACTCTGTGTCCACAGAAATACCATGGGGCGAGGTATCTGGACTTGCCAAGTGTTCTTTAGAAACTGATAAATACAAGCTCAACTACTATGATGTCAGAGCCCATGGGTTTTTTGTTTGTTTTTTAATTTCAGAGAGGGGTCTTCACATTTTTTTTTAATTTTTTTTTTTTTTTACTTATGATAGTCACACACACAGAGAGAGAGAGAAAGAGAGAGAGAGGCAGAGACACAGGCACAGGGAGAAGCAGGCTCCATGCACTGGGAGCCCGATGTGGGATTCGATCCCGGGTCTCCAGGATCGCGCCCTGGGCCAAAGGCAGGCGCTAAACCGCTGCGCCACCCAGGGATCCCTTCACATTTGCAATGTCAGGAAACAGGGAAGTCAGACAAGGATATAAGAACTTCTGGTAAGGACCTAAGAAAGGACCATTCGCAAAGAGGAGAGATGGTTTCTAGTATGAGGTCTGAAGGAAGCAGACAGGAAAGTCTTCATGAAGAAGGAGCAAAGGGCTAGATCTCAGAGAGTGGGGTCTAAGCAGGCAGAGTTGATGGGGAAACGGGATGCACTCCAGGGCAAGACCCAACATGGAGATCCCTTTACAGGTAACGACCTCCAGATAGATGTTGATGGACCCTTTTTCTCCTTCTGTTTTTCTTGTTTGTTATTTGTTTTGTTTTGTTTTTAGGATTTAGTTAGGATTCTTCTTATCCTTATCTCCTACAAGCTCTCCTTCCAACCAATTTATCATATATGTACTTCCAAAAGAAAGGAACAGTACAGAAGTATATTAAGAAAAAAAATGACTAGTCCCTATTAACATTTTTTAATATATTTTTTTATTTAATCATGAGATACACAGAGAGAGACAGAGACAAAGGCAGAGGGAGAAGCAGGCTCCATGCAGGGAGCCCAATGTGGGACTCGATCCCAGAACTCCGGAATCACGCCCTGAGCCAAAGGCAGATGCCCAACTGCTGAGCCACTCAGGAGTCCCCCTAGTAACCGTTTGATGAGTTCCTTCCAGACATATTTCTATGTTTTACATCTATAGAAATTCTTATGTACTCACATGTGCTTGACATTAGATCTAAAGCTACTAATAGATTTCTAGAACAAATACCCAATGATACGTTCTATTCATTACATGGTCTTCTCTATCTTGGCAGACACTTTCTAATACCTGTAGCCACGATTCCAAATGTAATTATTAATTACAACATATACTTTATAAAGCAAAGAAGGTATTCTTTGTATGTACAATGGTGGGAAAACCTCTGCTCTGTAGACTCATGCAATATTATTACTTAATCTTTGAGTCTGTCTGCAAAATGGGGATACCATGTGTCCACATCCAGGGTTATCTTTAGCTAAACAATTAAAATTAGTCCTATAAAATATGAATGTGTAGGGACGCCTGAGGGTCTCAGTCGGTTAAGCGTCTGCCTTTGGCTCAGGTCATGATCCTGGGGTCCTGGAATCCAGCCCCGCTCAGTGGAATCTGCTTCTTCCTCTGCCCCTCCCCCTGCTTGTGCGTGCATGCCCTCTCTCTCTCAAATAAACAATAAAATCTTTTAACAAAATATGAATATGTAGAACACTACTCAGACACCCTACAACATGCCCTAACTACAAAGCCAGTCCTTCTTAGCCTGTATCTTTTCTCCAACAAATACTCGGTTAAAATTCAGAAGCAATTTTGTGGCTTTACAGTAAGCACTGGAAGCCTTTTTCAATGCAGGAAGCCACCCACCAAAAGGAGCCAGGGCATCATGGCTAAGGTAGGAGAAAAAGGAGCAAGGGATTAAATGACAGAAAATGGGAAGAAGAAAAAAAGCTAAGAAAAGAGGTGTGCCTGGTAGAGAGGAGCAGACTGTCACAAACAACCGTCTCCTGGCCACTGGCCCAGCCCTGCCCTCTGGTCTGCCTATCAAGCATGACCAGGAGGCATAGGCGGTCTAGTAGCCCAGACAGGTCCCTTAGGATGGGCCCTCCTACATCTCTCATCCTGACCCTCGTTCATGTGTGCTGTCACTCAGCCATTTCTCTGCAAAAGCAATACTGCCCTCCCCAAGCATTCCGCTGAGAACTCCTACAGCTGTCAAAGGGGCAGGTGGGAATCGGGTGAATAAGACACCGAGCTTTTTCTGAAGAAGCCCAAGTCTTACCCTTATGTCACCAGAGGGGCTCCATGGAGCACTGGCTGAGCAAAGAGGGTGCAGGAAGTCAGAATGAACAGACAAGAGTAGCCTGGAATCTTCGGAGCATTCGGAGCACAGGCTCACCCTCGGGCCGGGGTCTCTGAAGGATGGTCTGGGGGACTGCAGACCTTTCTAAGGAAAGCAAATTAGCTAGCCCTTCAACAGATCTACTGAATCAGAGACTCTGGGGGTGTGACCCAGAAGTTTTAGCTAGCCCTCCAGGGGATTCTGGTGCACGCTAAGGTGAGACCACCAGCCTGGAGGCCTTAAGGTCCCAGCAGGGAAGTCCTGAGGAATACTGCTTCAGAAAGAAATCTACAAGAAGCCTAAGAAGCAGCATGAAGAATGGCATGAAGGGGAAGGGACCAGAGAAAAATCTGGTCATGTGGGCCTGGGTGACAGCAGTGGCAAGCGGGAATGGGGAGAAAGAAGGGTGACACTAGAAGTAGTAAGGGTTAACGAAAGGGATCTGGCCAGTAAGTGCTTTAAAGAAGGAGGTCTAAAAATAGCAGTCCCATTTAATCAAAAATAGAAGACTGGGCATGGGGGCCAGGTTTGAGAAGAGAGTCACTTTGGCTTTGGAAATATGGAGACCAAATCCTTTTCAAGATAGTAGGTTAACCTCCCAAATTCCTATTTTGAGAATTGCTGCTCTAGAGTAAAATTTTATGAGAAACTTTTTGGCTAAGTAATTCTTTGGTGAAGGTTCATTTTTTTTGGTGGTATATAATCCTCAGAACTTTGAGAAACATGGAAGTAAAGCAGCCAAATCCAAGTTAAAGAAGTTAATGACATCCCAAATAGCCATCATCTTGACAAGTAACTTGAAGACAAGACAGTTATGATGATTCTAATTGGCAATCACAATACTTAGCAAAGGTTTGAGGACGAAGCCGTAAATGAGTCCTATGTCAAAAAGGCACACCATTTAAGGCATAGGTGAAACTGGGTAAAAGGTCACATTGTCACTCATTTGTTACACACTCTGTGATTTCAAGAGAGGAGTCTGAATAAAAGGGGCGCGGGGGCCACTAAGCAAGATCTGCGCTTTGAAATTTGTTGCCCTATGAAATGATCACCCGTTCCCCTGAAGAATCATCATTTTTGATGTGCGTATGTACTATCATTCTTCTTGAACAAAAATGCTATTTGTAAACACTGGGTGTTTTATCACTGGATGATTTATACCTACAAAGCAGAGGGACTGTACCGAGTGTTGGGAAGCACAGCTATACCAACAGAGCTCAAATGTCTGTATGTGCTACAAACCCAAGCCACTTCAAAAGGAGGGCATTTCATTACTGGGTCATGCAAGTACATGTCGCTATTTCTAGGAACATCTACTTAAATGAAAAAAATAATACTTCTGGATTTCTGATATAAGCTACAGATTGAGGGTAGAGGCCGGGGTTTCAATTGTCCTCAAGAAATAGGGAGAGCTAAGCAGACAATTCTAATGAAATGTGCAGGAAATCACTCTGTAAGACTGAGTGTCAGGCCACCTGGGTGGCTCAGTGGTTGAGCATCTGACTGCCTTCGGCTCAGGGCATGATCCCAGGGTCCTGGGATTGATTTCCGCATCGGGCTCCCCTCAGGAAGCCTGCTTCTCTCTCTGTCTGTGTCTCTGCCTCTCTCTCTCTCTCTCTCTCTGTCTCTCATGAATAAATAAAATCTTAAGAAAAAAAAAGATTGAGTGTCAAGAAAGATTATGCTATACACTTCTTTAATGTGGTTTTAGTTTTTCCAATTTAAAAAAAAATAGAAAATGGTGACACTATGGTCAAATCGGTGGTCATGAGTACGTTTTGCAACATCTACATAAGCCAATATTCCTCTTTTAGAAATTTAAATTCAATTAATTAACATATAACGTATTATTGGTTTCAGAGGTAGAAGCCAGAGGTTAATCAGTCTTATATAACACCCAGTGCTCACTACATCATCCAGTTACCCTGTCCCCTCACCCCCACCTCCCCTCCAACGACCCTGTTTGTTTCCTATGATTAAGAGTCTCTTATGGTGTGTCTCTCTCTGATTTCGTGTTTTATTTTTTCCTCCCTTCCTCTATGATCCTCTGTTTTGTTTCTTAAATTCCTCATATGATAATGGTCTTTCTCTGACTTACTCTGCTTAGCATAATACCCTCTAGTTTTATCCTTGTCATTGCAAATGACAAGATTTCATTTTTTGATGCTGAATAATATTCCAGTGTGTATAAATATGTAAGGGCTCTCTCTGTAATCTGGCTATTGTGGACATTACTGTATAAACATTGGAGTGCAGGTGCCCCTTCGGATCACAACCTTTGTATCTTTGGGGCAAACACCCAGTAGTGCAATTCCTGGGTTGTAGGGTAAGCTAACGGTCCTCCTGAGGTTGGACTTCCCACATGGACTGAATTAGGAAATAAAAGTTCAAGTTCTACTTGGGGCCAGTAAAGGCAGGACCACGGTGTACATGTGCATATCGGTGGTTCCCAAGAACAGAACTCTTGCCAATACAAATACAGGCCCTGGCTCCTGCTCTCTGAAAGTTCACTTTATGACACTTGACTTTATGAAAGATGCACATTAGTACCTATTTTCACTAACTGGAAGAAATCTGAAGAGGAGTTTTACGTTAATGAAAAAAACTGTTACTGTATCAATGTAGTCTTTTGTAAAAGGGAAGTGGCATAACTTGAACTTTTGGAAAGTGGGGGAACACTCTTGCTTTGTCATCTAGGCTTTTGTAAGCCTACTTTCAGACAGCAGAGAAAACCTGTATTTGGGGGGGTGGGGAAAGGACTCCCAAAGGTGAGAGTCATTTTGTGCACTCTCACATTTAAATGCAAAGGGGAATCACATCCTTGAGGACTTCTGGGGGATGGAAATACCCAAGCTTTATAAACTGGTCTTGTCCATCTCAATCTAGAAAATGGGTGTCTACAGGCCACGAGAGAACTGTATGACTAGTAAGGAGGCTATTGAAGACGTGACTAGATTTTAATGTTAAATCCACCTCTAGGGGGAAAGTAGCACGTAGAACCACAGCCCTGAGCACAGGGTTTGTTGTTGGGTTTTGTTGGAGTTTTTATTTTTGGGCTGTCGCCAACATCTTCCATGTGAAATACTCTTCCCAGCACTTAGATTTCTCCACGCATCTTATTCTGCCCAAAACACCACTGTCTACTTCCCGGGCACAAAGCCGCTCTTCCATCCAGGGACCTCTTAGAGAGACTCTCTGGCCATCGATTCTCATCTCCAGCAACACTAGATCTTTGCTATACCGAACCGGGGCTTTTAAAGGCCAGCCAGTTGGCGACCTTCCCAACCGTCTTTCCTGAACGGTAACAACAGGACATCTAGAACTCACTTAGACTCCCCATGATAGGCTGAACTGTAAACGTCCCAGCATAACGGGGAACGCTCAGGATCAATGTTCATGCTCACCACTGAACTAGCTGACTTCCTGAGGTGCCCAGGAGTAAAGAAAGGGAAGAGCCATCACGTCACAATCAGTGCTGGGTTCCGTCGCCAGAGTGCAGGAATGAGGGAAGCTAAGTGAGGATTTCCTGAGCACGGGCTACATGCCAGCCACTCCGCAGGTGAGATGACAACCCGAGGGGGAGGCTGTGGGGTGACATTTAAAAGGTCATGGGCCCAGCTCCGTGGATATCTGGTATGGTAACAGGTTTCTCTGCGGATCACGAGCGGGTTCAAACTCACCCACACATCACTCATCTCCATCTTCAAGGAGCCAGACCCAGGTCACCGGTGCCAGGCTCAGTTTTTCGGTTCTCCAATACTTTCCCCTAGTCCTCAGAGGGGCTTCCATTGCACCCTTCATTCACTCTAAAGTTTCCTACTTCCTGAGCCTCCCCACTGCCATCCCAAGGGGAGGATGTGCTTACATCGGGGTGGGGGAGAGGCTGGCACAGTATTTAGAAACTATAGTTCTGTGCTGCTGAGCACATTTCAATGTCATCACCAGGGGAAATCGGCCAACCACAGAAGGGGAAATAGCACCCTCCCACCTCCGTGAGAGGGAAGAAAGTCTAGAGCCACAAAATCCAAAATCCCACAAACACACATTGTTCCAGCAAAACAAAACTGCCCATAGCATCTCTACATGCCTGCCATTTAGAATATGTGAGTTATTCTGCTCCACTTTTGACTATTCTAAAGGGAACCAGTGTCTATTCTCACCCATGGCTGGCCTTCTAGACATGAATGTAAGTAGGGATTTTTGTCGAGAGGCTCAGAAAGTTTATATTTGTCATTTTTCATTTGGCCTGAGTTGACCCTGCTTGTGGGGAGGCTATTTTTAAACTTAAATAAATACTCCAGCACACACTTCTGCTTGATGAAGCCTCTAGGAGGTAGCGTCCTTTGTACAAAATCAAATTGTTTTTTCAGACCTGTGTTAACCTTGTTCCTAGTTAGTGAACTTATTAAGCTTTTACTGCGTGGTTAAATGGAAGCCAGAAATAAATTTTTCTAAAACAATCACCTGTCTTTCTTTGAATTCCTAAAGGCAGCCTGTGGGCTGGCCTTGGCACAAAGATCAGAAACTCTGCCTTCAGTTCTCTGTAATGCCTGCCCTTTACTTTGCAGCCTACTCACCTACCCACCGCTGCCCCGTGACCAGAACTGATACTGCTACTGCCTCATTCAAATCACTGGTCGCTTTCAATTAATAGGTGAGACTTTTTAGCCATTTAACTCAGTTAAGCTTCCTACAATGTGAGTCTAGTTAAGAGAAAGTAATTAGCAAGGTTTTTCATACCTTTTTTTAAAAAAAGATTTAATTTATTTATTCATGAGAGACACAGAGAGAGAGAGAGACAGACAGACAGACAGACAGACACAGAGACACAGGCAGAGGGAGAAGCAGGCTCCATGCAGGGAACCTGACGTGGGACTTGATCCAGGGTCTCCAGGATCATGTCCTGGGCCAAAGGCAGGTGCTAAACCACTGAGATCCCCAGGGATCCCCCCTTTTTTTTTTTTCATACTATGTTATTAAGAAGCCTCTTGTGTCTTAGCAGGGGTGCTAAAGTTACCCCAAAGGTATGAAAATGCCGCTGTTTGCACACTCCCAGAATAATACATCTAAACAGGAACACCCTTCCAAATACATTTTCTCCATCCACTGCCCCAACTGCCAGGACCGCTTGCTGAGAATGCCCTCAGATGCCATACGCTTCAGAAAAACGTGTTTGAAAGCGCTCTAAGCACCACAGCAGCCAAGTTGCTTGGGATAAGATTAAAAAGGCAAATCTTGGGCAGCCCCAGTGGCCCAGCGGTTTAATACCACCTTCAGCCCAGGATGTGATCCTGGAGACCCAGGATCGAGTCCCACGTCGGGTTCCCTGCATGGAGCCTGCTTCTCCCTCCGCCTGTGTCTCTGCCTCTCTCTCTCTCTCTCTGTGTCTCTCGTGAATAAATAAATGAAATCTTTGGGGAAAAAGAAAGGCAAATCTTTGCATATATCTTTGACTACATGTACAATTAATTTGCAGTTAGACCAGGGAAGCCCAAGCAGTGGGCAATATTGACTGGAAACGTGTGATTACAGATGGCAAGTAAATGAAGGTTAATGCTCCAAAACAAGGATTTGCAAAAGTATTATTGACAAGTATGAAGCTGACGGATCAAACCAGAAGATTCCCCGGAAGTCCCACACGTACTTCTGGTGGACCATTCCGAGTCTTCCCAAGGATGAAAACTTGTTTTTATTTATGTCTATATTTACGAGTGACTACAGAAACAACGAGACGGCAGCTAATACCCTTCCTCTTTATGCTCCCCTGCTACCTCCCACCGGGTTCAAGTTGGGAAGTCTAACACCTCCTCTTACAGGTGCTCTGCCACCGACCGCCAGGCTGGTGGCAGCGGTTCCACCACCTGAGCGCACCTGCCCTTCCCAGGCAATGTCTCCTGCTGCTCTGCCCCGGCAGCTCCCTGCACCCATGCCTCACAGCGCTGGGGGTGGGGGGGTGCCATTGCCCAGCTGGACATGAGCACCCCCACACGGAGCCAGCCCCAGCTGCTCTTGTCCAGCACATCACCTCGCTTCGCCTTCTGGTTTTCCTCGCTTTACTGGGATGCAATTGACAAGGCCCCCGCAGCGCTCGAGGTGACCCCACGTGCGCCTGGACAGTGGGAAGGTTCTCCCCATGGAGTAGCTCATCGCCCCACAGAGTCGCATTTTTTTTTCTTTCTCCGTGAAAACCCTTCAATCCTACTCTCTTGACAAATCTCAACCGGACGATGCAGGGCTCCCAACCACGGCTGCGACGCTCTAGGTGGATCCTCAGACTTCGCTCCTCTGACAGCTGAACGTTTGTGCCCTTTTCGCCCTATTCCCCCACCTGCAGCCGCGGGCAACCACCCTTCTCACTGCTTCTCCGAGTCAACCTCTCTTTGTCATCGTCACTCTGTGTTGCCAATGTCATTACCCCAGAGGCAGGCAGGCTGTGAGTCCAATGTGAGTCTTCGTCGAAACTTAAAACCAGGCCATTTATTGAGCATTGCTTCCACAGGCCGGGTATGTTACATTCAGTTTGCTCCTTTCCGAGTTCTTTTTTTTTTTTAATATTTTATTTATTTATTCATGACAGACACAGAGAAACAGGCCGAGACAGGCAGAGGGAGAAGCAGGCTCCCCGCTGAGCCGGGAGCCCGCTATAGGACTCCATCCCAGGAATCCTGGGATCATGACCTGAGCGGAAGGCAGACACTCAACCACTGAGCCACCCATGTGCCCCTCCTTTCAGAGTTCTTAAGGGAGAAGGAACCAGAGATCTTGCTTTAGGGCATGAGAACAAGTTGCTCACATTGCTCTTAGTTTAAGGACAATCCTTGCCCTCTCCCAGGGAAAGAAGGAGTCCTTGGCTGCACTGCCCGCCTGCCCATAAGCTGCATGAGGGCAGCAGCCTCTCCTTCCCGGGGATTGTGCACACATTACTCGGCCGATGCTCAAGTGCTTCTGAATGGATGCCTGTCAGATAACTGCTCCGTGCCACAGAACATTAAATCCAGAACGCCACATCCTCCATATTAGACCTTCTGGGGTACAGGACTAAACTGCTAAGGCCAGCTGCTAACCTTATATACCCCACCATGTGGATGTGTCAACTCAACCTTTCACGCCAAAGGGCCAGCCAGCCAACATTCGCCTCAATGTCACTAGATCATTTGCCGTGGAACGCATCCAATTTAGGGAGGCAAGATAAGGGAGACCCATAGAACTGGTTCTGCATCTTGAAAGATATGAACCCACACTAGAGCCAAGGAGTAATAACTAACAAGTTTAAACAGTGAATCTGTTATAGACTAATTAGTTGCCAGAGGTAAATTTGAAACTAAGTTCTGATATTCTTCAAATAAAGTCTTAAAAAGGCTATGGACTTACTGGTATAAAAAAGTTTTTGGGGGCTCCCGGATGGCTGAGTCGATTAAGCGTCTGCCTTCAGCTCAGGTCATGATCCCGGGGTCCTGGGATCGAGCCCCACATCGGGCTCCCTGCTCAGGGGAGAACCTGCTTCTACCTCTCCCTCTGCCCCTCCCCCTGCTGGTGCTCTCTCACATGAATAAATAAAATCTTTCAAAAAGAAAAAAAAAGGTTTTTGCATCCTACAATTTACTCCCTTCTCTAATATTTAAAAACAAAGCAAGTAACTTGGGTTATCATTTAAGTACGTTATAATCTGACAGCGGCTATCCAAAATCCATCTTTTGACAAGTAAGCCATCTCAAGGCCTAGACGACATCTCTCACCAGTTGGAAGGATTCCCATATTCCTTTTACGACCTCCTGCAGCAGTTATAATGATTCTCATTTACACTTCGGAAGAGTCTGTTGCCTCAATCTCTTAAACTCTGGTAGGTGGGCCTATGACCCGATCACACCGAGTTTTGCCCTGACCCCATTTATGTCTAAGCTGGTACAGGAGTAGAGGAGGAGGGGAGGCAGAAGCTCACCAGAAATCCACTTTTGCTGCTGTGGCCCAGGCTGTGACAGCTCCAGGCTCCCGGCTCCCGGCCCAGGCCTCACTCCCACCCCATCCTTGACAGTGTCTGCCCCCACACCCAACCTGTGTGCAGAACCTCAGGCTCTCTACCACCACCTGTTCCTTTTCTTCCTTCAATTCCGTCACTACCTTCAGATCCATCTGCCTGTAATCCCCATTTGCAGAAGAAGCTGCTCCTGGGTTCAAAGGTCTAGCCACCAACTCTTCAGATTAATCTAGATAGAACCAAACTTTCCTTATTATCTTTATTCATCCTCCTCTGGCCCCTGAAGAGCCCCAGTTATAATATGTAACTTTCAACTCCTGTTAATGACAGCAGTGTAACAGACTTCTAGGTATTCCACTAACAATATGGGGATCCCTGGGTGGCTCAGTTTTTTAGCGCCCACCTTCGGCCTGGGGAATGATCCTGGAGTCCTGGGATGGAGTCCCAGGTCGGGCTCCCTGCGTGGAGCCTGCTTCTCCCTCTGCCTGTGTCTCTGCCTCTCTGTGTCTCTCATGCATAAATAAATAAAATCTTTAAAAAAAACAATACGATATAATTTTGCCTCTTTGGATTCAGCTGTTTTCTTGTGTATAAAACATCAGGCCTTAACAGAAGAAGAAAACTAACATTTACTGGACACTTAGTATGGGCCAAGCGGATACTCTGCAAATATCTATGCACTCCTCTTTTTTCTTTTTTTTTTTAAGATTTTATTTATTTATTTATGAGAGACACAGAGAGAGGCAGAGACACAGGCAGAGGGAGAAGCATGCTCCCTGCGGGGAGCCTGATGCGGGACTTGATCCCGGGTCTCCAGGATCATGCCCTGAGCCAAAGGTAGAGGCTCAACCACTGAGCCACCCAGGTGTCCCCTCAATGCAGTACTCTCAACATCCCCACGAGGGAGGGAAGATACTGTCACTCCTGTTTTCCAGGAATCTCAAGGTCAGAAAGTCAAGGGAACTTGCCCAAAGCTGCCTGGTCTAGGCAGAGGAGCCAGGTCCAGCCTCTGCCTCTTTGGGCCCTTCTGGCTCCATCACGCTCTCCTCTGTCCCTGGGCCGCAAGGTGATCTGGGCCCTCACCAGTCGCGAAGGGCTTAGGTCACTGCGGTGAAGGCCGTCTTCTCCAGGGGGACACAGGGATCTAACCTCAGCCAACAGGCAGAGGCAAACAAACCTGGAAATGCACACATCACTTATGAAAGTGATTAAAGGCCACACGGATACAGAGAAACTCACTTCTATCCACAGCTCAGAGTTGTGGAGCAGGGGCAGAAAAATTCTGTGGCAGCTGGAAGTTCCTCCCTGACACATAGGAAAGGCAGCCTCTGGGTCCCGCTGCTGCAGGCGGGTGTCAGCTGCAACCATGGATGCAGGGGCAGAGCCCTCTAAACAGAGTGCAGGTCAAACCAAGCTTGAAAGTTAAGAAAGGCTTGTAGGATTCTGTTCCAAACTCCGGCTTTTCTGTCCCGTTACCAGCCTATGTCCTCACCACCTTTCCTACATGGGGCTATAGCACGAGCTATAGATCTCATTTATGCATTTGAGAGAGAGAGAGAGAGAGAGAGAGAGAGAGAATACAAGCAAGGGGAGCAGCAGGCAGAGGGAGAGGAAGAAGCAGGTTCCTCACTGAGCAGGGAACCTGATGCAGAACTCGATTCCAAGACCCTGAGATCATGACCTGAGCCAAAGGCAGACACTAAACCGACTGAGCCACCTAGGTGCCCCTATCACCCTGACTTTTAAAAAGAAATGTTAGAAGCTGTAACTTCTCAAGAACCTCTGTGCTGGTGCTTAAAGAAGGTGTAGCTTGGGATCAGGCGGTGTGGATAGAGATGAGATGCAGCAAAACCAAAAAGGGCAGATTCCTGTCATTTTAATACCCGTGTAAGGTTTATGGGAAGAGGAGGGTAAAAATATGAATGTGAAATGGGGGCAGGAGGCGTAAGATCAGGGTGTGGACTGGCAAATGGTGCTTACTTGTTTTCAAAGTAGGAACAAAACAACAATATTTTATCCTGGCAACCCATTCCTGCCACCATGCCAGATATACAGGCGCTTCATGAATACTTAATGAAGTGAATTAAGTGCTTCTTTCTGCCACAGAAGTCTGTATGACCATGCTAGCTATAGAAAAGCATCTATAGTTACTGAGCATTGGAATTCAAAGCTAGTCTTAAATTCACTATTTTAAGGGCTTTTTTAGAAATGCAAAGCAAATTTTCTATCTCATTCCTAAGACCTACAAGTTCTGAAAATCAGAGCTAAATCTATTTCTATAAGCAAAGAGAAAAATCAGGAAGCCTCTCTACGAGGCAGTGGAATTACAGATTTTAATCTTCTTTTGGCTTAGCAGTAATTGTAAACTGTTCTACAGAGGACATGAAAGCTTATTTTTAATAAGTCTCACAATGACTTTATGCTGAGCTGGAACTTAAAAAGCACACTGTGAGTGCCTCCACAATTTCTCATACAATACGAATTAGGCATTTACAGTTACTGCTGAATTATAAATATCTTACATCTGCACTTGCCAAGTACTCTTTTCATGGTGATGGCAATGCTACTATGAGACACTGGGTCCTCCCCCAGAAGAAAAGGAATGTCAAATCTATTAGAAAAACTGAATTCCACTCCTTCTTGGTTTGTGACCAGCTTAGGTGAAATATTAACTCACATTTACCTCATAAATAAGGTGCAAAGCCAACTTTTCTTGGCAATAATTCAGTCATTTTATTTTTACATTTTGGCATGAATTAGACTGACATACCTTCTATATGTTTTAAGCGTTTCAAATTTATGAATTCAAAAAAAAATTCATGAATTCAAGCAACTGCCTAAAAGAAAGCAAAGAACTAAAACCCTATAAATAACAAAAAGGTACTCAACAGGCCAGGGCTTTGACTGGAAGGGCACCTCTCCTTCTTGTGGCCATCAGCCTGGCAAGCAGGGCAGGATGGGGAAGAAGAAATAGTCTTTACATATGTTGAAAGTCATAATGCTGAAAATCAATTCTGACTTGGGTAGACTAAAGAAAGAAACTACAAGGCAGAGAGGAGGCGAAGAGTCAGAGCACCAGTGAGAACGTGGCTTCTTCACCGTTTCAACGCCCTACGTTTTGTACTGGAGATTCAAAAGGGAAGGAAGGCAGAGCAGAAACATTAGGAAAGAATCTTCCTGAAAGGGTCCTTAGCTTTCCCTGTGCCATCCCACCTATGAAGCCCTAATTAAAGAACACACACTCTGGTTTCATTTTCATGACGATGAGAGCATGGCCTATAGTTTGCCCAAGTTACGTTCCAACCACAATCCTCAACAGCTCAACCTCCTGAATGCCCTTGCTTTTGTTCATGTTCTACCTGAAATTCTGTGGCCATGTTATTCTGGCAAGTTCCTAGCCTCGCCTTTTCCAGGTGAAATCTCAAAGAGTCCCTTCCCAAAGCTGGGGGATATGTTCTAAGTATCAGATATAAGATACAACACAGATGAAACCCTTCGTTCTGGAACATTTGTTCGATAGCTCTCTTCTCTGCTGGAACATAAGCCTTGCTCCAGGGAGCAGAAACTCTGTGCCTGTCCTTTCCTGCCCACAGAATCCTCCGGCTTCCTGGAGCGCCTAGCATAGGGTAGAAGCCTCTGTGTGACCATAGGGAGATACCCAACCAACATGACTTCCGTGGTCCCTCCGCTCTCTATTCTGACCCCTACCCTCCATTTATTACCCTATTGACAAACTTCGGTTTGTTGAGCACATTCTGGCTTACAAAGTGCCCTTGCAAGCAAATATTTGATGGTGACTGATCTGGATCAATATAGCATTCAGCTGGCAATCTGGGAACACAAAGAAAACGCACGTGGCAGGCAGTCCAGCCCGTCTACTTACCGCCACCTCCACAGACTGCATGGAGAGGTCGCATGGTGGCTTCAGGGCTCTGGGTCTCGTGGCGTACCAGAAGGTGGTGATGGCTGCGAAAGCTCCAAAGCCCATGAGCGTGTTGGTCGGCAGAGTGCGAACGTACTGTCGGAAGTCAGCCAGCTCTGGCATTCGAAAATACCGGAACAGCTCGTGGGCTTGCATTGTCCTGTGTTGGTGGTTCCCTAAGCTGAATTCTGTCAAAAGAGAAAAACGTCACATTCATTCCAGGAAGGCAAGCCTAGTCTCCAGAACTCCCAAAGGCTAACCATCCAACTCGATGCCTGGCTGAGCCATCAAAGCGTTAAAAACCACAGTTTAATGGTCCAGCTCTTTCTTTGGCGGTCAAATGTCATTTCTCTAAAAACACTTTAGACATTCATTTTACTTCTGTCATTTTGCATGAAGTTTCCACTCCCCACATTTAAAAAGATTTTTACTGGGATCCCTGGGTGGCGCAGCGGTTTAGCGCCTGCCTTTGGCCCAGGGCGCGATCCTGGAGACCCGGGATCGAATCCCACGTCGGGCTCCCGGTGCATGGAGCCTGCTTCTCCCTCTGCCTATGTCTCTGCCTCTCTCTTTCTCTCTCTCTCTGTGTGACTATCATAAATAAATAAAAATTAAAAAAAAAAAAGATTTTTACTCACGAAGAAGTCCTGCCACAACATGCTCAGGTGACATCAGTTACCACCTTCTTCCCTGATACACTCAACTCTCTATCAGGGTTAATGAGAAGAAAGGAAAGGAGGCACAAATCAGCCCACACCACCTAACGGCTGTCCACTCCCACTTCTGACACATCTCAGAACTAGCTCCCAATGGGTGAAAGAGACCAACCTAAATTTCAATGTGTCTCTTGCTTTCCCTAGGCTCTTTGTGCACCAAAAGCATCAACACAAGTGCAGGGGGACTGTAGTTTGCTATTCTGATCAAATCATTTCCTTTACATTCCTCAAGATGGTATGGCTAAAATAGAAAAAAAAAAAAAAAGGGTACACATAAACTTTAAACCAACCACCAAATAACTAGAGAGAGGTTGCAGCATAGTATTTGAGAAAAGGCATAGAATGGTATTTAAGATCCCAGATTCTAGAGCCAAATCTTATCTTCCCAGCTTATTAGCTGTAGGATTTGGGACACATTACTTCACCTCCTGTGCCTTATTTCCCTAAGTGTAAATGGAGGCTGAAAATAGTACCTATCTCGTAGGACTTTTATAATGACTAAATGATTTACACCGAGAGCTTAGAAACTGCTCAATAAATGCCGGGCACCCTTATTATTTCATCTACCAAGACTTTGTAATTAGTCCTGTGTGCAGAACAGTAAGGTACAGAGCTAATTAAAAAAAAAAAAAAAAAAAAAAAAAAAACCCACAATGCCTGACTACAGAGTTTACAAACAAAACTGAGAAGCTAAAACACACAGAAGAAAATGTGATGAACAACCTACTGTATATAAAAGCCTCAATGTGGAAGTTATAGACAATTTCTATATATATCAGCATAAAAAAGTGTGCAGTACAGATAATAAAATAAGAATGATTCTAATGAGAAGATGATTGATAAATAAGTGCTATAAAGAATGTTGGGCAGTAAAGGGAAGAACATGCTCTGAAATGCTTTTCTCAAAAACTGCCTGCCAATCAACCAAGTGCTAACATTTTAGCTGTAATTCAGAAGGTACTTATGAGCTACTTATCCTGTGTTCTTTTAAATATCTAAGTCACAAAGCTGAAAATAAGCTTTTTTCAAATATAGAAATCTTTACATTTTAATATACACTATTTAAAAAATTTTTTTAATGGAGTAGCAGAGTATCCATTGTTTTCACTGGCCATCAAGACTGCACTGTATTTGCTCAGCTCATGCAATCTTGTGCTACAACAGCTCTGTGTACACACGCGCGCACACACACACACGTGCACACATGCAGGACATTTCCAGGTTTTACATAACAATTAAGGAACAGACAAGCAAGATTTCTTCAGGTCATAATTCTGGAGAGAAAGCTCCAGTACTTACAAAACCACTCGCCATCTGCCACCAAGAGCTGACTGCTAGGTGACACACCACTGCCGAACAGAAGAGGTGGCGAGGGTGGGGGTGGGGCGGAGGCTGGAGGAGCTCAGCTGCTTACCCGACCTGCCAAGGTCTCTCAGGGCATTAGTCACATGCCGACTCCTGTGCTGCTGCCCACTGGGCTAAAGGTAACTAGCAGGCAAAATTCATACTTGACTTCCCAGGAGAAGAGAGGGTGGAGGATGGGCCAATGAGCAGCTGGGAGCAGAGTCACCCCACTGCTCCACCCATGGGCAGGGACAGGCTTCAGTGTCACTGCCAGGCCAGATCTGAAAACAGACACTGTTTTCTTTCTGCTTGGCATCCCAATAAGAAGAGACAATGGACATACTTTTAAAAACCAGCGAAATAAATGATCAGATGTTGGGTGGTTATGTCGAACCAACATGAGACAGACCAAGAAAGAAACAGATTGTCCATAGTATACTCACAGCAGATTTATTCTAGATGACCGCATAGGAATTGAACTACTCTAGTCAGTGAACATATGAGAGCACGCAGTGTGGGCAAGGCCCTGTGCCAGCCGCTGGGAGGACAGTGCTGATGACCTGGTCCAGGTTCTCAATGGGCTAACCAGCTGGGGGGCGGGAGGGAAGGCACAAAACTAAGCAAGCAATGTCTGCAAGAAGTGACAAGTGTTACGAGCAGTGGGACTCGGGGACGAGGCAAGGCCTCTGTGAGGAAGGCATGCATATACAGAGACTGTAAGGATAAGCAGACAAATCAAGTCCAGTCCTGTTGGCACCGAGGGGTCAGGTTTCATAAACAGTATTGACACCCTACAAACAAGCAGCAACCTGATGTGTACAATGTGTAAACCTGCCTTCTCTTCAAATCACCCCACCTTCTGGCCATCTTCATACCCACTGCACCCCAAATCTGAGGAAGACCTTCCCAACACACACACACACACACACACACACACACACACACCCCTCTGCCCTTGTCTCTTCTGTCCCAAAAGTCCCTGAGGTCATTTCTGTAAACCTAGATCACGTGAATTTGCGAGGTCTGTTCAACAGAATCCCATCCCTGTGTGAGAATTTTAAATAACTCCCCCATGAACAAATACCGTCATAAACTGGTGATTTTTCCCCTTATTTTAAGCATCACCAATAGCCAAGCTAAAGATAGCATTAGACTAAGAAAGACAAAAAGTCTATCTCCAAAGATAAGAAATAAACTAAGAAACTAAAAAAATTAAGAAAACTTGGAGAAAAGAAAAACTTCAAAAAATTACTGACTTAGTAGCACCCATGCAAGAACATTTAATCAGACGCTGATGTGTAATGCTAAGGGTTTAAATCCAGTTAAATTCTTATCTTTAGTGGGTAATGACAAGGTATAACAGTTTAATTCATGCCTCTCACTGGCAGCCAGGTGACAAGCTGCAAACCAACTTCACTGAACCAACTGGTTAATGCTGTACATAGGAAATACGATAATCCATCCAATAAAGAACTAAAACAAATCCTTCTTTTACTTTTTTTTTTAAATTTTTATTTATTTATGATAGTCACAGAGAGAGAGAGGCAGAGACACAGGCAGAGGGAGAAGCAGGCTCCATGCACCGGGAGCCTGACGTGGGATTTGATCCCGGGTCTCCAGGATCGCGCCCTGGGCCAAAGGCAGGCGCTAAACCGCTGCGCCACCCAGGGATCCCACAAATCCTTCTTTTAGATCCACATGAGGGACAACTCTCAAACATGAATGGAAAGCATTCTAAATCTTCTCTCTTCTATGAAACTGCTATTAAGGAAAAGGTTATTTGGGGTATGTAGAGATGGAGGCAGACTACATTCAAAGAAAATTGGCCACAATCAATAGCCTTTCGATGCTGCAGGTGAACATAAACACGCTTTGAAACAGGCCCCCAACAGGTCTCGAAGAAGAATCAAGACTGGTACTTGCCAACCAATGATTAAAACCCAGACAGATTTTAATTCTTATTCCAGTGGTATTCTAGTTGGAATATTTTTTAAATTTTTTCAAAAGCAAATTTCCACATCGTCCTCTCAGGAAGTTTAGAGGCTGGACAAATAACAATGCTGCTGTTTGCTAAGAATATGATTCAATCGGCTTAAAGGCTTAAGCAGTCAGTATTTCTCGCTCAAGAGCACATAAGCCCACTGGCAGCTACCTTCTCTGGCACATCCTTCCTCTGCCCACACCTACAAAAAAATGAGTTTGCTCTCTTAGGTCTTTTTAATTTCCTATAAAGCTGAAGTCTAAAACCACAGAATGATGAGAACATAACAATGGTCAGGGAAGCATGGCATATGGCCAGTGCAAAGAACCAGTGGGTAGGGTGCCTCTAAGTAGACCTGGGCAGAAATTACAGGGCCAAGTACTAGAAACTGGATTTGCATGACTGTCAGAAACAGAAATCCTGGTACTTAGCTATCCAAACTTTGCAAAGTATAGCTAGCAGCACAACTCACACCGATTTAGTGTTTGGGGAAGGCTTTCACCTCATGGGAACATCGCAATACAAGATGATCATAAGGAAGCTGTGGCTGGAGATTTAAGAGCCTTCCAGGAGGTGGGTCCCAAGACGGGGACACTGACCTGACTGACTCTTAGGTCATGCTTTTTCCTCTAAGCGAACAATTCCTAGCCTCTGCAGAGCTGCTGCTCCTCTGCACTGGAGTCATGGGCATACCTCCTTGCACAGGGGGCTCACAAGTCCCCACCCCGGCTTAGGAATCATTAGAGCAGGTGGTTTCTAAAGGTCCTTCCAGCACTCACATTCCGTGGCATGGTGAGACCTTAGCATCTGTACTCCATGTGAACGCTCCACGTCTTACATAACTGCTAGCATTTGCCCCATCATGCTAGATTCTGAACATATGGGTTCAAGGCCACCCGGACACAAAGGGTCACCTCCCAGAATTTTGTTTACACCAGGACAAAGTGGCTTGGAGCAAAGGTAACTCACAAGGACATCATTCTCTAAGGACGCAGGCATACACACGTGCACACACACATACACACACACAGCTCCTGTGATTCTGCAGATGTGTACTTACATCAGCATTTTATGTTCTTCATATCATTTACAAACCAAAAAATGCGCGATCTGGATGTTTCTTCCCTTCTAAAGTTCCTCAAGCTCCCATTCAGCTGAATAATAGCAGTGTGATGGAATACTTCATGAGGAATGCAGCCTTCAAGCAAACCCACATAAATAGCACCCTTGCCCGGGCAGCAGCAAATGAAGAAATCCTGACATCTTTCCTTAAAAGCAGCAAGCCAAGCTGGCAAGAGGCTGCCATTCCTTGCCCCACCTCCTCCCCTCGTACAATAGGCTATTTACAGAAGGCTGAAATTCCCCCTTTGTCCTGTGCTGGCTGGGGAGAGCTCAGCCTCGGAGAGGAACAAGAGAACGGCAGCCAGACCGTGTGCTGTTCTTTCAATGTGCCACTCCAAAACCACTGGGTTCGTGCTCCCTAACCCTGGCTGGCAAATGACCTAAAGCTAGATTTGCTTAAGCCATCCCCCCTTGAACCTAAAGAGCAGCCGGGCTCTCCCTCAAGCTGGGGTGCAGAGAAGTTCCACAGGGCTGTCAGGGCCCACCAGTTAGAGAGGAAAACATAGTGTCCAAACCCTATTCTGTATGGGAACTCCTGACCATGGTCACTGCCCTCGGCCCATCTTCTCATTGTGAGCATGAGAAGGAGAAAGACCATCAGGGTAACTTCGGGATCCCACACATGTGGGGGAATTACCCCCCACCCCCACCCCACGACCTTGGAGCGTTTCTTCCCAACTAAGTAGAGGAAACCCTAAACCCACTTAATTTTCATTAAAGTGATTCACTGGATTGCCAATTCAATTTCCAAGAATTTGAAAGGAGAAGTGAAGCAGAGATGCTCTGCTTTCAGAAAGCAGAGTTATTGAAATATTCAGGTCAAGTTGAAAATTCTATGCTAAACCACTCCCCTGCCCATCTCCCCAAAGTTACAAAGAGCAGGACAGAAAGTTTATTTTTTTAAAAAATTTTATTTTTATTTATTTGAGAGAGAGAGAGACAGAGATAGCGAGAGAGAGCACAAGCTGGGAGGAGAGGGAGAAGCAGGCTCCCTGCTGAGCAGGGCTCAATCCTGGGACCCCCAGGATCATGACCTGAGCCAAAGGCAGCCACTTAACCGACTGAGCTACCCAAGCACCCAGGACATAAAGCTTTTAAAGGATCAAGGTAGACTAATTTTTAACCAGTAAGATTAGGGGGATACCTCACCTGTTCATATTGGCCATCAAGCTACAACTACCATATATGCCCCCAAGTCAAGAGATTCCAAATATAATGTGTCCAACTTGAACAGATAAACTTGTAGGGACTAGATGAGATGGTCCAATGTCTAAATCTAATAGTTTCTGTATTCAGTAAGCTACATATATATTTAAGTCACATGACAATAAATTACTTGAGAAGTGTATGCTTTCTCCCTGTTTGCATTTCACTGATATTTTATTAAAATTCTTTGAACGTGCTTCTTCAAACAGTATCCTAGGCATACCCCTACAGCCCCTTTTTAAGGGTAAGTGTTTTTTTGTGGCATACCTTCACATTTATTTCTTCCATCTAAGTTGTTCCAAGTTGAAGCATTTTGTGAGGTCACATATGTGGCCACCACTGAACAAATCCTCCCAAGTCACAGGAACACATTTGTATAATGTTAGGACAGTTTAAAGATTTTCTTTATTTATTCATGAGACACACAGAGAGAGAAATAGAGACACAGGCATAGGGAAAGGAGGCTCCGCACTGAGCAGGGAGCCCGATGAGGGACACAATCCCAAGACCGGGGGATCATGACCTGAGCTGAAGGCAGACCCTCAACCACTGAGCCACCCAGGCGCCCCTTGTTAGGATAGTTTAAAAAATTTGTCTGATGGCTCCATATTCATATAACTCAACCTCATACTTTACTGCCCTTTAAACTGACTTTTAAAAGCTTTTGACGATAATATCCAATATTTGCCTTTGTAAAGTCACACCTCCAGAAATAACACCCAGCTGGTGTTAAACTTCTTTGCCTTAGAAAAGCCCAAAATCTGTTACTTGGCCTTTATGAGGACGCAAGACCAGGACTGGCAGAGGTACTTTCAGGAAAGGTGCCTTCTCTACCTGATGATGTTCAAATCGTAGTGACCCACAGGACGCCCCACTGAATGAAAGCCCTGGTGACAGAGAGGACACCCCACAGAATGAAAGCCCAGGTGACTCCTGATGACTGAGTCTCACCCTCCCTTGGGGCATGTACATTATTTACTCTTCCTATGCACAAGGTGGGGCTGGTCCTCAAGGGATGGGTGGTCTCAGAACATTCGCACTGCTTCAGGGCAGGGGGACCAAACCCAAAGGCTGGAAGCAACTCCCCAGCTCAGCGCTAGGATTTTCAGCAAGTTAATCTGGAACAAGCGACAGGGTTAAGCTGGGTAGGAGAAGGGAGGAAGACCTTGCAGGAAATCAGCTGGAAATTACGATTTCTTTAGGACCCCCCATACTGAGCAATTACAAACACGACTAAATGCGATCCTCACAATAGTCCTCACTGTCCGGGGATGTTCTCAGCTTTGATTCAAACACAGCAAACTGTGCCCAGGAGAAGTTGCACATCCTGCCCCGGCTCCATGCGACAATGGGACCCGAGGCCAGGTCTGTGAAGGTGAAGCCTCTGGACCCGGAGGGGCAGGTGCTGCTGCGGAGACACGCAGCGATTGTTGTCTAGACCAAGGTGGGAGGCAACTCAGGGGATGACAAGAGCCATGATACGTGGGGCTTTGAAACATCAGGGTCTGAACCCCAACATTCATCCACAGATGGAGGGACATCCAAGATGTGGTACCTGTAGACAGTGAAACATTATCCAGCCTTTAAAAAAGAAGAAAATTCAGAAAGGCACCAATAACATGGATGAAACTCAAAAATGTGATAGGGTTCTAGGGACTCAGAATTAGGCAAATTCGTAGAGACAGAAATAGAAACTTCTGGAGTGGAGGGTGGGAGGGGAAGAGGAGGTTACTGCTTCATGGGGACAGAGTTTGTGTTTGGGATGACGAAAACTTCTAGAACTCCACAGTGGTGATGGTTACACAATATTGAGAATGTACTTACTGCCAATGAATTGTATGCTTAAAGATGGTCAAAGGGTGAAGTTTATGTTATGCCTGTTACAATAACAAGTTTTTAACCACTTAAAAAAAACACAGATTTTGGTAACTAAGGGGATATAAATGGAAAAAAGAGGAGGAATCGGAGGGCTGGGATTTTGAGCCTGGGAGACCGAACCCTGGGAGGAGGAAGAAGAATGGGGAGAGGGAGGGGTTTGGACACATAGCTTTCCAGGGTCCTGAAAGCCCTCCTCCCCGCGAGGAGAAGGGGCCATCCTCTCCCCCTGTATCTCTGTGCCAGCTCTGCCCCTTGCCTCAACAGGGCTGGGAGGGCAGGTGTCCCGGGCCCGCCACCTCTGTTCCTCTGCTGAGCTCCTGCCCTTCCCAGGAACCCATGAGAGAATCTACCCTCCATGCCCACTCTGCGTTCCCCTCCCTGCCCTCTCCTTCACCTACAACCCCTTCCCTGGCCCTGTTGTAAAAAGTCCAGCCCTACCCAAGCAGGCCACCTTCTCTAATCAAGTCTTACATGACCTCCATGGGCAGAAGCAGAGAGCCCTCCTCTGAATTCCAGGAGTATGTTATTAGTAGCCCTGGTGCGATCCTTAGCACCTCCTAATTTTACACCTGTAGTGAGGGTATGCTTCTCTTATGTGTATGCTTCCCTCTCCTAGGCCAGGGCCTCTTCCCATCTGTCTTTATTATGTCCCTGATGCTTGACATAGTGCTTTGCCCAGAACAGGTGTTTCATTAACAGTCACTGAGCTATGAATGACCCTCTGTGATTCTGACCAGTTCTCTGCTTACAGGCCCTAGGAAGGTGTATTTATAGAACAATGACTCTCCAAAGAGAAAGGAGGCATTCAAAGCATTTCTAAACTTTAGCGTTCTCTGTGTATACCCTACATTGTGGCTGCGGCTGCCACTGTGAGCCGATGTGCCAGAAGGGAGTAAGCACCACCTCCTAGGTGATGTGGAGGGGGACCAAAAAAAAAAAAAAAAAAGGTTGCAAGACACTGATTTAAAGCTACATAAAAATACTCTCCCACACATCTTCCCAGGATGTTTTTCAATTTCCAGACTGTTTCACTTATGTATAATGTCACCTTAAGGTCACCTAAGGACTAGGGTCCTCCCTTCTCCTTCACAGACATTGAGACATATATTGAGACAGGAGACAGTGGATTACTTTTTGAAAGATCAAGGTTGGGTCAACTTGGTGGCTCAACGGTTGAGTGTCTGCCTTAGGCTCAGGGCGTGATCCTGGGGTCGAGTCCCGCATTGGGCTTCCTGCAGGGATCCTGCTTCTCCCTCTGCTTATGTTTCTGCCTCTCTCTGTGTCTCTCATGAATAAATAAATAAATAATATTAAAAAAAAAAAAAAAGAAAGAAAGATGAAGGTTGCCCATAAGGAAGGAAAGAGAGCAAGCAAATACCTTTCTTAAGTAGAACTGCAAATGCCAGAAGGGGTCTAGAGTCTAGAGACTGACATCAGGTTGGCCGCCAGCTCCTATAAGTGAGTCTTCTATGACAAAAAAGAGAATCCTCCAAACCAGAGAAACATCCCAGGAGCTGGAAAGCAATGGTGGGATTGCAGGGAGGAGAGCCCTTGGAAATACCCATGGCACCGAATGGGTGGCCATCTGAGATGTAAGGAATGCTACAAGCAGGACCTGCCCAGCATTCCCCGGAGGGAAAAGCCATAGAGTTCTCCTCCCTTCTCTCTTCAACATAGATACGGAGACCTGTCATATAAAGCCACTGGGGAAAATGACAATTACAGTTTGGACATGGCCAGCAAAGATATCCAGGTGATGTGAGGTGGCATGGACTTAGGAGAAGTTTCCATTTGAAAAAAAAAAAAAAAAAGTTCCTAAGAGAAGCAAGATTTTCCCACTGGTCTTCAAACGCTGATTTAATACTGTTAAGTGAGTTCTCAGAAGCCACAACAAGGCAGGGTCAGGATGTTTCCTGGTACAAGTTAGAGAAGGGACAGGCTGGGCAGACCAGGCCTCAGTTGCTTGTCTCACTTGAGCTGGAGACCCAACTCTTCTGCAGGAACCGAGATGGAAGAGGCTTCTGTAGGTTCAGCTTCCCACTTGTCAACTGGATCCACCAGGACACGTTACCTCAGGTGACATCTGGCACAGGGAGAGCCATAATTATGTCCAGAGGACCATGTTAAGAACATGACACCATGGGCTGGGTGAATTGAACAACACAAGGAGAACCTATTAGGACAATAGCTAGAGATGGAAATGTAATTCCTGCTGCCACTGGAAGAACCCAGAATGGACTCTCCACCTCCCTGGCCTGCGATGAACCACAAAGCAAGTCCTGAGACAGGACGCTCTACCTCCTGGGAGGTAAAGAACTCAGTAGGAAAGAGGACCAACGTTCTCGTAGCACAGCCATAGCTGGACCCAGCAAGGCGGGAACTCCTCTCCACCCAGGGCCCTGGAATGGGAAGGAGGGCCCATCTGTTCGAAAAACTGCACACACAGGAGGTACCACAGTCCCGGGGTCCCTCATGTTTTGTCCAAGAAAATACTGGTCTCAGATGCAGAAATCTCACTGTTCTAGATACTGGCTGTGCCCCTGCTGTGCTGCCAAATCTTGTGCCAGCTCCGCTGCTGCCTGTGTGGGCCTCAGAGGGGATAAAGAAAGGATGGGAACAGAGGAAATGTACGCCCCCTTCTGTCACCAAAACCGTGGAGCATCTCCAAGAAGACGCTAGAGAAGGCAATGGATGGCCACATGGCCCTGCCGTTCGGGACTAAGTAACAGGATTCCACCTCCACCCAGGAACTCCAGACGACAGCACGACACAGGAAGAAAACCGGCCACATACAAAACTGTCTGTTCTACGTGGCATGTAGGTAGTTGTTCTGTGATTTTCTCATTCTGTGTACTTTGTTATTATTTGCTTATTGCTCAAGATGAAAAAGATATCATCGGGTCAAGTCAGTTCATTTCCTCATATATATATATATATATATATATATATATATATATATATATATATATACATATTTCCCACCTGCTCCAGAAAACGGCTTAGGGTGGCAACTCTCCTTCTAGGAGCCAGACAGATGGCACAGAAGCCCCTCCCAGATAATACAGACCTGGGCCCTCATTGGCTGCCCTCTGCTGGACTCTGGAACAGCCACTGACTCCTACAGAAGGGTCCCCTTGAGAAAGAAAGCCCATCCACACTACGATCCTACAGCTTTGGGAACTGATTTGCCGGGAGTAAAACTGACACATCCATTGCATCCTGCCAACAGGTTAATGAACCAAATCGTGGCGGGAAACCCCACTCTCCCTGATCCCTTGAGCCAGAAGACCAGCAGCATGAGGTCACAGCACTTGTGGCACTTCCTCTGCCTTCAGTGAGTTTGGGGTATGGGTGAAAACAAACACACCTGCGAGGGACGCCTGGTGGCTCAGGGGTTGAGCGTCTGCCTTTGGCTCAGGTCGTGATCCTGGGGCCCTGGGATTGAGTCCCACACCGGGATCCCCATAGGGAGCCTGCTTCTCCCTCTGCCTGTGTCTCTGCCTCTCTCTCTCTGTGCCTCTCATGAATAAACAAAATCTTTAAAACACACACACACACACACACACACACACACACACACACACCTGCAAAAAAGATGTGACCACACTATCCAGACAGAACATGAAGAAGTAAGTGGCAGAGGGCTTCGGGAGGGAGAAAGCACTACATATGGGCGGGAGGGTGGAGGCAGGCTTCCAGAGAGCAGGGTGCCAGCCTGCAGAGACAGGCAGGGGTCGGCAAACAGCCTGAGAGCCCGCCCGGGCTGGCCGGCAGGGCCGGGGCAGCTGGCTGGTCACACAGCACGGGGCCATGACCCAGGGTGGCGGATGCGTGGGCCCTGCTCAGGCTAGGCCACAGCTGGCAGCAGAGGCCTGTCCCCTGCAGAGTATCTCGTGTCCCCACCGGGGCACGGCCCGGTGCAGGAGACCGAAAAGAACCAGGCCCAGTCCTTGCTGCTCACGGAGGTCACAACGATCAAATAGCGGTGACCTGGATAAGACGGCTGAAGGCACACCAGGTCGGGTAGAGTTACTTACACCTCTTAAAATAGACTGCTGTTTCGGAGGGATGGAGAAACCAGGGGCTTGGCTCAGCCACCCAGGGTAGGGGGAGACAGACCCACAGACACGTGTCCACGCAGATGGAGGAAGGCCAGGGGCTCCCGGACAGGGGCCCTTGAGTGGTTACAGATTTCAGCGCCCAACTGCCAGGCCCCTGAAAAGCAGGGATGAAGGGAGACCCACCAAACCTTCTTCCACTGTGGGCTTCCTCAAGGCCAAACAGAGCCTCGGAAGAGCGCGGGGCCCCGTGGTGATCTCTAAGTTTCAGTGGTGTTGGAGGAAGTGACACGTGAGATCCCGACACGGCTGAATCTGAATCGTAGGAGGAGGGAAGGGGAGCACTTGGCCACCAGCGCGGGCCAAGGGCTAGAATACCTCCGAGAGTTCGGGTAACCAGGGGAGGAGATGGCTGGTCCCAGGGATTCTGAAAACAAAATGAATCCAACAAGTTGCGGAGGACTGCTGAAAAATGACAACGTGGTGTTTAAAAGAAGGGAAGGCAGAAAGAGATCGTCTCATCTGGCTATTGCCTGAACAAGCAACACTAGTTTTGGGGTGTCTATTTTCCCCTTATGTCGTGTTTAAATTTTATTGTGAAAATTCCTACATGGATTCAAAAGTATATAGAATAGTATGAGAAGGCCATATATGTGCCCCAAATCCCAGCTTCAGCTTTAATCACGATCAGTATCTTGCTAATATTGTTTTATTTCACACCTATTTGTTTTAAAAATGATTTTACAGCAAATTGCACACATCTATCTTATCATTCAGGTGACACTTCTGAGCCCCATCCGGCGCTATGATCCTACAGCTTTGGGAACCGATTTGCTGAGTGTAAAACTGACACATGTGCTGCATCCTGCCAACAGATTGAAGGTTTCAACAAAGAAAGCCAACCTAAATATTGACACGAAGTGCCATACCCAGCATGATATTTAACTGTTACACTAGAAAAGATCTAAATGTTCAATTTGAGAATATTTACCGTGTATGCACTCTGTATCACATATTGCTCCAGACTCGGGGGACACAGGAGTGAATAAAACAGAAAAAAATTAATAAAATCTTTGTCCTAAGGCACCTGTGTGGCTCACTTGATTAAGCATCTATCTGCCTTTGGCTCAGATCATGATCTCGGGGTCCCGGGATGGAGCCCCATATTGGGTTCCCTGCTCTGCGGGGAATCCACTTCTCTCTTTCCCTCTGCCCCTCCCTCCAGCTGCTCTTTTTCTCTCTCTCAAATAACTAAAATCTTTTTAAAAGAAAATAAAAATAAAAAGTTTCATCCTAATGCAGTGTCTACATTGTCAAGCTTTGGATCCAAAGTCAAGAGACTCTGGATTTGGGACGCCCGGGTGGCTCAGTGGTTGAGCATCTGCCTTTGGCTCAGGTCATGATCCCGGGGTCTTGGGATCGAGTCCCACATTGGGCTCCCCGCGGGGAGCCTGCTTCTCCCTCTGCCTATGTCTCTGTCTCTCTGTGTCTCTCATGAATAAATAAAATCTTAAATAAATGAATAAATAAAATCTCTCATGAATATATATATATACACGCACACACACATACACACACACTCTGTATTTAACATGATTCTCCTTAAGTCCAAGGCCAATTTGACATGAATCACAACTTAAGTTTCACAAAGAACTTTTGATCCCCCCCCCTTAACTGACAAACTGAGTTCTCTCTCTCTCTCCCTTTTTTTAAATGGCATTTAGAGATATCTTGCCATGCTGATGTAGAGAAGCAGTTTAATTTTCTGGTTCTCTAAACTTTTTATAGGGCATCCAAAATAATAAATAAATGCATCCCTAATATATAAGTACACTCACTTATAAACTCTAGACACTTGCAAATATTTTCCAAACATTATAAAATATACATATATGAATCTAAGCTAAAAAATAAAATATCTACAGGGACGCCTGGGTGGCTCAGCAGTTGAGCGTCTGTCTCTGCCTCAGGTCGTGATCCCAGGTCCTGGGATCGAGTCCTACATCAGACTCCCTGCAGGGAACTTGCTTCTCCCTCTGCCTATGTCTCTGCCCCCACCCTTGTGTCTCACATGAATGAATAAATAAAATCTTTTATAAATAAATAAGTAAGTAAATAAATAAATGAATAAATAAATAAATAAATAAATAAATATCTACAGAAGTTCTAATATATACACTCTGAAACCTAGATGGTCTACCCCCACCGTGGGGCACGTGTATCCCATTTTGGAGACCACTAACTGAGCAGAACCTGCAAATTCTCTGGGCACCTGCCTGTCAGTTTTTGAGTATGGGAGGCAATAAATAAAAGTGCTAACTGGAGAACCATGAAAAGCTTGCCACAGCTAGGCGGCAGCGTACAGTTCCTGCCAAAGCCTGCACACACACTTGCCATCTAAGAGGGAGACAGAGATATTAAACGTTGCCCATGAGGGAAAGAAGTGTCCTGGAGACGGCATGACGATGCCAGTGGCGTCACCTGGCCAAGCATGAGAGCCCAAATGGACTGGGACAGCCAGTGTGGAGGAAAAAGAATCAAGGCCTCAGGTCCATGGCAGACTAAAAGGCTGGCCTCATCTGAGGGGTCTCTCCTGGGGAGCCCCAAGCTTCAGCCCCTGCCTCAAGGGCTAAGAATCCTCGGCCCACCTACACCCTGGAGAGGTGCTGGCATGAGTGGTGCTCATCTCCGAATCCTGTCAGGAGAGGAAAACACAGGCTGGCTCTGTCTTCGGAGCCCAGATTGTCTCTGGGCTCTTAGCCACACCTTTCTGGACCTTGGTACTGTCTTCTGTGAGGTAGTTGGTTGGACTGCTTAACGGTCTAGTTTCCTGCCAGCTCCACATTCTGGAGTACCTCAGAAGCTTGCCGGAGGCACAGTGTGGGTAACTGTCCCTACAGAAGGAACACAGAGCTACTGGACCATTGATTGCCCTAGTGGCACAGAAACAAGGTACGGTTTTTAAGTAGGAATACCAGGTAAATGAAGACTCCAGTACAGTTATGTAAGATTATCTAGAACTTGACACTGATCTGCCTCCCGCCCACATCCTGCAAGGCCTACAACCACCTGCTGTTCAAACGGCTCTGAACGTACCCTGAGAGAGATCCCTCAGATGTACTCCTAGACACTAAGGTCAACCCAATGAAAGTTCAGGCTTTGGTCTAGTGATTTTCAATGCCTTGATCTTAGCTATAAGATCTAAGCTTGCCCAGTATAATATACAAACCTGGAACACTGAAATGTATATTCCTGTCAATGACCCCCTTCTACAGGACACCTGACCATCGGAACGTCTCCTGCTCTCAAGCAATCATCAGACGATATTAAGTGCTGACTAGCAGTAAGGTCTCATGTTAAGCTGCTGAGAACACACAAATGACAATGACTAGATCTATTAAGTGCCCAAAGGCCTAGAATGTGGCTGAGGAGCCTATGTGAGGGACGAAGATATGCTCACATGAAAGGCAAATGAAGGAGGGAGGGAAGGGTGCTATTTAAACACTGAATAACCAGTACAGCCAGGCATCAACCAATTGGGAAAGAAGAAGGCCACTGCCCCAGAACATGCTCAGGAGATCCTTGGACGGAGCAGGCATTAAATCTCTAGAATCTGAATTAGGGGTGGGGGCACTTGGGGTAGCAGCTATTCCTAACCGATATGGGGGTGTTTGGGCATTTTAACCATTGTTGTGGCTGCCAGCACATCCCAGCTAGCTGAATGTCAGCCTAGAGTTCCAGTGAGTGATCTGGAGTCTCTAAGGAGCAGGGCCATGAGGAAGAAGGGTGGCATGAGGAATCACAGACAGGTCACCCTAATGCACATGGTCCATGAGGCCCTTCCAGGACACAGGGAGGCCAGTCAGGCTGAAGAGAGAGCTCACGGATAGAGTCTTGGGATGCAGAGATCTTGAGGCAACCCTGTGCTTCCAGTCTGCCTTCCAGAAGTCCCATGATGCGGTGGTTTGGGAGAGGCACGGGAAACAGCAAGTTGGAACCAGACTAAAAGCTTTTAAGAGCCAAGCTAAATAAAGACTTGAGGCCTTCTGGAGGGAGCCCTGGAAGGCTTCTGGGCAGAGGAGGGATTCACTCAGAGTTCTGCATTAGGAAAAGGAATCAGCCTTTCTCTCTCTCTCTCTCTCTAACGAAGGGTCTCTGCTGTCTAAACCAGAGGTGACAGGCTATGGATTGGGCAGTGACGCCAAGGAGAAAAAGGAAGAAGTGGTATGTATTGTGCAATACTATACAGAGAGTAAGAGTAGTTTTAGGAAAAGCAGTTTGCAGGGCCCAAATCAAGGACTACATGAAGATCTGGTCATTCCCCGAACAGGCCCAGGGCCCAGGAACAAAAATCCACTGTGTGATGGCCAGAGGAGAACACAGGTTGTGTAACTTGGGCAAAGTCACTCATTTCCCACACAATGGGTCTAGCCAAGAGAGCAAGTTCGGCTATTTCAGTGTTCTGGGAGCCTAGGGTCATTTGGAGGTGCCTGAGACAGGGAGCCAGAGGAAGCAAGCGTACGTGCGTACGCTGGGGTTCCCGCCCCTGCCCCCTTCAACTGTGGCAGTCCTGCTTTTATTTGATGTCTTGCGGTTCTGCCTAAAATTGTACTGGAAAAAAAAAGGCACCCATACCCACTAGATCATCCCGCTGTGCCTTCAAACCCTGAAAATTCACACTTCTGTTTCCTTGGCTCTAACGTGCTGAGAAAGTCTCTTCTGATTAAAAGTACCCTCAGATACACAGCAGAAAGCAAATCCGTGTGCCACGGTGAGGCTGATCTCTTCCTGAAGTGAGTGAGGCTCGGCCATCCCTGCTAAGCCTGGGTCCCTGTTCCCAGCCACGTGCTCTCTGCCTTCTACACACTTGATGCAGTAACCTTGCACCTCGGCTGTCGGCCAAGCCTTATGAGAACAGCTTCCAGGGCAGGCAAAGCCTTTTACTCTTTAGATCTCTAGAAGGCCAGAGCTGCGTAGCAGGTGATCTGGCCACTCCCCGAACCAAGCCGAATCAAAATCTGTTGTCATCTGCAGCGCTCTGGTGGTAGCAAGACAGAGTGTAAAAATGAGACAGGGAAGTATCAAGGAGCAATGACACGGAAAAAGAACCAGCTCTGTCCTCAGGCTTGCTCCTAGCTAGGTAACCCGGAATTTTCCAGACACTCCTGGGACTAAGAACCCTTCCAGCTCTAGGGAGGAAGCAGAGCCAATTAATTAGGAGCTCTGACCCTGAGGTCTAACTGTGTAGGTTCAAGTCTTGGTGTGGGTGACCTAATCCCTGCACTGTAGAACAGGAATTATAGTAGGCCCTACCTTCCAGGGTTGTCCAGGGGATTAAGTGGGCTAACGCCTCAGGAGCACTGGCGCTGTTGGCTGTTATCACCACCTATCACGGCCCGAGCCTCCCTGGCCGAGCTGCAGCCACAGGTTAGTCAGCTGACCCTGCTCTGCTTTGTAGTTGACAGCTGAGCCTTGAGGGAGAAACTAGGCTCTGTAGCAACTTTCTCTTTACTCTAGTTATTAAAAGAATAAGCGGTATTCGAGGTATTTGGGCCTCAGATATATGGACATTTCTCTCACGATGAAGCTGAGGGGAAAGTAACCAATCTCTTCCGCAGCTGAAACTGGGCATGTGGACAGACAATACACGTTCATCAGAGGGCCTTCCAGAGAGAGGACGTGGTACCAACAAGCAATCTCCATTTCCTCTTCTGACGCCTTATTTTTTTCCATTTGTCTCTCCAGACCATGAAACCCCTATTTCGGCAGCTTCTGACTAGAACACGTGCACCCAAAAGCCCATGAAAACCATTCCCGAACAAAAGTAATTTTCAAATCACTGTCAATTTCAACAGTTGTAGAGCAGAACATGCCATCGTTTTTTTAAAAAGAGAATTTAAATATATAAGAAGGTTGGCAAACTTTCTGAAATAGTTATTCTTAAATATCCAACAAGAGGGGTGCCTGGGTGGCTCAGTCAGTTGAGCATCCGACTCTTGAGATTGGCTCGGGTCACGATCTTGGGGTCCTGGGATGGAGCCCACATTGGGCTCTGTGCTCCAAGGGGAGTCTGGCTTGAGGATTCTCTCTTCCCCCACTCACATATGCTTGTGCCCTCTTTCTCTCAAATAAATACATCTTTAAAATATATATATCCAACGACAGGAGAAGGGTAAATAAATTGGGATGTATCCCATACACCACATCATGCAGTCATCCTCAAAATTCATCTTTTGGAGAGTAGGTAACAACATGGAGAAATGTTCACAATATAACTTAGGCGATTAAAATTAAGTTATCAAACTTTTTATCTTCAATGGAAACTATACGCTCAATGTAGAAAAAAACTTTTTGGCAATAACAGAAAAATGTTAATAGTGTTTTAATCTTGGGGCACTTGGGTGGCTCAGTGGTTGAGCATCTGCCTTTGGTGCAGGTCATGATTCCAGGGTTCTGGGATCGAGTCCCACATCGGGCTCCCCATGGGGAGCCTGCTTCTCCCTCTGCCAACATCTCTGCCTCTCTCTCTGGGTCTTTCATGAATAAATAAATAAAATCTTTTTTTAAAAAAGTGTTTTATTCTCTTGAAGGCCTTTTTTTATAGCTCTCAAATTTTCTATAAGCATAAATTCCTGTTACAAAAAGCATATAATATATAATATTCCTCTTTCAATATAATTCTTACAATAAAAGCATGCATCCCTATTAATTTTTTTTTAGCTTTTTTTAAAATTTATTCATGAGAGACACAGAGAGAGAGAGAGGCACAGACACAGGCAGAGGCAGAGGCAGAGGGAGAAGCAGGCTCCATGCAGGGAGCCTGACGTGGGACTCGATCCTGGATTTCCAGGATCACACCCTGGGCTGAAGGTGGCGCTAAACTGCTGGGCCACCTGGGCGGCCTGCATCCCTATTATAATTTAAATACTTTCATATTTACATACTATGTATATGTTTTATATTTTATATACATATACACACATATATATAGGTTTTCTGAAGCAAATGATTTTGATTTAGATATTAGACAGCTTTCACATTTTCATTTAAAACTTGAAGACTGGCACTAATTCATAGAGAGAATTAGCCCAGGTGCTTACACGGAGCCACCAGTTTTGAAATCCTAGACTGTGGAGATAAGACATCTGCCTCCAGCCAAAGGTATTCTTCTAGACAGGCAGCACAGGGCAACAGAGTGCTCACCTCCACCTGTTTTTGTCCATTTCTAGGAAGGCTCGCATCATATTTCATTGTCCCCTCTTGAGTCCACAAAGGTTACAATTCGCTCAAGAACTTATAAATGTCAGGATGGAAAAAAGCAGAAAAAGGAACCTAACAGAGACTATGCCATAGTTTTCTCTTGTCACTGTGGTCTGGGCAACTTTCTCAAATTTTGTTCTCACTTGGGCTTACACAAACCAGAAATTCCTATGAGTTGTCATTTCATATTCTAGGTAAGGAACTGGAGATAAAGTGACAATCTGAGTCACAGCCACAACCACTGGTAAAATTGCCTCCGTTCTCGTTCATAAACTTTACAAACTCATGTTTCTTCAAAAGCTCTCCAGGAGCACCTGGGTGGCCCAGTCAGTTAAGCAAGCACTGGGACTCTGGGTTTCAGGTCAGGTCATGATCTCAGGGTTGTGAGATGGGGCCCAGCCTCAGGCTCTGCAGTCGGGGCAGAGTCGGCTTCAGATTCTCTCTCCTTCTCCCCCTCCTTCCTGCTAGGGCTAACTCTCATTCTCTCTCTCTCTCTCTCTCTCTCTCTCAAATAAATAAATAAATAAATAAGCAAGCAAGCAAGCAAGCTCCCAGAGCCCCTTGAAGTAGGATAATATTAAAATTTAAACTCAACCACTGGCAGCTTCAGATCAGCTCTGTTCAGTGAGATGTACTCTCCAGGCAGGAATGTCAAAGAAAAGTGACCCTAACGTGTCTGTCTCCCTAAGTTGGAGGGACCACCTTCAGTAAAAACTGATTTTTACTGATTTCAAGTTAGGCCATAGGATACCAACAGCTTGGAGCTGCCATAAAGGAAGTTCCTCTGTCTAATACAAGCGGCTAACCCAGTGCATCATCCAAACAATACTGTTCATAAAACGTTATTAATGGGTCCTAACTCAACAGAATTTGGATATAAGGGACAGTAAGTGCCAAAGGATAACGGACATATGCTTCAGGTGGCAAACTGGCACCATAAACTCAGCAACTGACCTTAAAAATTGTATATTCATCTCAGGTTACTGAGGACCAACATCTAGAAATTACTAGTATTCCTGGTCTTGCTCTTTCCAGAAAAGTGAAACTTGAAGGGAGCGAAGAGAAATCCCCAGCTGTGATGACAAAACCATCTGATCTTTCCCCCGCCCCTCTTCTGCACACATCCATTTTTCACAAGACAGCCACATCAAGAAGGAAAGATGTAGTAAGGCCTGGCCACAGAGCATGACACTGTGATGTGCTAGTACACTCTCAGTTATTTCCAACTTCATTCAAAAGAGAGGTAGCCAGGAAAACTCCAACCTCTAGGATACAAACAGAAACCTGTCCTCATCTGCATTTGTCACAACTAGCTATCTCTTAAAGGCCCCAAATTAAAAAGCCCAGAGATCTCTTTTTAGTCAGGTTGCCTGCAATAATAATAATAATAAAAATACTGCCAACATACGCATAACAGAAACAGGAAGGAAGCAGGTCAAAATGCTTATAATTTTGTGCTCGCTTCGGCAGCACATATACAAAATGCTTATAATTTTGAGGGGCAGGGTGATTTAAAAAGGTCTTCTCTGTTTACAGCAAATGCAGAAGACAGAGGTCTATGATACGCGGTCTATAGTATGTCCATATTATTTTAAGTAGGAAGGGAGGTAGAGGTTTGCTATTCTTAAGTATTTTTCGTCTTCCAGTCATAGAGTCTTACTAGCTTATGAAAGGCCTTGGCCTAATGCAGTCGTTTGACAAATACAGAGTCAAGTTTCAGACCGGGAATGGGTTCTCCCATTTGAGCGAGGACAGGAAAGATCGTCTCCAAAGGCTGGCTCCACAATGATGGGAAGCAAGATTTCCTTTAAAAGCTCGACCTCCTCGACCCCACGCCTCTGCATCCTAACCTGCCGTCTCTACTTGAAAGTGCAGAATCAATCAGAAATCTCTGAACCGACTTTTTGCTTGGGTTAAGCAAATTTCATCGCAGATGAAATCTGTGTCAGAAAAGGAGACTGCATGTTTGTTTGTTTTTTTTTTCTCATGCTAAGCAAAGGCCAAAAAGATAAATAAATAATAAAAGGAAGGGTATTGACCGTCCGAGGCACTTTGGGATACTCCTGCATCAAGAAGACGTTTAAAAGTCTTCACTTTTAAAAGGCAGGGAGCACTGTTAACAAGGGTCTTCCTTAATTAAGCCCCGTAACCTTGAAGGTAGGTGGGGTGGGGAAGGGGTCTGAGACTCTAACACGCACACGGTTTACCGTCCGTCTCTAGGTTCTAGTCCACGTGTCCGTTAGAGTCACTGGCCACCACTCTCCGTCTACGCTGCAGGTGATAGGAGTCATTTCTTGCTTCCTAATCTCAAAAAAAAAAAAAACCAGGCTCGGTACATCAATGCCTCCAACGCGGCTGCGAGCGGCGGCTCCGGGCACTCCCCGGGAGGCACCGCGAGAATTTCTGCATTTGGCAGCGGGCTTCGGATGCTGCAGCGGAGCCTCCTGCAAGCAGGCGCTCGGCGCAGGGGCACCGTCACCCCGGGGTGGCAGCACGGTCCGGCTCCGGGCGCGGTCCGAGAGCGCCCGGCCAGCCCTGCCGCGGGGCCGGGAGGGATGCCCGAGGCCCGGAGCCCCCCGCCGCAGCCCCGCGGGATCAGCCCTCCAGCTGGCGCCCGGGGGCCCGCTTCCGGGCCGGGCCGGTCGCCGCCGCCACACAGGCCGGGGGCCGGTCCCAGGCGCGCGTCACCCGGGCCCCTCCGGGCACCAGCCCCGCGGGAAACGGCGGCCGGGCATCCCCGGCGCAGCACAGGAAGCGGCCCGGAGGCCTCGGCTGCCGCCGCCGCCGCACGGGGAGCCGGGCGCAGAGGCCGGAACAGCGCAAGGGCCCGGGAGCCGAGGGGCGCCTCACGCGTCTCCGCCGCGGCCGCCGCCGCCGCCGCCGCCTCCCGGGCTTGGGCCGGCGGGGCAGCCCGAGCCCCGCACCTCCGCCGCGCCGCAGCCGCAGCCGGAGCCGGAGCCGGAGCCCACGCGGCTCCCCGCCGCTAGAGCACTCACCTCCTCGCCTGGCCGGGCCGCTGCGCCGCCGGCTGTCACCGCAGCCCCACTGCCTGGCCAGCGCCCGCGCCGGATGCTATTTAAGGGCGCCGCCGTAGCCGCTACGCCCTGGCTGCGCCCCAGCCTCCAACGCCGCCGAGCCGAGCTGCTCCCGGTGCGCCCGCCGCGCCCGCCCCGCAGGCCCCGCCCCGCCCCGTCCGCGGGCCCCGCCCACCGGCAGGCCCCGCCCCGCCCGTCCGCAGGCCCCGCCCCGTCCGCAGGCCCCGCTCACCAACAGGCCCCGCCCCGCCCGTCCGCAGGCCCCGCCCCGCCCATCCGCGGGCCCCGCCCCCGACGCGTGCCCGCCTAGCGTCTGGCTACGCGCGAGCCCCGCTGCCTGCTGGCGGGTGCAGGGAGGCCGCGAGCCAGCTCACCCCTTCGCCAGCCTTCGACTTGACAGCGAGTCTATGGAAAGGCAACGGGTAGATTGTAGAGCCTCACCCTAGAAGCCTGGCTAGCCCTGGGGTCCCGTGGCTACGGGGACAGGAGGACGCCCTTTCGCATCCTCCACCCGCCCCCCCATGGCCTGCCCTGCTGACTTCGTGGCGGACGGGGGTTGGGGGCTTCTGCAGGGAGGGACCCTGCCGGCGGGAGGGCTTCCTTTGCCTATTTTTTTTTTTGGCACCCACTTGCGGAGCCCCGTTTAACCCGATTTCACCACGGTCCCCACATGGGGTTTCGCCACAGGCCCTGGCAGGGGAAGGCTCTTGTCTGGACTTCTGCAATGCCCCGGCGTGAAGCAACCCTGGACTAATCAAACCGGGTATAGTTAGAGCACAATGCACACTCACCGTTAACTCAAGGGCAATGTTCACCTGCCAAGTTCTCGGAGCCGGTGGAGCCTACTCAGCCCTCGCTGTGGTTTTGAGGGGTTCTGCATCCCTGCGATGCCCATTTGGCATGAATTTTCTCAGATCCCATCCTCGATGTTATTTTTCCTCTTAGCACCTGAGGCCTGCCGGTGTCCTAAACCTCTAATAACAATGGTGGTTCCGGGTACAGTGGTGCTCGTGCCCAGCATTGGAAGGAGGGCTGCTATCTAGTACTTCTTTGAATTTGAAGCATGAGAAGAAATATTGTTATAATAAATACCTCCAAGGGGTGCCTACGTGGCTCAGTCCGTTAAGCATGGGAATCTTAGTTTCTGCTCAAATCATGATCTGATGGGTGTGGGGCCCAGCCCAGGCTCAGGCTCCCCACTCATTAGTTTCTGCTCAAATCATGATCTGATGGGTGTGGGGCCCAGCCCAGGCTCAGGCTCCCCACTCATCGGTGATCTGCATAGTTAAGAGTCTCTCCATCTGCCCCTCGCCCAACTCACAGGCACACGCGCTCTCGCTCTCTAAGTAAACAAAATCTAAAAAATTATGATAAACACCACTCATAACAACAGGTACAGTTTACTGAAACGCTTCACACACATTATCTTCTTGACTCTTCATCATAACCCCATGCGGTTGATGGTGACATTATTCCTTTTATAGATGAGGGGGAAACAGGCACCGAGGCTGAAGGCTAGAGAGGGCAAAACTGCACTTGGATGCTCTGCTTCCAGAGCATGCACATAACCACTGGACTCCACTTGTACTTCGGTTTGTGTGAGCCTGTGCTCACTGGAGGTCACAAGCACATCAAGTTGGCTCAAGCAAGTAATACCCTAAGGACTTGCCTCCTAAAGTGTGCTGGGCACCATAGGACAGTGATGGTGAGGACAGCCCACACTCCAGTGGCCTCCGTAGCAGCTGAGTGCCCCCAAATCCCCTTCTACGCCTAGATTCTCCATCTAAAATTAAAAATGAACTCCACTTCCCTTTCTGTTGGTTTCCACTTGGCTAATCCTTGACTTCTCTGGCCAGGTCTCTTTCTCCTCACCTGTGATTTTGTCATTTTAGCCTCTTCTTTTTTCTCTTGCTTCTCCAACGAGTCCATCACCCCTCCTCGGACACTTCCAAGTTCTCTGCTGGAGTGGTTTGTTGGGGCTGCCAAAGTATCACAAAACCCAGGTAGCTTAGATCCAGAAATTTATTGTCTCATCATAATTCTAGAGGCTAGAATTTCAAAATAATGGTGTGGGCAGTGTTGCTTCCTTCTGAGAGCAGTGAGGGAAGAATCTGCTTCAGGCATCTCTCTTTGGCTTGGAGAAGGCTGTCTTTTCCCCATGTCTCCTCACCTGGTTTTCCCTCCGTTTTTTGTCTCTGTCCACATTTCTTCTATGAGGACACCAGTCATATTGGATTAGGATCCACTGTCACGGCATTAACTTGATTACCCTCTGTAAAGACCCTATCTTTAAATAAGGTTACATTTTAAGGTAGTGGCAATTCAGATTTTTCAACAAATAAATTTGGGTGGCGGGGGATACAATTCAACCCACAACATGTGACAGGTGTCACTGACTGTCTTCCTATCCCTTCCCCTCCAAGACACTTTTCTCCCCATCAATGTGCTCTTCCTTGGTTTCTAGCCCTAATGCAGGTAGCTGACAGCTGTAGAGTAGGAATGGCACACAACCAGGGATTACATCTCAATTCCTACTCTCTCTGGTAAAGCTGCTGTGTGACAATAGGGAAGCAAATTCAGGTTTCTTCTCTGGAAATAGGGAGCTAGACTGAAGAATTTCTCAGGTCCCTTTCAGTGCTTTTTTTTTTTTTAACTTATGTCCCTAGTCATTTCAAAAAGTTTTGCAATTTATAGGGTTGTCCTGTGACCATGAAATAAAGACTTTGAAGGTAGGCAGTATTGCACAGTAGTTAAAAACATAGGCTTTGGAGTTGGGCATAAGCCTCATCTCATCCTCTGTAAGACAGGAATCATGGTACCTACCTTAGAAGGGTGTCAGCCCATGGCCTCAGCTTTCTCATTAAATGAAGGTTCCAGACCCCACGATTGGGGATTCCATTTTGTAACTCGGGGAGACCTGGGAACCCAGTCGTAAGTCTCTTTTCCACTTCCTTTTCCCCCCCAAACATTTCTGTAGCCACCCAAACAAAAGCCAACTGATGTTGCAGTGGAGCAAATCTCCTAATGGAAGTTTGAGTCTCTGACCAGTTGTTCTCAATCCCATTTTGGCTTGATTAAAATGTGGCAGCTAATTCTGGCTGGGTCCAAATCTATTGCCATTTAAAACTGACTGATCCATCTTCTAGAGAAGCTAAAGAGAGTCAAGGTCCTCGTTGGGACAAGCTGAGGGACAGGTTGACAATGATCTTGTCTCACAAGCTCCCACCTGTGATTGCCAACTGCCAAGTTGTAACTATTGTTAATCTTCTATATCTACTCTTTTTGAGCATGGTCATCTGAAGTATAGCCACATCAGTTAATAGTGGCCAATGTGCTTTTAATTCCAGCCCTTGGTAAGTGGATGGTTAAAGAAAGGGTTGCATCAGTGGCTAGGTGCTCATTACTCAGTCTCTTTTGAGGCTACATCAACACTAGGCATATATCCATCTCCCCCATGAAACTAGAGAGCAGGCACCTTATGCCATTAATCTCAGATTTTCTGGGCTGCCAGCAATAGGGAAAAAAAGGATATTTCCACCAAACTGGCACTGTTCTGTAACTACTGGTTATTATCACATGGTCTCCAGTAGCCCTAATGAAGCCATCACCTTCCCTTCTCCTACACCCCTTTTATTAAGTGCACTTGATCCTCTGACTTCATTAATTTTATGAGGAAAAGTTAGTCTATAGCTCTATAGGCAGTAACTTCCATGGGTGTACCTCTCTTCCCACTGGGGAGCTCCCGGAGGTTCATCCTATCCAGCTGGATGGAAATATTTCCAGGTTAAGAGCAAAGGCTTAGAGTCAGACTGCTTGGCTACACATTCCACAACTTACTGGTTCCAGACCTTGGGCAAGAAACTCTCTAATCCCTAGCTTTCTCAAATGCCAAGTGAGTATAATACCATATGGCATCCATTCCAAGTCACAATCCATTTTGAGATGCACCATTATTTTATGTATCTCTGAGAAAGAAAAAATGCTCCCCACTATAATTACAACATCACAGTTGGAAGATGCACCCTATATTGCTTAACTTTTTCTATATAACAAATCACCTTAAAACCTAGTTGTTGCACCAAAGAAACAAACAATCCAATCATGAAATGGGCAAAAGACATGAACAGAAATCTCACAGAGGAAGACATAGACATGGCCAACATGCATATGAGAAAATGCTCTGCATCACTTGCCATCAGGGAAATACAAATCAAAACCACAATGAGATACCACCTCACACCAGCGAGAATGGGGAAAATTAACAAGGCAGGAAACCACAAATGTTGGAGAGGATGCGGAGAAAAGGGAACCCTCTTACACTGTTGGTGGGAATGTGAACTGGTGCAGCCACTCTGGAAAACTGTGTGGAGGTTCCTCAAACAGTTAAAAATAGACCTGCCCTACGACCCAGCAATTGCACTGTTGGGGATTTACCCCAAAGATTCAGATGCAATGAAACGCCGGGACACCTGCACCCCGATGTTTCTAGCAGCAATGGCCACGATAGCCAAACTGTGGAAGGAGCCTCGGTGTCCAACGAAAGATGAATGGATAAAGAAGATGTGGTTTATGTATACAATGGAATATTCCTCAGCCATTAGAAATGACAAAAACCCACCATTTGCTTCAACGTGGATGGAACTGGAGGGTATTATGCTGAGTGAAGTAAATCAGTCGGAGAAGGACAAACATTATATGGTCTCATTCATTTGGGGAATATAAATAATAGTGAAAGGGAATATAAGGGAAGGGAGAAGAAATGTGTGGGAAATATCAGAAAGGGAGACAGAACGTAAAGACTGCTAACTCTGGGAAACGAACTAGGGGTGGTAGAAGGGGAGGAGGGCGGGGGGTGGGAGTGAATGGGTGACGGGCACTGGGGGTTATTCTGTATGTTAGTAAATTGAACACCAATAAAAAATAAATTAAAAAACAAAACAAAACAAAACAAAAAAAACCTAGTTGTTGCTTAACATCTGCCTTCGGCTCAGGTCATGATCCCGGGGTTGGGCTCCCTACTCAGCACGGAGTCTGCATCTCCCTCTCCCTCTGCCTCTCCCCACCCCCACACATGCTCTCCTTTTGCTCTCTCTCAAATAAATAAAATCTTTAAAAAAAAAAAAAAACTTAGTAGCTTAAAAACAACCATTTTTTAGCTCATGGTACTGTGGCTTTGGCACTTGGGCTGGGTTCAACCAGATAGCTCCTCTGCTGGTCTCCTGAGCACTCTCTTGCAGCCAGTCAGCTGGTAGATCAATGAGCTGGATGGTTCAGGAATGGCCTCACTCACTTGGTCTGCAGGCTGTTTGCTGGGGTCCCTTTGTTCTCTCTCTTTTTTTTTTTTTTTTTAAGATTTATTTATTTACTCATGAGAGACAGAGAGACAGAGACACAGGCAGAGGGAGAAGCAGGCTCCCCACAGGAAGCCCAATGTGGGACTCAATCCTGGATCCCAGGATCATGCCTTGAGTTCAGCAGCTCAACTGCTGAGCCACTCAGGTGTCCCCCCCGCTTAGTTCTCTTCCACGTGCCCACCCCAGTAAGCTACTTCATGTGTGCCAAAATGGTGGTGTCAGGGCTTCAAGCCCAGCAAAGGGGACAAGCCCCAACATACAATTGTTCTTCAAACTTTATGTTTGTCACTATTCCATTGGTGAAAGCAAGCCACATGACCAAATCAAGTATCCACGTGGGAAAGGATTACCCAAGGCCATTGATTCAGAGGGCAACTACAATGACCATATTGCAAAATATCTACCACACATCTTGATGCCAGAGATATTAAAATCTGGAAAAATACGCATTTAAGAATACACAAAATATAATAGTAGTAGTGATGGGTGTTAAAGATTTATTATGGTGATTCAATCACAATATACATATAGCCAATCATTATGCTGTACACCTGAAACTAGTATATGTTATATGTCAATCATATCTCAATTTAAAAAAGTAAAGAAGAATCATATTAGCTAAAGCAAACATACTGCCTAAGAATATTTAGTTTGTAACTTTCTTGGTGAAGGGACACCCCAATGCTGAAGGAGATGACAGGCAAACGTTTTGGAAAGCCGGGAACATTATTAGCTTCTAGCAGAGGAAAAGACCTTTTCCTGGGACTGGAGGGAAAGAAATACAGTGGATACAGATAAAGTTTGAAAATATGGGGCACCTGGGGGGCTCAGCGGTTGAGCAGCTGCCTTCGGCTCAGTGTGTGATCCTGGAATCCAGGATTGAGTCCTGCATTGGCTCCCTGCATGGAGCCTGCTTCTTCCTCTGCCTGTGTCTCTGCCTCTCTCTCTCTCTGTCTCTCTGTCTCTCTGTGTGTGTGTGTGTCTCTCATGAATAAATAAATAAATCTTTATAAAAAAAAAAGTTTCAAAATACTAGAGCTGAAAGAGGAAGGAATCCTGCCCTCCAATCCTGTGGACAAAGTAAATCAAATATTCTTCATTCCAAAGAATATATCATCCTGATGCCTTTCCCTCTCCCTATTCCTTGAGAGATTACAGTCCTGTGCTCCCTCTGTTTTCACAGAAGAAATGATGTTTTCACAGGAAAAATCATGCGTCTGTGGGTTTTAGTCAAGGAAATAATTCCTTGGTCAATATGAAAACATGTATGACTGTCCAGTTCAATGTACAGTGGTGGTATATATTGTTTCCCTTAAGAATTTTTACCTTTGAGCATTCCTGGCAAGTCCATCACAGGAGCCCTCCAGCCTTCTGTAAACTTTAGTGAGTCAACAGAGTTTATCGAACTAAAGTTCCCAATTCAAAGCCACTAGTGCTCTGACAAAATGTGCTTTTCTGCTTTAAAATCTGGAGTGTCCCTTAAACAGTTTAGGGTGACAAGATGAAATATATCAAGAAGAAAGCTCCTTCCAAGGTACTTAAATATTAATCACACCCCTGCTGTCCAAACATCGTGTTCTCTTTTTGTTCAATAATCTCTCCACTGACTTAATAGAAGAATACATAAGCCAAAACTTTTGAAAGTGTGTTTTCTGCTTATTAGAAGAAGACCATACTTTCTCAAGAGAATAAAATCCTATATCTGATACCTAAATAGACCCTGGGATAGATAGGTAGATGATGATGATAGATAGATAGGCAGGTGGATGGATAGATAGAGAAGGACAGAGAGAGTGAGATGCTTGGGGTATGGTGGGCCTTTTGGGGATCACGTGTCATCTTTGATCCAAGAAAGGATGAATATTTCTTAAAAAAAAAAAGAAAGAAAGAAAGAAAGAAAGAAAGCAAGCAGGGCAGGGGCTGGTGAGTCCCTCTATGAGATAATGCCTGTAAAACACTCAGTACACTGCTTGGCCCTTCGTGAATGTAAATACTATTACTTTTGCTTCTCTTTGGGAAGCCTTTGTAGCTTATACTTCTTTCTATCTGCAACCCTGTAAAGTCTTACTTACCCAAGACCTAACTCAGGCATCCGTTACTCCAGGACACAGACACACCACACACACACACACAGAATGCGTTGCCCCCAGAGCTGTGTTAGCCTGCACTTGAGATGTGTTGCCTATTTTAACAGGTTGTCAATTCTGTGCTTCTAGGCCAATGGGCCAGCTTTGAGCTGCCCAACAGTGGATAATCTGTGCATAGACACCCCCTACCCTCATGCCAACACAATGCCTGACACTTGGTACACGTTTATTCCATTGAACTGCTGTGTCACCACCACCTCCAGTAGAACTGCTTCTCATTCCCCTACGTATAATTGCTCTTTCCTCTGGACGTGCTCCCACAGCTCTTTATAATGTTTCTGTCATAGGACTTGTCACATTCGGTTGTGATGACTTGTTTGTGTAACACACATACGGATGGAATGTGTCTTATTCTCCTTTATATCACACAGAGACCACCCCCCCCTTCCCTGCCCGGTGCCTGGTGGTAGCAGTAAGCACTTTACAGATTCCTGGAAATGAATAAAAACAGGGTTTCAATCTCCATCCTAGTTATACTCGGGAAGGCTTGTGGCCTACAAGTCCAGAGGAAAGTTAGATTTGGTGTGTAATTCATCGATAGTTATTTCTAGTCCATTCCTAGAACCAGAACTCACTGGCTTCCTTCTCCTGTCAGGTCACAATGCTGCTCCCCCACCGTGTGCTTGAGAGAGTGATTGGTAGAGGCCCGGCCCCAATCCTGGGGCCTCTCTGACCCCCACCCCCTGTGACCCCCACCCAACTATTCTGTGGCAGGCCCACAACACCCAGCAGTGTTTGAACTTTCTTTTTTTTTTCAATAAAAAAATAAATAAAATTATTTATTAGAGACACACAGAGAGAGACAGAAACAGAGACACAGGCAGAGGGAGAAGCAGGCTCCATGCAGGGAGCCCTAGGTGGGACTTGATTCCGGTTCTCCAGGATCACACCCTGGGCTAAAGGCGGCCGCTAAACTGCTGAGCCACTGGGGCTGCCCTGAACTTTCTTCAGTGAAGAGAATGTGTCTAAAAATACCACAGGGCCTGCAGGGGACTTGGACCAGATCATCGGTCATCCCAGGTTCCCGGGGACAGGACACTGGTAATCCCCCTGGGGTTGGTATAGCAGCTCAGAGAGGTGTTGAAACTGGGTGAGGGGAGCCACATGCAGCCTTCCTCAGTTCTGCTCTGGCCTCTCCTTCGTCCTCACTGCTCCAGCCCAGCCCCTGCACGTGGTCCCAAGCCCTGCACCTGAGCCTTCTGGAGGCCACGGGTCACCCTGAGAATCTGATGAAAGATAGGGATCCTGTCTTTATCACATGCTGTCTATGGGGGTCTGAGGGTCCCTAGGTTAAGAGCCTCTGGCAGTATAGAAAGAGTATCCACTTTGGAAATATAAAGATCTAAGTTCCAGGCTGGACTCTGCCTCTTACTGGTATTTTGCTTTTTAATTTAAAAAAATTTTTTAAAGATTTTATTTACTTATTTGAAAGAGAGAGAGAACGCACAAATTGGGGGGAGGGGCCAGAGGAACAGGGAGAAGCAGACTTCCTGATGAGCAGATGTGGGGCTCCATCCCAGGACCCTGGGATCATGACCTTAGCCAAAGGCCGACGACGCTTAACCAACCGAGCTGCTCAGGTGCCCCTGTTACTGGTAATTTAAAAATGGTTAAAGAAGGGACACCTGGGTGGCTCAGTGGTTGAGCATCTGCCTTTGGGTCAGGGCGTGATCCTGGGGTCCTGGGATCGAGTCCCACATTGGGCTCCCTGCATGGAGCCTGCTTCTCCTCTGCCTGTGTCTCTGCCCCTCTGTGTGTGTGTGTGTGTGTGTGTGTGTGTCTGATGAATAAATAAAATTATAATAAATAAAATGGTTAAAGAAGACAATTTAAGTGATGCTGATGAGGGAGCAGAAAGCAAGCTGAGGGCAAAGCACAAGCGAACACCTGGAAACACCCCCTCGCCACTCCCAGGTGGGACATGTGTGACATTCCTCAGGCACTCCTGGCTGCCCTAAAACTAAGGAAAGGACAAAACAAATGGTTAACAGAGATCTCAGTCCTGCAAGACAGGAGTCTCCATCAGTTTACAAACATCTTAGTGATTTTCAGAAAAAAGCATTCTTGTGGGGTCTCTGAAAGTTAGATTATAGATAGGCCCATAGACTCAATTTTCTGGAATCCTAACATCACCCCCTGATCCAAAGTGATGTGGGAAACAAAGGTACATTTATTTATGTAAATAAAATAAATTTTCTTACGGCCTGCAGCCCATTGACCAGTACAAGAGACAGGCAAGACTACATATAACCTTCCCAGGGAAACTCCCAACTGTCTTACTGTTAATGCTTTGCTGGAGGGAAAAACAACTCTAGCTCCACAATAGCAAGGCCTCCAGGATCCTGAGAGTCTCCTTTAGCATATCAAAGTCCTTTTGGACACTTCCCTTTTTTCTTCCCTCCCCCAATTCCTGAGTATATAATCAGTCACCCCTCACAACCCCAGCGCAGCAGCTCTTTCTGCCCACGGGTCCTGTCCCTGGGCTTTAATAAAGCCAGTCACCTTTATGCACCTAAGACATGTCAAGAATTCTTTCTTGGCCATCTGCTCTGGACCTCATCTACATTCCCAAAGGACATCGATGTGAACAAATTATTTAACACACTTCATGGAGCCCATCCCATTCAAGAACTGTAAAGCAGGGAGGAAGGCGGGAAGTGTTTATAAGATAAATGATGAAGGACAGGGAAGAGAAAAACAGAAAATACCTGATTGGCTGGAGCTACATGGTTACCCTAGATTGGAGTGAGAAGGAACAAAGAAATATGTATAGAGCCCAGGCGGGCTTGGCATTTGGGCACTGGCCCACTCCATACACTGCATTTCTGGTCAAGTGGAGCATTTATAGGCACACGAAAGTCATCTGAATTTGGTTTACTGACAGTACACCCTGGACAGGAGCAGATCCATCTTGGGTCTAGAAATTTGTCTTAACGCTACTTGTATGACTTCTCTCTCTGAGCCTCATTTCCCACACCTGAAACTACAGGTGATGAGCAGCCTGCCACATAATAGGACGTTGGTTCTAGGTTCCCCATCCCAAGCCTCCAGGTATAGTGTAACCATTTTTAAGTGCGTGGTGTTATCAGTTTGGCACATGTAGGCAGTTTTATTCTAAGTTTTTAAATGAAGATCTGCAGACTTCATTTAAAAACATTTGCCGGGCAGTTAACGATACGCTATCCAGGAGGCAGGTGTTGGAGTGTGCAGGTGCGTGTGTGTACACCTACTCATGACAGATGCACAGAGTTGAATAATATATGGGACCTCGGCTCACAGTATGATGACCAAGAGCCTATCTATCCCTAGAATATACTCTTTCTCAAAAATTTTAGTACAAAATATTTTACCTAATTCACTCACTAAAAAGACACGGTACTGGGGCCTCCAGCATTTTGGCCATGTGATCAAAGTCTGACCCTTCTTTGATGCCCACCTATGTCTGTGACAGTACATTCTTTTCCTTGACTCTGTTAAATTTGAAGCCAAGAGTCTCCATCAGGAATAGTCTTATGTAGTCAGAACGGAAGGAGATGTCTTTGTTTTTTTGTTAAAGATTTTATTTATTCATTCATGAGAGAGAGAGAGACACACACACACACACACACACACACACACACACACACACGCAGAGACACAGGCAGAGGGAGAAGCAGGCTCCATGCAGGGAGCCTGATATGGGACTCGATCCCGGGACTCCAGGATCACACCCTGGGCCAAAGGCAGGCGCTAAACCACTGAGCCATCCAGGAATCCCATGTATTTGGCCTAAATACATGGAATTTTGAAATTAGTTCAATATGGTAAATATCAATGTTCTCACTGACTGAATAAAATTAATTATAATACTCATTCTGCACAGCTAAAGGCTATTAAAAGGTGTTTTGCAGAGGACTGGTTTTGTATCACTGTTAAAATCCATATACTTTTTTTTTTTTAATAGCTGACAGGCTCTTCTTCCATTTAAAATGCAGGCACATACCTTGGGCTTCTGGTCATTTGGAATCACAGTTTAAAACATTTAGATGCCTCTACTCTCACGGGGTCTTCTTCAGGTCACTCGATTTGCCAGAATTTACAAAGCTCCCACTTTGCCAAGCACTTGGCTTTTTTGGTAATAATCTGGAGAGGTTGCTGAAAACTTAAATGGTTGTAATTTTCTGAAATCTCTTTCTCCTGGGTGTTGTTCCTACTGAGGTATATACCCCATGCTATTTGGTGTCTATAACTTTTATGTTAAATGAAAAAAAAATAGCATAGTGGACTAGTCTAAACTTTGGGTTAATAGGTCAGCTTTAATTTACCTCCTTTTCAAGTATATTGAAAAATCATCTTTACCATGCACTCACTTTTACTGGTAGGCACCATTTGGGGCTCGGAACTGTTGTGGGTATAAGACAAAAGACGTGATTTCTATCTGCAAAGGTTTTTAAGTTAAACTGGGAATTGTTAAATAATAGGGAATGTATTCGGTCTTTGTCCTTGATTCCTGGCCTGGAGTCCCTAAAACCCTTGGAATTTCCTGAGTGTTAAGTGTCTTTTGTTACTCAACGTGAGTCCCTTTGGCTTGAGTTTATGCTAATGAGGTGATTTAGAGTAGCCTCAGACTAGGGTCACCTTCCAGCCTCACTCATTGACTTCCAGGAAGTTAGCAGGGGTCTGGAGATTCAGTTCCAGAACACCTCTGAGAAGAAATCTGATGAGCTTCTGAGTTAGTGGACACATTCATGTGCCCAGAGGGTGGCACACCCCAACTCCACGGAGATAGCTGCTCCCACACTCAGGACCTTCCTGAACCTTGCCCCAATAAACTTCTTCATCTGGCTGTTTATTTTTAACCTTTATAACATCCCTGAGTTCTATGAGTTGTGCTAGCCAATTATGGAACCCGAGAAGTGAATCACGGGAATGCCCAATTTGTAGCCAAATTGGACATAAGTGTGGGGCCTCGCTACTTGCAATTGACATCTGAAGCAAGAGGGCAGTCTTTGGGACTGAGCCCTTAACCTTTGGGAGTCTGTGCTGACTCTAGGTTATGAACTGAATTGAATTGTTGATGTCAGCAGAAAATTGGCTATTGGTTTTGGAAAATACCCCAGGAACACAGGATATATATTTTTAAGGATAAATAATAATACCAAATAGCACAGAAAAAAATGTGAATGAGTGGTGCCTTAGTCAGCTTATGCTAGGTTTTGCTACAGGGACATGAACTCTAAAATTTCGGTGGCTGGGGCACCTGAGTGGCTCAGTCTGTCAAGCATCTGCCTTTGGCTCAGATCTTGATCCCGGAGTCCTGGGATGGAGCCCCATATCAGCCTGCTGCCCAGTGAGGAGCCTGCTTTTCCCTCCCCCTCTGCCTGCTGCTCCCCTTGCTTGTGCTGTCTCTCTGTCAAATAAATAAAATCTTTAAAAAATAAAATAAAATTTCAGTGGCCGATAACAACAAAAGTTTCTTTTTCTTTTCTTTTCTTTTTTTTTTTTAAGATTTTTATTTATTTGTTCATGAGAGACACAGAGAGAGAGGCAGAGACACAAGCAGAGGGAGAAGCAGGCTCCCTGCAGGGAGCAAATTGTGGGACTAGATCCCAGGACCCCAGGATCACGACCTGAGCCAAAGGCAGACGCTCAACCACTGAGCCACCCAAGTGCCCCAAACGTTTATTTTTCAGTCTCATGACAGCTGAACTAAAGATCATCTGTGGACTCCACAGATTTTCATCTCTCCAGGACCCAGGTTGGAAGGACAGCCTCTCTCAAAGGAGATGCCACTCATGGCAAAGAAGAAAGTGCAATGGGAGGGCCACATCACTTTCAAAGCTCTGCTTGGATGGGGCACATGCCACTTCTGCTCACATTTTATTGGCGCCGTCAAGTTATGAGGGTGACGTATAATCCTTCCACAAGAAGGGGCTGTGAATAGCAGGGGCCGAGAATCCAATCTATCATAAGTAGTGTAGGGAAAGAGCACTATGGGAACAAAGAGGCAGGACATTCACTGGGAAGAGTAGCCATGGCGGATCCCTCACTGAAGGGACCTTGAAGAATGGTTAGGATTTAGACAGATGGGGATGGTGCTGAGCCCTTTAGATGAGGGAGCCAAGTGCCCAAGACATATTCAGATGACAAGAAATAGACAATTCAGAAAGAATAGGGTAGGAGGAGGCAGGTTGTTTAGGAGAAAGACTTTTTTTTTTTTTTTTTGAGAAAGATTGAACTACTTGAATCACCATACATGGATACATGATGGTAACTGCAAATATTTATTGAACTTTGCACTAAGAGTTTACATATACACGCACTAAGTGTGTATACATGCACTAAGATTTAAATATACTCTTATTTAAAACTACCATGATATTTCTTCCTATTTAATAGAAATTGCAGGTTCAAGAGGTTGAACTACTGGCCTGAAGCTACATAGCTGGTGAGTGCAGAAGTCAAGATTCAAACCCTAGCAGTCTGCTCCAGAAGTACAATCTTCACTGCACTGCTTCTGGAAGAGCTTGGGGGCGGGGGTGGGGAGCGGATTAACACACCTACCCTCTGCTGAACGGTCGGCTTCTTGGCTGTAAGCAATAGAAACCAATTATGGCTGATTTGTATAGATCTGGAATATTGGAAAGAACTCACAAGACATTCAGTATCTGAGCCTGGTATCCAAGCCAAGAAGCAAGAAGAAGCATAGCCATCTTTTAGCAAGAACAGCCTTGTTAGAATGCCACCACCACAGCCGCAGTCGCTGGTGCAACAAGGAGATCCCAGCTAATCTCTTTGTGATTGTTACACTTGCTCAAGATTCCAAATTGTAGGATGAGCCTCTGATTGTCAGCCTCTGGCCCTATACCTGCACTCTGGCTGCCAGGGCAGAGAAAGAAAGAGGATCTCTAGGCTTTGTCATCTGTAGTTGCCAACAAGGTAGTGTGACCCTACCTCCCCCCACCACCCCCCCAACCCATAGAAGGAGAATTGAGCATTGCACAGTAAAAAATGACAAATGTCCACCAAATTCTGTAACCCTGTGTGTGTGTGTGGGGGGGTGGGTGTGGGTGTGCGGGGGGGTGGGGTGGGTTATAATGTATGTGATGGGGATGCGTGGGTGGCTCACTGGTTGGATGCCTGCCTTTGGCTCAGGTCATGGTCCCAGGATCCTGGGATCAAGTCCCACATCAGGCTCTCCATGAGGTGCCTGCTTCTCCCTCTGCCTATATCTCTGCCTCTCTTTGTGTCTCTCATGAATGGGTAAATAAAATCTTTTGCAATGATAGAGGCAAGTACTAGGATTAGAATTAATGTAGAGGAGGGGAATTAATTATTTCTCAGGGACTTGGGTTGATGGAATAATGGTAGGCCTCATGGTGGAGTAGCCCCTTAAACAAAGTTTTGAAGGATAAATGGCTAGGAATCATCAAACCAATGCTAACAAGTCCAGGTACAAATGAGCATATAGGGAGGTACAGATGGATGAAATGACCCTGAGCGTAGAACAAGGACATGGGGCCAACATGGCAGCTGCTCTTGGCCAGCCCAGCTGATTGGACTGGGTGATGGAGAGTCACGGAACAGTTTCAAATAGAGGTGGGTCACAGCTGCATTTTAGAAAGCTCGCTTTGATTCCTGATGGAGGGTGGATGGCAGAATGGGTGTGGGCTGGGGTTAAGCCTGCTAGGCCATGGGAGATCAAGTTTCTAATTCTGGCTCTTTCACCAATTAACTGTGTGATTTTGCCTCCAATTTATGCTTTACATGTTAGGCCTTGTTATTCTCATCTTTTAAATGCTTTGGATGGATAAAACAATCTTTTTTTTTTTTAATTTTTTTTTTTTAATTTTTATTTATTTATGATAGTCACAGAATGAGAGAGAGAGAGGCAGAGACACAGGCAGAGGGAGAAGCAGGCTCCATGCACCGGGAGCCTGATGTGGGATTCGATCCCGGGTCTCCAGGATCGCGCCCTGGGCCAAAGGCAGGCGCTAAACCGCTGCGCCACCCAGGGATCCCCTCTTTTTTTTTTTTTTAAAGATTTATTTGTTTTAGAGGGCGAGAGGGAGCATCTTAAGCAGACTCCCTGCTGAGCATAGAGCTCGAGGCAGTGTTTGATCTCATACCCTGAGATCATGATCTGAGCAGAAATCATGAGTCAGTGAGACACCTAACCAACTGAGCCACCCAGGTGTCCCTGAATAGATAAGATAATCTTTTTCTTTTTTTTAATGGTTTTATTTATTTATTCATGAGAGACACACAGAGAGAGGCAGAGACACAGGCAGAGGGAGAAGCAGGTTCCCTGCAGGGAGCCTGATGTGGGACTTGAGCCCGGAAATCTGGGATCACAACCTGAGCTGAAGGCAGATGCTCAACTGCTGAGCCACCCAGGTGTCCCGGGATAAGATAATCTTAACATGGTCCATTCTACCTTTGAAGTTCTAGGACTTAGTCACCCAAAGAAAGATTGGAGTACAAGTATAAAAAGTCTTCAATTCCAGGGTAAGGTATTTAAAATACTTATTTGTTTATTCAACATTTTATTGAATTTTCTATGTGAAGCACTGTTCTAGGGAAATAGGGAACAAGGAAATTCTCCAACAGCATATGAACTTTTAGGAATAAGAGCTCATATTCTAACAGGGTGAGAGGTCAACAATAAAGATACAACTGTCAAATAATATAAGGTGGCAATATGTGCTATCAAGAAAAATAAAACAATAGAAAAATAAAAGTTGGGGGTACCTGCGTGGCTCAGTTGGTTAAGTATCTGCCTTTGGTTCAAGTCATGATCTCAGGGTCTTGTGATTGAGCCCTGTGACGGACTCCCTGCTCAGTGGGGAGTCTGCTTGTCCGTCTCCCTCTGCTCCTTCCCCCAACATATTCTCTTTCTCTGTGTCTCTGTGTCTGTCTCTCTCCCCCACACATGCACACACACTCTCTCTCAAATAAGTAAATAAAATCTGAAAAAAAATGAATTAAAATGAAAGTTTGGGAGATTGACAGTGACAGGAGAGAGGCACTCCTTATATACATTGGCAAGGAAGGCTTCTCAAGGAAGCAAAAGAGATTTTGAGAAGATATTTAAATGAAAGAGGGATCAAGTGCCATGATGACAAGTGGGAAGAAATTTCCCAGCTGAGTGTGATGGAATAAATGGCAATTGCATTACAACAACATGGATGGAACTAGAGGGTACTATGCTAAGCAAAATAAGTCAGTCAAAGAAAGACAAATACCATATAATTTCACTCATATGTAGAACTTATGAAATAAAACAGATGAACATAGGGGAAGGGAAGGAAAAATAAAATAAGATGAAAATTGAGAGGGAGGCAAACCATAAGAGACGCCAAACCCTAGGAACCAAACTAAGGGTCACTGGAAGTGGGTAGGGAGATGGGGTAACTTGGTAATGGGCATTAAGGAGGGCATGTTTCATAATGAGCACTGAGTGTAATTTCCAACTGATGAATCATGAAATTCTACCTCTGAAACTAAAATAAAAATAAAAAATAAATGGTAACCGCAAAGGTGTCAGGGAGGTTATGTTTAAGGAAGAGAAGGAAGGTCAATGAGGCAGAGCAGAGTAAGGAAAGTGTCAGGTAAAGGGAAGAATGAAGGCAAAGGCTCTGAGTCATGTGTTGGAAAGGACAGGGCAATCAATATGGTAGAATGGAGTGAGCCAGGAAAGCGATTTCAGTAGATGACTTCAGAGACATAGTCATGGGCCAACCTTCCTCCTTGACTTGTCTTTTATTCTATTATTTCACTGTGGCAGGCACAGGGCTGAGCTCTGCAAACACACTCATCAACAGGTCATGCCTTCAAGGAGCTTAAAAAGCTTCTAATGGATTCACAAGTATGCTAAACACATTTTTAGTCATCAACCATATCTTCTGGCACTTCATATCTTGCCAACTCAAACTCTTCTGATCCATCAGGCTGCTGCTTAATATACTTGCTTTACTTGGGTTTGCCCTTATTATCAACTCCCAAATCTAAAGCTTTTTTAGACTTTAAGGTAAGCTCATATACCAGTTTCTTCAGGGAACTTTTATACCTAGGTTGGAAGAAATTGCACTCATTCTTCAAATTGTCCATCCATCCATCCATCATATTTTTTGGTTCTTTTTCTTTCAAACAGGTAGCAGGGCTGTCCGGGGCCTTGTTGATGCAGAGTAAATAAAACACAATCTTGCTTTCAATTAAGTCAGAATGTAATGGCAAAGTTTGACAAGAAAATCAACCATTGAAATACAGGAAACATTACAATCGATTGTTTTTTAATTAGGCACTGCCTGTTTGCTCAATGCCATATTAAACACAATGAATAATAATAATAAGAGAAATAGCAAATCCTGACTAATCATATTTCCTGTTTACAAATAGAATTTGTAAACAATTTTTCAGTGTAGAGAATAGATATTAAATATCTCCCGATTAAAGACTTTATATAAAGTTCAAATAATAGAAATTCAATTGGATAATTCAGTATGACGACAAAAATAAATACAGTTGACCCTTGAATAATGCAGGGGCTAGGGGTGCCAACCCTTCCAAACACAGTTAAAATCTGTGTGTAACTTCTGACTCCCAGAAAACTCAACTAATAGCCTACTGTTGACTAGAAGCCTTAACACATATTTTGTATGTTATATATATCATATACTGTATTCTTACAACAAACCAAGCTAGAGAAAAGAAAATGTTATTAATAAAATCATAAAGAAGGGGCACCTGGGCAGGTCAGTGGTTGAGCGTCTGACTTCAGTTCAAGTCGTGATCCCAGGATCCCGGGATCGAGTCCCACATCAGGCTCCCTGTGGGGATCCTGCTTCTCCCTCTGCATATGTCTCTGCCTCTCTCTCTCTCTCTCTCTCTGTGTCTCTCATGAATAAATAAATAAAATCTTAAAAAAAAATAACCAAAATGAATCATTTGTCAGTACCTACTTCAATATTGTCTTATATGATCCCAAACACTGTAGATGTTAATACACATTAATAACACCAAACATGAGAAAATGAAAATATGATGTAAAAAATTCATATTTATTTACAGGTATAATGATTCACACATTAATAATGAAAAAGCAGCGATATGATTGCTTTATGGTAGCCTTGTATATCCCCTATGATTGCTTCACAGTAGCCTAGCCTATGTAGTAATGAAATTGCTATAAAATTTTTATGGCACACAGCATAATAGTAATATTCATACACAGTAACACAGTATTGAAAACATTGTTATATTGTTTAAAACCACTTACCCATGATTGCCCCATGTGTAACTTCTGCAATTATGAAAGAGAGGCATACTGCTTAACGGTGATGTAATTCTTTGAAAGCAGTCATAAAACAGTAAGAAAACTAACACATTATTAATTTTTTACTAAGTACTGCTCACCTTCTGCCTATATAAGGATAAGCTAGCCGTTGCCAAGTCTTGGCTCACGGTGCTCTGCACGGTGAAAACGTAGGCCATGGTGAGGACGATGATACAAGAACGTCTTCTACAGTTCTTGCCCTACTAATGTTAGATCTTCACAGAAGCCACATACACATACATGACAGATAATCCTTAATGGAATGGCATGACAATTATATATTATTCATTAAGTGGAAAATGGGTCATCATAAAGGCCTTGATTCTCCTCGTCTTCCTGTTGAGTAGGCTGAGGAGGATGGAGCTCATCCAGACTTAGGGAGTTAGTCTCGCTGTCCCAGGGCAGGCAGAGGTAGAGGGGAGGCAGGAGGAGCAGGCACACTAGGTATACATTTATAGAAATATATCGTAATCTCTGCCTGCCTTTTTTACTTTTCCATTTGTCTGGAGATATTTCTAAATGGGACCAATCCTTCTTCCACTGTTACCGTGTCAGTGCCTGTATCACAGAAGGGTCCATGTCATTAAAAAAAGACAAAAATCAGTTCTTGAGTTAATCAGATTGGTTTCTGCCAGAGTGGCCAATGTCCATTTTCCTGGCACTGCCCCCTTCTGCATCTTCTTCCTCGTTGGCTGGCATTGGTTTGGGAGCCTTCATCTCAGTCTGGCCATCTCTTAATTCCTCTGACGTGGTATTCTATTAGCTCTTGAATTTTTCTAACACCCATATCTCGAAACCCTTTATCCCCTACCCTTTTCTACCATATCCATAATCTCTTTCATTATTTCTTCGACTGGCACTGGCGTAAATCCTGTGAAGTCTTGCACAGCATCTGAGCAGTTTTCTCCAGCAGGAATTTATTGCTTCGGGCTTGATGGCTTTTTCTATGACAACAATGGTCCCTTCAATGGTGTAATTCTTCCAGACTTTCATGATTTCTCTCTACCGGGGTTCTCTTCTACAGCTTTGAGAATCTTTCTATAGAGTAATGTGTGTAATGAGCCTTAAAAGTCCTTATGACCCCCGATCTAGAGTCTGAATTAAAGATGTTGTGTTTCAGGGCAAGAGACCACTCCGATGCTTTTGGTGTTGAATTCATGTGGTTGTGGGGGACCAGGGGTGTTGTCCAATATGAAAGGAACTTTATCTTAAAACCTTTTTTTTTTTTTTCCAAAGGAACTTTAAAAGGCAGTCATTTATTGCTAATGTACTTCCTGACTTCAGGGACGAAGTATTGATGGAACTAATCCAGAAAAAAAGGGTTCTGGCTGTATAATCAAAAGACCGACAGCTGGTGTTTATCTTTTCCCTTCAAGGCTAGGGGTTCACAGCTTCCCAGAAAAGGGCAGTCCTGATCATAAACCCAACTACCTTTGCACAAAGCAGGAGTGTTAGCCTATCCCTTCCTGTCCCGAATCCTAGTACTTGCTTTTCCTCCTCACTGATAAATGTCCTTTGTGGCATTTCTGCCTTCATCTGCATTAAAAACCCGTTCGGGCAGATCTTTCTCCTCCATGATTTTCTTCATGTGTCTGGGAACTTATCTGGTGCCTCTTGGTCAGCAGAAGCCACTTCTCCTGTTATCTTGAGATTACTTAAACCAAACCTCTTTCTAAGATCAAACCATCCTTTGCTGGCATTAAATTCTTCAGCTTTAGATCATTTGCCTTCCTTCTGCTTCACGTTGTCATATCAGGACCCTGCTTTGTCTTGAATCATGTTGGAGGCTGATATATGCCTTTTCTGTAACAATCCTGTGCCTGCATAAAAGCTGTTATTCTTCCGGGTGCCTGGGTGGCTCAGTCGGGTTAATGTCTCGGGTCATGATCTCAGGGTCATGGGATTGAGCCTCAGCATGGAGATTCTCTCTTTCTTTCAGTCCCTCCCCCACACTGCTCCCCTCCCCCACCCTAGGTTGCACACTCACACATTCCCAATAAGAAATAAAGGATGTTTAGCAAGAAGTGCAAGGTTTTCATGCCGCCGGTGTAGCTGTGGCAATGGCATCACGGATTTTCTTTTCTTTTTCTTTCTTTCTTTTTTTTTTTTAATAATGGTTCTTATGCTGGATTCATTTACTTGAAACTACAGGCAACCACATCTTATAGGTCACCATCTCCAGTACATATCAAGCAATTCAACTTTTTTTTGATAATATCAAGACTTTTCTCTGCTTCTTGGGAGCACTTCCAGCATCGCTAGTGGTGCTTCACATGGATTCCGTGATGTTCAAGTATTGCACTAAATATGATGAAAAATATGCAAGAACTGTTAGTGATCACTTTTTACTGCCATTCAATTTACTGGAGAGATGAGCTGCCCACATGGAGATAATTAGCATGACAGGGTGTTTTATTTTTTATTTTTATTTTTATTTTTTTATGATAAAGCCATTTTGGAAGATAGGTTAGGCTGGTTTTTTTGTTTTTTAATTTTTATTTATTTATGATAGTCTCAGAGAGAGAGAGAGGCAGAGACATAGGCAGAGGGAGAAACAGGCTCCATGCACCGGGAGCCCGACGTGGGATTCGATCCCAGGTCTCCAGGATTGGGCCCTGGGCCAAAGGCAGGCGCCAAACCGCTGCGCCACCCAGGGATCCCGACAGGGTGTTTTAAGAGGCTATCTGTACACTTGAGGTCACCCCAGGAGCTGTAGGAGGTGGCTACAAAATTATTAGTGTAGTGCAATATGTACTACAGTTAGTTTTACTAACCGCATCTTTATGCTTGTTTATATTTCTCCTGGCTGCAAATGGTGGTATGTCTGGTCTCTGTAAGTTTTCATAAATTTTAACTTTTTGTAATAGATTTGTGAATATTTTATGGTAGCAAATAATAAAATAGGCTAATCTCTACATATATTTTACTCATTCATGACATACCTTTTTCTTAACTTTTTTCGATATCCCTAGGCTGCGTGCTTCATCCGAATTTTCTCAAATTGTCGCAATTCTCCAAAAAATTTTCCAACTTTTTTTTTAAAAAATTCACATATTATTGGACCTGCACAGTTCAAACCTGTGTTGTTCAAAGGGCAACTATAATCTATATGTGAATTTCACTGATAATGGAGTAGATCTTTCAAATAGTAAATTTCTGTGTAAATCAAGCAATTAATCAAAAATATTACAAAACAGTCTACCAACTAGACATTGGAAGAATCCCACTCAAGCTGTTTATATTTATGTTTAACTATAGGAATAAGACCCACAGATATGAAAAGTAACTGCATTAAAAAAAATAAGACAGTGAAGGATAGCAACCAAATTAGTACAGGGAATAAAAGATACTAATTCAGACTAGTATTGAGGAGGGAGGCTTTGAATTGGTCCTTTCGTGATGAGTGAAATTCATAGAATGAAAATGAGTGAAGGTGGAACTCCTGTTTGGGGAAATAATGACAGCAAAGGCCTGTTTGAGAGATGGTAAAATGTTAAAAAAATTGTAGGAAAGAGTATGGGGCTCATCCAGACTTAGGGACTTAGCACTGGCCTGTTTTGCTCATCATCATCCCCAGAATACAGCCCCATATAAACGTAGGTTGGATGAATGAATTTTTAAAGATGAATGAATGAACCACAGGAGCTATTGCAGATTCTTATTTAAGAAAATGTCTTAAAGAAAATGGTACTTCTGGAAGATTGGCCTGGCACAGCAGAACTGAGTGGGAGAGAGTGACTAGAGGGCTACCCCTGGGAAGTGCAGTGTCACATGGAAGAGACAAAAATCACACCAGAAAGAGCCAAAGATGAAGCCAGGCACCAGAAGGATGGCGGTGTGTTTGTAGGGGAGGAGGGTGTTTGAGGAGGGCCCATGATTTATTTCCATAAATGTTTGATATCTCCTTCATCTTATCTGTGATTCAGAGATGAAAGCTATTATTTTATGTTTTGTGTGTTTCAAGTGGGGGGGGTAGGGGTGTGCTTCGCTTACTTCTGAGCTGGGGGAACACTGTTGATGAGGTCCCCAAAAGACAGCAGGAAGCTGTGCTAGGGGGCAGCCTGGGTGGCTCAGCGGTTTAGCGCCGCCTTCAGCCCAGGGCCTGATCCTGGAGACCCTGGATCAAGTCCCACATCAGGCTCCCTGCATGGAGCCTGCTTCACCCTCTGCCTTTGTCTCTGCCTCTCTCTCTCTGTCTCATGAATAAATAAAATCTTTAAAAAAAAAAAAAAAAACTAAAAAAAAAAAAAAAAAAAAGGAAGCTGTGCTAGGAGGAAGAGTGATGCTTGCTCTGCTGTGGTACCCACCACCCAGGAAAGGCTGGGGTCATACAGCCAATAAGTGATGGGGGTAAAGCCTCTGCCTGCCCATCTCTGGATCCCACCTCCATGGAGAGTTTTTTCTAGAGAGCAGATTTTTGTCTGGACAAAGTTAAGACCTGCCCAAAGGCTGCTGTATATTTAGATGAGTGCCCACCTACATCCATCCTGCAGCTTATGTGCTCTACTGAAACCCATTTGTTAAATGCCAATAAAAGTCATCTTACCATAAAGTTTTCCAGGCATCCATTGTTTTGTCTTTGCCAGAAGGATAACGATGGTTCACAGAATTTCTGAGCGCCAATGACAGATGAAGGTGGCTTGTCGCAATGTGGCAGCAGTGATGGTGGAGAAATCTGTAATTACATCTGTAATATATTTTGCAGGAGAACCAATAAATCTTATTTTTTGATTGGATGGGATTGGGTAGTGGTATTAACAGGGGACGTAGAGTATTCCAGAATGACTAGGGGTTTTTTTTATCCCGAAAGACTGGTAGACCAGGGCGCCATTTATTGAGGTAAGAAAGGTTTGAGCAGGACTGGTTTGTGAAGAATATCAAGGATTCGGCTCTGGAGATGTTAAATTTGAGATGTCTGGTACCCACCTCAGTGAAATTTCTGAGCAGGTGATCAGATATATGCTCAGGGGAGTCCAGGGCCGGAGATTCATATTTGGGAGGTGGATTTTTACAAATCTCCTGCCTCTTTCTCAGACATTAAAGGGGGTGTGAGGGAATAGAAATGCTTCTTGCTTCAGAGAAATGAGAAACTGATCTCCATGTGCTCATTCATATTTTCATTCATTCTACAAATTATTTATTTGGTTCTTTTCAGTGCTTGAGGCTGTGTTAAATTCTATGAGTGTGACAGTTATATTGGATGAGCACAGACACGATCACTGCCCTCACTGGATCTGACATCTACAGCAGCACCGTGACTATAATCTGAGATTCATATGTAAGTTTATTTATTTATTTTAAGGATTTTATTTATTTATTCATGAGAGACAGAGAGAGAGGCTCAGAGACACAGGCAGAGGGAGAAGCAGGCTCCATGCAGGGAGCCCGACGTGGGACTCGATCCCAGGTCTCCAGGATCACATCCTGGGCCAAAGGCAGGCACTCAACCGCTGAGCCACCCGGGCTGCCCTCATATGTAAGTTTAAATGGTCTAATAGCCACATTAAAAAAGTGAAAAGAAATAGATGAAGTTAATTTTTTAAAAATTTATTTATTTGAGAGAGAAACAGAGACAGAGCATGAGCAGCAGGGAGGATGCAGAGAGAGAGGGAGAAGCAGACTCCCTCCCTGCCGACCGGGGAGCCTGACACGGGGCTCGATCCCAGAACCCTGAGATCATGACCTGAGCTAAAGTCAGCCACTTAACCGACTGAGCCACCCAGGCACCCTGATGAAGTTAATTTTAATCATATGTTATTTATCTCAGTGTGTCCAAAACAATGTCATTTCAACATATAATCGATCTAAAAAATGATTAATAAGATATTTTACATTCTTTTTTAAATTTGGTTTTCAAAATCCATTGGGTATTTTATACATGCGGCACATCCCAATTCAGGTGAACCCCACCCTTCAAGTACTCAGTAGCTTCATACAGCCCAGATCTAGAGGGTGTTGTGCCACTTTGCTCCCTGATGTCTAACTCCCCCCACATACCCCCCACCTGCCCTGGGGTCATCTCAGGACACTGGGGACCATTTGGAGCTCCTGGCTGCTGTCAGATAACGAGGTGGAGACTCTGAGGATCACAACCCCAGAACAAAACTCTCAGTACCTTCCCCCTGAAGGGCCAGCAACTGCAGCCTGACAGTACTGGTGCCGACACTACACAGACCAGTATCCCGCCATCCCCGGCCACACCCGGATTAATTGTCGACCCACTGGAGGATAATTGCTGTGTGTTTTTAAAATGAGAGCATCGCCACCAGGGTAAATATATGTAATAGCAGGATTAAAAAAAAAAAAGTTGATTTTCAATACATCAAGCTGTCTAAATCCCAGCATCTCCCTAGATAGCCTCCCCCTCCTTATCTTGTTTCCCTGACATGTGCTAGTGACCCCATCAGACAGTATTTCCTCTCTGAACCCCAGCACCCGGCCAAGGTAGGGCTCAGTATGCACCTAGTGAATGAGCTCGGATGGCATGCTATGCTTGCTCTGTGACCCAGGGGAGCAGAATGTGGGATCCTGAAGGTGGGATCTGTTTTTCAGACTAGTTCCTTCTAACGACAGATACAAAAACTAATGCCTTCTGTGATGGCTTTTGGGAGGAATCAATGTGGATGGTTCTCTCTTTAATGACTGTGTCTCATAGTTACACACTTCCCCTCTTCCCCGCCACCTGCAGTTCAAAGGTCAACAAAAACAGGTCTTAAGCAAATACCATATGATTTCACTCACATACTGAATTAAAGAAACAAAACAAACGAGCAAAGGGAAAATGGAGAGGCGAGCCAAGAAACAGACTATCAACTCTAGAGAACACATTGCTGGTTACCAGAGAGGAGGTGGAGGGAGGATGGGTGAAAGGGGTGATGGGGATTGAGGGGAGCACTGTGTGAGGAGCACCGGGTGTCATGTGCAAGTGTTGAATCATGGCATTGTCCACCTGAAACTAATATCACACTGGATGTTAACGAACTCAAATTTGAATACAAATTTTTAAGAAAAGCAGATCATAAGGACAGAGGCCTTTGAAACCTGAGAGGAGTGCAGGAGGCCCAGTAGGAATAACCTGTGTCCACAGCGAGACAGGGATGCCTAGGGAACATCTCTGCTCAGGAACAACCATTTCTTCCTGATTCCTTCGAGCAGGCTGCCCAAGCAGACACACCCATGGCAGCGTCTATCTGCCTGCCTAACGTTTTCCCCAAAGATTCCTCCGGGTCTAAGGACAGATTCGGGCCAGCACTGGCATGCATGTTGGAATTTGCCCCATCTTTCTATCTTTTGCCTTCTTAGTTCTTCTGCTGCTTCACCAGCAAGCAAACACCAGGTTTTCCTCTGGGTTCCTGAGCGTGGGGATGCACCTTGCATGTGCATCAACAACAAAGGAATGGGATAGGCTGGGATAATCTGGGGTCTCCGGAAGCAGCAGCCAAGGATTTGCTTGGGGATCTGGGGTAGGGTGGGATTGCCAGCAGACTGTACTACATGTATGACTTTGAGTGAAGGAGGGGAAGCTAGGTGGAGTGGATGCTTCCTCGGTTCCCATGCAGTGAGGAAAGCTGAGCAAGGCCAAAGGGCACCCTGAGACCAAGCCACTGGCCTGACAAGTCCCGTGGCTCCCAGGAAGGGGCCCATTCCCAGCACCCTGCTACTTTGGTCATTGGTGGGGTGCAGCCGTTGGGAAGGGTGATCTCAGCAAGGCAGGGTTGGATTGCAGAGCAGAGCACAGTGGCAGGTGCCCTGGGCCAGTTATGCCCCTGAGTAGTTGGAGGCCCCCTCAGGGCCCCCTGGAGGCCCACGTCCAGGTTCTCCCTTGAACAAGCTTTGCGGGACCGGCTGGGCTCAGCCACAGAGCAAGTCCAGGTGACATGGTGGAATGGGCCCCAGAATTAGCATCGAGGTTCTGGGCTGAGTCCCTGGTCGGCGCTAGCTCTGTGACCTTAGATGAGTCACAGAACCTCTTACAGCCTCTGTTTCCTGATTTTTTTGTGGGGAGTGAAACAAGTGCACATGATGTGGGGCGCTTTGTACAGCGCTGATACGAATGCGAGTGTTGTAACAAAATCAACAAAGTGCAATTATTAAAGACTGATGACAGAAAGCCTGGGGTTTTGCCACCAGGAAAGTCTGTGGCAATGATAGGGATTTGCCCACCTTTGTGGTTACATTTGTACAAGGCTTTGTACTCTGCAGGATTCGGATTCTACGGGGTCTCATCACTTAGGAGATGCTAGTTTCTAGATTATGTTCTAGGCAGGTATTTATTTTAAAAAGAATTAAAAAGGCACAGGGGTTGGGGAGATAAAGAGTATTTTCAGGAAGCCCTAACATTTTATAGACGAGGGCTATTCTGCTGCTCCCAAATAATTCACGTTTGATGATCATTCATGCGAAGTCAGTGGTAGCCGCTCACTGCTTCCCTGCTTTTCTTTTCTGCCTCCGATGATCAGCAGCATTTTCCTGCTGATGAAAAGCTGTTTTAGTTTAAGGATGTTCCTCAGTTTATATTCTCAGCAAATATTGAGATTTGAAAGGCTGGGCAGCCACCTCTTCGACACGATAGGGCATAAGATTAGGCATAAGCAGTGGCTCTGAGACCTCATCCAGAGACTCAGACTTTAGGCAGATCACTCATTTTGTGAAGGATTCTGAAAGATGGAGCATGGAAAGCTGGGAGAACAAGGTGTAAAGACTCCATGGATTTATTTCCAAATAGTTGAAGGATTCAGAACTATGTAGATTTTATTCAGGAAAAAAAAAAAAGAGGGGGTAGGGAGTTGAAGTAGATAATCTGATATTAGACTCTAGGGTTCTCATGCTAGCTCTGGGGTTGTGGGTAAATGAAATGAGATGTTGGACTGGTAGGAACCGGGTAGCCAAGGGTGGAGGCTGAACTACACCAAGTGATTCAGCCCAGCAACAATTTACTCGACTGTGAAGAAACAGGTCACTCCACCCAAGGACACCCCCAGACAGAAGACTCCCCAACCAGGCTATTTGTCTTCCTGCTGATCTCAGTGAAGTGCTTTGTTTCATTTTGCCACCACCCAAAGATTAAAGGCAGTGATTTCTCCTTCAAAGGCAGCCCTACAGTTATGGCTTTCCCAACTTCTCCTTCCTTCTGGCTATGCTACCTCTTCCACTTTATGGTATAGTCCTGCATCCATGGCCACTTCAAAGGGCACATGACTACAGCAAGAGAGAATAAAGTAGACCCTGACGGAGGAGGTCTAAGTAAGCCAGGGTTTCTGAAAGTGAGGTCCACCGACACCCTGCATCAGAGTCACCTGGAGAGCTCATTAAGAAGGAGGCTTCAGGGGTACCTGGGTGGCTCAGGGGTTGAGCATCTATCTGCCTTTGGCTCAGGTTGGGATCCTGGAGTCCCAGGATCGAGTCCTGTATCAGGCATCCCGCAGAGAGCCTGCTTCTCCCTCTGCCTATGTCTCTGCCTCTCTCTCTGTGTCTCTCATGAATAAATAAATAAAATCTTAAAAAAAATTTTTTTTTAAAAAGAAGGAGGCTTTATCACACTGGGTATTGTATGTAAGTGATGAATCACTAAATTCTACTCCTGAAACCAGTATTATACTACATGTTAACTAACGAGAATTTAAATAAAAATTTGGAGAAAAAACAAAGAAAACTTCATAAGAGTTGCAATTCAGAAGCAAAATTAAATAAAATGGCAATCAACCAGCATCAAAGTCATTAGCTAACAATAGTAAAAATTTAAAAAGTTACTACTATTATCATTAAAAATAAAAGAAAAAGACAATATTTGCAAATCATATATCTGGGCGCCTGGGTACTCAGTCGATTAAGCACCTGCCTTCGGCTCAGGTTATGATCCCAGGGTCCTGGGATTGACGAGTCCCCCATCAGGCTCCCTGCTCAGCAGGGGGTCTGTTTCTCCCTTTCCCTCTGCTTGCTGCTCCCCTTGCTTGTGCTCTCTCTCTCTTTCTGTCAAAACAAAAAACAAAAAACAAAAAAAAACAATAAAATTGTTTAAAAGAATTAATATATCTGATATGGGGCTAATATCCAAAATATATGGAGAATTCATGCAATTCATCAGCAAAACAACAATCGATTAAAATTGGGCAGAGGATCTGAACAGACATTTTTCCAAAGAAGACATACAGATGACCAACAGGCATATGAAAAGTTGTTCAATACCACTAATCATCAGAAAAATGCAAATCTGACTCTTAAATACAGAGAACAAATTGGAGATTGCCAGAGGAGAGGGTAGTGGGGGAATGGGCAAAATAGGTGAAGGAGGGGATGGCTGGGTGGCTCAGTGGTTGAGTGCCTGCCTTTGCCTCAGGGCATAATCCCAGGGGTCAAGGATCAGTCCCACTTTGGGCCCCTTGCAGGGAGCCTGTTTCTCCCTCTGCCGGTGTCCCTGTCTCTCTCTCTCTCTCTGTGTCTCCCATGAAAAAATAAATAAAATCTTAAAAAAAAAATAGGTGAAGGAGATTAAGTAAAAACTTCCCATTAAAAAATAAGTAAGTCACAGTCACGGAGATGACAAGTACAAGATAGGGAAAATAGTCAATAATATCGTGCTGTATGTGCTGTATGGTGACAGATGGTGACTACACTTACCATGGTAAGCATTGAGTAACGTATAGAATTGCTGAATCAATATATTGTACACCTGAAACTAATATCATATTTTTTGTTAATTATACTTCAATTAAAAGAAAAAGCCACAATGAGAAAAAAAAAAAAAAAAAGAAAAAGAAAGAAGAAGGAGGCTTCATCAGTCCCATTCAGACCTACTTTTTCAGAATGCCTGGATACAGAATGCAGAATCTATATTGTTTCCACATATACACTATTTTTCCCCAAGCGATTCTTTGCACACATAAGCATGAATACCAATTAGATGATGTCTAAGCCCTCAGATCAAAAAATCCTGTGGCTTCATGATCCTGGTTTGAGAAACTTTATCTTGTTTTTCAGTTATTTACAGTTTTAAAGCTTTAAGCTCCTTTTCCCTTTGGGTATTTTCTCTGTACTTTCTCTTTTATTAGTCAGAGATCTATTTTTTAAGTCTTAGCAAATTATTTTAAAATAATGTACATAGCACATCGGGTGCAAGGCTCTATGTTTTGCATGGGGATGGGATACTTACAAAAATATATGAGGGGCCCTGTCCTGAAGGTGCATACAGGTCAGAAGAGGAGCTGAGATCATGTGGAACCAACTTTGCTGCATGGCTGAGGGCAATCCCAGGACCGATAATTCAGGAGGCCCCCCTTCTGATTGGTCAGTAGTTGGCCATGCCACTTGATAAATATTCTGAATATCCATCCTGGCAATAAATACCATATAAATGGTAAATACAAAGTTCTTCAAGATTTGAGAGGAGGAAGATATTACAACTAGCTGGGGCAATGAGGGGAGAGCTCCATAGAGGAAGTGCCATAGAGGACTTTCAAGGATAGATATGATTTCAATGGGAAGAGGACATTCCAATGGAAGAAATGGTATGAGAAAAGGCATCAGTGTAGAGAATTGTAAGGTGTGATCACAAAACCCAGTCTGCAGTGTGTGGAGAGGGGTTTAATTGGAAACCTAGAGGGTATATCAATTATCTAGTGCTGCAAGACTTACCACTCCAAAACCTAAAGTCTTAAAACAATAACAATCGCATATCTTGCTCAGGATTCTACAAGATGTCCTTGTTCCATCAATGTCAGCTTAACTGGGGCTGGAGGACCCACTTTCAAGACAGCTTCCTCACATGGCCAGAAAGTTGAAGGTGGCTATTCGTTCTCCTTTATGTGGGCTTCTCTATAGCTTGGGCTTCCTCACAGCTGTTGGATTGTAAAAGTAAACATACCAAGAGAGCCAGGTGGAAGATTTTTCACCTTTTATGACCTGGCTTTGGGAGTCATAGTATTGGTTCTGCTGTGGTCAGAAACTCATCCAAATTCAAAGAGTAAGAACAGAGGCTTCAACTCTCAATGGTGAGTGTCAAGGTCTTTGTAAGAAGAGAGTGCAAGAGGGGAGATATTGTCATAGCCAATATCAGAAAAGATATGTGAGAAGAAACTCCAATAATGCATTAAATAGTAATATAAAATGCTTTTAAAAAACATAGGTGGTTTCATCATATATACCACAACAACCTCCCAAATAGGCAAAGCAAATAGTATTCTTTTTTTGCAGATGAAAAAAGAAACTCAGAGAGGTGGCACGGAAAGGTGGATTTGCCATGAATTTAATGAAGCTTTAGGTTCGGAGCCCCTCACTAGCACGGACACACTCTCCCAAAACCCTAGGAGGGGCCCAGAATTGTGTACACGTAGTCACAGGTTTTGTAAATTGTCAAAGGTAAAATATATCAACAGCAATTGGTTTAAGTCCATCATACTGTACACTTCAAACTCCCCACTGTCACATTGTTCCTCCCATCAGGTGTCATTAGACTGGACATGGGCATTTTGGAGATGTAGTTAAGGAGAAATTAAATTATAGATACATTTATTTTTGTGGAGTAGGACAGATTGACGTGTTTTTCGGTAACTTCAACATATAGTTAAAGTGTTACTGGGAATCCCAAAGTAGAATGACTTCCAGGAATACTCCTAGAGCTTATTGGCTGACTCACCCAGCACTGCGGTACTTAAGTCCAGGATGCAAGGTTATACTGTGATACGACTGTGCCTTGCAGTATCTGGAATTAGAATGAAAATATATGGGTAGCAGGGAGGAAAAGCAAAGTTAAAATGTACATAACCAGAGGCTTGCCCGTGGAGAATGTTTCAGATCAGAACATAAATGCTGTACCTCCCCAAAGGCAGAAAAAAAATGTAAGGAAAGGAGAGAATATTATGATACAAGTATTAAAGAAAGAGGGTTTGTCCTGAAAGTCTGAAAGGAAGACTGGATTTCAGAGCTGCTGACAAGTAAGAAGTGACACCTGCAGTGGGTTTGCAGGAGGCGGAAGAGAAATAAGGCTACCTGGTCGTCACCATAAAAGGGCACCTGCAGGGAATAGGAGTGGGGTCACCATCATTATAAACCAACAACAAGAAGCACTTATCAAGTACCATTCTTTATATGACATTGGGTGAGGATACTAGAGTACAGAAGGTTAGACACCCTGAATTAGACACAGTTTCTGGCCTGTATGATATAATGTCAAAAGAAGCTAGCTTACTGGGTGAAGCCACCAACAGAAGGAAGAGTAAACATTACCTATACAATGTGGCAACTGTGTCTACATTATTCACTGGCACATAATGTTTGTCACTTGAGCTGGTGTCATATTCAGGAAGGGAAAAGATGGAAAATAATCACTGAAGTCCCATGATTAACCAGGGCAGGACTTCAAATGGAGAGGCTTTGTGGAGGAAATATGAACCTAAGAATCACTTACAAAGTGGGCTAGGGCAGGGAGTTTTTTTCCCAGGCCATGCCCCAAATAACAGTTAGGGGGTACAGCTCATGATGGAATTACAGTGTAAGAGGTGAAGGAACTTTGCGTGTGTGTGAGAGGAGTGATCTAAAGCACACAGTGATAATAATTGCTATCACTTTTTTAGATACCTGTGTCAAACCAGAAAAAAAAAATAAATTAAGTAAAATAATCTTCAATCCCGATGATACCTTTGAAGGAGAAACAATCTTTGATGTGTTTGTTCAAGGTCCTAGGATCCAGGATATTATCAGAAATGGTGGGGTTGGGGTCAAATGGGTCAGGTTGATGAGCCGTACGTGAGAACTGAAGGAGGCAAGATTGTTCCTGGAGGTTCCACTAAGACTGTGGGCCTAGCGATGGGAAAAGGGGGCATGTCCATGAAGAGATGTGCCCTGGGAAGGGGTGGAGAGGAACTGAAACTCACTCTGAGGATTATTAGAGGTATCAGCCTCTCCCAAAAAACAACAACAAAAAATAATCTCCTGTGTCTCTTATGCTACAACTTCTAGCCACAGCCTGGTTCCCTGTACACTTAGCATCTCCAAGGAATGGATGAATGGGCAGTGCCCCCTGGCTTTTACTGCCACCTGCTTCCTCCCAGTCCTGGTTCCAGCTGTCACCACACCAACTGCAGAATTTCTGTCCAGTCCCCTCAGTCTTTTCTCTCCTCAGCAGCTCTGGGCACAGTAGATCTCTCTCTCTCTCCTTTGGAAAATCCCCTCCGTGTTTTGTGACTTCTGTGATCTGCACTATTGTCATTTTTCTTTTGCATGATTGTCTTATCTCTCCCTCTGCTCCTTTGGTCTTTCAATGGCTCCTCTCCCATTTCATGTTCCCCAACTGCAGGCACCTCCAGGTATCAGTCCGAGGCCTCTGGTCTTCTCTCTTTATATCGGGCTCTAGTTCATTTTTGTTTTACAAATAAATACAATTGTTATAGCAATCCCCAAATCTACGTTTCCAGAGTCAACCTTTTTGTTAAAGTTTCTAGTATATAGTCCTCAATGTATTACCAAGATTTCAAACTCAAAATATCCAAACTTAACTCATCATCCCGCTCCTAAAACTAAGTTCCTCCCTCGCTGCCTAATTTCTGGCTGTGTTACCACACTTCTCCAATTCTTCCAAATTTGTGTCTTTGGGCTTATCTCTTCCTTTGTCCCTTACATCAGCCACCATGTCTCATGGACTCATCTTTGCCATGTTTGAAATTCATCCTCACCTGTCTCTCCTTCTCCCAGAATTCCATGCCCCCTCATCACATGTCACCAGGGTACAGCCCGATAGCTATTTTTCTCTAAATTATCATCTAGAAATGCTGTTTTGGCAGCAGTGGTAGTAGCAGGAGTACTACATGTTAAATGCCTACTGTATGTCAAGTACTTTAGCAGAAGCTTTAAACACATTGCCTCACTTAAGTTCTCTATGAATGGGTGCTACTGTCAAACACATTTTACAAGTGAGAAGACTGAACCTTAGCATGTTCAGCTGTCTCCCAGAGTCCTTCAGCTAACATGGAGTATGGCCTTGAACAAGATCTGAATGTTGTCTAATTCCAAAGTCTTCCATGCAATGCATGTGCTGAGATATCTACGGAGGTCTCCTGTTACTGATGGGGTCAAGTCCAGCACCCTTGTTCAATATCCAATATCCATCAATATCCACTGTCTCCATAATCGAGCCTCACCAACTTGTCTAGTTTACTGTGTTCTGCTCTCCAGAGTGGTACTCTTCTTCTTAACTGCCCCTACCTTCCTATGTAGTGGGTGGAGCACAGCCATTGAATCATGATCCTGATGTTTCGTGCTTCTCTAAATCTGAGTTCTCTTATTTGTAAAATATGCATCTCATAATCCCAGATTGCTGTGAAGATTAGATATCATGAATGTACAGCGTGTGGCATGGTGCAAGGCACGTAACAGGTGCATAATAAATAGAACCCACTGTGATGGGTAGTGTTATTCCTGCCTCTGTGCCTTTGCTCATGGTATTCCCCACATATGCAATGCTAGTTCTTCCTATTAGTATAACCTAACAGTCCTTAAAGGCCAAATCCCACCTTTATGAAACTCTGCTTTACTCCAGCAAACACAGATCTCTCCCCTCTACAATTCTGTGTACACTTTTTACATACACAAGATGACTAGTGTTGTATACTGTCTTATTCTCCAATGGTTTCATGTAAACGAGCGAGACTCACACATGACTTGTACACAAGCTTGTTATGTCTTCTGTTCTCACCTTTTTATTCCCATCTCAAAGGTTCTGGAAAAGTGTACCAGAGGATTTGTTAATTGATTAATGGAGAAATTTAAACATTAGGAGATGCATTGGAGACAAAAGAGCAAGTTGGGTATTATCTTGTTTGATTTGATTTAGCAATCAATGGTCTGTGTTTAATTTATTCCTGTAAGATAAGGCCTGGAGCAGGAGAGGAGGTTCAGAAAAACAGCTGATAACAACTATGGTCTTGGGAAAGAGAAACAGTAGATCTCTATATCATTGAGCTCTTACTTTGAAGAAATTATTTGAGGTACATTTTCAAGGGATAGTACTGAAAGAGACAGAGATGAGTGTTGAGGATCAGTAGGCTAGAAATAGTGAAGGGGGATCCAAGACATTTATTTTTCTTAAATAACAGAAAAAAACAGGAAATATATTTCAAGCCAGAGGTTACATTACAGAAGTAAGATTGTGACTGACCTCAAGAGTAAGAGGAGAAGCCTTAAATGAGCTCAGGGACCCAGCAAATTGGGTCGTGGGAAGCCAGAAGCTCTGCTTAACTAGCTACTAATGAAGGAAATTAGATAACCATATTATTTTGAAAGAAACCAGATTATGTTTATTGAGTGATCTGAAAGCAGTGAAAGGGCTAGATATGGATGGTTTGTTTTGGTTTCTGAGGCTGAGTCACACCAGAGAACCATTTTGCCGTTTTTGTGAAATTGGCTAAGTAGGCAGCCATGTTGACAAGCTTCCCAAGTTCAGCAGGTGGACTGGCCACCGTGGATGAGCAGCAGAGATAAGTGGAAGGGAGAGAAGGTGTCCATGACCTTGAGCCCCCTTCTAATTCTGCTGAGGAGATGTAACTTATATGACTTAAAGTGAAGGCAGAGTAAGCAGTAGGAGTGTCGTAAGTCACTTGTAAAGCACCATCTTTGTGGTATGTAGCTGGGCTGTTTACTCCAAAGACTCTGCAGTGTATAAGCTCTTCAACATGAAGGAGAAGAGAAATGTGTCAGCCAGGTCTGCTAACCATATCAGACAGTCCCAGAACTCTAGTGGTTCACCTCACGTTTAATCAGGGAGTAAGCATGTGGCTTTCTCCATAATAATTCAGGGACATGGCATCTTTCCTGCCTCTCCACTGTCAACACAGGATTTTGAGATCATCCCAGTGTCATCCAGTCAGCCGATGGGGGATGTGGGGCAGCACTTCCTTAGCCCCTCGGGACCCATGTCACTTCCACTATATTCCATTTGTGAATGCTGGTTATATGGCCTCATGCAGACGCTCTAGTGATTGGGAAATTAAGTTCACTGTGTTCCTCAGAGGATGAAATAGTCTTAGTGAGTCAATCTCTTTAGAGAAAAATATAGTAGTAAATTGGGTTAAAAAAATAATCCGGGCGATGATTCATATTTTTCTGCCAATCAACATACCTATAAACGTGGGATGATTTAACTTTCCATTTCAAACAGATGTTCTGCGTTGTGAAAACCCAAAAAGCATATGGGTCTCATATGCTTTATCGTAAAAGCATTTGAGTAAATGGGGATTTCAAGAGTTTGTTAAATGCGTGTGTTATTAAATTAATGAGGCTCTGATTGTGATACGGTGGAAGCTAATTTTGCCCCACCAAGGAACAAAGAAAAATGTTAAACTCTAAGAAGCAGAAATGAGATGGGAACCGTGAAAATTAATCAGTTGGCCAACAATTTGAGTATGTATCAAGAGACAAAAAGTATATAGTGCTGAAATAGTTGAAATCCAGTGATTTAATGTTGCATAATGGCATCAGAGTGACATTTCATTTTAAAGGTTATTTTTCTTGTTTTAGGTCTCTAAACGACTTTCAGACTGATGGAAATTATCATGATTTTCATGCAAGTAACTTAATGTACAAGGCTCAGGGTATTTTACAGAAGTGTCAAAGGTAGATCTGAAGGTAAAAACACCTGACCCATATGATCTAGCTTATAGAGATACGAAAGGTCATTCTGATGAAATAGCATGAGGGATTGGGGTGGGAAATAGACTAGAGCTCTTTATGATGGAGAAAATTTTCAGACTCTCCTCCTGGAAGACAGATGGATCTGCCTAAAGAGTTAGTCCATGATCCATGCTTTCTCCTCCCAGAGACCTCACATAACAGAAAAGAAGTTTCAGCTCTAAATTCCGAGTTTTACAGCAGAAAGAGGTCATCAAATTCAATGCCCATTTTAACTAGAAGGAAATTTCCTCAGATCAGGAAAATGATTTGCCCAATGCCACAGATGGAGTGGATAGTCTAATCCCATTCCAATAGGACACAGGAGCAAACCCACAGTTGTGTTCAAATTGAGGCTATTTGGATGCAAAATATCAGAGGTCCTTTTGACAAAGTGGGTGATGGGAAGTAAGAAAGAAGGAGGACCCTAGTTTATGAAGTAGTGGGTAAAGAAAGAGTCTGTAATCAGGTGGGTGAGGCCTGGAGCTGGGGGATGCAAGCAGCCTTCAAGTGCTCGGAAGAACACTTCCGAAGAGGAAGAGGCCAAAGAACTGCTCCCTGGAATCTGCCTGTTTATGGTAGGAAATGACACTATGGGTCAGTTCAAGCTCCAGAGATGGAGACAGGCTGGGTGTCAAGGCCACCAACATCTGCAGTGGAATTCAGACTAAGGCTGGCCTCCCCATGGCCTAGCAACTAGAGAGGGCAATACATCAGGCCCAAGGCGGGAGTGCCCAGCTAGAGATGAGTGCAAGGAGAAAGGGGGCTGGGGACATCGGGAAGTGCTTTGGAAGCTGCCAGGTCTCACAGACAGTGAGGTCCCTTAGGATTCACCCAAGCCCAGATATTGTGGCAAGACCACAGGACTGGGTCTGGGCTGGTGGCTTATTCTCAAGCCCCCCTAGGTCTGTGAGAAGTGGGGAGACCTTTATGTTTTATGTCTGTGGCATTTAGCGTGGGCTCTGGGGCTGGGGGTATGAGAGGGTTAGGAAGCTGGGAGTGGATTAGGAAGCCAGGGCCCCGGGAGCAGGGAAAAATAAGCAGAAATGAAGAACAGACCCAGCCAGCTCTGTGTCTCCCAAAGGTCCTAGATTGGTCCTCTAAAGACCCAGAATCGCAACTCAGTGTCGTCACTTATTAGTTTGCTTGGCCCCCGGGGAAATTTCCTGTACTCTCTAGGTTGTAGTTTCTTCCTTTTATTTTTATTTTTTATTTTTTAAAGATTTAAAAATTTTATTTGTTCATGAGAGACACCCAGAGAGAGGCAGAGGGAGGAGCCAGGCTTCCCTGGGGGGAACCTGATGTGAGACTCAAACCCAGGACCCCGTGATCATGCCCTGAGCCGAAGGGAGACGCTTACCACTGAGCCACCCGGGTGCCCCTGGCTCCTTCCTTTTAAAGGGAGAAATAACAAAGCTGATAAATAGGGACACTGAATCTCAGCAAGTCGGGGGTTGTCCAAAGTTCCCTCTGCGCAGGTGGCCCAGCTGCTGGAGGGGCTGAGGCTCTCATGGAAGTGCTCTCAGCTGGTAGCTGCTGGGCGGGTGGAGATGCTACCTTTCCCAGTCACCTTTCCCCTGGGGCAAAAACCCATTCTCCCAGATTTTCCCTTACAGGCCAATTATCCATTTTCTCCCATTCAGATCAAGTCTGGGTTGGACAAAGGTCATGAAAACAGAACTGCCTACCTAAATAATGTTACAACCTGTACCCCTTTGGGTAACATCACTAACAATGAACATGTATTAAATCCTTCAACTGCCAAGTTCCAAGTGGGATACTTTACTTGCAATGCCACCCCTAACAACCCTATCACATAGTTTCTTTCTTTTTTTTTTTGTATATTTTTTTATTGGAGTTCGATTTGTCAACATATAGCATAACACCCAGTGCTCATCCCGTCAAGTGCCCCCCTCAGTGCCGGTCACCCAGTCACCCCATCCCCCCGTTGTCACATAATTTCTATGAAGTCACTTAGGTGCACACAGAAGTTACCAAAAGTGGTGGGATCAGAATTTGAACTCAGGCAGCCTGTGCTTTGCAACCACCAAATCATAGTCTCTCTTTCCTAGATTAAGCTGCTAGATCACGAACAAGTAGCAAGAGAGAGTAGGGAAGGTATTTTCCATGGAAAGAACTGATAGCTGGAGATTTGGGGGGCGGGGGAGGGAGTCCCCATGGAGGGGCACCTGGGTGGCTCAGCGGTTAGTGCCTGCCTTGGGCCCAGGGCGTGATCCTGGAGACCTGGGATGGAGTCCCAGGTCGGGCCCCCTGCATGGAGCCTGCTTCTCCCTCTGCCTGTGTCTCTGCCTCTCTCTCTCTCTCTCATGAATAAATAAATAAAATCTTAAAAAAAAAAAAAAGAGTAGAAATGAAGAAGAAAAATATCAGTTTATTGGGGGGGTGGGGGGACAGAGAGAGTAAAATGTGCCTTGGGAATAGGATTAAAATGAAGCCATCAAAGCTGGTTTTATTCATGCATCGTCATATACTGGAAAACTAAACCTTCACCGAATAGCTGGAGGTAAGCATGCTCTCCGGCTTCGGGAGATTCACAGGCTAAAACCAGCTGCTCGCACACCTCTCAAGTCTAGTTTGATGATGAGAGGCTTCTGACAGAGTGTGGAAATCACTGCCTAAAATAGATTCTTGGCCCAAGGTCACAGAAGAATTACAGGAGGGCTTCAGCCAAGACACGGGGGTCCCACCTACAGGCCTCTTGTCTCTCACAGAGGGAAGCCCATGGTTCCTGTCTCCGCAGAGCAGGGGTGGAGGGGGCTTGTGCACCAAGATGAAGAAACTCAGACTCCATTCATCCAGGTCAGGCTCCTTCCCCTAATTCCGGCCAAGATCTGACAAGAAGGAACAAAAACTTAGAGTGAGTGCTTTGGGGACAGAGAGTGCATGTAGAAATGAGGCCCCTGGGGACTCTTTACATTGCAAAGCCCTGAAATTACTCTGTTTTGCTCTGTTGAAAGAGGAGCCAAAAATTAGCAACCATTTCTCCGTGCAGAGGTGCAGAGCCAGTGAGTCTACTAACCTCTGCCCGATATTTTCAGATCGGCTTTGTGAGTCTCTAGAAGATGTGTCATGTCCTATTGGAAGTAGACAGAAGGGCAAAATCATTATTTGAAAGTTACTGCAGGACTGTTTTTAAAGGAAGAAAAATCCTGATACCAGAAAAGCAGAGCTCTTAGTCTTCTGGACACTGATGGAAGCTATTATTGTGATGGAAGAGAGTGAGCAGGACTAGCCAGGGTAACTGCAGTCTGGGTGCTTCTGGAAGCCAGAAAGCCCAACACCTAACAAGGAGAAGCGCAGGATGGTTGAGCCGGAACTACAGGTCTCATTCCTTAAGTTCCGCACCCCACCCTGCCTCCTCACCCATCATCACCTGACCTGCTCCTCTCCGTGATGACAGCGGATGAGTTTACACTAAGGGAGAAAGCACATCCTGAGCCAGTATCATAAATGCTTCCTTTCTTCCACTTATGTTTTTTCCCAAATATAAAAATAGCACACTTGGGGCACCTGGGTGGCTCAGTCGGTTAAGCCTCTGCCTTCACCTCAGGTCATGATCCCAGTGTCCTGGGATCTAGCCCCAGTGAGTTTCCCTGCTCAATGGGGAGCCTGCTTCTCTCTCTCCCACTGCCCCTCCCCCTGCTCATGCTCTCTCTCTCTCAAATAAATAAATAAATAAATAAATAAATAAATAAAATCTTTAGAAAAATAGCATACTCATTGAAAAGGATTCAGAAAATACAGAAAGAGCCAATAAAGAAAATTCCTTATAATCTCAGTATCTGTTATCCTTTGCACTAAATGTAAGGAGTCATTTGTCTTGTTTGCCAAGCTCTATCCCCCAGATCCTAGAAAGCTAAGTGGCACATGGTAAGTATTCAATACAACACTTTTTTTTTGTATGAATCAATCCATGTTTTTTAAAATGAATCAATCCGTATACAGAGATTACATATAGAGGCACCTGGGTGGCTCAGTGGTTGAATGCCTGCCTTCAGCCCAGGGTATGATCCTGGAGTCCCGAGATCGAGTCCCGCATTGGGCTTCCTGCATGGAGCCTGCTTCTCCCTCTGCCTATGTCTCTGCCTCTCTGTGTGTCTCTTATAAATAAATAAACATTTTTTTTTAAAAAACCAACAAAACTATTTAAGATCATAGCTCAGTATTTACTTAGATTTTACTCAATATTTCAAAGCATACATTTTTTGGTAAATCTGTGTATATAATTTTCTTCTGTGAGTTCTTATTGTGGTAAAATACACATATAAAACTTATCATTTTAGGCATTTTCAAGTATGCATTTCAGTGGCAGGAAGGACATTGGCAATTTGTACAACCATCAACACTGTCCATTTCCAGAACTTTTTCGTCATCACAAAATGAAACTCTGTTCCCATTAAACACTAACTCTCCAATCCTTGCTCCTCCTGTCCCTGATAACCTCTTTTTTGTTTTCTGTTTCTCTGCATTTACACATTCTAGATGCCTCATATAAATGGAATCTTAATGGTATTTGTCCTTTTGCTTCCAGTTCATTTCATTTAGCACAATATTTTCAATGTTTGTCCACACTGGAGAGTGCTAAGGCTGAATCCTATTTCATTGTATGTGTATTCCACGTTTTCTTTATCCATTCATCTATTTTTTAAAAAGATTTTATTTATTCATTCATGAGAGACACAGAGAGAGAGAGAGAGGCAGAGACACAGGCAGAGGGAGAAGCAGGCTCCATGCAGAGAGCCCGATGTGGGACTTGATCCCAGGTCCCCAGGATCACGCCCTGGGCCGAAGGCAGGCACCAAACCACTGAGCCACCCAGGGATCCCCTATCCATTCATCTATTGATGGACATTTGGGTTTTTCCAGTATTTATAGTTTCGCAACTCCTTTTTTTTATTTCACTTTATAATATCTCACTCATGAGCATGCTCTATTGTGTTATATGTTTCTTATATATACTATATATATTTGTAAATATTATAATTATATAATACATATAGCTTATTATCATACATAGTTGTCCATTTTATTATTTTACTTTGAAGGGACACATTCTATGCGATTGAGTGACAATTTCCCTGAGTGTACAAGAGATGACCTAATCATTCTCCTATGTTTGCACATTTAGGTTACCTTGGACTTTTGCCATGGTAAGTAAGGCTGCAACATCCTTGGACACAAAGTTCTGTCTGAGTGTAGATTGATATTACTGTTTCCCAGCAATAGATTCCTGGAAGGGGAATTACAGTGACAATCATGTTCTCTAAACTTCTCTCGATATTTTCTTTCCAGTTTGCTTGTCAAATGGTTTTCCAGAAAGGCACATGGCTCTTCCAGTTGTCCAAGAGGAAATTTATCTTACCCTTTTAAAAAAAAATAGAATTATTCTGCTTTTTTTTTTTTAAGATTTTATTTATTTGCTCATGAGAGACACACACACACCCACACACACAGAGAGGCAGAGACACAGGCAGAGGAAGAAGGAGGCTCCTCCCAGGGAGCTTGATGTGGGACTTGATCCTGGGACTCCAGGATCATGCCCTGAGCTAAAGGCAGGCCCTAAACCACTGAGCCACCCAGGGATCCCTATCTTACCCTTTTGACTCTAAATGTTATCGTATGAAATGTCTTTGCTAATTTGATGGACGAAAATGGTATCTTGTTGACCAAAGCTCCATTTGGTGGGTTACTAGACCTCACTCAGTCTCTAAGATGTCCATGTCCCTCACAGCAGCTCTCATGGCACTGGCAGTGGAGGAGTCCTTAGCAATGGGGGTGGGGGCACGCAGGGTGAAGGGTGAGGGAACAGGTGCAGGGTGGGGAGTGGGGACTGCATGCATGATGATGTGGGGCTCTGATAAGTTAGACTCTACTGGCATTTATAATGTACTGAGGACTCAACTAAGCTCAGCTCTCTGCTGCAACCTGGGTCATTACAAACTTAATCCTCTCAGTTTCTCAGGCTTGCAGGCTGGCTGCAGTTTATCCACGGTATCAAATGATTTCTACACAATTCCTTTGGCTTACCACCAATAGATTTTATTATTTGCTTTTTTTTTTTCAAAATTAGAAAAATCCAGCCTCAAATAGCTTAAGGAGCTTTTCAAGAAAACACAAGTGAGAAGTAGCCAATCTGGGATTTGAGCTCCCTGACTATAAATCCATGCCTTTTCCCCTACAGCCACTTTTAAAAAGCTTCACAAACTTGAAAAGTACTCTCAATGTATACCAGGTACACAGAAAAGAATATTTATTTTTCATTTCACTTAAATGTACCTTTTTCATAGCTTTTTTATATAGATCAATGAGGTCCCGAATGAATTGCTAAGTGTTAGAATTTTCTATTTTTGATCTTTGGGTTTTAAAAGCACAGTAGAATGCAGCAAACGCACCAGACTGTAATCCTGGCTCTGCTGCTTGCTGTTTGCTAGCTGCTTGACTTCGACAGATCACTTAATCTCTCCAAGCCTCAGCTGTAATGACTTCCAATTCACGGAACTGTCGTGAAGATTCAATGTGACGATATTTGTAACTGAATCTAGCAAGGTAGGTGGCATGCATTAGGTGGCCAATAAAAAATTTTAAAGGTCATGGTGAGATGGCAATTGGCAAAAGGAACAAATTGAGGACAATTCAGGAGAAAAGGAACCAATGCATTTATTGCTAGTCCAGATCTGCAAGGGAGAGGAAGACACATATCCTTTAATTTTTTATTGAAGTATAATGCAAATACAGAAAAGTGAGCAAATCGTCATATGGTTCAATGAATTACCCCCAAGTAATCATACTCATTTAATCATCTCCAGGACAGGAAATGGAAAATCACCAGCCATGCAGAGCCCTCTTGGTTTGATCACTTTCCCCTCAGTCCTCCCCAGTGGTAACCACTTGCTGGATGTTTAAACCAATGGGCAGAGTTCTGTCCATCTCCTATAAATGAAACTTGGCCCCAATTTCAGACCATATACAAGACCTAAAGCATCTAAAAAAGTAGTATGACTCTCACGAGCATAATTTTCAGTGAGGGAACAAAAAAAAAGAGCCAATCAGGGAAGGATATCATTTATATAAAGTTGAGTCTTTTGAGTAACAAATTCTTAATGTAGCCATAATTGTCAATATTTTCCCTTACAGTAATACTTTGTGTCTTGTTTAGGACTGCCTGTCAATTAATCTATGATAAAGAGGAAGAGAATATATAACAGGAAAAAAAGAGTTTCTTCAATAAATGGTGTTGGGAAAACCGGACAGCTACATGCAAAAGAATGAAACCGGACTCCCATCTTAGACTATCTACAAAAATAACTGCAAAATGGTTGAAAGACTTGAACGTAAGACTGAAACCATAAAACTCCTTAAAGAAAATGTAGGCAGTAAGCTCTTTGACATCTGTCTTGGTGATTATTATTTTTTTTAATTTCCAAAAGCAAAAATCAACAAGTGAGACTACATCAAACTAAAAAGCCTCTGCACGGCAAAGGAAATCATCAACAAAATGCAAAGGCAACTTACTGAAGGAGAAGATATTTGCAAATCATATCTGATAAGGGGTTACTATCCCAAATATATAAAGTACTCTTAAAACTCAATAGCAAAACAACAATCTGATTAAAAATGGGCAGAAGAACTGAATAGACATTCTTCCCAAGAAGATATCCAGATGGCCAACAGATACATGAAAAGGTGTTCAACATCCCTAACCATTGGGGAAACGCCAATCAAAACCACACTGATGTTAGTAAATTGAACACCAATAAAAAAAAAAAAAAAAAAAAAAAAAAAAAACCACACTGAGATATCACCTCACACTTTTTAGAATGGCTATCACCAAAAAGACATGAAATAACAGGTGTTGGTGAACATGTGGAGGAAAGGGGAAGCCCTCGTGCACCGGTGGTGGGAACATCAGTTGGTGCAGCCACTACAGAACACAGTATGAAGGTTCCTGAAGAAATCAAGAACAGATCTACCATATGATCCAAAAATTTCACTTCTCAGGGGAACATTAACTCTAAAAGATGTCTGCGTCCCCACATTCATTGCAGCATTATTTACAATAGCCAAGAGATGCAGATAACTTAAGTGCTTATTGATGGATGAATAAAGAAGACAGATGTGGCGTGTATATATATATATATATATATATATATATATATATATATATATATACAGAATGGAATATTACTCAGCGTAAACAAGACATGAAGGCATTATGCTAAGTGCAATAAGTCAGATAAAGACAAATACCATATAATTTCACTTACATGTGGAATCCAAGACAAACAAATCAAAACAAAACAAAATAAAGCAAACAAAAAAACCAAGCTCATAAATACAGAGAGCAGATGGTGGTTGCCAGCAGAGAGGGGAGTCGAGTAGGCAAAATGGGTGAAGGGGGTCAAAAGGTACACACTTCCAGTTATACAATAAGTAAGTCACATATAATGTACAGAATAGTGACTATAATTAATAACACATTGCACAACTGAAAGTTGCTAAGAGAGTAAAGCTTAAAAGTTCTCAACACAAGAAAAAAAATGTTGTAACCATGTATGGTGACTGATGGTAACTAGATTTATTGTAGTGATCTTTTTGCAGTGTATATACAAATATGAAATCATGTTGCACACTTGAAACTAACATGTTAATTATACCTCAATAAGAAAACAATCAATTATAAGTAAAAAATTTAAAAACTTAATTTTTCGCTTGTTATGATGGAAGGAAACAATTAATTTTTATATATTGGTATCCAATAACTTGGCTAACTAAAGTCACTAATTAAATTTAATAATTTGTTGTAGATCCTTTTGGATAGTCTATGTACAACACCAGATTGTGAATAGGAGCAGTTTTTTTTTTAATAGGAGCAGTTTTTATCCTCGTGTTCATATTCTTATACTCTTTTTCTTTATCTTGTTTATTAAATTGGCTAGGACATTTTTGTCTCATTCTCCATTCCAGAGGGAAAGCTTTTCACGTTTAATCATGCTTGTGTAAGATTATTTATAGGTGCATTTTATTAGATTCAAGCAGTTTTATTTATATTTGCTAGAAGTTCTAATCATGAATATATATTGAATTTTGGCAAGTTCTTTTTCAGCATTTATCTAGATGGTAATATGATGCTTACTCCTTCATTCTGTTGATGTGACAAATATCATCTTTTTTCAAATGTTAAACCATTCTCTCTTTTTTTGTTCCAAGCATGATGGATTTATTTTTTTTAAGATTTTATTTCTTTATTTGAGAGAGAGAGGGAGAGGGAGCACAAGCATGGAAGGGGCAGAGGATGGGGAAGAAGGAGACTTCCCGATGAGCAGGGAGCCCGATGTGGGGCTCAATCCCAGGACCCCAGGATCATGACCCGAGCTGAAGGGGACTTATAGGGTCCCCTTCCTGGTGGAAGGGTTTGAGGATAACCCAGTCCAATCAAGCTGGGATTATTGCTTAGCAGATAAAGAAGTTCTACAAGCCAGTGTGTAGTTAGCACCAGCGTCAAAACAGGTGGTTGCAAGGCTATGCAAATCTTGTGTTTCAATCTTCTCACTTGAACCGCCTGGTCGATATAGCCTCCAAACTCAGTTTCATCATTTTCTTGAGTGTACAGCTGGAGGTCTGCCACCTTGAAACCCAGGGCAAAATTATTTTGTGACTGTTTGGATTTGGCTCTGCCAAAACTCATCGGGGAGCCAGCCGGCAAGCCAACCTTCAAAGGCTAACACAGCCCAGGTGTAAATGGTTGGTCCAGAAAAATCTATATCAACATTACTGTCAAGGCGGAGACAATCTTATTTATAGGGGACTTCAATTTCCCACTCTTTTTTCCTGTGGTCAGCACAAGCAGGGCATCAAGAGTCACCTTCAAGCCTTCAAGCAACTTATTCTACAAAGAAATTTCTGCCCTGAGAGGGCTATCTCTTTCATTTTAGGTTGAAAATAAGTCCCAGTTACAGATCTTATATTTGGTCTCTAGGTTGTCTGAAGATTTCCCTGTCTGTGTAAGCACAACCAGAAGTAGAGAATTCTACTAATATAGTAGAATTGGTTCTCCAATTCTTGTGCTATACTGACTATACCAAACCCAAATCCTCTGTTGAAGACCTCCTTGGCAGCCATTCCTAGCTCTCAGTAAGTCTGCGTGTTACATACATCTTCAGCCAGAGGGCCTGTCTCCATGCTGCTAGGGCGACCCAAATATTAAACCATTCTTGCCTTCCTGGAATAGCCCAGTGTATTCACCAGGCACTGCTGGATTTGTTTTGCTAATAGTTGGTTTAATTTTTTTTTTAGATTTATGTAAAACATCATGTTATACTGACCTGTTCTACTCCTTTTATAATGTTCTTGTCAGGTTTTGGTATCAAGGTAACACCAGCCTCAGAGGACAAAATGGAAAGTGTCTCACTTTTTCTATTCTCTGGAAAAGTTTATCTACAACTGGCATTTTTTCCTTTCTCAAATATTTGGTAAAAATTCACCAGTGAAGTCATCTGGACTTGAGGTTTGGGGTTGGTGTTTTTTTGTTTTGTTTTGTTTTTTGTTTTTTGGTTTTTTTTTTGGATTTGGGGTTTTAAATGGAAAGTTTAAAAATATGTATTCCATTTTCTTCATTGTTATAGGACTGTAGAGGATTTTTGTGTCCATTTAGAGGTAAACTGCTTTTCTGGAAAATTGTCCATTGGTAAAAATTTTTTAGTTATTCACACAACATTGATTATAATATCTTCTTACAATATTTTAAATATTTGTAAGATCTATAACAGTGTCTCCTCTTTCATTATTGATGTGGATTATTTTTGCCTTTTTCCCCTTGATCTCACTAGGGAATTTGGACTTTCCAAAGAACCAACATCTAGTTTTGTTAAGCCTCTCTAGTCTGTATTTATTTTATATTTCCACTTAGTTCTTTCTCCCCTTGTCTTTATGATTTCCTCTCTTCCACTCTGAGTTTGATATTTTTCCAACTTTTTGAGATAGATGCTTAGATCACTGCCTTTTCTTTTTCTTTCTTTCTTTCTTTCTTTCTTTCTTTCTTTCTTTCTTTCTTTTTTTTTACAGAAAAGACTTCCTTTCCTTTTTGGCTTTTTTTTTTTTTAAGATTCTATTTATTCGTGAGAGACAGAAAGAGAGAGAGAGAGAGAGAGGCAGAGACACAGGCAGAGGGAGAAGCAGGCTCCATGCAGGAGCCCGACGTGGGACTCGATCCCAGGACCCCAGGATCATGCCCTGGGCCAAAGGCGGCGCTAAACCGCTGAGCCACCCGGGCTGCCCAGATCACTGCCTTTTCATCTATTCTTCTTTTTTAGTGTATGTGTTATAAGGATATTTTATTTTTATTTATTTTTTTAAGATTTTTAAATTTTATTTATTCATAGAGAGAGAGAGAGAGAGAGAGAGAGAGAGGCAGAGACACAGGCACCATACAGAGAGCCTGATGTAGGACTCGATCCCTGGTCTCCAGGATCACGCCCTGGGCTGCAGGCGGCCCTAAACCGCTGCGCCACCGGGGCTGCCCTGTGTTATAAGGATATAAATTTTCCTCTAAGTATGGCTTTAGCTGTACCAACACGCTTTGCAATATCTTCATTATTATTCCAGTAAACTATTTTCTAATTTCCTTTGTTATTTTTTCATTGATTTATGAGTTATTAAAGGATAATTCTTTCTTTATTTTTCCTTTTAGTTAGAGAGTGTGAGCAAGCATGGGGGCTAGAGGCAGAGGGAGAGGGAAAGAGAGAGTCTCAAGCGGGCTCCATGTCCAGTGCAGAGCCCAATGCAAAGCTTGAACTCCTGACCCTGATATCATGACCTAAAATAAAATCAAGAGTTGGTCACTTGACTAACTGAACCACCCAGGCGCCCTGGAAGGGATAATCCTTAATTTCCATACCTGGAAATCTGTTCAAATGATATTATAATTTATTTTTTTTTTAAGATTTTATTTATTTACTCATGAGAGACAGAGGGAGAGAGGCAGAGACACAGGCAGAGGGAGAAGCAGGCTCCATTCAGGGAGCCCGACGTGGGACTCGATCCCGGGTCTCCAGGAGCATGCCCTGGGCTGAAGGTAGGCGCTAAACCACTGAACCACCCCGGCTGCCCTTATAATTTATTTCTAATGTGTTTCCACCACTGCCTGACAACAAACTGTATGATTTCAATGCTTTGTTTTTTGTTGAGATTTGATTTAAACCTAGCATGTGGTAATTTTTATAAATATTTCAAGTGTAATTTTGAAAATGAAATCTACAGTATTAGGTCAAATATTCTTTATATATCAATTAGGTCAGATTTGTTCTTTTTTTTTTTTTAAAGATTTTATTTCTTTATTCATGAGAGACACATAGAGAGAGAAGCAGAGACAGGCAGAGAGAGAAGCAGGCCCATGCAGAGAGCCCAATGTGGGACTCGATCCTGGATCCCAGGATCACATCTGGAGCCAAAGGCAGAAGCTCAACTACTGAGCCACCTACGTGCCCCCAGATTTGTTACCTGTGAAATTCAAATCTATATTCTTTTGTCTCCTTAATGAGTAAGGCTTGAGATTTTTTTGCCTGATACATTTTGAGATTACTTTATTATGTTCATAGAGTTTTAGGATCACTATATATTTCTGGTAAATTAAGCAATTTATTATAAAATAGTCTGTCTCTACTAGTTATTTTTTCCTTAAGGTCCACTTTGTCTGATGTTTACATGGTACATCTCTTTTTTATTCCCTTACTTTCAATATTTGTGTCCTTATTTTTGTGATGTGTTTCTTGTAAGCAGTATATAGTTGTTTTCTTAATCCAGGTCTACCATCTTACCATTCACTTTCTAGTTGTCCCATCGATCCTATATTTCTTTTCTTCCTTTCAAATCGATTGTTTCTGTTATTTCATTTTCTCACTTATTTCGGTATTAATATATTATTTTACTATTCTTTTAATAGTTACCCTACATACCCCCTTTTTGAAAAAATTTACATCAAGTACAAATACTTATATCTCTTCCTAGACAATACTAGGGCCTTGTAGCATTTTAATTGTATATGCCTTCTTACCCAACTTAGATGCTGTTTTTTCCATATTTTTGTCAATTTAAGTAACTTTATTAAGACGGAGTTGACACTCCACAAAATGTTCCTGTTTTAAGCATATGGTTTGATGAGTTCTGACAAATGTATGCACCCATGTAACCATCATAATATAGAATATTTACTTCACCCTAAAAAGTTACCTCGTTCTCAGGCAACTATTGACCCGATTTTTGTTATTATAGGTTTGTTTTTATAGTCTTTTGTGTTTGAATTCTTTAAGACCATCATGTTTTGCTATTTATTCATTCTCTTACAGATATCACTAGTTCACTACTATGTATAGCAGTACTATTCTTTTGTTTCTCGTGCTTTTATTTTGGATATTTATTACTGACCTTTCAGTTCCCTAATTCTCTCTCCAGCTGTTAAGCTCATTATCAAATTTTTCTGTTCTAGAAGTTTCATTTTAAAAATAATTTCCTGTTTTCTGCAAGAATTCTCAATTATGTCTTTTATTTCTGTAAATATATTAGGTATAGTTATTTTAAGGTCTGTGTCCAGATATCTGTAAGTCTATATTTTGTTTTCCTTGCATTGGTTTCTTTTTTTAAAAAATATGCTTACAAAAGGATTCCAGTGAAGTGGCTAATCAATGACTTGAAATGAAGTACAACTCTAGAGTTGGAGCAATTTAGTGCCACCTTACCAAGTCAAAAGATGCATTTATAAATAAATGTGGGAGGGGAAAGGAAACAATTATTGAGGAAGAAGGAGGATGAAAAGCAGTTAAACAAATATTTTAGCTTGAAGTTATTTCTTGGTTATTAGGACAAGAAAGTGTACTGAATGAGGTTGAAAGCCAACCTGGCCAACCAAGGTTAGGACCTAAGAGTTTCACGATTAGTTTAGTTGAGAATGAAAGATGGCACTGAGAACAGAACTGCAGGTGCTCAAACCTGGTACATCCTAGAACTCAGCATGAGCATATAATGCTAGATAGACATGAGAATCTTTAGCTCTTTTAGTCTTGCTTTTGTAATTGAAGAACAGCTTGATAATATGGAGAGTCTATTAGAGAACATTTATAGTAACATAGAACACAAATCTGGTGTTTGAAAACTAAAAACTAGGTCCAGAAAGATTTCACACAATCCAGCAAAATATGAGGTTAGAATATGAATGAAAATGCAAAGATTGCACTTTGCACTTTTGCAAAGATTGCAAATTAGGATATATTTTTCTTAACCTGAACTTCTGACTCAGGATGTTTCTTCAATGGGTTTCTTTTTACTTATTGTTATGAACAGGTTTGATGCAACCATCCACTGTACTGCCCCAGAAATTCTTTTATTTTGAGTTCTCCTAAGTTGTCTTTAGTTGTTCCAAAGAATGATATGAAATCCCCAAATGAATTAATAGCTATTTTTAAAAGGTTTTATTTATTTAGAGAGAGAGAGTATAAGCAGGGGAGTGGGGCAGAGGCAGAGGGGAAAGCAGACCCCCACTGAGCAGGGACCCCCCCCCACTCCAACAGGCTGGATTCCAGGACCCTGAGATCATGACCTGTGCTGAAGGCAGATGCTTAACCCATTGAACCACCCAGGGGCCCCAAATGAATTAATTGATTTAATTTGCTTTAATTACAAATTAAATATATACTAGATCACATGGGGTGTTTTAAAACAAAATAACCCAAGAGTACATCTTTTCTAAAAAGTGTAGTAATCATTGCATTATCTAGAGTATATCTGGAAACACTATATAATTTCCATACACGTGTCTTAAAGTGATCTGAAGCTACAACATATTTAAAAAAAAACAATGAATTGAGCATAAAAGTCTTGCTTCAAAGATACATAATCAAAACAATTGGTGGATTTAGATTTTTTGCTTTTCATCACGTTGAGTCATGTGCCACCTGTAAAACAATTGTCTCCTGTGCTCAGTTTTGTAATGCTGAGGCTGGGACTCTACTTATAGTTTTCTTGAGCCAGCTGGCTCCTTCTTGGAGTGCCAGTAAGGAGCACTAGAGGAAGACTAGTAGGCAGGAGGAAGGAAAGGGACCCATTCCTTTTTGTAGCTTACTCTTCTGGTCGGCCCTGCTTCCTCCCCACTGGAGCTGCACTTTGTTCCAGAGGGAGCAGTTTGCAGTCCTCCTAACCTTGGGAGCACCTGCCTCATTGTCCCCTCAGAGATTCCACCACTAGCAGCTATTGTCTTGCCCTCAGAGGTGTAGGTTTCTGCTCTGTGGGCCTTTTCTTTAAGCTTCTAAAATTTTAACATTCCAACATCTTCCCTTTGTTGGAACCCTAGGGGAGTCGCTGCTTTCTGCAGTTGCTAATTCAGTCTATAAAATGTGATACCTTAGTTTCATTTTTGCCTTGTCCGTTGTTTTGATGGATAGAATAATAGTCTTCCTAAAGACATCCATATGTAATCCCCAAAACATGTGAATATGTTACTTCACATGGCAAAAGAAATTGAACAGTTAAGGATCTTGAGGTGGGAAGATCATCCTGAATTATCCACATGGGTCCTTACGAGAGGGAGGCAGAGGGTCTGAGTCAGAAAAGTGGGTGTGACAATGAAAGCAGAGGTTGAAGAGATTGGCGGGCCCCTGAGACAAGAAATGTAGGTGGCCTCTGGGAGCAGGAATAGGCAAACAAGCATAGATAATCTGGAACCTCCAAAAGGAACACAATTCTGCTGACACCTTGATTTTAGCCCAGTGAAAATTATTTTGGACTTCTGATCTCTGGAACTGTAGGGTAACAAATTTGTGTTATCCCAATCCACTAAATGTGAGGTAATTTGTCATAGTAGTAATAGAAACCTACTACCATTACCTAGTTAATAATACTTTATATTAAATTCTGTCTGTTAAACTCAGTTATTTTATTATTTATTTTATTTGAATGATCAAGTCTCAATTATACTCTCCAAGGTTAACTTTAGCTTATGATGATATACTTAGTATTGAATGTTTTAAAAATAATCCTATTTGTAAAATTGTGTCCTTCCTATTGAGGCTAACTTTACATTATAAAATATAATATTAAAACATATGAATTACATTGGAAATTAAAACAAGACATTTGCCAGTTTGTCAGCTTGCTGTGAAAATTAGGAAAAACTCAGTGTAAGATCTGTGGCACTCATTATGGTCGTTGTGTGGGAAGCACAGAAGAACAGCTGGACTGGATGAGACCAGGGGTCTGGTTAATGAGGAAATGAGTGAATCTTGCTTAATTGGACATGAAGGTATAATCCAGTAGCCAAAAAGTCCAGGAAGACTGGAAGACCACCAGTGCAAACTCTAGGAATGCAGCAAAGGAATGAAGACATAGCTGGACATAGTGCTTCGGGTAGTTGAACTGAATCCAATATTCAGGAAGTTCCCAGTGGACTAGAAGCAAGGCTACTGTCATGGTTTGTAGTAGACGAATAGAATTCATAGTCCAGGGGTGTCTACAAAAGCAGTAGTGAGCAAGTAGATCCACAAAATGGTCTCTTGAGAAGGAATTTAATCTCTATTCTCCAAGCAGATACATGAATATGTATAGTTTTTACTCTGATTTCTGTAACATCTACCCCTCAGTGTGAAAAGATCCAAGGGCTCCAAGTCAATTTAGAGTTAGGTACATATATTAAAATATATATATTTAATATTATATTTATACATATTTCCATAAATTTATGTTTTATGTATTTTTACTTAATATTATGTTTATATTTATAAAGAGATTTACTTTAAGGAATGGGAGCATGTAATTATGGAGGCTGGCAAGTCCAAAATCTGCAGGATGAGGCTGCAGCCTTGAGACTCAGGAAGAGCTGATGCTGCAATTCAAGTCCAAAGACTATCTGCTGGCAGACCTACTCTGGGGAGATGAGTCTTAATTCTATTAAGACCCTCAACTGATTGGATAAGGCCTACTCACCTTATGGAGGTCAATCTGCTTTACTCAAAGTCTAAAGATTCAGATCCAAATCTCATCCATAAACACCCTCATAAAAACATCCAGATTAATGTTTGATCAAATATCTGGACACTATGGGCCAGCCAAGTTAACACATAAGATTAATCATCACAACCCTCTTGCCTAGCTAGAGAGGTAGAAGAATATACTATATTTTAAGAGGACAGGATATTACATAGCCTTGCTGTGGGTTTTTATTTCCTCCCATATCCTGAAGATAAGACAACAATTTGAGAACTACATTATGTAGTACACTCTTCAAATACAGGGTCCAGCTTAAACAAACCAAATTTATTTTGTTCCATTGTTCCAAGGTTGTTTTTTTTTTAAGTAGAATTATAGTAAAACATCACATATTTTAAAAGAAATAATCTGAGAAACTTTTCTTACAGAATGTAATTCCAAAAAACAGAAATAATTGTCTCCCCTTAAGGGAGAGTTAAGAAGCAAAAACTTCCGTAACACGCATGCTTTTTTTTTTCTTCTTCTTTCTTTTTTTTTGTCTAAAAGAAAAGCAACTGTATAAAAACATAGACTACCAATTATAATAGAAGGAAACATTGAAAGAAGTGAGAAGTGACACTTCATAGCTAAAAGAAACAATAACCCTGAGACCTGTGATTGCTTTCTACTTCTTCAATAATAGATTGGGGGTCACAGTGATTGGGTGAAGTAGTGTTGTACATCCCAGCCCCGGAAAGTATTATAGTCCCAGAGCACATATTGATAATTAAGAAAATAACTGAATTATTAATTGACTTATATTCAGTACAACTCTGAAGCTATGAGAAAGAACAGATACTGAATTGAGACAGAAAACTGAGCGTATGTTTGTTTCTGCCTCCCATCCAAAGCGTCCAGAAAAAAATACCTTAAATCATTAAAAGGATGAATTAAAAAGAGAGATAAAAAAAAATGAACACAATCAGAAAGCTTCAAACTTTGAGAAAATTCACGAATGATGAAAAGCAGATGGGATCCTATTAATGGAGGAAACCCTAACCCAAAACACATGTATGGGAAGGTAGCTCTAGTGTCCAGGAGACCTTCCGGGAGAACCACAAGCTCAGGGTCAAGGGAACAAAGAGCAGAAGTAACTGAGTCAATACACAACTTGGTAAATGAGCAGCTGAGGAAGGTGGACTTCACATTCTTCCCCTTCTTGTATGGAGCAGTGGCATCAACAGAGGTTAACCCCGGTGACCCCGGGCTAGTCAGGCGGAGCAGAGAACCTGGGCCACTACCTCCAGAGAGATCTGAGAAGTGCCTGAGATGTGCAAGAGGGGTTGTCAAATAGGCAGTTGCAAATTTGACTGTGGAACTCAAGGGAAAAGTAGGGGCTGCTGAGATGAACTTGGAAGTCATCCTACATGGATAATATGTGAAGCCACGACACCATATGAGATTACTAGGGAAAGAATGCACAGAAAGAAGAGAAGGGGTCCCAGGACTGAGCCCCAGGACACCCCAACATGTAGGTAACAGGTTTTATGCATGTGACACTGAAACAACTAGTGAGTGAAATTTGTTTATATTTGTGAACAAATTAACTGAAGAGGGGCCACTGAGGGTTATGTGGAAGGGGGCTTACCCACCTAGAACACAACTGAGATGCATTCTAGTCCCCCTACCAAATCCAGGACAGTCCTGGTTGACTGGGAACTCTTTGAGGGGAGCCTGCATTACTCATCTTGTTGCCTTACAAGTGATTGATACATGTCTGTTTAAGGAACAAATTTGTACACTTATAAATAAACTTCCCATTGTTTGGGGAGAATTTAGACCAAATTTCTCATTTTTGTTAAGCATTTTCTCCTCCCACCTCACATGCTTCCTCTTCATTTTTCTCCCTTTGCAGGTAGTGTCTAGAAACACACCTTTTAGGTTCAAAGTTTATCTATCTATCTATCTATCTATCTATCTATTTATTTATTTAGATTTATTTATTTATTTGGGGGGGGGGCAGAGGGAGAGAAAGTCTTAAGCAGACTCCTCACTGAGCATGGAGCCTGAGGCAGGGTCAGGCAGGGAGCCTGACTCAGGCAGGAGCCTGAGTCTCTTAAGAGACTCCTCCATGGCCTTGAGATCATGACCTGAGCCTGACCCGAGTTGGAAACTTAACCAACTCTGCCAACCAAAGTTGGCAACCAGGCACCCCCAAAGATTTTAAAATAAAAAGAGCTATTCTTTTTTTTTTTTTTTACCTACTTTAATATTCAATTAGCATTTTGTCATTTTATTTCTAGTTTTCAGCTGTATTATTTCATTTTTCCATCAAGACCTTTTTGTGAAAAATATCAGATAAGGAAATGTTCCCTCCCGAGACCCCTCCAAGGATAGTAGCAGAAGAAGAGTACCTGAGGATAAAAGCCGTCCATGATCACATGGTCCAGCTACCTTTTCCCAAATAGAGATTTGACCTCCATGATAACCTCTGAGTGTGATTTCATTAAAGGAACCAGCAGATTTCCTTGTTCTGTAACAATACTCACATCCTCTTGGAATTCTAGTGTCTATTTAGATCACAATGGAGTAGAGTACCCAACTATTAGCTCTAGTTGATAGGAGCACCCATTATTGCAAAGAAGAGGAGAGAAATAGACAAGAAATATATGCACAAGAAAAAAAATGTGAACTATTTCCATGTCAATAAATACAGCTCTACATAAAAAATTACGACTTCAGAGATTTCCATTTTATAAATTTTAACAACTCATTGAACCCAATCTGCATTCTTGGACACTGGATTTTTTCCTATCATATACATCTGTTGTAAACAGTTTTGAACTCCAGTGTGGTTATTCCTTGAGATAAATTCTTAGAAGAGAGGCTGGTAGATTATAGGATATGCTTTTAAAGGATTTTTGATGTGTGCTGCCAAAGTGCTCTTCAGAAATATCCTACCAACATATACTCCCTTTATCAACGACCTCTTTTCCTACACCATTACTAACTTAGGGCATTGTCATTCTTTGAAATCTTTGTCAATTATTTGGGTAAAAAAGGTAGCTTATTGTGGTTAAAATTTACATTTCTTTGCTTATGTCTTTCACAGTTTTATTCAAGTCCAATTTACTAAGCTGTTAAAGATGCAACAAGAAAAATGCAACCTAGTGCTGCTTCTTTGCCCAGGGTGACTTGTATGGTGGCAGATTTTATCCAACAGGCTTCTACAAGTATCTTAGAACCCAAACAACTGGGTGGTCACACAACAAGACACAGAGTATGATGGGATGAGCACTGGATGTTATACTATATGTTGGCAAATTGAATTTAAATAAAATGTTAAAGAAAGGGGGGGGGGCACAAAGTAGGCTGAGAAATCTAAGCCTGTGTCCTGACCCTTTGCTTCTTGCTCTGAACCCATGGTCTTTCACAAGACAGCAGAATAATGTCTTAAGGCTGAGGAAACATACCTCTTTTAAACAGAGTTCACGTAATGATGAAAGACTTTTGCTGTTGGGGAATGGTGGGAGGAAAAAAACCCTGCAGAAACCAGAGAAATGAGAATATGAAATTGCTAACTTCACAACTTCATGAAAAGCAATTCCAACAGCAAGAAGCCCTTTGCTTTCTAGGCCAAAGATTAATCAAGAGCCTACTCTTCATTCATCCCTCCTAACAATTTAGTAGGAAACTTTATAACTCTAAGATGATTAAAAAGTTTCTTCTGTAGTGCCTGCAGTTCTAGTTGGTGGTTTATTCTCCCTATCTCTGTTACTGATGTGAAGTGGTAGGAGCTTTGGTTTTCCCACTGCTAGGCACCCAGGCTTGCTTGGGTCAGTTGCAAAATGATAGCCTATTGTGGCTACAAAATCACAAAGTGCCATTTTACCACACAGTCAGTGAAGTGCTTGGGTTTTCTCTGTAAAAACAAATTGTTATATTGCATATAGTCACCTTTTCTTTTAAAAGGGGAGAAAAAGAGCTACTTCCAATTCAAGCAGGTATGGAGTATTGCAGAGGAGTGAATGCTTTCTGGAATTAATTGCTTGTGCGAATGCCAGCAAAATGCTGATGACATTGAGAAACAAACCTACTGAAGGGTGAGGAAATTCTGGCAAAGCATTCAAGCTATAATGAAGCACCTGACTTGTAACAAAAATGCCCTTCAGCCACCAGTGTTCAATGGTGTCCCATCAGGATGTCTTCTCCCAGCCCAGCACTCACCTCAGTGAACACCCTTATGTCTGGCCCTCCAACAACTCAGGAGGGACAGCTCCCCGGGAGACAGGACAAAATCTGTGTCTTCTAGCCAGGAGGGACCTCAGGATGTGCCAAGTACAAATTCCTTGTAGGTTAATAGCCAGCCAGAGGAAATCACTGGACATCTAGCTGCCCCCCCGCCCTCGGCGGATACCACGTGCCTCTCAAGTCCCTCTATCAGCTGCTCCTCTGTGGGGGTGGGAAGAATTCTTCATACGTGCTAAAATATATTTGTAGATGAAATAGAGGATGTCTGGGATTTCCAAGGATGGCGAGACCTTGGTGGGGACATAGATGAAACCAAGCTGGCTATGAGTTGGTCATTGTTCAAGCTGATCATGGATATGTGGAGGTTATTACTATTCTCTCTACTTTCACCTATGTTTGAAAACTTTCATAATAAAATACTTTTTAAAAATCATGAGACAGTAAAAAAATCATAAGAAAGGAAAAAAGAAATCTCTAAAATTCAGAGTGAGAGGAGCTGGGAGTTTCCTACAGAACGTTGGTCTGGTATCCCATACATGGTTTTTGGTCAGTAACTATGGATGACAGTGATAATGATCAGAACAATGACATGTGAAAAGACTGGTACAGAGAAACCATAGATACGAAGTCAGTTCGAGACTCTACCCTCTAACATATGCTTCAGTTGATTCAAACTAGGTGGCCCAAGAATTACGGTTTGAAAAATCCTTCACTCTTGAGTTACAGAACCTGGTCTGATTTCTAGCTTTCAATTGGGATAATTCCCTTTATTCTAGAAAGGCCACTCTAACAGTAGGAAGTGGGCAGTTACCTCGATTTATCTTAATGGCTCAAAGGATCTAAAAAATGTGATGACAGTTAAGTACTTACTAAATACTACATACCTAATTACCCCTAACATATTTATTGACAGAACAACTTTCCACAGTTCTTAAAAATCTTTGTGTATCAGACTAAAGAAACACCCCTGGCCAGCAACCACTTTAATAGGAGACTTAGTAGAAAAACTGTTAATTATTGAGAAAAAATGGAAAATACTGAAAGTTCTTAGTATTTCTGAAGGTATATGAGTTAAAGAGTTTTTAAAACTTATCATTTATTAGAACAAAATATTAATATGCTAGCATTTCTTTGGCAGCTCTAGGGAGCCAGGTCAAGTTCTATGGAAGAGATAAATCAACAGTATTCTCCTCTAGATCACAGTCACTAATATTGGATCAAGTTGTATAATATGTGAGTTATTTAAGAGCAGGGTTGTAGGAAAACAGGATCTTTCATACCCTGTTTTAGGATTGCAGAATGCCACAACCTCAGTAGAGGGAAATTAAGCATATCTATCAAAATTATAGATGCATGTGCCATTTGACTCAGGAATCCTATAGATACAACTCCACACACTTAAATGATACAGACTTGCTGTGTTTATTATAATAGCAAACAACTGGAATAACCCAATTGCCCACCAGTAGCAGAGTGATTAAATAAGTCATAGTCATCCACACAATGGAGGCCATGCAGCTGCTAAATAAATAAATAAGAGAGAGAGGAAAGGAGAGAGGGAGGAAGGGAGTGAAGAAGGGAGGGAGGGAGGGAAGAAGGGAGGGAGGGAGGGAGGGAGGGAGGGAAGAAGGAAGGGAGGGAGGGAGGGAGGGAGGGAAGAAGGGAGGGAGGGAGGGAGGGAGGGAGGGGACTGCTTCTATGTCCTGTTACAGAACATAGAAAAGCAAGATGCTGAAAAGAACATAAAGAGGGGGAATTAGGAATATATATTTGCATTTGCTTGATTCTATATAAAGAAGAGTTTGAAGGAAGTAGTGAAAATAATTAATTATATATAGGGTAACCATATTATTTTTTGTCTAAATGGAATATTTTTGAGAGGGAAAGGGATCACCATTAATATTTATACCAAGACAGTAGGTACAGCTTGGGACTGTCCTAGACAAACCAGTCTGTAGGGTCACCCTCCCCACCATATCTACTGAGTAGGTGGGAATGGGTCATGGGGAGCAGAGTACCTGGAGACAGGTAGAAGTAAGACTTCACAAAGTACTGCTTGTTATATTTCTTTGACTTTGGAATTATATATATATATATATATATATATATATATATATATATATAAATCACCTATTGGAAACAATGAGAAATCAAATTTAGAAAATATTTGTGAATACCACAATCACTGTAAAATCAACTACTGGATTTTAAGATCTTTATGGCAGATAAACATTTAATGATATACCAACTCCCTATTGGTGGTGTTTGAAAACAAGACTGAGGCATGCATGAATGCAACTACATTCTCACAAATGAATTTTCCAACTAAGAGCGGAAGATATTCAGCCTTTGTTTATTCAGCCATCCATTCAGGCATGCATTCAACTTTCCATCGATATGAATTGGGCACCTTTTATGTGCTGGGCTAAGCACTGAGGCAGGATAGATTCTGACCTCTTCATGAAGTTCTGGGTCTGAGGAAGCTACAGATAGCACACAGGACGTAAGGACAGCATAACAAAGGGCAAAGTGGCCAGCGAAATAGCAAAGCTGTGGGCACATGAGCTTCCCTGAGGACATCACTTGGCCAGCTGAATAAGTGAAAGAATGAATGAATGAATGAATGAAGGCAATAACATAAAATGACCTCTTCTATCTCTTCCAAATCTGCAAGTTGCTTGTTGTATGACACACAGAACTCCTAATATCTTGGAAGAACAAAATTGAGCAAACTCAGATTGTTCTGTTTCATTGTCGACAGGGTTTGGTAATATAGGATAGTCCAGAGTTCTAGGTTCTAGTTCTTGCACTGGCTTGCTGTGAGACTCTAAAGAAACTAGTAAGACTGTTTAAAGTCTAGAAAAGATAAAATAATGGTGTTTGGCAAATTGCTGTCTGTGGATTCATAATGCTCTGCCTAACTTGCAGATCTGTATCTCCATATTTCCCTCTGCTTCAATAGCAGGCATTTCATTTTCCCCTCTCAGGACCTTTGCACATGCTTTTCCCTCTGCTTGGAATGGCCTTGCTCTTACTCTTCAGATGGCCAGCTCCTCCTCATTTGTTAGGCCTCATTTTTCCCCTTGCAAAGGGTCTTTCCTTTCTCACCCCTCCCTCTCTCTCTCTTTCTCTTTCTCTCACAGTTCAATGCTCTTGTTATTTTCCATTTCCTTCACAGTTCTTACCATACTTTCCAAGTATTTTATCTGAAACTAAGTTTTATAAAGCAGGAACAGTGTCTGCCTTGTGTCCCTAGGGTCTAGCCCCTGAATAGTAGTATGTTCTCACAGGGTATGTTGAATGAATTGGTAAAAAAAAAATAAATAAATAAATAAATTCTTTCATTGGGTCATATTCTAATTTCTTGAATTGAGTGGGAGGTGGCATAGATTTCTTCATAAGATTGCCATTTTCACATGTGTCTTGTCTAGACTCATGTGGCTCCCCTACCACACACATTTTGGGAGGGAAAGGGGGCGGGGGTGCCTGCATTTGTACTCTTGCAACACTTAAGTGATTGCAGACTGTGGTGCAGGTTTTGGAGGCTGTTATTCCTGTTGCCAAATCTGGCTATCTCAGAGACCGGTCTCCCACAGGACTCCAGCAGTTTGTCTGGATACAATTTTTGCAAAACCAATAATTATTTATAGCAGTTTACACAACTGACATGTAATTCTGCTGGGATTAAAGTAACAGAGTTGACAGGAAGCCTGTCAATTATGTATTATGTTGGGCCCCTCAGCACAAGTCTGTTCTCTAAGACACCAAAAATTATCTTCCTCTGGGTCTCTTCCTTTCCATGATATTTTTTTCTCCATTTCTGCTTTTACATTGAACTTATGAGGCTACAGCTAGCTTAATTTTGTAGCTACCACTGAGGGCCTATCACCCTACTCAACCACTGACTCATCTCTCCATTCATTTTGTCAGTGACATCAGCCCAGGCTAGAAATAAATGCTGAAGAAAAGCCGGCTAAGGGGAACATACAAAGTTGTTTATTGGGCTCTGAAAATGAATAGCTCTTTTGAAAACATTTTTATGGTCACCATTGAATCCCATGTTCTCCCCTCTTGCCTTCCATGGATGTCTACAGAGATACCTGAGAATGCCACTGAACAGTGGAACATGAGTGGTAAAAGTGCTTGTGTTCTAGAATCTAGACCGAGTGTGGAAGTAGGGCCAATCTTCTTTCCTACTGTGTTGGGTGTAGTTGGTGAGAGAAATGGAATGGTCAAGAATGCCTCCAAGACTAGGGGGAAGGATGAATTTCCTGTAAACTACAAGGTGAAAAAGTGGGATTTGGGTGAAGATCAAGAGCTCAGCTTGAAACAAGTTCAGCTAGATGCTTATTAAATCTATACCCAAGTGGAGATGCCAGAGTGCTGACTTGTAGGACATGCCTATAGGGATAGAATACACTTCGTTGGTGCCCACAGCCTGGGATAGATCAATATGGCACAGCTACCAACGGTGTCCCGGCTCCTTCCCCAAATGAACCACGCTGTTTGCCTCCTCTCTTCCCACTTACACTCCTGTTTCTAAGAGTTCTTTGGTATTTTTCTTCTTCCCCAGAGTGTCATCTCAACTCACTTCTTCCTATCTGAATTCAAACCACCCTTCAGCTCTCAGTTTTCATTCAACAAACATTTACTCTGAGCCAGATAGGGCACAGGACTAAGTTGGATGGGGTCCCTACACCTCCTGGGAGCCCTTTCCTTCAACCACCTTGCCTCCTCTGATCTCAACCACAGATGGAGCCCTTGTGGCCAGAAGCCCTCCTTCTGACCTCTGGTCATACACAGTCCTGATTGTCATTTCACAATTCGGGGTGAATATCTTGCTCCCTAAGGAAGAGCCAAGCTGTCTGCCCTGAGTCCTTGGTGCACACTCAGTGACTCCTGGTTGGATTGTATTCACAGCTCTGGTTCATTTGTTTGGTCTACAGAGCCTCACTCTCTGGAGGCACCTCCAGACCCAGCCCAAGCTCCCCTTACCTAGGGGTCTCCCGGATTGGTAAGGGGACAAGGAGGAGGAGCAAAATGAGAAGAGGGAAGGGGGGATCAGAGTCATCAGTTTTGGACTCTTGGCTTTCATCTAATGGGCTTTCATTCTTCTGCTCTAGCACATAGCCACCCGCCCCCCCTTCTCCCAGCCAGGGTCATTAGCATTTCGTAGTGTCATATAAACAGCATGGGCTTTGCTCTCAAGATGACTTGAGCTTGAATTCTCCTCTGCTATCTCCTAGCTGGCAACATTCAGCAAGCCACTTAGCTTCTACCAGTCTCATCTTCTATAATAACAAACCCTTCCGTCAAGGTTTTTGTGAGAATTGACATATATGTAAAACAGATTGCACAGTGCCAGATGAATAGAACTGCCCAGGAAATAAATGTTATCTTCCCCAAAAGGGCCCACTGGGACCTTCTCTGATCCCTGGGCTGGACCATGCCAGGTCTAGTACAGTCAATTCCTTCCGGCCTGTGGGCTTTGGCCAATTCTAAAGGGCAATGTCCTGACAACTCTCAGAACCGAGTACAGCTTGAGCCACCTGCCCCACAAGGGCGGACAGTTGATGTGTCTGCAGGAGAATGAGGGATAAGAGAGAGTCCACATGGGGGAGTCACAAAGGAGTTATGGGGATTCCATGTGAACTTCATTCATTCTCTTCTCTTGGATCTCGACAACTTCCCTCACTCCTAGTTTGATATGACTTGATCCCAATAATTTTAGGTACATACATAGTGAGAGGAGTTTTAGCCTTTCTCTACCACTTTAAGAGAGTGAGGGGGATTGGACATGGCTGAAATGTTCTTGGAACATTGTGGAAAATAAGCCACAAGGCTCAATCTACACTCAACCAAGCGGAGTATTCTCTCCTCGACTCCGTCAAGAATATCTGAATAGCTGAAAAAAGAAGGAAGGGATTGTGGACTTAAATTATAGGGGGCCAATTCTCTGCAACTTCCTTCAGTGCACTTGCAAAGGCATGATTCCATTTAATCCTTATCCCTCTCAGGGGTTTAGTCCCCAGGTCATAGACGAGGACATTGCTTGGAGCAACTACAAGGACAGAGTCTTGCTCAGAACCCAGATCTTCTGACCCCAAGACCAGTTTTCTTCTCCCTCCTCTGTCCTGCCTCAGATATGGGTCTCAATTCCCCTCTTCTTGAGGAATGAGCACACATGACAATCATCTGATTAAATCCCCACATGTTATGCCCTGCTTGACCTTTTAAAAGGGTGACATGCTACATTTTTTAAGTGCCCATTTTCCTATGATCTGTGCAGAACTTGAAGCTTGATCCTGGAAGAATCTATTTGAGGCCTATGGCCTTCCTTTGCTTGAGTTATCTAATACGCAATGCCAAATCTGGGTAAGACAACTGCTTTCCCCAAACTAGCAGGAGCAGATCTGAAGCTCGTCTCTTTACCCTTTCTTTCATTTGTGGTTTTTAGGTACAAGGGTGAAAAGTCTCCAGCTCTGCAGAACTGCTAACAGATAAATATTTAATAGAAAAGAGCACTGGGCTCAAAGTCAGGGCCACATTCTGCTGGGTCAGCAGCCCTCACCTTTGTCCCTGTACCATCCTCATTGAACACCCCAAATCTGCAGGCTCAACCTCCATCTGGCCTCTGGGGCCAGTCCTGTCACAACCCAGTGAGTTTAGCCCAACACTGACATTCTTTTCTGGCCCCTGCCTTGTATGCTCTTCCTTTATTCCCCAAAATGAATCCCATCGTTCACCTGATTGTTGGGTTCCTGCCCTATTTCTTAAGCTTAAATGCCCATGGTTGTCACTTGCCAACCACTTCAGTCCCTGTGGGACTGAGTTTCTGAGTTTCCCTGAGTTGCCCCTAGCCCTCCCAGAGGCAAGACATCTATTCCTGAAAATGGCCCAGTGCCTGGGACCTGCTCCCTACCACCAGGGCACTGAACACCACCCGCTCCGAGCTTGTCCTTGGGTTCCAATAGCTGTTGGTTATACCACCTCTTTCTGTAGCCACAACCTTCAGAGACCTCATTGTTAGCAGGCCGTACCCGCTCTTAGTGAAGATCTCCCGGTGTGTTCTCCAGGTGTCTGTCCCATTCTGCTAAGTATACTTAGTCCCCAGTTCTGATCCTTGTGGTCTGTCCCACTTGAGAAGTAACCAGGTCATGTGAGCCACATCCTAAGAGGGGTGCAGAGAAATGGTTCTAGTCTTGGTTCTTCTACTAATTAGCTTGGTGGCCCCAGACAAGTCAAGTGACCTCCCTGAGCCTCTTCTCTTAAACTCAGAATGGTGAATACTAAAGGTGCTAAATGTGTGTAGTGGGGGGAGTGGTGTCTAGAACTTGAGGATTTTGTGACTGCCACACTTACACAATTAACTTATACAATGAATAAAGTGGAAGGCCTTTGTTTTCAATACACAGACTCACACACCAGTGATGCTTAACTTTATATGTCAACTTGACTGAGCTTAGGAATGCCCAGATGGCAGGCTTCTGGGTGTTTCCATAAGTGTAACTCCAGAGGATATTAGCATTTGACTAAGTAGACTGAGTAAAGAAGATTGCCTTCAATAATGGGCATCATCTAATCTGTTGAGGGCTCTAATAGAAAAAGAAGGTGGACGAAGGGCAAATAGACTCTTTCTCTCATTGAGCTGGGACATCCATCTTCTGCCGTCAGACACTGGTACTCCTGGTTCTTGGGCCTTTGGACTCAGACTAAGATTTACACAAATGGCCCCCAATTCTCAGACCAACTTTTCAGTTTCCATAACCACATAGGTCAATTCCTATAACAAATCTCTCTTCTTTCTCTCTGAGAGTGCTCTATATATGCTTGCAGTTCTGGTGTGTCTAGAACAAAACAGAGAAGCTTGGTTGCCAGAGACTGCCAGCAAAGACAATCTCAAGGGAGCATGAGGCCCGAGAGAAGGGATGAAGCTATGTGGAGTGGGTATTCATTACTCTTTGCCCCTTCAGATCTTGCATGAGACTCATTTTCAACATGACACTGCAGGCAGCCTGAAATCAGTTGATGACAAGATAAAACTTACTGCTCTCCTTCCCTGGAGCAAATCCCACTGTGTATAACCATTACCCAAATATATAACTCATAAAGTTCCAAGCATGCTACAGACATTGTGGAAGAGGGGATTGGCACCAAGGGACAAGGTACTGTCTGGCAGTGACGTGGGCAAAGGACAAAAGGTGCTATTGCCTTTTGTCCACTTCCTTCCCCAGGGCTTTGTGCTTGTAGGAGCTTTGAGCCTTTTCAGGCCTGACTGACATGCCCTTCTGTTACTTGCACAGCCACATACTGTTTTCTGGATGGCAAGGACAAGTCTATCCAAATTTGTTTTAACAAAACTCTACCCTAGGCACATTTCAGGGCAAGGAGAGGCAATTTCTCATAAGTGCATCTAAATTACCTATTCTGGACATTTCTGAAATAAATTCTTTTGAATTGATTTCAGTCCTTATACCTGGATAATTGTATAGATTTTATGGATTGGGAGGAGACATCCTACCTGTAAAAACTAATAAAGTATGTATTTCAGTTTCTTTAACCAGCTATCATTTTTGTTATTTGTCCTCTAAATGCAAAAAGGTGAGTTTGTTTTTTCAAAATTAATAACCAAATCCTTCCCATGCCCACCAGGGAGTGTGTGGATGGGGGCGGTGTGGACATAGTGGGGGAGGCTTCTTGCCGGCCTGTTCACATCAAGTCCTTGAGTCTGTCCTGCCTTAGGTGGCATGTACTAGAAAGAAAATATTCCCACCATTCACAACAATCTTGTAAGGTAGTTTAGACAAATGTTATTCTTATTCTGTAATGTGTAAATGAGGAAATTAAGGCTCAGGGGAGGTGAAAGGGCCTGTCCAAGATCTCATGGTTGGTTAGGATGAGAAACAGAGTGCTATCCCCTGACTTTCTCTGCCATTCTCGCTGGAACCCTTAGCTACAACAGTTCTGCTCTGATGTGGCTTGTGACCCCTCTCTCCTTACCATCTCCCCTGAGAGACATTTCCATGCACTGAAGACTTCAAGGCACACTAGGGAAACTTCTTGATCACTAACCAGCCCCAAATGAAACTGCTTTCTTAACTAAATAATTTTCTAAGAAAACAGATAAAGGGCCAGAGTCACAGATAATGTAGGAGAGGCATAGGGACATAAGGATAGTGTTGGAGGAGGTCACAGAGAGGATGTGACCACTGGTTGACCTATAAACTGAACTCAGGCAATCAGAGTTTGTGAACTCCTCACCCCCTCCTCTGGCATGTTCTGCTTGCCTTCCCCATGCTAGAAATTTCCCCAAGAACATAGAGCCTTGATGTGGTGTTGAGACCATCTGGATGGTATTTTTGACTGAATCCAGTTAAGGCCTCTCTATAAACTTTTAAGATCCGGTAGCCAAGTATGGAGATCTATTCTTCCTGTAGCCACCCAAAATGGTCCTTGTAAATAAGTTCTCTTGCTTATATAAACAATCACCTACCAATCTGGGGTGTTTTGCCTCTTTCTCTGGTCCTTCCTTACCCTGTGAACTAACAGAGGTTTCCATCCTCCCTGTCTCTAGAACATGTCTATACACAGAAGGAGGAATCTGACCTAGCACTTCAGAGTTGAGGCAAATGTTGCAAGTCCATTTGGATGGTCATAGGTTCCCGGTTCCATGATCCAGCTGGAAGTTTTCTTAATGCCACTCCTTGCTGACTGACATGAGCAAATCAATGACTCTTTCTACACCTCTGGGGGTCTGTAAAATGGGGAAAATAAGAAAACTCACCTCACAAGGTCATCAGGAGGGTGAGTTGAGACAACTGTTTTGTAAACACCTTCTACAACAATGTGACCATTGTGATTGTTATTAGGTGGTTGGAGTGTGGAATATAGAAATAACAGATGGTTTCTGCTTCCTCTTCAAGAGATTGCAATCTAGGGGGAGTTTACACTATATTCACAAGACAGCTGGGTTCCTGAAGAACTACATCATGTAAAACTAATTCAAGTATATCCTTCTTATAATCACAGTTGGGCCAGGAGATGTGTTGTCAGAGTGTATAAATCCGTAATAATAGTGGCATAATTTTGTTTTAATGCTGCCTTTTTTTTTTTTTTTTTTAAAAAGACCTAGCAATAGGGGCTCCTGGGTGACTCAGTGGTTGGGCAACTGCCTTCAGTTCTGGTCAAGAAATTGGAGTCCTGGGATCAAGCCCTAAGTCAGGCTCCCTACTCAGCAGGAAGTCTGCTTCTCCCTCTCTCTCTGCCTCTCCACTTGTGGGCGCTCTCTCTCTCTCTCTCAAATGGATAAAATCTTTACCCCGCCTTCCCCCCCAAAAAAGTCCTAACAATATTCCTTTTGCTGTCTTTCCCGAAATTAACAGCACTGAGAATCATGGCCACTGCCAGGCCTTCTTTATCTACTGCATCTGGCTTCATTTCATAGTAACTTACGGCACATTTTTAGCACCCCTACTTTATAAAAGTTTAGATGGTATGATCATAGCACAGAAAAGATGCATGATAAAATAACAGCATTATTGTCACCAAAATCACTCACAAAAGTCTGTGCCCCATATTCCCACCATGGTTCACCATGATGGTGACCAAGCCCTGTGGGGGTTTCTGTTTACCGCTAATGTAAGTGGCCACCAGACAAGGGATTAAAAGTGGCTTAAATTTCACTACATTGGTGCTCTGGCTCTGTTATGGCATTCTGGAGAAATCATATAAATTTGGAGGAATTTGCACTATATTAAATGCTCCCGGTGTGCTTGTTCGGCGGACCTGGTACCTCTTTTGTGAAGCAGCAGCTGAGGAGACTCCGGCACTCGCCATGGCCGACCAAAAGCCCAAGGAAGGAGTGAAGACTGAGAACAACGATCATATTAATTTGAAGGTGGCAGGGCAGGATGGTTCTGTGGTGCAGTTTAAGATTAAGAGGCATACACCACTTAGTAAACTAATGAAAACCTATTGTGAACGACAGGGTTTGTCAATGAGGCAGATCAGATTCTGATTTGATGGGCAGCCGATCAATGAAACAGACACATCTGGACAGTTGGAAATGGAGGATGAAGATACAATTGATGTGTTCCAGCAGCAGACAGGAGGTGTCTACTAAAAAGGGAACCTGCTACTTTACTCCAGAACTCTGTTCCTCCAGACCAAGAAGACAGCCTCAAATAGAAAGCCATAATTTGGTTCCACCACATCCTGACTACTACAGTATAGTTTTCTCTATTCTTTCATTTTCCCCTTCCCCATTCCTTTATTGTACATAAAGTAACTGTGTATGTGCACAAGCATATTGCATTTTTTAAAACTAAATGGCCAGTGGTATGTTTTGATCGACATCAAATGGAGATGGGATGGGGGAAAATACTGCTTCTGTGAAAACACCCTGTCTCTCCATTAGTGGCATGTTCAGTCAGCTCTTATCTTTATATTCTGGTAAGTTCTTTTGCTCTCACTGTTTAACAGAAAAAGAACAACATAAAAATCCTTGCATACCTTGTTCGATTGGAGAATTTTAATGTTTTTCATTTATCATTGTAAAACCAAGGACAATTTTATACCTTTTTTGTATGTAGCTGTTACATGTAGGGCAATCTGTCTTCAAGTAGGGATAAATTACTCTAAAAGAAATGAATCCTAGATAGTTTTCCCTTCAAGTCAAGCGTCTTGTTGTTTAAATAAACTTCTTGTTTAAAATGAAAAAAATAAAAATAAAAATAAAAATAAATGCTCCCTATCCAGGGCAGCCTGGGTGGCTCAGCAGTTTAGCGCCCCCTTCCGCTCAGGGAGTGATCCTGGAGACCTGGGATCGAGTCCCACATCGGGCTCCCTGTGTGGAGCCTGCTTCTCCCTCTGCCTGAGTCTCTGCCTCTCTCTCTGTATCTCTCATGAATAAATAAATAAAATCTTTAAAATAAATAAATAAACACTGCCTATTCAGTAAGATTTTATTACTCTTATACATAATAGTATTTAAAATTTACATAATTCTGATATACGTGAAATGTGAGTGCATGGTTCCAATGAGGACAACTTAGAGCAAATAACATTCAAGTGGCCTCTCAGCCCTGAGAATAAAGGTGGGAACAACTGAGTGGGAGGGGGACTACTGGCTAATTGGGGAATACTTTTTGAAGAACGAACATTTTGAATACACTGAATAAAAATGCATTTCGAATATGTTTGAATAGAAAATAATTTGGAATGTGTTGAATAAAAGACATAGGCTAATGACTATAATATACCAATTCTTTGTACTACTGGAAATTGCTCAATTTCAGAATCAATAGTTCTTCTGATGGCTGCACTTATGAGGGAACCTGGGATCCTTTTTATTTTGCAAATCCTTTGGGTTTCACTTAGCAGCAGGACAAACACCCAGGGGTAGGGAAAGAAGCCACCTTCAAAGGAGAAGTTCTGCTTGAAATTCCTGGGGTGGGGAGTGGGGACAGAATTCAAACTTACTTTGTCAAACACAGGGCATGGATCACCTAATATTTCTCAATAACTAAAATAACTAAATAACCACTAATATCTGCTTGAAAGAAGCTTAAGTGGAGTTTTATCTTTGGTTGCCAAAGGATACATTAAATCCTTTTAGGTGTTTGTTTGAATAATGGAATAGATAGTTTGGGTTGCTTAGGGAAACACAAGAAATATTTTTATCCCGAATGGGCAATTAGAAATCCTTACTTTAAAACAGTAACAAAATTCCTTCTTTGCTTGAATTAGCTCATTAATCAGTCAATCAACAAATATTTATTAAGTTCCTGCGATTGGAACTTTGACTTCCCTGTTTAATAACACTCGATGAATTATTTCATATCCTGTCAAAGAAGATATTTCCTCTAGCCAGCCAACGTTTATTTTTCCCTTTCATCTTTGGACTAGCTAACGGTGTTTTGTGGTTGTTGTCATGCATTTTTGCTTTTTCCCCCCATACAGATCAGAGTATTCAATCCTATGTCTCCTTCCAGTTCTAAATTTACCCTCTTCAGTCAAGAAAGGAAAGGTCACCTACCCACCTAATGTCCTAGTTCCCAAATCTGGTTGCACATAAAAAGTACATGGGGGACAGATAGATATGTAATCAAATAGTAGTCAATGCGCCTTAATCCATAGAATTTCAGTTGGGAACTACTGATGTCATTTTAAGGCAAGGACACGGAAGGCACATGCTTTGCGGCAGAGCTGGGCTGGGCCACTACAGTCCACCGCCCCCCCCACCCCCCAGCTTCCTCCCAGCTCACAGCCCTGTTTCAGATCTGCCTAAGCTCCCATTCATTCAATAACCTCCAGGATTAAAGAAATACGTATCTCTCAGTGAAATCCTAAATGCATTTTTGGACATACCAATTTTATTTCTTTCCCTTAGATCCCCACTCTCTAGGAATATGTGGGCTCTTGAGTTCCTTAAGGGCAAGGACCTTTATTAAAAGTGACTAATATCACATAATTGTATACTAGGTGCTATTGAAAACAAACCAAAATTCTCCATGTCATCCTATTAGATCAAATCAATCATACAGCATTTATTAAAGGCTCACTAGGTACATGGTTCTATGCTAGGCTCTCTGGGGATAGAAAATATATATAAAAAAAAAGAAAGAAAGAAAGGAAGGAAGGAAGGAAGGAAGGAAGGAAGGAAGGAAGGAAGGAAGAAAGAAAGAAAGAAAGAAAGAAAGAAAGAAAGAAAGAAAGAGAAAGAAAGAAAGAAAGAAGAAAGAAAGAAGGAAGGAAGGAAGGAAGGAAGGAAGGAAGGAAGGAAGGAAGGAAGGAAGGAAGGAAGGAAAGTATTCCAAAGAAACTTGCAGTCTAATTGAAGAGAAGGCACTCAAACATACAGAAAGGTAACCCAATTTGTGCAATCAGTTCTCCTCTAGGGTCTGTTAAGGTGTGTTAGCTGCTAGGACACATGAAAGCTCCACGTGTTTAATATAAATTTCTGGTACCTGGGCAGCTTTCCTTCAGCACTGATTCAAGCACATAGTATGAGCTATTGGTTTAAGTGCTTTAAAAGGGTTAGGATCAGGGCACTTGGGTGGCTCAGTCAGTGAAGCACCTATCTTTGGCTCAGGTCATGATCTCAGGGTCCTGGGATTGAGCCCCACATCATGGGTTCCTTGCTCAGTGAGGGCCCTGCTTCTCTCTCTCCTTCTGCCTCTTCCCCAGCTACACTAGCTCTGTCTCTTGCTCACTCTCCCTTCTCAAATAAATAAATAAAATATTTAAAATAAATAAATAAATAAAAATAAAATGGTTAGAATCATAAAGAAGACTGCCTCATGGTCCTCTTACTGAATCACTTATAAGGTGAGTCTCCTGCTTGGGATTCTCTTCAAGCATTGGGAACTCCAGGCTAAGTGTCCCGTCCAACCTTAGTAACTGGGCAGGACCTCACCACAGGTGTCCTGGGTGAGGACAATGAACTTTTTCCTTGGTCTTCTCATCTTCTACTTTTACTTTCCCTTTTCTCTGATTTATCTCCTTCCTTCTTCTTATTCTTTTTAAAAAATCTTACTCATATATAAATTTTCAAAAGGCAAAACTTATAAATTTAATATGTGAAACCAAAACCAAAAAAATATAAATGCCATTATGTCACTTCAAAGCCTTTTCTAATGAAGTACAAATGTGAAAGTAAAATGTACTGCCATTAGACAAGAAAAAGAAATAAAAGACATCCAAATTGGCAAGGAAGAGGTAAAACTTTCACATTTATAGATGACATGATACTTTATATAGAAAACCCTAATCACTCCACCAAACCTTAATAGAATCGATAAATGAATTCAGCAGTGTCACAGGATACAAAATCAATGTACAGAAATCTACTGCATTCCAAGACACTAATAATGAAGCAGCAGTAAGTGAAATTAAGAAAAGAATCCCTGGGGCACATGGGTAGCTCAGTTGATTAAGCATCCAACTCTTGATTTTGGCTCAGGTCATGATCTCAGGTTTGTGGGACTGAGTCCTATTCAGGCTCCATGCTCAGCAGGAGCTCTCAGCCTACTTGAGATTCTCTCTCTCTGTCCCTCCCCTCTGCTCATGCTCTCCCTTTCTAAAATAAACAAATAAATGTTAAAAAAAATACCATTTACAATTGCGCCAAAAAGAATAAAATGTCAAGGAATAAACTTAACCCAAAAGGTGGAAGATTTATACTCTGAAAACTATAAAACATTGATGAAAGAAATTGAAAACAGCACAAAGAAATGAAAGATTTTTCTATGCTCATTGATTGGGAGAACAAATATTATAATGTCCATACAACCCAAAGCAATCTACACATTTAATACAATCCCTATCAAAATACCAACAGGGGATCCCTGGGTGGCGCAGCGGTTTAGCGCCTGCCTTTGGCCCAGGGCGCGATCCTGGAGACCTGGGATCGAATCCCATGTCAGGCTCCCGGTGCATGGAGCCTGCTTCTCCCTCTGCCTATGTCTCTGCCTCTCTCTCTCTCTCTGTGTGACTATCATAAATAAATTAAAAAAAAAAACTCTTAAAAAAAAATACCAACAGCATTTTTCACAGAACTATGACAAATAATACTAAAATTTGCATGGAACTCCAAAAGACCCCAAATAGCCAAAGCAATCTTGAGAAAGAATAAAACTGGAGGTATCACATTCCCAGATCTCAAGAAACACTAAAAAGCTGTAGTAATCAAAACAGTAATCAAAAATAGACTCATAGGTCAATAGAAGAGAATAGAAACCCCAGAAATAAAGCCACAATTATATGGTCTATTAATCTATGACAAAAAGGCAAGAATATGCAATGGGGGAAAAGTCTCTTCAGCAAATGGTGTTGGGAAAACTGGACAACTACATGCAAAATAATGAAACTGGACCACTTTCTTATACCATACACAAAAATAAACTCAAAATGGATTAAAAGCCTAAATATGAGACCTGAAATCATAAAAATCCTAGAAGAGAGCTTAGGGAGTACCTTCTTTGACATCGGCTATAGCAACTTTTTTCTTGATATGTCTCCTGAGGCAAGGGAAACAAAAGCAAAAATAAACTATTGGGACCACATCAAAAATTAAAAGCTTGTGCACAGCAAAATAAACAACCAACAAAATAAAAGGCAACTTACTGAATAGGAGGAAATATTTACAATTCACAGAGCCAATAAGGGTTAGTATCCAAAATATGAAGAATTTATATGACTTAGCACCACCTCTGCCCCCTCCCAAAAATTTTAAAAATGGGCAGAAGATATGAACAGACATTTCTCCAAAGAAGGCATGCAGGTGGGCAACAGACACATGAGAAGATGCTCAACATCACTCATCATCAGGGAAATGCAAATCAAAACCACAATGAGATACCACCTCCTACCTGTCAAAACAGCTGAAACCAAAAACACAAGAAACAAGAGTTGTTGAGGTTGTAGAGAAAAAGGAACTTGGGGAACCCTGCATTGCTCAGCGGTTTGGTGCCTGCCTTCAGCCCAGGGTGCGATCCTGGGGTCCCGGGATCGAGTCCCGCGTCGGGCTCCCTGCATGGAGCCTGCTTCTCCCTCTGCCTGTGTCTCTGCCCCCCACCCCCATGTTTCTCATGAATAACTAAATAAAATCTTAAAAAAAAAAAAGAAAAAGGAACTCTCTCACACTATTGGTGGAAATGCAAACTTGTGCAGTCACTATGGAAAACAGTATGGAGGTTCCTAAAAAACCTAAAAATAGAATTACCATATGATCCAGGAATTCCACTACTGGGTATTTGCCCAAAGAATATGAAAACACTAATTCAAAAAGATATATGCAGCACTATGTTTATTGCAGCATTACTTATAATAGCCAAATTATGGAAGCAGCCCAAGAGTCTATCAATAAACGAATGGATAAAGAAAATATTGGGTGTGTGTGTTTGATGGAATATTACCCAGCCATAAAAAAGAACAAAATCTTGCCATTTGCAACATGGATGGAGCTAGAAGGTATAATGCTAAGTGACATAAATCAGAGAAAGACAAATACCTATGATTTCACCCATATACAGTGTTTAAGAAATGAGACAAACAAAAAAACTCAGACCCTTAACTATAGAGAACAAATTTGTTACTACCAGAGGGGAGGGAGGTGGGCAGGTGGGTGGAATAGGTGAAGGGGATGATTACAAGTGCACTTACTGTAACAAACACTGAGTACTGTACAGAATTGCTGAACCACTGTACTGTACACCTGAAACTAATCTAACACTGTATGTTGACTATATTAGAATTAAAATTTTTTTAAAAAGAAGACAATTACTGCTATTGAATACAAAGAGAAGGACACAGGAGCTTTGCTGGCCTCATTGCTATGTGATGGCTTTTCATCCAACGGTATCAGTAGCTCAACACAGAATGTGTGGTGATACCCTCCTCCCCATTTCTGTAGCCCATAGAACCAGAGAGGACCGAGATCTTCGAAGGGCTCTCCTTTGTGGCCAGGTAGCAGGATCCAGTCTTACCAATGGAATTGCTTCTAACACAAACAACAGCAACAACACAAATCTTAGTTTTTTGTGGGATGGGAAGGTACAGAGATGGGATAATTGAGAAAGTAGACACATAGGAATGTTCTTTTTGGCTCTTCCATGGACCCCACAATCCTGACATGAACTACCACTCGAGGCCAAGTGTAAGAATGTGACCCTGGATACTCTCTCTGGCCAGGTAAGTTAGTGCTGGACAGATCATATGAGAAAACAGATGTATGTACTACGTACTTAAATGTGTGTATCTATATCAGCTTTCATACATACATGGGAGATGTTTTTTCCTGATTCTGCAGTTTATGCGCTTACTCTAAACTTAAAAATTCATGAAAACTTTAGAAAAGAAGAAAAAAAAACACCATTGCTCACCTCCACTGCCCAGAGGCAAACCACATTTTTATACATCTTTTTCATGTATGTGTATATGTGTGTGATACATATCTCACGTAATTGGGTGTACATTTTATATCCTGGTTTATAGCCAGCTTTTTGGATTCAACCTTATATGATGAGATTTCTGTCTATCCCACTGCAAAATCTTTAAGGACATTATCAGTAAAAGCTGATATGAATGGACCATGGTTTTCCCAGTCACTTCCTATTATTGAGCATTTCAGTTGTTTCCAGTTTCAGATATAGCACAAGGGAGAGTCCTGTTTCTTATGTGTCAGTTGCTAGGTTTCTGCAGCATACCTAAAAGAAAGCATGTGCCTGGATGCCCTGCTCTAATCCCCTTAGGGGAACTGCTAGGGATGGATCTGCTTTCAAATATTGCAAATCAGTGGCTGTGTGTTTGAACCTGTTTTAAAGAATGTTGTATCTCATCGCCTCTAGATAGGGATACGCTGTCTGGTTGAAGCAGAAGGCTCCCTTCTCCCACATGCCTTGTCTAGGAAGAGCATATATTTTGATTTACCTGAATGATCCCAGTCTATGCCAGTTATCCCTGTGCAAAAGGTAATAGTGCCCCACTTCACACCCTTAAAAGTGTTTGCATTTGGAAAATGAATGATTCTGCCACCATCTGACATCCTTCCTGCTTTGATTATCTAACTTCCTGCCATGGAGACATGTGAGGCAACTGTGTGCCCCTGTCCATTGTGAGGCAGTGGTTTCCAGGGCCTGAAGAGATTAGGAAGAGCAGAAGGGCATTCTGGGTCTCCCTAAAACTGCACACCAAGGACATGATGTCCATGAGGCACGTAAGAGTTTCCATCTTCCAAACACCATGTAGCATGTGATAGAAGCATTTTTATTAAAATTGATGGAAACTGATTTTTGGATCTTATATTTTTTATATATTGCATGGAGTTAATCCATTTTTTAAATTCTATTAACTCAAGAGTATAAATATATAGCTATTTTGCTTGTGGTTTCCTATACAGCATTGCATGCACAATGGCTATTAGATTAATGGTGTGGATACACTGTCTTTAAGATTGACATAGAAAAACCTGAATAAAATTTGTGACAGTTCTGAGGCCAAAAATGTTCCTGCTAGACAGAGCTAAAAGAAGGTAGTGTTGAACTGGATCGCTGACAATAGCTGCATTCTGAATGCAAGCATTAAAATAGATTACTTTGTTATTTTTTATCTGAGTAATCAACATGGCATTCATTTCCTTAAAAATAGAAATAATTCCATTTTTATCTAATATGAAAGTAAATATCACCAATAACTCCATCCTCCCAAATAAGCACTGTAAGCATTTTGGTTCATATCTTTCCAGACTATATACTATAAATGCAGTTATCAAACAGATGTGAGATAGACACCCCTTTCTCACCTCGGGAACAGCATTCTCTTATGTAGAGAAGTAGCTGGACATCTGACCACAGGTTCCCTCCTGCAAATGTCCCTGAAGGATGTTCGTCTGCAATCATGGGCTTCCACCTATGCCCATGTTGCTGTGTGGGAGTCTGAGCTGTGGTGTCCTCCAGCCGGAGCCTGGGAAAAGGTATTAGGACAAGCCTTCTTCACCCTGTGCCACATGACCTTTTCTACCTCCACCAGTGTAGCACACAAGATGTGGGAAACTGTAAAAAGGAACTACAATGACTTGCCCACCACTGTTCACAGCAGCATTATTTAGAATAGTCAAAAGGTGGAAATTTAGCCCAGGTGTCCAACAACAGATAAATGGACAAACAGAATGCGGTCTACCCAGAATGGGTAGTAATGGGAATATTACTGAGCCTTAAAAAGGGAGGAAGCTCTGACACATGCTACACCAGGGGTGAACCTGAAAGACATTATGCTAAGTGAAAGAATCCAGACCCAAGAGGACAAATACTATATGATTTCATTTATATGGGGTACCTAAAATTGGCAAATTCATAAAGACAGACAATAGAATAGAGGTTCCTGGGGGTGGGGGAAGGGAGAATGGGGAGTTACTGTTTAATGAATACAGAGTTTCTGCTTGGGATGCTGAAACAGTTCTGGAAGTGGATAGTGGTGTTGGTGGTACAACATTGTTAATGTACTTAATGCAACGAAATTCTACATTTAAAGAGTAAAATGGTACACCTTATGTTATATATATTTCCCTATAAAAACATCTAATAAAGGGGATGCCTGGCTGGTTCAGTGGTTGAGCCTCTGTCTTTAGCTCAGGACATGATCCCAGGGTCCTGAGATCGAGTCCCACAACAGGCTCCCTGCATGGAGCCTGCTTCTCCCTCTGCCTGTGTCTCTGCCTCTCTCCGTGTGTCTCTCATGAATAAATAAATAAAATATTTTTAAACCCCCTCCCCCCAAAAAAGAAGAATTACAATGGAAGACAGTGAATGCTAAGGTTCTAACTAAAAATAGTCTTTCTCATGGCCCCTCCTAACCTCATCTACCCAGGGACACTGCCTACCCCTTCAAACGAGGCTCATGTCTACCATCACTGCACTTATCCTCAGATAAACTGTTCAAAGGATATTGCTTCTTGCAGTAACTAAACTTTGAGCCACACGATTTTGATAAAAATTAAACATTCTTCTGCTCTCTGCCCTTTATCCATCCAAACAAACAAAAACAGAAGATGCTAACAGCAATAAAGCATATGACAGACTCACCTACAAGAAGGAAGGTCTCCATCAACCCTCGACCATTTCTTTTTTTTTTTTTTTAAGATTTTATTTATTTATGACAGACAGAGAGAGAGAGGCAGAGACACAGGCAGAGGGAGAAGCAGGCTCCATGCAGGGAGCCCGACGTGGGACTCGATCCCAGGTCTCCAGGATCTGGCCCCGGGGTGGAGGCCACGCTAAAGTGCTGAGCCACCGGGGCTGCCCAACCCTCGACCCTCTATTCCCCAAATCAATGCCACCTGAACTCTGCCTTCATAGGCTCAGCCTGACACAATTTGTCCTTTACATTTTCATCATTGGGTTATCATGTCATTTCTTTGGGAAAATGAAGTGATGTTTCCCTTCCTCTGTGGGTTTGAACAAACAGCCCAAGGGGAGAAAGAGTATTCTTAAAGGGGGAAACCTGTACTTCTGCTCTCAAGCACCTCAAAGACAGACTGCCTTCTCTAGACAACCTATAAGAATTCCCAAGAAGTAGTGAGACACACAAGGAACGATCAAGTGGACAGATGCCTTCAAACATGCCACACATGTTCTGCTCCCCTCTAGTCTTATTCATATAGTGTCGCAAAGCATGCCTTGTCCCTCCAACAGGTTAATTGTTAAGGAGTCCTCAGGGAACCAACAGTGCTCATCCTTGGCAACAGGTAAGAGTGAAGAGAATTCTTCCAAGAATTTCATTACTCATTAGCTGAGCTGTGGCTTCTGTGGTGGGTATAATTGGCACAAGATGCTGCCCATAGTAGGCTAACTGGTAGACAATTTCTAGGAATTCCAAGGGACAGTCATTCTGCTAATTTCTCACATTTCCAGACCAATGCCAACACGAAGTCTCTCCTCTCTGGCTTCTGAAACTAGACTGACAGCCAGGGCCAGGAGGCTGGCCAGAGGGGTCACAGGAATAAGCAACGAATGCAGGGAATAGAAGCCCATCCACACTGAGCCCATTTGGCAAGTACATCAGGGTCCATTCCATTCCACCACTAAAACCCCTGCCTTCAATTTGAGCTTAAAAGAGACATTTCAGCATCATATCTTTCATAATGACTGGGTTCCCAGACTGGTGTCCCAGCAAAGTTGCCCTAATGTCTTAAATAGGTTTTCTTCCCCATTCTGTAGAGAAGATGAAGACTGTGTTTAGAGGAACAAGAAATGTATCCAATGGGAGAAGCACCAGGGGTATCCCTGAGAACAGAACAGTGGCATCTAATAGGCTGTGTCCATACTGGCTATAAAACTTCATTTTTATCCACTCATAATTTCATTTTTTAAAATTGTGTATATGCGTGTGCATGTGTGTGTCCATACACACACATGCATGTGTATAAGGCCCAGCATGCAAGGATGACTTCTTTCTACCCTAGTATCTCAGTTTACCAGTCTTCTCGGGGTCATAAAACTTTAAGTGGTTGGGGAGGTGGCAGCTGGGCTAAGGAGCTGCTTGTCGTTTGAGCTGGAGACAGATTCAGTGTTTGGTGAACTCTCTTCCAGCAAGGTCTTGGGTACTGGAGACATAGGAGTATACCTAGAATGGCAGAAGGAGAAATTGTAGAGAAAGAGACTGAGCACCACTGCCATGGAGAATGGAAAGGTGGGAGAAGAGAGTAGATTTAAGAAGACTTTTGAGGGGCTTTCATGATTTGTGGTACCATGGATGCCCAGAAACATCCATGGAAAGTCCATGTGTATTACACTGGAACAGGACAGGAACAAAGGGCTACAAACCATCTCTAACATGGGGTGTCAGAAAAGACCTTACTCAAGAAGCAGCATTCAAATTTTATCTTGAAGGATGGGTAGGAATTTTCTAGAAAGAAAGAGATGAGTAGGGAAGTGGGTCTCAAAAGCAAGCCCAGGACAAATGCTGGTGATTCATTTTTCACTGGTCTGAGGGGAAATGAGAAAAGTAAGGGCAAGGCAGTACATCTTTCAAAAAGCCAGATTTATTCAATTCAAAGGAACTTTGGTTTGAGATGATGTCCTTTCTACTTTGGGAGTGCTGCCATTTTTCTTTCTCTTACAAAATCAAGGTGCTAATAGATGCTATTATTATGAATTGTAGTCTCTCCTATTTGGCTCAATACAAGCAACACACACATTTCCATATTAAAAAAAAAAAAAGTACTGGTCTTTGAAATCCCAAGGCTTGTGTGTGGGCAAGTACATTTTAGTCTGAGGGAGCAAAGGATACAAAGACTATCCCCCTGGGACAGGACAGGCAGTATGTGGAGAACATGGAGGATCCCCATGGGTGGTGAGGAAGGGGAGAAAGTAGTGGTTTAGGGTTAGATGGGGAAGGATCTTTCATAAGGAGCTCAAAATTTATCCTTGAGAAAACAGGAACCAGCAGGGGTATATAAGTTGAGGAGAGAACGGATTATATTTGGGTTTTTTAGAAGGTTAACTTGGTTTCCAGTAAAGCAGATAAACTAGAGAAAAGACAGATGAGACAAAAAGACCAATGAGTAATGTTCCATGGATAGGATGAGGAGATTATCAGCAGTAGCGGGAATGAGGAAACAGAGCAAGACCCCAGAGACTATTCTAAGACAGCATTGGACTCAAAGACATTCAGTGGGAGGCTCTAACGAATGCTCGAGAGTACTATCAACAGAAAAACCAGTGAGCTCAAGTATATTTGAGGATGTCTCAAAGCCAAGTTGTAAAACCTGCAAAAAGCCTATCAATCCTTTAGGCTCATAAATCCCCATTCCCATGTGAACCCCAACAGTGAAGAACACCGGGAATTACCACTAATCTATTTCTTTCCATTGCCAAAGAAAGGATGCTTTTGAGTCTACTGACCAGGACTTTAATCTGGCATTGAATAAGCGATGACAGATTAAAAAGACTTTGGGAGGGCCGGTGATTTCAGGGAGGAGAATAGACTTGCCAGTGTGATGCTAAACTGCAATGGATACTTGGCCTCTGAGAGAGGGTGGCGATAGGGTGTGGTGTGGACTGTGGCAAATGAGAGTTTCTATGCCCCGTCTAAGGGGGCGGCTGTTGCTCTGCACCAGCCTAATGTCACAATGAGAATGAAGCCAGAACTTCTACTTTTTTTGGACAAAACTGCAAATCTGCATTTTTATTGTCAGCTAATTCAAAATTTATAAATAACTGCAATGCTCCCAGAATCCAATTCCATTTTGTTTGCAAGCTGAATGTGTTCCACTGACCTCCAATCTGAGGCTTAACTACCAAGCCCATCTATATCCACAGCTAGACCTCATACAGGAAAGAAAAATGTGAAGCCATTTAGAGTGATACAGGTAAGATGTGAATCATCTGTGAAAGAAAAGGGTATGGATTTTTTTTTTTAAATTCAGAATTAACAAACAGTAATCCTGATTTTCCACTCTGTTTCCAGAGGACAGTAATGTTGTGTTTTGGAAACTACATGTAACCTCCAAGCAATGCTATTGCTCTTATCACATTTGTTTTTCACAATTGCTTTATGTGCTGAAAGAACAAATACTACCCTCGTTTGACCGATAAGACAAGTGAGGCAGGGTGAGGCCTGTTATTTCCCTAAAAACCCTTGTCTACTGTCACTACACAGTCTACACATCCACCTCTGATGGGTGTCCCTGCTTGTTGGGAATAACCTGGTTCATCCCTCCCTAGGACAGAAAGTCTCTACATCTGATGGTCTCTGCAAGTGGCAGGCTTGGTGAGAGAGAGGGTTCATGGGGTCCTGGGACTAGCCTGGGAATGCTCACAGTCCATACTTGACCATTGCCCCAACAGAGGTAGAAACCACAGAGGATCATCTGCGTGTTCAAAGAGCAACCTCTTTTGTTTGCATAATCCCACAGGGCTAGCGTTGGAGGATTTACTTTTCTCAGTCCTCTTAACCAGCAGAATGACAAACAGGATTCCTTTTTCTTCATTGCTACCTTCATAAGAATTTGGGAAGGGCTGGATTTAGGATTGCCAGATTATATCTTAGTTTCCTAAATTTTGAAAGTCATTTTATTTGGATCTACTTCAAAGTTCACATTCATCTCTGTAGACTAACATGAAAACATAGAAGATACTTGGAAAACACACATGCACTTAAGCAATGATTTTTAAATGTACACTTGAATAAGACTTGAATGAACTCTGAAAAATGAATGAGAAATCAAGGGGTGGAGGGATATAGTAGCTTAGAACAGGAAGGCCAGAGCTGGGGTGCTGGGTTTAAGCCCTGGCTCTATCATTTTCTAATAGGGTGCTTATGGAAACTTACTTCCAGAAGCTTCTTAATAATTATATCTACCTCATCATGTCAGTGGGAGAGCTCAAAGAATGATGAGCTGTTACCTGGGACATGGACTCTGAATGAGATGGGGAGGGGGGGTCAGCATGCAGGACTTCTACTGGGGTTGCTCTCACAATCAGCTCTGGTGAGAGAAGACAAAGTAGCATGTTTGTATGTTTTAGAAGGAGGGAGAAATTGGATTATAATTGAGTCTCATCAAAAGTCTCAGCCAACCCATGGGGAGCTCTGAAGCTGATAGAACCTTTCAGAGTCATCCAGAGTTTGGGGTAGAGGGCCCAGGTCTTTATGCCCTGAGGTGGGTCATTGCTGGATATGGGCTGCCTCTGGGAAGGCGGTATGCCTCAGGCAAAGTGGCTTTCTTGGGCCAACAGCAACTCCCTGAGAGGGCTGACAACAGCAGCAGTCTGCAGGCAAACACCCAGCAGTGGGAGGAGTAAGTCCTTCACTCTGGAATGGAGAACTGGACAGGACCACAGAGCATCTACCACGATCCACCCACCAAGGCTAATTTTACATAAGCATGGAAAACACAATAGAAGTGATCAATGAGTGATAATTTCAAGTATTTGGGTCACTTCCTTACTTCCAAAGCACAGACAAAAATAAACACAGAATCAGAGAATACAGAATCACAGAAACTGGGAGGCATTTTAGGGTTTATCTCCTCCAATCGCGCTATCTATAGAGGAAGCAAATTGAAGAACAGAGAAGTTTAATGACCGCCCTAGGTCATGGCATGAGCCTAGATCTAAATTCAGGTCACTGGACTTCAGGTCCAGTGCCTCTGGCACCGTATCACAATAAAGCGCATTGTAACAGCCATGGCAAATAGATTCCATCTTTCACGCCAACTCTAACAAACTGGTCATAACTGCCAAAATGATTATGTTGTGCAGGAAGTTTTAGAGCCTCAGTAAAATAATCTTCCTGGAGATCTATTCTGGGTTCTATAGCGTCTTTGACCTAGAAGCAAACTCAAAAATGACAAGCAAATTAAAGATGAGATTTATAGAGAAGAGTAGATTATTATCCTAGAAGAGAAAATGCCACACTCGGTTTATTTAGAGCTTTAAGGTATCTAGCTGGATTTCTTTATTTCCCCAGAAGACACTTCTTTGAGTTGTTTTTCCTCTTTCCTTATTTGCAAAGGGAGGGTGTTAGACCACAAAATCCTGAAAGCTCCTTTCAGATATCCCTCAAGGGCATCCAGAAATATCTCTGCTGATGAGATGACTGCTTTCTCTTGGGACCCCTGAGAAGGCTGAAGGCACTTTCCGTGACCCCGTGATGGTGAGCTAGAAAATACATCCTCATTCCTCAGAGTATTAAGAGGCTAGGGCTCCAGAGTCAAAGCTTTTTGGGAATTCAACTTAAAAAATATATATTAATATATATTAATATATATTTTAATCATGGTACAAAATGCCTAGCATATAAGTTAGCATTTTAACCATTTTTAAGTGTGCCATCCAGTGAAAGAAGCACACTCACAGTGTTGCTCAACCTTCACTATGATCTATGTCCAGAACAGTTTCATCAGTCCGTAGTGGAACTCTGCACCCATTAAACATTGACCTCCCCTGCCCTCCTAGCCCCAGCCCTCGGTTAACCTCTGTTCTACTTCCTGTCTCCACAAATTTACCTGATTTAGGGACTTGCTCTAAGTGGAATCGAAATATTTGTACTTTGGTGCCTGGCTCATTTCATTTAGGATACTGTTTTCAAGGTCCACCCAATTTGCTGCCTGTGTAAGTAGTTCCTTCCTTTTGGAGCTGAATACCATCGCATTGTATGTTTATAGCAATATTTTGTTTATTTTGTTTGGTGTAAATGTTGCTGCTGTGGGAATAATACTTTTTGTACCCAGTTCATGCCCAAAACCTTAGAATCGCGACATCATTGGAGATCATGGTAGAGATGAAGAAACAACGGCCCAGAAAGACCAACCCTCACTCATGGCAGCCTCAACAAAGGAGGTGCAAATACCACAAAACCGAAAACTTGAGTTCCTTCCTTGGCAGAGTCATGGTAAAATGAGTACACCACTTCCTACAGTCTTTGTTCATTTGTGGCAGGTAAGGGGAGTACAATTTTTTAAAAATATATTTTATTTATTTATTCATGATAGACACACAAAGAGAGGCAGAGATATAGGCAGAGAGAGAAGCAGGCTCCATAGAGTCAGCCTGATGTGGGACTCGATCCTGGAACCCAAGATCACGCCCTGAGCCAAAGGCAGACGCTCAACTGCTGAGCCACCCAGGCGTCCCAGGGGAGTACAATTTTAAAATATGACTTACTTTGCTAGACATCCAGTACTTGTTAAACCAAGTGGTCCAGTTATCTATTGTTTCATAAGAAACTACCCTAAATTTAGCAGCACACTGTTTTGTTAGGCTCGCAAATTCTCTGGGAATGGGGATTGCCTGTCTCTGTTCCATGATGACTTGCCCCTCAGCTGGAGAGATTCAGCTCGCTGGGAGCAGCTTGCACAGCTGGCCGCTGGAATCATCCGGAGATGTCTACTCATATGCCTGATGCCTGGGCTGGATTGCCTCAAAGGCTGGCTCAGTTTAGACGATTGATTAAGTGCATCTATACCCGACCTATCCATGGGTATTGCGCCATGGAGGAACCTGGGCATGGTTCCCGGTTTCCGCATGGTGGAACCAGGACGATCGTACTTCTTACATGGTGGTTCAAGGCTCTACAAATGAGTAAACCAGTCAACAAGGCCGAAACAGCATGACTTCTTATGAGCCAGCCTTGGCAGTCCCATATCACTTTCACTGTATTTTGTTGGTCAAAGAAGTAAAGCCTGCCCCCTTTCAAGGAAGAGGCACAAATCCCAGCTTACATGGGGAGAGTGTCAAGGAATGTGTGGCTGTGATTTAAAGCCACGGCACCCAGTGAATATTGCCCCCTTCAAAGTGGACACTGACTCAATGCTATCTTCTTCAAAGTGGGTCCCATTGGGATATCATGTACCTATCTGAATCCTGCCATCCCTGCTTATGGCTTTCTAGGATGCCTTTTTGGAAAGCCATCTAGACTCTATTGAATATCCCTGTGACTTCCTGGTGGTAGTGAATCTTTAAAGGTAGATTCAGTTTGGGAGAAATCCAGGGGTAGAGGTAGATGGATAACCGCACATTTATCAAACATTTTAGTGGACTGGTAAGGATGCACTGGGCGTTAGGGAGAGACATATCAATATAGAGTTTAATTTTTAGTTAAAAGCAAACTTGAAGTGTGACTAAAAAGCCCTAATCAGATTGACTCTCTTTTATGTCTAGCTATTCCCTATGAAGGTCCAAAAGGAACATATTAGGCACTATTTATATTTAGGGCAACAGCTCCCCCCATTCCCTACATCCTCAAAGGAAAGCCATTATATGGATAGGTAAATTCCAGCATGTTTGTTAAAAATACCATCATCTCCCACGATTTTTAAAATCATTTTTCAAGGAGGTAGCAAGTTAGTTGGACAGGAACCATGACTCCGTGTGTTTTCTTCTAAATCCACCCAAGTGGTGGAGCTGTGTCAGGGAAAGAAGGAATACATGCTCTACTCAGGCAAATCGCGCCAGATCAGTTTTAGTCTTATGTGGACTGTTACATGGGCTTACTGAACATGGCCTTGGGTTTTCTTTCTTTCTTCTTCCTTCCTTCCTTCCTTCCTTCCTTCCTTCCTTCCTTCTTTCCTTCCTTCCTTCTTTCTTTCTTTCTTTTTTTTCTTTTTTTTTTTTAGATTTTATTTATTCTTGAGAGACACAGAGAGGCAGAGACACAGGCAGAGGGAGAAGCAGGCTCCCCGCAGGCAGCCCAGTGTGGGGTGGAACTCAATCCTCCGAACCAGAATCACACCCCAAGCCAAAGGCAGAGGCTCAACCACTGAGCCACTCAGGTGTCCCTGGGCTTTCATGTTTAAATATGAATGTTGTCAGCGAAGGCTTAAGCACAGAAAGCAGGATATCTACAGACCTTGGCTGTGCTGGCCTTGCCTCCTGTCTGGAGCCTTGTCCTGCAGGGATGTTGGGTTGCCAAGGCAACCAGCAGTCCTCTGTGAAATGTTCCCAGCCTTTCCCGTGAATACATAGACAATTTGTGTCTGTAGCTTCTGATCTGACTTTTCACATAAGCCTCGAGTAGTAATTTAGTGGTGCTCAGGTTGAACAAGGTGATTTCTGCCTCACAAACTAAGTGATTGCTCAGAGGCCAGCTCAATAGGCTGAGCACAGAGGGATGGTAAATCCCACACCTCCCCCTACAACAGTGATTGCAATACTCGTGTATTTTCCAAGAGCCCAAACTCTCTCATATTTTGTATCTGACTTGCCCAAAGACCCACCTCTGAAAGAACTTTTTAATTTGGGTGTCTCTTCAACTACACCCACTAGGACCCCTATCTCTTTCTCTCTCTTAAAGGTTATAGAGTGGCCCTTCTAGTGTTCTGGGTATCAGTCCTAAATAAAATAGGGGTCACCAAAATAAGTGGAAATGGGTGGAAGAGTCAGATGCATGCTCTTCTAAGATAGTGATCTGGTCAGCATGTTAGCCTGAGGTTTTGACCTGTCATGATTCTTCTAGAAAAAGGTATATCTCTGTGATAAGAGCACTGGGCTAAGAATTAGAGTACTGGCCTTCCCTTACGGCATGGCATTCTCATCTGAACCTTAAGGCACACCATCAATAAGATGGGGGTCATAAAACAAAGATGGGGGTCATAACACCGACTGCACAAGATTGCTTTAAAAGTCTTTTATAGGGGTTCTGGGTGCTCAGTTGGTTAAGCATCTGCCTTCTGTTCAGGTCATGATCCCAGGGTCCTGGGATCGAGCCCCAAGTGGGGCTCTTCACTCAGTAGGAAGTATGCTTCTCCTTCTCTCTCTGCCCCTCTCCTGCTCTTGTGCCCTCTACCTCAAATAAATAAATGAAAAAAAAAGCCTATTATAATATTTGATGCATCCTACAGGTATTTTTAAAAACTTTTAAGGGTAAGGGATGGGTGAAATACAGGATGGGAATTAAGCAATGTACCTGCTATGATGAGCACCTGGTGTTGTATGGAAGTGTTGAATCACTATATTTTATACCTATAACTTATGTTAACTTATGTTATGTTATACCTTATACTTATGTTAACCATACTGGACTTAAAATAAAATAAAATATTTTAAGATGATTCATTTTAAGGACAGTATTAACCAAATGTTTCAAGTAAAAAACAAAAATTATATTTACCATATAAGCCTATAAAATAACTATAAATGAAAAAATAAATATAAATAGTTTTGACTGTTGTAGATCTTGAACAACCTACTGTCCTCTAAATATGAGAATCAGAAAATTAAATACACAGACTGATTCATATGAATGAATGGTATCTGAGATTTATTTATTATATGAGCAACCCATGAATTAGCTTAGAATTATCCTGGAATAAGTAAACCCGGTTACATATAACTTTAGATATTGGACACAGGGCACAAACAGAGGCAAGGCATTTGTGCAAAGCAGACTGGTTAGTCTGTTTGAGTCAGTTGAATCTATAACTTAGTCTAAAAGATCTCAAGCAAATTAGTTTCTTTATTAAAAAAAAAAAAAAGCCCTATGTAACAAGACAAATCTAGCCTACTTAAATCCACCTGAAAATTACAAATACTTCCTTAAGTCAAAAGAATCGTATCTGTTCCATGACTAGAGAATAAAAAATTAAATAAAAAACATTTTATGGGGCACCTGGGTGGCTCAGTTGGGTAAGAATTTGCCTTCGGCTTGGGTCATGATCCCAGGGTCCCAGGATTGAGCCCCCGAGTTGGGTTCCCTGCTCAGCGGGGAATCTTTCTTGTCCTGTTCCCTCCCCCAACTTGTGCGCTCTCTCTCTCTCTCTCAAATAAATAAAATCTTTAAAATAAATAAATAAAACTTTAATTGGGGTGCCTAGGTGGCTCAGTCAGTTGTGTCTTACTCTTTTTTTTTTTTTTTAAAGATTTTATTTATTCATGAGAGAGAGAGAGAGAGAGAGGCAGAGACACAGACAGAGGGAGAAGCAGGCTCCATGCAGGGAGCCCGACGTGGGACTCGATCCCGGGTCTCCAGGATCACGCCCTGGGCTGAAGGCGGCGCTAAACCACTGAGCCACTCAGGCTGCCCTAGTTGTGTCCTACTCTTGATTTCAGCTCAGGTCTCGAGCTCAGGGTTGTGAGTTCAAGGTCCACATTGAGCTCCATGCTGGGGATGGAGCCTACTTCAAAAAATTTTTTTTGTTTAATTAAGTTTACTTATTATACAAGGTTCTCATGTACATTTTTCCTGACAGGGGAGGTAAGGTGAGGCAAATCGGTCATTTAACCTGAGTTCAAGTGTTGGCTCCCAGAAGAATCAGTTATGTGTACTTAGGCAAATTACTTAACTCTTCAGAGCTTTGATCTTCTTATTCCTATAAAATAACTTTAATTGTGGTTACCTGAGGCTGTAATTTTAAGGACTCTAGACATCACTTTACCGCTATAACACCTTTCAGGACCTTTAGGTCAGCAGCTTAACCTTTTGATATTTTAGTTTCTCAATCTGTAAAATGGGATAATAGCACCTATACTATCCATATTGTACAAGGATGTCAGTTAATACAATTAAATAGGAGACCAAGTAGTAGACGTGTTCTGATGCTCCCAGGAGCCCTAACACTGCCAGGCTAGTGTACAACCGGGGACCCCTTGCTCTCCCACAGTCTCAGAGGCTCAGGCCACACCTGCCCTCCTCCTCTTCCTCAGCACCTCTATCCCATCCTCACTCCCAGCTGCCCCGCCTTGCCTCCTAGTTCACTGAGAATATTGAGGTGGTCAGAAAGTAACTTCTGCCCCAGAGCTGCCCCTGTAGCATCTGCACCCACGTGCCCTGTTCTGGCTTCATTGACTCCCCTCCGCCCAAACTCTTCGTCCATTTTCTATTTTAATTTCTGCTCTAATTTGAAATATTGCTTCTTTCTACTTAGTGTGGGTTTATCTGGCTTCATAAGGTAAAAGCTTACATCGCTTTTAGACCTTTCTTCTTTTCTAATATAAGCACGAAACTATACATTTCCTTCTAAATGCTACTTTATCTACATCTTGCAAATTTAAATACCTAATGCTTTTATTATCACTCAGCTCAAAATATTAAAAAAAATTTTCCTTGTGAATCTTTTTTTTTTTTTTTTTTTGGCCCTTAGGTTATTTAGGAAGGAGTTGTTAGATTTCCAAATATTTAGGGATGCCCCATATATCTTTTCATTGCAAATTTCTAATTTAAATCCAGAGATTTGGTCAGAGAATACATTCTGTACAATTTCAATCCTTTTAAATTTTTTGAGACTTGTTTTATGGCCCAGAATATGGTCTACCTAGCAAATATTCCAAATATTCCATATACACTTGAAGGTAATATATTTTCTGCTGTTACTGGGAATATTAGTCTACAAATGTCAACTAAGATAAATTTGTTGATAGCATTTTTCAAATCTATGTCCTCACTGGTTTTATGTCTAATTGTAATAAGGTTATCAAGAAAGATGTTTTGAAGTCTCTGACTGTAACCGAGGATTTGTTTATTTATCTTTTCAGTTACATCGTGTTTGGTCATGTGTTTTGAAACTCTGTTATTAGATGTCTAGGCATTTAGGATTATGCATTGTGTTCTTGATAAATGGCTTATCTATCATTAGGAGATATTTCTCTTGTTTTTGGCAATATTCTTTGTCCCGGAGATATCGGTCCTAAGGTCATCAAGAGAGGAGTGTTGAAGTTTCTGGCCATCAGTGAGGATTTGTTTCTTTATCTTTTCAGTTCCATCAGGGTTTGTTACATGTATTTTGAAACTCTGTTATTAGATGACTTCGCATTTAGGATTAAGTATTGTTTTCCTGATATACTGGCTTTACTTATCATTAAGAGATATTTCTCTTATCTTTGGCAATATTCCTTTTCCTGAAGATTACTTTATAGGATATTTATATAGCCACTTGAGCTCTTCTCTAATTAGTACTTTCTTACTATATCCTTTTGTACCCTTTTACTTTTAACCTGTTTGTATCTGTATATTTAAAATGCATTTCTTAAAAATTTTTTAAAAAATAAAATGCATTTCTTATAGATAGCAGATAGCTGGACCTTGCTCTTAGCTCTGTCTTTTTATTGGAGTGCTCAGGCCATTTACATTTAATGTAATTAGCCGTATGATTGAGTTTGGATCTATAATCTTGATATTTGTTTTCTATTTGTTCTATCTGATCTTTGTTTTCCTTCTTCCAGATTAGTGTATTTTTTAGTACTTTATCTTCTTTATTGGCAATTACTTATACTTACTTGGGTTCTTTTAGTGTTTGTTCTAGTTTACAATAGTATTATACCATTGCATATGTAATGAAAAAATATATAGGGGCACCTGGGTTTTAAAATTTATTTAAAAAAAATAAACAATTGTCTTTTAATAAAAATTTTAAAACTAGAAGAAAGTCTTCAAATAACTTCTTACATGTTTATCATTTCTGGCACTCTTCTCCTTTCTTTCTTTTTCTTTTTCTTTTTTTTTTTTTTTACCCTTTTCCTTTCTATAGCACCAAATTTCCACCTGTTACTCCTTCCCTTTAGCCCAAAAGACATCTTTTTTTTTTTAAAGATTTTAAAAAATTTATTCATGAGAGACACAGAGAAAGAAGAAAGAAAGAAAGAAAGAAAGAAAGAAAGAAAGAAAGAAAGAAAGAAAAGAAAGAAAGAGGCAGAGACACAGGCAGAGGGAGAAGCAGGCTCCATGAAGGGAGCCGGATGTGGGACTCCATCCCGGGTCCCCAGGATCAGTCCCTGGGCCGAAGGCAGGCGTAAACTGCTGAGCCACCTGGCTGTCCCAAAGGACATCTTTTAATATTGATTGCAGTATAAGCATTCTGTTAACAAATCCTCTTAGCGTTTCCTTGTCTGTATGTGTTTTATTTTTGCCTTGTCTTTGAATGATATTTTCTCTGGATATAGAATTCAAGATCAACAAGTTTTTTTTTTTTTTTTTTCTTTCAGCATCTTAAAGATGTCATTCCATTGTCCTCTGACAAAGATTCACCAGAATCCCTATGCAGATTTATAAAGCCCTTTACCTTCATAGTGTCCTCCTCTCTGGTACTCCATCTTGCAAATTGTTCTAAATGCCTTGGCCTCTTCAAACTCTGATCTCTATCTGACTTAAGTTGTTCCTGATAAGAAATCTGTTGAGTTCTTATGTCTGTTCTTCTGTGTGCAACATGTCTTTTTCTCTATTTTTATACTTTTCTCTTCATCAGATATTTTCAATATTTAATTATGATGTGATTTGGCCTGATTTTCTTTTTTATTTATCCTTCTTGGGGTTAAAAGAGCTCTTTAAGTCTGTGGGCTTATAGTTTTTATTAAATTCAGAAATATTTGAGTCACTATTCCTTCAAATATTTTTGCACACCTCTTTTTTCTGGGACTCCTGTTACAAATATGTTAGACTGCTTGATATTGTCACACAGTCATCGAGGCTCTGTTCATTTCTTTTTTTTCTGGTATCTATCTATCTATCTATCTATCTATCTATCTATCATCTCTGCTCCTGTTTGGATAGTTTCTATTGCTATATCTTCCAGTTCATTAATCTTTCCTTTTTCATAGCCTAATTTGCTATGAAGCCCATCCAGTGAATTTTTCATTCAAAATATTGTATTTTTTTTTACCTCTAGAAGCTATAGTTATTTCTTTTTAAAAATATATCTTCTATTTCTCTCCCCATCTTCATATTTTTCTTTAATTCTTGGTCTGTTATAGTAGCTATTTAATATTCTTGTCTGCTAATTCCATCATTTCTGTCATTTCTCACTCCTGGTTATATCAATTTATTTTTCTCATAGTTATGGGACACAATATTCCACTTCTTCACATGCCTAGTAATTTTTTATTGGATTTTGTTTGCGTTGAGTGTATGTATAGATTTTGTCATCTTTTAAAAAATAGTATTAGAGTTTATTTTGACAGTTAAGTTACTTGTTTAATTCTTTTATGTCACGCATTTAAGAAATGCTAGAATAAGGCTAGAGTTACTTTCATCTAGGCCAGTTAGTGACTGAGGCTTGATAGTTGACCCTAACTATTAAGGTATGACTCTTCTGAGGCCTCTGTTGAATGCTCCGAGTGTTCAGCCAGGGCTTTCCACTCTAACTGGTCAGGATTCAAACATCTCCCAGCCCTGTATGAACTCTGAGAATTCTTCTATTCATTGTTCCCTCATAGTTATTCTTTGTCCAATATATTAGAGGTTCACACTGGGCATCCACAGTCCAGTATTCAGCCAAAGATTCACCATAATCCCTATGCAGATTTATAAAGCCCTTTACCTTCATGGTGTCCTCCTCTCTGGTACTCCATCCTGCAAATTGCTCTAGATGTCTTGAATTCTTCCAACTCTGAACTCTATCTCCTCAACTGAGCATGACTATCTTACCCTGCCTGAGTTCTTCCCTTTGTCCTGCATACCAGAAAGTGCCAGCAGGCAGTCTAGGTAATTACAGGGTTCACTCATTTACTTCCCTTCTCTCAAACATTATATTCCTTCCTAGTGTTCTAGTTTTTTATGGAAATTCCAGTACCAATTCCTCCTTCATGACCAGAAATTGAAGCCTTCTATGTAACTATCTAAAGCTAAAACCTCCTTTTGTGTATCAGATCCCATATTTTTCACCTATTGGAAGATGTCTTTTTGGCAGTTCTTCCCTGTATCTGCCAAGTTATCAAATTTTTGTTCTCCTGGATCATTCCCACATATAAATGTTTATGCAGTAACTTTCTGCATATAAGCAATAACAAAAACGAACAAAAGCCTTCTTTTACCCCAACTTCCCCCGACAGCTATCAGTCATTAAGCTGCTTCTCTTTGTAGAAAAACTCCCTGGACCTGCACTCTCTTGGGGTTTTTTTTGTTTGTTTTTTTGTTTTTTGTTTTTTGTTTTTCCCCACCTCACTCATCACTCCTTTTTAATATCCTTTGCAGGATCCTCCTTCTCTCTCCAATTTTCTTAATACTAGAGTATCCAAGAATCTTGGCTCTCCTTTTTCCTCTATATACTCTCATTTCCTTGGTGATCTCATATAATCCCGTGGTCTTAAATATCATGTATTTATCCCATGCTGACAACAAACACATTTGTATCTCAAGTTCAGACCTCTCTCCTAAATGCCAAGTATGAATATATCCACTCAGATATCTAAGAGAAATGTCCAAAGTTAACATATTTAACACTGCTTCTACCTTTAGTATTCCTCGTCTCAGTTGGTGGCAATTCCATATGCCAACAGCTAGGCCCAAAACATTCCTGATTTCTTTATCTCACACACATTACACACCTATTAGGAATTCATATCGATTCTACCCTCAATATATACCCAGAATCTAAACACTTCTCACTATCTTTCTTGTTGCTACTCTAGTTCATGCCACCACCATCTGTCTCCTGGATTACTGCTATATCCTCCTAACACGGTCTCTGCATCTACCCTTTAATCCACTACAAATCCAATTTATATTTATTTTCAACCTGGGTTAGATCATGTCACTTCTTTGTTCACAATTCTCCAGTGACTCCCCATCTCATGCAAAGAAGAAGCTAAAGTCCTTAAATGATAGCCTATAAGTCCTTAAATGATAGCCTGATCACCCTATGTGTTCAGTTTCCATTAACTCCCTGACTTTGTCCCCTCCCATCAATATGCTCTTCACACCCTTCTGTCCAGTCACACTGGTCTTACTGTCCCTAGAACATGCCCCTCCTTACTACAATGTAAGTTCTAAAGATCTCTGCATGCTTTGTTCTCTGTTGTATCCCAAATACATAACAAAGCCTGGCACAATAGTAGATTCTGTGATAAATAACTGTTGAATGAATGACCACAGAATTACCAGGCATCCCCTGAAAAGAGTGAAGGAAGGTGAACTATTTCATCTCTTTGACTCCAGAATAGGGGTGGGTAAACTATGCCCTGTTGACCCAGATCAAACCCACTACTTGTTTTTGCAAATAAAGTTTCATTTTAACCGTGGCCAAAGACATTTTTTGCATGCAGTCTGTGGCTGCTTTCCCATACACGTGATACCAGAGGAGTTGAGTAGTTGCTTTAGAAAATGTTTGGTGCACGAATCCTAAAATAGTTACTATCTTGTTCTTTGTGGGGAAATTTTGTTGATCCCTGATCTAGAATTCAGAAAGAAAGAACTCAGCTAGTCCCTGTTGCTCTGCAAAACTCCAGCCACTGAACCCAAAGGATGAAACACACTCAGATCTGGGCAGATGAGCCAGTCCCTTGGTACCATGCAAAGATGCGACAACCTACTCTGGAGGAAGAGTTAGTCTAGAGATACTCTATCCCACGCACAGGATTCTGTCCATGGAGGCAGCAAAAAATTGCCATGTCTGCTCATACACATCACCATTGAGAAGATGAAGGAAGTTAGCTCTATTTTTTACATCTACATCAATTAATCTCTCAAGAGTTGAAAAATTTCCCCTAACTGCCTATTCTTTATCATGTTACCACAGAAGGGTCATTTATATAATATTCTGTGACCAAATGACTCATTCCAGTTCCTTAAAATAGAATCAGCTGTCATCTATCTTGTAGACAGGGCTTCTCAGAACACTGACTGGCACCATGGGTGAGCTCAGGGGGAGGGAGGATGTTCAGCAGGTGCTTCTGCAGGATGCTAAAAACCCAAGCTTGAAAGAAGTGAGGGATGGACTGTGAGACCGCTTCCTTGTCTATAGTGGGCAAGCAGGCCCTGGCTGGAGGGCTTCCTGAGAATGTTGTCATGGCACACAGGATGACTTAGGGCTGGGACTTGCCTTGGACCTGTCTCAAATCCCAGCCTCCCTAGGGATTTCTTGGAATTGGAAGGACTCTGTATAATGGAGCCAACTGAGAGCCATGCAGTCTAGATTTATGCCTCTGGTACTGGCTGGAATAAGATCAACCTCTTGAGTACCTGGTGACCCTGAACCCATGAAATGTGGAACTCTGCCATCTTTGCTCTAGTTACTGGGGGGAAAATATTTCCACTTCTCCAGTTCTCAGGCCAAACTCTCCCTCTGGTTACATCCCCCATGGGCTCCTCCCTCAAGGAGAAGGAAATAAAATTCTCTAATGTGATGAAGAGAAGGCTACAAAGCATTCACCAGTCAAATGGTCCCCAACAGATGGTACCCAACCATCACTTTGTAAAAGAAAACAAGCCCATATAGACTTCAGTGCAAGGCAAGGACCTTAATTTAGGGATAAATTCCACCTGGCAGCCACTGAAGAAGCCAGAATAGAAACTGATTTGAGGAACATTCAAAAGTGTCTGCATACCAGAGAAGAAAGACAAACCTTGAATCACAACCACAGCAACTTATTTCTCAGTTCAGGTCTCTCTGGTTGGCTATGGAATCCTTAATTTTTTGGAGAATGTTAAGCCCAGGAGGGTTCTGCTAGAACTTTGGTTTATAATCTTACTCCAGTCCAGACAGCTGGGTTGTAGAAATCTCTGAACTTCCTTCTGACTCCATGTTTCCAGGAATGACTAAAGGAAAAGGAAAATCAAGGAGGAAAAAGAAGCAGAGGGCTAGGGTAGATCTCTAGTCCCAGGTACCCCATGTGTTGCCCTGGAGTTTACCCCTTGCCAGGGTACAAATCAAGATGGGGCTTCTCGAGGTGGATGTTACTATTATTATTAATAGCAGTACTTACCAGGAGGCTGTGCATCTGCTAACAGGAATGTTGAGAACAAGAGAAGTTTCAGCAGAACATTTCAGAGGCACCTTTGCTAGGTGGATGTCTCTTTTCCTTAGCTTGGATGAAAGGAGAGGAGTAGGGGAAACAACTCAACGGATGACCTTTCTTTGATGTATTATCTGAAAGTCAAGAAGAGAATAATCATGGAGGCTCTGATCTAACCCCCTTTCAAGTCTCCTCTGTGAGATAGTAAGAATTCACAATAATCTATTGACTGATACACAGCAAAATTAACTTTTGAAAGCTTGGATTTAACATGTGTTAAGTAATGGAGTTAATAACCTTTACAGAGTAGGCCACCGAGCCCTTCCAGGGAGGAAGTAGAAGACACCACAAAGGAATGTTCTCAGGGACACACAGATACTCTATTTTTAAAGAAGGTGTTGAAATGCCAGTTACCTTGACCTCAGGAAAAATACTCATGTATAAAGTTACATTGAATTTGGACAGGAAAACTAGGGTCATGACTACTTGAATGTAACCCATCACCTTCTATGCCACAGGCAGGACTGATGACATAGCCTGTGCCCTCTGTGGGGAAGCCTCCCTCCTCCTGGGAAGGTCACTACCCCCTCCCCCCCCCAGAGGAGACCACCATAGTAGTGCTCAATAGGAATATGTTTTCAGGAACTCTGGTCTCTCCTGAAAGTACCTCTACCTGCAGCAGGACCCTGCTCCTGTGTCCCCACAGGGACATCTCATCCAGGCCAGGTGCCAGAACCTTCTCTGGAAGAATGCAGCAGCCCCTTTCCTATGGGAGAAGATGAATCGTGTCCTGGTAAGTACTGCCATTAAAAACAATAGCAATATCCAGCCCCTTCCTTCCTTCCCATGGGAATCCCAGTCTCCTGTGCCTATGGGATCTGGTAAATTCTACAGTGTGGGGCTGCGGCCACCTGTTGGTCTGGCTTCTGCTGGCTGTGAGCGGGCAGGGAAACCAGTCACGTTCTGGGAGAGGAGAAGGAAGAGGGTGGAGCCTGTGGAGTGCTCATTTCCAAACCAACAACCAGCAAGCAAGCAGCTGGCATCCTCTGGAACTCACCTCATTACCAAAAGCGCTACCTTCTTCTGAGCCAAACTGTGAGGACTGTCCATTCCTCTAATCAATGTGATTTGTACCTACTATGTCCATTTGAATTTCAAAACACTCCCTTCCTTCCAATTACTATAGAGTTCCTCTGTCCCCTGAGAGTGAGCTGAGGGTGAGCGCATGTGGCCTCGGCTTCTCCCACCACGCAGGACTTTCCGTTTGTGTCTGGTGCTTCCTGACAGCTCCCCGGTTTCCCGTGTCCTGGGCTGACCCATAGGACGTGTAGCTGCCTGGCTTCTGATGAGGTCAGACTGCCCTCCTGGGTCTGGCTCCATCCCGAGGTTTCTCCCACATAACGCTGTCCGTCTCTTTCAGAACAAGCCTCCAGAACAAGCCAGCAATGTGCCTGCCATTCCTTGACATGGACAAAGTTGAGAGAAGGCCACAACCACCTTGGATTAGAGAGGAGAGGAGGTCCCCTCTCATCTGCCCATCTTGAAAGGAATGTGGTTATGCCCCTCCCACACGCAGGAGAAGGGACTAGAATCTTGGTACCTTTGAGCTAGAAGAGACCTCCGACTTTCACAGAATGAGGAGACCAAAGCCCACGGCTCAGGTCAAAGGCCTCAACTTGGCCTCTTGACTCTTCATCTATACTCTTTCCACTGCATTAGACTGTCTCCAGCTTTTCATTGATACTCAGTTCATCTCTTCATTCTAAACTCTTCTGGCTCACAGGGTACCCCAAAACTGTAAGAGGGAGCGAAGTGTCCAAGTGGTGCTCCAAAATGGGAGGGGCCAGGAAAGAGGCAAGATGGATTTCTTCCTGACCAGGGTGGACAATCAACAGCTTGTCTTGCAGAGCCACCATCCCCGAGCCTGGCCTCAGCCCACACAGCACCTCACACCCAACACCCTGACCCGCAGAGATGGGAGCCTGTTCTACTGTCCCAGAGGGAGGTGGGCTTCATAGCTGGGTGAAAAAATGACCTCAGTGGAAAGAATTCTTCGGTGATATCTCATGTCTTTGGGTTTCTACAAAGTTTTTAGTTCCTTATTCCTTGTCTGACATGTGACGATGACCTTTCATTTACCTGGCCATGTGTTTTCTAGAGTCCTGATGGCCCAACAGATAGCACCTTTGACCTGCTGACCCCTCTGATTTGCTGTATGTCTCTGGCCCACTCCGGAAACTCATACTGCCGGCTTCTGGGCCCTTCTCCAGGCTGGCTCCTCACCTGTGCCTCCATCTATCACAGCAACGCCTGCCCTGCCAAGTTCCTGACACCTAGTTGATCTCTATGCGGGTTTGAACCAGCCTGACCTCAGACACACAAGAACAAGCCTGCTGTTATTTTGGCTACAATCATGTCACTTTACAGTACTGTGGAGACACTTTACGCAAAGCCTGACATGTGCACTGCAGACTTTCCAAACAAGGTCGCTAGGGAGCGTTTGAGGTCTGTTGGGTTTTTTTGTTTTGTTTTGTTTTACCAAAAAGACTGGAAAATATTAAAAAGTTAGATTTGGAAGCGACATTAAAAATGCTTCAGTTCAGCACTTCCCAAAGTGAGTTCTAAGGGAAAATAAAGGGGGACATATATTTGCATCTATTCCAGGTATTATTCAAAGAAACAGATTTCCGTGGTCAAATGAATCTGGAAAACACTACATATGATAGCCCGTTCATGAGGATTAAAAACATATGTTAGCAAATTCAAGGTTTGGGCAAGTCCTCCTTCTGAGAAACCTCTTGAGCTTTGTTCAACTCAACATTTCCCAAGTTAATTATAACAAAGAACGCTTCTCTTCTTCAATGTGTATTACTCCGGTACAGGTAGTGTTCTGCAGAATCCATGCCAGGAAATGTGGCTCAAGTAAGTTCAAACCCCCCTTTTGCAGAGGAAAAGATGGAGAATGAGGTTCCAGAGGCTTGCTTAAGGTCACACGGTTAGTACGAGCTAGAGCTGTTTCCAGAATAAGACTTCCAAATTCCCATTCCAGTGGTCTTTCCACTAAATCCTGTCATTTCTTTCTTTTTTTAAATAAATGGATTCCTCTGGGAATTCCTTAAAACAATGAGTATTCTCAGTGCTCTTGAAATGCAAGGAACACAGCTGTGTTCACATTGTGCTTCTGGAATATACATTCTGCAGGGAAGTGAGAAGAAAACTGACTTTTTTTATTTAAGGTAATTAATGGGGACTAGATCAACTTTTTAAAATCCAGCATAGGAACTAGTTGACGACAGCGGGTATCCATCACTTAAAACAGCAGGTAATGGTCTCCGTAATTTCTGCACACGGAACTTCTCAAGGGCATTATGCTAAGTGAAAACAATTAATCTCAGAGGGTCACATACTTAATGATTCAATTTTGATAGCATTCTCAAAATGACAAAATTATAGTGACAGAGAACAGGTTGGTGGTTGCCACGGGCAAGGGATAGGGGAAGGGAGCAGGAGTAGGGGCCATAAAGAAGCACAAGGGACATCTTCGTGGGGGTGAACTAGTTCTATATACTGGCTGTGGTGGGGGTTACAGGAATCTGTGTATGTGATAAATTGGCCACCGTGGCATCAGTGTCAGTCTCCAGCTCCTGATCTTGTGCTATCATTATGTAAGCCGTAACTATTGGAGGAAACTGGTTTGGGAACCAGTACAAAGAACTACTTGGTCCACTATCTTTGCAAATCCCTGTGACTATCATTCTTTCTTTTCTTTCTTCTTTTTTTTTTTTTTTTGGACTATCATTATTTCAAAATGCAAAGTCTATTCACACACATATTTATACACACACATGCATGCACACCCATATGTGATCCACATGATAACATGGATGAGTCTCAAATACGTCATGCTAAGTGAAAGAAGATAGGCACAAAAGGTTGCATTCTGGATTTCATTTACATGGCATTCCAGAAAAAATGAAACTGAGGGATGGAGAATAGACTTGGTGGTTTCTGGGGATTATACGGTGAGGCCTCACGAGGGAGCTTGGGATGTCAGAACCGGTCCATGTCCTGTGTGTTGTGGGGGCGCGTGTGTTAAAACTCATGGCACTGTACAATCAAAAAAGAGTGAATTTTACCATATGTACGTTTAAAAAGAAACCTTAGAAAATGGGTTTCCTGTCAACTAGAAAATTTCACGTCTTTTTTAAAATATATTTTATTTATTTATCTGAGAGGGAGGGAAGAGAAAGAGACAGAGAGAGAGAGTAAGGAGGGAGGAGCAGATGAAGAGGGATAAGCAGACTTAGTGCTCTGAGTGCAGAGCCTGATGCAGGGCTTGATCCCACGACTCCGAGATCAGAATGTCGAGATCACTACTGGAGCTGAAGTCAAGAGTCAGACGCTCCACCAACAGAGCCACCCAGACCCCAATCTCACTTACATTCCAAAAACTATTGTGATTACGTTTGCACAAATTACACATTTGGTTTTCATAACTGAAATGCCGATTGCAACACTATTCAAAGGGGGAAAGCATCCCCCGAGATCATGTGACTGAGTACAGGATTAATTTTACACTTAATCTCTTCAGGGTTTTAGATTATGGCAGGACAAATGAGAAGCTTGGACGGCATTTGGTTTATTGACCAGCCAGCTCAAAATGCAGCTGGGCGGTTACCAAAGCTGGAAAGATTAATTATACCATGAAATTAAAGTCTGAACAGATTATGGGAAAGCCTACATGAAACCAAAATAGGGCTTTGGCAAAAACAGAAAGAAAGAGAAAGAAAAAGCTCAGGAATCAATTCATTCCCTGTTCTCTTGAAAATGTTCTCAATCAGCTCTCACAGCAGCTCAGGTGTATGCTCCATATCTAGCTGTGAATTCTTGGACTTGTTTGGAGTTTGGGAATGTGATATGTTTGTCCTCCACCCCACTCCACCCACCCCTTCCCTGAGAGCCTCTTTTAACAGGTTTACTTATTAACTCTTCAGCTTCTTTTTTTTTTTTTTTTTTTTTTTTTTTAAACTCTTCAGCTTCTGTTCAATGCTTTCACACCTGGGAATATATACTAACAATAGGAGAAGACCAGAATTAATGCAACCATAAACTAAAATCCATGGGGGTAGGTAACTGCCAGATAAACCACTTTGAAATTCTCAAGTTATGTTCTCTTACTCAATATTTGCTTTACGTTATTTTGGGCTTGGTTCCACATCTGAAAGTTTCAACTCTGAAGTTGTAAACATATGGGTTTCAAAATCAGCTCATCTTTTCATGTCTGCTTAATCGTTCAATCAACTTTTCGCAGTTCTCAAAATTTCTCTCTCAGCATCCCTGTATATAAACATTAAAAAACTGAAATTCCAGGTGCCAGCTGGTGTTTAATCATCGATAAAGATGGAATCTGGGATCCGGAGGCATGTGCCGTCTCCCACCTCTGCGGGGTGGGGGGTGCTGCTCCCTCTCCGTCTGGGTCTAGCACAGAGCTAGTGCTGAGACTCCTTTCTCACTTAAAGGTGGAACTTTCTAGCTCTGAGTTCAAAGTGCCTCGAACAGTGTCGACTGGAATCACGCTATAAAATATTTATCACTTGGTTTTTTTGACTAGTTCAGAAAGGCCTATCCCGTGGGCCTTTGATTTTCATTTTTCTTTTTCTTTTCTTTTCGTCTTTTTGTTTGTATTTTTCACCTTACTTTTTATTAAAGTAATACAGCGTGAATTTTAAAAAGCCAAACAGTTCTATAACATTTGTTAGGATAATAGTTCCTCTACTACCTCTTCTCTAGAAGAACCACTTTTAAGCTTCTGAGCTGATACTTTTTGTACTGACCTCTCCACCTCTAAATAACATGGTTAGGTGGCTTTTGAAGGGTAGCAGGATATGTCACTGCAGATGGGACTATAGGAGCCTGGGACACGCCACCCCAAGGCTGATGCTTTGGTATAATGGTGATTTTGAGCTGTAGGCAAATACAGAGAGAGGCTTTCTCTGAACTCCCCTCATCTGCCTAAAGACAGATCCTCCAAAAGAAACTCAATTGTCATGAATCCCCTCACAGGAGTGTCATTAACCAGCGAGAACTGACTTTTGTCACAGGAGAGGAGCCTAGAAGTCAACCCCACACTCTGACAAACTTTGTCATGAACTATCACACCTCCTATCTATTCTTCCAAGGGCCCATTCATCTTTCCTAAAAATAATTTCCTCTCCCCTTTCCTAAGAGGTCTATGTTCTCCTCCCCTTTCCCGATGAAAATGGCATTTAAGTTGGAATTCTTTTAAGATTTTATTTATTTATTTATTTGGGGGGGTGGGGGACAGAGGGAGAGAGAGAAGTAGACTCCTCGCTGAGCAGGGAGCCTGATATGGGGCTCAATCCCAGGACCCTGAGATCATGACCTGAGCTGAAGGCAGACACTTAACCGACTGAGCCACCTGGGCACCCCTTAAGTTGGAATTCTTAAGCCACTGTGGGAGTTACTCATTTGTCTTTGGGTGTCTCCCATGTGTCCATGTGGTGTGCATATGAATCAACTTCTGTTTTTCTCCTGCTTATCTTTCATCTCGCTCTTCCTATCCCCTTATCCTTCCAATACAGTTATGTCATCACTTTTTGTTAGATCTTTTCAGTAACTATAATTCATATCATTATGACCATGTAAATGCTACTCTGAACTAAGTGTAGTAAACTACAATGACTTTGACTAACCTGAACAACTTTTTTTTTTTTAATTTCCCTGGAGATTTAGTATAGTAGTAGTCATAGCATTTACCACGAATTGAAACACAAACTCTCATTCAATTATGTAAACATCCTCTGAAGACATTTAGAGCATCCCATATTTTATCAATCTGATCTTCAAGAAATGCTTCCCAGATTCTCTGCCACGATTCCGTCTGGATTGTTTGTTCTCAACAACTGGGGTGGAACTGTCATCCTGGGATTGCCTTTCACTATTTTCCTAAGGATTCCTTTCACTTCCCTTGTTTGGATCTCCTGTTTCCTGATCTTGGGAAACAGACTGGTTTCTTGGTTTTTCTCTCTTGTTTTGGTGCTTGGTTTTGGTGCTTGGTTTTCTCCCTTGTTTTGGTGAAGCAATACCCTTTGGTAGATTCCTGGTAAAGGCACAAGGGAAATACAATTTTTGAAACACTGCCTTTCTAAAATGTCTTTAGTCAATTCTCATGTAATCGCTGTTCTGTGATTCTAAGGCAGGAGTGGTTTTTCCTCCCAAGTGTTGAAGACAGTGCTTTCTCACCTTCCAGCCCCTCATACTACTGTTGAGAAAACTGATGACATTTTAATTTGAACCTTTGTGGGCTTTTTTTGCACTCCATTTTTTCTTTTCTCTCTTTCCAAAACTCCTGTTATTTAGATACTAAACCTTGTGGATTCATCCTCTAACTTTTTACTTTTTTTCTCTTTTATGTCATTCACTCTATTAACAGGGAGAGTTCAATTTTATCCTCCAATTTATTAAGTTTTTCAAAATTTCTCTTTTGTTTCTGAATGCTTAAAACTCCATTCTCTTAAAGTTCTGTTTATCTACCACTCTGTCGCTGTTTCAAGGTTGAAATATTTCTTCTTGTCTCACCAAAGATACTACCAATAGATTTTTATTTCTTTTCGAGCTTCTTTTCTTTGACTGTCTCTGTTTTTCTCATGTTGCTTTTTTAATGTCGATTTTTAATGTCGATTTGTCTTAGTCTGGATCTAACGTTAGGGTTTCCTCATGTGTGAATCTTGGTCATGCTCATAAGAATAAGTTTGTGGCTGGGGCTTTTCAAGAGCGAACCTCACTCAAAGGTCACCTCGCTGAGCTGTTTCACTGGGGAAATCATAAACAATATATGTAAGATTTTCTTCTTGGGCTCATCAGATTCTCCAGAGGACTTTCCAGTCTCCTACTTGAAAGACAATGGCCTGGCTGCCAGTATTCTGGGAGCCAAGGAGATGGGGAGGACTTGGGTATCAGAAGCCAATAAAACTGTAGTTAGTCTGTCTCCCACCTCCATTCCTGCCTACTCTCTTCCAACCCAGAGATCTTCTGTTTTCGACTGCAGAGAATAATCCTCTAATTTGAGTGTGGGGGAGGCCAAGTGTCTGACTGCATAAATTGGAGAAGTTGGTCTGGGGATCAAATTGCTCCTTAAAAAGCTTTCAACAAATCCTCCTTCTTTAGACCTCTCCCTTGACTCCCATTTCCAGAGGTGCTCAGTGTTACCGGGTCACAGCCTTTTTAGAGAATTTCTGTGTCAATCCACTTTCTTCACTGCTGATTCAGGATTCAGCTTCCTATACCTGCTAAATCAGCACTTGTTTATTTGCTTTCCAGATTCCAAACATTTGCTTTGATTTTTTCCTTTCCCATTTTCCCCTTTCCAGGAAAAGTCTCTTCTATTGTGGTTTCAGGGAGCTATCAGAAGAAAGGGATGCAAGAGGTGCATTCAACCTGCTACCCTTCCATGGAAGTCACCATGTAACTAATGTTAGTTGCTTGAAAAAAGCAAAACACAGAAACAACAAGAATATAGAGCCCTGATGTAGGAAAAAATGTTCTGTTGATATTGGAATATAAACTGAATCCTATTAAAAACTTTAAAAGCAGTAAAGATAAACCTTCTGATCTTGAACTAGTGAAACTTTCTCAGCACCGAGGGAGTAAATCCAGCAATTAAAGTAAATGTTTAAGGCATCCTGGCATGTAGTTTATTACCCTTAAGGTATTTGTTCGGCAGTTCCCAAATGTTGAGGCTCTTCCTTATAATTAACTCTCCCTGATGCTATCTGTCACTTTCGCTTCCTGGTTGCTCCCTAAAAACCATATCTGTGTGTCACTCTAAATATCTTGAGGTAGGCAATGTAGGATGTTCAAGGATACCTTTCCTTAAACTTAGTCCAGAGCCAGTCCTTAATTGCCACTCCTTAGTTCCCTCTTCTTTGGGCCCAGTTACATTCTAGAACCAAGGATCTTGCAAACATAAGGAATACCAAGTCTTACAAGTATCATGGAATTATCAGAGGCCTCCCTCACCACCCACTCAACCTGGATGGCTCAGCATTTGCAGTGAAATTAATCCCAGGAAGGAGGCAAGCACTCCTTTGGCAACATAACGTCAGGAATTTTATTTCTGCAAGAAGTAGAGTCAAAGCTATATTCATAGGAAGAACATGAAATGTTTCATGTAAGACTAGTGTGTTGATGTTTGGAGGAAAATTACATATGTTGGTAAAATGTGTTTTCTACTAGGTAAATTAAAAAGGAAATCAGCCTCAGCAATTGTAGATGGAAAGAAGACAAATTAGAGACAAATTTTCTATTTTCCCCACGTATGGGACTGGGGCACCCATATGCTTTCACTCAGCAGAAACAGTACAGAGGAAAATTCTCACTAAGATCTAGCCAAAGCCTGTACTGGCAGAGAGTGCAAGTCACAAGGTAATAGTGGGTAGTATGCTCCTTTAATTTGTGCAGAGGGGTGGAACTTTCCAGGGAGGGAGAGGTATGCATGCTGGTTTGAGGAAGGCCTAAAGAAGACAACCTGGAGGAGAAAGATGGAGTTTAGGGGAGAAAGAGTTAAGAAAAGAAGGAATGCCCACAAGGACACCCCCTGCGAACATGGAATCCTGAGAGTAGAATGAGGAAATGAAATAGCTTGCACCTCCTGTTTCCTTCAAGCACTTAGATCATCAAGGTGCAGCTTGGGATCAATCACAGCATGTGAGTTCCCATGAAGAAGGATCTCCTCCTGGTCACCTGTCAAAGCATCAGCCACAGTTTCTCAAGCCTGACAGCTACAAAAGCAATTCACCTAATCCCCTGCCCACATACATGCACCCAGGAGAAGAGCGGGATCAGGGTAGAGGAGGAAAATACCTTGGAAGTGGAGGAGGAGAACTTTGTTCCTTTTCTTCCTTCTTCACTAAAGATTCCATCCATTCCATAGTACAGAAGTTCTACTGGATATCCTGACGACTCTGTTTAGTCCTGAATTCACAATGGAAGGCCTGCTTTCTGAGGTTTGGGGTTAGGCTAGAGGCATCCTGGCTACCACGGCAGAGTCTTGCATTTGCATTTATGCTCCTACCGGAAATATCTAGAGTCCTTTTCCATATGTCCTTTCATCTGATTACCATCACAACATGAAGTGGTTAAACATTCTAACAAGAAATCCACAGCTCATTGCAGAGAGCAAAGTCTCCGTGGGGTCAGAATTATTAGTCACTAGTCAATTAATCAGAAATATACCCTCCTGTCAGTGGCTACCATCCAGGAGATGCTCTAAAGCGCTCAAGCAGGAAGTTATCCAAGAGCTCTTGCTCTTTCAGGTAAAAGGAGTATAAATCAACACCCCCTCTAGAGCAACTCAGTAGAGAGTAAAGAACACAGATGCTGGAGAGACCTTACATTAGAAAAAGAAGACATTCCTTGGATATGTCACCTACTCTATCAAAAGGGTCAACCTTGGGGTGCCTGGGTGGCTCAGTTGGTTAGGCATCTGCCTTCGGCTCAGGTCATGAACCCAGGGTCCTGGGTTGGAGCCCCACATTGGGCTCCCTGCCCTGTAGGGAATCGGCTTCTCCCTCTCCCTCTGCTGCTCCCCTTGCTTGTGCTCTCTGTCAAACAAATAAATAAAATCTTAAAAAAAAAAAAGGTCAACCTTCCATAGAAATAAATACCCTATAATAGTTACCTTTTCTTGAAACACATCCTGAGAACTTTCCACATTCCCCAAGTTGCAAACACTAGCACAGAACACAATTACCTTTAAGAAATGTACAAGGAGGAGTCTACACACAGTGGTGCTGGAATATGGGAGCTCATCCATCTGTCACATGACTCACTCCCTGTACATTGGTCTCATTATGCCCCCAATAAAAATTTATCAGCTAATTACTACATTCATAAACCTTTGGTGTTGTTCTTAAACAGTGAGAAACACAAACATTAAATCCTCAGAGGCCAAGATTTGACGGTAATTAAGATCTGTATTTATAGCAATAATCAACCTCCTGTGGAACAAAGAGCAGCACAGTCTGCCAATATTCTTATGAACCACACCATAGAATGACATGAGGCAGAAAGCATCATGCAGCCCCAAGACCAGTCCCTGGGAAAAACCTGAACACAGGACACAATCTGCGATTTCATGGACAGTATGAATTTCACCCACAGTATATACATACACATATAGCAATGGGGCTGCAGGAAAGGCTTTGGGTTTGACGGTGAGGAGATTACCAGTAACTGTAAACTGATTCAGTGAGAGGTTAAAGATCTGAGAGCATTGGCAGGAGATAGAGAATATTCTGTTGAGAAGCTCCAGGTAAAGAGGAGAATGAAATGAAGAGGCTTTTGTGTGGGGTTAGCAGGACTGAAAGACAGCTTTGGGGGAGCCAGGGAGTGGAGCAGGTAGATGGAGGGAAGCTGGGTGACAGTGCCACTCCCTACCACAGCCCTGCACACAGTAGGACAAAGCGTCCCAACAGTCATGACCCTACAGATTATTGTCATGTGGGTCAGGACAAGCATTTTTAAAAACAGCATTGAGATAGAATTATCATGCCATCAACCATACATATTTAAACTGTATAACCTTATAACTTTGGGACATATGCATATTCCTATGAAACCATCACCAAAATCAAGATAATAAACATATCCATCATCCTCAAGAGTTTCCTCCTCCATCTTTGTGGTCCTTTCTCTCCCCAGTCACTCTCATCCCCAGGCAACTGCTCATCTGTTTTCTATCACTGTACATTAGTTTTCACCTCCTAGAATTTTATATAAATGGAACCACACAGTACATATACTTTTCTGACTGATTTCTTTCACCCAGAATAATTATTCCGAGATTCACCCGTGTTGTTGCAAGTATCAATAGCTCATTTCTTTTCAGAGCTGAGTATTATTTCACTGTACGGATGTACCTCAGTTTATCCATTCACATGTTGATGGGTATTTGGATTTCCAGTTTGGGGCTATTCCAAATAACGCTACTGGGAACACTGAAGCCCTGGTCCATATAAGACTTTGGGTGGACATATGCTTTTATTTCTCTTGGGTATATACCTAGAGATAGAATGACTGAATGAGATAGTAGGTTATGCCTAGCTTTTTAAGAAACTGCTGGACTATCTAACAAAGTGGCTGTAATATTATATATTCCCACCGGCAGCACGTGCGAGTCCCCACTGCTCCACATCCTTGCCAACACCTAATGTGATCAGTCTTTTTAATTTTAGCCATTGTGACATGTGCAGTGCTATCTCATTGCAACTTTAATTGGCATTCCTGTTGGTGACTATTGACAGTGAGCATTTTTTCATCATGGGACTGCCATCCATGTATCTTCAAGTATCTTTTTAGCTCCTTTGCCAATTTTTTTTAAACTGGGTTGTTTCTTTTATTATTGAGTTTTGAGGGTTTAAAAATATATATTTGGGATATAATCCCTCTGTTAGATAAATGATTGGCAAATATTTTTCCCAGTGTGTAGCTGACCTATTCACTCTTTTAACAGTGTCTTTGGAAGACCAGAAGTTTTAAATTTTGATGAATTTCAATTTATCAACTAGTTTTATGGATTGTGCTTTTGCTATAATATCTCAAAAATCTTTACGTAGCCCAAAGTCACAAATGTTTTATCTCATATTCACTACTAGAAGTTTTATAGTTCTTAGGTTTTAAATTTACAGCTATCATCCCTTTTGAGTTAATTTTTGTATATGGTATGAGGTAAGGAAGGGGCCAAATTTATTCTTTCACATGAAGATATCCAGTTGTCTGAGCATGATTTACTGAAAAAAATTATCAATTCTTCACTGAATTGCCTTTGAACCTCTGTAAAAAAAAAAAATCAGTTTTTGTGTGGGTCTGTTTCTTGTCTTTCTACTCTGTTCCACTGATTTTTCGTCTCTCTACGCCAATATGACCATGTAGCTTTATAATAAGTCTTGAAATCAGGTAGTGTTAGTACTTCAACTCTTGTTCTTTTTCAAAGTTATTCTTGCTATATTAATCCTTTGCATTTCTCTATGAAATTTAGAACCCCTTTTTAAATTTGTACCAAAAGTCTGCTATAATTTTATTAGAATTATGTTGAACCTACAGATCAATTTGGAGAACTGACATCCTAAATGGGTCTCTGGACCCAGGAACATAGTATATCATTTTATTTATTTAAATCTTCTCTAATTCTACTCAGCATTGTTTTGTAGTTTTCAGTATACAGGTCTCCCACATCTCTTCAGATTTATTCCTAAGTATTTCATATTTTTGATGCTATCACTACTATATTTTTATTTAAATTTCCAGTTATTCATTGCTGCTATGTAAAAATTCAGATGACTTCTGTATATTGATCCCACATCCTGCAAAACTCATCTGTTAGTTCCAGTGGCTTTTTGTGGATTCCATCAGGTTTTCTACATGGATGACCATGCTGTCTGAGAATAAAGGCATATTTACTTCTTCCATTCCAATCTGCCTCCTTTTCCTTTTTTTTTTCTTGCCTTATTGCACTAATTAGGAAGCTCAAGTATAATGATATTAGAATAGAAGTGGTGAAAACAGACTTCCATGACTTATTCGTGGTCTCAGAAGGAAAGCATTCAATCTTCTGACATTATGATGTTAGCTATAGGGTTTTCATAGATTCCATTTATCAGGTTAAGGAAGATCCCTTCTTTTTCTAGTTTGCTGAGAGTTTCTATCAGGATAATGGATTTTGTCAAATCTTTTCTCTATATCTATTAAGATGATCATGTGATTTTTCTTTTGTAGCTTATTAACATGATGAATTATATTCATTAATTTTCTTTTTTTTTCTAATTCATTAATTTTCAAACATTAAACTGAATTCCTGGGATAAACTCCACTTGCTCATAATGTATTATGTTTTTTATATATATTGTTAGATTTGACTGGCTTGTGGTTTTCATGTATCATCTTTGGCTGACCTTGTTATCAAGGCAATGCTAGCTAGACTCAAGGAAAGAGTTGAGAAGTTTTCCATCTTTCCAATTTTCTGGAAGAGTTGAGATAGAATTGAAGTAATTCCTTCCATAAATGTGTCATAAAATTAATCAGTGAAGCCATTTGGCTTGGACTTTCCTCTGTGGAAAGATTTCACTTATTTGAGAGAGGGAGAACATGCACAAGTAGGGAGGAGGGCAGAGGGAGAGGAAGAAGGACACTCCCCACTGAGCAGGGAGCTCCATCCCAGGACCCTACAATCATGACCTGAGCCAAAGGCAGACACTTAACCAACTGAGCCAGCCAGGTGCTCCTCTTTGTGGGAAGATTTTCAACTACAAGTGCAATTGTTTAGTAAATATCAGGCTATCCAGGTTATTGATCTCTCATTGAGTGAACTTTTGTGGTTTGTGTCTTTCAAATAATTTGTCCATTGCAACTAGTTGTTGAATTTATAAACAATACTCCATTATCCTTTTAATGTAGGGCTTCTCACTAAGAAAATATTGATATTTTGGAGTGGATAAGTCAGTGCATGTTCTATGCACCGTGGGATGTTTAGCAGCATCCCTGGTCTCTACCCACTGGATGCCAAGTGGGTCTCTACCCACTTGGATCCCAAGCTCCGCAATTGTGATGGACATTACCCAATATCCTCAGGGTTGGGGGACTAACCCCCAGTAGAGAACCATTGTTTTCAATATCTGTAGAATCTGTAAGGATGGATTCTCAATCCTGATATTGGTGATTTGTGTCTCTTTTTTACCCTGATCAATCTGTGTAGAGATTCTTAAATGTTATTGATCTTCTCAAAGAAGGAAGGAGGGAGCAAGGGAGGCTGTTTCAGTCGCCAACTTGGCAGAGCCCTTGCTTCAATTCAATTTCATCCCAACTGGCATCAGTTTTTCACGTATACACAACCTCCACCAGGATTACCCCAAGTATCACTCAGAAGGTAATAACAGATAGATGAGCCCCAGATGTATTTGAAAAATGGTTTGTCTGTGGCCTGTCAGCAGCTCTACAATGATTTACATCTCCCTGGAAGCACTCCTCCAGCCATTGAAAGGCAATTTATAAGTTAAAGCTTGTTTTGCTACTGTGGGTGTTGCTGGTCTTGATTATTTCCTTCGTGTCTTCCTACTCATCTGTGCTTCCTACCACAGAAATGAAGATGAGCCAGTGCATGGAAAGGGAAGAGGCCACAGATCTCCAGAGGAGCTCTGTTAGAATAGCCCTTCGCACCTGGCCCTGGTTCTAAGCAACTCCTTTATCTCCTCCCAGGATCCTGAGCCTTCTAACTCCCCTTCCACTCCTCTGCCACACTTCTCTTTCTTCCACCATGGCTTTCCACAGGCCCCACAGGGTAGGACCCAGGCTCAATCATCGTATCACAACCATACTGAACGGTGCATGATTTTAGGGTGTCCCCAACCACTAACTTGCCTACTGTGTCTCTTACCCCCAGTTCATACTCTTGGGTGAGCATCTGCTAGAAAGGGCCTGATGAACACATTTGTACTTGAATGACAGCATTTTCACGTGCTACCCACCCCCCAGGGGTGTCTGCAGTTAGTGGAGATCACTGAAACGCGTGCTCTTTTCATCTCTTGTGATGTTAGAACAGAGATGGAAGATCTCAGCTATTAGAAGCAGTTTTCGCACATTTGGTGGACTTCTGGATTAGATTGGGATTCCCAAATCAAATTGCACTACACAACAGAAAATTATTTTCTCTATTCGAAGACCCAAATATAAGGAAATGGACCATGGAATGAGGAGGAGAGAGCATTTGAGGGGAGATCCCTGCCTTAAAGAGGAGGTAGAAAAGGAGAGGGAGTGAAGTTTTATGGGGCCAAAACTCTAAGATGCCCCCAAAGTGTTGTGCTTTGTGCTTCTACAACCTTAAATCAAAGAAATAAAATCTTAATAGCAAAAGCAGGCATGTGTGACAGGCTGGTGGAGAAATATTTTGCAGGCACCCCCACACCCCCAATGGCCCTTGTACTGGGACATGGTGAGTAACTGCCTGGTCCACCCACACATTAGTCTGTTCCTGGGCAGAGCATCAGATTGGGCAGGTTCATGGACCATGGACCCCTTTAGGGGATGAAGGCTTATGGCCAGGATGTTTAGGACTACGAGGCAAGCTGCCCATCTAAGCACAGAACATGTACCAAAACTCCCAGAGCTCCAGTGTGGCAAAGAATTCAGGACTCTGTGGGCTAGATTTTCAGCCTCCCTTATATCTGTCCCTTCAATGAGAAGCATGAGGACATATCATGACAAATATAAAGTGCTTAGCAAAGTAGCACACTGTGTTGACTGCTAATTTTTTTTTTGTTTGTTTACTAATTCAGTATCATTTGGGATTGAAATTTCAGGTTCAGGTGGTTTGCTGGATCTTTGTTCACCTTTCATGTGCATTCCTCAACAGTAGGCATTTTATTGGGTTAATTCGTTAATTTTCCATTTGAAATACAGAATTGGTCCAAATGATCTGGGACGCAGCCAGGCTCTGCGGGGGCCCCCTCGTCATGTGGTTACCCACCTGGACTGAGAGGATTCGAGTGTCTGAGGTGTGGGAGAAGCTGGGGATGTGAGAAGCAGTATTTGGCCAGTGAAGTGGCAAGCACAGGAAGTGGAGGTTTATTCCAGAAAGTGAGAATAGCAGCAACATAATCAAATCCTTAACACAAATGCATGGTGTATGTGTCCTTTCAAGTTCTTTAGGAAGAAATGAAGAAAAAATTCAGGAGGGCTGGAGTGGCTGAGGAGAGCCGTCTGGAAGGGAGAAGATTTGAGCTAGTCTTAAAACACTGAGGGGAGATGTTTTTGGAGAAGCAGCTTAAGGTTAAGACCAAAATGCTACATCAGGAGTGTCTACCACACTGTGTATAGGAGCAGAACCAAGCCCACCCACTAGGATGGATGTAATAAAAAAGATGTACAGGACACCTGGGTGGCTCAGTTGGTTAATCTCTTAATTTTTCCTCAGGTCGTGACATCTGGGTCCTGGGATCGAGCCCTGCATCAGGCTCTGCACTCAGCATGAAGTCTAGTTGAGAGTCTCATCCTTTCCCTCTATCCCTTCCCCCAACTCATGTATGCACTCTCTCTCTCAAATAAATAAATAAATCTTTTTTTTTTAAAAGATGTACAATAACAAGTGTTGGAGAGGAGCTGGAGAAATCGAAAGCCTCACACATTGGTGGAAGGAATGTAAAATGGTGCAACTACTTTGGAAAGCTGATGGTGATTCATCAAGAAGTTGAACACAGAGTAACCATATGACCCAGCCCCTCCCTTCCTAGTATACACCTAAGAACACTGAAGACATATGTCCACATAAAAACGTGTACACAAATGTTCTTGGAAGCATCATTCATAATAACTAAAAACGACCCAAATGTCCAAGGATAAACAAAATGTAGTATATCAATAGACTATTATTTGCCATAAAGAGGAATGAAGTGTTGATTCATGCTACCACATGGATAGACCTTAAAAACATGCTGAGTGAAAGAAACCAGACCCAAAAGGCCAAGTATCATATGACCCCCTTATATGAGTCATCCAGATCCATCCAGTCATCCAACTGTGTAGAGACAGATGGGAGATGAGTGGCTGCCAGGGGCCAGTGGGGAGTGGGGAGTGACCATTTAATGGGTGTGGAGTTTCATTCTTAGGTAAAGAAAATGTTTTGGAATTGGACACTGGTGATGGTGCACAACTTTGTGAAGATACAGGCCTGGTCCTCCACAGCTGAGCTTGAGATATACTGAGCTAGACATGGAGTTGCCCACCTGGGTCACTACTATATACCCAGGGCCCACTGCTGGGGCTTGGGGAGTTAAACAGATGACACCTGCTCCCACCTTTAGAAGCAATTAAGAGAGACAAACATACTGCACAGGCAGCTAGTGATCAAAATGACACTTCTCTCATGGCACGTTGACTCTGTAGAACACGATTCATATTGATAAGTGAGCGGCCTTCATAGTAGGGAATCCCAGGGTTTGGCTGACTCATCCACTAGGTCAGAGGCCGTGCCTACCCCCATTGGCGGTGTGTGCCTGCCTGGGGAGGAGAGGATGAGCTGCTGGAGAGGTCAGGAATGGCACCTTGATAGAGCGCCTTCTGCGTGGGGTTTCTGCCAAGTGGGGAACCTGTGCTCCCCAACACCTGGCACATCCTAGGCTCCTGGAACAGGAGCTTCCTTGGTTTGGCCCAGGCTAGATTTTTTTCCCTCCATGACCCTCAGGAAAAGTACCAGTCAGCTGTCCTGCTGGTGCAAAAGTGCCCAGGAGGTAATGACAGACCCAGGGCACAGGTTTAGGGCATGCTCTCTAGCTCCCTCTTTAAGCATTCTTAGAAAAAGGCTTTACAAAGATGCTCAGACACACAAATGACATGTGTGTGTGGAGGGAGGAGGGCAGAGAGCATTTGTGTGAGTTCACCAACAGGTCCCAGGCCATTCCCACAGATTGCCAGAGACCTGACAGCCGCCGCTCGGCGTCACCTAGCTCTTCTTCGCTCAAAGCTTGACTAACACATATTTCCTGGTACCATGAAGGGACCCTATCCTTTCTGCCCTCATCCTTTTTTTTTTTTTCCCCCAAATGAAGGGGATTCCCTTGAAATAACTGGCAGGTAACTGAAGAAAAATATCCTACAATCTTTTTAACTACATATATTTTTTTTTCTTACATAGTTACATACATTTAAGATGCACCCAACTGAAAACATTTATTTCTTTGCTCACCCAAAGTCTAAACATTATACAACTTACTTACCTAAGCTATTTTTTATATTATCTTTCATCTTTAGAAACTAGATGTGACATCACTGAAAGGCAGGGCAGTTGCCATGGCAAGAGCAGGCATTTCTCTCTACAAGAGCTGAGCCAAAGTCCCACTCCATCGAGTGATGTGGATACTATGGGATACAAGTCCTGGGCCAGAGTGATCGTATTTACACTAGCAGCCCCCATTGCTTGTTCCAAACCCTCTCTGTTCCTTGCTGCATTTCATTTTCTGCATAGTACTTATTGCTACTACTGTAGTATGCTATTTATTTGTTTCTTTTCATGTTTATGGCGGCCTCCCCCTCTAGAGCGTAAACTCTGGGAGAGCAATGATCTTCCTTCTCCAGCTCCTTGAACATATAGTAGGTGCTCAGTAAATGCTTGCTGAATTAATGAATGAAGGTCTGAACCAACACTCTCTATGGTGTGGGCACCAGCCCACACGCATTATGATCATTTAGGACGTCTGTTAAAAGAGCAGGCTCTTGGCCTCATCCGAACCACCAAACCAGAATCTCTGGACGTGGGACCTGAGACATAGCATCACCCATCCCAGCCTGACCTCCTTCGAGGGAATTCCAAAGGAGTGTGGGGTGTAACTGGGTGTCCATTCCTCAGCAGACTCACCCTATAACTGGCAAGCAAGTGGCCAATGATTCCAGAAAAAGTATAATTACGTGCTCAGTGGTGTGGTACCCATTCTGGGTGCAGCCTGGGGTCATGTGGTTAAAGAAGCTTCTCGGAAGACGTGGTTCTGAGACACCATTCAAAACATGTGTTGATTTGTGAGATGGAAACAGGCCCATTTGCAGACCAGCAGGCTTTACAAAGATTTTGAGGTTGTTTATGAGGTTGGCAAAGTTGTACAAACCTAGAGAGGTTTGGTACCAATAGCTATCCAGGTGAGAAGCATGACCTTGGAGGAAAAGCAGGCGCACGAGCTCTCACCTTGCCTTAGTCGCAGACTAATTTTAGAGTCTGGGCAGATCATCTCATCTCTCTGGGCTTTAATTTCTTCACTCATAAAAGACGGGTAATAATTTATGCCAACCTCTCCTGCAGGCCTAGGGTAAGGAGAAAAGGGAGCTAATAGCTGGGATAATAGTTTGGATAATAAGGAATCATGGGAAGAGGCTCTCATTAATATTACCTTTATGATTTTGCAGCACACAATTAGCAATCTCTCCGCATCCCTGTGCCATGAAGTGTCTTGGAGCTACGAATTCTCTGTGGACACTTGACCTTCAAACCCGTCAGGTTTTGTAGATACTAAAATCCAGTTTCCATGGTTTTATTGTCCACTCTATAGCTTGCATATTCACTACATGCTTAAATCCCCGTATCTCCTTCCAAGCTGCTGACTTATGCTCAGGCTCGCTCAGGCCTGCAGGAGTCTAGGGCCCCTAGAACGTGTGTTCTGACTTCAGCCACACAAAAATGGAACAGACGACACACTGTACAATCAAGCTTTCTCATATTTTGGGCACAAGATTCCATCTGAATGTCACTCTGTAATTAGCCCAGGGCCCTGCATTTCCTCAAGCACAAGGGCCGGGGGTGATGGAGATGCTTACACGGCACATCTTCCTTGGGCACCAGCTTGAGTTCCTGGAAATGAATGTTACATTTTGTCATCATATTGAGTCAAACATGCTTCATTGGGTGTCTCTGATCTCACAAGCCTGTCTAAAGAGAAAATTCTAATTCTCCTCTCACACCAAAATTTGGATGTTATGAGCTCACAGCAGGCTGATTGCTGGAATTTCTAAGAATTCCCAAGAGCGCTGCCTCACCATCTTCTAGAACACATCATTTTGCTTCTGCTGCCCTTTTTTTCTTTTCCTGAGGTGCTGCCATGATGATCTTTGATCTCTACAGTCTCATGAGATACCTGCTCCACTGGGCCCCACTGCCCCTGGCTGGTGGCCACCAATGCCACCCGCAGTCAGCCTCATGGGAGGGACAGCCAGGCCTCTCTCATTCCCCACAGCTCAAATAAGATGGTGCGCTGCCTGTCAATTGAGTGTCACTGGAGATTGGGGACAACTGAAGCATTACCCAGAGGGTGACATTGTGCACTGCAGGGCTCCATAGCCAGATTCAGCCACCCTCGCGGTCACCCACACAGCTGTCAGTGGGCTTCCAGGGAGCACCCACACCCCAGCAGTGAGACTCCCCAGGTGGCTCTGCATGCACCCTGTCATTAAGGCCACATGAACCCCAGAGAGAAAACTCTTACTTCTCTTCATTCCTGTCGCCCTCTTTCCTACTCTGGGATTAAACTCTCTTCAGGAAGACAAATATCCATTTTTCTCAGAGGAAAAACATCCACTCCCACCCACAGGGGCTGGTCACCGTCAGCCAGTACCAGCCAGTAGGACAACTGAGGATGCCTTCTGCAAAGTCCAGCCCACTCGGACTCAGGGGCCAGCCGGTAATCAGCCCAGGAGGACAAATCCTGGGTAATTCCCCTCGTGTGAGGTACCCAGAGTAGTCAGCTTCACAGAGACAGGGAGTAGAATGGGGTTGCCCCAGGCAGAGGTGACGGGGGTGGGGAGTGGAGGGGTGCGGGGGTGGGGGGGTGGGGGGAGGTGAAGAGGTAAGATTTAATGAGGACAAAATTGCAGTTGGAGAGCTTGAGAAATGTTTGGAGATGGATGGTGCTGACCGATGCACAACAATGGGAACGCATTTCAGTGCCAGGCTTAAAAGGTTACTGTGTTGAATTTTATGTTAGGCATGTTTTACAATAAAAAAAAAGGGGGGGGGGAGAGAAAAGAAGAGAAGAGAAGAGAAGAGAAGAGAAGAGAAGAGAAGAGAAGAGAGAGAAAAGAGAAGAGAAGAGAAGAGAAGAGAAGAGAAGAGAAGAGAAGAGAAGAGAAGAGAAGAGAAGAGAAAGAGAAGAGAAGAGAAGAGAAGAGAAGAGAAGAGAAGAGAAGAGAAGAGAAGAGAAGAGAAGAGAAGAGAAGAGAAGAGAAGGATCAAGGAAGGGTGAGCCTGGGTCACACTGTGCCAGTCCGGGCAGATCCTGTTGCAGCTCGCTGCACCCCTGTGAGCACATTTGCACCAAAGGGCATGCAAACACCAGAGCAACACATTTTTCTGCTGAGGCTAGATCCACATTGGGGAGAAAAAAAATATATATATATATATATTTTATATAACTAACTCTGCAGGGGTGCACTCCGTGGGTACACATAACTGCCCTCAGGGGATCAGGATGGAGCAGAGCTGGCCTCTCTGAGCTCACCTCTCTGACCTCAAGCCCCTTCCTGACCACTCTGTTCCAAACAAGAGGTCTCTCCGGGGCATTCAGAACCTCCACCTCACCCATGCGGAAAGTACTGGCTACTTCTCAGTGGCAAGGGCTGTGCGAGCAACAGGTTGTGCGCAGGTAGGTCATGGGCACCTTGCCATCGGCATGGACGTGAAAGGTCAAACTAGAGTCCAAGGAACTGTTTAGTCTTTCCTGGGGCGACACCTCCTCCCATCCCCATCCCCGTCCCTGGGGATTGCTCTCTCACTCTCAGCCTTAGGGAGCATTTCAGTGGAAAGGTTTGGAAGCCTGGTCCAGTGTCAACGGCTGCTGAAATCCCATGTTGGGAAAGACTAGGGTTCTGTCTCTCCTGCCTAGGGCCCCGCTCCGGCCCTGGGAAATGCTCACGGTTGACCAGATCACACTTCTCCACTCGTGCACACTTTGAACACAGTGACTGGAAAGGGGGTTTGAGCAGGAGAAGGAAACAGAACCACATGACGGGCAGCAGGGAAACCCCAGAAGGAGGAACCCCCACTATGGTTCACCAACCCTGGGCAGCCCCTCCACACATGCCTGCAGGGCCTGGGAGTGCCAGACCCCCTTCTCCCCCCCTGCCCCTCTCCCTTCTGCCCCCCAAACCCCCTATTTTCCCTGCCTCTCCCCCCACCTCTCCACCCCCCAGCAGGCCCCCGTGGGGCTCTGGGCTTCAACACACTCCCTGAAGAAAAAAGAATTCCAAGAAGTCACTATGGATTGTCCTAAGATGGTCATTTCACAACGATAAACTCAAAATTGATGAAACATCTAAATGGGAGACAAGATTCCATCAAAATCCTAGAGGAGAACACAGGCAACACCCTTTTTGAACTTGGCCACAGCAACTTCTTGCAACACATATCTATGAAGGCGGCGGAAACAAAAGCAAAAATGAATTATTGGGACTTAATCAAGATAAAAAGCTTCTGCACAGCAAAAGAAACAGTCAACAAAACTAAAAGACAAGCTACAGAATGGGAGAGGTATTTGCAAATGACGTATCAGATAAAGGGCTAGTTTCCAAGATCTATAAAGAACTTATTAAACTCAATAGCAAAGAAACAAACAATCCAATCATGAAATGGGCAAAAGACATGAACAGAAATTTCACCAAAGAAGACATAGACATGGCCAACAGGCACATGAGAAAATGCTCCACAGCACTGGCCATCAGGGAAATGCAAATCCAAATCACAATGAGATACCACCTCACACCAGTGGGAATGGGGAAAATGAACAAGACGGGAAACAACTGTTGGAGAGGATGTGGAGAAAGGGGAACCCTCCTGCACTGTTGGTGGGAACGTGAACTGGTGCAGCCACTCTGGAAAACTGTGTGGAGGTTCCTCAAAGAGTTAAAAATAGACCTGCCCTACGACCCAGCAATTGCACTGCTGGGGATTTCCCCAAAGATACAGATGCAATGAAACGCCGGGACACCTGCACCCTGATGTTTATAGCAGCAATGTCCACAATAGCCAAGCTGTGGAAGGAGCCTCGGTGCCCATTGGGAGATGAATGGATAAAGAAGATGTGGTCTATATACACCATGGAGTATTCCTCAGCCATTAGAAACGACAAATACCCACCATTCACTTCGATGTGGATGGACCAGAGTGAAGTAAGTCAATCAGAGAAGGACAATCATCATATGGTCTCATTTATTTGGGGAATATAAAAAATAGTGAAAGGGAATAAAGTGGAAAGGAGAGAAAATGAGTGAAAATATCAGTGAGGGAGACAGAACATGAGAGACTCCTAACTCTGGGAAACCAACTTCCAAGGGGTAGTGGAAGGGGAGGTGGGCGGAGGGTTGGGGGACTAAGTGATGGGCACTGAGGGGGGGGCAATTGACCAGATGAGCCCTGGGTGATATGTTATATGTTGGCAAATTGAACTCCAATTAAAAAAAAAAAAGAAAAAGACGGTCACGAACAGCATCTGAGCATCTGTTAGGATGGGATTTTTCTAAAGCAGGAAGAAAATATCAAACCTGGACCCAAATCAATCGTTTTCGTTTACTGCTATTAAACATGTTTTCTGCTTCCCCAACTTCCTGAGAAGTTAATCTGAGCAGAAATTATTCTTTTTGTTATTCTTTTTGGCTGCCCCACATCTAAATGCCTACATTTCAGGAACGCCCTCACCTTTTGAGACAAAGCTTGCCTTACCCTGCAATGGAAGAAAATGCCAGAGGCTCACCTTCTCAGACTCTCTTGCAGCTCAGGCAGGGATGCAGGCTCTGCCCATCGGGGTCCCAACCCACTGGACGTTACCAACGTGGGGGTGCAGGGACAAGGCAAGATCCATTTCGGTGCTGGGTGGCGGCAGCCGTACAAGCTCCAGAAACACCTCCAGCCGGCACTAGGCAGCCTCTGGTGCCTGTCGGGACATGAGACGTTGTAGACAATGCTTTTGGCAGCTGTTCCTGGCCATACAGTTCCCAAGCCTAATTGTTTAGTCCTTCTGGCAGTTCCGTCAACTGGCCAGTATCCTTTCTACTATAGCCTCTTTCTCTTTACATAAACCAGAGTTGGTTTCTGTTGCTCAAAACTAAAATTTCCAAATGAAGTCTTCTACTTGCATCATACCAGCACCATGGATTAGAGAATTTTTATCTATTTTAGAATCGACCTTAACATTGCAAAAAAAAAAAAAATAATAATAATAATAAGCATACCAGGTTGCTTCAAAGTAAGTTTTAATTCTCTAAAAACATCAGCAGTAAGTTTATGCTTCCTGAAGCCCCATCTTCATGGAGAGGAGTGGACACTGGAAAGAATTTGCAGGACACCAAACGTTTCCCAATGGGCTGATCCGCATACCCAGCTACCGGTTATGTGAAATTCAGGGAGTGCCAGATTTGAGGAAGAGTCCAGACCAGGGCACACGGGACCCCGAGGACAGGCTGGAGCCCCACCTTCCTCCTTCATCCATCCCTCCCTCACGGTTCCTCCTGGAGGCAGGCTCGGGCTGGGTCCCAGGACCCAGAAGGGTTGCACAGGAACAGCAAGAGGGTCCTTGGCTTGAAGGATGAAGGATGGGAATCAGATGTGAGCCAGCAGGAGGCAAAAGCAGAGTTTTCTGAAGATGTATGTATAGAGATGGATGGAGCGTCCAGGAGACTCTGAAAGGAAAGGAGCACGAGTCTCGTCTTTGCTTGGGGCCTGGGGTTTTTACTGGCGATTGTGGTCTGTTGGACGAGTCCCCTTAGGCATTCGGGAACTGGGTAGAACAAGGACAGGGGTCAGGTGTCCTTCCTAAGTCACTCATTCCCTGAGCTCAGGGGTCTGGGCGTCAAGGTGTTTGGAGTCAGTGGTCTTGGGGCACATCATGACCATCCCACCTGGTCATTCCTTAGTTGTTACCTATTGTGCTGGAAGACTCCAAAGATACCAGAGGATCTTTGTCCCTTACGAGGAGGACATATGCCAGCTGCCTTCCAAGGCCCATGTAGAGTGGGCCGGGGTGCACGCCCTAGCAGAGATAGACACCGGGAAAAGGAGCGAAGGAAAAAAAGTCAACTTTGTAATGCAATCCATTCAGTTTCCTTGTGTCATTCCCAGGACTATAGTAACCATCAGTGGAAGGACAGACACGGGGCAGACAGCACACGCACTGGACTTGGCTCTCCCTGCACAGGGTGCTTCCCCAACGGGGAGCTGGTGCCTGAGATCAGGCCATGCTTAGGGTCTCTTGGATCCCATTTCCCCTACTGGTAAAATAGGTTAGAGGTGTCAATTAAATCAGTGGTTCTGAAATCCTAGTGCAACAGCTGGTACTGGACTGGAAGAAGGAAGTTTTTGTTTTTCACAGGTCCACGTAGAAATGAGCAAACCCCCTCCCCCGAATGAAACAAGTTTTTCATAAAGAGAATTTATTTCTGTTAAAATGCTGTTATATTTTGCTATAATTCACTTTAGATATAATGTCGTGGGGGGTGATAGTAACAGGTGCTTTAATTACTTTATTTGAGTGAATAACAAGTTGGCAATTCTATGTTGGTCTTCTGTATCATTTTGTGAAATTTTATCAGTCTGTGAAATCCAAAAATCTGGAAATTGTTGGATTAATTAAACTCCAAGTTCCCTAGGTGTATACTAAACCTCTTTGTGTCTATAGATTGGACCCACTAGAAGTACCTGGAGAGTATTTAAACAGTTGAGAGTCAGATTTTGATTTAACATTAAAAACTGTGCATAATACTTAGGCAGTAATATATTCTCATAGAATTGGTTGAATTTTTTTCTCATCTGTTTTTATTGAAGTTCAATTTGCCGACATACAACACCCAATGCTCATCCCATCAAGTGCCCTCCTCAGTGCCCGTCAACCAGTCTCCCCAACCCCCCACCCACCTCCCCTTCTGCAACCCTTTGTTCATTTCCCAGAGTTGGGAGTCTCTCATGGTTTGTCTCCCTCTCTAATTTTTCCCACTCAGTTCCCCTCCTTCCCTTATAATCCCTTCTACTATTTCTTATATTCCCCGTATGAGTGAGACCATATGATGATTGTCCTTCTCTGATGGCCTTAATTTCACTCAGTAGTATACCCTCCAGTTCCATCCATGTTGAAACAAATGGTGGGTATTTGTCCTTTCTGATGGCTGAGCACTATTCCATTGTATATATATAAAACACATCTTCTTTATCCATTCATTTGTCTTAATTTATTTTTTTAAAGATTTCATTTATTTATTTGAGAGAGAGAGAGCGACAGCAGGGGCAGGGTAGGGGGACAGGTAGAGGGAGAGAGAGAGAGGGAGAAGCAGACTCACCCCTGACCAGGGAGCCCCACTCAGGGCTTGATCCCAGACCCTGGGATCATGATCTGCACCAAAGGCAGATGCTCAACCAGGCAGATACTTAACCATCTGAGCCACCCAGGTGCCCCCCATTGGTTGAATTTAACTGCTATCCTGGTTTTACTCCCTACTGTGTCTTATAAATGGGTTATGGCGAAGACTGTACACCCGCCTTTCGCCATTGGTGAAGAGTTAACGCAGACTTCAGCTAGCTACCTACGTTCTTTCAGAAAACCTTAAACAAAGGACATTACCCTAACCTTTTACCCAGATAGCAGTCAGCATTTGCACTAAGTCTTGCGAGCCTTCCCGGCCTGCCGCACTGCCAGAGCTGGGTGTCACCTGACTTCATTTCAGAGATAGTTGGGGGGTGACTTCAACTGGCAGGGCTCTAAGCAGATGAGTTCGTGCCTGGAGAACAGCAGGTTATTTCAAAGTCTCCATTCGTGCATTTCTTATCGTGCTTATTTCCATTTACCATGTAAGGGCCTACTGGGGATGGAGAAGTGACGGGCATCTTAATTTATGCTAATATTTAAATATCACTATACTTAAAATATGAATCCCTACTTATTTTTTTAAAGCCCCGTTACTTAGTTTCTTGTTTTTGCCTAAGTATCCCAGTTTCCAAATTCAACATATAAGAAGATCCAAACTCTTCCTGACTTGTACACTAGACTAGCTTTGTTTTTCATAAAACTGTCCCTTTTATTCAGAGTACTTATCTCAATCTGCGGTGGGATATAATTACATATAATTATTTGTGTGATTATTTGAATAATAGCTATCACTCCTCTGGGCGGAAAATACTAAGAGATCCAGGATCAGGTTTATTATTGTACACCCTGCACCATATGCTCGGCACGGAGCAGGCTCTCACATCAAAGTTTACTGGTTGAATATGCAAAATGAAGTGCCAGGGCACTGGTCTCTGCTTAACGACAAGTGTCAAAAAATAAATAAATACTCCCTCCTTGTCAACAACCAGCTTTCTGCTGTTCCGTGCCTTCACGTCTAATGGCTTGAAATTCATACAAAAACCAAATCAAGGTGTTGACAGTAACCATTTGGAACTTGCACAGTGGGTACAATCAACCCACAACCCTTTCTAGCTTTTTCTGAAACCCCTTTACCGGATTGTTAAACTGTTAAAATAATTCTACAACTGGCCTAGTTTACAGCGAAAGGTGATGAAATTTTGGGGTTGGGCCTTTTGTCTCTTCTGTAATGACAGAGGTTGCCAGAAGCAAAGACCACAGGGACTTACCCAGGTTGGCTCCTTCTAGAACCATGGGCTGGAGGAGGTGACTCCCTTGTTCCGCAAGCAAGGAACAGCCCTGCCCCAGGGGACAGAGCAAGTCCTGGAAACAGGGTAAAGGTTACCTCAGGGCAGTGAGGAGGCCAGTGCTAAACAAGTCCTGGCACCAGCCAGGTCCTAGCAGGAGGGTATGTGCAAGCTGAAGGAGATGATTTCTAGAGCCAAGAACCTTGGCCTCCAGGTCATGAGTACCTCACGGCTGCCATGACTCAGGCTGCGACTTGACTTTCTATTCAAGTGCTAAGGCAAGAAGCTCATTCGGAATCCAAAGCAGAGAAGCTGCAGGGGTGGGGGGATCACCTTGCTAAGAACCCCCTCCTTAGCTACCTGTCCTGTTCCCCTGCATCTGCCCCAGGACAGTACAAAGCCAGACCCACCCTCCGGGGCTTGAAACCTTTGAAGGCACCTGGGGTCACCTTATGGGACTTGGGAAAACATTCCTTGTCCCTGTGAATGTTTTCCAAGACCACTGAGCGCTCCCACCTGCTCTTTCTCCACTAGTGGTGGGGTTCACCCTACCAGCTAAACCTTGGGGTAGTGTGGTTCCGTTTGAGGGAGAGGTGAGCCGCCACTGGGTCCTCTCACTGCCTCTTTCCTCACCTCCCCACCTAAAAGGGGCTCTTCTCAATGCTCTATCCTTTCCCCTGCTTGTCACATAGAAAGCTCATATGCTTGGGGCTCCTTCCGTGCCCCCCAATCTGCAGCAGACCCTGCCAGGGCTCCATCCCACGTTCCACGTCAGCATCTCTCTTCCAACCAGCTTCCCCTGCGGAGGTCTGGATTTCTGCCACTGAGGCTAATGTTCCCTCCGCCGTCCTGGACAAGTGCCACCTGCCCCTCCCCTGTGCCTGCACCTGCCAGTGACCAAGCCCTCCTCTGCAGTGCCCCTCTCAGCCGGCCTCTCCCTGCCCTGACAGTAATCCCCGCCCAACTCATACTCGGTCCCTCTTTCTCTCCTTCTGGATTTGTGTTTTGTCAATCAATGTCATTGAATCACTGAACCCACCTGCCCCCAACCAAAATGGAAATGACTCCAGCACTTATCGTGTTCCTCCCACTCTCCAGATCACTTTCGTCCACTTAAGAGAGGCTTCGCAAATGGTTTTTAAATTGTGGTAAAATATACACAACGTGAAATTTACCATTTTAACCATTTTTAAGTGCACGGTTCTGTGGCATTAAGCCCATTCACACTGTTGTGTGACCATCACCACCATCCATCTCCAGAATTTGTCATCTTCCCAAACTGAAACTCTGTTCCATTAACCATGAAATCCCTATCCCCACCACTGCCCGCCCCCCCCACCCCCCCGCCCAGCCCCTGGCAACCACCATTCTGCTTTCTATTTCTATGATTTCACTGCTCTAGGGACCTCATGTAAGTGCAATCATCCTCTTGTAAGTGCAATCATACAATATTTGTCTTTTGTGACTAGCTTTTTTCCCTTGGCATGTCTTTGAGATTCATTCATGGTGTGGCACGTGTCAGAATGTCTTTCCTTTTTAAGGTTGGACAGTCTTGTGTGGTGTGTATATACCACCAAAGAAAACCTGTTTTTTTAAACTTCCTAGGAAGACCACAGGTGTCACTGGGAAACTCTAAGGAGATCATGGGTGGAAATATGCCAGACCTAGTTCTTGGGTTCATCAACTGCTCCCTGCTCAAGACCACTTGGTTCAGAGTTAACCGTTATGTACAGAATGTTTATGTTCTTCTAACCTAACCCCCAAGGAGATGGTCCCAGGAGGCAGGGCCTCTCGGAGGTGATAGGGTCATGAGGCGGGGCCCTTATGAAAGGTATTAGTACCCTTATAAAAGGGACACCAGGAAACTGTCTTGCCTTCTCTGCTATGTGAAGATACAATGAGAGACCCATCATTTGCAACCCAGAAGAGGGCCCTCCCCAGAACCTGACTGTGCTGGCACCCTGGTCTCAGACTTCTAGCCTTCAGGACCATGCACAACAAATTCCTATTGTATATGAGCTCCACAGTCTATGGAGGTTTGTTATAGCAGCTCACACAAAGTAAGATGTCACCAAGATCAGCCTCCAGCCCACTCTCCTGCCTCGGTCAGTATGGAGCAGGTGGGTGCCTTTGTTTTGTGTTTGCTAACATCCATTCACAGACATAAATGACATCAGCATGGGGCACCTGGGTGGTTCAGTTGGTTAAGCATCTGACTCTTGATCTCAGCACAGGTCTTGATCTCAGGGTCATGAGTTCAAGTCCTACATTGTGCTCTATGCCAGGCATGGAGCCTACCTAAAAATATAAATAAATACAATAACGCCAGCATCAAAAACTAGATCACATATCAGGCCTTCCATGGATTCATACAGAAAGATAACCACTGCTTCAACATCTTGTCCATCTTCTTCATGTAATCATAAACTTGTTCTTTGCCCCAAAGAGAGGATTTAAAACATCAAGCTTTCTACATGTGACAATAGAAACAATTGGATGGTCTGTTCTTCCCACTGGCCCCAAATCACAGCAATTTCCAGCTAGCTGACTGAAATCCAATCATCAGTTTGCACCATTCCCTCACTCGGAATACCTCGTTGACTAGTAATAGCGTTGCTGCTGTCATGTGTTAATGGAAGATAACATTTGGTCATATTGGTCAGAGTAAGCAAAGGTAACTGCCTTAAGGATAAATCCTGAAATCTCAGTGACTTGATACAATTAAGGTTTGTCTTTTGCCCTAGTAGGTGGGGTAGTTCTCCTGCATGGTGTGCCTCCACAAAGTGACTCAGAGTCAGTCACCTTCCTTCTTGGATTTCACTACACCAGACGCCTCTCCTCCTGAGGGGGAGGGATAGAGAAAGCAAAGAAGCCACCCCTATCTGAACAATCTCAGACTGAAAGTGACATTTCAATTCTGCTTAGAGTCGCGTGACACCACCGAGATGTAAAGGGCAAATACACCCTTCCTGAGCGTCCAGGAGGAGGAGAAAAATCACACAGCATTGCCTCTGCCACAGTATCATCACACATACCTTAAGCTCAGTGACACTCTGAGATCAGAAAGGTCTTTGGCTAATTCTCTGCAGAGTCTACAGGAGATATTTGCCCCAAAAATTCTGTTGCTGGGCTTCATGGTAATAACAGCCATCAGTTACTGCATGTTTACTGAATATCAGACGTCAATCCAAATGTTTTATGTGTGTCATTTCATCTCATCCTCTTAACCACTTTATAAACAAACAGAACTATTCTTATTTTACAGATGAGAAAAGTATTTTTGGCTCCCTGTACTAGTTAGCTAGAGTTGCCATAACAAAGCACCGCAGACCAGGAGGCTTAAACCACTGAAATTTATTTCTCACAGCACTGGAGGCTGAAGTCTGAAATCAAGGTGTTAGCAGGATTCATTTCTTCTGAGGCCTGTCTCCTTTGCTAGGAGATAGTTGTCTTTTTCTGTATCTTCACATGTTCTTTCCTCTGTGTGTACATATCTTGGTCCCAATTTCTTCCTCTTATAAGGACACCAGGGCACCTGGGTGGCTCAGTCGGTTAAGCGTCTGCCTTCAGCTCAGGTCATGACCTTGGGGTCCTGGGATCAAGCCCCGCATCAGGCACCCTGCCCAGTGGGGAGTTTGCTTTTCCCAATGCCTCTGCTCCTCCCCCTGCTTGTACTCTCTCTCTCAAATAAATAAATAAAATTTAAAAAAAATAAAGATTACCAGTCATATTAGTAAAGGGTTCACCCTAAACACCTTGTTTTAACTTCATTTCCTCTTGAAAGAATTTATCTCCAATCACGTTTACATTTGAGGTACTGAGATTAAAACTTCAACATTTAAATGGGGGGCGGGGGGTACATAGCTCAGCCCAAAACATCTCCCAACTTTGCTTATGTGAACTTATCCTATAAAAGCAGTTAAGAATGTGTGCAAAGATTTCGCCATTAGTTGTTTATTGTTTAGAACTTTGCTTCTGAAAAAAAAAAAAAAAGAACTTTGCTTCTAATAACAAAAATATCCTTTAGGAATGAGTTCAGCAGCAATGAACAGGAAACCTAACTTCAAGTCACTTAATGCTAGCCAGGAGTTTGGGTGTAGGTGATTACTAGTTGGGTCATTGGCTCTCTGGAAATTTCTTGCTGTTCTCTCATGCCCATCCCCTCATGATCACATAATAGCTACTGCAGGTCCAGACATCATCTCTTTATTTAGGTAGGAAGAAGGAGACAGAAAGAAGGATTGCATTTTCTGCCTCCCTTTATAAGGAAAGAAAGAGTTTTCCAAAAATCTCCACAGAACACTTTCTCTAATGTCTCATGGATTGGAACTGGGTCCCTAACCCAGCTCCAGCTGAACAACTGGGAAGTTGAGAACTTCAGGGTGAGTTTGAGGGTGTATAAAGCTCTAAGGTACCAGGTGGGAGAGAAGGAAAATCTGTATAGGGCTCACTGAGGCTCTATTTTAAAGATTAACATTATTAGAACATTCTGGATGGATCAGGACTGCTCCAATTCACCTGGGAAGGAGTCGGGACTAGTTATGTGGGCTCAGCAAGTGAATCCAATAGTTCTATGGGGAATGGCTGACACCAGGGGTGTGGCTCAGGCAGTTCCCCTTCCAGACTTAGCACACTTTTTTGGAAGCAAGGCTAAGTTTAAGAGTATAAGCTTAAATTGGAAACAAAAACAAAAACAAAAAATAGTAGCCTTGGAAGTTTCGATTGTAGGCATCACTGTTACTTGTTTGGGAATCTGGTGCTCTAAGATTCAAACCATTTTTCTACGATGATTCTACAGCGAAGAAGAAAACAAGGTCATAGGCAACTGAGGATAAAGGTCACCCAATTGCTGTGAGCAAGGACTCAGACAATTAGCTGAAAAGATAAAAAGTGAGCCTGTAGGTAGGTCGTAAACATGCCAAGTAGCTTATACTTTCTAAAACTTCTACAATGAACACGTTTTAGCTTTCATAAGAAACAAAAAAAAATTTTTTAGGAATAAACAGTTACTATTGACAAAAAGAGAACAAGCCCAAATTTTCAATTATTTCCAGTTATACCTCTCATAGTAGCAAAAAATTTTAAACCATCCAAAGGCCCAACCTTTAGGGTATTGATGTACATTCATTCGAAGGACTTTAGAGTCGGGAAAATAATAAACATGTGGACTGTGTCAACACATGGAAAGTGTCTATGAATAGAAAGAATAAAGACACACACATTCATTGATTGCTGCCATGGAAAATCACGTTTAGACAATGATAAGAGGGAAAAATAATAGAGTTAGGCAAACAGTTGGCATTTTCAAGTGAAAGGGTTCTTTGTGCGTATGAGTGGTGTGAGCTATAAGTCTCCACCGAAAATGGCTTTTAAAAATAGCAAATCTGGTTGCTGTGGCCTCTCTTCGGGACCATGTGGCCCTGTTTTCCCTTCCAAGTTCAAATCTTCAGGGCTGTCTTGTGCCAAAAAACATAAGAAGTAAGTTCCTTCTACAACCTTCCTGCCTAGCTCGGCCCTTCCTAGAATCTCAGGGCTCCAGGTCAGCCGGTCCGTCAGTCAGTCTCTCTCTTATCTTTCCACAGAACGAGTCCAGCAGACCCATTCTCTATGAACTTGTCCTCTGCTCCCTGGTGGTTAGCCAATGGGGATGAATTAACTTCTGCTTATAGAATCATCTGGGACCTACCAGTGTTTGTTACCAGTGTTTGTTTCTTGGCACTTATTTTTCTTTCTTATATTGTTTTCTGGGATGCCTGGGTGGCTCAGCAGTTGAGCATCTACTTTTGGCTCAGGCCCTGACCCCGGGGTCCAGGATCGAGTCCCACATCGGGCTCCCTGCAGGGAGCCTGCTTCTCCCTCTGCCTGTGTCTCTGCCCCCCTCTCTCTCTGTGTCTCTCATGAATAAATAAATAAAATCTTTAAAAATAAAATAAAATTATTATTTTCTGCTCCTCGGTCCTCCAATCTTAAAAGTAACGGGTGCCCGTCATAAAGAATTTCTCAATTTTGGAAATTACAGTGCACAGCAATCTGTTAGGTCATGGGGGGCCTGCCACAATCACAGCCATTCCTGGGGTGATTCTCACCTGCAGTGTGCATGGTGCCTGCCAAGGCTGGCTGGACCAAGGTGTCCACCTGCCACAGGGGCAGCCAACCGTGAGCTGGCCATCATCTTTGAGGTGGTCTCTTGAGAAAGTCAGGGTAACCTGATGCCTCTATAACTCACTGAGCCAATGAGCAGATCGTCTCTCTGGAGGCACATAAATGAGGCACGCAGGGGTGAAAAGTGGAGAAGGAGGGCTATCAGCCTAAGGACATACAGTACAAAGGAAAGAAGCAAAAGCTGTATGATGCAGGAATCGCTCACAAATAGGAGACACAGAGGAGAATCGGGGGGTGGAGACAGGGTTCAGCTGGGTAGGAGAAGGGGGAAGGGACCATGTCTGCATCCAACCTGGAGATAAACAGTGCCTGGCACACGAAGCCACCCGATGGGAGCCAGGAGGCAGCACATGTAAGTATTTCACAGAAGTCGGGGGAGCAGTACCGTTGCTGCCTTTTATGCCCCCCCCCCCACACACACACACATACACACAGCTCAGGTAACCACAGAACCACTCCACTGCTCTTCATCTAAAGTGTCAGGAGAATCTTGGCTCGCCAACTTCCATCCCTGAAGCCAGAACACAGCACCCACCCCAGCATCGTCACGTTGGACTCCCTGTGATTGTGGGAACTGTGCTGTATCTGAGGGTCCCCTCCACCAGCCACGCTGCGCTGAGTTCTTGAAATGTGGCTTTAGTGCAAGTGAGGGACCAAATTTCAAACTTTTCTGTAAATGTTCAGTCTAGTTGCTTACAAATTAAATTTATTTTTTAAAAAGATTTTATTTATTTGAGAGAGAGAGAGAGAGAGAAAGACACCATACAGTGGGAGGGGGAGAGGGAGAAGCAGACTCTCCACTGAGCAGGGAGCCTGACATGGACTCGATCCCAGGACCCTAAGATCATGACCTGAGCCGAAGGCAGATGCCTAACTGACTGAGTCACCCAGGTGCCCCCCCAAAATAAATTAAATATCCACCCGAGGCCAGTGTCTAGCATACAGGACAGCACAGCTCTAGAACGAATCTGGTCCCTGAATACAGGAGAAACAGAAAGGTTGGTAATTTGTCAACCAGTGTCCACTCAGCTCAACTGTGGGGCACACTCTGACTCTGCAGGCCAGGCTCTGGACTCCAGTATCAGGACACAGCTCCTATTTTGCCCTTCCTGCAGCAGTACCTGCCCAAGTTCCCCACCTGGTTCTCTGTCCTTGCTCCCATGCACTCATCTGGCCCCACATAGCCCTCTGGGGACCAATACTGTCCTTGGCCCCCTCACAGGTTGGGCACCAGTGCTCCAGACACCACATTCCACCCACCTGGCATCAGCACACCCCTCCCATCCACCCTCTCTCCCCTTGAATCTTTTATTCCAAGCCTCAACCCTTATCTGTGAGAACTGACCTCACCCCTTGGGACTCCTCCTCAATACCACCTACGCCAGGTGTGTTGGAGGGCTGAGTGCACAGAGAGGACGCATGTGAAGAAAGAGCAGCTATAGATACAACCTTCTCCATCCCAACTGAAGCCAGGCTTTGCTGAGTGCTAGGACTGAGCAAAGGGAAATAACGGCAGATGCTCCCGATGGTCTGGTTTAAAAGGTAGACCTGACTCACGTCCAGCTCAAAGTCCCCGCAAGCACCTGCGCGCCCACCTCCCAGCCTGCCTGCACACAGCAGGGCCACCGTTCCCCAACTCCTGGGGACACAACCATCATCCTAAGGAGAGGTTGGCAGAGGTTCCCTTCTTGCCTATCCAAAGTCAATACCACAGCTTCCCCACAGGGGATCTGAGTCTTCTCGGAAAACAAGGACACACACGGCATTCCCCGGGGGTGGGTGTGAGCAGAGACCGCTCGCTCACACTGCCTCGAGTCTCCCGTCCTGTCCCTCTGGACTGTGGCATCTCTGTTTTGGCTTTTGGATCATCACCTGAGCCGGGGGCCGGCAAGCATTGAGGCAGGAGGCCTCTTGTTCCTCTGTGTCCAGGGCACGTAAGTCCTCCGAAGGGCAGGAAAGGAGATGAGGCATTTGTTCCACATGAACACAGGCTCCAAAAATGCCAATGAGCACAGGGTTAATGTATTTCATTGCTAATATGGTGAAGATGGCAAACAGTTGTTAGAGGAAGCAACGTGTCTGAAGTATGTATTTGGAACACAAGTGGCCAGGGGACACACAGCAAAGTCAGCTGGAGGGATGCTTCCGCACACATTCGCCGCCCCGCCAACCAGCGTGCAGCAGCCCCTGTCCTCAGGACGCCCCCTCCCCTGGCACCAGCTGGGCCTCTCCTGCTGTGGAGAGAATACTGGGCGGTGGGGGGACCACGGTCTGGCAAATCTAGTGCTCCCTTAAAATGGGTTTCTAAATTGCAGCCACGAAAGTATGCTGTGCGTCTGTCATCTACTACCACCTTGTCCCTTAGCAACGCAGCATTTAGTATCGGAGCTCCGGAGGTAGAATGATGAGCTGAGATGTGTTTAAATATATATGATATTCAATTACATACTCTCCGGAGTCCCGTTGCCATCTGAAGATGTTTAATAAGCAAACCATATTTCTTTTGCCAGTGAAATGCGGCATCTTCTATTTAGGCACGTAACAGGTCCTAAAACCCGGCCCGAGAACAGAGGGCACCCACCGAGCCGAGGACCCACGGTGGTCATCACACGCAGGCTGTGATCTGGGAAAACCAAAGCCTGGGAGGATTCTCAGAAAAGGTTATGACTCTGCCACAAGCTGGAAGGCAAGAGATGATGGCTAACGTCAACCTTTCCTGGGTGTTGTTCGGCCTTCCTCTGCTGAGTCAGGCCTGTGACTTCCCGGGGGAGCCGTGGGGACCCCCGAAGTGTGCCAACCCCAGGCTGCAGAAGACCTGGGCGATGGCGCAGACTCCCTGCGGACGGACTCTAGAAACCACACGCATTGGTCTCCATTCCGTATAAGAGGGGCATGTTTGGTGCCCAATATTTGGTTCCACGAGCTGAAAAGTTTGGATTTTAGTTGAAATTTTAGAGAGCGTTGCATGGGATGTCATCAGCCCCATGAAGCAAATGGCTCAACACTGAGCTTGCGATCGTTCAATTGCACTTTGTCACACCTTGCACAGAGGTGTCTCTGATGAGCAGTTCACACTTGAAATAGCTCACATATCTTTCCAAAGGTCTGAGAGATTGAACTGATTCAGCGCATCACGAGAGCTTCGGCTAGTTTCCTGCAGAGCCAGGCTGAGCTCCGCCCGCCCCGAGGTGTCCCCGTGCATCTCCAGCTCTATACCTGCCCGCGGGCCTCTGATCTCCATCAGAGGCCTCTGTACCATCCCTCGAGCTGGGAAGCTCAGAGTCACTCCTATTTGTTCTCCTTCGTCCCTAGGCCACTAATCCTCAGAGCCCCATGGGCCCCTGGATCAGAAACACCAGTCAGGTGCTACCCCTGACTATTCCAGGCTTCCTCCTACTCACCCAGGTTCCTGCAACAACCTACCAGCTGGGCCCCCTGCCTCCAGACTCCACCTTTCCACCCTCCGCTCTGCCTGAGAGTCCTCCGTGAGACCATCTGTTGAAAGGTTTTCAAAAGACGGGACTCAAGGGATGCCTGGGTGGCTCAGGTCAAGATCCCAGGGGCCTGAGATCCTTACTCAGTGGGGAGTCTGCTTCTCCCTCTGCCTCTGCTGCTCCTCTGCTTGTGCGTGCACGCACATTCTCTGTGTCAAATAAAGAAAATAAAATCTTTTTTTAAAAAAAAGATGGAATTCAAGCTCTCCAGAGGAATAGACAATATCCTTGAGCATCTGACCTCCATGCTAACTTGGCATCCCCTCCCCCACCAGGCCTCATGCCCTTCAATGAGCCAGCCCTAATGAGCTGTGCTTCAGGCCCTGGTCACGTGCATGCTTCACACCTGGCACATACCCCTGCCCCCCCACAGCCACCTGGTAAACTCACTCATCCCATGAGGCCCTCCTATAAAGCTCTCCCAACTCCCCCCAACAGCCACACCTCTCAGAGCCCTTATATAATGTTTTGTTTTCAAGTGTGTGGGTATGTATGACCTCCGCCAGACTCTGAGCCCCTGGGGGGTGGGCAGGGAACTCATGCCCGGGCATGCCATCTAGCACAGAGTGGAAACCATACCTGTGGCCTGGCCTAATAAATCAGTTCTGTCCATGCAGACTTGACCACTTCCACTAGGTTGAGACAGTGGCTGAGAAGGGAGCCCCTGAATATAAGATACCACTTATGAAGCTTTTGTGCCAGGGGTCAGACTCTGTGCCAGACACTTCCTCCATCATCTCACTGGATCCTCCCTACAACTCTGTGAAGACAGTAGTACTACATCACATTTGATAGGAAATCAGGTCCTACAGCATACAGAGCCTCGGAGAAGCCAAGTTCCCTGCCCAAGGCCCAAAGCCTGGACTCTTAGCTATTGTGCTGGCAAAGCAAGGGTTCTAGAATGCATCCTTTTATATCCAACAGGGGTGGTGTGGACTAGGCTCAAGGCTAAGTGCCCTTGGGGAACTTGTCACAGTTTAAGGGGAGCAGGAGTGGGGAGGAGAAGGAGAAGCACGCTGGCTGGGCAAGAACACTCCGAGGGTGGCTTTCACTTGAAATGGCATTCTGATTGGTTGAACCTGGTTTCTTTCCATCTGAGGTTTCATCTCCTGGTGACCAGATGCCTTGTAAGTGCCCACAGAGTCTATCCAGGGCCCTAGTGATCCAGCCAATTGACCAATCATGAAGTTGGGGTTGACAGTGGGGGTGCCCTGGGCTGTGGCTGCCAGAAGCTTCCCTAGACACTCGGTATTAAGTGACAAAAATGGCTTTGGATGGTTTAGGTGGGACCCACCTCCCAAATACATGCCTTGCTGCTACTCTCCATCATCCGCAAAGGACCCTCCATCCATCTGGCCCAACGAGGGACCCGAACGTGGGCGCCGGGCAGCTCCTAGCTGGGTATGTGCCAACCCGCCCTCTCTCCAGAGGCCCCTCCTGCAGTTTAATCATGCTCCGGATCTATTCTGGGCCACGCTCATTTCCCGTGGTGGAAATTAGGTTTTGACAGTGTTCCTTTCACATTTAATCTGTTCATTCTAATTACAGCCAGGCTCTTGAGCTCGTTGAGGACTCTTCCTGAATTAAACGGATGGTTTTGCCAGGACGCAAGGCCCCTTGAGAAGCCCCTCCCTCACCCTCTTTTTTTGCAGGAAATCATGGGATTTGTTGCTGACTCCTGCCTTTCCCCCACTGTCACTCCACAAAGATGTGCAAGGAAGCCCCACGCTGGCGGCTGTTGGCTCCCCGGGGGACACCTAGTGGTGAGAGGGGTGAAATACAACAACAAAAGGTTGAGAAATTTCTTTTTTTTTTTTAGCAGCTTTATGGAAGTAGGACGGACATACAACCACTGTATACGTTTAAGGTTTACAACCTGATATTTTGATATGTACACACTGTGAGATGATCACTGAAATCAAGCTGATTAATATGCCCACTGTCTCCATATAGCTAATTTTTCTTTGTGTGTGTGTGTCTGTGTGTGTGTGGTGAGAAGACTTAATGCAGGATCTGCTCTCTTAGCAAATCTCAAGTATACAAAACGGCACTGTTACCTATCGTCCCCTTGCTGTACACTAGATCTCCAGAACTTACTCATCTCGCGAAAGGAAAGCTCTGCACCCTCTGAGGTTGGGAATGTCCTTTGGAGTCTCTTGTTCGTCTTCATTTATTTTCGGGGGTTTGCAAATCGGATCATTTAAGGTAGGATGCTGTACATGGGAGCTGCCCTACATTTTTTTAATCTGGGATTTCTAGGGAAATTGGCCTCGCCCCCCCTTTCGACTGCATTGGGTCCATGAGTCTGTATCTAAAAACAAAGCTCTTACTTTCAAAGTTCCTTATCATCATCCCCAAAAGGATTTTCAAGCATCTCTGAATTGGAGGGGCAGGGTTAGCATTTAGGGCAAAATAGAGGCAACAAGAGTGTGGGTGGGGGAGAGCCTCTGCCAGCAGGTGCGGGATGAGATTCTGGTCCCTGCTCTGCCCCACTGAACACACGCCATCAAGCAAGTCACCTCTGAGGTAACCAACGAAGATGATGAACTACAGGATCTTGAAGATTCTTTCCAGCTGTAAAACTGTACAAATATACAAGATGCAATGGGCTATCATTTAGACCTCTTGGGGGCTTATGAGGCTAAGGGTGGAAGAAAATTGGAATCTATCCTGGTAACCTTCCTGGTATGTGAGCACTAGTTATGTGGGGCACAGGGGAATTGGCCAAAGGGTCCTCCATTCCCATTTTGCAAGCCCATTTATGAATTATTCATGCCTTACACACAGCATAGAAGGGGACAGGGGTAATTGCTGGTTTGACCTCTGAGAGGAGATAAGCTCAGGGAAGGAATGTTGTTTGCCAGAGAGCGGAGAACGTGGGCTTTTCAGATGAAAAGGGACTTTACAGATTATCTAGTCTTCGCCCATCCATTTCCAGAGAAAGAAAACAACATGAAGGTTGATTTCAGGGGCGGGATCCAGGTCACACAGCCAGCTTGTTGCAGAATCAGAACATCACACGGAGAGCAAAGAAAGTCATGGTATTCATGACCCACCCCATCCAGTGGTAGGAGACGGCCTTCCATGTCGGTGTTCACAAAAGGCAGAGAAGACAACACAAAACTGTGACAAATGTTAAAAGTCATTGCTCTGTGCACACATTAGTCACAAGCAGACCTCAGATGTCCTCGAGAGAGAAGAGAGAGCCGGTGCCCAGGCAAGGGGAAAGACAACCCTGGGGAGGCTATTTATGTCCCCCATACAGAGCCTGACCGAGGATGGAGGCCCTGTCTTCCTGAATCTGGGCCAAATGACAAAACGTTCCATTTAAGATTTTTCAAATGGTGCTATTGAACACAAAGAATCACAACACCATTGGATTTTCTCCCGGAGTATTGGCACACTGAAGAAAGGTCAACTTTCCCGGCCTCGTGTCTTTTTACGGCCCTGCTCCCTGACGCCCCCCTCTGCAACCTCACTGCTGGCCCCCCTTGCTGGTGGCTGAGCCGGGCCTTGGCCTTCCTGCCTCAGCACCCGTGCACAGGCTGCTCCCCGGATCCACCTGACTCACTCCCCACCTTCTTCAAGTTTGCTCAAATGTCATCTTTGCAGGAGGCCTTCCCTGAGCACCCTCTAATCAGGGGGCAGTCCCGCTCCTGGCTCCCTCACTTGCTCGACTTTTTGGTAGAACTCACACCACCTCCAATACCCATACTGTCGCTGTCTCCCCTCTAGCGTGCAGGCTGTCCAAGGGCAAGGGCTTTGATCTGTCGTGTTCTCTCTGGAGGCCCAGGGCCTAGGACGGGGTCTGGCACATAGTAAGTGCTCGTCTCGTAAATACTTTGAGGTCGTGCAAGCTTTCACCTGCCTCCTGGTTTTTGTCTCTGCTTTCTCCCACCTTCGAAGTGTAACCTGTCTCCCAGACCTGCTCAGGGCCCACTCCCAACTGGAAGAGGTTCATCGGTCAAGCAAACAGGATAGTCTCCAGTTGCCTGCTTTTTGTCTGAGGAAGTAGAAAGGTTGCATGAATTGTCCCAAGTCACAGAGCCAGGACTTGAACTTGGATCTTTTGTGGACTCCCAGCCCAGGGCTCTTCCCATAGCCCCGTGTCTCTCTGTCTTGGGCTTCTCATTCCTCAAGGGGACTATCTGCCTTACAGGATGTTCCAAAAGATTAACCAAGATGGGGGAGCACGGACCCTCCCATAGTGTGAGACTACTGCCTGGTTGTTTCTTTCCCTTTTGCTGGCTTCTGAGGACAAGTAATTTCAAAAAATTACATTTCTCAAAGTCTCCTGTGTTGCCTCCATCTCCAGGGCTAAGCTCCTAGCAGACACTGAAGAAATAGGGAGGTAAAGCAAATCTAAAGGGGAGGTGAGAGGCATCTGGGTAGCTTAGTCTGCTAAGCATCTGCCTTCAGCTCAGGTCATGATCCCGGGGTCCTGGGATTGAGCTCTGAGGCATCAGCGTCAGGCTCCTTGCTCCGAAGGGAGCCTGCTTCTCCCTCTGACCCTCCCCTCCGCTCATACTTACTTGCACACTCTCTCTCTCTCAAATAAACAAAGTCTTTAAAATAAATACATGAAGGGGTGGTGGCAGGGAACCCTGCAACCCTCCACCTCACTGCCAGGGCTGACTCATGGGTTCTAGCTCCCTAGCCTGATGTCTCCACTAAAATTGAAGATGAAAATGAGCAAAGCCTCCAGGAGGTTAGGTGAGGCAACATGGGGCATATTCCATTGTTCTCAGGGGCCAGTTCATTAGCAAAGTACCTGTTTCAAAGGGCATTTTAAAGGGGCATGACTCATGATTTCATTAGAGACCAATGGAGTATTTCCCTAAGTGTGCTTTTTGGTATTTAAAAAAAAGGGGGGGGGTGCTCTGTGATCTCAACATAATTCATAAAACACTGGGTTTAAGGGTTATCCAACTGCCCATCACCCAGTCACCCCCACCCCCCACCACCTCCCCTTCTACCACCCCTAGTTTGTTTCCCAGAGTTAGGAGTCTCTCATGTTCTGTCTCCCTTTCTGATATTTCCCACTCATTTTTTCTCCTTTCCCCTTTTAATCCATCACTATTTTTTATATTCCTCAAATGAATGAGACCATATAATGTTTGTCCTTCTCTGATTGACTTATTTCACTCAGCATAATACCCTCCATGTCGAAGCAAATAGTGGGTATTTGTCATTTCTAATGGCTGAGTAATATCCCATTGTATACCTAGACCACATCTTCTTTATCCATTCATCTTTCGAAGGACACCGAGGCTCCTTCCACAGTGTGGCTATTGTGGACATTGGTGCTAGAAACATCGGGGTGCAGGTGTCCCGGCGTTTCACTGCATCTGTATCTTTGGGGTAAATCCCCAGCAGTGCAATTGCTGGGTCGTAGGGCAGGTCTATTTTTAACTCTTTGAGGAACCTCCACAGTTTTCCAGAGTGGCTGCACCAGTTCACGTTCCCACCAACAGTGCAGGAGGGTTCCCCTTTCTCCACATTCCTCTCCAACATTTGTTGTTTCCCGTCTCGTTACTTGTCCCCATTCTCACTGGTGTGAGGTGGGATCTCGTTGTGGTTTTGATTTGCGGAGATCATCCTGGATTAGCCGGGTATGCGATCACAAGGGTCCCGACCAGAGGAAGACAGAGGGAATCGGCTCCAGGGGGGGAAAGGCTCTGTGCTAATGGTAAAGATAGAGGAGGAAGCCCCAAAGTCAAGGGGTGCAAGCGGCCTCTAGAAGCTGGAAGAGGCAAGGATTCCTCCCCTGGAGCATCCGGAAGGAAGCAGACCTGTCCACGTCTCACATAGGCCAGCAAAACTGATTTTAGACTTCTGGTCCCTAGAACTACAAGAAAACAAAGCTGTGTTGTTTTAAGAAACTACGTTTGTGTGGCTTACTAGAGCGGCAAGAGAAAATGAACCCATCCAGCTGGATGAGAGTGTCCTGGCTCCCTGTGGGAAGGTGGCACCGCCCAGATGAGCGCTGGTGGCTGCCCTCCGGGGGTGTGACAAGTCAGGTGCGCAGTTCAGTCACCCCACGCTGCTGGCAGCCACCCAGAGTTCTCCTCCGAGCATTGCCCCCTGACACAGCTTCATGTGGAAGGTGGAAGGCGAGGAGTTTCCCTGTGCGGAGATAAGAACATCCGTGGCCTCCCATGGAGTTGGTAATTTGTCCCTCTTGCAAGAAGGAGATAGTGATGGATCTGTGACACCACGCCTTCCCTGTGCGGCCTTCAGTGGTGGTTTTTCTTGGCAGGATCACAGTTTAGCCGTCGGGCAAAATGCAAGTTTAGCAAGTTAGGTCTGCCTGGAACGGGATACACTTGCTTACAAAGCATTTCAACATTTCCAGGGTGTATTTGCTCCCACATGCTCTGGAATACTTTTTGATGTCATTATCACTCCTGCAGAGCAGGCACTGGTGCTTCATCATGGAGCAGCCCCCAAATCACATCTGAGGCCTAGGAAGTCTGTTTCAGCTGCAACCATCAAAACACCACATGGGTCGGAATGAACTTCATTTTTTTTTCTTAAGATTTTATTTATTTATTCATGAGAGACAGAGAGAGAGAGAGGCAGAGACACAGGCGGAGGGAGAAGCAGGCTCCATGCAGGGGGCCCCACGTGGGACTCGATCCCCGGTCTCTCGGATCATGCCCTGGGCCAAAGGCAGGTGCTAAACCGCTGTGCCACCCAGGGATCCCCCAGAACGAACTTCTTACAGATCAAGGCAGCTAAAGGAAGCGTCTCTGGCTCAGCTGTTATTTTGTTCATGGAGGACAGGGATTTGGATAACGTTTACTTAAGGACGTCTTTAACTCAAGAGCCTGAGACCTGGTTTCTGAAGCACTAGAGTGATCTTCCTGTCAAACAGATCTGCTGGAGTCTCATGTGACATTTTTAGTCCCTCGAGGGCAATGAACAGAGAACATTACAGAGCCAGGCTGCCTGGGTTTGAATTCCAGCTCCACCATTTACTAGCTGTGTGACCATAAATACTTAAACATCTCTGCCTCAGTTTCCACTTCTGTGAAAAAAGGGTGAAAAAAAAACAAAACACTACCTACCTCACAGGGCTGTGGTGACCATGAGACAGGTGAGTATGTGTCAATGTCCCAACAGCTCCTGGAAAAGATATGCAATAAAGGTGGCTATTACTGTATTCTTGATGATGAGCAAAGCAGTTGCATAAAAGGTCATTTCCTGAATGACCAAGTTTCAAAATTGATAGTTTCTATAATCTTTATATTACGATAAAAAAGGCTAGCTATTGTAACAGACGATAGCCAAATTTTGTTGATTTAACACAGCTGAACCTTACTTCCTGCTCTGGGCAAATCTGAAGCATGTATCCTTGCTCCACAGGCAGCTCTCCAAGGGGCACCCTCCGGGACCGAGCTTCCTTCCATTGAGTGACCCCGCATCCTCCACACGTGGCTCTAAGGTTGAGCTGGGCCTTGTCTCCACTGCACCAGTCAAAGGGGGCCATGGAAAGAGTGGCAGGGGAAGTTTCATGGGGCCAGGCCTACAGGTGGGACCTCTCAAGTGACCACAGTCCTTTGACCAGAACTCAGCCTATATACCCTCCTGCAAGGGGAGCTGGCAAGTTAACAGCTAGCACTTCCTACCACCCTTCATCAGATTTATAGGACAGGATTACATTGCCTTCAAAAAGTCCCACGCCCTCCCCCACTACATCTGAATTTGGTTTTGGTTTCTAGTTGAGTTTTAGTTTCTCCCTACCCATGGCCCACTCAAAGCTCAATATATTCCAGGGATTTCTGGGTACAGGATATGCTCTGGGTAAGGAGAAGCCCCTATATATTTCAAATTACAAACATTGACGCTTTCTCAAGGGTCTAGGATTTTATAAATGACAAGGTAGGTTTTCTCTCTTGCAAGAACATATTTTCAGTTTAATCTATCACCTTTTGATATCACCAGATTCAAGGATTTGTTAAAGTATGTCATCAAATGAATAGCTGGCTTCTATTTTATGCCAAAGAAAAAGATGCTCAGAATCTAAAATGTGAAACATGCAAGAAATTGGCATCCAGTGAGCAGGCTACAAAGTAGCTGGTGTAAAACATCTACTTCTTAAATTACAACAAAAGTTCTTAATTATCACCAAGACTATCAAAGAGACTGAAAAACTGGTGAAACCAGCAAAAACACAACTTTTTCTTGACTTTATAAACCATTAGATTTATTGTATCTTTACAAATGCTTAAATTTTTTAAAATGCTACCTTCTGGTTTCTAACAGGGAGCAATAGGGATATATACAGATTTGGTCGTGGTTTCCGCAGAAAGCTTCACTGTGAATGGGGAACACCTTTCAGAGTGGTGATGCCCAAAGATATTACTACAAAAGAAGGTCTGTTTGATGAAGGTCTAAAAATGGATATATTCACACCATGAGTACTAAAATATGAATGAAGAAATAAAATAGCAAAATAATTTTTTAAAAGTTGAAATATGGGTAGAATAATAAAATAAAGCAGGAAACAATAGGAAAAACTATATCATATACTAAAATTTGGCTCCTACTGGCTAGAAATTACCAAAGAAGTTTACAGAGTATTTAAGAAATTTGTAGAACGGTCCTAAAACTGTGTGAATAAAGTCAGTCAAACTAAAATCTAACAGAAAAGTTTCCGTATAAAACCCTGAAATTGGGGTTCCTAGTCATAAAACATGCTTTATCAGATCCCAAGTATATTTATTCATAACGAGGCTATACTGATCTAGGATTGTTAGCTTTCTGGAAATTGAATCTTACTTCAATACTGCTGGACAGACCTGACAAAACTGAAAACCAGTTATCTAAATCTTTCCAGAACACTATTGGCTATTAAAGTCATTCAGTACGAATGACAAATTTACTAAATCAGCAAATGTGGTAAATCCAATGAATTCATCATTAGGCAAGTTTTATTTCCACAAAATCAAATTTTGGCAAATCAGCTTTCAATGCATTTACCTAAAATCCACCAACATCCACTCCATCCTTTCACAAAGGAAAGGTACCTGGTCACTGTGGGGCACTTGGCAAAAGACCAGTCATGTTTTATATGAACCGACCATAATTTACAAACAATTAATTTGTTCCTCTTGCAGCCTTGAGTTCTCCTGCACTAGTTATTATAAATGCCTCCTTCAAAGGAATGGGGGCTGTAGCTGAATCTGCAGAAATGTGAACATGACACTACTGCCAATGAGGCCAAAAATGAACCCATGTGTCACTCTTATTAGAAGACGCATGTAGCCTCGAATACTACCTGCCTTTATTAGCTTCCTAGGACTGGTGTAATGAATTACCATAACCTGGGTAAGACAATAGAAATGTATTCTTTCACGGTTCTAGAGGCTAGAAGTCCAAGGTCAAGCTGCCAGCCAGCAGGGCTGGGCTCTAATCTATCCCACGCCTTTCTCTTGGCTTCTAATCCTGCTGGCAGTCCTTGGCCTTCCTTGGCTCGAGGCTGCATAACTCTAATCTCTGTGTTAGATGATGTCCTCTCTGTATCCTTATGTCATCTTCTTTATAAATACGTATGTATATGTATGTATATATTTATTTCAGAGAGAGAGAGAGAAAGAGAGCACATGAGCAGGGGGAAGGGCAGAAGGAGAGGGAGAAAGAATCTGCAAGCAGACTCCCCACTGAGCCGGGAGCCGGACAAAGGACTCAATCTTAGAACCCTGAGATCATGACCTGAACCAAAATCAAGAGTTGGCCACTTAACTGACTGAGCCCCCTAGATGTTCCCATCATCTTATAAGACAACAGTCATATTGGGTTAAGGGCTCCATCTTAACTAATCACATCTGCAATGACCCTATTTCCAATTAACATTAGGAATGAAGGGTTAGGACTTCAACAAATCTTTTTGGAGGACACAATTCAACCTCTAACACCACCTTTGCCCTCACTTCCTAAACACTGATGGCCAATGACCATTGTTGCAAGAAATCTCTCTCACGCCCTTTATCAGAACAATTCCAATTTGGTGTCATTTTAGTCTTTTTTAGTAAAATTGGCATAATGATCACTTAAATGCAACATAATGGTCATGTTTCTTAAGGCTTATTGAGCAAATAAATTCACCAAAAAAAATCTAAAGTCCCAATTTGAAGATCAGAAAATTTCTCACCAACTGTTGAAGGTTAAAAAGTAAGAGTCTGGGGCACCTGGGTGACAGAGTAAGTCAAGCATCTGATTTTGGTTACTGCTTAGGTTGTGATCTCAGGGTGGTGAGACTGAGGTTTGCATCAGGCTCTGAGCTCAGCGTGGCATCTGATTGGGATTCTCTCCCCCTTCCTTTTGCTCTGCTACTCCCCCCACTCACATGCTCTCTTTCTCTAAAATTAATGAATTAATTAATTAACTAAATTTATTATTTATTTTTTAAAAGATTTTTATTTACTTGCTCATGAGAAACACAGAAAGAAGGCAAAGACACAGGCAGAGGGAGAAGCAGGCTCCCCGCAGGGAGCCCAATGTGAGACTCGTTCCCAGAACTCCAGGATTAAGTCCTGAGCCAAAGGCAGATGCTCAACCACTGAGCCACCCAGGAGTCGCTAATTTAAAAAAAAGTACAACTAGGGCAGGAGGGTATGTATAAGAGCACTGACTTCTGGAGAAAAGTTCAGGACATGAGGGTGAAAGCCAGGGTGGGCCCATGGAACATCTAATTTCTCTCCCTGCAGGTGCCATACCACTGACAGGAAGGACACCATGATTTTATAATTTAGTTCTTAGTGGAAAATGTCCCTCCTCCTTTTCTTCCTGGTAGTTAATTGTCCGAAGAAAGAAGTTGAAACAAAGACTAGAAAAGCAAATACCACAAGAGTTAACACTAGCAAACAAAAGGCCTATCAGCTGAGAAGAAGCCAGTAAGAAGGACAAAGCCAGGCCAGAAATTGTGCACAATCCTAGTGGCAGGTTAGTCTTCTGATCCACCACAAAAGCTGGGGCCTGGCCAGAGTGTTTCAGAATCTATTTTCACAGGACAAGCTAGGTCTCAAGAGGATACAGAATGAAGAAAAATTCAAGATATGCCATTATGCCATGAGAGAAGAGAGTTTTCTCTCAAAAGAAAGATTGGAGGAAAGAAATCTAAGTGGCAAAGGAAGGACGAGGGAGAAAACTAGATCAATGATGTGAAACAGCCATTTTGGGTCCCTATATTTGTAACAGAAAAAGAAGGAACAGCTACCAAGGAGTTTGAGGTCAAGATAATCCAAGCAAATATCTACTGAGCACTAGCAAGATACCAAGAACTGTGTTAGAAACTCAGGATATGAATAGAAGCAGGTGTAGTATCTGGAGCTTATCAGACTTACAAGTGGTGATACTATAATTACTATATTGGAGGTATGATGAAAGGAAGTGGGAGAAGTATGCTACGTATCTCCTTGGTGCCTCTCAGAAGGCATGTCTGAGCAGTTTTTATGGAATAAAAAGCATCTGCTAAAGGGAAAGAGAAGGGAGGGGTGTTCTCAGTAGATGGCAATCAGGTCAGTGTTGCTGGAACATAGACTATGAGATTGAGAGCAGCTCAGCAGGGCAGGGCCTCTGTGAAGGCCTTGGACACCATGGGAGGGATTTTAGGCTTTGTCCTGGAGCCAGTTGGGAGCCACTGGTAAATTCTGGTGAGAAAAACATTACCTGATTTATGGGACAGAAAAATCTTTCTGGGAAAACCTCCAAATTCATTCTCCAAGGGCAGTACTACTCTCATACCAAAACCAGACAAAGATACCACAAAAACAGAAAACTATAGGTTAACATTGCTGATGAACACAGATGCAAAAATCCTCAACAAATTATTAACAAACCAAATCTAGCAATACATTAAAAGAATCATTCACTTGGCACCTGGGTGACTCAGTCAGTTAAGTGTCCAACTCTTTTAAGATTTATTTATTCATGAGACACACAGAGAGAGAGAGAGAGAGAGGCAGAGACACAGGCAGAGGGAGAAGCAGGCTCCACACAAGGAGCCTGATGCGGGACTCAACCCTGGGTCTCCAGGATCACGCCCTGGGCTGAAGGCGGTGCTAAACCAGTGAGCCACCCAGGCTGCCCTAAGTGTCCAACTCTTGATTTTGGCTCAGGCCATGATCTCAGGGTCATGAATCAAGCTCTGTGTTAGGCTTCACACTGGACATGGAGCCTGCTTAAGATTCTCTCTCTCCCTGTCCCTTTGCCCCTCACCTCCTCCCAACTTGTTCTCTCTCTCTCTCTCAAAAATAAAAAATAAAAACTTTTTTAAAGGATCATTCACCATGAATCAAGAGGGATTTATTCCAAGGACACAAGGATGGTTCAATATTTGCAAACTGGTCAATATGATATATCACATTAGCAAGTAAAAATTATATGATCATCTCAAAAGATTCAGAAAAAGCATTTGATGAAATACAACATCAATTCATGGTAAACTCTCAACAATGTAGATTTAGAGGGAACATACCTCAACATAACAAAAAGGCCATATATGAAAAACCCACAGTTAACATCATAATGGTGAAAAGGCTTTTCCTCTAAAATCAGGAACAAGACAAGGATGTCCACTATCACCACTTTTATTCAACACAGTATTGATGTCCTAGCCATAATAATTAGACAAGAAATAGAAATAAAAGGCATCCAATTGGTAAGGAAAAAGTAGAACTGTCTCTATTTGCTGAGGACATGATATTATATATCAAAAATCCTAAAGGCTCCATAAAAAAACTATTAGAACTGATTAATGAACTCAGTAGAGTTGCAGGATACAAAATTAGAAATTGGTAGCATTTCTATACACTAATAATGAAGTAGCATAAAGAGAAACTAGGAAAATAACCCCACTTACAATTGGACCAAAAATTAAAAAATACCTAGGAGTAAGTTTAAAGAGGATATGAAAGATCTATGCTCTGAAAATTATAAGACATTGATGAAAGAAACTGAAGATGATACAAATAAAAAGATATACCATGGAGGAAAGAAATTCATGGATTGGAAGAATTCATATTGTAAAAATGTCCAAAATACCCAAAGCAATCTATAGATTCAATGCAGTTCCCATAAAAATACTGATACCAATAGCATTTTTCACAGAACTGGAAAAATAATACTAAAATTTGTATGGAACCACAAAAGACCCTAAAGAGCCAAAACTGTATGGTGATAGGTGGTGACTACATTCATCATGGTCATGTGTAGAATTGCCAATTCACTATGATGTTCTTGAGAGAGTAGAACAAAGCTGGAGGAATCACAATCCCAAATTTCAAGACAACAACAATGTATAATCAAAACAATATGGTACTGAGGTAAAAACAGACATATAGCTCAAGGAATCAGGATAGGGAGCCCAGAAATAAACCTATGCATATATGTCAATTAATCTATGATAAAGGAGGCAAGAACATAAAATGGGAAAAACACAGTCTGTTCAGTGAATGGTGCTGGAAAAACTGAACAGCTACATGCAAAAGAATGACCACTTTCTCACACCACACACAAAAATAAACTCAAAATGGATTAGCAACCTAAACGTGAGACATGAAACCAAAAATTACTAAAAGAAAACATAGGCAGTATAATCTCTTGAACACTGGCCTTAGCAACAGATTTATGGGTAGGTCTCCTTATGCAAGGGAAACAAAAACAAAAATAAACTATTGGGACTATACCAAAATAAAAAGCTTTTGCATAGCAAAGAAAACTATCTGCAAAACTAAAAGGCAACTCACTGAATGGGAGAAGATATTTACAAATAACAGATCTGATAAGAGGTTAATATTCAAAATATGTAAAGAACTCATACAACCCAACACCAAAGAAACACAACAATCCAATTTAAAACTGAGCAGAGAACCCAAATAGGCATTTTTGCAAAGAAGACATAGAGAGAGCCAACGGATACATGAAAAGATACTCAACATTACTAATCATCAGAGAAATGCAAATCAAAACCACGTGAGCTATCACTTTACTTTATTCATAATGGCTAGTATCAAAAAGAGAAGAAACCAGTATTTGTGAGGATGTAGAGAGAAAGGAGCCCTCACACACTGTTGGCGGTATATATATGCGCGCACACTCGCGCAGACACACAATGGAATATCAGTCATACAAAAAATGAAATCTTGCCATTTGCAACAACATGGATGAACCCGGAGGGTATTATGCTAAGTGAAATAAGACAGAGAGAGAGATAAGTATCATGTTTTGGAACATGGCGGAATCTGAAAAACAAAAATAAATTGACTTTTGTTTTTCTAAGATTTTATTTATTTATTTATGAGAGACACACAGAGAGAGGTAGAAATAGGCTCCCTATAGGGAGCCTGATGCAGGACTCAATCCCAGGACCCCGGGATCATGACCTGAGCCAAACAAAGGTAGATGCTCAACCACTGAGCCATAGGCACCCCAAAAATAAACAGACTCAAAATCAGAGAATAAACTGGCGGTTGCCAGAGGGGAAGTAGGTAGGAGGATGGGTAAAATAGGTGAAGGGGATTAAGAGGTACAAACTTCCAGTTATAAAATAAAATCACAGAAAAAATAAATAAAAGAAAGAAAGAAAGAAAGAAAGAAAGAAAGAAAGAAAGAAAGAAAGAAAGAAAGAAAGAAAGAGAGAAAGAAGAAAGAAAGAAAATCACAGAGACAAGAAGTGAGCATAGGGAATATAGTTAATAATACTGTAATAACATTGTATGGTGACTACGCTTACCATGGTGAGCACCGAGTTATGTATATAATTGCCAAATCACTATGTTGTACCCCTAAAAGTAGTGACCCATTTTATGTCAATTATTTCAAGAGTAATTTTTAAGAATTTGTCTTTTCTTTAAGATTTTATTTATTTATTCATTAGAGAGAGAGAGGCAGAGACACAGGCAGAGGGAGAAGCAGGCTCCATGCAGGGAGCCCGACATGGGACTCGATCCCAGGACTCCAGGATCACGCCCTGGGCTGAAGGCGGTGCTAAACCACTGAGCCACCCGGGCTGCCCAAGAATAATTTTTTCTAAAAAGATCTCTCTAGATCCTTTTTAGAGGGAGAGACAATAGAAGCAGAAATGCTTAAAATAAGGCCATTGCATCTAAAACAAAGTTTTGGCAGTGGGATGCCAGGGGTGGGGTGGCAAGGGGTGGTTAAAGGGCAGGGGTGAATATATTTAAGAAAAATCATGAACAGTGCTTGGGAAGTGGGGAAAGGAAGCTCTTCAATGATATTCTTAATTGTTTGGACAGCTGCATGTGTTTACAATTCCCTGGCACATGAAGCAGAGGACAGGAATACTGGAATGCATCCACGCATGTTGAGAAAGATGATGGCTCCAGTCCTGAAATGCTGTGTGTAACTAATCTAAGGGACATCTAGGTGGAGATACACATCTGGGGGTCAGGAGAAAAGTCTCTAGAGAAAGAAAAAGAGATTTTTAGCTTAATGAACCTGTGGGTACATTTGAAAACATGATTGTGAGTGAAATCACTCAAATAGAGTAGGAAGAGTAAGAGAAAAAATGCACATAGCAGGGGACAGAATCCAGGGAACTGGAACTGGATATTTAAAGAACTCATAGAGGGCAGCCTGGGTGGCTCGTGGTTTAGCACTACCTTCTGCCCAGGGTGTGATTCTGGAGCCCCGGAATTGAGTCCCAGATCAGGCTCCCTGCATGGGGCCTGCTTCTCCCTCTGCCTGTGTCTCTTCCTCTTGGTCTCTCATGAATAAATAAAATCTTTTAAAAAAATAAAGGACTCGCAGAGATTTAAAAAAAAAAAAAAATCCAGATTGAGAAGAGTTCAGAAATAACAGGAAGACCAGGAAAGCAGTGTCATAAAAACCAAGTGAGGAAGAAGCTTTGAGAAGGATGGTGTCACCTACACCAAATGCCAATAGAAGTCAAATGTCCATTGGATTTGAGCACAAAGATGCATGAGACAATTTTACTGGGGCAGCGAACACGGAAGCTGGATTTCAGTGGGCGGGGTTTACAAGTGAAAAGGAAAAAGAGACCATGAGTGGAGCCCATTCTTGCTAGATGCTTGGCTAAAAACTGGAAAAAAGGAGAGCTAGAAAGCAAATCAGAGGTAAGAGAATTTTTACTGTTGTTTGTTTCAGGACGTGGACATTTTGAATAGGTTTATGTGTTAAGGGGAAGGAGCTAGGGAATGGAGAAAGCTGAATCATGTGGGAAAAGAAGGGGTGACCCCATGGAGCAAGTTCTTAGAGGTAGGAAGTTAATGGGATTCAGAAAACAGGGGCCAGGTGAGAGGCAGGGGAGAAGAAATGAGCCCCTGAGAGAAGGGGCTCCTTATTGCAGGGGGGGGGTTGGGGAAGGGATAAGAAGGAATATAACCCAGGTGGGTGTGTGGGGAGAGAGTGGGGGGGCAGAGAGCTCTCCTTAGCAGTAACCACTCTCTTTGTGAAGACACCAAGACATCTCCAGAGAAGAGGGTGTAAGATCATGCAGGGGCAAAGGTGAGCGAGTCTGGAATGATAACTGAGGAGACCAGGACGTGTGTGTGAGCATTGCTAAGCAGCCCTGAGGGTGCATTTAGGGCTGGATGTTTTCAAAGTGGGGGGTGGACACCCATTCATGCTGCTTTGTGACATCAGCATAACTCAGGAGCCCAGTTTCACGGAAGGAAGAGGTAAAGCAGAGTTGACTCTGTGCTTGTGGGTCTGCCAAAGGAAAGGGGAGAGGGAGCTGGGAGAGCGGGGAGAGAGGACTCAATGATGTAGTGTGGAAAACAAGTGGGGGTGAGCAGGGCCTCCTGGTGCCTGAAGAATGTAGAGGAGACCGCAACAGTGATCAGAACAGGATGGGTAGCAGGGCTTTTCTTCCCGGCATTTGCCTCAGTTAACAATGAGGTCCTTATTTGATTATTGTTCTCCTCCAGTTGGAACAGGTTCTGAGCAAAAGGGACCGTGTCTCTGGCCCACGACCGCATCTCAGTGCCTTGCGTGGTCCCTAGGGCATAGCAGGTGCTAACGAAATCTTTGTGGGATGTGTAATGACAGAGCCAGAGGCTCTGGGAGAGACTGGATTATGGTTAGAAAGGCATTTGGACAATCTCCCAGGTGAATATTCCCCAGGGATAACTGGACCCAAGGCAGAGTGGCCAAAGTAGAGTAGGGACCGAGAACCAGAGGTGAAGAGGTGAACACACACGTGCGCGGGAGCCTCTGGGCCTCAGTTATGGAATTGCAGAGCTTAGAGGTGGTCCCCTCAGGGCATGGCAGTCATGGGACAGGAGAGAATGAGCAACTCAACAGGAGGTGGTCTCTGCAGACAAGAGCAAAAGTGTGACTTGTGGTGGACAAGGGCAGAATGGAAAATGGTGGGAAAGTCATCAGAGCCACGGTGACCTACCTGGGAGGCATAGAGCAGGAGAGAGAAGAGAGAACAAAGGGGTGGAGGAGGTTGGAGAGGAGGGGGATGACCGGCCAAAATGAACTCAGCTCACATTTCTGACCAGAGCTCTGTCCAGAGAGGATTTGAGCTGAGATTGATGGGGGAGGCTGTACCAGCTGCTTGCATCTGGCTCCGGTGCTGGCTGGAGGGAGTGCTTGCTCAAACCAGGAGCAAGCCACGGGAGCGGCCACCCAGGCCAAAGTGATCACCGTGAAGGGAAATATTCTGTTCATGGGCACATCTCAATTTTAGGGAGAAATTCACTGAAAATCTGTTATGGCACAATTGCTTCATCTTTTCAAAATTCCTCTGCAAATACTTTTCCTTCCACATGAGTGTTCTGCATCAAATCCACCTTTGCTATTAGCACATAATCAAGTTTATGGTCCAACTGGTCAATCTCTGCAAACATCTGGGTAAAAAGGTGGGCATCATAGCATTATTCGCGATAAGCCTGTGACCCAGTTAGTTGTAAGCATTTTATTCTCAGGATTTTTTTTTTTATTCTAATTGCAAGTTATCTTCATTACTTCTAGATTGATGCTAAGGATTTTTTTTTTTTTTTTAACCAAAGAACCAGCTTTTGGAGTCAGCACCACCTTTTTCCATTTACCAATTTATGAATTTCTGCTTTTTATCTGTTTCATTTCTTACTTCTGCTTTTCTTTGGCTTCTTTTCTTATTCTCTATTGTTCAGTTTTTTGAGTTGAATATTTAGTTCTATTTTTGATTAAGTATTTAGACTATAAGTTTTCTCATGAGCTCTGCTTTATATTCTATAAGTTTCATTATTGTTGGTTCCTAGAAATTTTACAATTTTGATTTCCATACCTTCTTTTTATACCAAGAACATTTAATAAAGTGCTTTTAAAATTCTTTAGTGGAAAATTCCAAACACACCCAGAAGTAGAGAGAATAGTATAATGAATTCCTATATACTCACCACCCAGCTTCAACAGCAATCAGTATGTGACCAGTCTTGGCTCATCTTAACCCAATCCCAGACATCTTATCATTTCCTCTTTAAGTATTTCAATATGTAAATAGATTTTTAATCTCCTACTGGAAGAGACATTTTGTTTCTGGCTTTATTAATGTCTGATTTTATTATGTGATGATCATTGAATGTTTTCTGTACTGTTTATACTCTTGGAAAATCTGTAATTGACAAATACTACCCAGGCACTTAGGAAGAAGGCCCATTTTCTGTTCCCAAGATATGAATTCGATCTCTCTCAATCAGCTCTTCCTCACTCAATGTCACAGACTAGAAGTAGGAAATGTAGACTTCTCTTTATATTGCTTATAATTCCCACTTTACGAATGGAGGTACTGTAGGACTCAGTTTGTGAATCCCCCTTGCTATTTTATCTCCTTATAATTATACCTATTAGTATTATACAGTGCCTGTCGGGAAGGGGGAGGACCTGAATCCCATCCTGTTGGATACTAAGACTAAGCTCTCTACTTTCTTTTGTCTTTGCTTGTTACACCATAGTCTATCTTTGGTTTTTAGATTTGATCACAAGGTTCTCCCAGACACCTTACACCTTATCCTATTAGGTCTAAGCAGTCCTATCAGTCAAGGTTCTTGGTTGCAAGCAATAGAATCCACTGGAGTGTTTAAACAGAAAATAAACTTGTTGGGACGCCTGGGTGGCTCGGTGGTTGAGCGTCTGTCTTTGACTCAGGTCGCAATCCCAGGGTCCTGGGATTGAGTCCGCATGGCGCTCCCCGCAGGGAGCCTGCTTCTCCCTCTGCCTGTGTCTCTGCCTCTGTGTCTCCCATGAATAAACAAATAAAATATTTATTTAAAAAAATTTGTCAAAGGATAGAAGGTAGCTTACAGTGTTTCCAGGAGCGGCAGAGAATTGGGAGGAGGGGGTTCTGCAGCCGGGAACCACAGCCACTCACCCCGCAGGCCTTCTCTCACACCTCGCAGCCACTGAGGGAGGGTCCCACCGTGACAGTGAGCACTGGAGGACCCTATCAGGGCCTCTGCCACTGCTGTTCTGAATGCTGCGCGTCCATCTGCCACCACAAGCCACCCTTTCCAGAAAGACACTCCAGTCAGCAATCTTTTCTTAGATTGCCTTCTTCCAAATAAAAGTCTGACTGGCAGATTCTAGGTCAGTTTTTGTGCCCGGACTTCAAGGGAAACTGGGACACTGAATTCTGGTTTCTACCTCCAGGCAAAGAAGTCCTAATGCAGAGATTCCCCCCACATAGGAAAGGCCATATTTGCCACAAATATGGTAAGTGCCTTTTGCAGCAGGGTGAAGAAACAGAAGAAACAGAAGAAACGTACAGACAGACAGAAGAAACGTACAGATAGACATTCACTCCTAATTAAGATAGTTCAAGAATCTAGAATCAAGTATTCCCCTGACACCATGTTAGATGTAGTTGCTTTTTGAATGCATGCAAGATGTTTTCTAAAAATGTTCCTATCTTTATAAAAAAATAATGTGATCATAAGTTTGGCCTTTCCCTTCTTGCTCCTTGTTTCTGTATCTGAAGCTCTACACTAGGCTTAAGTCTTCCTACCCCAGATACTAGAATCTTCTGATGGCTCTCTGCCTTTTCCTTTTCCTTTCTCCCCACTATCCTATATCCCGTCCATTCTCAACTCCAACATTATGCATTGGTGGCCTACCGTCAGGGTCCAAGCTTTGTCTCATCTCATGGTACTTCCTCATTCAGCAAACACACGCTGTGTGACTACATGTGTGCTGTGTGCCATGCTAGGCAATTTGCTTGGCTTCAGGGGTTCAAGCATGAGTAAAATAATGCCTAATTCTCAGAGCCTCTCAGTCTAGTGGAGAAACAGTCAACCAGGTAGGAAAATACAACATAATTCAAGGTGCTCTCACTACGGCACATGGGAGGAATACCCAAACCAGCTCTGTGGTCAGAGGTCATTTAGGGAGGCTCCTGGAAGAGGCTCCTGAACAGGGTCATGAAAGATAAACTGAATTTACCCAGGAAAAGAGGGGTGCTGGAAACACAAGAAACCGCAGGGAGAGGCAGGTACAGGGGCGCTTAGTGCTCTGAGGAAACACTGCAGGTGCTTTAACACAGGACTGTAGGCTGCCTGAAATAACGCAGCAGAAGACTGGTATCTTAGAGCAGGATAGGGCATATTGAGGAGTTGGGAGGCTTTTCTCAAAGCCAATGGGAGGCAACTGAAGGATTTTTGCGTTTTAGGAAGATGGCCCTAGCACCAGTAGACATAGAACGCACTGGGGGAGCTTGCTGGCGGCAAGCAAAATGTTAGGAGGCTATTGCCAAAACCCAAGAGGAAAACCCATGAGGCAGTAATGAGAGTAGCTGTGGGGATCCTGAGAGGGACTGGAGAGGTGTCAAGATGAAATCAGCAGGACTCAGAGGCTGTGGGAGCAAAGCTAGACTCACAGACGACCCCACATTCCCATGTTCCTTGGGTGAAAGAATTCTAAAGCAAGATTATGAGAAGCAAATTTAGGGGAAGAGGGCAGAGTGTTGTTTTGAGTATCCCAAGTTTGGGACAGCCAAGGAGTGATGGAACAAGAATCTGGAAGCCAGAGAGATGCCCCAGGAGAGGCCTGAGAAACAGTGCTTCTCAACCTTGGGTGCACACTGCCAACATTTGGAAAGCTTTGAAAAATACTGATGCCTGGGCCCTGCGCCTGGAGCTGCTGATGGAATACCAAGCCTGGGTTACAACAAAGCATCCCAGGTGATTCCAACCGGCAGCCAGGCTTGAGACCTCCTGGCACAGAGAGGAGGGTACAGAGCCTGCAGGATGGCCCTCCCCTCTCTACCCCTACCAGCCAGGTGACCCATCCTTAGTTTCCTCCTCCAGAAAATGAAGATTATAACACCTCAAAGAACTGAAAATAGTAAATCAAACAATATGTGTAAAGCTCCTAATACCGTTCCTGGCACATACAACAGACCAGACAAGGATTCACTGCCCGAGTCTGGGGAAGGGCATACTCTTGGCCTGCGTTCCCAAAGAGAATGGGGCTTTCTGTTTGGTGGGAAGGGAAAGGAGGACTCGCCCCAACCTGTCACAAACAGAGGGACTCCCCCTTGGTGTGCACACAACCTGGTGGCTCACACAACAGTCTTCAGGACTTACTGCAAGATATGGGAGGCAGCCAGATGTCTCAACACTCGAAGCAGGACCCTGGCGGCTAGGACTCTCGGTAAAGTACACAACATTGAGGTGCAACAAAATGTTCAGGCGCTGGGCAAAATATTCAGGAAGCACCACTGTGTGCCAGGCACGTGTCTACTAGGCATTCCTTTATTCCATAACCAACATGACAGAGTCCCTATGTGTGCCAAATGCCACACTAAGTTCTGGGGAAATCGTAATAAACCAGAAAGAGACAATCTAGAGCCCTGCTGCAAACAGCCCCTTCTCCTTGACGTCTGTCTCCACCCACCCCGGCATCCCCATGGCCACCGCCTTCGTCACTCTGTCACTTGTCTCATGGGTTTCAGTAAGAACCCCTCACTCTCTTCCCCATCACCAGTAACAAGCTTCTCCGGGTCACTTTACACTCAGATTACAGATTATTTATCAAATAATCGGTTAAAAAATGCAATTACACAACAATGGGATTATGTGTCACAAGTACAGGATGCTGGGACTATATATTAAGGGCTTCACCCAAATACAGAAGCCAGAAAGGCTTCCCTTGGAAGTGACAGCCAACCCAGAGAGGAGGGGTGAGGAGACTTGCCCCCTCTCCCCGTGGCTCCTCGATACCTCCATGCCCTGCTTCATACGCTCCCTCAGCCTCGACTGCCCCACAGCCTGGTTCTCCAGGTGCTCCACTCATCCTTGGTCAACCCAAACCCATGTCCTCCTTGGGGGTCTCTCCTGACCACAGTCTGCTCTCCAACCACCCCCGCCTTGTGTGTCCACTGTCTGCCATCACTAGGTACCATCGGACCTCCAATCCCTCACTGCAAGGGACTCTCTCAGGGGGCTAAGGGACTCTCTCAGGAGGCTGGCTGAGTCTCTCAGGTCTGTTGATCACTCTACCCAGGAGCTAACACGATTCTGGGAGTATTGATCAGGGTTCAGAGAAACAGGACCAAGAGGGTGTGTATGTATCTGTGTGTACAAGGGAAAAAGAGACAGAGAAAGATTTTTAAGGAATTGGCCCATGCAATCATGGTCGACAAGTCCCAACTCTACAGAGTGGAGAGCCAGAACCAGAACCCAGGTCACCTGGCAGGAGAGCTCTGCCAACAGCTGTGCCAAAAACACTCCAATGAGGACTGGCTGAGAAGTCATACAAGGCCCCTTGTGGGAAAACTGACTTCTCTGCAAGCTGCACTTCAGAGAAGCCACGTCCCACTCTAGCAGGCAGAGAAATCGCACTTATGGGACACGTGGGTGGCTCAGGGGTTGGGTGTCTGCCTCTGGCCCAGGGCGCGATCCTGGAGTTCGAGCATCGGGTCCTGCATCAGGCCCCCTGCATGGAGCCTGCTTCTCCCTCTGCCTGTGTCTCTGCCTCTCTCTCTGGGTCTCTCATGAATAAATAAATAAAATCTTAAAAAAAAAAAAAAGAAAGAAAAAAAGAAACCCCCTTTCTGCTGGAAGGCAAAGAATTCAGAAGTGTTCCAAGCTGTAGTGCCAGGATCCAGGTGCTACTCTTCCTCCAGGCAGCGTGAGGCCTCCAGCAGCTGTGCCATCATCACCTCTGGGTCGTGTTTCTGATGTGAGGGGTACCACGCTAAGCTCCACTTTGCAGACTTCATCTTGATCTTCCAGCTCCTGAGTAAATATAAACAAGTTTACCAACACACCTTCCTTCCTTTTGGCCTCCCTTCTTTCAATATTTATTTGAATAATTTCTCCATGCCAGGCCCTGGGTCAGGGTTAGGAATGCAAAGATGAAGAAGTCAGGGTCCTGGCCTCGGAGAGCTCACATGCAGCATGGTGAGGCTATGACAGGGCTCCTTGCGGGGGCAAACCTGCCCTCTTGCCTTCCCTTCACACCCGACTGGTCTCCCTGGGCAGCCTATTGTACATGCTGACTGTTCACTACTGTTCACCCCAACTCATACAGAAAAATACTGTAGCCAGAGAGATGAGGCACCCTGGCAAGACATAGCCACAATCCAAACAGCAAGTCCAAGGCAGGCAGACTCCTTTCTTTCTAAGCCTGCAGCCCACAAAGGTCAACCCTCCTCTTAGAAGCTGTTGAATAGTTCCGACCACTAGAGGGCACCAGCTAACCCCCATCTGTCCAAACCTGCCCAGCTCCAGGTCACTAAGCTCCCGGATCGTAATACTAATACCGTTTATCTTTTTTCAAAATGAGTCTTGCAAATCAAGTAAACTTTAAACTGATCACACAGACTTTACTCTTGAGCCAATAAGGAGGTAAGGGGCGAGGGAATCAACTATCCTAATAGAAAGAAAAAAGGCCACACATTGACTAATTGAGAAATACATCAGAACCTATGACAAAGGATTTTTTAAAAACCTATGCTCATGGGACACCTGGGTGGCTCGGTGGTTGAGCGTCTGCCTTCCGCCCAGGGCATGATCCTGGAGTCCTGGGATCGAATCCTGCATCAGGCTCCCTGCATGGGGCCTGCTTCTCCCTCTGCCTGTGTCTCTACCTCTCTCTCTGGGTCTCTCATGAATAAAGAAATAAAATCTTTAAAAAAAAAAAAAAAAAAAAAAGATGCTCATTATCCTAAGCATCTGATAACCACAACATAACCTCACATTATTGACAAGCCATTGTACAGCAACGGTATCCAAATAAAGGCCAGATTATGGACCAGGGCGTCAAAATCAAAGAGACAGATCCAAACACATGGTGTTTGAAAACCAAACCATGGGGGGGAAAAATTTTTTTTTTTTTTTTTTTTTGAGTAGGCTCACATCCAACATGGAGTCCAATGTGGAACTTGAACTCAACCCTGAGATTAAGACCTGAGCTGAGATCAAGAGTCGGACACCTAACTGACTGAGCTACCCAGGCACCCTAGATAGTCTCTCTCATGGACCTCAGGATGTGCATTGTCAAAAAGCTTTTGGTGTATAAAAGAGCTTAGGAACATTGCTATATAACTGGAGTATCAGAAATGTGGAGATTAAGAGTGAGAGAGAAAACTGAATTGAAGTATCTGATGATTATGGGTAACTTGTACCTTTGGGGGATGTAAGAGGGAGAATAAATCTACAAGGTCTCTGGGCATGTTGAGAAGAACTGCCTTCCAGCTTGGTGAAGTAGCAGCTACATTTGGTTGTTGGAGGGTGGGTGTGAGTTTCTTAGCTGAGAAGTCGTCTTCTGTGACTTCTGAGCTCAATGGGCTCAAGGCAATGGTGGTGGTTATGTATTCAGCTCTACCATTTAATGGTTCTAAGCCCTTGGGTCAAGTGTCCTTGAAATCCCCACACCTCGGCAAATAAACATGCTACTCGTTGCATTGTGGGGATTAAATGAGCAAAGATCTGCAAAGCGCTTAGTGCAAGGAAGGGGAGGGATGCTGGCTAAGAGCTGACCATTATTAGCCTAGGAGAAAGAAGAGCAGGACACCACCCACCACTGCCCTCTGCAGGGTGCCAGTGGCCTGGGCTCTGCGTGGGTCTGTGCTACACAGATACACCTCATGCCCCACTCCCTCCAGCCCCCGTAGTTTATGAGGACTGTCTTTTCAGGTATGTGGGCTGAATTCATCACCAGATATCCTCACAACTCTCCTTTTTGGAGTATTTCCTTCTGGAACCATCTGCACCTTGGCTCCTAGGAATCCTAGCACTTTCTGAGCTCTTCTTCCTTTCCAATGACCCCTTCCTGGTTGGTGGCCTTCTCCCTCTCTGTGCCCATGAGCATCCTCCAGGATTCTGTCCTTGGCCCCCTTCCCTTCTCCTTTAAGCTCGTAAGTGATTTCATCCACTGTAACTGTCTGTGGGTCCTTGTACACTGACACTGACCTCTTTCATCTCTGACCTGCAGTTTCCTATCTTATCTTCCAGGCACCCAGTTACAGGTGTTTATATGAGCTTTAGGATTTATATGCCCCAAATTAATCAGCCATCTTCTCCTAGCCACCTGCCCTGTATCCATGGCTTCCTTACATTCCCCCCTTATTGCTACTATCAGTGGGGTCTCCGAGTAGTCAATTCCCCAAACCAGAAACCCAGCAATGATCTTCCCCATTCTTCTCCTGCCATGTCGCATCCTTCTCCAGGTCCTGCTGGATCTGCTCTCTCAAACATCTTCAGCCATCTCTAACTCTCATGCGGAACCTCAGCATCTTTACTTCAGCCTCTGACAGATGTTCTACTACTTTGTGCCCAGTCTGCCCCCCACCCAGGACTGCCTCTCCACTCATTTCCTACCTCAGCCCTCCTCGCAGTGCATGAGCTAGTAAGACTACATTATGTTTCCCAAAACCAGAAAGCCATTCCATGCCTCTGTGCCCTTCTCTGTGCCACCCCCTTTCTAAGGGCAGCCCTCCCACCTGACTTTGCCCGGCTACCTCCTACTCGCTGCAGTGGGTTGAACTTCTCAAAAGTTAATGCCCAACCAGATTTGCGGTTATTACATTATTTGGCAAAAGAGTCTTTGCACATATAATTAAGGATCTCAAGATTATCCTGGATTATCCAGGTGTGCCCCTAAATCTAATGACAAATGTCCTAATAAGAGGAGGAGAGTCACGTGGACAGCCACGTGAAGACAGAGGCAAAGACCCAAGTTATGTTGCCCCAAACAAAGGAGCACCTGTGCCACCCGGAGCTGGAAGAGACAAGGAAAAAAATCTCTTCTAGAGTCCTCAGGGGGCCCATGGCCCTGATGACACCTCAATTTTGGACTTCTAGCTTCCAAAACTTAGGAAAATTAATTTCCATTGTTTCAAGTTACCATGTTTGTGGCAGCCCTAGGAAACAACACACCCAACTCATCATTCAGAACTCAGTTCACTAATCATCTCCTCCAGAAAGTCCTCTTTGAGCTCTTCTTACCACCACCTGCCTCCTGCCAGCTCGCGTCAGATTCCCTTCCTGGGTCTGTCTCACTCAATAAACTCCTGAAAGGCAGCAACTGGGGGCTGATCCCCATTGTCATAAGAGGGCTCAGCAGTGTTCCAGGAAGACAGCAGGTGCCCCACCAGACCAACCCATGAGGATGTCAGCCCATGCACACCCCCTAGGGCCTGGGCATTGCGGCAGGAACTTCACAAACATTACCTCGCTGAGTTAACTCAATAAGCCTAGGAAGGAGGTATCAACTCTGTTTCATGGATGCAGAAACCAGGGTGCAGCAACTTGCCCAAGACCTTCACATAAGCGGAGTTGGGATGTACATCCAAGATCTCCTCAGATCACAGGTCCTACTGTGCAGGGGTACAGCATTCCCAAAAAGACCTGCGGCCAACTAGGCGAAGGATGCTGGAGAAGTCGGGGGAAAGAAAGATTGAGTCTTAATTAGCTAGGTTTGAGACAGAGCCATTGTGTGTGCACACCAGCAAGTATGGTAACAAAGGCTTAGGTTAGAAACTAAAGATGGCCTAACTCATAATGTGGCATAAATGTCTCACAGCAGCTTTAATCCTGAGCCAGGAGTTCGGTGATGAAAAAGGGCTAAGAAAAGATGAAGAGGGAACAGGGAAGAAAGACAGGAAGGAGAAGGGATCGCTCTGCTAAGTTTGGAAACAGAGCATGCTTTTCCCTCACCTTCCACCCCACTTTCTGTGGGCCACGCCTCTGCCCCCACTGGTGGCCTTGTTCTCAGGGCATCAGTGCCTAGTGGGTCTGAGCTCCCACTATGGCACTGCCCCAGGTACCGACCTGAGGCTGACATCCTGCCACCCCCCCACACCCCAAGACATCACGTCTAATTCCTGGAGCCTGGGAATATCACACACAAAAAGGACTTTGCATATTTGATTAAGCTAAGGATCCTAAGAAAGGGAGATTGACCAGGTGGTCTGAAACACAAGCACCAGGATCTTTCCGAATGAGGGGAGGGAGGGAGAAGAGAAGGCGGTGTGACCCCAGAGGCACAGTTTGGAGAAATGCAGACACAAGCCAAGGAGTGCTGGAGCCAGGAGGCTGGAAGGCCAAGAAGCAAGTTCTGCTCTAGGCCCTCCAGGGGGAGTGTGGCCCTGTTGAACAGGCAAATTACAAATGAGGGTCTGTCCCTAAGAAGGACAGCTCTTTTCACACGTGGGAACCTGTAGATTCTTCAAAGAACCCTACATTTGTTCTCAGGGGCTCCGATGTCACCCCATCCAGTGCGTAGCATGCAGTGAATGCCAGATCTGGTGGTGAATGAATGAAGAGGACAGGGAGGGAGGGGAGGAGCTGGGCTGTCACCTGCAGGCACAGATCCGGGTGACCCATTCATCAGACCTCTGCTACTTGATTACAGCCCATACAAGGGAAGTGTTATTCCTTGTAATTTCCTTTTCTCCCCACCTGGAGTCTTTCCCCCGTGTTCTCTGTCATGTATTATAATTTACAATAATTTCCTATTTTCAGTAATGTGTATCTCTAGTTTTCTGTGCAAATTTAGCCTGAAGAGCAGCTGAAATCTTTATGCTAAAGAAAGAGTCAAAGTTATGAGCCAAAGTTCCTCAGTCATAACTTCGGGAAGGCCACTCAAGTTAACCAGGAGCAAAAAGCTGTAATTATCAACCCAAAAGAAAGCCAGTTGCCTAGAAAAAAAAATCAAAGCCCATACGGGACACCATTCACAGCATCTGCAATATACTTTTCTAAGCCATGTTAACATCAAAAGAGGGAAAACAACAGCCTCATCTATCCTGCAATCTCCCCAAAAGTATTATCCTCCATAATTATATTTATACTTCTCTGAGTTCTTGTAGGTCTTTTAAGTCTGAAAATAACCGGTAAAATAAGACAATATGGGGTCCCGTGAGAGACTGCCTATAGAATCAGCTCTAGCATGATGCCAGAATAATCCCCAGGGCTCCTCTCCCAGTTTTGCTTCATTCAACAAAACAATGTTGAAAAACCACATTTGAAGGCATCTACTACTTTCAAGTACTAGAGAGACAAGTAGGAAATAAATCATCGCATATAGGAGACAGTACTTAAGGGAAGTACTGCAAATACCCTATAGAATATGTGAACAAGCAGAGCCACAAAGCCCCCTCGGTTCCTAGGAAACCTTTCAATCTATGCACTTAATTAGTACCACCTAGGAGAGCCTGCAAGTCCCCTCTGCCTTTGCCCTCCTGCTGCCACCTGGGGTGGCGTTCCTACCTGGGATTTATTCGCCCATCAGATAACCATCAGTTGTTAAACACCAAACGGTGGCTTCCAAGTTCTGCTAGAGCAGTGTTTCTGGAACTCTGAAGTACACTGGAGTCCACTGAGGATCTTGTTCAAATCCATATCCAGATTAATTAGATAAGAGGCAGAGCCTGAGGTTCCGCATTTCTTAAGGAGCTCCCAGGTGGTGAGGACACTGCTGGGGTGAGAAGCACAGGTGAGTAGCAAGACATTAGAGCACTTTTTGCCCCCCACTTAAAACAAAAACAAACCAACTTCTGAAGGCATCAGATTCTAGTAGCAGGTGTGTGAGGTGTCAAGGTTTCCATGAGGGCAGAGAAGCTGAAAAGCATTTGGATAAAGGGTGGTGCTTATTAAAGCAAGTGTGGTTTCAGAGCTGCTGCCCTGTTCAGCAAAGGCTGTCAGGTACTATATCTAAAAACAGAAAGCCCAATGTGGGACTCAATCCCAGGACCTCGGGATCACGCCCTGAGCTGAAGGCAGACACTCAACCACTGAGCCACCCAGGTGCCCCTGGACCTCATCTTCACCCGGCTGCACCAACAGGGACCATCCCTGCCACACACTTCCTGTTGACCTCATCATTGAGTTGAGAATACTGTTGGTGATCAGAGTGGGTGAGGAATCAAGGATGCCAAGGAAGGAAAAGTCCAGAAAAATTGCCAGCCCAATAGGATTCCTGGTGCACGTCTGCTAAAAGAGGCTATGGTAGTGACCGTTGCATTGAGGCTAGTGGACTGGAGCCATCAGTAAAATACACACTTATTTCTTAGAGTACAAGCCCTTGGGCCACGTCCTTTTCTGCCTGGGATGCCCAGCTTCTGGCTCCTAGCAGTGCTCACAACATGCTGTTATCATGGGACTCGTGAGAAGCAGGAGCCCGTAAAGGAGGCTCACGAAGGCAGCTGAGGCCTCTGACAACAATCACACCAGCCCAAGGCAACAGGATACCCCACAAAATGCTTGCTGGCACTACATCACAGTGTCCCTGACTAGGCTCTTCTGCAAAATAACAGAGAGCAAGCTGAAGCAGTTGGCCCTGGAGGGTCACACAGCAAATCAAGAAGTAGGATCACAGTGTGACAGCAGCTTGCTGCACACCACTAGGCAATGCCAGGTCTCCTCCTTGCTCCTGATTCTCCCACAGTAAAATGATGTGTTGGATTTGATGGTCTTTTAGGCTCCTTTCAGAGGAAGCCGACTGCCATCCCACATTCTGTGACGCTCCTCGCTTCAGAAATAGAGCCTAGGAATTCAACTCCCTCCATACCTTGTCCTGCTGGTACCAGAGAAGTGCAGGGGGTCAGCCAGAGCTGTTTCCTCCACCCTCTGACAAGACTCACGTTTTCCCACTTGATTAAATTCCCAGTCCCATTAGTGCAACTAGGAAAACCTGCTCTGGGTATTCAAGGTGACAGCTGGAGGGAGAGCTCTGAGGTCACCCAGAACACTTTGTCTTAGAGCAATTCAGCTGAGATTATCAAATATTCGCTACATTTTTATTTTTCAATTATTTCTTCTTCCCCTTCCTAAATCCATAAATCCTCAGTTTCTGGAATTGCAAAGAAACCCTCCCACCCCCAAAATCCATCTTTTTCAGTGTTTGGAAGCTACAGGTCACTTCTATAAAGAAGAAAAAAAAAAGAAAAAAGAAAAAAAGAGAAAGCAATATTTGCAACCATGACATAGGTATTCTGTTGGTGATTGCGGTATTCTCCAACAAAGGTCTTTAGATACCAGGAGTCTAAGTGCAGATCAATATTTAATTAGAATTGTCTAATTTCTGAGTCTTCCTAGTTTTGCTTTGATGCTGGTCGTTGAATCATTTGAAATGACTCTGATGTTAAGAGGCTTCTGCACGTGGGACGCCTGGCTGGCTCAGCGGTTAAGTGTCTGCTTTCGGCTCAGGGCGTGATCCTGGAGTCCCGGGATCCAGTCCTGCATTGGGCTCCCTGCATAGAGCCTGCTTCTCCCTCTGCCTGTGTCTCTCATGAAGAGTCTTTAAAAAAAAAAAAAAAAAAAAAAAAAAGAGGGCCTTCTTCAGTCTCCCACACAGAGAGGACCCAGCTGGCCAGCAAGCACCGGATAATGTCACACCCGCAAGAAGGGGCATCTAAGGCCCCAGTCATTTGTCCAGTTTGGGTCAACTTAACAAAGCTCTCAGGAGGAAGTACTGTGGCCTTTTCAGGAGAGTTAAAGCTTTCCTAGAGATGAGAAAGAAAATATGGAATGAATGAAAATATCACACAACAGCACAAACCCCACGGAACACTACATGAGGGCCACTGCAGAAGAGACTTCTGGGCAAAATGAAGTCATTAATTGAGTCCCTGTCTTATTTTAGGTGCCTTGTTTATATTTATTTACTTTATTTCAGTGGCTGCCTTGTGACCTTGTAAATACATTGATTATTCCCATTTTACAGAAGAGGACTCTGAGGCCCAGCCCAGAGTCTGGCCCAGCTGGTAGGGGTGGAGCTGAGATGTGAATGACCCTTGGGTTCCAGCATCCACAGCTCCAGACTCTGATTGGTTCTATGTGGAAACTAGGTCGAGATCTGGGCACACCTGACCGCCATCCTGCAGAGAAGGATTCAGGAAAAGATGGCCATGAGGGCCCCGGGGTGCCCCCACCTTCTGGGACTGTGATTGGAGCCTCCAGGCTGGGTCGGAGTCCAAGTCTCTGCCTCACCTGAATCGGGTGAGGCGTGGTCCCCCTCTCCCAGAAAGAGCCGCTGCGGCTGGAAGGCTTGGTGAGGAAGCGCGCCTGTACCCCACCTCCAGCCACCTACCCACCTTCACTTGGACCCCACCCCGCCTAGCCACACGCGGGTACTTACCGCCCTGGGCAAGCCCTGGAGCCCAGCTCTGCGAGCAAACACGAGAAATTAAACAGTTTGCACAGGATGAGATTTGGCCCGTGGAAGGTGCCTGCAGCTGGTGGTTAACACCAGCAGTAAGAGGATCAACGCCGAGTCCCCGGGCTTAAAAGGGGGGGTGGGGTGAGAAGTGTGCGCGCTCCCTTTTACCCATTCACGTTAGTTAATTTGGATGATAAGGGTTGGTGTTTAATCCCTTTGTGTGCGAGTGAATATACTGAAATCGACAACCCCTGAGAGGGCACCCGGGCTGGCAGAGCGACCTGCGGGAGAGTGCGGGTCGTGTCCAATCTGGCGTGAAGCAGAAAAGAAACGTCCCGGGGAGACTGAAAGGCAGACGGAGAGGGACACCCTAGGGGTGCGTGGTGCCCTGCAAGCCCCACACCTCCCAGGCCGCGGCGGGTGGGCCGCTGTCTTCCCCGAGGCCCCGCACCCCAGGCCTGCCTCTGCGCCCTTGGAGCCCCCTGGCTCCCACAAGCCGGCGGGGCCCCTCCCTAGCCACCCCTGGCGAGGACTCCCGACACCCAGAGGGAAAGTCCGGGCCCTGCCACGGCCCAGCGAGGTGGAGAGTTGAGGTGCAAAAGGTGGGGTGCAAAAGGGAGGGGCAGATATCCAAAGGGATGTCCCGGTGGTTCTCAGATGGAACAGATCAGAAAAAAAGGGGAGAGCTCGGTGGCTCCAGGGCAGGTCGTAAAACAAAAACCATTTTTATAGCTTCCATCTGCAAGAGAGCTCACGCCCCAGCCGAACCCCGCACGCCCGGAGCCCCCCGAGCGCGGGTGGGAGGCTGCAACCGCGAGCGGAGCCCCGCGGGCGGGGGAGGAGGCCCCCCGACCCGGGCCCGGCTGCCCGCAGGGGCGCAGGAGGCCGAGAGAGTTCCCAGCCGCCGCCGCCCCCCTCCTTCCCCTCGGGCCCGTCCAGCAAACTTCTTCCCCGGTTTCTGTTCGTGCCTTCCCTCCCTCCTCCTCCCCCGATATATTCGCTCTCTAAAACCATAAAAAAGAGATCAACTTCCCTAACTTCACGGAGCCCTTTTCAGTGACAAATATTGATGCCCAAAGTGTCTGCGCTCTCCCGCCCCCAAACGTTAAGAAAAGGCGCCCGCGAAAGGGGGACATAAAAAGTTAACAATGCTGTGAAAATATGTTTGCAGAAAATAGACAATCGTTGGATTAAACGTATTCAAGTATGAAATAATGCCTTTTTGTGTCAAAACTTGGGCGATGGGCGGGTACAAAAGTTCCCTGTGGCAGCTACTTGCTCCCTTTGTGAGCCGTGCGCTTTGGCGTCTCCACTTGGGCGCATTACTCAGAGCACTCTAAGCGCGATTGTTTCTCCCTTTCTAATGACATTTACCGGATCAAAACATGCTGTTAATTCGATCAGAAGGCTTCACCCTCCCTGACAAAGCCACAATAATTTCTCCTGAAGTTTGTTAAATTGACCAAAATTAGGCAAATGAATAGGGGTCTGTAGGCGCCCCCTCTCGCAGGTGACGTCGTATAATGCTCGCCTGGGCCAGCTGCATTCCCCCTTTTCTTTTCGGCCCACTCCTCTCCGTGTTCACCCCCCCCATCCTCCGACCCCCCCTTCACACACACACATGCACATGCACACACACACACACACACACACACACACACGCCTGCCGGTCTCTCCTCCCCCACCCTCTGGCATTATTAAAATTTAGCCCAATGAAACTATTCATACTTTTCAATGGACATTTTCGTATAGGATAATAGGCTACAAATTGAGCCTCTTCCCCCCGCGAGGAGAGAGCCCGAGGAGGGGGGAGAAAAGAAAGCCACAGCGACGTGGTCAGGGAGCAAGGGGGGAGCGTCGCGTGCCAAAGACCCGCGGGAGGGGCGAGGCGAGGCGGGAGCCTCGTGTGCCAGCCGCAGCCCCACACCTGCCGGGATGTCCGGACAAATAAAGCGGTGTAAACAAAAAGGGGGGAGATGGACGTGTCACCAAGTCGTGTGAGAAAAGCCTGGGAACAAACGGGGCGCCTCCGTCTCCAAGAGCTCTCCCTTGAACCCGGCGGAACAGCCTATTAAAGGCTTACTTAATTACTTTAATGACTCTGGACAGGCTTTAAAACGCACTCGGCGCTGGGGCTGCGGGCTTGCTGGGATTTGTAAACAGGCAATCGTGTGAGACTCAGCGGTGGGACTAAAGGAGGCGACACTGTTTTGTGAGGGTCCTCGCCCCCCGGTGCCCGCGGCCGCTGCGCCCCGGCGCCCTGCGCCTGCTGCAGGCGCCCGCACGCCCGCCGGCCCCGGTTTACCGCCTCCTTTTCCCGCCGGGGCTGTTGCCATGCAAATGCTACTCCCCCGCCGATCACGTGTCCTTTGAAGGGCCACGTGGATTAACAAAGCTGATCTGCCCCCAGCTCGCCCCCCTCGGCTGCTAATTTTTTTTTTTCTTAAACGTCTTTAAAACTGATCTTGAATGCATACATCCCCCAAACGCAGCTCCCCTAATCCTATGGAATAATTCAACTCGTGAATGCACTTGCAGCCCTAGATGACCGCTTTATAAGGCGGTCCCTCGGAGTTGGGAGGCTGCAGTCTACCTGGGACGCCCGAGGAGGCACACGAGGCGGAAAGGGCACGGGTGCCTCGCGCCACCGCCTCCCCCGAGGGCGCGTCCCGACCAGGATGTCAGACAGGCTCAAGGAACGCAAAGTGAGTCCGCTGAGCCCAGGCGGCCCTTGCGCCCCGGCCGCGGGGGGCGTCCGACTCCCCGAGCCGCCACCTGGCGGGCCCGACGCCGGGGACGCGGCACCCGGGACCGTCGAGCGGAGGCATCTCGAGGGGTTGGGGGGAGGGAAAGCGGCTGGAGAGACACGAGGCTCCTCCTCCCGGGGGAGCCCAGGCCCGAGGCCGCTTGGCCACCTCCCCGGCGGCCTGGCGCTCGGCTGGAGCCCGGCCCGAGCGGGTCGAGGGGCTGGAAGAGGAGCGCACCGGCCGGGGCGTGAGAGGCCGGGCCCCTGGGACCCTTGCGGGGAGGGGCACGGCCCCCCTCCGGGAGGGGCCGGCCCTGGGCGGCGTGGGGGGCTGGGACGACGGTGGACACGCAGCCACGGCCGTGCCTTTGACGACTCCCTGGGCAAAACTATCCTAAACGTACGAACCTCTGTTCGCAGAGAACCCCTGTTTCCCACAAAGTCATAGAAAAGCGGAGGAGGGACCGGATTAACCGCTGCTTGAACGAGCTGGGCAAGACGGTGCCCATGGCGCTGGCGAAGCAGGTAACGTCAGAGGCCGAGCCCGCAGGCCCGGGCGCCGGGGCTCCTCGGCTGCCACCCCCGGCAGGGGTGCAGGCAGCGCGGAGACGGAGAGGGCCTCCCCCGCGGGCTCGCGTCCCCGGGGCCCGGGCCCCTGGCGGCCTGGCGCGGGGCCTCCGCAGCGCCCTGCCCGCCGCTCCGCGCACAACCGCGCACCCGGCCTGCCCGGCTCGGCTCGCGCCCGGAGGGTCGCTGCGAGGAGCCCTTGCTCCTTCTTGCAGAGTTCCGGGAAGCTGGAGAAGGCGGAGATCCTCGAGATGACCGTCCAGTACCTGAGAGCCCTGCACTCCGCCGATTTTCCCCGGGGAAGGGAAAAAGGTGGGCAACGGGGAACCCGGGCAGGGAGGCTTGGGGTGGGAGTGGGAGTGGGAGCGCTGGAGGGCATCCCTTCCCGGGATGCGGCCGGGGGTGGGGGTGGGGGCGCTGGAGGGCAGGTCGTGGGGTGCTGGCTCCGTCGCCTCCTCTCAGGTGGGGAAGGGGGTGGCGTCAGGCTCTTAAGGAAAAGGGGGTCGCCTGCTTGCGCTTTTCCGGTCTCCGGGTAAGAGAGCACAGGCCTCGGGCGGGGGCTTTGGCCCGGGAGCGTGATGGGCGGCACCCTCCTGGGGCCCCGGTGGAGAAGGGGCTGCTCACGGTTCTCGCCTCCCCCCCGCGGTTCCCTCGCCCCCCAGCAGAGCTGCTAGCCGAGTTCGCCAACTACTTCCACTACGGCTACCACGAGTGCATGAAGAACCTGGTGCACTACCTCACCACCGTGGAGCGGATGGAGACCAAGGACACCAAGTACGCGCGCATCCTCGCCTTCCTGCAGTCCAAGGCCCGCTTGGGCGCCGAGCCCGCCTTCCAGCCGCTGGGTTCGCTCCCGGAGCCGGATTTCTCCCATCAGCTGCACCCGGCGGGGCCCGAGCTCGCGGCCCACAGCCCCGGGGAGGCCTCCGTGTTCCCGCAGGGCGCCGCCCCCGGGCCCTTCCCCTGGCCGCACGGCCCGGCCCGCAGCCCGGCGCTGCCCTACCTGCCCAGCGCGCCCGTGCCGCTCCCGAGCCCCGCGCAGCCGCACAGCCCCTTCCTGGCGCCCGTGCAGGGGCTGGACCGCCACTACCTGAACCTGATCGGCCACGCCCACCCCAACGCCCTCAACCTGCACCCGCCCCAGCACCCCCCGGTGCTCTGACGCCGCCTCGCCCGCCGGATTTCTCCGAGCGTCGGGCGCTGCCGACGAGAAATACTGCATACTGTACAGGTGTAAATACGGCGCCGACAAAACAGCCGGGTGGGAGAGGGCCAAGAGCAAATTGGTCTCCCCCACCCCACCCCCCGACCCCCCGACCCCCGGCAATAAACGTTTTCTGATAAAGCCCCAAGAGCTGGATTTCTTTGTTACCTTCCGCTCCTCCACAACCACCCCTGCAGGTGCCGAGGGCGCAGCAAGCCGGAAAGGGCCCAGGTGACGACCTTCAGGGCCCGGGGGCGCGGGGACGAGGGGGGCGCTGCGGGGTGTGCGGAGGAGGAGGGAGGGACCCCGGGATGGAGCGGGAAGTCGTGGCTCCCGGAGGAGCAGAGCCTCGCCCGACCCGGGCGCACCTTGGGCATTTGCCCCGGAGCCCGGAGCGCGCGGAGACCCGGGCCCCGCACCTCCGAAAATGCAAATCGAGGACCCGCCCCCAGCGGGCCCGAGCGGACCCCGGCCGGAGGGGCCCGGGGCGCCCCGCCTGCCGCCAGAGGAGCCGGGGATCGCGCGCGCCCCGCGCACCGGCGGCCTGGAGAGCCGCGCCCCTCGGGCCCGCGGGATGCGGGACTCCGTTCCCAGCCTGAACACGTCTCCGGAGGAAGGAGGGAGAGGAAGGGCCCCCCGAGGTGTGGCTCAAGGCAACACCCGACGAGGTTTGCTACTGGAGGATGACAGGACTCGGCGCCGCCGGGGGGCTCGGGGAAGCTGGCCTTGCCTCCTGCGCGCACCTGGGCTCCGCGTCGGGGACGCTAGGCCGCCGGGTGGGGACACGCGCTCCCCAGGGGCCGCTCCCCCTGCGGACGCCCCCGCCCAACGCTGGCGCGGGGTCCGGGTGCCCAGGCCCGCCGAGAGAAAGCCTCCCTCTCCCCCTTCCCCGGGGGGAGCCAGGGTGGACTTTAACCTTCTGCTCCACCCAGAACGTCGGGAGGAAAAGTTTCCAGCGCCCAGGGGACACTTGGTCACTGATCTTTAGGAGATGAGGGTGTTCGAGTCCTACCGGACCCGCGCCCTCCCCACGACACAGAGGTGCATTTAAAATAACAAACCAAAATCATGTTTTTCTTCTAAGACGCAAACAGCAAAAAGAGCCTGCTACTGTTTTATGTAAACAGGTAAAATGAACACGGTATCCAGCCGGCTAAAGTGTTTGTTGGAGATTTACAGTTTTCTCCTTCGTTGATTTTTTCCCCCCTCTTTCTTCCTATATTTCCTTTTTCCTAGCTTTGGTGCTCTTTAAATAAATAATATGAAATTATGTAGCAGATTTTCCTGTTTCCAGAGACCGGTTTAACTTAACGGTAATGATCTGTCTTCTCCTGGATTAGCTGGAGGACAATAAATTAACTTATTCCATTTCTGTGGACAGGGTTTAAGGGAGCTCTATTTACTGAGGTCAAGGAATAGGATGACCTGCAATTTGTAAACCATCAAACTTGATTATGCAGGGACAAGCCAAAAAAAAAAAAAAAAAAACCACAAGGACAACCACCACCACCAATCGAAAAATAAACCCTCTTCATTATATCACCCATAAAGTGAAATCTAAATATCTAAATGTGCATTGAGGGGGCAGGGGAAAATCTATAAAGTTTAGGAAAGGTCTTGCAAATAAGGAGTTCTTGCCCTAACATATACCCCACGTCACTACAATACTTATCTATAAAATGTGAGAGGCAAATACCTCCTCCCCTCATGAACTGATATAGCTGGAGCCTGAAAGCAAATGTCAGGCCAGGAGGCCTTCCGATTCACAAATATACATTGCGTAGTATGGGATGGAGGCGAATTATGCAGAAATGGGAGAATGCATGGTGCCTATTATTGGAACACATGTCTTACACCCATTTTCATCAGCGCTGGATACAGAATATGAAGAAGGCCTTTCAGGCTTTTTTTCTCTGAGCATTAAGCCAATCTGAATTCCCTTTGGCAGTGAAGCATTAAAGATATAGTGTTACCCTGGAAATATAAATTATTAATATATTCAGCATTTTTGTCACTTCTCAACTGTTAACCAAATTAGACAAAACTTTCTTTTACTAAGTAGATTTTCTCTTTGGGATTAGCTTTGGGAATGCACAGGGCCACCACAGTAAAAACTTTGGTCATTTACATATAATTTTGCAAACTTCCACTGGCCCATGACAGTCTTTGTACCTCAAATGTTGGTATTCTTGATTTTTTTTTTCTTTCTCATTTAACTGTGGAGGATAAAACCCTGCTTTAGATTTACAATGACTTTAGGATAAAAGTCTCCCTCCCCTTTCTCTTTCTCCCCCTTTCTGTTTGTGTGTGTGTGTGTGTGTGTGTGTGTGTGTGTCTGTGTGTGTTGTGTCTTTTTCTGAAACCTTCATCCGAAGTTCCAATTCTCCAGGCTTGGCCAAAAGTCAAACTTGGAATAGTCTGACTTTGCAAAAGATTAAAAATGTCACTACAAAATGGAATTGATTCAAATCAGATTGTGACTTTAAAGTGTTCTTTCCTGCACTTTCTCTGACAACACGTTACTCCCAGCCTCCCTGTCCCCAACCCTCCCCTTCTCCCCCCTCGGTCTGAGTCTCTTATGCCCAATCCCTCCACTCTTTCTTTTAAGTAAGTTGTATAGTAATGGTTTCCAAGAGAGGCTCAACCAAACCCAGAAATAACAAAAAACAAAAAACAGTGGGTTTGGCTGGAGGTGACCCATTGTGATGCCTCTGAAAGGGGTAACCTCTTGTTTCTTGGGCTTCATCCTTGAGTGGGCAAGAATAAAAATAATCATCCCCATGAAATCAAAGGTTTTCTCCAGAGGCTTGAGGAACAAAGCTGAGGGCTGGTGCTTTGGGTCGGTCCCTGTGGCTCTGTAGGGTAGAACCAGGAGCTTCCAACCGCCCCCACCGAAAGGGTGGTAATACAGAGCTCACTTGTGCTTCCAAGCGTTATTGAACACACACAGTCCTTGTACCAGTGGGGGCCCTCCAGTCTGGGCTGCTAGATACCAGGCAAGAAAGCTGGAGGAGAAGCTATGAAAGAGCTTCACTGACCCTACAGAGGTATGGGATTCCTAGGAACCTGGCAATGAGCCTGTGCATACGGAAACACATCGAGGAAAGGTGACATGCGGCATTTAGTAGGTGCTCAATAAACATTTGTCAAATAACTAAATGAACTGCCTGATGGTGCTGACCCTCTTGGAATTCTGCATCTCCCCTAGACCTCTCATTTCTGGAACCCCAGGCCCCTCCCCACTTCAGCAGAGACCAGAAAGTACTGGTATACCCAACCGGAAGTATGTGGTGTAACCTACATACATTCTGACAGTTGTCAGGCATAGCAATGGCTCTGCCTTTGCCTAGAAATTCCACCTGGTGGTCTGGCAGCAGGAGACAATGTGTGGCCTGCTTGTAAGGCAGTTAACGCCTACTGAGTTCTCAGCTAAATGTAAACCCGAAATCCAGGATTCGAATTCAGAACTAGCCTGATGGGGGTTCTGCTCCTTTCACATGACAAAGATTCAAGACTGGGCTGAGCCAGATTCTACTCTCTTTTCTGTACCACTACTACCCAGATTTGCATTCCAGCTCTGCTGTGCACCAGCTGTGTGCCTTTGGATACATTGCTAAGCCTCTCTGTGTCTGTTTCATCATCTGTAAAATAGAGCTTTTAAAAGTGCATATACCTCAGATGGGTCGCCATGAGGATTAAGTGAGTTGGTACATTCAGAGCCCTCTAGACACTGTCTGGCCCACAGCGAATGTTCAACAGATGTTAGCTATTATAACAATAATTATCTAGTACTCCCTCCTTTCTCCCAAAGAGTCAGATCCTTGGGGCTACCTCAAAGTAAAAAGTAAAATGTCAAAGCAATCATTAAAAAAATCTTAACCTCTGCCCGCCCCCCCCCCCAAAGTCTTAAAACCCAAGTCTTGTTCTAGAACAAGGCAATATTCTCCATTTAGGGCAAGTGGGGCTAAGGAGCTCTAATTCCAGTGCATGGTCAATTTGGGGACTGTGAGCCCTTCTCCAGATGATGACCGATAAGAGCCCCGTGATAACCTTGAGTGCCATCTCTCACACTTCCCTACAAGGAAAGCTGGCCTTATGGTATCCTGCAACAGCTCTTACACCTGCGTTCCCACATTCTTCTCCAATTACACAGCAATGCCCGTTAACATACAAATCTTAGCTGTTGCAAATTCTTTTTTTGGAACATGGGGTAAATGAATAAATGAATTTAATATTCCTTAAGCACACTTTCTATGGCAGCCTTATTTTCTTCCCAGCATCCCCTTGCCCTGCACTTTTCCCTTGCAAGCCTTTCATCTGTCCCCTTCATCACCTGTCTGCTCCATTGCTGGCTCCAGACTCAAGCCTTGATGCCTGGAAGGGACTCTGTCCTCAGTGCTCACTCCCTTGCTCACTTGGCCTTCAGTACTCATTCTGGTTGCTTGGCTCCTGCGATCGGCTTCTCTATGGGTCGGTGGCCTGGTGTAAGAATGTATCTGTGCGTGTTTCCCCCGAAGAATGTATCTGTGCGTGTTTCCCCCGTGCAAGGGGGTATTCCTGGAGGAATCCTTCTGACCCTGCTGGTGGTGGCTTCCTGTTCTGCAGCTATCAAGGGCGGAGCTCAGGAGCCAGCCCAGGCACGCAGCAGCCCACAGAAGCCCTTTCTCTCTTTGGCTGCCAGCGTGCCCATGGGAGGCAAGCATCCCTACTAGGCTGGTTGGCAGATTCCTAGCTCTTCCTTTATCTCTTCTGGATAAGCTTAATTTTAAGGTCAAGTGTTGCAAGCGCCCCTCTCTACCCGCAGGAGGTACATCCTCTGATCAGTAGCAAAATAGACATTTTTATCTCCACCTGACACCCACATCTACATCTCAAATGATTCTGAGCAGAGAGAGGAGGAGAACAAATGACTGATTTATCAGATACCTGGAAGCCCCAGGACCTGGGGGCCGATATGTGTGCAGCCGGGAATCACACCTGTGCATCCAGCAGCACAGGCCCGGGGGCACCTGCACGTGTGTGCATAGGATGTCTGCATGGATACATAAGTGTGCGTATGGACAGGCACCCCAGGGCCAGGGAAAAGAGCCGCCTACTGAAGAGAATGGCTAGGTTAGAACTTGAGGGACCCAGCTATGTCTGGTTGGCTTGGAAGAATAGCAGCAGCTATGATGAAGGTCTGCAAATCTGCCCCATTATAACCTTTGACAACCCCTCCATACAGTGGTAAGAGCTGAAGCAGAGCAGAAGAGAGGCGGTAGGCAGTGTGATGCCAAATTGGGGGCATGGGAGAGAGCAGGAAAGTCACGGAAGCCAGAGGATACGGGGGTGGGAGATGGAACAGGAACTCTGGGCTGAGCTAGGAAGCAAAAAGACCCCAAGGGAACTGGGAACCTGAACACTTTTTAATTTCTCTATTCCTGACCAGCCTCATGTATAATGTGTGCCTTAAAAGCAAGAGTCGAGGGCAGCCCGGGTGGCTCAGCGGTTTAGTGCTGCCTTCAGCCCAGGGTGTGATCCTGGAGTCCTGGGATCGAGTCCCACGTTGGGCTCCCTGCATGGAGCCTGCTTCTCGCTCTGCTTCTGTGTGTGTGTGTGTGTGTCTCTCTCTCTCTGTGTCTCTCATGAATAAATAAATAAAATCTTTAAAAAAAAAAAAGCAAGAGTCGATAAAAATATGTAAGCTAAAACTTTATAAATATGATGAAACTCTTTAAACACATATTTATACATAAATACATATTTCTAGGAGACCTTTCGCAAGGTTTGACAAAATGAACGTCCATCCCCTCTATCACCGTTTTGTTATAGGTCCATCAGTAGAGGTCTTCCACAATAAAATAGTTTTATTTCTACTCACTGAACACCAGGACTTCATTTTTTACATAAACATGATTCTTATTTTACATTTATTTTTTTAAAGATTTTATTTATTTATTCATGAGAATACACAGAGAGGAGAGAGAGCGAGGCAGAGACACAGGCAGAGGGAGAAGCAGGCTCCATGCAGGGAGCCCGACGTGGGACCCGATCCCAGGACTCCAGGATCACACCCCAAGCCGTAGGCGGCGCTAAACCACTGAGCCACCGGGGCTGCCCCCTATTTTAAATTTATATCAGAATATAAAACTGTGACCTAGCCCCGTTGCTCTTTCTAAATACAACCTAAAGTGTACTTAGTGAAGAGAAAAGAATTCTAGAAGGTAGCTACAGGGAGAATGCACACAAGCCTTAGGACTACAAGGCACAACGCAGCCTTGTGCTTTTTGGATGTGTTATTCCCCACTTCGGTGGCACAGCCGTGACTGCAACCCATACAGCCTCAGCAAAGCTTGAGGGAGGAGTAAGGGAGCCAATTCTGGACACCTAGAGAAGCTGTTCTGGAAAAAGTCAAATTGGAGGGAGGGTCTTTTGCAAATGTATATTCTGGCCACAAGCCACAAACAATAAATCTGTGAAAGCGTGAAGAGTCCTGATCTCACAAACTCTTCCTCCTCTGACATCCAGTAAAGAGGTAGACATGAACACAATGGAACCTCCCCTGAGTTATATTACAACTCAGTCAAAAGGACAAGAGCAACAGGGGTACTATCAGATTAGAGCTGAATTATATCTGTTCTGACCCTGAGCCCTGGGCTGATGATGGCCCAAACATATGTGCTGAGGGGAGGCTACAGGGGGAGGCATTTCAATGCTGTTTGTTCAAACATTTCTTAGAATGCAATTAAAAACTGAAAGAGAAACTTTGGAAGTTCTAAAACTCCTGAAAGTAGAACTGTGATATCTGCTTTCTTGGTATGAAAAGAACATTTATCAGTGAGACAACATTTTTGAATCTGTTCAATTATGAATTATAGAGACAGACACCAGGAAGGCTTAATATGCTTTGGAGGGTGATGGATTTTAGGAAACAGTGAGTCCCAAGAAGCATCAAGTGACTTCCCACGAGGATGGTCCTGTGGGTAATAACAAAGGGATGCGGAGAAAGAGAATATATGAGGAATTTATGTTGCACCTGATGGTGGTTTTTGGACACGGGGTGTTTGCTGTGGTTTGCAAGCTTCTTCCAAAAAAGAATTGTGGTCTCCTTTTACATCTAATGTCTGGTCATGCACTGACAGGCCACGATGAACCTCATCTTCATTAAGGAGGAAGTTGCAGAGTCGGAGTACTGACCTGAGTTCTGGGAGCCAAACTATCAACACCCAGCTTCTCAAAAAGCACTCCGGGGAGTCTTCCAGTCACCCTAGAGCTACAGGAGAGAAAAATCAATGGACAAACAACCTTTTCCTGAAATATATAAATCTATCAAAACACAAATGTTTCCTCCCTTCCCATCACCCCTTCTTTCTCTACCCATCTCCTCCTGTCCTGATCACCAACTTTTTCTTTTATGAGGTAGGATCCACTTATCCTGAGGGTTTCTTTGGAGTTTCTTAACGCAGGCAAAGGTATCCTATGCAACAGAAGGGAAGGTGCTTCCGTTTTCTTTTCAGATCTCCTTACCTCCAGGTAGACTCACAATGTGTCTCCCCCACATCCACCACTGTCCCTTGGTCTGTCCCTTGGTCTGTCCCTCTCCCTTCCCCTGAACTCCACATCCAAACAGTCGTCACGCCTGGTTGATTTTACCTCCTACCTCTTGAATCTATTCATTTCTGTCTCCCCTGCCACGGCCAGAGACCAGCCTGCCAATGTCCCTCCTTCAGCTTCCATGTTTGCTCCTAATTCAATGTCAACATAGCAGCCAGAGTGATTTCTTTCTAAAACACAAAGTCCAAACTTCCCTGTTTAGCACTATTCAATGCATCCCTACCACCCCAAACTCAACATCAGGCGCGCTGACTTCCTTCATTGCTCAGGAGTACAGAGCTCTCTTTCATGCCAGGCTAGGGTCGGTGAACACCACATCTCAGAGGCAAAGAAAAGTTGAAAGTACCTTTTCCCCTAGGCGACTGATCAGCACACTCAGATCTGCCTACTTTTCTCTAATGGGATGTTTTTGTTTTGTTTTGTTTTTATTTTTATTATTATTTTTTATTATTTTTTATTTTTTTATTTTCTATTATTATTATTTTATCTAATGTGATGTTGATCTTGACTCTCCTCCGGTGAAGGGGGGAATGCCTACTTGTGGCAACGCTGTGCCCAAGCGTACAAATCTATCTCAGAAATGGCTTCAGAAACATTGACAAAATGATATGAAAGTTATGCTCTGGTCTATATGTTTTTCCTGGACTTTTAAACTAAGTCAAATAGCATCATTATCTGAGACATTGAATATTATCACTAAGAGGCATGGTGATTAAGAACATGGGTTCTGGAGCTAAACTGCTTGGGCTGGAGCCCTGGCTCCACCATTTTCCACTGTATGACCTTGAATGAATTATTTAACAGCTCTGTGCTTCAGTGCCCTAGTTAAATGGAACGACAGTGCCTACCCCATTGGGAGGGTGGACGAACAGTTAATGGAGCAGTGCCTGGCTGATGGCCTGTACCCAGTAACTTAGCTGTTATGGCTGAAAACTGCATGAGATTGTTACATAGATTAAAACAGTTTCCTTTGAAACTGATGACCTATTAATAATACTGATTTTTTTTTAAACAGTTGATCTTGTCAACTCACCTCTTTTTTCTCGAACCAGTCTTAATGTTAGTGTTTTCCTCTTTGCATAGAGAAGACATCAATAATAGAAGAAAGGAAGGGACCTTTTGTTAGGACTTGCTGGGTATCAGGCACAGAGGCAGGTCTAGAACTTCTAGAGTTCAGAGCAGCTTGGGAATAGAGTAGGGCTAGGGGATGTGTCTTGAAGCTATGAACACAACACACCATCTGCAGGTGGCCTTAGCTGAGCTGCTGAAAATTGAGAGCTCCATCCTCCAAAGGCACTCCTTGCTGTCTTCCTTGACCTGGCACAGCGCTGGGTGCTGTCCCATGCCATTGCCCCATTTCACCTCCACAGTAACTTCTGTGGTAGGTAACGTCACCCTCAAGTTCTAGATGAGGGCTAACTCAGAGTCTGTCCTAGGTCACACAAAGTCTCTTTGTGGCAGAGCTGGGATTTGAACTATAATGTTTGCTTCCCAGCCCAGTGCCCTTTCTTCTGTGCTGCAGCTGCCACAGTCAGGACTATTTTTGCACTTGCTTAGAATAGTAGGGTTTGGATCTAAGCTTAAGAATACTCTTCTTGGGTAAAGTTGTGGTCCTCCAGGAGTTCGAAATTGGCAGTTGGATGTCCCAATGTACAATCTCTAAAATGCAGGTTTAAGAAAATAATATAACATGAAAAGACTAATTACAAAAGCAATACGTTCTCATTGCAGAAAGCTGTAAACATATTTGAAAGTATAAAGAAAATACAAACTCCTATCATCCCATCATCCAGTTATAAGCACTAACATTTTCGATGTTTCCTTAAAACCTCACTATGCACACACTAATTTTTATTTATTTATTTATTTATTTTATTTATTTATTTATTTATTTATTTATTTATTTATTTATTTATTTTTATGATAGTCACACAGAGAGAGAGAGAGAAAGGCCGAGACATAGGCAGAGGGAGAAGCAGGCTCCATGCACCGGGAGCCCGACGTGGGATTCGATCCCGGGTCTCCAGGATCGCGCCCTGGGCCAAAGGCAGGTGCTAAACCACTGTGCCACCCAGGGATCCCTGCACATACTAATTTTAAAATAAGTTTTAGCTGATACATTTATATGATATAAAATGTTAAAAGTACAAAAGTGTAAACAGTGAAAAGTCAGTCTCCCTCTCCACTCTGCCCCCAACCAAGCAGTGCTTCTCCTGGGAAGCAATCACTATTATTAGCTTTTTATATATCTTAAAAGATTACCCATGCATACACATAAACTGAGTTATTTTGCAATTCTCTTTATTTCAAAAATGATCCTTTAAAAAAAAAAAAGGTTTATTTGAGACATGGGGAGGGGTAGAGGGAAGGGGTAAATTTTCAAGCACTAAGCACAGAGCCTGACAACTTAGGCTTCGATCCCAAGACCCTGAGATCATAACATGAATATGATCAAGAGTCGGATGCTTAACCAACTGAGCCACCTGAGCATCCCAAAATGCTACATTCCTTTATGAGTAAATACAAATGCAGTGTTTCGTTCTCTCTACACCTGACTCACCTTCCATCCCCTTTAGTGTCACATCTCCTTTTCAGCATTTCACACTCATTCAGGTGGTTGCACAGGCCAGTCAAAATCACCTTAAAATCTACCTTCCTGGTAAATCCAGTGTGAGAGGGATCAAATTCTTGAAACTTCTTTCTGAGATGCAGGAAATACTGCACCTAAGAAAGACAGGAACCACAAACCCTGTCATGTGGAGAGTCTCTCCAGCGGGGCTGCGCATGTGCCAGGATGTGTAATGTTCTAGCACTGCTCTTTGTACAATGTCCTTCTGGTAAACCAAGCCTATCTAAGCAGGAAGGGTCACAGAGTCTGAACAACTTGCCTATTCCACCCATCTGTCTTCCAAACTACTTGGAGCATCCTGAACTTGTCAAGCCCTCTCTTGCTTTTGCACACGCCCTTGGCCCTTTCTTCTAGAAAACTGCTCCACCGCCACCCCACCCTCCTCAGCTCCCTTCTTTACCTGGCACCATCTATCCTCCCATTTGAGATGGCATCACCAGATCTTCTAGAGAGCTCTCTGTGATGTCCCACCTCCCTACCTCCCACTATCATTAGGCATTTTTAAAAAATATTTTATTTATTTATTTGAGAGCAAGTGAGCAAGATCACAAGCAGGGGGGAGGTGTAGAGGAAGAAGCCTAAAAGCAACCCCCCCAACCCCCATCTTTCAGGTCATGACACCTGTTAAGTGCCTAGGCCAGGGACTGAGGAAATGTAGAGTGAGGCAAGTGATGACCTGAGAGCACTTACACAGCTTAATGAGGAAGAAATTAGGTAAGCAACTATTAAAGTGTGATAAATGCTAAAAAGGAACATTTAGAGTTGCTGGGGTGGTGATGGGGGAGGGCAGTGTCCAGAGCAGAAGCTCCCAACTGGTCCGAATGGGACAGAGAAAGGGACATACCAGCAGATGCCAGAAGAAGTATAGGAAGTGAGCTGGGGAAGTGAAGGAAAAGGGTTTCAGATAGAAAGAATACCCTGTGTGAACAGGCTCAGTCATTGAATCACTATGTTGTATACCTGAAACTGATGTAACATTGTGTGTCAACTACACTTCAATAAAAATAATTTTTTAAATAAATAAAAAAGATCACTGTGATTTCTGTGTACACTGAGTCTTTGGTGCAAGAACAGAGATGGAGGGACCAGTGTTTTTGCATTTACATGGGATTTCTCTTTACAGAGTTGAAGCCCAATAACAGTTTGAGTCTTATAATTCTGCATTTTTTTTGATGATTGTTTCTGAACCTTTTTAAAAGGGCACTAGATTAAATAATAAGTAAATAAGTAAATAAAAGGAGGGCAATAGATTATATTCCTCTCTTAGCACCAGAATCTGGCAGAAGTTAGCACAGAGTAAGGGCTCAAGAAATGTCTATGAAGGACAAATGGTAGTCCATCCTCAGAGTAGATCAAGCTCAAAGATTCAGCTCGTCTCTTCTTATATTGAATAAAGAAAGCAACACAACATAGAGTCTCTGACTGTTCCTATTAAAATACACTGTTGGGCAGCCCTGGTGGCTCAGCGGTTTAGTGCCACCTTGGGTCCAGGGCCTGATCCTAGAGACCCAGGATTGAGTCCCACGTCAGGCTCCCTGCATGGAGCCTGCTTCTCCCTCTGCCTGTGTCTCTGCCTCTCTCTCTGTCTCTCATGAATAAAAAAATAAAATATTTTTTAAAAATACACTGTTAAATTGAAATACTATTATCTTGGGGTGCCTGGATGGCTCAGTCGGTTAAATGTCTGCCTTCAGCTCAGGTCATGATCCCAGGGTCCTGGGATGGAGCCCCACCCTGGTGTCCTATCCGGGGCTCCCAGCTCAGCAGGGAGACTGCCTCTCTCTCTGCCTCTACCCCTACCCCTGTTTGTGCCCCCTTGCTCTCTCTCTGTCAAATAAATAAATTAAAATCTTTAAAACAAAACAAAACAATATTATGTTTAGTAAACTAACCCCAATTTCCAAAGTGGATAAGCGACAAGCATTACCTACAATAGTGGAAGCAACCCAAAGACTGAGCCACAAGCAGCCACTGAAACAGATCCTTATGATGACAACACAGAAACAAATAATAGTGGTTTCAGGAATGTAAATTATCTGCTCACAATAATAAAACTCCTGAGGGAAACACGGCTGAATTGCACTGTGGTGATGCTGAGAGCATCTTGAATGTTAGGGAAGAGACTAAAGGTGATAAAATGCCTAGTAAGAACTAAACATCTTTTAAAATCTTTTTATTATAAAATTAAATAAAGATGAAGAAAACCTCATAAAAAGATGACTGGTTTAACGCTGTATTTTAAGGTGCACACCCTTAACTACCACGTAGGTCGAGAAACAGAACTCTGCATCTCCATGTCGCTTTACACCAGTTCCAAGCCCTCGCTTCCCAACCACGTAACCGCTGTCCTGACTTTTACAGCAATCACTTGCTTGGATGTTTAAAGATTTTATTTATTTGGGACAGAGAGAGACAGAGATGATGGCAGCACAAGCAGGGAGGAAAGGGAGAAGGAGACTCCCCGCTGAGGAGGGAGCCTGACAATGTGGCACTCGATCCCAGGACCCTGACATCATGACCTGAGCCAAAGGCAGATGTTTAGCCACTGAGCCACCCAGGCACCCCCACCTGGATGTTTAAAAATAGCTTTATCACCCACATGTGCATCCCTGGACAATAATACAGGTTAGTTTTTGTCTTGCTCATCTAAAAATATTTTATATGCCCTTTAACTCTTTTTTTAATCTATAGATTCTCTCCTCCATCCTGTTCAATTCCTTACTATTTTTCTATTGGAAAGCCCAAGCTCTTTGCCCTGTCGGGTCTCTCAGAGGCTGGAGTTTGCTGGGGGTCAATGCGTGGGCAGCTCAACACGTTCCTCTTCCATATCCTGCAGCTAGATCCAGAGGCTAGAACCAACTTAGCTTTGATTCCTTTGACAAAACGTAGCACTTCATTTTCATGAAACTGGATGAACTATTATTAGTAAGCCTCCCATTGCACTTGGGGCTCCTTCAGAGTTGCTCCCAGCAATGCCGGTCTGCTCTGCCCTCTGCTGCATCCTGTTCTCGGCTGTCAGTGATGGAGCAGCTCCCTGTGTCACTGCACACCCCCTTTGGGCCCTAAGAGTTCACTGCACTGGGTGTTATATGTTGGCAAATTGAATTTAATTTTAAAAAATTAATAATAAAAAAAAGAGTTCACTGCACTGACCTGCTCTTCTGACACCGAGGAAAGTGACTGGTCTCTCATTGCTTTAGAGAGAGAGGCTGGGCCGGCCTATGAGCACACCTACTCAGCTCCAGGTGATGGGGACAGTGTCTCTTCCTCCGCTCCAACACACTAGTCTCTTCCCCATTTGTTTCCCAAATATTACTTTCAATCATAGTGAAGGGGAAAAAATGACTTTATTTAAAGTTTTAAACTGTTTCAGTGATCTCAGTGAAAATTCTGATGTAGTTTTATGTCACCTTTTATCTTCTGAATGCACTTTTGGCCCAGAGGCATTTAAAACAACACAATGGTTACCCACCGCTGTCATTGTCATTTCTTAGGATTCAGTTGGTCAGAAATTAAGTTTGATCTTGGGGCACCTGGGGGGCTCAGTCGGTTAAGCTAAGCATCTGCCTTCAGCTCAGGTCATGACCTCCGGGTCCTGGGATCCAGCCCCACCTTTGGCTCCCTGCTCAGTGAGGAGTCTGCTTCTCCCTCTGCCCTCCCCCACACCCCATGTGCATATACACCTTCTCAAATTAAGAAATAAAATCTTAAAAAAAAAAAAAAGAAATTAAGTTTGATCTTGGTAACGGATGGCTTAGATTGGTCATGCGAATAACCAAAATTCATGGAGCACTGTTCCTAGAATAATTAAAGGTACCTTCGTAATTCATTTTTTCTGAGGAAAAATAAATGGACCCTATTTTTCTTTTTTTTCTAAAGATTTTATTTATTCATGAGACACACACACACACAGAGAGAGAGAGAGAGAGAGAGAGGCAGAGACACAGGCAGAGGGAGAAGCAGGCCCCATGTAGGGAGCCCGATGTGGGACTCGATCCTGGGACTCCAGGACCATGCCCCGGGCCAAAGGCAGGCACTAAACCGCTGAGCCTCCCAGGGATCCCCCTATTTTTCTGATCACACTGAGTCACATGTCACTTATGCCTCACAGGGCAATGATATACCATTTAAGTAGGATGTCATCCTTGGCACTTCCCCCTCACCTGGACAGACAATCCTTCACCAAATCTTACATCTTTCCACTTGCACACACATCCCTCCTCACTGATACAGTCCAAGCCACTATTTCCCACCCTCAACAATGCACAGCCTACCTGGACTGCCAGGCTATACTTACAGCTCCTCAAAATCTGTTTTCCACACAGCAGTCTGACTGGCATGTTTACATGGAGTTTAGATCATGTTTTCCTTTGCTCCCTCCTACACCAATAACCTCTCCCTGCTGCAGTGGAGTCCAAAGGCCTCACCACAGCCCGTAGGTATGGTGCATTCCCAACTCCTGCCCTCCCCGTGGGTCTCCCTGTCCCTCAGCAAGGCTGTCTTTCTCAGCATGGGGCCTTCACACAGTGTCCCCGCTCACTCTCTCTTCCCTGTTGGTTTCAGCAATGTCTTCCTGGACCATCTACTAAATTCGATTGCTCCTCACTTATCCACTAAAAATCCAGTAGAAGAAGCCTGTTGCTTTTTTCCCCTTCGAATTACTTATCATGATTGTTTTAAATTGTGGTCAATATGCATAACACAAAATTTATCAATTTAACGCTTTTTATGGGTAGAGTTCTGTGGCATTCTGTATATTCACGTGGCTGGGCAACTATCACCAACCATCCACCTGCAGAACCTTTCATCTTCCCTTACGGAAACTCTGTACCCTTCAAACAACAACTCCCCATCCCACCCTCCCCTACTGCCTGGCAACCACCATCCTACTGTCTCTGAATTTGACTGCTATAGGTGATTCACACAAGTGGAATCAGCCAACACTTGTCCTTTGGTGTCTGGCTTATTTAACTTAACCAATAATCTCTTCAAGGTTCATCTATGTTTTCTCATGTGTCAGAATTTCCTTCCTCTTTAAGGCTGAATACTATTCCATTCTACTTATGGATCACATGTTGTTTATTCATTCATCTGTCGAGGGATACTTGGTCGCTCCCACTTTTTGGTTACTAATAATGCTGCTGTGAACATGGGTGTACAAATATCTGTTCAAGCCCTGCTTTCAGTTCTGGGTATATGCGAGAAGGGGACTTGCTGGATCATATAGTAATTCTATGGCTAATTTGATAAGGAACCACACACCGTCTTCCATAGTGACTGCACTATGTTAGAGTCCCACCAGCTGTGCACAAAGTTTCCAGTTCCTGCATATCTTTACCAACACTTGTTATTTTCTAGTTTGTTTTTATCACCACCATTCTAAAGGGTATGAAGTGGCATTTCATTTGTGGTTTTGATGTGCATTTCTCTAATGATAAATGTTCATTATCTTTTCATAAGTTTATTGTCCATTTGCATATCTTTGGAGAAAGTCTATTCAAGTTCTTTGCCTATGTTTAAATTAGGTTGCTTTTTTTGTTGTTGAGTTAGGAGTTACTTATATATCCTGGATATTAACCTTTTATCAGATATATCATTTGCAAGTATTTTCTCCCATTCTTAGATTGTCTTTTTACTCTGTTGATAGTATCCTTTCAGGCACAAAATCGTTAAATTTTGATAAAGTCCAAATTATCTATTTTTCTTTTGTTGCTTTGCTCTGGGTATCATATCCAAGAAATCTCTCATAATTTTTGATTAGGCTTTTATATGAGTTTTTATTTATTTATTTGTATTTTATTTATTTATTCATGAGAGACACACACACACAGAGAGAGAGAGAGAGAGAGGCAGAGACACAGGCAAAAGGAGATGCAGGCTCCATGCAGGGAGCCTGATGTGGGACTCTAGGGTCACATCCTGAGCTGAACGCAGATGCTTACCCACTGTGCCACCCAGGCATTCCTTATCTGAGCTTTTAAAAAACATAATTTACTTATTTAACAGAGAGAGAGAGAGATTGAACACAAACAGAGGGAACAGCAGAGAGAGGGAGAAACAAGCACCCCTGCTGAGCAGGGAGCCCGATGTAGGGCTCGATCCCAGGACCCTAGGGATCATGACCTGAGCAGGAGGCGGCACTGCACTTAACCAACTGAGCCACCCAGGCACCTCTTTATCTGAATTATTATTTCATGACTTCCTACCCCAAGAGACCAAGGCAGAAACCTATTTAGTTCACCATCCTATTGAGGGCTAGCAGGTGTTCCAATATATGTACTTGTAGTCTGATGAATGCATATATTCTGATGTTTTTAATCTGTGGTATAGTATGGTACCCTATTAACCTGTACATATATATGAAAAATATTGATTGACAAATGTGATTTCTGTGTGCTACTTAATTATCTTGAGCTTGAAAAGTCACACTAAAGGAAGGTGCATACATTGAAATCAAACCACAAGTTTTCAGAAATGTTGGAGGGTAAAATTAAACACAACAGAAATTATATCAGTGGCTTATTTTAAAAACATTTCCCCCCAAACCTTTACAGATCAAAAAGGAAATTACTAAAAACGTATCTCCCAGGTTTAGTCCATCCACTTTGGACATGAGGTGACTTGCTATATATTTCTTCATTCTTCGTTGGCAGCTTTCCAAAAGGTGTATAGACCAGCTTCCGAGCTTAAGAGATAGTCCGGATAAGATTCTAAACCTTTCTGATTTTGTAAACTTTCATGAGAAAGTTAAAGACCACTCTTCTGGCTCTTACTTAGTAGATCAAGCACACCTTGAAGGGGTTCATTCAATTCTTTCATTTATTTGCCTCTGGGATTTAAAACTGAAGGGGGCTTGCATTGTCAGCTGTGGAACAGCAGGGGGAGCTCATGAGGTTTTTAAGTCAGCTATTACCAGCCACTGCCCCCCCTCCAAAAAAAAAAATCATCATGTCAAGTATAAACAAAACAGTACCAAGGTCAAACCCGAAGAAGGAGAAAAGGAAGAAACAAAAATAAAATTCTAATGATAAGTAAAAATGGCCAAAATCAATTTCATAATAAAAGACTGATACAAACTAGTGCTTAATCTAGGCCAACAAATCCAATCATCCTTACCCTAATAAGCCAATGTACCCCAAGGGCCCAAGACCTCATTACTGCCTCAAACCCTTAAGCATCTTTCTCATGTATCAAAATTAAGTTACTAAGGTAAAAGGCTTAAAAACAATTATGCTTAAATTTTCTCTTTTTTTATTGTCTTGGTTTGTGATGTTTCCCAAAGAGTATGGATCTCTCCTCATGTTATTTCACCGTGAATATCAAACCTTTAAACAAAATATTGGGAGTTGTAATTGTACTGGAACAATGAGAGATCTAATTTTGAAAGCAACTAGGATAAATATATGTGTAGAAATACAGCCCAGCTGACTTTTGACTTTTCTATGTCTTCACACTATTTCTAGAGCTTACAGAAAAGCAAGTTGCTTGTAATAAAGTGGACACTTTCAATAAACTCCATCAAATGAAAGCATGCATAAATCAGGCATAATTATGAAATATGACCATTTAATTTTCTTAAAAAGATTATCAATTTTTCTCCAAAACTAGACTATAATTTATTCTTGGGTGAAAATATACATTCAGAAAAGAAATGAATGGAAAAAAGGACAGTGCAACAAAGTGACCTTAAAACAAGAGCCTCTTCAAACAATATAATAAGGCTTCTCACCTCTTTTAAAGAATGTATGTTTTACCGCATGAGGCGTCTGAGGTTAGCTTCATCTAATCTTCAAATCCTTTTTCTATGATAGTGGTTGGAAATCCAGTTTTTAATTATCTTAAACAACTTTTGAAAGAGAAAATAATACAGGAAGCTTTGCTTTCTAAATATTAATTTAATTAAACCACAAGAGGAAACTCAGAACTAAATTCCAACTTTTATTTAGGTTATATAAAACATTAAAATTCACCAGAAACTTCCAATTATAGTTATCTTGAGGAATCACAGAGAAATACCACTAAAAGGCCGTGGTGACAGAAATTCACTTACGAGCATCAAGTACAAGATCAATAAAATAAGTAGTAAACTCACAAGAAGGAATAGCAGTCCTTGAATTTATAAGTTTAATAAGCTTACCGGGTAGACAGCTGTCTCCTGCCATGTAGCTCAGTGACTGGCAATATATCTGATAAAGATGGCCTCTGGCCACCTTTTCTCATATACTAAGTAATGGCTATTCCAACCACCAGCTGAATCATAAACCCAATGATCATCCCAGTCATTCTTCTCTTCCTGCTGACTACTCTACACATACATGGGAAGCCTCTATAGAGTGGTCCTCTACTGGTCAGGCAGGATTTTGGTCCATGACATGCTTCCTACCCCCCTTGTCACTAGGGAAATGAGATCCAGAAGAGGACGTGCAAGTTCAGATGAGAATGGAGGTGAAGTTGGCCTCTAGAAGGAGCGTGGCATCTTTCCCACTCATCTTCCCACTCTGTTCCACAGTATGGATGGGTCAGGACATTGCTTTTTACCCCACCCCACAAGGCCAAGGACATTTTATTGTTTGGTCTAAGAGTGAATGAGATATTCCTTCTGTTGAGTTTCTTCTGTAAATTTTGTCTGAATGGGTGTTCACTGACTGTGACAAACGTTGAGGCGTTGGGATATGACTAAAGAATGCTATGAGAAATTAAAATATCCTACCCCTGCTTCAGGCCCCCCATATTCAAGGGATTCTGAGGGAGGAGTAGACAAAGATAATGAGATACAACAAATAAACACTCCCAACGAGCAAAAGATTCTATCCTAACTATGAAGCAGAGCTTGAGTGAGCAAGACTGAACTTGAAGAATTTCCTATCACCACGCTTGATGGGTGTAAACACCAGAACCAAAGTAGATTGTGAAAACAGGCCAACCTGCTTTTGTAAGGGCTCATACCCAAGTGCCAGGTATGTATTCTGAAGTACAAAGTCAGAACACATGGGGCCATTTCCAAGGAAGCAGAGAAAAGAGGGAATGCCACTGATGAGAGTATAAAAGAGGCTGGACTTGAAGACTGCTGGGTACAGTGGTACACACAGGCACTGCACAAGACACCAGGCAAAAGGAGTAAGTGGGGGCTGAAAACCAGCCTGCACTCTAAATGCTGTGTCCTTGGCATGGAGCTATGCCCACCCAGAGGGGAGGGGACAGCCTTTTTAACTTCATAAAGGTGACCTTAGGCTAGCAGCTCTGTGGGACAGGCCTCCTCTCCTGCTTCAGTGCAAGAGGCATCCATTTTACCATTAAGTATTGACATTTACCAAAGACTGTCCTCTTAATGCACTTAGAACAGCCCAGGAAACTGTCATTGGAGATACAAGACCTTGGCAATTTTTTTCTTATTAATATCTTCCAGTTCCTGAACATTTTTCTGAGAATTCCTCATCTTAGCCCTCTTCTTAAAAATGTCTAGATACTGCTATTTATCATCAGATGCAGGTTTATCGACTCATCATATTTGCTGATGTAACAAATAATGGTGTTCATCTCCTGGGAACTAATCTGATATCCATTTGACTGCTGATATCAATGCCTGGTTGTTTTCTTACTGATTTACACCCTCTGGCAGAGAAAGCTACCATGAAGTTAAGAGAAGAAATAGGTAGGCTTGGGATCCCTGGGTGGTGCAGCGGTTTGGCGCCTGTCTTTGGCCCAGGGCGGGCGATCCCGGAGATCTGGGATCGAGTCCCACGTCAGGCTCCCGGTGCATGGAGCCTGCTTCTCCCTCTGCCTATGTCTCTGCCTCTCTCTCTCTCTCTCTCTGTGTGACTATCATAAATAAATAAAAATTTAAAAAAAAATCTTCCTAATCATTAAAAAAAAAAAAAAAGAAAGAAATAGGTAGGCTTCCCATAGTCTTGGAGGACTTAGAAGGACCCTTGGCATACTTTTCCTTACAATATAATATTTTTGTTTTTGAAAATGGTAAAATATATTACTTCATAACATTTTTATCATTATTTATCATTACATAGTACATGTTCAATGAGAACATGTGAAAATTCGTAAAAGTACAAGGAAGCAACATCCCAAATTTTATGAAAACCACCTGCTACCTTTTCATGAACATTCTTCACCCTCTGATCTCTCTGTGTATATGAGTGTGTTTGTATATGTGTACAGCATATTTACCAAACTGGGATGATACTTCCATTCTATCAGTAAATTATGGAAACAGAATGGAATCAAAGTTTCCTTAAAAACTGTAGTTATCTTCAGAGTTATCTTGGGAAGTCTCAGAAGGGGATGTGATCAGGGAGGGAGACAAAGGTGGCTTTGGTCACATTTTAAAATGTTATTGAAGAGGGATCCCTGGGTGGCGCAGCGGTTTGGCGCCTGCCTTTGGCCCAGGGCGCGATCCTGGAGACCCGGGATCGAGTCCCACGTCGGGCTCCCGGTGCATGGAGCCTGCTTCTCCCTCTGCCTGTGTCTCTGCCTCTCTCTCTCTCTCTGTGTGACTGTCATAAATAAATTAAAAAAAAAAATAAAAAAAATAAAATGTTATTGAAGAAATAAGCTAAAGCAAACAGGGCAAAACGTTATCATCTGTTGAGACTGGAGAATAAGTAAACAAGTGTTTGCTCTAGCATCTCTGCCATATGCCATAAATTTGAACTGTTTTATAAGTTCCCACATAAGAAAGAGCTAAAATTGCTATTTGCCATTCCTGGGGGTGTCTGTTTGCTGCAGTCTTCTCACTGGGGAGTGTGGACTCTTCCAGTTTTTCAAAAATTGCTCTTCACAAAGCTCAGAAATATCCACTAGAGATTTCTCATCAAATAGACTAGATACCCTCCCCTGAAAAAAAAGATACAACCCTTTCTCCTTAGGAATATACAATGCTGACTGCCCCAATGTCCCCAACATTAACTGTGAGAAAGCAATAAACACTGAGCACAATCTTGTGATACAAGCATCTCAAGTCATATTTTCTCTTCGCTGTTAATATCCCCAGATGATCTTTTAGAGGCTGAAATTAAAAATAAAATAGTTCAGAGATGACACAGACCGATATAAACTTATGACTTTGGTGCCTGCCCACCTGAAGGTTCATTTGAGTTGGAATACTGTCAACAAATTCATTGTCAGAAAGCCAATTCAGAAACACAATTATAAAGCTACTGGTGGCTCTGGAATACTGTCAACACACAAAACATCACTGTGGTCAGTGTTCTTCCTCCTGCATTCCAGCATGCTCTTCCAGAGCTTTCTGAGCTAATAAGGGGTTTCACTGACAAGGTATCTTGACTTCATCTGGAGCCAAGAATATTCACCTTTTTAAGATTCAGATAATGGAACTGAATTCTTGAAGGGCTCTGATGGTTCAGCCTAGGTAATCTGCCCTTCTGGAAGACTGAGAAATGCACCCAAGCATACTAAACCCAATCTTAAAATTGTACCACATAAAAGGAAATTATATAATGAGATTATAAAACTTGTGCAGATTTCCATGTGACTTGTGGAGGATACATTTTCAAATTTTCATATAGTAGTACAATTTTCATTAACATCTCCCTTAAGTACTCCAGAGACTCACCATCACTAAAAAGTAACCATTATAAAGACTCCACATAATACAGTGAGTTTTTACTCCATGGTTCAGAAGAAGAAAGGAGAAAAAAATTACAAAGAGGGGTGCCTGGCTGACTCAGTCAGTAGAGCATGCAACTCTTGATCCTGGGATTATGAGTTCGAGCCCCACACTGGGTACAGAGACTACCTAAAATCTTAAAAAATACAAAACAAAAACAAAAAACCACAAAGAAAATCTTCTTGAAAATCCCAGTCTTGACAGCCAAAAATCATGGAAAACTTTTTCAGAAATGTTGAAGGATACTGAACCGTTGACTTAAAGAGTCTGAATTTTTCAATAAACCAGAATTTGGCCGCCACTAATTAAAAGCTATTATTTGCCCCTTTGGGAGGGGAGAGAATGACCAGTGGTGTGTGAGCAGTCCTGCCCTCAGGTGAGGAGGCCCAGCATAGCCATGGGGCTCACAGAGATTTGTGAATTAGACAGGACTCCTACCTCTGGACCCAAAGCCTAAGTTGAATGGATAGCCTGAATCTGAGGTACTGGGCAGCAAACTCCTGGCCAGTTGAAAAAGAAAAGAAAAAAAAGCCACCCTGCCCCCCACCTCCCCAGTGAAGGCCAGCTTGTTTCCCCAAAGTCCCTGTAACAAACAGCCCGGGCAAGGGAGTGGCTGGGGAGAGGCAGCAGCACCTGTCTCTGACAGGGTGCTTAGCCTGGCCAGGGGCCCTAGGGGACCAGACATGGGCAAACCCAAGTGCACGAGGAGAGAAGCCACAAAAACATGTTACCCCTAATGAGTGGCTTTTGCACTTGGGTGAAGGAAGTTAGGGACAGAATGCCTTCCAAGGTCTGTGTGGGGAATGGGCAGGGGCTTTCCGTCCTTGTTGGGGGGAGTGCTAAACAGAAGGACTTTCAGGGTCTTCACGAGAGATGTGGACCTTAAGGGCAACCTTAGGTCATACAGAACTAATCAAGCGAAAACAATAAGAAAATGAGCCTGACAGCAAGTATCTGAGGACTTTATCAAAAAGAATTAGAAATGGACAGATTCACTGGGAGCTGCAAAGGATCAAATCTGCAAGGTGGCATTGTGTGGCCGGGATTAAATTATTTATTCATTGTTAATTTATTTATTTATGTATGTGCAAATGACCTTGCTGCTGCAGGTGCTCAGGGGCCTCTGAAAAGGCTGGGTTTTTAGATCCAGGCCTAGAATATTGGTCCATTTAACTCATTCTTTCCTTAAGGCGATCAGCACTGACTTTTATCTAAGGAGATAGAGGAGGAAAAACCGTATGTGTGCAGGGAATGATGTAGGACTTGAGCAGCCCTGAGGACCCAAGAATTTCGGCTCCATTCAAGATCCTGGGGAAGCCTCCATGCAGTTTAATGTCCAAGAAATTAGCAAATGAATGCTTATGTCAATATGCGAAAAATCCCTGTTAGTTTAAACAGATAAAAAGCCTGTGGGGAAACCTCAGAAAATGCAGGCTCTTTTCCTTTCCCTTTTTAGTTAATTTAATTTTTAAAAGAGGGCACAGCACTTCTGGAGTTCTATGGAAACCCACAGAAGTCACAAAAAATAAAAAAAGGTCTAGGGGATGCTTGATCTTGTACATGCTTGAAATAGTCTCAATGTGACTAGTGGAAGAAATAAGGAGATTTTATCAGCCATTCTTTGCACCATGTCCATTATCCAATAATGTCCTGCCCAAACTGAAAAGCAGAGAATCCATCTTCACCTCTTACACATGCCTCTGGCATGAAAACAAATAATTACTCTGTGAGTACAACAACAGTTTGTAGGGGAAAGCAGAGGATAAAATCAATAGGGGTGTTATTTTCTCTAAGTTTAGGCAAATAATGATGAACGAAAATGGTCATCCTGTGTTCCTGCTGACCCAGCACAGTGGGGACACTGTGTCAGACATGACCTTTGGAGGAAGAGCATACAAGAACTCAGCGTGGGGGACTCAGACAAGAAGCCACACATATTGAAGCCAGCAACCTCACGCCAGTGAGTCTTCCTTAAGGAGAAAGGCCTGCCTACTTTGCAAAAGAGATATATATGACAGCCAAAGTCCCCTGAGGGAGGCTCTCTACTAGATCAGCAAGGGACACTACACAAATGATCGGACTCTGGAAACACTGCCTTTCAGAATATATAGCTGCCTCTCAAGGTGAATTAGACATGGCTTTTTAACTATACAAAGGTAAGCTTTCCCCAGAGGGGGGGTGGGAAGAAAAACAGAAAAAAAGAAAGAAAAGAAAAACCAAAGGAAATATCTCTATTTAAAAAAATATATATTTCATTTATTATTTGAGAGAGAAAGAGAGCACACTCAAGCACAAGTGAGGGGGGTGGGTTGGCAGAAAAACAGGCTCCCCAGTGAGCAGGACCCTGAGATCATGACCTGAGCCAAAGGCAGGTAGACGCTCAACCAACTGAACTGAGCCGCCCAGCCGCCCCAGAAATGCCCTTAAATACAGATTTTGTTTTACATATTCAGTTGTTCTTAGTTCCTAAAATGTAACAGATTAGTACCCCGATGGTAAATCAACTATTAAGTTCTCAAAGAGAAAAGGAACATTACAAAAGACTTTTCCACACTGCCAGGCATTGTTAATTTATTCTCCACAGTTTTGCAAAAGCTGTAGGCATTTTTTGTTTAAGATTTTATTTATTTATTCATGAGAGACAGAGAGAGAGAGAGAGAGAGGCAGAAACACAGGCAGAGGGAGAAGCAGGCTCCATGCAGGGAGCCCAACATGGGACTCGATCCTGAGTCTCCAGGATCACACCCTGGGCTGAAGGCGGTACTAAACTGCTGAGCCACCAGGGCTGCCCAGTTATAGGCATTTTAATGCTAAGTGCCCAACTACCTCAAGAATAAAAATTTCAAAATAATTTCTTCCCTCATAAACTTCTTGGACTTACCTGAAAATAAAGGATAGTCAACCTAAAACCAGTAAAGGTTATAATTCAAAGTCTCATAAAGTTATGTATTCCTTAAGATGGATTTTCAACTTCTGAATCCCATAATTCATGTTCATATGTTAAAGTTCTAATTGGTTTATGGCACATCCCAATTTAATATATGCCTGTTCTGAATAGGAATTTTTTGGAAAGATTTTATTTTTTTATTTTTTGACAGAGAAAGAGACTACAACAAGGGGAGTAGCAGGCAGAGGGAGAGGGAAAAGCTGACTCCCTGCTGAGCAGGGGCTCAATCTCAGGACCCAGAGATCATGACCTGAGCTGAAGGCAGGTACTTAACTGACTGAGCTACCCAGGTGCCCCTCTGCATAGGAATTCAATAAATTTTCTTCAGTAATTTTTCTAAGTACTATTCTTCAGCTGAATGTTGTTTTGTAAGCCTGAAATGTCAAAATAATCATTCAGAAATAAACACAGATTGAGTCCTGAATTTTATCATTACAATATTTTGTTTTTCCATTGAGTGCTTAGAGATCTTTTTGTTGGTAACTGCTTATGCAGAAAATGAGCAGATGTTCTGGTTTGATGAGGGCATCACAGGATAGCTGCTCCCTAGGATGATTTGGGGTTGGCTAAGAAATTTAAAAATTGTCCTTTTTAAACCCTGACATCACACAGAGCAACTAAAGCAAAAAAAAAAAAAAATCTTACCGCGCTCACTCTTTTCAGGTCATACATAGGTATTCATTCCCTCTTTTTACAACAGCCATAAGCAACGGCAACGCATGCTGGTTAGATGCCTTAGAATGTTCTAGGCGTTGTGCTAAGCAATTACCATAGATGATCTCATTTCACGCTCAAAATAATCCTTGAGGTAGGTATGATTATTTCCATTTTCCAAAAGGGGGAACTGGTCATCAACAAGGCTAAGCAACTTGCCCCAGGTCAGGTAATAGCATTTACATGGCAGAGCTGGATTTGAACTTGCGCCAGTCTGATTCCAGAGCCTGAGATTTTAGGTACTATGATTCTGCTTCTATTAAGCATCTTTTCCATTTGTTTGGTCCTTAATGCTGAAAGTTATTGATTTTCATTAAAAACTCAGTCTCCTATTTATCATTAACCAGGCCATGACTGTGCTTTCTTCAGTGTCACTTACCTTGTCCCTGAAACCTGCCACCATTCTGGAGGGGCAGGTCGCTGTTCTCTGCCCTCTCCCCGGGACCTCTGGTTCTTTCCCATGTCAGCGATGCTGCTCAGCAGCCCTCCTGCTCCCTATCTCATGGCTGCCATTATGCTCATAACCACTATTCTCTTTTCTATGCATTTTTTGCTCTTATCCCCTCTCTCATCTAGTACCTAATAGTGTCTGATAATAACAACATTTATATGTAGCACTTTTATGTGTTAGGCACCGATCTGAACCTTTTACATACACTTACCAGTTATATCCTCAGAACAACATAACTAGACAAATATAATCACTAATCCCCATTTACAGATATAGAACAGAGACACAGGGCAAGTATCTTAATAAAGGTCACACTAGGAAATGGTGTAGTTCATGATCTAACTGATTCACTATATTGTATGATAGTGAATCATTTACTTACATCTTCATTGTCTATCTCCTACTTCTACTATATAAGAGGAGAAGAGTCTCTCTGCCTTACCACTGGGTCTGCAGCACTTAGAAAAGTGTCTAGCATTCAGTAGGTGCTCAATAAATATGCTGACTGACAGCTTCTTTCCCATCTTTCAAGGGCATTTCACTGACCCTATAGATACTGTCAGATAACCTCTTTAATGTCATCTTTCATATGACATACTGGTCATTCACAGAACATCAGGTGCAATCTTTGGGTCTTTTGCTCTTTTCAAGTTTTTTTGTGGGGGGAGGAGCAGAATTGGACTTCTGCTACAAAAATCGAGCGTGTCACAGCCTCAAAGCTTACAGGTCTCTTAGATAGAAGAAAAGAGACCGCAGAGAGGCATTTCTCTGTCTTGCTCATTGCCCTAAGAGTTGATCTCTCCCTACAACCCGCATTACTTCACCCCTTGGGCCCTCTGGCTGCTGACTGGGTTTGCCCAAAGAGAAACAACATAGGAGATGCAAGGCTGGGAGGAAGTTCTATCCCTGTTGTTTCTCTGTCTTGGTGCCATGGCTTTGCCTGTGGCTGCTCCTTCTGGGACTGTCAGCCCCTACTCTGTGCCTGCCCCCCTCACCCCAGAGTGGTTGAGGATTCCTCTTCCACAGCTCCACTGACCTCCTCAGACAGTACTGCCTACTGCCCTACTTGCTAATTCTGGCCTCATGGGAAGGCCTTCCCACTGTGTTAGTTCTTGGGTGCCTCAACATCCTTTACAGGCTCCCTCAATCTTGCTCACATCTCTGAAAATGGTTTCTTCATTAAATACGCTTCAAAATGCCAGCTGAAACCTCCTTCTTCCTCCCTGCTGGGATGCTAATACAGAGACTCCCGGCCCAACATCCCATCTAATGGAACACTCCCCTCCACAAAATCCCTAGCTACTATTTGCCTATTTCCAGCATTCAAAGGAGTCTTTTTCATTTATAGACTCTTCTATTTATTAAAATGTTATTCCTTCTCCAGAGGCAGGAAAGATCTGCTTCCCATGAAATCCTATTTCTGTCTTCTGAGCATACAGAATAAGCCTCCTCTTTCCTCCACCTGACAGCCCTGTAAATATTTAAACACAGCTGTTGTGGCCTCCCCCAAATCTTCTCTCCCTCAGGCTAAATGAATTCAATTTATTTTCCACTTTATATCTCTCCATGCCCTATCTAAGTGTCTAAAAACAAGGGAGTGAAGAAATAGGAGAATAAATTTATAATAATTGAAAGGTATGAGTGGTAAGATAAAAGAAACAGGAAGGAAGCAGAACCTGTCTACATCTGACCTTATCCCTGGGGCTGATCTGTCAACTTCTTGTCATACATTTTTCATTACCACTTAAACTTATATATCACGTCACCCATTCTCTTATTCTACATTTTCATATTGGTAAAGCATTTATAATATGAAATTTAACATTTTAACCATTTTTAGGTATATGGCTCAGTACATTCACATGGCTGTCATGCAACCATCACCACAATCCATTTCCAGAACTTTTATATCACCCCAGTCTGTACCCATTAAACATGAACTCCCCATCCCTTTCTCCCTCTGTCCCTAGTAACTCGTATTCTATTTTCTATCTCTATGACCTATTCTAGGTACCTCACGTAGGTAGAAACACATAATATTTATCCCTTTATTCTGTAGCTTATTTCACTTAGCATAATGTCTTTTGGATTCATCCATTTTGCAGCATGTGTCAAAATTTCATTCCTTTGCAAGGTTGAAGGAGATTTCACTGTAGGGATAGACCATATTCTGTTTATCCATTTATCTACTGATGGACACCCAGGCCTACCTTTCTACCTTTTGGCTACTATGAATGCTGCCGCTGTGAACACCAGTGTATAAATATCTGAGTGCCATCTATAAGAAGCCATTAGTTATTTTTACAGCCATTACTCTGTTTTGGATTTCTCACAGTTTTTCTTTGTCTGTTATATTCCCCAAGATTCTGTTAAATTCTACATGGGGTGAATAAGGTTTTGTGATTTTATTTTAAACTTTGTTTAATTTGAATTCCTGTAACTGAAAGCATTCTAGTAAACAGCAAGTGGCTACTGTGAATGTGCTCCTGTGGCCTACGAACCATCCCTGAGCCTCTCTGAGGATGTCCAAAGGACTGCTTACTAAGCTAATTGCACCATGTATCCCACAGTTATTATTTATGTAAAATAGTGGTCATTACTTATGACCTGAATTAAGGCTTCATGGATACCAATTGAACATTCCACCAGAAGGATCTGTGGCAGGAACTGGGTTATCAGCCACAACACCCAGCTCCCCTTCCTCCCTCTCTCTTCCTAGCTGGGCACATTGCTACTCAGAATAAATGACTACATTTCCCAGCCACCCTTGCAGCTGGATTGATCCATAGGCCTAAATTCTGGGCCACATGTTATAAGCAGAAGTACTGTGTGAGATTTCTGGAAATGGTGCTTAAAGTGAACAGAGTCAGCTGCAAGAAACCCCTTTTGCCCGTCTGCTTTCTCCCCTTCTTCAGGCCTCCCACTAGAACATGAAAGGCAGAACTTGACCAGTCATTAGAGTGATGAGGTGCCATTTAAAGGATGAACAATGAGCTTTTGAAAAGTAGGGCAGCCTAGGTCCCTGATGATACCCTGGAGCAGCCATAACAGTTCAGGGCTGCCTCCCTCCATTCTTCTTTATGGGATGAGAAGACACTTCTGTTTTGTTTAACGGGAGCCGTGTTTCTTTTACCCACACAGAACCTCCTCCTAAATGACATACTATTTCACAGAAAAAGAATCCACTGGAATCATTTCTGTAAGGAATGAGAGAGAGGAGAGCAAGGAAGTGAAGTGCTGATGCTGCCAGCAGTGTGTCTGTGAGGCCTCAGCAGAGAGGATACAGTGATACTCAGTAGCCATGGTTACAGTGACTACAGCTGCTATATTGGAAGTCATCTCAATAATAGGATTTATACTTAACTATGCTTAATGACTGCTGCCCAGTGAGGCAGCAAATGGTAAATATGCACACATATCACATGTTCATTTCCTAAATCTGATTTATCTTTTCTAAAGATGGGAGAATTACCATAAGGTAAAAGCCAAGTCCACCAGGAGTCCCTAAAATGCTGATCTAATCAGAAGAGTATTTCCTCAAAACACAAAAGTCTCCAACTATTTGCGGTGTCTTAAAATTCTTAAGAATGCAGTACTTGTTGACCTGATGGAAGGTGAATGTATTAGCTATATTACATGAATCATGTACATTCAGACTTAGATTGGCCAGGTGTTGAGTCCCACATGTGCTTGGCACTCTCACGTGTTCTTTAATGAACGTAATATGGTGTCTATTTCTGTGCTATGGGCAGATAACTGTTTAATGAGCTCTTCAGATGAGACCAAATTTTGTGATATTTATACCCGTGACAGTGATGAGATAACAAGCATGCCAGTGTCCTGAGTGAAGAACTGTTATGAAATACAGCCTTTAATGACTGCTGGAATAAATGTGGGTTGGTAGTTCAGACTCTGGTGCAGATGTATGTATTACTAATTTAGGCTTAGAAATATTAAATGACTAAGAAAAGTACTTAGACACATATAAATATTCATTCCTGAAATTAATCTTTCCTCCAGGGGCCTCAGGAAATCATCTTTTTTTGAGTCTCAGATTTCTTCCCTGTACCAGAATTAAGATAGACAATATGACCTCTAAGCTTCTTTTTAGGGCTAGCTTCTTATGAACATGAAGTTCCTCCTGGGAGTAACACACACAAAAAATGTAAATAAGTAAATAACTGAGTAAGTTGCATTGGTTTCTGATTTGCCAAAAGGAAAATTTTCTGAGAATAAACCAACACATGTCCCAATGTAGTTAAGTGTAAATGATTTGGATACTGAGACAAATGAACTTTTAACATTTCAAGTTACTAGTTATTTTAGACTATTAAAGTTTACAAAGTAGCAGGTTAAAACTAAAAATACATGGTACTGTCAAAATCAAAAGGGATTTGGCATTTAACTATTTGTCCTTTCTTAATACTTAATTTTTTAATATTTTTAAAATATTTTATTTATTTGAGAGAGTGAGTGAGTGAGAGTACATGAGTGGGAGGGAGGGTCAGAGGGAGAAGCAGACTCCCCGCTGAGCAGGGAGCCTGATGCAGGGACCCCATCCCAGGACCCTGAGATTGCGACTTGAGCTGAAGCCAGATGCTTAATGAACTGAGCCACCCAGGCACCCCTTTCCTAATATTTTAATAGGCATACCTGATACACATACCTGCAGATATCTGCTCTGGCTGAGAGAAACACATCCCAAGCTTATCCAATGGGGTGCATTTGTATGTGGGAAAGAAAGCGCTCACAAAGTCCTTCCACTTTGGGGTTGTTTAGATGTCTTCAATATAGTCTAAAGCTCAGGATGTGATCGCTCTGGTCAGCACCCCTAACTTGCCCAAGCTGAAGCAACCATTAGGGGTCTGGAAATTAGAAAATGTGGCTGAGAAGCTGTTGGGCAGACAGGTCAAAGGAGAATTGTTTACTTTGAAGTTTTGAGAACCTAAAGTCCTCTCACAAGACATTTTGGGGTCCCAAGGTGGCTCAGTTAAACATCTGACTTCAGCTCAGGTCATGATCTCTGGGTTCTGGGATTGAGCCCTGTGTCAGGAAGTCGGCTTGCCCCTCTGCCCATCCCCCCTCAACCCCCATTGCTCATGCTCTCTCTCTCTCTCAAACAAATAAATAAATAAAATCTTTTTTTTTTTTAAGACATACCTTGGGTATCCCTGGGTGGCTCAGTGGTTTAGCACGTGCCTTCAGCTCAGGACGTGATCCTGGAGTCCCGGGATTGAGTCCCGCATCCGGCTCCCTGTATGGAGCCTGCTTCTTCCTCTGCCTGTGTCTCTGCCTCTCTCTCTCTCTGTCTCGAATGAATGAATGAATGAATGAATGAATGAATGAATGAATGAATAAATAAATAAATAAACAAATAAATAAATAAATAAAATCTTTTAAAAAATAAAATAAAGACATACCTTAAGTTCCTGGAATTCTAAATCTCTCTGAAATCCCTTCAGTTCATCAGTAAGAACTAACCAGGCAGACATTAACACAAGTTGCAAAGTAAGAAGTGATTCCCACCAAACAGCCTGTGGCTGCTCCTCATTTAATTAATTGTTCCATATTAATCTGTACACTAACATATTATTATTTTTAAAATCATACGGACAAATTCTAGAGTCAGTAAATTATGGGAACAGAGGAAAGATCAGTGGTTGCGTGGGGTTGACCACAAAGAGTGCAGGCAGTGTGCTATGGGGTTTTAACTGTGATAGTGGCATCCATTTATCAGAATCCACTGAACTGTATACACACACACACACACACATACACACACACAAATGGGGGAGGGTAGTTTCATAAAGGAATACCTATCCATACTGTGTGAGGTACACTCTGATATTTTCCATTCTGTTTTTTTTTTTTTTCTACGCTGGTCATGATACATTACATTTATTTCATGAGCTGCTAAGGGGTCTGAATCAAATGTTTGAAAAACATTGCTTTAGGTCTTTGGATATTTTAGTGTCTCTGCTTGGAACACCTTTTCTTCTGCAGGCTAATTCTCATGTGTCTTCAAGACCCTGTTTAGAGTGCTCAGCCCTCTCTTTGCTCCCCGGATTAAGTACCCCTCTATGTTTCTGCAGCACACCAGGTAGACCTGCCATTCCCTATCACCACTGTCTCTGCATTGGTATGTTTCCCCTACTTGACTGTGAGCTTCTAGAAGACAGTGATGGAATTGCTCATATGCGAACCTACCGGGAAACAGTACCCAGTAAGAGAAGACTTTGAATGAATACTGAAATATGAATTCATCTATTCCATTCTTGAATTGGATAAATGGAAATGTCTAAAATCACAGAGCTCCCAATCCTTTTTTTTTCCCCCTCTATTTGAATGAAGCAAGCTATCTCCAGAGGTCTCTTACACATTTCTATAACAGAGCCACCCAGAAGCTTCTAGCTTTAGGCAAGAGCATTTCTCTTGCCATTATGGTTTAGAGCAGCAATTTTCAAACTTTCATTCCAAGAACTCCTCTATACTCTTAAAATGAGTGAGGGCCCCCTAAAAGTCTTGATTTATGTGAGATTTTATATATATAAAAGTGTGTGTGTGTATATATATATATATACACACTTTTAAATTTATATTTTATGTTTTATATTTTTATATAATACTTTTATATTTTATATAAATATATACACACATATGTATATATTTTATACATATATATGTATATATATACGTATATTTATATATATATTTATTACACACATCATGTAAGCCTCCGGAAACTCCACTTTACACTTGGCAGAATGAGAGTGAAAAAGGCAAAAAACATCTTACTATTATTATGAAAAGTTTGACCTCACCTCCCAACCCTGGTCTCTGAAAGGATCTCAAGGACTCCTACAGGTCCTCAGACCACAGTTTGAGAACCACCAATATAGAGTACCTAAGCCATAGATATTGTTGCTCAAGGGGAGTTCAATAAATAACACCTCTGCTTGTAGCACCTGAGCCTGGAACTGAGAGATAAGAGTATATTATGGATCAGTTTTATTACTGATAGAACTCTTGGATAATATGGCAACAATGACCTTTCTAATACTGTATCCCCAACTTACCACCTCATCATAGTGCTAAAAATGGCAGCTTTCTCCCTGTAAGAGCAGACTCCCATAAAACTTTTGGCATGGAGCAGTCTACCATGCATACACCCTGTGGACAGTGGCTCTTCCACAAACCTAATCTGAAAAGTCACTCTTCTATTTCTGAGGAGTAGAAAATAAGAAGGGCAGAGAAAAGCTGAGAATGTTGTTAGTGGAGCTCACTTCACATGGAAAGAAACATCAAGAATGAGGAATAAGTATTATTACCCTGTAATGCTGAGCATCAACTCTGTTGTATATATATTTAAAAAAGTCCTGTCTTAGCAGTGTGTCAATTTTACAAGATTTCTCTATTACTACAAAAATCCTGCCTAATCTTCTAACTTCTTTATAACATTTAATGAATGAAAGACTGAAATGTGATTTACATTCACAGAAATGGGCATCACATTTTAATACAATAACCTTTGCCTATGTTAATGTCTGCTTGGAACACCATTCGCTTTTTCTTCTCTTGGCTAATTCCTACCTTCTACAAATGCTTTCCTCACATGCTATTTTTTAAAATTATTTTTATTATTATTTTAAATCCATGTTAGAATAACGCGCCTTTTAAAAAGAACTCTAATTTAAGGAATGTCTACTTGAACACCTGCTGTTCAACAAAGGTGACTTCCGGAATAGGGGTGGATGTGGTGGTCTGTGCCTTTTTGCAAGTACCAGTTTCTCTACTAGAACTGGGCAGCATCTTGACCAAAGATCAGAACTGGATTGTTTTCCTTAGTTAGAAGTATATTGTCCCAGGCTTCCTGTTCTGCAAACACTGCGTACAAGATTAAGCAGCACTATCCCTACACAATATCCCCTGAAAATGTGTTCATTGCATAGAGATCTAAATTCTCTATGAGAATTTCTATGAGATTCTCTATGAGTCTCTGAGGAGTACAGTCAAATCTT